>NC_059102.1:45602527-46897527 GCF_020740685.1 Jaculus jaculus
TCACACTGCCTCTCTCCCAACCCCGCACCCACACTCACACTGCCTCTCTCCCCAACCCCGCATCCACACTCACACTGCCTCTCTCCCAGCCCCGCATCCACACTCACACTGCCTCTCTCCCAGCCCCGCACCCACACTCACACTGCCTCTCTCCCCAACCCCGCACCCACACTCACACTGCCTCTCTCCCCAACCCCGCATCCACACTCACACTGCCTCTCTCCCCAACCCCGCATCCACACTCACACTGCCTCTCTCCCAGCCCCGCATCCACACTCACACTGCCTCTCTCCCCAGCCCCGCATCCCACACTCACACTGCCTCTCTCCCAACCCCGCACCCACACTCACACTGCCTCTCTCCCAGCCCCGCATCCACACTCACACTGCCTCTCTCCCCAACCCCGCACCCACACTCACACTGCCTCTCTCCCCAACCCCGCACCCACACTCACACTGCCTCTCTCCCAGCCCCGCACCCACACTCACACTGCCTCTCTCCCCAACCCCGCACCCACACTCACACTGCCTCTCTCCCAGCCCCGCATCCACACTCACACTGCCTCTCTCCCAACCCCGCACCCACACTCACACTGCCTCTCTCCCCAGGCCCCGCACCCACACTCACACTGCCTCTCTCCCCAGCCCCGCATCCACACTCACACTGCCTCTCTCCCAACCCCGCATCCACACTCACACTGCCTCTCTCCCCAACCCCGCATCCACACTCACACTGCCTCTCTCCCAGCCCCGCACCCACACTCACACTGCCTCTCTCCCCAACCCCGCATCCACACTCACACTGCCTCTCTCCCCAACCCCGCATCCACACTCACACTGCCTCTCTCCCAGCCCCACATCCACACTCACACTGCCTCTCTCCCAACCCCGCATCCACACTCACACTGCCTCTCTCCCCAGCCCCGCATCCACACTCACACTGCCTCTCTCCCAACACCGCACCCACACTCACACTGCCTCTCTCCCCAACCCCGCATCCACACTCACACTGCCTCTCTCCCCAACCCCGCATCCACACTCACACTGCCTCTCTCCCAGCCCCGCATCCACACTCACACTGCCTCTCTCCCCAACCCCGCACCCACACTCACACTGCCTCTCTCCCCAGCCCCGCATCCACACTCACACTGCCTCTCTCCCCAGCCCCGCATCCACACTCACACTGCCTCTCTCCCCAACCCGGCATCCACACTCACACTGCCTCTCTCCCCAACCCCGCACCCACACTCACACTGCCTCTCTCCCCAACCCCGCACCCACACTCACACTGCCTCTCTCCCAACCCCGCATCCACACTCACACTGCCTCTCTCCCCAACCCCGCACCCACACTCACACTGCCTCTCTCCCCAACCCCGCACCCACACTCACACTGCCTCTCTCCCCAACCCCGCACCCACACTCACACTGCCTCTCTCCCAACCCCGCACCCACACTCACACTGCCTCTCTCCCAGCCCCGCATCCACACACTGCCTCTCTCCCAACCCCGCACCCACACTCACACTGCCTATCTCCCAACCCCGCACCCAGACTCACACTGCCTCTCTCCCAACCCCGCACCCACACTCACACTGCCTCTCTCCCCAGCCCCGCATCCACACTCACACTGCCTCTCTCCCAACCCCGCATCCACACTCACACTGCCTCTCTCCCAACCCCGCACCCACACTCACACTGCCTCTCTCCCAACCCCGCATCCACACTCACACTGCCTCTCTCCCAAACCCGCATCCACACTCACACTGCCTCTCTCCCCAACCCAGCATCCACACTCACACTGCCTCTCTCCCCAACCCCGCATCCACACTCACACTGCCTCTCTCCCAACCCCGCATCCACACTCACACTGCCTCTCTCCCAACCCCGCATCCACACTCACACTGCCTCTCTCCCAAACCCGCATCCACACTCACACTGCCTCTCTCCCCAACCCAGCATCCACACTCACACTGCCTCTCTCCCCAACCCCGCATCCACACTCACACTGCCTCTCTCCCAACCCCGCATCCACACTCACACTGCCTCTCTCCCCAACCCCGCATCCACACCCACACTGCCTCTCTCATCAACCCCGCATCCACACTCACACTGCCTCTCTCCCCAGCCCCGCATCCACACTCACACTGCCTCTCTCCCCAGCCCCGCATCCACACTCACACTGCCTCTCTCCCCAGCCCCGCATCCACACTCACACTGCCTCTCTCCCAACCCCGCACCCACACTCACACTGCCTCTCTCCCCAGCCCCGCATCCACACTCACACTGCCTCTCTCCCAACCCCGCACCCACACTCACACTGCCTCTCTCCCAACCCCGCACCCACACTCACACTGCCTCTCTCCCCAACCCCGCACCCACACTCACACTGCCTCTCTCCCAGCCCCGCACCCACACTCACACTGCCTCTCTCCCAACCCCGCATCCACACTCACACTGCCTCTCTCCCAACCCCGCATCCACACTCACACTGCCTCTCTCTCCCAACCCCGCACCCACACTCACACTGCCTCTCTCCCCAGCCCCGCATCCACACTCACACTGCCTCTCTCCCCAACCCCGCATCCACACTCACACTGCCTCTCTCCCCAACCCCGCATCCACACTCACACTGCCTCTCTCCCCAGCCCCGCATCCACACTCACACTGCCTCTCTCCCAACCCCGCACCCACACTCACACTGCCTCTCTCCCCAACCCCGCATCCACACTCACACTGCCTCTCTCCCAACCCCGCACCCACACTCACACTACCTCTTTCCCCAGCCCCGCATCCACACTCACACTGCCTCTCTCCCAACCCCACATCCACACTCACACTGCCTCTCTCCCAGACCCGCACCCACACACACACTGCCTCTCTCCCCAGCCCCGCATCCACACTCACACTGCCTCTCTCCCAAACCCCGCATCCACACTCACACTGCCTCTCTCCCCAGCCCCGCATCCACACTCACACTGCCTCTCTCCCCAGCCCCGCATCCACACTCACACTGCCTCTCTCTCCCAACCCCGCACCCACACTCACACTGCCTCTCTCCCCAGCCCTGCATCCACACTCACACTGCCTCTCTCCCCAACCCCGCATCCACACTCACACTGCCTCTCTCCCCAACCCCGCATCCACACTCACACTGCCTCTCTCCCCAGCCCCGCATCCACACTCACACTGCCTCTCTCCCAACCCCGCACCCACACTCACACTGCCTCTCTCCCCAACCCCGCATCCACACTCACACTGCCTCTCTCCCCAACCCCGCATCCACACTCACACTGCCTCTCTCCCTAACCCGGCATCCACACTCACACTGCCTCTCTCCCAGCCCCGCATCCACACTCACACTGCCTCTCTCCCCAACCCCGCATCCACACTCACACTGCCTCTCTCCCCAACCCCGCATCCACACTCACACTGCCTCTCTCCCCAACCCCGCATCCACACTCACACTGCCTCTCTCCCCAGCCCCGCATCCACACTCACACTGCCTCTCTCCCAGCCCCGCATCCACACTCACACTGCCTCTCTCCCCAACCCCGCATCCACACTCACACTGCCTCTCTCCCCAACCCCGCATCCACACTCACACTGCCTCTCTCCCCAACCCCGCATCCACACTCTCACTGCCTCTCTCCCTAACCCGGCATCCACACTCACACTGCCTTTCTCCCCAGCCCCGCATCCACACTCACACTTACGCCTACTGTTCACACCTTTCTGTTTACTTATCACTCCTCAGCTTCTTTACCAACTAAATACTCATCTGTTTTTCTTTTCCACTAATACCCATAATAACTAGCATCATTGTTCACATAGAACTATTAAAGTTCCTTTGCTTCCTAATATTGTTGGAATTTTACAGGTCATTGTTTTAATTTGACTGTTCTGCTTTCATAATAAAATTTTTAGTAGAAATTCTTCAGCTTTCTGGGGAGTGTGAGGATTGAGCCAGGTGTCCTTCTCACTAGTCTTGTAGATAAAAATGACATCTCCATCCTGTAATAACCTAGTTTCTCTTGAACATTGCAGATACTTGCACTAAAAGAATAAGAGTAATGTTAAAAAAAAAAAAATCCAACCTGTGACTAAGTTCAATGTGCTACCCTCAATGAAAAATCAGAAGAAACCACCCCTAAAAGGCAAAAAGTACTTCTCCAAAAGTTACAAATTCCTCAGTTATGATATTCAATCAATGTGAATTCAAAAGAGCCTAAGAAAAAATATTCAAAAAATGGATATAAGGGTGCTGAAGGAAACCAAAGAAGACATAAGAAGTAGATTGACTGAGTTCCAAGAGAGTATAAATAGCTGAGTAACATTTTAAAGCATTCAACACAGGATATAAAAGTGGGATTCTGGGATCCCACTGAGAAATACTGAAAAACCTGAAACAATAGACATGAAAAGGTGAATAAATCAAATAAAATGCTTCTGAGAAAGCCCCATCAGAATAGACTGGATCATGAAGAGGACAGAATATCAGAGTTTAAAGACAAGATTGAGAAATTGGAACATTCAAAGAATAACAAAAATTTATCAGAAAATGAAGCAAAATATTTGAAATCTATGGGACACTATGAAAAGACCAACTCCACAAATTGTAGGCACAGAAGAATAGGGAGAATTTAATGCCAAAGTTACAATAAACATCTTCAATAAAATCGTAGCAAAAAATGCCCAGATCAAGATAAAGGGATGCCCATCGGTGGACAAGGGACATTTAAATTTCTAAACACACAAGACCATGTTATATTATAGTAAAAACACTAAGTAAACAGAACACAGAAACCACATCAAAAACTACAAAAGATAAATAGTCAGGCTTATCAGAGTCATAGCAGATTTCTCAACAGATACTTTAAAAACCAAGGGGATGGAGTAAAAATTTTCAACTTCTGAAAGACAGCTGCCAACTAAGCTATATAAGTAGAAAAATTATCTAGGAACTTCTGGGTAAGATGGCGGCATAAGAGCCACACAAAACCAGCCTAGGGAGGAATTTAAGCAAAACCCCAGCAAAACACACTCTTCTGAAAAGTGAAGGAGTATAGGTTATTCTTAGACACAGTGGAGAAGTCAGAGACCAAGACCCACCAGAAAGGAGGAAATCAGCCAGAGACCCACTGAGGCACTTGCACTAGCCACACATCCACCTGGTACTACCCTACCAGGTGTGCCAAGTGTTGGCAGCAGCAGAGACCAAACAAGTGGATATTTCAAGTTCATCAGCCTCCTTGCAAAATTAAGAAATCTGAAGGAAAGACAGCTGAGAACAACTAAAGGGCTACTGAAAGGGACACCAGTGGAACTGCATGAGCAACTCCAGAAATCTGAACTCTCCCATCCCCCACCATCAGAACCACAACCTCCCACCTTCAGTTTCCAGTGGCAGCGTAGCCAGCACAGCTGATCAGAGCTCCTGCTGCACAGCACAACATGAAGGGATCAAGGTGGGCACTCAACATTGGTGAGATTGGATGCCACCCCAAAAGATAACAATGAAGACTGACAAAAAAAAATACAGGTACATGGGCCAGCATTGGAAGAGCTAATCTCTCTCCAAATCAGAGCAGGTTATGGGTTATATATTCTTGGTTGGCTTTCCCATTTTAAAATAGCCTATATTTGGGGGTTGAGTATTGTTGCCTTTGATGCTTCCATATTTATAGGGCCTTTATCTTTGGCTTCTGTCATTATTGGGAGCAGGGTCTGATCCATATCCAGGTTGACCTGGAACCCAATTCAGAACAGAAATCTCAACCTCCCAGCTGACAAGATTAAGGGTGTAGGATGACACAAACCCTTAGGGAATTTGGCTTTATAAGACTACCTGTTTGTTTTAATCCCCACAATTGCATACTTAGTGCTTTTTTTATTGCATGTATTGCTAAGTTGAAATTTAGAATTTGCCAGCAAATTGTTCTACACAGTCCACCAGAATACTTGTTTAGCAAGCAAACTCAATGCCTAGGATTACTCCTGTGGCTGGATTGAAGTACAAGAGCTACACCTGGCACCTTGAATTCTTATCCTGAGGGTACATAGAGGTAGATTGACATCTCTGGGACCACTGCAGATAAGTAGAAAACCCAAGCATCAAATCAATTCAGGATGCAAAAGTCACTACATTGTAATACAAGAAACTCAAAGAAGCAGGGCAATACTGTTCCACCAAAAAATATAGATCCACCACAAATGATCAATGAGACTGTTTTAGATGAAATGCTCGACAAAGATTTCAAGAAAATAATGGTATCTATGCTCAAAGAACTCAGAGAAGAAATGAAGGGAATAAAAGAAGAAAACATACTTCTGATAAAGAACACAGAAAACCAGTTTAAGGAAATAAGGAGGTCATTACAAGACATGAGTAAGGAAATAGAAATACAGAAGAAAAACCAAGCTGTAATTGTATCTCTGAAGAATATGGTCGGTGAAATAAAAAACTCTGTGGAAAGTCTTACCAGTAGAACACATGAAAGAGAGAACACAGTATCTAAACTCAAAGACCAGATGGCAGAACTAATACAGTCCAACAGAGAGAAAGATAAGCTCATATCAAGGTAAAACTAGGAATTTGAAGATATACAGTACACTATGACAAGGTCAAACATAAGAATGCAGGGTATAACAGAAGGAGAAGAATTTCAGTCCAGAGGCTTAGTAGGTGTTTTCAACAAAATCAAAGAAGAAAATTTTCCCCAAATTGGGAAATAAATGCAGATGTAAGACACTTTCAGAACACAAAACAGACAAAAACCTGGAAAGAACCTCTCCTCACCATGTTATAATTAAACTACTAAGCACACAAACAAAAGAAAATATATTGAAAGCAGTTACAGAGAAAAAGGAAATCACCTACAAAGACAAGTCCATCAGATTAATGGTAGATTACTCAACACAAACTTTAAAAGACAGTAGAGCGTGGAATGATGTATTCCAAGTTCTGAAAGATAACTGTCAACCAAGATTACTTTATCCTACAAAGCTATCTATCCAAATTGATGGAGAAATAAGGACATTGCACAACAAAAACAGGCTAAAGGAATTTATGACAACTAAACCAGCTCTACAGAAAACACTTGAAGAAATTCTTAATGATGAAGAGAAAGCAATGCACAAACAGGAGAAAATAGGAAAAAATAAACCACACTCAAATAACAGTTAAGACAAGTGAATAAAGAGAAAACAGGAAACACAAAAAAGTAAGAAGAATGACATGAATAAATACATACCATTCAATAATGACTCTTAATATCAATGGCCTCAAAGCACCAACCAAAAGACGCAGGCTTACAGACTGGATTACAAGTCAGGATCCTGGCATTTGTTGCCTCCAAAGAACTCATCTCTCAATAAAAGATAGACACTGTCTTAGGGTGAAAGGATGGAAACAACATTTGAAGCAAAAGGGCTTAGGAAACAAGCAAAGGTTGCTATCCTAATATTTAACAGGATAGACATCAAACCAACATTAGAGAGAAAAGATAAAGAAGGTCATTTTATACTATTTAAAGGAACATTCCAATAGGAGGACATTATAATCTTAAACATATATGCACCTAACATGGGGTCTCCCAGTTTCATCAAACAAACACTGTTAGATTTAAGGTCACAGATAACATCAAACACAATTGTAGTGGGTGACTTCAATACCCCACTCTCATCAACTGACAGGTCACCCAGCAAAAATTAAGCAGAGACACATCTGAATTAAATGATGTCATGGAACAAATGGACCTAGCAGAAATCTACAGAACATTCCATCCAAATGTTGCAGAATATATATTTTTCTCAGGATCACATGGAACATTCTCTAAAATATACCATATTTAGGACACAAAGCAAATCTCAACAAATATAGGAAAATTGAAATAATCCCTTATATTCTATCTGACCACAATGGGATTAAACTGCAAATCAGCAACAAGAAAAGCTACAGAGCATACAGAAATTCATGAAGAGTAACAGTACACTATTGAATGATGGAATGGTTCATTGAAGAAATCAAACAAGTAATCAGTAAATTCATAGAATCAAATGATGATGATAATACAGGATATCAAAACCTTTTGGACACAATGAAGGCAGTCCTAAGAGGGATATTTATAGCTCTAAGTGCCTATTTTAAGAAATTAGAGAGTTCATAAATAAACAATTTAATGCTTCACATTAAGGCCTTGGAAAAAGAAGAAGAAGCAAATGAAAAATCAGTAGATGAGAAGAAATAATAAAAATTATGGCAGAAATTAAAGAAATAGGAACCAAAATATCAATCCATAGAGTCAATGAAACAAAGAGTTGGTTCTTTGAAAGGATAAACAAGATTGATAAACCATTATCAAATTTGAACAGAAGAGAGGAGAAGAGACAAAATATTAATAAGATTGGAGATGAAAAAGGCACCATTACAACAGATACCAAAAATATTCAGAAAATTATAAGGACAAACTTTAAGAATACATATGCCTCTAAGTTTGAAAATCTGAAAGAAATGGATGATTACCTTGATTCATACGACCTGCCAATATTAAATCAAGATGAGATAAACCAATTAAATAGACCCATAACAAGTACAGAAAACCAAGCAGTTATAAAAAAAAAAAAGTCTCCCAACTAACAAAACAGTCCAGGACCAGATGGATTCACTGGCAAATTTTACCAGGCCTTCATGGAAGAACTAACACCACTCTTTCTCAAACTTTTCCATAAAATAGAAAAGGAAGGAATTCTACTGATCTCCTTCTATGAAACCAGCATCACCCTCATACCAAAACCAGACAAAGATAGAACAAAAAAGAAAATTACAGACCAATCTCCCTCATGAACATAGATGCAGAAATTCTGAACAAAATATTGGCAAAGAGAATACAAGAGTATATCAATAAGATTATTCACTTTGACCAAGCTGGTTTTATCACAGGAATGGTTCAACATATGCATATCAATATTTTTAATACATTATATAAATGATCTGAAGGGGAAAAAATCACATCATCATCTCAATAGATGCAGAAAAAACATTTGACAAAATCCAACATCCTTTCATGGTAAAAATATTGCAGAAACTGGGGGTAGAGGGAACATATCTCAACATAATGAAAGCTATTGATGACAAACTTACAGCCAACATAATACTAAATGGAGAAAAAACTTGAAGCTTTTCCACTAAATTCAGAAACAAAACAAGGGTGTCCACTGTCCCCACTTTTATTTAATATAGTAATGGAAGTCTTAGCTATAGCAATAAGGCAAGAGACACTCATAAAATGAATACAAATTGGAAATGAAGAGATCAAATTATCACTAATTACAGATATGATTCTATACATAAAAGTCTATAAAAACTCTACCAGCAAACTGTTAGAGCTGATAAACACTTTTAGCAACATAGCAGGATACAAGATAAATACACAGAAATCAGTAACTTTCCTATATACTAATAACAAACATGCGGAGGATGAAATAAGGGAATTTCTCCCATTCACAATTGCCTCAAAAAATAAATAAATAAATAAAATAAAGTAGCTTGGAATAAAATTAACCAAAGAAGTGAAGGATCTCTACAATGAGAACTTTAAAACACTCAAGTGAGAAATTGAAGAAGACACAAGGAAATGGAAAGACATCCCATGTTCTTGGATTGGAAGAATCAATATTGTGAAAATGTCAATCTTGCCAAAAGAAACATACACACTTAATGCAATCCCCATAAAAATTCCAGTGCCATTCTTCACAGAAATATAAAAATAAACAATCCTAAAACTTATTTGGAAGCACAAAAAACCCTCAAATAACCAAAATGATTTTGAGCAACAAAAATAAGGCTGGTGGAATTACTATACCCGATTTTAAGCTATATTACAAAGCCATAGTAACAAAAATAGCATGGTACTGGCACAAAGACAGATATGTAGACCAATGGAACAGGATAGAGGACCCAGAAGTTAATCCAGGCAGCTACAGCCATCTGATTTTTGGCAAAAATGCCAAAAAATATTCATTGAAAAAAAAAAGACAGCCCCTTTAACAAGTGATGCTGGGAAAACTGGATAACTACATGTAGAAGGATGAAAATAGATCCTTGTCTTTCTCCATGCACAAGAATAAAATCCAAGTAGATCAGGGACCTTAATATTAGACCAGAAACTCTTTAAATGCTAGAGGAAAAGATAGCAAAAACCTTTCAACATATTGGCATAGGTAATGATTTTCTAAATATAACCCCAATTGTTCAGAAAATAAAACCACTAATCAACCACTTGGATCTTATGAAATTACAAAGCTTTTGTACAGCAAAGGACACTGTGAATAGAGCAAAGAGACAACCTACAGAATGGGAGAACATCTTTGCCAGCTATACATCTTACAGGGGGTTAACATCAAGAATATACAAAGAACTCAAAAAACAGAACAATAAGAAATCAATCCACCCAATTAAAAATGGGCTATGGAACTAAATAGAGAGCTCTCATTGGAAGACATACAGATGGCATATTGGCATCTAAAAAAGTGTTCTACAATCTTAACCATCAAGGAAATGTAATTTGAAACTATCTTGAGATTCCACCTCTCTCCTGTTAGAATGGCTATGATCAAGAAAACAAATGACAATAAATGTTGGCAAGGATGCAGTAAAAGGGGAACCCTTCTACACTGTTGGTGGGAATGTAATATGGTACAGCCATTGTGGAAATCAGTGTGGAGGTTCTTGAGACAGCTAAAAATAGATTTACCATATGATCTAGTTATAACACTCCTAGGCATATATCCTAATGACTCTTCTCATTACCTTATAGATACTTGCTCAACCATGTTTATTGCTGCTCTATTCATAATAGCTAGGAAGTGGAGCCAACCTAGATGTACATCTATAGATGAATGGATAATAAATATGTGGTACATTTACACAATTGAGTTCTATTCAGTGGTAAAGAAAAATGAAATTATGAAGTTCACAGGGAGATGGATGGATCTGGAAAGGATTACGCAAGTGAGGTAACCCAGAAAGCCAAATGTTGCATGTTCTCTCTCATATGTGGATCCTAGCTATAAGTGTATAGATTTGTGTATGAGCTAGAACCCAAAACTCAGTAGAAGAGGCCCATAAGCTGGAACAAGTATATAAGGGAGTGAGGAGAGAGAAGGACTTTAGGGGGTGCTATTGTATATATGTAAGTAGGAGAACAGATTACAGGAGGGGAAAGGCCTAAGTGAGATCAGGGGAAGAGATTGCATAAAAGAAGAGTACGGGTGAGGGTCAATTAACATCCAAGATATTCTGCCAATGAATATGGAAATATACTTTCTTAAATAATGGCACATCCAGAAGCCAGATTGTTACTAGAAAATTTTCAGTACCAGGCATGGGATACCTTCCAGTGAGTTGTTGGCCAGGGATGTCCCCATTGCCTCCAAAACATTATAGCCTATTACCAAGGCCCTTGGTTTCCTGTGAGAAACCCTATTGCTGAAGACGTCACATGCCTAAGCAGCAAAGTCACTGAGAAATCAAGGTGGTGCTGAGCAGAAAACCTTCTCCATGTAGCCCAGCAAACTGAAAGCAGAAAAAAGCTGCACTGTATGCAGTCTTATGGGAGACAGAAGTCATCACCAGTGAAAACAGTGGGTACTGGAAACCTCAAGTTTGGCCAGACAGGCCAAATGTCTGAACAAGGGGCATGTCTGCTCTGGGGGAAACCAACTACTCTCTAATTGCACTGAAGGCCCAGTCTATGGGAGGGATTACATGACTGGTACTGAAAACCTAACCAAAAGCCCATGGCAGGGGAGGACATGAGCCTTAGGAGCATAAATCCTGCTCTTGTCTGAATAAATGTATATATTACTCTCACCAAATTGCACTGAAAGCACTATAGTTAATGTTCATACTCATATATGAATACTATTCTCACTTCTGGTAAGAGAAGCTTCTCTTTTCAGATGGCAATGACCACTGGAATGGCCCAAAAGGCAACATAGTGCTGAGAAGAAGGGAAGGAGAAGTGTCCAACACTGAAACATCTCATCCTCTCCAAGACTCAGGGTCCATTGTGGAAGAGGTGGTGGAAGCAATGTAAGAGCCAAAGGAAGGGTACCACTCCTTACATACTACTGTCCGGAAAGAAATTGACCTCAATATCCAAAACCTCATAGTGCCTAGCAACACCTATATAAGACTCTCATAATAGTAGAAAAAGATGATTACATAAGATTAAAAGACAGGCTAATGGAAAGACTGAGGGGATATGACAGAGAACAGAGTTATGAAGGGGAAAGTGGGGTAGATGAGAGAAATCCATGGTTTGTTGTCCGTAAGATTAGAAATTGTCAATTAAAATACACACACACACACACACACACACACACACACACACACACATGTGTATGTATATATATATATATATATATATATATATATATATATATAGAGAGAGAGAGAGAGAGAGAGAGAGAGAGAGAGAGAGAGAGAGAGAAATTATCTAGATAATTGAAGGAGAAAGGATGCTTGCACAATAAAGAGTCTAAAGGGGCTATAAAACATACTGAAGCAGTGGTTAATCAAATGAACAATAGAAAACACCCACTACAAAGGCAACAAATTGACATGAATGAATTCAATAATAACTCTAAATGTTCATGCTCTCAGACTGAATTTAAAAGCAGTGTTTATCTATTTGTTGCCTCTAAGAAGCATTTTTTACTGGGGAGATTATCTTCTCATTGTTGGGACAAATACCCAAACAGAAGCAGCTTATTGGAGGAAAGGGTTGATTTCAGGCTTACAGATTCCAGGGGAAACTTCATCATGGCAGAAGAAGCTGCTTCACTTCATCATAAATCCATAGGAGAGAGACTACACCAAGCACCAGTAAGCACAAGTTGGCTTTCAACACTTTAGGAATAGACTCAGGATCTATACTCCAATGACACACTTCTTCCGTTAGGGTTCTGCCTGTTGAAAACTTAATAAGGAAGCTTAATCTCAAACAAATACCTGAGGCTATGGGTGACATTTACATTTGAACAACCACACTCACCATCCAAACACAGATGCAAACTTTGGCTGAAAATATGAAAAATGCTAGTCTAAGCAAATGGAAGAAGGAAATAATCATTTGTCACTGTTCTAATAATTTCTGGTAAAATGGACTTATAAGTCAAAATGAATCAGAAGAGATAAAGAAGATTGCTTCATACTAATTAAGATGACTACTTACTGAGGTCATTACAGTTATAAACTATGTAAACTGAACATGGGCACACTGAATTTCAAAAATCCAATGCTGCTGGGCGTGGTGGTGCACGCCTTTAATCCCAGCACTCGGGAGGCAGAGGTAGGAGGATCGCCGTGAGTTCAAGGCCACCCTGAGACTACAGAGTTAATTCCAGGTCAGCCTGGACCAGAGTGAGACCTACCTCAAAAAACAAAAAAGAAAACAAACAAAAAAAAAAAACTAAAAAAAAACTAAAAAAAAAAAAATCCAATGCTAGTAGATGTAAAGACAAAGGTTAATTTCACCATAATAATAGGGGACTTCAATAACCCACTTTCACCAATAGACAGGTTATATCTCCCAAATGACCATATATACTTAAGAGACATCTACAGAGTCTTCCATTCAAACACTGTAGGATATACATTTTCCTCAAAAACCTATGAAACTTTTTCTAAAGAAGATCATATGATATCACACAAATCAAGTGTTAACAAGTACAGAAAATTGAAATAATTTCTTGTATTCTATGCCCTCAATATGGATACAATTAGAAGTCAACAGCAAAAGGCACTATAAAACATGCAAAAACTCATGGAGATTAAATAACATCCTATTGAATGATAAATAGATCAACAAAAAAATAAGAAGCTAATAAAAAAAATCCTAGAATCAAATGAAAGTTAAAGTATAATATATCAAAAACTATAGGATACAATGAAAACCCTTTGAAGACAGGTGCCTACATTAAAATATTTTGCCATGAAACTGTTAGCACTGATAAACACTTTCAGCAAACTGGTGTAAACAAAGTTAACATTCTATAATGTAAGACCTGAAATTGTGAAATTTTGAGAGGAACATGTAAGATAAGTCTCAAGGTATAAGCATGGGCAAAAAGTCTTTCTGAAAAGGATTCTAATCATTCAGGAAATAATGCAAACAATTGACAAGTGTGGCCTCATTAAATTTAAAGAATTCTGTATAACAAAGGAAATGGTTAATTGAATGAAGACATAGCCTACAAGATGAGTGGGGAAAAGAAGTCAAGTTTCAGAAGGAAAATGAATTAGAGGCAATTTAAGTTATCAGGTGGAGGCATGATTAATTAATCCTATCAAGAGATGATACTAATTTCAACTGTGGTGATAACATTGGATGGAAAAACTGAGCTGATGGTACATGTATTCCTACATATATATTTTTATGCTCAAAGATGCAATGAGTTAATTGGTGGAATTTGAGTCACATAAAGATTCTGAAATTCCCTATGGGGTCAAGAAAAGTTGAAATTATGCTTTTATGTAGTACTTGCAATTTTGCATAATTTCTGGATGTGTATAGCATAATTTTCACTTACCTATCATACTTAACTTATCATGTCCATTTCTTAGTGATTATGACTAAGAGAGTTCACTGTGTGTGTGTGTGAGCTGAGTAGTATTACAATCACTTTTTTGAGATACCTGAAGTGAAATTCTGGCTAATCACTTGCAAATTAAGCAACAAAAAAATTCTGTTCACATTTTTTAACATTCAGCTAAAGAGAAAGATTTATTATGAAGGAGGAGGTAAAGATAAAAGTATTTAATTAAAACAACTAAATATGTAAAGTCAGTGGAATAAAGTCCATGGATTAATTTCACAAACATGTACCTAAAAGACTGTGCAAAATGCGTAGGGAATTATCAGTATGCCTATTAAATTAAAGTAATCCCAATTAATGTCTTAACAGATTTATATGGTAAAGAAGCTTTGCAAACACAACAAACAGAAATCAGCACTTTTCAAGCTTAAAGATACATCCCTTACGAAGCAAGGCCCTATTGGACAAGTCTGAGCTCACTGACTGGGAATTTGATGTTGGAGATTAAAACCTTTTTTCATGTCACTCATTTGTAGCTTTTTCCTTATGTAATATTTTTCAGTAAAAAATTCACTTGTCACTCAATTGTACTTTGAGGAAGGTAATAAGCAAAATACATTGCAAGTACAAGAACAGAAAAATAACAAATACTTTGTGTATTTGCTCCCTGGTGTCATCATATAGTAGACAGAATTACAACCCCCATACAATATTCATAAATGGCAGAAGAAATTCATGCATCTTTGAACTGATCTTTATCATTTCTGTACAATTTACCAGTCAAGGAAAGGCTAAAAAGATGGCTGGTTTTGTGGGTTTGCAATTTTCTAGCTCTTCCAGAATATCTATTTTCAAATTTAAGTATCTGCTTTCTTTAGCCTAAATTTTTTTTTTAATTTGTGCATCTGGCCTATGTCATATGGTATGGCATCATGCTGTACAAGACAAGGAATACATGCTTAAGATTTGTATGTATTTCAGGGAGACAAAAAGATGTTATGTATGCATAAAGTTTTACTTTAAAGTCATTTAGAGATGTATAACAATTTCAAACAGTGGTATTTTAGTATAAGTGTTTCTATGATCCAAATATCTTTATGTCACGAACTTAAGGATTCATATATAAAATTCTGTTACACTTTGAGCTATGTATCATAACAATTTAATAAAATTGAGAATGTTCTCTCATGTCATCTTAACTTTATCTCTTCATTATCCTTATTCCTCCAAGCCCCTCACATGCCCAATATTCTGCGCTCCCCTAACCTGTGAGGTAACTTCTCTCTTCTTATCCTGTTCTTCTCTCTTCTGGTCTCATTCTGGTTTTAGGCCCATATTACTGGTGCTCACTACTATTTGCACTTATTTCCAATTGAACCTAGTTAGGAACCACATATGAGAGAGTACATGTGACGTTTGTCTTTCTATGCCAGTATGACCTTGCTTGGAAAGATTTTTTCAACCAACTCTATCCATTTACCTGCAAATTTCATTATTTCACTTTTCCTTACCACTGAGTAGATTTCCATTGTATATATTACATTTTCATTACCCATTCATTAATTGAAGGTCACCTAGGCTGACTTTGGTTCCTAGCTATTGTGAACAGAGCAGCAATAAACATGGCTGAGCAAGCATCTCTGTAGTAAAGAGTAGAGTCTTTGGAGTACATGCCCAGGAGTGGTAGAGCTGGATCAAATGGTAGATCTACTTTCACCTTTTTCAGGAGTCTCCATACTTATTTCAACAGTGGTTGTATAAGTTTTCACTCCCACCAGCAGTGGGTAAGGGTTTCTGTTTCCCAGTAGCCTTGCCAGTTTTTGTCATCTTTTGATTTTATTTATTTATTTATTTATTTATTTATTTATTTATTTATTTATTTATTTATTTATTTATTGGTTTGAGAAAGACAGACACAGAGAGAAAGACAGATAGAGGGAGAGAGAGAGAATGGGCACGCCAGGGCTTCCAGCCTCTGCAAACGAACTCCAGATGCGTGCGCCCACTTGTGCATCTGGCTAACGTGGGACCTGGGGAACCGAGCCTCGAACCGGGGTCCTTAGGCTTCACAGGCAAGCGCTTAACCGCTAAGCCATCTCTCCAGCCCATCTTTTGATTTTTTAATGAATGCCATTCTGACTGGAGTGAGATGAAATCTCAGAATTATTTTGATTTGCATTTCTCTGATGACTAAAAATGGTGAATATTTTCTTAAATGTGTAATGCTCATTTGTATTTCTTCCTTTGGTAATTCTCTGTCTACCCCATTTTTTATTGGGTTGTTTGATATTTTATCATTTAGTTTTTTGAGGTTTTGTAGATTCTAGATATTAGACATTTGTCAGAGAGGTATGGCTAGTGAATTTTTTCTCTTATTCTCTATGATGTCTATTGACCTAGTTATTTATTTTCTTCTTTGTATAGTAGCTTTTAGTTTCACAAGGTCACAGAGGTTGAGTGCTGATCTAATTTCCTGTGCTACTGGGATCATATTCAGGAAGTCTTTCCCTATGATTATATCATGGAGTGTTTTCTTTGCTTTTTCTTTTAGTTGTTTTAGAGTTTCTGAAATACTGATCACTGTTTCTTAGAGAATAGAGGCTCTATTTCCCTTTGTGAACCCTAAATAGGGCAGAGTTAGTGGTCTTGTGGTAAGGTTTATTAGTCTTTATAGCCTAGATATGCTTTGAAATGATGAAGGAAGCACCATTAACAGTTTCACTAGAACAACAGCAAGAAAATACACAATTATGGACAAACTTGGGCATTCTATCTCCTTAGTTTGAATTGACATGTAGTCATTACTTCTTATCTCATTTGGGAAATGAAAAATCAGTTATCTTCCTATTCTTTAATAAAACATGGGAGGTAAATATTGATATTGATGCAGATATACAGACTAATTTATTGTGATTTAATCTTATAATTATCTTCAATTCAAGAAAATGGAGAAGCAGGATATAGATCAAACAGGCATGAACTTTGGGTAAAAACTCAAGTATCAGCTTATTCCCATGAAAAACATTCAGAATCCCTGTACTTTGTACTATCAATGAAGGATAGTTCCTTGGTCTTACAGATGTGTTTAAAATAAAAAGAGGTCAATGTCTTATGAATATTATAACTTCCAACCAAGGGTACTATTGGCATAGAGACTGCTATACCTTCATGAATTGATTGCAATTGATCATTGTTAGCTTGTCAAAGAGTTTTAAATGAGTACCAACAAATTAGAAATTACTACATAGGTTTATGGCTCCAAACCAGAGTATGATCACAATGATTATCGGTCAGGCAATTATCATGTGGGAATCACTTATTTCTCTTAGAGTCACCATACAAAAAGCTTCATGAGGGGTGGAGAGATAGTTTAGAGGTTAAGGCACTTACTGCAAAACTTAGGTATCTATGTTCAACTCTCCAGATCCCATGTTAGCCAGATGCAAAAGGTGATGCATGCTCAAAGTTGCACATTCCTGAAAGGTGGTACATACATCTGGAGTTTGATTCCAGTGGCTGGAGGCCTGGTATGCCAATTCTCATTTTCTTTTTCTCTCATAAAAAAGAAAATTCTGCCAGGTATGGTGTCTTGTGCCTTTAATCCCAACACTTGGAAGGCAGAGATAGGAGGATGGCCATGAGTTTGAGGCCAACCTGAGACTACACAGTAAAATCCAGGTCAGCCTGGGCTATAGCAAACCCTACCTGAAAAAATCAAAAGGAAAAAAAAAGCTTAATGAATAACACATATATTAAGTGGAATATATCATGACTGAATGATATAGTCAGGGATGTTAGATTAAAAATGCTAATTTCAAGTTTGAGTAATTGCTACCAATGAATTCTTTCAGATAACTGTTTTTAAAATATTCTATGGATTGTTTTGCTACACAAATGCCAATAAAATTTATTATTTTAGAGGAAGCCCAATATTTCTTTTCAAGATCATGAGAATATCTGCTGCTGTCATCTTCAAGTGACTCCAAAGTATTAAAAAAACAAGCTAAAATTAAGGGAACCATGAATAATAATTGTCTTTTCTTTCTTAAAATCATTAGCTACTTTGCCAGGGGTTAGTTTCTGATGGTTGTTTTTCTTGAGAACACATTAAGATTCACCCAAAATAAATGGATTCCTCTAGATTAGCCATCAGCTCTGCATTTACCGGCATTATCTTCAAAATACAAGCTGTTATTTGGTCAATTCACTCAAACAATGAATTATTTCAGGAAAGAAAGAAAACAAGTGAATATGGTTAAGGAAATAGAATATTTTTTAAATAACCAGAAAATGAATTCATAATGAATAAACCAAGAATTCTACATGCAAATGACCTCCATGTTTAATACCCCACTAAAACAATGTAACCAGTTTCTGTAAATACTAAGAAGCAATGATTTAGTATAGGTTCACCTCTATGTAAAAATACTTTTAAACTTGTTTTTATAGGATAAATATTTCATTTGAAGGTGAGAGATGATATTTTATTTTTCTTCTCCTTTTAAGAAATGTTCCTATGATATTTCCTCATTCCTATCACCACATTGTACAAAGTTTTGGTGTTATGTGCCTATTTCAGTAGCAGAATAAGAGAAAATATGACATATACCTCAGCAGAAACCTCTGGAAATTATGATTCAAAAACTTAGAGTCAAATATGACTACACAGGAAAATTGTGGATTGTGAATAGTAGGTACTGAAATAAATTACAAAGTGAATGTCACCATAAAAATAGAACAAGAAAATATCCATTTCATATATATTAAATCCAATAATGTTAAGGAACTTTTTGAAGCTCATATGGATATGTAAGTATATGGAAAATGGGTTATATACCACATATATTTTTCTCTTTCAGATGAATTAAAAATGTTTGAGTTGGGGCTGGAGAGATGGCTTAGTGGTTAAGGTGCTTGTCTGCAAAGCCTAATGACCCAGATTCAGTTGCCCAGGACCCATGTAAGCCAGATGCAGAAGGTGACACATGTGTCTGGAGTTTGTTTGCAGTGGCTTCAAGCCCTTGTGTCCCTATTTTCTCCCTCTCTCTCTCTCTCTCTCTCTCTCTCTCTCTCTCTCCCTTCTCTTAAATAAATGAACAAATAAAATTTTTGCATGGGCTGGAGGATTTTTTAACCAATGATCAGTGGTAAATACCATGCTTAGCATGGGTAAGGCCCTGGATTCACTGCCAAAATAAAAGTAACTGTTATTTAGAGAAATACATGATCTGCTGGATATAGAGATGAAAAATATGATGAGATTCTTTTCTCCCAAATCCTTTGTTATCTGCATGGTTCTGGATAACCATTAACATGGGGATTATCAACAGAATATTAAGCAATTACAGAATAAAATTTCAAAACTGTATGTATAGTGAGGATGATAACATTAGAGGGATATGAAATAGGAACTCTGAGTACATGATACTATAAATTGTTAAATGCTAATGGCGGTGAATTATTTTTTTATATAATCTCACTTCACACGGATTTTATGAAGCTACTTACTGGAGTTTATATGTTATATTGGTTTTATAGAAGATTAAACAAGGTATCACAAACAGAAAGTATAAGGCAACATGAATTATCTCACAGTACTGGAAGTTACAAGTCTAAGATCAAGTTTTAAGCAATGTCAGGCACTCTCTGAAAGGTTCAGGGAGAATCCTTCTCTTACAGTGTATACTGAAAAATCTTTAAGTTGCTTGGATTGTAAATGTACCTCTCTAATGTCTGCCTTCTCCATCTTCATGTTTTCCCTCTGTGTGACTGTTACTGAGCATCCTCTTCTTTAGTAAGGTCTTGCATGCATAAGGACACTGGACCTGTTGGATTGAGGGTTTATGCTACACCAGTAAGAACTTATCTTAACTAATTCTAGCAACATTGACTATACTTCCACATAAGTTTATATTTTTTAGTGTTCAGAGATAAGACTTAAGAATATCTCTTAGAACATTATTTAACTCATAACATACATGAATACTGAAGATATTGGATTTCTAGAAATTTTTTTCACCCCTCTTCTTTTTTTCTAGTAAATTTTAAATATAATATTAAAGGAAAATTAAAAATAAGTGATTTAAAAATTTAGACAGCTACTGTCAGACTTTAACTGTGTTTCTGGTGTTGATTGTCAAGTTATTTGATCTGAATGGTCATTCTAACCATACTTTGCCGGAATATAAATGTTCATCTGAAATGACAAGTAGGGCTTACTCTGCAGCAGTCCCTCCCCTCAAACCACAGGCCTAGCCCAAAGGTAACACGTCCTCTAAATTTCACTGATGGGACATTATATTTCTTTAATAGAACATTAGGCAATCCATTTATCCACAAAATACAAATTCTCTTTCTACCACACAATAGGAATAAGAGGGATAGTGTCAGGATTTTTATTTTACCTAATATGAACTATATCATTCTGGCTTTGAAGTCAATCACATATGTTTACAGGTTAACTTTAAGTCTAAACTATGTTCTGTAATCCAAGTTAACCAAAAATTCGCATTGGGGTATCAGGCATTTCTTCATATTAACAAAGCCTAGTTATCAGATGTATTTGTAACGGAAGAAAGCAAAAGCTCATGAGACAGGTAGAGTAGGAGGGAAGAGAACACCAGGCATCACTTAAAATAATATATGTGTGGATTTCAGTTGAGGGCTTGATAAATCAGAGTTTTAAATGTGTTTTTAAAGATCACTGACATATATGTCTAGATCTTGTCTACTAACAGAGTCTAGAAATGATGAAACACAAACACCATTGAGCACCCAACACACCTACCAGCAGGCACCAGAAATTGGTTCCTAAGCATCATTTTCAATGAAATGAATCCTGGAATGTTTGAACAAATGGTTGTTTCTAGGAATGGAATATGTAAAGTACCAAGTCTGGAATATTTCAGAAAAAAATAACTGCTTGCAAATAATGGGATCAAGTCTCAAAGAGACCCAGAAATTATCTTGAAAGTGCTTCTGCTGACTAAATTGGAGACAAACTTGAGCATTAACATGATGATTGATCAAAATGGAACATAGTACCTTGGCTTAAGAATCTATACTCATAGTAAATATAAACAATGTAATCATAAGAAGAAGGAAGGGGCATGAAGAGGCAGGAAAAGAATAAGAAAAGAAATATTTCTTATTACAGAATTCTAAAAACTATGCTGCACACTAAATGAAACAGTTGAAAACTATGACTTTCAGCCACTGTGTTAGTAACTGACTGCATGACAAATCACTGATGGATGTTAACAATTAGGTAAAATGCTGGTTAGGGAATAACATGCTTCCATATTCTAAAAGTATCTCCTCATATTTTTCTCAATAACAGACTTGTTAAAGTACATATAGTTTCTGCATTTTTCCTTTTCAATCAGCTGCCATATTCCCCACTGTATTCATTTTAACTATATGATCAAAGCTAGCATTGTCAGCAACAGGACACAGTGATACCATGTACTTCCACATGGGACGTCCTCAGAAGGACGCATCATGGCATTTCTCTACAGAACTCATTACATGGATCAGATAGCAATAAAACGATCATACAAGAACAGATTAAAGAATTTCATGCATAGCAGTTGCTCTATAGTCTTCAAAATTATCTAATTTAATGCAATGAAAAGTAAAACCTGACCCAGAAACTGAAGAAGTGTGATAGTTCATGAAATCCTGTATTAGACTTTGAATCAAAAAAGATAATTTTCTATATTATTGGGTCAAATTAAACTTGAATATGGAATGTATTTTAGAATGTGATATCATGTCACTGTTAAATTTCTTCATTTGATAAATGTATTATTATTATTCAGTATAGACTATTCTTATTCCCAGCAATTAGGGGGTTATAATATTTACAATACTACATCTTCTCAAATAATTTAATGTGTGTGTGTGTTTGCCATAAATGAGAAATTCTTTTCAACAAGAAGCTTTTATATAGGTCTTTGGAGTCTGTGCACTTGGACTAAGTAAACTGTCAATGCATTTGGTCCTGTGTGATTGGACCAGGAGAGGTGCAGGTGTGTTTGAGGTTGGAAGCTTGCACCAGGTGATATGCCAGCTTGCTTGGGGCTGTGTGCTTGGTCCAGGTGAGGGGCCTCATGTTTGGGGTCTGAGTCTCAGGACATATGAATTTCAGGTGTACTGGAGCCTGTGTGCTCAGATGAGCTTGCTTTGGGCCTACATGCTTGGTGTGGGTGAGGTGCGTGTTTGGGGACCTATGCACTTGTATGGAGTGAGATCTCAGCTTGGTTGAGGTCTGTAAACTCAGAACAGGATTGCAAGAGTGTTTGGGGACAGGCCCAAGGTGGGTAATAAAGTGCTAATTACAGGCATGTTTGGTACCCCATAAGGAGAAGTTCCAACAACTTTCCCCCATACCTCCTACACACAGATAAGGGTCCCACCCTCTAAGCAGGTACACATAGTGAGGAATCCAGGCCCCACACTTCCACCCCATCCCACAGAAATACTTGCTTGCTTCTTAATAAAATAAGACATTTTTTTTTCCCCTGAGATTGGTAGACCCCAGTACAAAAGAACTAACAACATACAGCAAACTGAGAGATCTCTGCCAAGATTGCCCATTTCCACAATAGAAGTTTACAATGAAAACATATAAGAGACAGTAGAAATATAATTCCAAAATGAAAGCACAATAAGCTATGTGACCCTAAGTGAATCCATAAACTTTCTACAAATCATCAAAATACCAAAAATCCCATAAATGAAATTTAGCAGAATAGTCTCTTGCAGCATATAGCTTTTGTCATTAGGCTTAAGTTAACTGAGGAAAACCACAGAGATTTCACAAGAGAGATAAATGAATTGAAGGTGAGTCAACTACAAGAGAATCTCAATAACAAGCTGGTTCAACTTAATGAAGACATAATAAATGCAAGCATTGCTGGGATAAAAGGATGGCTCCATACACAGAAATTGATGCAATGCGTCACATAAATAAACTTAAACACAAGAACCACATGATCATTTAAATAGACATAGAGAAGGCCTTTGGAAAAAATATATTACTTCATGATCAAAATTCTGGAGAGACTATATATAGAGGTTTATATCTCATGATAATAAGGTTATATACAAAGCACCTAATGCCCAAATCATATGTAATGAAGAAAGACTCAAGGGTTTCCCATTTAGATAAGGAATAAGACAGAGGTGCCCACTCTCAGTACTGCTCTTCAACATAGCACTAGAAGACATAGCACAAGCAATAAGATAGGAGAAAGAGATAAAAGGGATATAAATTGACAAGGAAGAAGTCAAACAAGCCCTATATGCAGAAGGCATGACACTATATGTAAGTGACTGGAAAGACTCTACCATAAAACTTCTAAAGGTGATTACTCAATTTTTTTCAGCAAAGTGGCAGGATACAAAATCAACACACAAAAATCAGTAGCCTTCCAACATGCAAAAGACAAATATACAGAGAAAGATATCAGCAAAGCTATCCCATTTTCAATAGCCACAAAAATTCAAATATCTTGGAATAATACTAACCAAGGATGAAATATCTATACAATGCAAACATATAAACAGTAAAGAAAGAAATTGAAGAGGACATGAGAATATGGAAAGACTTCTCATGCTCCTGGATAGGTAGAATTAAATATTGTGAAAATGACAATTCCTTTGTGTGTGTGTGTGGTTGTTTGTTTTTTGAGTTAGGGTCTCACTCTAGCTCAGGCTGACCTGGAATTCACTATGTACTCTCAGGGTAGCCTCGAACTCATGGTAATCCTCCTACCTCTGCTGCCCAAGTGCTGGGATTAAAGGCATGTACCAGGACAATTCTACAAAAAGAAATATACATATTCAACATAACACCAGTAAAAATCACAACATCATTCTTCACAGAGATAGAAAAAATAATCTCAAAATTCACATGAAATGGCAGAAGGACTCATATTTCCAAAAACCTAGCCTTAGAAAAAGAAACACATCTGGAGATATCACCATACCTGACTGAAAGTTATCCTACAAAGTCATAATAACAAAAATAGCATGGTACTGGCATAAAAATAGACATATAGACCAATGAAACAGAATTTAAAACCTGACCCTTAGTTTAAGTAACTGCAGCTACTTGATATTTGACAAAGGAGCCAACAATGTAAACTAGAGAAAAGACAGCATATTCAACAAATGGTGCTTGACAAATTGAATAACCACATGTAGAAAAATGAAACTAGACACACTCCTTGTACCATGTACAGAAATCAAGTCCAAATGAAATAAAGTCATCAATAAAATACCTGAAACTCTTAAATGACTAGAAGAACAAAACAGGGGAAACTCTTCATGATATAGGAGTTGAGAAATACTTCCTGTACAATACCCAAGCAGCTCAGGGGGAAAAAAAATCATCACTCAGTTAGGATTTCATGAAGCTAACAAGATTTTTTACAGACAAACATACCACAAACAGAGCCAACTGACAACCCACAGAATAGGAGCAAATTTTCGCCAGCTACACCACGGATAGAGGCCTAATATCTAGAACTCAAACAACCAAGAAATAAAAAATCAAACAATCCACTCAAAAATGGAGCAGAGAACTGAATGTGGAATGCTCAAAGGAAGAGATAGAAATAGATTATACTCAGCATGGCAATCATTTAAAAAAATCAAGTGACAATAAATATAGGCAAAGATGTAGGGGAAAAGGAACCCTCAGTCACTGCTCGTGGTTGTACAAACTTGTATAACCACTGTGGAAATCATTATGGAGATTCCCGAAAAAAATTAAAATAGAGCTAACAACTGACCCAGTTATTCCTCAACTGGGCATCTACCCTAAAGGCTCCACTCCTCACTGCAGAGATATTTGCTCAACCATGTTTATAGCTGCTCAATTCACAAGAGCCAAGAACTGGAATTAACCCAGATGCCCATCATTGGAGGAATGTACAATGAAGATGTGGTACATTTACACAGTAGAATCCTACTCATCAGAAGTGCATTGTAAGGATCCCTAGACTTCCTTTGGCTCTTACATTTTTTCTGCCACCTCTTCCACAACGGACCCTGAGCCTTCAAATGTACAATAGAGAAGCTTCAGTGCTGAGCATTAATTACTGCGGCACTACTCAGCCCTATGGTGCCTTTTGAGTCATCTCAGATTTCATTGCCATCTGAAAAGAGAAGTTTAGCTAAGCAAAAGTGAGAGTAGTATTAATATATGGGTATGAACAGTAAGAGAAGTGCTTATAGGACAGTTTGATGAGCATAATATATGCATTCAGACAGACACCAGTGGACGTTACACCCCCAGGGCTCATGACTTGCTCTGTCATAAGTTTGTCAGGACTAGGCATGTATTCCCGCTGGAGGAGCAGGTCTCCAGTCCAATTAAAGAGCACTTGGTTTACCCCATAACTGACATGCCACTATTGCACCCAAATTTACGGCTTGCAGTGTCCACTGTTGCTTATCTTCGCTGATGACTTCTCTCTCTCCCTTGGAGCTGCATGCAGCATAGCTGTGTCCAGCTTGCTGTCAGCTGGTCTACAGGGAAGAGGTTTTCAGCTTAGCTCCAGCAAGATTTCTCAGTGACCTTGCAGCCTAAGAATGTGGAGTCTTCAGCAATAGGGTCTTACCATCTAGTCCTGGTGGGAAAGGAAGAACCTCAGCAACAGCCTATAATGTTTTGGGGGCATCAGAGATCTCCCTGACAAACAACCCAATGGAAGGTATCCCTGCCCTGGCACTGAAAATTTTCTAGTAACAATCTATGGGTTCTGGGTATGCTATTGTGCAAAACGTTAGATTTCCATATGATTTATTCATACCCTCTTAGGTTTTATTAACCCTCCCTCCACCCTCCATTTACCCATTTTTTTTTCAGAAGATAGCGAGAACCAAAGACAACCAAAATCTATTAACAATACAAGAAAAGGTAGCTGACTGCCTGGCAGGAGATGAACCATCCCTTGCATATCAGCTAGGGCTCAGGTGACATCACAGAGGAATTGGTCAGATGAGTAAGATTACAGCTTCCGTGGCAAGCCTGACAACAGACACTGAGGATACTCAAAATGTGCCAAAGCAGAAATTCAAAACCTGCTGAGAGCTGAACACTAAAGGAGACTTAAAACACAATCACCACAGCTCAGGTAATTTGGGAGAAAGGGGGGGTGGAAATTTTGTAAGAGCCACATGGTGGGGGGGAATATCCAGAGGCATTGTCCTCCCCCCGCAGCCTCCCCACCCCCCACCCCTCCACCCCCCCCACCCCTCCACCCCCCTCACCCCCACCCCCATCCCACAATGACTGACTGCTGCTCTCACAACTCATATCCCACAAGCCAGTGGTGAATACCAGCAATCCCACTGAGGAGTCCCTCAGTGGAATAGAGGCAGGGAGGAGGGAAATGATGGTACCAACCCATGGTATGTTCACACAAAGTATCTACTTAATTTAAGAAAAACACTTTTACGGCTGGAGATATGGCTTAGCAGTTAAGCGCTTGCCTGTGAAGCCTAAGGACCCCAGTTGAAGGCTCAATTCCACAGGATCCAAATTAGCCAGATGCACAAGGGGGCTCACGAGTCTGGAGTTAGTTTGCAATGGCTGGAGGCCCTGGAGTGCCCATTCTCTCTCTATCTGCCTCTTTCTCTCTGTGTCTGTTGCTCTCAAATAAATAAAAATAAACAAAAATAAATTTAAAAAAAAAAGAAAAATGCTTTTATATAGACAGTGAGGTCTGGGTGATTTTAGATTAAAAATTGTATCATCTCATTGTTTCCTTAGACTTTTCTTAAATTTACTGTCAAACCTGTCATGTTTTGTTTGTTTGTTTTCATTTTCAAATAGCCTTCCTGAAAGTGTATGGCTGATACAACCTGACATTCAGTTTTCACAATGGCAAGTCAAGGAAGACTACAGGCATCGCAGTTACAGCATTTACTCAATTATTTACTCAATTTTTTTTTCCAAAGGGTAGCAGTGATAGTACCAACAAGTCCAGAAGGTAGGACCTGTGGTCTAAACAAGTTAAATAAAACAAGAAGGACAAAGCAGATACTCTGAGCCCATGCCTGAGAGCAGAGCACTACCTTCTAAAAGAGAAGACATGTTCCCTTATCTCTTTTTGAATCAAGTGTTGTGTTTGCCAGTTGGGCTGAGTATGACCCAGGCATCCGGAGATGAATTACAATTTTAAAGAAAAGGAAGCAGAGACAGACTACAAAACTTCAGTGACAGCCACCAGTGACTCACTTCCTACAGAAGGGCTCTGTCTCCTAAGAGTTTCACTACCACCCTGAACAGTTCCACAAACTGGAAACCAAATGTTCACACACATGATCCTAGGGGGGACATTTATTCAGACCATAGGCAGAATAAAAAAGATAAGGGGAAAGTTTAAGAAAACAAAACAAAGTTACTCTCTTCCTGCTCCTCATCTTCTCTCTTTTATCCCCTCCATCTGTGTCTTTCCATTCCTCTTTAAATACACACACACACACACACACACACACACACACACACACACACACATATATATACATGTTGCTTTTTGCTCCCCAAACTGTAATACTTTCAAGCCTTTCCCAAAATAGTATTCTCCAAAATAGTACATAGCTATTGCCAAACTATTCTGTTATTACTGTCAAGATTGCCTGTCTTCCAGGATCATCTGTCTCTAGTGGGGAAAACATATCCCTTGTTGAGTATTTTTAAGGGATAATTTTCTAAAAATATATATAAATTATGAATATCATATTTATATAAAATTAGCATGTGTCAAAATATTGACATATAAATAAGAGAATAAATGTGCTAGAACTGATCCAAATTAAGGTTTCATTTAGAGATACTTATATTCTGTACTGTACAAAAAAATTGCATATCTAAAAATAGTGAATTTTCTACAAGTTGGTGTCCTTCTCACAGAGCTGTATCATAGCCCAGTTAAGGACAATATATATGTCTTCCATAGGCTCATGGTTGTGAACATTTGGTTTCCTGTTTATGGCACTATTTGTGAAGGTTGTGAAACCTTTAGGAGTTGGACCCTTTCTGGAGGAGTCATACATACTTATATATGACAGATAATTCCCAGATTATGCTTACAAAAATATATACATTATCTCTTTTACCTGCTCCAAAGCTTCAGTTTTTTCTTACACAATTATTACAATATATTATGTAGATTGGTGGAGAGATAAATTGAAAGATACATGATGGTTTTTTTCCCCTTTATTTAGTGATTGCTAATGAAATTCTATCTTTCAAACTCACTTTTAATAATGTCAAGTCTGGAATACTCACTTTTATTAATGTCCTATCACCACACCAATCTCAGTGGTCTCCATAGGATCCTTCTAAACTAATGTGCAAGTCTGTCAGAAAAAGGTCTGCTTTCATAAAGTGTTCTCCAGTATTTATACGCCAAGAAGAGAGGGGATTTCTCATTGCCTTGCATACACTGAAGACTTCTTTGAGGAAGTAGATTTTGGGTTTGTGTACATTTTAGTTTATTTTTTGAGGCAATCCCAGCAGGCTGACCTTTTTAATTTTTAGACAAGAGAGAGTGAGAGAGAGAGCGAACTGGTGCACCAAGGCCTCCAGCCACTGCAATTGAACTCCAGAAGTGTGCATACCCTTGTGCGCATGTACACTTGTGTGTGCTTGCATCACTTTGTGCATCTGACTTTGATGGGACCCAGACAGTTCATCATGAATCCTTAGTCTTTGCAGGCCAGCACCTAAATTGCTAAACCAGCTCTTCAGCCTTGTTTTTATTTTTAAATAATTTACTCAGCTCTGCTTGTAAATATGTTGACTAATCTAAAAAATGATAAATAATTTCATGGTTAGGTTTTAGTGATCACTACAAGGCACTTCTAATTCATTTACTCTAATGATACATTTTATGTGCATGTATGGTGTATTGTAAGTATGTATGCCTGCTCATATATGTGTAGAGGCACATGTGTGTGCAAGTGATTATGGAGTCCATAAATCAGTTGGGTGTTATTCTCAATCTCTCTTTGCCTTAGTTTTTTGAGACAGGGTTAGTCACTGAACCTAATGCTCACTTACTAGACTAAAAGGTTGTCTTGTATCTGCCTACCCAGTACTGTGATTTCAGGTACTTATCAATACACCTAGCATTTTCTAAATGTGCTGGAGATCCTAACTCAGGTTTGTTGAGTGTAATTGTCTGTACTCAAAATACTTCTTTTCTCTAGGGGAATCAAAGTCATGTTTTATCCTTAGGAAGCTTGTTACATTCTTGTACTTCACGTGTATGTCCTCAGTGGGTAGGAGAGAGGTTAGATAAAAGAAAGGATTTTTGTTTGCCTAGGATTGGCTTGGTTTGATTGCATTAGAAATTGTAGAATATGAAACTCACTATTAATTAATGTAGAAAAGGGTAAGGATAGAGCTCAGAAACCCTAGTGCTATTGAAAGTTAAAATATGATATGACCATAAATTCATCTAAAGTTTGAATACTGAGGAAAAGCATAAAAATGTGACTCTGCCTCGGAAGAACCTCTTTCTACCCCACACTAAGTCATTTCTCATCATATCTGCGATGCAGATGAAGGACAATAACGCTAAGCATCCTCATTCCATTTTATCAATATTATCTTCACAAAGAATATTCAAGTTTAAGGTCTTTCTTTTGAGTGAGTGGCTTCATAAGTTCATGTTAAGCCATTTTCAGTGCTCCATTGAAGTGACATAGCACTATATGGTTTTACTCTCTTGATTCTTTTTTATTAATTTGCCTGGATTTCAAACTATCACTATGCTAAGGAACTTTGCCACTACCACTGTTATTTATTAAGTACAGCATAACTGAATCTTCTTTAAAAAGTTGGTTGTGGGTCTGAGGGAATAGCTCAGTGGTTAAAAGTGCTTGCATTTAAAGCCTGATGACTTTGATTTGATTCTCTTGTACCCATGAAAAGTCAAATGCACAAATGGTACATACATATGAAGTTTATTTGCAGGAGGCCCTACTGTGACCAGTCTCTTTCTCTCTCTCTTTCTCTCTTCCCATTCTACCATTTCTTTTATCTCAAATAAATAAACAAACAAAAGGTTTGTTGTCAATTTTGGCCCGAAGCAACAAAATTGCCTGGGGATATGCCTGTGGAAATGACCAACATCCCATGAAGTGTTCCATAATTACAGAAGAATGATAAAAGGCTTCAATATGAGAAAAAGAAGTTACTGCTCCAACCAGTTGAGGATAGAATGAGTTATACAGGATTTTAGCATCTTTTTAAAAAAATTCTTATAGAATAAATCTATCTCTTCATTGTCAAATTTTACCTTCTTCTACAATGGAAGTGATCAGAATCATTTGATAGAAAAATGCACTTATGAGGAATGTCTGTTCAGGTGCCTAACATATATCATCTTTTCTCCAGTTACTAATTCACCTCAATTTATTGATTCTTCTAACTTGAAAAATATAAAGGGAAGACACTTGCCAGAAAACCTAAAAGTACAAGGTTCAGTTCCCCAGTACCTATGTAAGCTCGATGCACAAAGGGGCACATGCATCTGGAATTCATTTGCAATGGCTGGAGGCCCTGGTGTGCCCATTCTCTCTCCCTCTCTCTCTCTCTCTCTCTCTCTCTCTCTCTCTCTCCTTTGCCTATTACTCTCTTTCTCTCAAATAAATAAAGAATACACACACACACACACACACACACACACACATAGAGATATGTAAGGCTGGGAATGTAGCTTGGTAGTGGAATGCTTTCCTAGCATGTATGTGACACTGAGTTTAATTCCCAATATTGCAGTAAAGAGACTTGACCCCCCAAAACAATCATAAGACCATTAGAAACAAAGATTCAAAAAAGAAGTTAACAGGAGCAGAAAAATAAGAGAAACTCTTAAAATTTTAGCAAGCTATAAGTATTAGAAATCATTTTCAAGAAATACTGAATTGGTCCTGCTTGGCTTATCAGACAAAAACTGCTCTTACTGCATTCAAATATAAACTTTCACAAAGTTGAAAACTTCAGAGAGAGAGAGACAGAGAGAGAGGAAGAAGAAGGAGGAGGAGGAGGAGGAGGAGGGGAGGGAGGGAGGAAGGAAGGGAGGAAACAAATCAACAAAAATCTCCTCCCAGCTCCAGTCCTAAGAAAGCTCAGGTGAGAACACTGTGTATCACACACCCTCTGATGTGGCAGGCTCTATAGACCTATGACTGAAACCAAAGAAATTGTGCCATTATGTAATTCTCAAAGGAGCTGCCTGGAAAGTCTCTCTGCCTTATGTTTGTCATGTGGGAGGTGCTACTCTTACACTTCACTTTTGTTTCTGTGATTTGGGAAATTTGTTTTGTTCTAAACGTAACCTTATGAAACTCCTATACAGCTGGGCTCCTTCCCAGGCAGGTAGGCAGTGCCGAGGGAAGGACCAGGCCTGCTGGTTCCTCCCTAGGGGTTGAGGAGGATGATGAGCGTCGGACGACCCAGACCTCTCCTGGCCACCGGAGAAAAACCACACTGAGTAGGGAGTCTTTTCGAAGCAGGAACACACAGAAAAAAGTTACTTTATTACTCTGAGCAGTTGCCTATATCACACTGGGGACGAAGGCGGGGATTTTAGGACGGGGTTGGGGGGGAGAGGTAAGGGCCAATAGTAAACTGTGACTATTGAAATGGTAATTACAATTGCCACGCAGAAGTGGCAAGCCAGAAGCCATTAGGCGTCTTTCTGAGTCCTAGCTGGCCAGAGACAAGCCGCCAAACTTTAGCTAGGCTCAGGAAGTTCCACCAGTCTATACAAGGGAAGAACAACCTTGCAATCTCTAGTGGACATGAGGGTATCCACATTCTGTTCCATGCACTGGCTGTGTCTGCTCGTCTTCCTGATAAAAGCTCCTCTAAATGAGGACAGGAAAGAAGGGTGTCAGGGCCAGCCACAGAATAACTGATGTGGAAGCACAAAATTTAACTTCTTTGCCCCAATGCAAATTCTAAACCTGAAGCTTCACCTCAAATTTTAACTTTGCTTGGCACCTACTTGTTCCTATCCAGCTTCCCTATCTCCTTACTAGATTCTCTTAGGAATGATTCTTCTTAATGATTATGTGTTCAAGTCCCTGGCTGAGGGTCTGCTTCTGAAAACACTACTATTATGTAGCTATTTCCTCCAAATTCAAATATTCCCTCCTGGAAAATGGTAGAAGGCTCATAATAATGTGAGAATTTGGGGAGCATCAGGGTATTTCTGAGCTCTTAGCTGGGCAATAAGAGCTAGGGTGCCAGATACTCCATCACAAGAAGTTTCCACTGAATTAGTGGCTTTCTGTGGTCTTTGCTTGTGAATTTGGAGGGATGGGACTCACAGACCAGAGGATAAAGTTTTATAATAGAGAGAGGGAGCTTAAGAAAAGGCAAGAATATTGAGCTCCTGCACAACACAATCAGGGTTCCCAGAATGTTGAAAAACCCACCTAGAGACTCAGATTAGGGCCTTTTAGGGACGTCTACGTGATGAGAACAGAACTAGTCCATTTAGTGCTAACACCAGGTATCCAGTTGTCCCCAGGTTCTCAGAAAGGAAGAGATCCTTATATATACCTTTCTCTTCTAAGGAGGAAAGGTACAAGGCCAAAAGCACTTGTTTACTTCCTAGAGTAAAGTTTTAGGGGAAAATAAATAAGAAAAAAAAAAAAAAACCAGATTCTCCCTTATAGGCTCAAGGACTTTCTCAGCTTTCTTTTGGGGCCCTGTCATCCCTTAACAGTCTCAACGACTTACTGACTTACACAGTTTAGGCAAGACTCACAACAACTCTCCCCAAGGTTGTATAACCAACAAACAGTAAAGCTGTCTGAAAATTGTGCAAGGGGTGGGATTTCAGCAATACGGATGCCTTGTCCTACCTCATGCTCCTGCAAGTAACCCAGATAAACTCACGGGCTCACCATGGTAGATTTGGATGGAATGATTTCTTTTGTCTGCCATCAGTGACTATCGATGCTGTGTATATTTCCCAAGAAAACGTAGCACAGCAACTACCTAGAGCACAGTTAGAAAATTCTTTTTTTAACATGTACAAAAGCTATGAAACTTTGAAACCTGTCATTTAATCCCTAAACACATAAGTGCCATCCTGTTTTAAGAAAATCCATATTTCTTGTTGGGTTATATAGAACCACTGTGGATATGAAGGACTTGATCTATGCAAAGTACATGGGCCCCTGTGTTCAGCACACACCCAATAAATGTTACTTGAATGTGAATATGTACCTCATATCTTGGCTTCTACTATTTTAAATTGGCAATATGATTTTGTTTTTCTTGGTTTCGCTCTAGCTAGCATGCTATTTCACATTTATTGCACAGAATTTGTATCTCTTTTCCTGAGTTTCTCAGCTCATGATTCCTTGTTTACTTATTGTATTTAGAAAATTTGAGTAAAAGGTAATTTTTTTTCTGTCTTTAACCACTCCATGTGCTGTATTTATGAATGACTGTCCTTATTAGACTCATGTATATCTATGAAAGAACTTAACAAATGAGCTGCAAAAGTCCAAAAGATGTTTGGTTTCAAAGGAAAAAAGATAGTTGTCTCATATAAAATATAAAAAAAAAATTGGGAAATTATTCTGGAAATTCAGGACTCCCCTATTCCCTGAAAATAAACGGATGAATTTGACTTACTTTCCTCTAGTTCATTGCTTATCTGGACTTTTCATTTAAACAATATCTGCACAATACTATCCTTGACAGCACAACACTGATTCTCCCCTTTGAAGAATGGAAAAATGCCCTCCTCTAGTTCTGCATTTGTCTGATGTTCTAAATTCAGAACCCTGAAAGCTGAAATGTACTCTCAGCTTTCTTTGGGAAAAATTAAAGACCCATTTTCCATTATGCCACAAATGGTTATGCTATAAAATATGGGCACCTGGACAGCATTTTGTGATTTGTGGTCCTTTAGCAAGTTACCAGGCTCATTAGCATAATTGTTTTTCTTCTTACTCCTATTTTAGTTAGAGACAATTAAAAAAAAACTAATTATCTAATATTCTCAGGTCATATAATTTAGAAGGCCTAAGACATTCAAGCAGCTTTCAAATGTCACAGTCCTTGAAATAATATGTTATGAGAATAAGCTTTAAAAATATTTAGGGTTTGATGGCTTTAATTCTTCAATTCTATCAAGACTACTCATCCCTTTGGAAATTTTATTAGCATGGATTATTCAAATATTATTTTTATTTACCTTCAGCTGTTGACAAAGAACATAAAAATATTTTATGAGCATAGAATTGCTTTTAAATTGTTATACAAATAGCAAGGAATCATGTTCTTCTTTGAAACAATAAAAACATTGCATTTCAAAAAATCAGCACAAGGCTAAATTACAATGACCAAGTGGCCTTCCCTTCAGTGATGAGCCCCAAAACAAATGATTACAAAATAAGCATCCAAAATTTCACCAACATTTTTGTAGATTACTTCAATCTAACATGCAAAATACAATTGATGGGTATCTGATTTGGCTGTTTCCCTCTAATGTTCAGGAAATTTTCTGAATTTTTTCATGGGGAACCAGTCATAGTCCTGTGACCTCAGATCTGCCCAGTTCAATGTGATCACCTTGGGTTTGATTGTCTTGATCTAGTCTAGACTGTGTAAAGATGCAGCACTGCAGAGAGACAACAAAAGGGTATCCTTGAATCGCCCAGCCACAGAATGGACAGTGTGAGTAAGGAAGAAGGGCCTGATTTGGAGAGAGAACTGTGGACTTAAATTTTCAAAGAGCACCACTGGAATCTGTGGCCACCTAGGAGACAACAGCCATTGCAGGTTTAATGGAAACTGAAAGTCAAAACTCATAATGTCAGTGATGGCTAAGTCTTATGCTTGTCTCCCTCTGTGTGGTTTTCTGTGGTACAAGTCAGAGTGGCATTTTTTTGTTTTTTTCTTTGTTGTTGTTGCTGTTGTTATTTGAGAGTGACAGACAGAGAGAGATAGAGAAAAGCAAATAGAGAGAGGGAGAGGGAATGGGTGTGCCAGGGCCTCCAGCCACTGCAAACAAACTCCAGATGCATGCCCCCTTATGCATCTGGCTAACGTGGATCCTGGGGAATCAAGCCTCGAACTGGGATCCTTAGGCTTCACAGGCAAGTGCTTTACCACTAAGCCATCTCTCCAGCCTTTTTTTTTTTTTTTAAGAAATGCCACAGCCTTCCAATTTAAATAGACTGAATTTCAAAGTCCACCTGACTCAAATGAATTACATGACTCTTGGAGAAAATTATTTGAATTCTTTGAAATTTTCTAAAAATAATTAGGCTTGAAAAAATATGTGAAGCTTTTTGCAGCGTAACTTAGCACTGTGGATCCAGCAAATGTACATATTTTGTTGTTGAACTTCCTTGTTTGACCAGCTTTACTGTATGGACATGGCAATTTTACTATGAAAAGTGAACAAAAGATTACCCATAACCTATTCTTGAATATAACCCTTTTTTCTTTTACTTTTCCAAATATATAGTGAATAGACCCCTTGTGGTGGTTTGTTCCCCATAAACTTATGTGTTATGAATGCCAAGTCCCCAGATGATGGCAATTTGTTAATTGGAGCCTTCAGGAGGCAGTGTATTGTTGGGGACAGGCATACTGGTGTTATAGCCAGCTTCCCCTTACCAGCATGTTGTAGTCAGGTTCGCATTGCTGTTAGAAATCACACAACCAAGAGCAGCTTGTGGGAAAAAGAGGTTTATTTTGGCTTAAGGGCCCAAGGGGAAGCCCTACGATGGCAGGGAAAATGATGGCATGAGCAGGGGGTGGAAATCACCCCCTGACCAACATAAAGTGGACAATAGCAACAGGAGAGTGTGCCAAGAACTGGCATGGGGAAACTGGCTATAATACCCATAAGCCTACCTCCAACAATACACCACCTCCAGGCAGCATTAATTCCCAAATCTCCATCAGCTGGCAACTAGAACACCTACATTTATGGGGAACACCTGAATCAAACCACCACACAGTGTTTGGCACACTCTTTTGCTGCTATTGTCCATCTGATGTTGGCCAGTAGGTGATGTCCACCCTCTGCTCATGCCTCATTTCCCCCCTGACATCAAGGAGCTTCCCATAAAGTTTGTAAGCCAAAATAAACCCTTTCCTCCCACAAACTGCTCTTGGTCAGAGGTTTTCTGACAGCAGCTTAAAGCTGATTGCAACAGTAAAATTGGTACTAGAGTACTGGGGTCAATGCTGCTAGAAATCTCACTATGTGGATTTTGGCCTTTTGTAGCTGATTCATGAGGAATGTGGACATATTTGAAACCTTGGCCTTGCACTACCATACATACAGCCTGATGGGCCCTTCTGGACAGAGTTGAGAGACCTGAAGGCAATAATATCTAAGGACTATGAAGTTAGGCTTATAAGGAGAAGAAAGAGTTTTGTGTGGACTGGGGAAGAAACAGTTTATGTGAGAGGCTTGCTGTTGTGCCCACATCCTGAGAAATTGGGCAGGGTTGCATTGCATAGAAATGGACTTGTGTGAGTAGATGGATATGGCCTAGAAAGAAATTAAATCTTGGGTGAAACTGCAGCCCATTCAACTACAATTCCTAAGCGATCACAACCATTGAGATTGGGCCAGTTGATCTGCACTAAGACAACAGGAAGACTGTAGACTCTTTTGAAGTAAGAGGCCTTAATACTGAAGTATTGTCATTTTCTTCAAAGTCTGATTTATTTCCCACTGGATTAACAAACTGGTAGCCCTCTTGGTCTTAAGGAATAAAGCAAATGCAGGAAAAAGAGGGTCACTGGGTTTGCAACATGGTTTTGTATTTTGGATATAGCCATGGACAGTGTGAAGCAGGCTTTCTGGATTACCTGTGTGGAGACCAAATGGAGCCATGTGGATTGCCCTTGGGTTGCAGTGGAGACCCCATGGAGATGTCAGGACTATGGGATGGCTGCCAAGAAGAGCTGCTGGCATTGGATGAAATTTTCCAAGACTGTGATTATCACAGTTGAAGGGGTGAAATTGGAACTCAAAGAGTTGTAACTTGTTAGCCTTGGAGACATCATTGGCTAGAATTATTGGACTTGGCATTACAGAGCTTGGTGTTTTCCCTGTTGGGTATAAATCTTGTATTGGTTGAATATTTATTTGCTAGGTCCAATGTCATCTCTTGCAGTGTGAATATTTATTCTGTGCCAATATGTTGTTTTGTTGTTATTGTTGTTTTGGTATTACAGCTCATTTAAAAGACCTTGGACTATGGGGATGTTTGAACAACATTGGAATTGACAAAAACTGTGGGGACATTCATAGTTGGACTGAATGCATTGCATTTTACATCATGCATGGTTATCAGTTTAGGGGGGTTTGGAGTGGCATGTGGTGGTTTGATTCAGGTGTCCTCCATAAACTTATGTGTTCTGAATGCAAAGTTCCCAGCTGATGGCAATGTCTCAATTGGAGCTTCTTGGAGGCAGTGTATTGTTGGGGGCAGGCTTATGTGTGTTATGGCCAGCTTCCCCTTGCCAGTGTTTGGCATACTGCTGTTGCTGCTGTTGTTGACCTAATGTTGGCCAAGAGGTAATGTCCACCCTTTACTTATGCAACTGTGTTTCCTTGCCTTCATAGAGTTTCCCCTCAAGGCTGAAAGCAAAAATAAACCCTTTTATCCACAAGCTACTCTTGGTCAGGTGTTTTCTGGTTTTCTACCAGCAATGTGAAGCTGACTGCAACACTCTGACTCTACCAGGTGTTTTAGCACATGGGTCCTTCTTAAACTAAGTAGGAAATGAAAGAAGATGAAAAATACACTGCTTAGTATAATAATGTCTAACTACAAACATTTATTTAGTGATTAACTCTACCACACACTAATTACACATTCTGTGGTATTTTCTCTGTGTTCCAAATACACAAACATACAGTCTAAGTACTATTAATGTCTTAAGTTTCAAAAACTAGGAAGTTGAGATTCAAAGAACTCAAGCAACTTTTCCAAGTCAACATAGCTCATATTAGAACAGCTACTCCAAAAACAAGCTACAAACTATTTTTGTGTTTAGAATCTGTGTTGTCTGCCTACTTACCTGTTTGAGAGCCACCAGCCTCACATGGAAGTGCTGTTAATGATTTGGAATGAGCCAAAGCATCTACATCTAGTTTGCTTCTCCATTAGGGTTTCTTGCCAGGAGATGTCCGTAAATGGGTCTTTGCTGTATTGATGACTGGCTTATATTACACAGGGTATTCTCACATGTTACGAACATGACAACTGAGATTCTAAAATTGAGTAGGTTTTTAAAGTCTTAATATAAAGTCATATAGTATGGCAGTGACTGGATGATCTTACCTATGGAGTCACTTATCAAACTTATAAGGAAGTCATCACCTGCCCAAGAGAGTGAAACAGCCTAGGGGTAGTATATTTAATAAAGAATACGATTCTCAAAATTTTTATTCACCCATTATCAAAGATGCTAGTTTCAACTGGCCATAGTGGTATATGCTTGTAATCCTTTCAGCCCAGAAGCAGAGGCTGGAGAATCTCATGTTTAAAAACATCCTTGGCTATACAGTGAGCTTGAGATAAGCCAAGAATAGATAAGATCCTGTACCAACTCCCAAAACTGTTAGTTTCTCCTTGAAAGAAACCTTTTCCTGAAGGAATATTTAAATTATTGTAGGATCTTGAATTAGTTTGTTTTTTTTTCCCATTACTGTGATAAAATACCTGACAAAACTCAACTTAAGGGAGAAAGAGTTTATTCTGGCTATTCTGGTTTGAGGCTACAGATCATCATAGTGTGGAAGGCAAGGTAGCAGGAATAAAAGCAGCTTACATTGCTCAGCTTGTTTTCTCCCTTTATTCAGTCAAGGACATCAGGCCATGAAATAATGCTACTGCATTCAGTCCAAATCTTACCTCCTTAATTAAGTACCTGAATAAATACCATCACATACAGGTACAGACACATGTACCCTAGGTGATCCCAAATCTAGTCAAGATAGCAATAAAAATTAACCATCAGAAATTCTAGAGCATATTCCATTCGATGGCAGACTTTTAATTGTAAAGATACTATCAGAAATGACATTGGCATGACTTCTGCTATGAATGCCACCTGAAATATCACCACATCCCCTGTTAATGCATGATCAGCCATACAGATTCACTGGGTAATGGAAATTGCAGTCAGGGACAGCAGATTTGTGCCCCCTCTTATCAGTGACACAAGTAAGAATTTTGATCTTGAGAAAATCTCCTTTCCTATCGGGTCACTAATTTGTCATTTTTCAAGTAAATAGATGGCTCTGCAAATGATGAATTCTTCTGTCTCTCCCGAATTTAGATGTTGAAATCCTAATTGCCAATTGATGACCTAATAATATTACTGGTGGTCTCTGTCTGGGTGTTTGCCAGCTCTGTGGCAACTTATTCAAACAACTGGAAAAGATACAAAAAAAGTAAGCCATCAATAAACTATCAAAAACAAAGAGAGTAATGGACCATTTGAATGAGAAAACATTCAAGGGTCCTGAGTTATGACCTATAGCTTCTTTGTAAAGAGTTCATGAAAAGGAAGGGCCAGTTGCCAAGGAGGCATAGTCTGTGTTGTTCTCTATTTTGACTGAAATGCTAGAGTTATATAACCTTTTATCTACTGTACATGTCCCTTCTCATGATGCATCTGATTTTTTTTTTCTTTTATGGTTTTTCAAGGTAGGGTTTCACTCTAGTCCAGCTGACCTGGAATTCACTATAGAGTCTCAGGTGGCCTCGAACTCACCATGATCTTCCTACCTCTGCCTCCCAAGTGCTGGGATTAAAGGCATGTGCCACCACGTCCAGCACAATGCATCTGATTTTAATCATATGTATGTGCAATTATACATAGGCATAATATAGTAAATAGGAGATTCTCCCTAAAAGTTCATTTGGGGAACAGTTTAGCTTAATGTGCATGACCCAAGCCAGTCCAAGTAAGATGTTACTCCTGTCTTCCAATCCCAGATATAACTCAGAACATATTTGAACTGACAGCAAACACAATGTTAATAACTGTTTCTAGGGACAGAAATACTATATTTTTAAAATGTTTTTATTTATTTATCTGAGAGAGACAGATAGGCAGACAGTCAGAAAGGGAGCAAGGATGGGTCAAGACCTTTTGCTGTTGCAAATGAACTCCAGATGCATGTGATCTTTTGTGCCTCTGGCTTTATTTGGGTGCTGGGGAATCAACCCTGGGTCAACCCAGGTTGTCAGGCTTGGCACACAAGTAATTTTAACCACTAAGCAATGTACCCAGTCCCTTCCTTTCTTTTTTGAAGGGAGATGCATGTGTCAGTCAATGCAAGTTAGGGTCCCAGTTTTCCAACAGTTTGCTAGGTGCATTGTGAGGGAAAGGGTATTGATTACTCAAGCCCAAGTGGTATTCCTGGTTGCTAATGTATTTCTCTATGCTTACTTGCTTCAAAGAGGCAGAGACTTTGAGAATTAGGTAAAGAGGTGGAACCATCAATGTTGGGATTGATGTACTTGTAAAAGAAGTCCCAGAGAGCTCTCTCTCTCTCCCTCTTTCACACATATGAGAATACAATGAAAACATGCTATCTGTCACCTGGAAGAGGGATTTCATGAGTACCTTCCCATGCTGGCTCCCTCATCTTGTACATCTGACTTCTATAACTGCAATAAATAAACTTCTATGATGTATGGTCCTCCCAGGCCTCCCAGCTTATGATAGGTTTTGTGGTAAATTGGCTTCTCATGGTTTCTTGCTTCCAGGTGGCTGAGGCAGAGTTTAACTGATACTGAAGTTTTGGTGTAGAATTTAACTTTCCCATGCACCCATTTTATTCTCGGCAGTTTTGCAGTGCTTGGATTCTAAACACATATCTTTTATTTTTATTGTGACTTGAGTTATTGTAACAGATAAATATCTAAAACCCAGTGGTTAAGAAAATATAAGAATATTTCTTTGTCTTGCCATAATGTGGTATGAATATTGGCTGAGCATCTTCTCAGTGGTGGCTCATGAATGCTGCTTAATCTGTCTTTGAGCTCTATCATCCTCAGTTCAATTTATGAGAGCGAGTATTAGTCTTCATATTGTTATAAAAGTTGTCTAAGGGCTGGAGATATTTCTTAGTGGTTAATGCACATGACTGCAAAGCCTAAGGACCCAGGTTCTATTCTCCATGTCCCATGTAAGTCAAATGCACATGGTGGTGCATGTGTCTGGAGTTTGTTTGCAGTGGCTAGAGGCCCTGGAACACCCCATTCTCACTCTCTCTTTCTCTCTCTGTCTCTAATAAATAGATAAATAAATAAAAATCTTTAAACAAAAAAGTTGTTTCATATAAAGACTTAAAAAGGAATATATTACTTAGCATATACCTATATCATATAACATAACATATCCTATTTTAGAAACACAAGTTTAATTAACAGATAATATTCTTATCATTTTATTTAGATAGTCTATGTAAACTGATATTTAGGACATTAAGCCATATCAATAGTCATCATACATAAGTATAAAAGAGAAGCACAAATCTTGAAAACTATCAAATCTTAGGTAGCAACTAAAAATGCTTTTGATTATTTTTTTGATTTTGAATTTGATTATAGACTTCATTATAGAAGAATAATTTCTCAGCAGACATCACATGCAGTCATTTATTAAGTTCTTCATTTGTAAACTGGCCACATGACATTTTCAAGGGATAGCAATTACACGTTTATAGCTATCAATAATTTGTTAATAAATCTTTCTATAATTGGATTCATAGACATTTGTTAAATCAGTAAGACTTTCTTTCTCAAATGCCAACACAAATGTTGCATGTATTTATATGCTTAATGCCACTATAATGTCCCATAAATAATAATGTGACAATTTAATTTCTAAGAAAATAGAACATCTTCCTATATGGCTTTCGATTTCATCATACTTATGGTCCTATATTATAGCCTTTGCAGAAATAATTTCAAAGTTTAAAAGCCTATAGATAATTCTTAATTCATCAAAATAGTGGAGTGTGTCCTTATTAAATTTACTACTTTATTAGTAAGATTTTCATTACTGTGAAAAAAAACTAACAAAATAAATGAGGAAAGATTTATTTTGATTTATGGTTTAAAACATTTCAGTCCAATGTTGAGTACAACCATTGCTATGGGCCCAAACAAGGCCGAAAATCACTGTGGCAGGTGTGGATAGCAAGAGAAGCTGCTTGCCTTGTGGTGGCCAAGCAACAGAGAGAAAGAAATTGAGGTCCCAGGACAACATATGCTCCTCAAAGGCCTGCCCCACTTCAGCACAGTGTTTCCAAGCATACTGCTGATCGGGAGGACAAAAGTGAAGGTACATGTGCTTCCTAACCACTGTGTTAGGAAGTGTGTAGAGGAGATGCTTCTTCTAACTACATCTCATTGACAAAAATAATCATATGCCCATGTCAAGATGCAAATGGGGAGGGCAAATGTGGAGGTTATTGGTGAAAAGTGTCCATTAGTTCATTCCGCACAAATTCTTTACATCATGACATGCTAGCAAGTATTTATTCCCCTCTCTGTCTTCAGTAAAGTAAATGAGGCAATGTTTCTCAATCTGGAGCTCATATAGTGCCAAAAGATTTACATGGAAAACTAATTTTATTTGTGGTGATTTTTTTTCTCAGTCTATGTAAAGATACATTTTTTTTTATTAGTTATTGACCTACTTAGTATGTGAGCGGCGCATGTTGGTACCATCCTTATGCTCATCCTTGCCCTCTCTTCCAAAGGGACACCACTCCTCGTTGGGGATGCCAGTTATCCCCATGGGGATTGTGGATCATGTATTGTGGGGGTAGCCATCAGTTATAAAGAAGAGGCAATGTCTTTGTGCATAATGTCCCAACTTGTGGTTCTAACAATCTTTCCAACACCTCTTCTGCTAATTTCCCTGAGCCATGTTGGGTTCATTTTAGGTCTACTTCAGTGATGGTCTCTTAGGAGCCTCTGTATCTTTGATCTCTGGTATGGTAGAAGTTAATGCCCTCAATGTCTATCTCCTTCATCCTTGTGCTGATATCAGGTTCACCAAGAAAGCAGCACTCTTGCTTACTCTCCCAATTCCTCTATGGTTTCAGCTGGGGCCCCGGTAAAGTGTAATGGGATGATTCTCTCCTCAGGTCCATCTATAAAAGAGAAGCAGATTCTCCAACAGAGAGTGAAGTCAGCACAGTTAAACGGGGATACCTATTGTTAGTTTAGAGATGATTTAATGTGTGTAGGCCTACTTGCAGCCCAAGATTTGTGGGAGCTTGATATTGGAGAGTGAACTCATTATTTGGATAAGTTTCTGACTTGTTTCCCAGTTCCAGCTATGGGTTCCATTCCACTGAGCCAATCTGTTAGCCAATCCAAGATCAGTTGGTTACCACCCATGGCTGTGTGCCACTGTTGCACTTCTGTGAGCTTCACATCTGGTTGTTTACTTCTGAGTAGCTTAGACCCTGTGTTGCTCAGACAGATGTTGGGCACTTTCCCCCAGTAGCTCCTGTAGCACCTTCTAGCACCAGATGGGCTAACTGTCTGGGGACTGGCTCTCTTTCAGATTCCAGTCAGGTCTTTCCATGTTCCATACCAACAGCACATGGTGTTTTTGGTAGAAGGGTCTTACCATTAACTTCTGGTGGGTAATCAAGTGCTCTGACAGAAATCTGTCTCCTTTTGGGAAACCTTGTAAGTCTCTCTGATCAATATATCACTGTGGGTGTTAACTGCATCCTAGTACTGGGAGTTACAGACCAGTGCCAAGGGAAAAGAAAGAAGAAAAAGAAAGAAAATATAAAAAAGAAAAAAAGAGAGAGAAACAGGAGAAAATTAAGGTTAGGCATCATTTCACCCTCTCCAAAGCCCTTTGATTCAAATGTTCCCTCTAAGGTCCTGATGAGAATTCAACCTTTTATTCTGTCTCTCAAGATACAGGATTTTATGGTACCAGTTCCATTTGGGTCAAATTTTGTGCCCCACTCTTACCCTCCCCTTCTACCACACCCTCCCTATCGTCCAGTCCTCAAGATGCCTATTAGTTATATCAGCATTTTGGGCTGATCCAGGTTAGGAACCACAGATGAGTGAGACCATGTGACAACTGTCTTTCTGTGATTGGGCGAGTTCAGAGTATGATCTGTTCCAAGTTCGACCATTTTTCTACAAATTTCATTGTATCATTTTTCCTTACTGCTAAGTAGAATTCCATTATGTAGACATACCACATTTTGGTTATCCATTCATCCAATGAAGAACATCTGGGTTGATTTCAGTTCTTAGCTACTATGAACTGAGCAGCTATAAACTTGATTAGGCAAATATCTCTGAAATGAGGCATGGAGGTTTTGGGTAAATGCCCACTAAGGGAATAACTGGGTCTGTTGGTAACTCTATAGTCAACCTTTTTAGGAGTCTCCATATTGCTTTCCATACTAGTTGTACCATTTACATTCCCACAAATGGTGAACAAGGGTTCCTATTATGTAAAGGTGCATTTGGTGTAAATTTTCACTCGTTTTTAAAATAAAACATGAGATTTCAAGGAAATAACATGTTTCTATATTCACTCAAACACATATACATAGAGGGAAGGAGTGAGGGAGAGAAAGAGAGTCATTTTCCTATTCTGTAAGTGAACAATTGGGAAATACTTAAAAACAGAGACCTTACATCTCAATAATCTTCTCCTTTGCAGAATGTATTCTCTATTTGGTAATATAACTTTGCAACAAATTTTAGAGAGTTGGCCTTTTCCCTCTTTCCACCTTTTCTCTCTTATTATCATACAAGGTAACTCTGATGCTAGAGTCCATTATGGAAACTCAGCATCCTATTTGCCTTACATCAGTTACATTACTAGGAGACACACGAATATATCCATCCATAGAGGTTCCTTGCTTTCAGGGAAGGTGGTTCTCTCTCCAACATCTATAAAACAAAGTAAATATAACAAGTGAAGGAATAAGCTAGCAACACAAAAATCTCATAATGTTGTTATAACCCTAGATTGACTTAAAGTCTATAAGAAGAAAATTAAAGAGGATGGAGTGGATATAATATAAAAGACTTGGAGGAGTAAGGATGCTGACACCTGAGAGGAGTCACTATGCAGGATCAGGGCAAGTTTCCACAGTAAAGGTCACACAGAGGCAGAGATGTACTGAAGATACCTGGTCATCAGCTGCAGACAACTGTGGTATTGCAGCCTCAAGAGTACATGCTAAATTCCTGCCTCACAAGAACTTTACTCAGCTGTAAAACTTGGGATGCACAGCATTTATTCTGAAAATAAATTTCCTTGAGAAAGAAAAATATCCTTCAAAGTTTTCCTAATTCATCTTTTCATATTATTGAAGAAACATTTTGCTAGAATCTGTAGTAGTAACTGGTGAAATGTTTTCTGGCTCTGGAGACTGAGGAGACATGCGTATCACCCTGTTTTCTGGTCCCACTAAGAATATAGAAAATAATATAATGAACCCAAATATGGTGTGGAGAGAAAGTCTGATTAAAGATTGGTGGGAGTGCATCTTCTAAGAGAAGGCAGCCTCAGTGGAAGTGGAAGCAGATAATAGTGTCTGGTCAGGAAAAGTTTTATACTGAGGTTACCAGTAGCCTCTGTGGGCCACACAGGGTACAACCAGGTAGCTGATGCTTCTGGTACAATAAACATGCCCAGCAAAGGTCATTGAAATTGGGCAGAGGGACAGTCTTCTTGTCTATGGGTCAGGCTGATACCTGTCAGTAGAACATGGCTGTGTTTGTTAGGAATATTGCCTGTCTCAACAGAATAGAATGCACTTTTCACTATCTACCTATTATTAGATAAGTCAGTCACCCAGTAACACTGAAGGATAGAATATTTCAGTTAGAGATTGGTAAAAACTGGGACTATACAAGAAAATTTGAATCTACAATAAAATGAACTAAATGAGAAGAAAACATTTAATCCTAGCTGAGACTGACATACATTGAATTAATAAAATTAAGTCTCATCGCACAATTTCTAGCTCCTCTGAAAAAAAAATGAGTGATTAAGGTAACTACGATTATTTTTAAATATCTAAGTACATTGTACATAATTTGGCCACATTCATAACCAGTTCTAGATCTAACATAGTACTTATTTTGTAGTACATGAACAGAATATATTTACTGAATAAATGATTTAAAAAATCTATTAAAAACAAAAAAAGTTAGATCATATACCATTGCTGCAATGCAAAAATTACTTCTATGCATGTGAGAAATATACATTAAAGCAAAAGTGGGATGGCAAAAACATTTACAACTGATGGAAAGATTGTATAAAAGTCAAATAAAACATGCAATGTGAAAAAAATTAAAATGATTATCTAGAAAATTCATGAACTTCTCAATTCTGCAACTATATGAAAAGGCTATATGTTTTTCTTTATATTTTCTGCTCATCCTTTTCAAATATTTATTTTATTTTTCCAGTGAAAATTGATAAGCTTTTAGATAACTCAGACTTTCTGTACTGAAAATGAACATTAGGATGAACATTTTTATTTTTATGAGAAAACAAAAAAATCAGAAAGCAATACTACTATTGTAATGTTATCTGTCGCCTAACAAATTCATGCATAACAGAATGAAGGTTTTAAGATTTAAACAAGGGCTGGGGAGAGAGTTCAGTGGATAAATAGCTTTGTAGGTAAGCATGACCACTAGAGTTCAGATCCCCAACACCCCAATAAATGCTGAGCAGATGTGGTGGCTACAGGTAATCCCAGCACTCAGGAGGCAGAGACAGACAGATCTCTAGGGCAAAGTATCTAGCTAGACTAGCAAGATAGGTGAGCCCTAGGCTCAAGGGAGAGATTCTGTATGGTAGTTTAAATATAAAGTGTCCCCATAGACTCATGCATCTGAATACTTCATCACCAGCTTATGGCCCTGTTAGGAAAAATTGTGGAGACTGTGAGATCGAGCCTTGCTGGGGAGAATATATTATTGAAAGCAGACTTTGGAGTATATAGCAGACAGCTTGAGGTCACTGAATTGAACCTCCAGATCAGGAACAATTATGGAGGAAGGGATATTTATTTGAAGATTACAGATCCAGGAGAAGTTCCATAATGGCAGAAGTTGGCCTTCTCTTACAATACCAAACACAAGGGGGGAGAAAAAGCCACAGCACACTTCAGGAACTCCAGGCAGAAGTAGGCACTTTGCATATCTTTAGACTGGAATTTCAAATACACCACCACATCTTAGGGATGGACCCTAAGATCCATGCAGTGATACCTCCTCCACCCAGGTAGGTAGAAATCTAAGAAGTTTTAGTAAAACTGAATCTATCAGGGGACATCCATTTAAAAGGGTGTTATAAAATAGCCCCATTCAGCTATCTCTACTTTCTGCTGATGTGAAGATGTGATGACTTTCTGCTCTTACCAGCTTTCCCTGCCATATGGACATGTCCCTCAAAACTGTAAGCCTAAACATATCATGCTTCTGGCCAGGTATTTTGTCCCAACAATAAGAGAGTAACTGATACACCCTGCCTCCATAAATAAAGAGGAAAGAAATTGAGGAAGATACCCAATACCATCAACTTTGGGGCTACACACACAAGCACACATGCATGCACACCCATATATATGTGCACCCACCTGCATATGAACATGTATACACATGACATACATATGCAAAGAAGAAGCATAAAGCAATATTTTATAAAGATAAAATGGATACGATTATTTACACTATAAAATATGCAGTAGAAAATCGAATATTATAATAAACAAAAGCTTTTGTATATGCTTATCAGGAGCTAAAGTTCCTTCCAAATAAAGCAACTTAAGTAAAAGAAATTATAATTTTAGCAATGGACTTTGTGATGGTTTATAATTATTGTCAGTTTGACAGGACCTAGAACCACTAGTGAAAGACTGTTTTGAGTAAGATAATCAAGGCGGCATCACTGCATGTGCTTGGACCCTGGAGAGAGCTGGCTGAGGAATAGCAGTCTTCACTCTGCTTCCTCACCATGCTGAATGTGATCAGCCACCCAAGCTCCTGCCACGGGGACTTTCATACCATGATGGACTGTAACCTGGCAAAGTACACTTAAATAAACTCTTCCTCTCTTAAACTGACTTTTGTCAGGCATTTTATCCCAGCAACAAGAACTTGATTACTATATGCTTCCATTTTGACCTATAAACTTACAAAGATAAGATTAAGGGCTGGAGGGATTGCTTAGTGGTTAAGGCACTTGCCTGCAAAGCCAAATAATCCAGGTTCAGTTTGCTAGTACCCACATAAGCCAGATGCACAAGGTGGTGCATGCATCTGGAGTTTGTTTGGAGTGGCTAGAGGCCCTGGCACACCCATTCTCTCTCTGTGTCTGTCTGTCTGTCTGTCTGTCTGTCTGTCTGTCTCTCTCTCTCTCTCTCTCTCTCTCTCTCTCTCTCTCTCTCTCTCGGTCTCTCTCTCTCTCTCTCTATCTACCTCTCTCAAATAAATAAAAAAGAAATATTTAGAAAAAAGATAAGATTAAATGAGATGAAGTTCATAAATGGCACATTAATCTTAGGTTGGGAATTGGTATGAAGTGTGTTTGTGTATGTGTGTGTGTTAGCAAATGTTACTTTCCCTGGGTATTAAATAGGATATCCATTCCAATACCATACCCACACAGATAATACGAATCAGATTTTTCCATTACCGTATCCATGAATTTTTCCAGTTCTTTAAGTGCATAGGGATGTCATTTTATTGAACTAGATTATTAATCTTCTTACTCTAGGGGTCTACATTGTTATGGTTAAAAAATACTAGTAGATCTTTCCTGAGGAGAAAACTGCTTGTCTTTACATATTTCAATCTTATCAAGTCATTTGAATGGTAACTTAGTTTCTTCCCTGTCTAAAGTGATCCACTGGGTCCTGAATTGTTGAAACTCAATGCTATCAAATTATGTAGACCAGGTTAGTAATGGGGTCATTGTGCCAAAGTCGAAGCATTAATTGGCTGCTTGATAGTTTTCTTCAACAGATTCCCAAATGTACTAGCCTGTAGAAAAAAAAAAAAATCTGTAGAAGTACCTTGTCAGTTGTAAAATGCCTTGTGGCAAAAGGTTGTGGGCAATGTTGGAGAGCATGCCTGCGCTCAAAATTCCTCTCACGTTTCTGCACATAGGTTTTAGGCAGCCATCCAGGATCCTAAATTCAATAGGTCTATACACCAACACAATTATTGTTTCCAAAGCTGCCTCAGTGGTTTTCTGTTACCACTTTGTCCATGTGATCCCCCCACCCCACCCTAGATTTGTGACTAAAGTAACAAGAACTTAAGCCTACCATAATAAAGGTATGCAGACACTCAACAATACAATTTAGGCTGCCAGTGAGAACATCCTACAAAAATTCTCTTACCTTTGAATTTATGGATAAGAGGGGTGAAATACAATTTGACAAATTAATTAGGGAAGGTTGGAAACTCACCAAGATGTCATAACAGTGCTCATGTGTAAGGAACAAGAGTGGTGGCAGAAGCAAGTGATGATAGGCAGATTCTCAGCTCCTTTCCTTCACTCCTTAAACTTCCTCTTCCCCACCTTGGCTGGCTTTATTTCATGGGCCATGTTTTTGGCTTATAGCTAATTTTGACCTGTAGAAGGACTAGAAGTTTATTGATAGCTAGACATAATTTGTCTCTGACCACATCTGATGACTGGCTGATTCTACTAGATTAGTTAGAACAAAACCACACTTACTAGTGTATATACAACCTACAATTACTTTTGACCTAGAGCAATAGAATTGAATTGTTACGAAGATAGCATCCATCTGTCTCTCAAAGTTGGAGGTACAATGCTTTATAGAAGAGGTTAGCCATGCCGCTCTAGCGCCAGATGTAGCCTATCACATGCCCTTCCAGATAAAATTCCAATATTTCAAAGCAACAAGTGGTCTTCCCCCACCTGGATCTACTTTATGTAGCTTTTATAGTCCTGATCACAATCAACTCTTTTCATGGATGAGCTCATCCACTCACCAGTCTCCCTCATCTGAGAAAAAAATTCACAGTGGAACTCTTCCTATTTAACCGTACACACAAACTTCCAGCCATAGCAATACTGTAAAAATGTGAATCAGAATACTCCAATGCTTAGCACTCCTTGCTAGCACCAACCACACTTAGAATAAAGATTTAATGCCTCTTCATGGTTTTGATGCCCTGTCTATATCCTTTTAGTTAGTTTGTTGTTGTGTTTGTTTATTGAGGCAGGGTCTGACTCTAACCCAGCCTGACCTAGAAATCACTCTTTCGTCTCCCTCGCTGGCCTCAAACTCACAGCAATCTTTCTACCTCGGCCTCCTGGGCAGTCACGGACTGAAAAATATGCTTGAGGTAGGCCAAGCTTGTCTCTCAGGGCTCTTGTAACTGTTGCTGCACTGCTTAGAAAATCCCTCATTCAGATCCCGCCAGCTGGTCATTCCCTGTATTCCAATCACAGTGTGCAAATGCCACCCATTCAGAAAAGCCACCCTTCACCATCCCAACTTTAGTACTGCCCTCAGCAACAATCCCAAATTTGAGCACTGCTTTCCCTGCTCCATGTCAATTCTTCCTGCTCTATTTTTTCATCTCCTTCATAGCCATCTGAAATGACCCTCTTTCTTTATTCATTGACTATCCCCCGCATTAGAATGCACAATTCACCTTACCAAAGGAAGACCTTGTCCCTCAGGTTCATTGTTGTGCTCTCCATGTCTACATGCATGTATTGCATGTTAAGTTGTCTTCGTGATTTGTTAGATTTTTTAAAAAGCAATTTGTATAGCAAATATTTATGTATTTGTACTTTGTATCAACCAGACTTCAAGCTCTTGAAGTAAAAGGGTCATGCAATTTTTATATCTGTAGCACACAATGTAGCATCTGAAATTCAATTAATGCAACTAATGTCTGTTGAACAAATAAGTGTCTCCTAAGGAAGTTACTGAGAGACTACTTCAAGACAATGACTATGCACACAACCATAGAGAACTAGAGCTTTATTCTAGAAATATGAGAACTGCCATTAAATTAGTTCAAACATGGATATTCTCAGGCAATGAATAGTACTGTTATTGAGCTTTAAAAATTTGGAAAGACCTCACATGACATCAATTTACCTTTTGGCCAGTTGTTTTTGCCTTCAAACTATAACAAGCATCCACAAATATCTGGATTGTCGGGACTGGCATTTGTGCTTGCCCATGGATGAAGCCCACAGACTTACCATCTGCAAAAGCAGTACGTTTCAGTCACCAACTTTTAGATGGCTGATAGCATCATTATGAAGCAAAATTTTAGACATGAAATAAAAATCACATGCCCTTCCTGATAAATTTTAGACATGAAATAAAAATCAATTTACCTTCAAGTTTTTCTCTGTGGTGACACTCATCATAATTAATTAGTCTAGATTTTGCACAGGAATAAATAGTAGGCTGCTAAATATCACAGCCCTATTCTATCTTGGGGAATTTACATCCTAAAGAAAGAAAAATAGGTCTTCACAGATGCAAATTCATTCAAAACCATCTATTCAAAAGACAAGTTGTTAGCTTGACTACTGTGCTTGAAGTTCAGATGCCAGCTACTGAAGCTGATCACTCATGAAAGGATAAAGTGTTCCTAATCTCTAAGAAGTGGGACCTTAGGAAGAGTCTGCTTTCCATCTGCCTCCACACACATCTCGAGGTTATGAAGCTAGGCACCAGCATCTCAGGTCAGCAGGTGGGTAAATATGTCATGTGAGGAGACAGTTGGCAGGGCTGACTGGGCACAGCGTCTTTGCAGGTCGTGGCACTCAAGCATCTGCTCACCAGCTTTGCAGATTCAGAAAATGGACTGTGTCAGTTTGCTTGTGTTTGATTAATCCCTGGGAATTTACAAGAGACTGATGTACAAAGCAGAGTGCCAATTTAGCAATTTACACTAAAAAAAAAAAAAATGTAACTGCCATGTGGTTAGGAATGTTTATGTCAGCGGGAGAATGCAGCCTCCTCGTGACATGAGGAGGTAAATCACAAGTGGACGTTTGCTGGGTGAGCAGGACTTGGAGCAAGCGGAGGCAGCTGGATAACTTTAATAACCAGTGTCATTTAGGTCGGACACATCCATCTTCAAGTGGAGACTTACTTGCCAAGAAGACAGAAGGCAACACACTTGGACTTGCTGGTCAGTGCTAGACACACACCAATAACTCTCAGTGGGCCTCCTTTCTCTAGATTCCTTGCTGCATACCTATACATTCTCTCTTTGTGTGCATAAATTTGATCAATTAGAATGTCTCTGTCTTTCTATCCAATGAGGGAGGCTTCACTCTAAGTGTTAATAAGGTAATAAATAATATGGAGTGGTAATAAAGCCTAGATGGATGTTATCATGCTTGTTGTAGAAAGATAAAGTTCTTACAAAATGATTAATATATTCGGGAACAATTTGAAGATAATGCATATTGCATTTCCTGCAAGAAACATCAGGCAAACACAGTAAACTGGATTTAGGACATGGCTTAGGGGTACACAGCAGGTATCAAAATATATTTCAAAAATCTTCCACCTAGTTCAGTTTACCAAAGATGTTCTGAGTCTCATTGATCCGTCTCCAGTGTGGAACATGTTAGCCAATTTCCAATGTTCTTCCACTGTCCATTTCATAGCAAAGTCCCAACCTGCCGACCTTCTGACAAGCAGGTCTATAAGTTAGCTCTAGGTCATGTTTCCTTCGATGGTTATACATTTCCCAACCACTTAACATACATAAGAGAAAAAAAAAAACCCGCAGCAGTTTTTTTTTTTTTCACTAGCACCCTACCTTCTTTTTAAGTGTGTTTCACTGATGTTTTCATACTTTACCTTTAACTTCCCTTTTTTCCCAAAAGTCCAGTGTTTTCCTTGTGGTATTTTTCATAGTATGCTGATATTTAAAAATATTTATGTTATATTGCAACAAAAAATGGTATCCTATTATCTTATTCAATTCTTACAAAAATGACATTTTTCATATGAGAAAATTGAGATTCAAGTTCAGGTAATTTATCCAAGAAAAGACCTGCAAGTTGCAAAGCAAAGACTCAAGTTATATGCATTGTCATACTGTGAAATCCTGTGGTTCCTAACTGTTGTAGAAGTGCTGAGTGCTCACAATATCTGTCTTATACCCAGAAGTGTTAACAAAAATAGAAATAAAGAATATGTCCTCTGGAGTCCTGCTTCCTGAGTTCAGATCCTGACTTTGACACTTCTGACCCATGTGGTAATGGGCAAGTTACTAAGGTCACCTTTGGTTACAAAATCTTTATTCCTGATGTACTAGTTGCTGTCTTCTTGCTATGCTAAATATCTGACAAGAAACAACTTATGAAAGGAAGGGTTTGTTCTGCTTCACCTTTTGGAGGGTATATTCCTTCATGGTGACAAGAATGAGTGGCTCCTGGCTGTCATGGCAGCAGTACAAGGCAGCTGTTTACATTGCATCCACAGCCAGGAAGAGAGAGGTGATGCTGGTACCCAGCTGGCTTCCTCCTTTGTTTGTTTGTTTGTTTTTCTTCCATCTGGGATGTGCAACTCACATTCAGGAAGGGTCTCATTTAGGTATCTCTGGAAACACCCCCACACTATTGCCACAGATGTGTCTCCTAGGGGACTCTAAATCCAGTGAAGCTGACAATAAAGCTTCACTCTCCTCACATCTACTTTCCCCACCCTTGTAATTTTGCAAGAAACATACTATTTCTTCACCCTTGAAATCTTGTGATCCTTATTGCTAGACAAGAGGTTAGCTCCAGAGGGAACTGACCAATGATTTGTTCCCCAAAAGGATAAAGAACAATAGGAGGGGGTGGAGAGATGGCTTATCAATTAAGGTGCTTCTCTGCAAATCCTACAGACCCAAGATTAATACTCCCAGTACCCACATAAAGCCAGATACACAAAGTGGTGCATGGAAGCAGCTGGATCATCTGCAATTGGCATCAGGAACTTCCTGGCCAGGGGAACATGTGCAGAGTGCTTGTACTCCTTCCCATTTAATGTCAGAGGCACTTAAAACCCCAATACATATTGCTGCATCTTAAATATCTTCTTAGATGGAATTCTGGATAAAATGGGCGTCCAAAAACACCTTCCTTTTCCTCCAAGGCCTCCCGGGGGGTGGGGAAACAGGAAGACACAAGGGATTACAGGAAAAAGAAAAATATAAGCTCCTGCCGGTAGGAAATAGCGCCATTGCTGCCTGGGCTCTGCTTGGCCTACTGTTATTCTAAGGAGTATGTTGTTGCTGCCTTGATTGCTAACAGTTAACTCTGATTACTTGCTCTACTACTGTGTCCCATTTGAATTCAACTCCTTTGAGAGCACAAGAACAAAATTCTGCTGCTGGGGTTGAGACCAGAGGAAACTTGAAATCTCCCCATAACATTGTGACTTCCTCTAGTGAACAAAATAAGGCAGAAAGAAATATTGTACCAGTTCCAAGGTTTGGCTCTGGAGCCCTTTCATACTCCATTCATTCTCATGGAATGTTACCATCACCACATGAACAAACCCAGGCTAGCCTTCTGGAGAGTAAGGTAAGACCTAGTCCCATCAGTCTGGAATCTCCAGATGAAGAATCAATGATCAGAAATGCAAGTGAGACCATCACAGATACCAAACCTCCAGTGAGCCAACAGCTAGTTGCATACATATGAGTGAGGTCAACAAAGCCAGACTCAGATCAGCAGAATTGTTGTTTTATACTACTAGGTCTGAGGGGTATTTGTCACACATAAAAAAAAGACAACAGATACACTTAACTACTCTGTACATCAGCTGTCCAAAATGTGGAATTGGAAAAATAATAGCATTATGATGATGAAATGAGATACGTTTTAAAGACTTACAATACTACTTAGGTGGTAAGCGCTACTCTGGTATTGGAATGCTGATTAAACAAAAATGGGAGCCTAAGCCAGGTGTGGTGGCACATGCTTTAAATCCCAGCACTTGGGAGGCAGAGGTAAGAGCATCACCTTGAGTTCAAGGCCACCTTGAGACTACATAATGAATTCCATGTCAGCCTGGGCTAGAGTGAAAACCTACCTCAAAAAAAAAAAAAAAATGGTAGCCTATAACATAGTGTTATGATTATTACTTTTATATCCCTAGATTCTTATTGTTAACCAAGCTCAATTAGATTCATGCTTGGGATTCACACACCATTGAAGGCTGACTATAAATTCTTATTTAGTGGTTGATGATAACCAGAATGGTCCTGAGAAACAAGTAGAAGTCATATCGTCTTTTCAATGTTAGACACAAAAACCACACAGTGTCTCTTTGCTGCAGTCCATCTAGGTGACAAAGAAAGGACATATAGTCCCTCACCTTGATAAAATAAATATCAGACTATTAGAACATATGCTTCAGAACCACATGTTTCCTTTATCTGTGTCCATAATTGCATTATTTCTACAACAAACCTAACAAGGTTAGTAACAATTTTCAACGTGAAGAAACAAACTTTACCTCAGAAAGATTAATTTTTCTGAAGGTCTCAAAAAAATAGTAATTCTCAAAACATTTACTCTCCCAGGATGTTCAGAATCCAAAATTTATAATTTTAGCTGGTATGTCATACCACTGATTTCATTCATCATCTGTAGAAGCACTTCAGCACATTAGAAGACATAATAACCATTGAGTTGGGAGATATTCATTTGTCTTCCTGGGGGTGACACTGTGTGTGCTCTTGTACACATAAATAACCAATGAACCCTTTTGTTCTGAATCCTTGTCACCAGCTTGTTTAGATTCCAGTGCTACAAAAATGATGATAGAAAGATGAAGACAAATTCTGTGAGAAATCAAGCTTGAGAAGCCCCTTTTACAGCAGACTCATATGCCTCTTAGTTGCATTGTCTAATTATTTTTGGATTCCTCACCCTAAATTCATGCCCTGGGAATGTGAGAAAAAATATAAGGAAAAATCTACAAAGGTGTCAAAATTATAAAAGTATTATTGCTTAACTCCAGAAATGGAAACACCAGACAGTGAGACTGAATAATTTAGAAAAAAAGGAAAAAAGCAAGATAAATGTAAAAAGAGATAACCAGAAAGTGCAGAGTATGTGTGTATATTAGGGAGGGATATTTAAATCTATGTTCTAGGTCTACATATGAAAGAAAACATATGATAATTTTGTCTTTTTTGCTCCCATTAACCTCTTTCATTTCCCCTTCCTTTTCTTTTCAACCCCTTCATCCCCTTCCATAGTCTCTGCTGATAATATATACATATATATGCACTTATATATGCATATATATGACATATATATACATATGTATATGACAAATAAATAGATAGGGAAAATGTGCTATTTATCTTTCTAAATCTTGTTTAACTTCTGTGAAAGATGTCAGGATAGGAGCCTTATCAAAGAAACCAGGGGAAATAAAAGAAGCAAGATAAACACAATATGCCCTTTTCATTTTAGCAAAAGACAAGGTATGTAAATGAATTTATTAAGCCATAGAGAAGCAGGAGGGAGTTGCTATGTGGATGGGCTCTGGCTAGCTAGCATGAATTGTGTCTCTTCACTGAAGACATCTCTACCCTGGTGGACACTGCAGGTGAAAGATTTGTCCCCACACACTAGCCTTTGTAATAACAGAAGAACCTGAAGGGGAGATTTAGGCAGACCATATGAGCTCTGTGATAAAACCACCAGGCAAAATTACACAGCCTCCTCAAGCAATATGTCAGAACTAAGAACTCTGAAGACTGGGAAATCATGGGCCTCACATGCCTGTCCCCCTCCCCAGAACAACAATTCCAGCCAAGTCAAGCCAAGCTGACAGTGCACCAAGGAAGGAACATACAAATGGGGAAAGAAGAAATGAAATTATTCTTATTTTCACATGCTATCCTGTATACACAAAAAACCCTAGACTTTCAGGAACCTGTCAAAGCTGATAAACACTTTCAGCAGTAGCAGAAAATTAACATACAAAAATTGGTAGCTTTCTTAAATACCAATATCAATGAAATGAGGGAAACAATTCCATTGCCAGTTATCCTTAAAAATAGATTGTAGTAAGTCTAACTGAAGATGTCAAAGTCCTACAATGACAACTTTAATAATTACTCTAGAAGACTTCCAGTTAAGATGGTGGCATAGGAACCACACCAAAGGAGCTTAGGGGACAAAAAAAAGCCAAAAACAATCAAACAAAAAAAAGCAGCAAAATATACTCTTCTACTAAAAAGTGAGGTATATAAAAAATTATCAACAACAGTAGGGAAATAGGAGAGATCCAGAGCATCTACAGCCCACATAGTTAGGCAGAAGCGGCTCCAGTACCAGTGGCACCAGGTCTGCGGGGCCACAGCTACAAGACTCAGACTGAGTCACAGGAAAAGCCAGGTGAGAGGATTCTCCACTCACACCAGAGCTCCTGCAAACTGAAGAAATGTGAAAGGGGGATGACAGGAAAGATAGAGGAGCAGTGCGTGAGGAAATTGATCTCGAGGACCAGAGGGAAAACATCAGCCACCATCCACAGCCTCCCCTCCCCCACCACCAGCCCAAGTGCCAGCAAGCACCAGAGGCCTGGGGAATGGAGCTCACAGCACCCAGCACTGGAGACCAGAATAGCAATCCAGCAACCCAGCCAGCCTACTTGAACCCACACTGCAGCAAAAAGGGATCCAAACAGGAGCACAACATAACTGAGACCAAAATCATCTCAAAAGGTAACTGGGATTACACCAGGTCAGTACCTGCCAAATAAACTTGGTATATAGGCTTGAATCAGGAGTGATAATTGCAGCTTCCATATCAGGATAAATTATATGTTAAATCTGATGGATGGTTAGATTTGCCATTCTTAAATAAACTATATTTTGCACTTGTCATTTGTTGCTTCCTGATTTATAGTGCCTTTGTTTACTCTTTTGTTGTTCATTAGGGCAGGGATGCACTTGATTACAAGCTGACTTGGAACCCTCAACAGACCAGAATCTTAGCTTCATAGTTGACAGGATTAAGGGTGTGGGGCAACACACAGCCTAAGGGAATGTGACTTTGTTAGAAGATCTGGTTGTCATAATATCTACTCTTGCATAAATATTCTACAGTTTTTAATTGAATGTGTACATTTTTTAGTTAAATTTTATAATCTGCCTGCATTTTGTTCCACTCAGCCTACTTGAATACTCTCAGAGCAAGCAAACCCAACATCTGGAGTCACTTTTGCAGATGCTCTGAGAGTCTTAAGGGCACCTTAAGCTCCTACCCTGAAGATATATAACATCAGATTGATTGGTACATCTAATACTACTGCAGCTAACTAGAAAATACAAGCATTAAATTAATCCAAGATGCCAAAATATATACATTATAACACAAGAAACACCAAAAATCAAGATAATATAAATCCACCAAAAAGTATGAATTCATCAGAAATAACCTACAGTGAGAATTATTTAGAGGAAATGCCTGAGAAAGATTTCAAAAGAATGATTATAAATATGCTCAAAGAAGTCAAAAAGGAAATCAAAGGAATGAAAGAGGAAATCAAAGGAATCAAAGAAGATGCAGGAAACCAATTTAATAAAATAAAGATGTCAATACAAGACATAAATAAGGAAATAGAAATAATAAAGAAAAGTAAGTCAGAATTACTAGCAATGAAGGACACAGTTAATGAAATTAAAAACTCTGTAGAAAATCTCACCAGTAGAATGGATGAAGGAGAGGACAGAACAGCTAAACTAGAAGACCAGGTGGCAGATCTAATACAGTCCAATAGAAAGAAAGACAAACTAATAGGAAAGCATAAATGTGAATTTCAAGCTATTTGGGACACTAGGAAAATATCAAACATAAGAATTCAGGGTATAGTAAAAGGAGAATTTTACTCCAAAGGCATTCTAGGCATTTTCAACAAAATCAGAAAAGATAACTTCCTCACAATTGGGAAAGGGATGCCAGTGCAGATAAAGGAGTTCTTTAGGATACAAAACAGACAAAACCTGGAATCTCTCCTCACCATATTATAATTAAACTTCAAACATACAAACCAAAGAAAATAAATTGAAAGAAGTTAGAGAGAAAAATCAAGTACATACAAAGGCAAGCCCATCAGGATCACAGCAGATTACTCAACACAAACTTTAAAAGCCAGAAGGGTTTGGAGTGATGTATTCCAAGTTCTAAAAGATAACAACTGTCAACCAAGGTTACTTTATCCTGCAAAGCTGTCCATTCAAATAGGCAGAGAAATAAGAACATTCCACAACAAAAGCAGGTTAAAGGAATATTTGAAGATAAAAGCAGCTCTACAGAAAATACTTGAAAGAATCCTTCATGCTTAAGAGAAAGAAAAGCACATATATAAGGAACCTGGAAAAAACAAACCATACTCAAATACTAGTTAATACAAGAGAGCAAAGGTAAAACTGGAAGAACTACAAAAAATGGCAAAAATAAATACACACCTTTCAATAATATCTCTTAATATCAATGGCCTCATTGCCCCAACCAAAAGACATAGGTTTGAAGACTGTTGAAAAGCAGGATTGCCGGGCGTGGTGGCGCACGCCTTTAATCCCAGCACTCAGGAGGCAGGGGTAGGAGGATTGCCATGAGTTCGAGGCCACCCTGAGACTCCATAGTGAATTCCAGGTCAGCCTGGGCTACAGTGAGTCCCTACCTCGAAAAACCAAAAAAAAAAAGGCAGGATCCTTCAATTTTTTGCCTCCAAGAAACTCACCTTTTTATAAAGGATGGACACCATCTTAGGGTGAAAGGTTAGAAAATGGTGTTTCAAGTAAATGGGCCTAGAAAACAAGCAGGACTTGCTATCCTAATATCTGACAAGGTAGACTTCAGTCCAACATTAGTTAGCAAAGATAAGGAAGGTCACATTATATTAATTAAAGGCACATTCCAACAGACATTACACTCCTAAAAAATGCGTGTGTGCATACACACATACACACACAACTACAGGTATCACCATAACTGATTTTAAAGTAGATTGAAGAGCTATAGTAGCAAAACACCATGGAACTGGCATATGAACAGTCATTAGACCAAGGTAACAGCATATAAGATCTAGATATAAACACATACAGCTATAGCCATAAGAGTTTTGGCAAAAATGACAAAAATACTCACTGGAAAAAAAAAATAACCTGTTTAGCAAATGGTGTTGCGGAAACTGGGTATCTATATGTACAAGAATGAAACTATATTTTTTTTCTCTACATGTATAATAATTGCCTTCAAATGGATCAAATACCTTAACATAAGATAAGAAACGGAATCTGATAGAGGACAAATTAGTGGAAACACTCCAGAACATAGGCAAAAATAAATTTTCTGGGTAAACTATCAGTAGCTCTGGAAATAAGGTCAATAATCCACAAATGAGACCTCATGAAATTAGTAAGCTCTTGCACAACAAAGAAAACTATTAATTGAGCAAAGTGGAGGACGACAGAATGGAAAAATAATCCAGCTATTATCTGACAGAGGATTAATATCTAGAACATTTTTTTAAATCTCAAAAAAATTAAGTAACACAAAAATCCAAAACAATACAATCAAAACAATGAGGATGGAACTGAAGAGAAAGTTTTCAAAAGACATATAAGTGGCCAATAAATATTTGAAAAAGCATACATCTTTAGCCATCAAGGAAATACAAATTAAAGGTACCTTGAAATTCCATTTCACCCTGGTCAGCATAGCTATCAGTAATAAATGACAATGAACTCTGGCAAGAATGTAGACAAGAGAAGCCCTTATTAACTGTTGGTGGGAGGACAAACTGGAAAATCAATATGGTATTAATTCAAAAAGGTAAAAGTATAACTCCCATATGACCTATGTATAAAACTCCTTAGCATATACCTTAAGGATTACACTCTGCTGCAGAGACTCATGTTCCTTCATGTTCATGCTGCTCTATTTACAACAGCCACGAAATGTAGTTAACCTAGATGTCTATCAACTGAATAAAAATGTGGTACATGTGCACAATGGTGTTTAATTCATCTGGAAATAAAAACAAAATTATAAAGTTTACAGGAAAATGAATGGATCTGGAGAATATACTAAGTGATATAACTCAGGCTTAGAAAAACACCACATGTTTTCTCTTATAAGGAGATCCTAGCTTCCAAGTAAGTTGGAGCGAGTCACTTCATGTCAGGAAAAGTAAGAGTCATGTAGTAGAGAGAAATATGTGATACAAAAGTAGAAAGGTGAAATACAGGGTGTGGAATACTGAGGGCAGACATATTTAAGTGGATATTGAGGTGTGGGGATGGAAGAGAGAAGGAGGGGGAAGGTTAACTAAAGCTAAAGATTTATGAAAAAGACATATGAACACATACTTTTTTATAACACATATACACACACACATATATACATACATGTATGCATATGTGTGTGTGTGTGTGTGTGTGTGTGTGTGTGTGTGTGTGTGTGTATGTAGAGAGAGAGAGACTAAATAGAAGTGATGGATATTTCTGCTCCTTGAAGCCATAGGTTATTATGTGAAAGTCACAATACCAAGTGTAGAGTTAATGGTCAGGGAGTTCTCTAAGATCCTCAAAACAATACAGGTTGTTGTCACTGCTCTTGGTTGCCCACCAGAACTAGTCAGTAAGACCCTGTTGTTGAAGACATCACTTGTTACAGTTTCAGGACACTGAGAACTCAAATGGGAGCTGAACTGGAAGGTCCCTCCTTGCTGGCTAGCAGCCATAGTATTGGAAAGTGATATGCAGGTTATTGAAGAAAAGAAGTCATCATCATTCTTATCCATCAATGGAACCTGCAAGCTACATAACAGAGAAGCCAGGAAATAGAGGCATGACTATTATAGGGGTAACAAACTGCTCTGATTGGATTTGAGGTCAGCACCACCGGAGGAAATTCATTCCTGGTACTGAAAACCTAGTCAAATATGTATGGCTTGGGGGGTCATAGGATCTAGTAGTGATACTACCACATTGTGTGTCTAAATAGATGTTGTGCTCATCAAATTGCCTTCTAAATACTTATATTTATACCCATATATCTTGTTCTCATCTTTGGCCAGAGAAGCTTCATTTTGCAGTTGGAGGTGATTATTGGCGAGATTTAAAACTTGTCAAAAGCTATTTTTCATCATGGACTTAAGTAATGATTAGCAGAGATTAACATATAACATATGCTTTACCCCTCATAGAGTTATTCAGGCTTTTTTCAGAATTAATCTGTCATGGTCTGCCTATTTTGAGAAAGTGTATGACTTTCAAGCCAGTGTGAAGTTTTATGTAACTGTAATTAGACTGAACTTGGTAATAACATGATCTCAAAGTCCATATTTGAAAAAATAATAAATTAGAAATACTTTTGATCATAAAATGAAAATAATAATTGTTATTATTATTATTGGGAAATAATGGGAAAGCTATACATTTAAAATATGTCTTCAACATAAGGATTCGAAAAGGCAAATATAAAATTTATACAAATTAAGAGCTTCTTAACAGGGTCAAGGAATGCTGCTCTTCTTATTCCCACAAGGTTTGCTGCATATTGAATATCTCAGTGCCTTAACGTTCTACCTCTTATAATTTCGCTCATTTTATGCCATCATATTCTTAGTGATTTTGTCTTATTCTTTTTTGTGTGTGATTTTTTTTTGTTGTTGTTTTGTTTTGTTTTTTTGAGGTAGGGTTTCACTCTGGTCCAGGCTGACCTGGAATTAACTCTGTCATATCAGGGTGGCCTTGAACTCATGGCAATCCTCCTACCTCTGCCTCCTGAGTGCTGGGATTAAAGGCGTGCGCCACCACACCCGGCGATTTTGTCTTATTCTTACACAAAACCTTTTTCAGGGCTGGAGAGATGGCTTAGCGGTTAAGTGCTTGCCTGTGAAGCCTAAGGACCCCGGTTCAAGGCTCGGTTCCCCAGGTCCCATGTAGGCCAGATGCACAAGGGGGCGCACGCGTCTGGAGTTCATTTGCAGAGGCTGGAAGCCCTGGCGTGCCCATTCTGTCTCTCTCCCTCTATCTGTCTTTCCCTCTGTGTCTGTCACTCTCAAATAAATAAATAAATAATTTTTTTAAAAAAAACCTTTTTCAAAGAAGGAGTAGGCTGAATAAGACAAATGAAGACTATGAAAAAGGAAGAGCGCTGCGCCATTTGATGCAGACTTAGCACCTCCCAGGATCAAACACATTGAATCTTGTATTTGCCTTGGTCATGAAGATTAGATAACAACTGGAGCATTTGTGGGGGAAAATTTATCTTTTATAAAAAATGAGCAATGCTACAAATAAAACTGAAATTAAAATAAGAAAAATATATTTTTCCCATTTATTCTGAGAAAAGGGAATTCCTTAAACTCTGAGGACCAAAGGATGGCATCCTAAGATTCTGAGATAACTTTTAAACAATATTATTTATTTGCTTGACAGTGAGACAGAGACACACAGAGAGAGAATATGGGCATACTAGGGCCTCTTGTTGCTGCAAATGAATTCCAGACGCATATAGTACTTCGCGAATCTCACTTTACATGGGTACTGAGGATTCAAACCCTGTTCATCAGGTTCTGCAGGTAGTACCTTTAATCACTGAGAAATATCCCCAGCCCCAAAGTTTTGTTTTTTTTGTTAAGGATGTACCAATGTGTCACTGAAAGGAAAAGTAACCTGTAACATATGGGATACTGTCAAGGGTCAAGGCTGCTAAAGTTGGGCTTGAGTTAGGCATGAATAGAAGTAATCATTCATCTTAACAAGGTAAGTCACTCCCAGCTCTTTATTTGGACAATTCACACACTATACTAGTTACTTTTCTCATCACTATAACCGAATACATGCCAAAGTGATTTAAGGGAAGAAACTTGTTTTGTGTTAGGTTTGAAGGATTGCAGTCCATGATGATGGGGAATGCAAGACAGCAGGCAGGTCCATTGTGGTGGGGAAACTGGCTGGGATTCCCCGCCTCCTTCCATCCATGGAGGATATGAAGCAGAGACCGGACAGAAAGCAGGGAAGAGCTGGCTAGAGCAACCCCCTGTATCCAGCTAGATGCTACATCCAAAGATTCCACAATCTCCCAAGCAGTGTTACTAGCTGGGGTCCAAGTGTTCAGACACATGAGCCTGGAAGGGGGAATGTTTCTGATCAACACAATGCAATCACCAAACTTGATTAAACTATACTCAGCAGAATAATAAAGATTATTCACATGTACATATGATAGCTTTACACACACACACACACACACACACATACACACACACACATGTTAATCTAGAAAGAAAATCTCAATACACTATAATACAGTAGCCATATGTGCCAAATTTCCTGAAACAATACAACATAATCAACAAGGGATTTTGACAAAAAATTAGGAAACTATCTAATGTGAAAACATATGTTGAATATTTAAGAGTACCTGAAAAATAAAATTGTACTAATTTATCAAAATCTCCTTTGTTGATATATATATATATATATATATATATATATATATATATATATATATATATATATATTTGTTGATATATTTGCCTCTGCTCAAATGTCAAAGTAGGCAGGGGTATATCCTTCCTTGTTTGGTTGTAAGACTGCATGTGGGATCTACAGTTTGCACAAATGATAGAATTAGTGTACATTATAGTTAGAAAAACCTAAGCCTGTTTCTTTCAGGTCATTAATTGATCCTCTTTAAAAACTCCACTTTGAGATGCTGCAACTAAGATATAGTGGTCATTTACTTTCCTAATAAAGTTACTGCTCTTTCTTAAAAAAAAATAAAATAAAATAAATTAAAAAAATAAAAAAAATAAAAACTCCACCAAGTGTGATAGAGTTGATAAAGTCCTAAGAGTTCAAGGTGACTGTGCCTCATAATCATCGTTCAAATTTAGATTACCAGTTATGTTTACTTCTGTTTATTAAAAAAATCATGCCAATTACTAAGTAACTGAATTACAGAATATCCAAATATACCTATATAAGCTAGATTCACAACTGTGATTTGCATACAGGCCCAGGCAATAGGAGTTGTCAGTGTTTGTTAGGGTTTTTTTTTTTTGTTTTTCATATGCAAGTTTAATTCTAATATTGAGGCAGGCAAGCAGAGGGAATAGTTTATTCACATGTGGACTTTGCTTGCCTTGACCAGTAAACAAGCCCTTCCATGGAATATACCCCAAAAGCTGTTGGGAACCTGACACCTCACCCTGTACTGAGTGGCACTTGCATCCCATGCCAAACAGTGAACTTGGTTTCTCTTCCCCTTAGTGATCATCTTTCATGAGCAATACCTAATTAATCATGTTCTTAGCTAGATCTAGGATCAGAGCTACAGGAGGCCATCCAGTCTGGACTGGTTTGAGGTACATGCTTAGTAAAGTCACCTGTGTCCTATGTCCTTTAAGGGAACTTGTTGGTATAAACCCCTACTTAGTATTTTTTGCCTGTGTATATAGCTGGGCATACATATGATTAAAATCAGATGCATCATAGGAAAGAACATGAGCAATAGAGGAAATGTTATATAACCTAAATCTGTCAATCAAATCAGAAGACCACCTAAACAGCCCTAGAAACTATTCACCCTTTCCTCCTATCCTATAGGGCAGCTCCAGACCATTTTCTGATGCCTTTATTCTCCAGTGGGCTAGCCTACTACCCAATGACAGTGTCTCACTTTGTTCTTTATAAAGTTTTTTGATGCTTAACTACTTGTGTGCATCTTCTTCAGTTCTTTGAGTAAGATGTCAAGAACTTGGAAAACTCAGAGAAAGGAGGGATGGGCTCAGGCTCCACCAGTAGCAGGGTCAGTGCCAACTTTGTAGTTCATTGGTTCTTTCCACATCTTCCTTTGCAATGAATTTACTCTCCACTTATGGAGAGGAAGCAGAATGATTTCTAGCCCTTCAGGCAATGGAGAGATCCCTCTGCACTTCACACCTTCTAGAGGGAACCTTCACAGTAGAGAATGGTGGCTCTAGCAATTTGCAAATAGTAGTGACCACTTCCGTTTCCATTTAGTTTGCCTGGGTCTCCAGGTCCTGCACTAGTCTCTGCTTTTAAAGTAATACTCTTCTCTATTTTGTTTCTGCTCCTCATTTTTTTCTCATTTTTCATAAGCCTTTGTCCAGTATAGTTTTCCTCCGTACCTGCAAGAAACAGGAAACTGGGGAACAAAGGGCCAGGGGGAAGAATGAAAAGAATGAGAAAATGGAATCATTGTGATGAAGTATTATAGGAAAATAGGGATATAACAAGAGAAAAGAGCGGGGTATTGGATTAATTTTATTGGGTGGAATGGGAAGAGACAATAAAGAAAGAAAAACAAATCAAAGTGAGAGTATGGAGAGCAGACTACAGTAGTAAAATAGGTTTAGGGTCTATTGGCACTGTAGTCATCAAGTAAGTACATAAACTGTTACTACTGGGAAATTGCTGGGTTTGGAAAATGCTGCCAATAAAAACTGCTTATGTGTGTGCCACAGACAACTTGTAACTTCTTGTTGAATTTATTATTGAGCAGAATGATATATTTGATTTTGTTTATTTTAAAACAATAGATTTAATATACATAGATATGCAATCGATCAGCCAAAACAATGACTACTGATGTACAAGCTTTGGGATTGGATACAAAACTATGCTGCCTAATGGTTATTTCTGCATTAAATATAGCACAAATTTGAAACAAAGTTGTTTTTTGACTTATGTCAACATAATTGTTTCCTGAAAGGTCATATCTACTTATCTACCTTCTTTTCTTTGTTTCTGGCATTTAAGTAGCTAATATATGTATTGCTTTATTCTAAACATGACTAAAAAAATAAAGCCAAATCAAATAGCTTCATTTCTTGTACCTCTGCTTAGATTTTAGTTTCAGAGAAAGCAAATAAACAATACAACGTAATATACAGATCTATATTATTTTTAATCCTCCCAGTATCCTTTCTTCTATTTTCTGATGACAACACTCTTCTTGGCTTAAAACAGTTATCCCTTTCTCACTTCTCCTGGCATGGCAGGGTTACCAGAATACTTGCCCCTTCCTATGTCCCTATACTCTGTACAGGAAGAACACTGAACCAAATATCACCAATTTGGCTCTCTCTTCAACAGACACATCCTTGAAGTATAATGAAGAAATAGATAGAATTGATTTTAGGTTATTCAAACACTCATGCTTAACTTGGTATTCTATTACCAATATTATAGGTTGGGTTAAATACTTTGACAACACAGCCCTCATATTTGTAAAAATATTTTTGTCTATTCATTTGCAAGGACAGAGAGAGAGAGAGAGAGAGAGAGCACGAGAGAGAGAGAATGGGTATGCCAAGGCCTTTATCTACTGCAAACAAACTCCAGATGTCTGCATCACTTTGTGCATCTGGTTTTACATGAATACTGGAGAAATAAACCCACTGCTAGTTAGGCTTTGCAGGCAAGACCCTTAACACTAAGCAATCTCTCCAGCTCTGCCCTCATATAGTTTTAAATTAATTAAACATATGAAAATCCACAATAGCAGTAAGTCAATCTACTCTTTTCTGGTCCTTGTACATGCTGTGCAGCTTGAAGATGTCTTTCTCTAAAGAAAGAGAAGTCAGTTCCATATGACAGCAGTATATTTCCACTTCTGTTTGCTAGTAAAGGAAGACTTGCATGAGTTGGCAGTCAGTGAGAGGAACAGAAAATATTAGCTAACTTGATTCAGTCATCTCACAATGTATACATATATCAAAACATCATATTGTATATCATAAGTATATAAAATTTGTCAATTAAAAAATCAGAAGTATCAGGTGAACCTGACTTATGTTGTTATATCTGATTAGCAGTAAGATGAGAACAAAAACATGTTGGAAAACACTTAAACATCCTAGTCAAATGTATTATTTTCATATATAATTCATAATATTGGACAGGTATTTTTATCACTTATTTAATCAGAATAATCATGAGTGGGTATGAGTAAAGAAGTTATCAGATCCTGAAAATTACAATTTTGGTTATATACCAAGCTTCTCCCTTCCTTCGTTCCCTCCTTCCTTCCTTTCTTTCTTTGTATTTTTTTTCTTTGTTTGTGATTTTTTTTTCCTTTGGGGTATGAGTACTAGTAGTAGTAATAGTATGTTTGTATACATGTGAGTGCACTGGGGTGTATGCACATGTATGTGCAGATGTTCACAGATGTTGCACAAGTGCAGAAATCAGAGCAAGATGCCGAGTCTGCCTCTACCTCGCTTCTACCTTATTTCCCTGAGATAGTCTCTCAATGGACTAGAAGTTCCCCTTCTTTATTTAGACTGACTGATCAGAGAGCCTAAGGAATTCTCCTGTCTCCTCCTGCCCAGCACTGGGGTTACAGCGATGCATAGCCATGCTTGAATGTTTACTTGAATGCTGGGAATTGAGTTTAAGTTCTGATGCTTCAGCATTCATGTCTGCTTATTTTTTCTAGTTCTAGCCATGATTCTGGTACATATTCAGACTTGAGAACTACTGATATGATCCTTCTTTCTAGTCAAATGTTGATCTTTAATATTGAGGAACTTCAGTCCCCAAAGTATGAATGCTTACGGTGAGAACCAATTTCAGGGTTCCAGTGTAAGTTCATAAAGGCTCTCCTTAAAGTCAGTAAAGTTTAGGATTAGTTTATAGGTGTGAAGCATATCACACAAGCCATTGTGTACAGATTGAGTGGTATATGATAATAAAACTATGGATAGAATGCACCAAATGTTTCAGCTACACCTTAAATGTGAATTGCTATGTAAATTCTACTTCTTAAAAATTAAATTATTTCAGCCAGGTGTGGTGGTACATGCTTTTAATCCTAGCACTCTGGAGACAGAGGCAGGAGGATCACTTCGAGTTCACACCAGCCTGGAACTGTGAAGTGAGTACCAGGTCAGTCTGGGCTAACATGAGACCCAACCTTGAAAAATAATTAGATTATTTCAGATCAACTGGAGACCATCTAATAAAATTTGGTATCAGGGTCAGATATTTGATAGTCATCCACTAACATATTGAACTTAATATTGTGAAAATAACAAATGATTAAAACCCAGACCATGGGTTAAGAGAGGAAGTAGGGATTGTTCTCCACTATAGAAATGAAAAGCACATAGAAAATGACCAAGAAGGAAAATATTCTGCTTTCATAGCCTGTCAATACCTTGAGCATTTCACCTTTCTCCTTCCTGAAGTAGTTGTTCCAGCCACACTGCATTCTTACAGTCACTGCAGCCACACTGCATTCTCACAGCCATTACATTCACATTTAATTCTTACAGTCACTACAGCCACACTGCATTCTTAAAGTCACTGTAATCACACTGCATTCTTGTCATCACCCTGTGTTTTAACATTTGCACTGCATTTTTACAGCCACTTCAGACACACACATTCTCACAGTCACTGCATTACACTATATTCTTTGCCATCACAGCTCTCTTGAACATGTTTCTCCCAATTCTTGAAGGGCTTCTCTTTTAAGACCCAGATAGCATGTAACATTCCTGTAAAGATCTTTCTGTGTCCCTTCAAAGTGTCTCACGTACATGATAGCCTTCCCTTTTGACTCCCAGTTGCATGAGAGCATCCTGTGTTTCTAATTTCTAGCTCCATGCCTGGCACACAGAAGGTGCTGAGTAAAATGCTCACTGAATAAATTAGAACTACTCTTAATTAAATTTCCATTCTACTGAATCTAATTTGCTATAATTGCTTTAAAAAGTGGCAGCCAGAGAAGGAGAGCTTAAGTTCTCTTTGGGGTCTGTAACACCACAATATATGTGCTGACCTTTTGAAATAAGTCCCTATAAGCAGCATTCAGCAACTTGCCAACAGAGTTGTGTGACTCTACTGCTGTGCTTTGGATCTCCAGAAAGATAAAGAGGAAGTCTGGATCAACCATCTCAGAACCACTCAATAAACGAAGCTAAAACGTCAGTTTCAAAATTTAGGAATCTTTGCTGCAGTCTCAGTGTAGGCATTGATACTACCTCAAGATCTAAAAAAGATCTGGAGTCAAAGGTGAAGGGCATCACTAAACAACTACCTAAGGTTCCCTGTGGAGATATATATATATATATATATATATATATATATATATATATATATATATATATCATGCTGTTTCCCCCCACTACGCTGACTTCCTAAATAAACTCACTTCAAATAATTCCTCATTCTATCTCCAATACCCACCAGGAGGCTGAAACATTATTTGGCACTTAATTTGCACTTACCACACTTTTACTGTCATACTGACCTCTAAGACTGAAGTGCTGAAGTTTTGACTTATTCCTTTTATACCCTAGAGCTAAAGATAACTGTTTAACTCAATGTGTTTAACCATATGAACTTCAAGGAATTCCTGGATTCTGTCACTATACCACATTTTCTCCTAAAATCTTGTGTACTAGCCAGTGCACCACAAATTGTAGAAATTAACAAATATGAATGGAATTGGGAGAAACACAGGAAATCTATTTTTCATATTGATGATATATTTGGCATTTAAAAATATTTTATTTATTTGACAGAGAAAGAGGCAAAGGGAGAGAGACAAAAAGAGAGAGAGATAGGTAATGGGCATGCCAGGGCCTCCAGCCACTGCAAACAAGCTCCAGATGCATGAGCCACCCTAGGAATCTGGCTGATGTGGGTCCTGGGGAATTGAACCTGGGTCCTTTGGCTTTGCAGGCAAGCGCCTTAACTGTTAAACCCATATATTTGGCATTTTATCTAGTACTTGAAAAAGTAAAAAAAAAAAATAAGAAGAAGAAGAAGAAGAAACTCATTCAATTACATTACAGTTTTAAAGTAAAGTTTGCAATTATGCTGTTTATTGCCTCAGGAAAGCTTGGAGGTACTGATGAGCATGGGTCACAGAGACTGTGACACAATGGAGGATTTCTCCTTTAGAAAATATTTTTGTATTTATTTTAACAAGACAGTGAGAGAGAGCTTGAGTATGGGTATGCAAAGGCCCTGGCACTCTTCTGCTACAAATAAACTCTAGACACATGAGTCACTCTGTGTACCTAGCTTGACATAGGTACTTGGGTATTGACCTAGGCTGGCTGCCTTTGCAAGAGAGCACTGTTAGCCACTGAGCCATCTTCCCAGCTCTCACAGTTAGATTTCTGTGATCACAATGATATCAACATCTTTCAGAAGTTACCTTAACTTTTATTGTAAACAAAAGTTATATGGTGAGATTGAGCCATAACTATATATGCATAAAAATGCCACAATAATCAAAGTGCTTTAAATCATCCACTTTATGGAACTGACTTATACACTAGAGAAAGGTACTGCTTTGTTTCTGGCTCCACATTCATTAAACAGGCTTTATAACAATATCACTATTTTCTTTTTCTTTCTTTCTTTCTTTCTTTCTTTCTTTTTTTTTTTTTTTTTTTTTTTTTGCTTTATATCACACCATCTCAATTCTCAATTGTATGGTTATTGCCAATAGTAAACCATCCTGTCCTATATTATTTCCTCATAAGGAGAATGCCGGAATCTTACAGTTATTTCCCCACTCACTGCAGAGGTTTAGCACATTGTCTGGAATTTAAGGCATTGGATATATAATAAATTTTTGTCCTTGGAGGAACTCAAAATATATTAATAGTAAATAGAAAAAAAAGAAAGAACTCAACATATATTAAGAGAAAGCATACAAAACAATCACTTCAGAATATCATTAGTACTTTCATAATACTGCTACAAGATAATGTGGTACAATGAAGGAAGAAAGCCTGGGTAGAAAGATAGGTACTTGGAAGAGCTGAACATGAAACAGGCACTTAGAAGTTGACTACATATATTTTTTTTTCATAGTTTCATTATATTTTTGTACATGATGACTTCGATCATATTTATCTCCCTTGTTGCAGTCAGCTTCTCATTGCTGGTAGAAATACCTGATCAAAAGCAGCTTGTGAGAGGAAAGTTTATTTTGGCTTACCGACTCGGGGGAAACTACATGATGGCAGGGGAAAATGTGGCATAGGCAGAGGCTTAACATCACTTCCTGGCCAACATCAGGTGGACAAGAGAAGCAGGAGAGTGTGCCGAACACCGGCAAGGGAAAGCTGGCTATAACACCCATAAGCCCACCCCCAACAATAACAGTGCCTCCAGGAGGATCCAGTTCCCAAATTGCTACCATCTGGGGACCTACCATTCAAAACACATAAGTTTATGGGGGACACCTGACTCAAACCACCACATTCTGCCCCCGGTCCTCATAAACTGATAACCATACATAATGTAAAATGCAATACATTCAGTCCAACTATTAAAGTCCCCATATTTGTTATCAGTCCCAAAGCTTTTTAAACATCCTCATAGTCCAATGTCTCTTAACCAAGCTGTAATGCCAGAACAAGAAAAACATAATGGCACAGAATAAATATTCACACTGCAAAGCATAACACTGGGCATAGCAAAGAAATAGTCAACCAGAATAACATTTAAACCAAACAGGGAAAATATAAAGCTCTGAAGCTCCAAGTCCAACAACTCTAACCAGTGACAAGTCTCCATGTCCAATAATTCTAACCAATCTCTGGAGTTCCAATTCCACCCTTACAGCTAGGCTACTCACAGTCCGGGAAAAGTTCACTGGGTGCTGTCAGCTCTCCTTGTCAACCATCCTATAGCCCTGGCATCTCCACTGGGTCTCCACTGCAACCCACAGTTCATCTTCAGGAGACAATTGGGTCTCCATGCAGGTAATCCAACAAATTTGTTTCCCACTGCCCCTAGCCAGTACCAGGAGGTATGGCAACTTGTCAGTCTGGGAGTGGGGGGTAATAAAGCAGATTTTGAAGAACAGGACACTCTCAGCATTCGGGCTCCTTCAAAAGAGTCTGCATTCTTTTTGTCAAAATACAGATCAGCTAGCCTGCGCTCAATGGTTGTCATCTCTCAAACAATTGCAGCGGAATGGGCAGCAGTTTAGGCCCAAAGATTTCCTTTTTGAGCCACATCCTTCTGCTTATACAAGTCCATTTCTACCCAATGCAACCTTGCACAAGATTTCAGGACAACAGCAGGCAGAACACAGCAAGCTTCTCACACAAACTTTTTCCAGTCCCAGCAGAGTTCTTTCTCACCCTCATAAACCAAACCTCATAGTCCATGGTTCTTATTGCATTCAGGTCTTTCAACTCTGACCCAAATAGTACATAAAGCTGTATTTGCAGCACCGCAAGGCATCTCTTAGGCCAAGATTTCAAATCTGTCCACATTCCTTCTGCAAATTAGTTCCAAAAGGCCAAGACCACAAAATCAGGTTTCTAGTAGCAATAAATCCACTCTCTGTACCAATTCTCTGTTGCAGTGAGATTCATGTTTCTTGCAGAAAGTACCTGGCCAGGAGCAGCTTATAAGAGGAAAGGGTTTATTTTGGCTTTCAGACTCGAGGGAAAGCTCCATGATGGCAGGGGCCAATGTGGCATGGCAGAGGCTGGATATCAACTCCTGGCCAACATCAGGCAGACAACAATAGCAGAAGGGTGTGCCAAACACTGGCGAGGGGAAGCTGGTCATAACACCCATAAACCTGCCCACCAACAATACACTGCCTCCAGGAGGGTACAATTCCCAAATTTCCACTAGTTGGGGACCTAGAATTCAGAACACATAAAGCATAAACCTACGTATCCTCATAAGGGGGATACAAATCAAACTACCACATGCCCCATTCCCTTCTCTAATCCATGCACCTTTGGGGGGAGAGGCATAGTGTATAAATGTGTTCACGAGCATGTGTGTGGGAAGACGTGCATGGACATATGTGTGGGGAGGTCCGAGGCTGACAGAGAGTATATTACTCTATTATTCTCCACCTTAGCATTTTTGAAAACTTTTTTTGTCTTAATTTGGACATGCCATGGGAAATCTTTTTTCTAAGGTGATACAAGCATATATCTTTGCCCCATATAGGTCCCAGATGACAGACCAAAGGACAATTATATCCAAACCAGTTTCGTGAACCAATAACTTTATTGGTTACATACAGAGCAGGGTGAGGGGCTGCTTACAGGAGCAATGGATGACTCCCACGCACCCACACCGTGAGAAGCCCCACCCAATCCTGGATGACGACCTCCCGTAGCTGCATGGTCTCCAAGGCAGCTGCATCTCATCACCAGAAAGCACCCCCCCCAGCACACGTGAAGACTGAAGGAAGCTGCATCTCTGGAGCACACTGCCCACTTTGGGGAGCTCTATCAGAGAGTCTCATCCCTGAGCAGTTTTCTCCTGTATACAGCCTTAGCACAGGGTCTTACGAACCTTCCCAGACTTGTTGACTTCCCAGTCTCCGGAACTTCCTTCCTGTCCACCCCACCAAGAAATGTTTCCATTTCTCATTTCTAGCTAACAAAACTTTTAGAAGTGGTTGTGTGACCTTTAATTTTCGTGACTCCCAGTCTTTACCTCCTGAACCTCTAAAGCCTTCTTTCTCTCTCCAATTTGAAGGAATCTGCTATACAACAACATGGCTGTGTGCACACATGTGTGTATGTTTGTGTGTAATGTCAGACATATGTGCCACTTTTTACATGGTGAATTGAACGCAGGTCAGCAAGCTTTGCTAGCAAGTGCCTTTAACTGATAAGACCTCTCTCCAACCCTTACATATTTATTTTTAAACGTTTTTTTTTATTTTTATTCGTTCATTTGAGAGAGAGAAAGAGGCAGAGAGAGAGAGAGAATGGGGCATCAGGACCTCCAGACATTGCAAATGAACTCCAGATGCATATGTCACCTTGTGCATCTGGCTTATGTGGGTCCTAAGGAATTGAACCTGAGTCCTTTGGCCTTGCAGGCAAGTGCCTTGACCACTAAACCATTCCTCCAGCCCACACACTTATTTTAAAACACTCACCACCTTACGTTTTTAAGACAGAGGCTTTCACTGAACCCGGAACTCACCTAGTGGGCTATAGTAGCACTAGGCTTACAGATATGCGCTGCCTGCTTTGAAGTGGATGTCAAGCCCAGGTTCCCATGCTATGGCATGCACTTTACCAACTGAGCCAACTCCTTCTCCAGCCCCTAGTATACTTTTTCAACAGGCTCTTAGAAACTATTTTTGCTAGAACGAATGAACTCTTCACATGCCTGTGCAATCAAAGCCTGTCACACTCTTCCTTCACCTTTAATGTCATTCACCTTTACTACAGAACACTTGTTTGCTAATCACTCAAGGAGCCTTTGTCTAACCTACTTCACCTTCCTTAAAGGCTGAAAGCTCAGAGATAAACCATTGTCCTAACTCTTCAAACACCTTGGATTCCAAGAACAAAACCCCCTAGAATAAGCTACTCCCTAGACCGGGGCAATTTTCCAAGAGGCAAGGCTGTATCCTGGGGCAGAAGTGACATTCACCTTGTCCTCTCAAGCAAGAAGGGCTTCTTTGGACCACTTTTCAGGACAAGAATTGGAAGGATGATCAATGCGACCATATTTTGACCACAGCTGCTTACTGCTTATTAATCCATACCTCTGGTTCCTTGCCACAATTCTCCATATTTAAACCCAAAGTTTATGCCAATGCTTTGATGATAAATTTGGGGTCCCTAGATTCCTTTATCTGTTCCTATTTTCAATGTGGCCCTATTAAGTTTTTACTTCTCTTTGCTTGGGATACTGGGAATGGGAGTCCTAGCCTGGCGTTAGGGGACTACCATCAGAGTCTAGGCTTTTACCCTAAAACTCAAGTTATAGGCACATTGAGAAAGGTAGTATGGCACTTTTACCAATTAGAACATTAAGAACTTTGGAGGCACTCGATTTTTGAGAACTCCTAAGGTTAGCATGTTTCTATTTTAATACTAAATTAGTAGAATAATTGACTGCTGAATACAAAGTCTACAAAATTTTGAATAAAAAGGTCTTTAATTTATTATTTTGGCATGAATAATATTCATTATCTGATAGAACCAGGCCAGACAAATAAACTTCTATGTAGTTCACACTAAAGCAAGTTATTATAATTTAACTGTTCTAGAAATTATTTCTCAAAACAATGACCTTAATTCCAGATTCATAACCCTGTAAGGACCTAGGCAGAGAGGATTGATGTTGGTAAACATTAGGAGGTCAAGAGAGATGGAAGTCTAGAAACATAACTTGAAGCATTAGGCATAGTCATAATTAAAAATAATGTTCCATGGAAAATTATCAGAAAAAGAGCTACAAAGTATCCACTCTATCACACTGACATACAAAATAAAGAAAGGATGGAAGATGCATAATATGCCTGTTACTAGACACATGGATTCATTAAACCTACCACAGTACTTTAAAAGAAATTAGGAAAACAAAATTGATTAAAGAAAGTGAATATATTTACAATTTGGTCAAATAAGAAGGAGAAAAGAATACTCACATTGTTCTTATAGCCATCTCACAACTTATAGAAGGCCATGAGACAAAGGCTAAAACACATTCAAATTTAGTTGTGAGATAGATTAATAGATCCTTTCCTGGGGGAAGACTTGGGTTCCAGGTTTTCTCTGAGAGTTTTCCAACTTAAATCCACACTGAGAAAAATAGTCTTAAAGACCTAGTATTCAGGGGCTGGAGAGATGGTTCAGTTGGCATGAAGATGTGAGTTCAGAGCCCCCACATGCATTTGAAAACCAGGTGTGGTGGTGTGTGCCTATAATCTCAGTGCTGAGAAGGAAGAGAAAGGACAATCCCTGCAGCTTGCTAGTTTCCTTGAATTGGTGAGTCCCAGGTTCAGTGAGAAACCCTGTCTCAAAAACATTGTGGGGGATGGAGAGATGGCTTAGTGGTTCAGTGCTTGTCTGTGAAGCCTAAGCATCCAGATTTAAGGTTTGATTCCCCAGTACCCACGAAAACCATATGCACAAGGAGGCGCATGTTTGCAGTGGCTGGAGGACCTGATGTGCCTATTCTATCTATCTATCTATCTATCTATCTATCTATCTATCTATCTATCTATCTTTATCTTTATCTCTCTCCCTCTCTCTTTCTCTCTCTCTCTCCCTCCTTCTCTGACTGTCTGTTGCTCTCAAATAAATAAATAAATAAAAATGAACAACAACAATAAAAAACATTGTGGAGAATAACTGGTGAAGATACCTGATGTCAGTCTCTGGCCTTCACATGCATGTACACATGCATGTACACACATGTGTACCCCACACATATGCATTCATATATTCCCAGGCATACACGCCTTATACACATGCATGTGAAAAAAAAGAAATTAAACTTTCAAAAATCCCTTATTTTGAGAATGTTGGTGCAAAACACAGTTTTCAGCTTCAGTGGAATAAGAGGTAGTTTAATTTTGAGCCATAGATGCATGAACAGCACCTGAGAATATAAATTAAGGTTATCCCTGATAGTGTATCTCAACATGGAAGTAATTTCTTGAAGATTTTATAATCGCAGAACAAGACAAAAGTATAAAGCAAGCAGTTTTTCAAACAAATTGCTTAAAATATCAGGTAGATAGATTACAGCGAATTGGAGAAATCTCTGCTATAGATCTTAGATGCTTTGTGATGACATTCTTAGCCTTGAGGTTAGTGAAAGTTAGTGGTCTGCTAAATTAATATATCCCCAAAGGCTTCACTTGACAGTCACGAATGTTAGGTCAGACCTAGAAGTAAGTAATAACTGGACTAAAGACAGCCCGAGATGGGTTGGCTCTTGATTTGCAATATTCTTGTGCCCCACAATCAAGAGTTCTAATCACCAACCAGCCTTGTAGAATTATTAACATAAGTGTGGCTTCCCCTCCCACTGCAACTGCAGTCCACCAAGAGAATAAAGAAACAGTTTTACAGAGGTAGAATTCCCACCCATTCCAGGTCTGGCAGAGTTCATTGTCCATAACTTCTTTACTGTGATAAAGTGAAGAACGTATGTCTTTTAATTTAGACACCAACCTCAAGCTCCAGACTTAGGTATTCCTTTTAAACTCACTAATATGACTAGTGGAAAAAGACGATAGTCTTATAGCTGAAGGGAAGGATACAAGTGGGGAATTAATGTTTCGTAGAAAAAATACTCTGACTCCTGCCTCAAAAGCATACTAGGACGTATATTGGGCAGATGGTTCAGTGGATCAAGTGCATGCCATGCGAGCATGAGGACTTAAGTTTGAATCACCAGCATTTATGTAAAAAGCCAGGTATGGTGACATGTGCCTGCCATCCCAGCTCTAGTCTACCCTAAGCAGCTCAGTGAGAGACCCTCTCTCAGACACTAAGGCGTGCATCAGTTTCTAAAAGTTGATAAATCAAGCTGGTACTGAGCCAGAAGCCTTTTCCCTACTGGATCGTTGCCATAGTGCATGGAAGGATTATCTTTCTATCTGCCAAGGGAGGAATGGGAGCAACAGACTCCACCAGCAGTGGATCCTGTGAACCACACAGCCAGCCACCTAGGCAAGATGAGGCCCCTGGTAGAATCATCGTGGCAGGACTGTCACAGGGTAACCAACAGCTCTCTGGCTGGATTTGAGGCCCACTGCAAAGGAAGAATTGACACATGGTACTGAAAATCTAGTTAAAAGCCTATGGCAGAAAAAATCAAATTAGTGGAGCAATTGAGAAAGACATCGAATGTTGATATCTAGTGTATACACACACACACACACACACACACACACACACACACACACACAAATATATATATATATATATATATATATATATATATATATATATATATATACATTCATCCCCCCCATACACACAAGTATATTGACAGTTATATGAGTGACTGAATATGACCAAGTTATACATGTATGAAAATATCATAAGGAAACCCATTATGTTATTTGTGCTGAATTCTTAACTCTTAGCTGACAGACTTGCCAGACTCCAGAGTGAGGACAACCTGTCCCTTCCCATGTCTCCTTAATTTTCTCAGTCTTTCTATCATGCTTCAGTAATAATTGGTTTAGCTTTCTTTTTGTTGCAAATTTTTCATTTGCAAAGTATGATATTTCTCATCTCCATGGTGTGGCTTTTGGAATCTTGGACATTATTTTCTCATCTTAATTTGTGTTACTCACATTGCACAAGATCTCATTAGTGGCTGATGGTGCAAAGCCTACCTGAGGATTGAGAGTGACTTCTTTTTCTTTAGAAGCCTTTATTTTTCCTGAGTATAAACAAAAATATTATTCAACTCTGTGCAGATTACAGTTAACCAATTTATAACAATTTAGCACATTTGAGAGCATTCCACTCATCAACCATTCTCATAAGAGGTTACAATCGATGCCAAATCATGTGTAAAACTTCTTGGTGAGAAAAATTTACCCTAAAAACAGATTTTTAATGATTCGCTTCAGTATTCATACACTTCACCATTCACATTATACAATAAAGATCAAGGCAGGGTAAGGGGAACAGAGGAGAAGAGGGAATTAGGGGAGGGCTAAGCAAGCTAAACACATTATGAATAAGGCATAGAAAACCCTATTCCCTTGTTAGCTGATTAAAAATGTCATTTAGAGAGAGAGAGAGAGAGAGAGTTTGTTAGGGAGGTTAATACTATTCCCAGAAGCCATCGGTTGTTATAGGGAAATCCTAGTGCAAGAGTTGGGATACCTCCCTGGGAGTTGGTCAGGAAAGCCCATGAGCATCCCAGAACAATTCAGACCATTGTCAATGCTCTTGGTTGTCCACCATAACTAGATGGTAAGATTCTACTGCTGAAGACACCACCAGCTTCAACTGTAGGGCACTGAGAAATCAAGATGGAATTTAGCTGGAAGCCTCCCGCCTATTGAGTAGCTGTTAAAAGTGCTGATAACTTCAGGTAGTGAAGGGAGAAAAGTCATCACCAATCTTAACAAGCAGCTGACCCTGCTAGCTATGCAACAAGTCAATAAGGCAAGACATCTCCACTTGTTCAATAGTGCATGAATGATACAGGGGTAACCAACGACCCTTGGGTTGGATTTGAGGTCCACTCCACAGGCAGGAATTTAGGCCTGCTACTAAAACCCTACTCAAAAGCCTAGAGAAGGAGCTACTACTATTGTTTGGTTAAATAGATTTTTTGTGCTGCCAAATTGCCCTCTAACTTTTTATGTTAAGTCCAGAGATTAGTATATCTGTCACTTTTGTTTGTAAAACCTTCCTTTTGCTGATGATAGTGACTATTGGGAAGATGCAGAAGTGACAACTGAGTGCTTAGCACTAAATGAGGCATGTGTATGACACCTGACAAGGCCCAGAGAACATGACAGAAGAGGTGGCAGAAAAAAAAAATGCAAGAACCAAAGGATGGGGAGTTCTTTGAAACAATGTCTTCTGGACACAAAATGGATATGATATTCATGACCTCACAGAGCTATGGTCACATGGGCAATACTGGGCCCATGAACATGTTTCATGGTTGATAGGAAAAATAAAGTTAGAGAGATGGACCAGGAGTTAAAGGAACTTGCTTACAAAGCCTAGGGCCTGGGTTTGTTGCCCTAACACCCATGTAAAGTCAGAGGCACAAAGTAGTACATGCATCTGGAGTTCATTTCTGGTAGTAAGAGGCCATGGGGCACTCATTCTCTCTCTCTTTCTATTTCTCTCATAACATATAATAATAAATCATTTTTAAAATATTACTTAAAATGACATCACCATAGATGAGGGACTAGTTGTGTAGACAAGGGACTGATTGGAAAGAAAAAGGGGGTCCAGTGGAAGGAAGGTGGTTGGCTGGAGGAAGTCATGGGGAGGGATTATAATCAATATCCTTTATGTACCTGTAGAAATTGTCAATTATAAAAAAGAAATGTGCAAAGTAAAGATAAAACAAAAAAAGAAAATCACTGGTTCAGAGGACAAATGCTTCAAAACATTCTTGTTTTTCTTTGAAGCTAATGCTCTAGCATATTTAAATGGTCATTTCATTAGACAATTTTTTTTTTAGTTTTCCCAGCCTCTGAGGAAAGTGTTGAGAGAAAAAGTTAATTTGAAACTGTAGAGAAAATGACTAAATGCCATTTGATATTTCCAGCAACCAGCCACAGCAGTTGTATTCTTGTGATATGGGCTGCAGTGTCCAAATAGTATCATTCTGCAGCTTTTCTTCCTATTTTTCTTCTGATTTGTTCTAAAAATGAATAAGGAAAAAGTTTCATTGACATAGTTCAGTGTAATAAGGGAAAGAATTGAAAAAGAGAGAGTTTTGTTTTATAATATACAGATGACTCCACAGAATCTCCCAAACTTCTAGAACAATCTTGCTCCCTAAAAGAAAATAACGATTATTCCCCCTTTAGATATGAATAACTCAAAGTATAGGTATGAAAAAAATCACAGCACTTTTGTTAATGCATGGGCTTTGCAAGCTGTCTGTCCTTAAAGAAATAGCTAAATAATTCAGGTGGTTTAAGTAGGTAGAAATTTTTGCCAGTGTCTTCTATTGCTTTATGGTCTTTCAGTTATAGTAAGTCCTGGTATCTGACCCCAAAGCACACAAGTTCTACCAACCTGGCCTTTGAAAGGGACAATTGTTCATCATCGCTGCATCCCATACTGCAACTCACACAGCCAACGTAACCCACAACTAATCAGAACAGAGGAGGCCACATACCTTGAGTGACCAGCCACTGTTTGCATATTCTTCTATAAGAAACAAATGTATTTTGACTGTTTTCTCTTTACCCCAATGTGTTCTTGACTTTGTCTATTTAACAATGGTTTGAAGTTCAATTTGGTCATTGTCTACACATCTCTTTGAGCACAAATTTCCATTTTAAATATGTAACAAAACCCACTGGTTCATCAAAAAAAACTTGAAAGTAGAAGAGAGGTTTGTTCAGAAGAAAAAATGAAGAAATGGAAGTAGGACAGAAAAAAGAGGGCACCAGAGGGAAAGTGACTACAATACGACTTAAATACATCATATACATACACAAAAACATCAATAAAAAACCCATTATGTATAATTAATATATACTAACAAAAATCATGAAAATATGACAATAAACATCATTGTGCTAAATACTTCATGCTTCATTTAGTCATAACTCTAAGTAGCTGGTTTGTATTGCAGGTGAGAAACCCCATGTTAAGAAAGGCCATGGTACTTGACTGGGGACAAAAGTAGGGGAGAGTAGTGACATTAGGAGATCCAAAACAAACTACTGAGTCCCTTCACTTAACCACTAGGCAGTCCCAGCCTTTGTACTTGGCTTTTCCCTTCCACTAAACGGAAAGCTTTTAAAAACTAAGAATCAAGTTTCACTTCGTTTCTTCAAAAAATACTTGTCATAAGCATCCATAACTTTCAAGCTCATGCTACCATGCCTTCCCCTTCATAAGGGACTATCACCTGGAACTGTAAACTGAAAGAAACTTTCCTGCCATGTGCTGATCTTTGTTCATATCTTCCTGACCTGTGATATTTGGGATAATAAAAATTTGAGTATAAAAACTTATCAATATTTGATGTATATTGGCCCATTGGAAACCATATTCTTCAAATTTTCTCTTGAAAGTCTACAGCTGGAATGGTATGACACAGCAAGGAATTGGTTGAAGAAAAATAAGATTGTTATCAATCATCTCCCATACCAATGTTATTAGAAAATTTTAAGCAAACATTTAAAGCCAATTAAATGAGAAAAGATCTGAGAATTAAAGGGTGAAAGTAAAGTTAATTATGAATTAAGCAAATATTTCATGTTAAGATAGCACTTGATATATTTATGTTAAAATTAAATAAAGACCATGTTAAATTTTTTTTAAATTGTCATAAGACTCTATATGAATATATCCTAAAATGCTAGAATTGCCAAACAGTGAGGTTTAATGAATAGATAGATGGATGGTTACATAGGTGATGATAGATAGATGGATAGATAAAAAGATAATAGGTAGATGTTAAATCAATGGATGATAGATAGAAATATAGAAGATTATAGAAGATAGATAGATGATAGATAGATGGATGGATGGATAGTAGATAGATCAATATAATTGTTCCAGGAAGAGAAAGTGGGAGAAGAAAAAGAATCATTGGACTAGAAGGAGTAAGAAAAAAAGGCATTACAAATGTAATACTTGCAATCTAAAATATTTCAGCCTGTGCCAGTAATAAGATATGTCCTTGTGGAGAAATAGTTAACATTGCTGCTGATTTACACATAAAAAGGATTTGTTGCTATTCCTGCCTCTGTAAGCAATGTGAGATGAACAGGATTAGTAGCATTACATTGTGCTCTCCACAGAGTTTAATCCCATTTTGGGCTGTTAAAAATTTATAGAAACAAATAAGAAAGTCCAATATCTGCTGAAGCTCTAATCCCCTTCAAATGAAGAACAACTCCTGGGTTGCAATTTTCTTTGGAGATGTAAACCCAAGAAATTGCAGTTTGTGGATGATATTGGCCTTCCCTTAAAGCATGACTGTAGAAATAAGTCACTAAAAGAATAAAAGCAAGTCATAATTACACCATGGTAAATGTTTCTTAAAATGGGTACTTTCAATATTAAATTGAAGCACTGGATAGGTTTTATTTTGTTTATTTTCACTTCACCTACCACTACCCCCAAATTTACACCTCATATATCTCAATGCCACTTCTGCCCCTGAAAGGCTAAACCAGAGGGGAGGGCGTGACTGGTTGTCAGTGTTATCCAAAGCCCCTCAGGTTCCATGAAGGAGGCAGACAAGGCCACAACCTTTTGAAAATGACACTGAGTACTGTTGCAGCAAAGTAAGCTGGGTAGCAGAAAGATTATCTTAGCAGGCTCAGAGCCTTGGCTACCAAATTGTATATACCCACTGCAGTCTTCACTCACCAGGCACTCTCACTTAAAAAAACAAAAGCAGGGCTGGAGAGATGTCTTAGTGGTTAAGGCACTTGCCTGCAAAGCCTAAGGATCCATATTTGACTCTACAGATATCATATAAGCCAGATGTGTAAGATGAGGAAAATGCAAGGTCACACATGCCCACTATGTGGCTCAAGCATTTGGCATTCAATTATAGTGGCTGAGGTCCTGGCATACCAATTCTCTCTTTATCTCTCTCTTTTCTCCCCCCACCTCTCAACTTCTCTCTCTCTCTCTCTCTCTCACACACACACACTAAAGAAAAGCAGTTATTTGTTGTCAATGCTGAAATTCATGCTCTTAAGCAAGCATCAAAATATTTGAAAACTGGGCTGGAGAGATGGTTTGGTGGTCAAGGTGCTTGACTACAAAGCCAAAGGACCCAGGATCTATTTCCCAAGACCCAAGTAAGTAAGATGCACAAAGTGACACATGCTTCTGGAGTTTGTTTTCAGTGACTGAAGGTCACAGTGCACCCATTCTCTCTCTCTCTCTTTCTCTCTAACAAAATAAATTTTATTTGTTTTTTTTTTTGAAAACTTGGATTAGCAAATGTGATTTTTTTGATCTATCAAGTGTATCAATATTTTGTAGAATCGCATAACTCATTAAATTAGTATCTTCTAGATGACCAAAACATGAAGATACAAAAGCATGCATGGTAGATTTCCATACAAAAAGGAAATCAATGAATGCAACCCAAAGGACCATGCACTGAAGGCTTGATCCTTGGGTGTGGTTGGAAGTGTAATAGCTAAGATATGGCCATCTTGTCCTGGGATATATAAGCCTGACTGCATTCATTGGAGGTATAAAATAGCTGACACTTTTTCCTGCCAGGGTGCCTTTCAATTGCAAACTCCCTAATTCCCCAGTTGGGCCACATCTGCATTGATAACACTTTCAAGACTTCCAATGTCCCCACACAAGGCTCAGATATGTAAATAAGATAACTCCAAGATAAGTGAGACAACTGTACTTCAAAGACAACTCCAGGATAAGTGAGACAACTGTGGTTGTGATGTTGCCCAGACATACATCTAATACTAATGTCATTATTTTTATGGTCTTTGCTTTTAAAAACCCCTGATCTTCTTGGTTGAGAGCATTTTTCTGGCATGAAACCCCTCTCAGTTCCTGGCTTAATAAAAAGGACTCCCAACTGTCTACAAAAGCATGGTGGTCTGTAATATTCTTGTCTGGACTAAACAGGAGGAGGTGGAACCTTTAGAAGGGAGAGCCTAGTGAAGTTAGGCCATGGTGGTGGGCTCTTGTGACTACACCTGAACCTCTTCCTCTCTCACTCTGCTTCCTGACTGTCATGAAGTGAGCAGTGACCTAAACTGTGCACTGCTGCTGTGATGCATTGTTTCATAGGCTCTAGAGCTATGAGACCAGGAAACAATGGACTGAAATCTCTGCAGCCATGAGCCAAAATGAACCTCCTTTTAAGGTGCTTCATCTTAGTATTTGGTGCATTCGATAGAAAAATGAGTAGCATACCTAGAATAAAATATGCATTGATGAAATTTTATGTTCTATTTCTATACTATGCTAAATTTAAAAGCATCAGGTAATAAAAATGTCCAAAATTTCTTTTGATACAAACTTGATTTTTCACTTTTTTTTTTCTGGGCACTAATTTCCTTTTCTACCTCCTCATGATCATGGCAAGGTAGTATTTCTGAGAATAGTGGTCTCCATTGGTCTCTAGACGTCTCTCAAGTTAGATGACTAATTTAACAAGTTTTAATACTGGTGCTTTTGAATTCAGAGCTACCGTGGTCTAAACTCGTTCATAATTTTGAAGACGTAAAAATGTGATATCTGTATCTTAGAGTGATACTTAGAGTGAACTAAAGTAGCTTAATTCCATGTCCAACAAGTGATTATCTTTCTTCCCATGAAGCTCCATCCACTCTCCAGTTGTTCCATTACTGCAACATCAGTTCATTCTACCGGACTCATTCATGACCTGAAGTTCTCAGGTGGAAAAAAAAAAAAATCACACCCGTGTTCAAGATTCCATGAGACTAACAAGTTCTCTGATTGCAGAGCCAGAATCAAATTATCTTGGGATAATTATAGTCCCCTTAAGAGACATGTGTTGCCCACAACTGTGTTTGACCTGATATTCATACTCATAAGTACTTCATAAATCCTTTTGGAGAATACAAACACACCACAAACTTTCCCCAACTCCAAGGTTAGGAATGTCAACAGATAGCATCTGAGGCCTGCATCAGAGATTAGCCCGCTCTGCTATAACCAACCTAACCAATTTCTAGGAATATATTTGAAAAGGGTCTGGATTTATAACTTTATTTGTTCTGTTATCTCATAGAAAACTGTTATCACTTTAGGGCACAGTACTTGGGGTGACCTAAGTCTCTGATACTGGGATATGGTTACTCCTATTTGTCTCTCGTTCTGTTTTTGAAGTGAGGACTACGCTTTTCTTCTTTTCTTTTTTTTTTTTCTTTTTTCTTTTTTTTGGCATGGACACTAAAAACCAAGCACTATTTCTGCATTATAATGAATTTTAAAAATCCTGTCTCCAAAGGACATTCAGTGGTCTATGGCTCAGTCATTACCTTGAAGTTGTCATGTTTCAGCAGGTCAGTGGAACTTTTGATCTAGGCTTTTGATGCCCAGGAAGAGAGGAATTGCCCTTCCTGAGCTCTGATCACTCCTGGTCCTTTCTGTGAGACCCTGAGTGACTTCTTTGAGCCCGACTCAGCACTGAGCCTCAAGTACAATGTTCAGCCTTCAGAAATTCACGTGTAGGAACGATGTGGCCCCTTTGTACTCAATAAAGCCCAGTCTTTGGGCAGATTCCAAAGAATATTCTCCCAACTGCCCCTTCCCTCCCTTCTTCCCTCTCTCTGTAAAAACCAAACATGTCAATTTGGACAGGTGGTACAACTGTTCCTCTTCACTAAATTTATTTTGTTCACTTCAGGCTCTGTTTTTATATGAATTTGCATTTGTTACATCAGTCTCTTCCTCTCCATATCCTTCCATCTTTTCAGTACATTCCCAGTCTATCATAAAACCATAAAGTACAGAGGCCTTTTTGGCATGAATTTGTTTGAGTTCAGCATTCATATGGTGAAGGAAGAGGTGTGGCTATGTATAAACTACATGTAAACCTATAATCAACACAAAACATCATTGCTAGCATGTACTCAGTGCTTAAGAGACACCAGGTTTTATTTTGCTGAGAACTGACTATCTTGCCTTCATGCAAGCCTTAAGAGAAAAAAAAAAGCATAAAAATGGCAAACAAACATCATTAATTATAAAATGGTAGTTTAAAAGTGTTAATAATTCCTCCAAAGCCACCCAGCTATATACCCAGCAGCCTTAACTGAACCTGAACCTGTGGCCAAAGAGTGTAATTCCTAGGTTTTCTCCACCTCATTTCCTGAATATTTGTCAACACCATCAGTGGGTAAGGCACTTTTGTAGGCACTGAGAGGGAGAAGAAGCGGTTTTCTGCTCTGTGGCACCCTAGGTTCCATCAGGGGAAAACCGATCTGTATATACAGGAAAACTAGCATGTGGCCAACTACAACCTGTTCACAGTAAACTCCAAACAGAACACTGATGGAGCACACAGGAGAATGCCAACTAAAGAGGAGGTTTTCAAGGAGGAACTGGCATGTGAACTGCATGTGAGTGATGGGTAGAATATAATAAGAAAGCTGTCAAAGGAGAGAAAAGTAGGTTGCATGCCTGGGGGGTCTAAGAGAGAAGATAAGGAAGCCAAGAGTGAAGGAGATATTTATTACCACCTGTCACTGTTTGTGATTCTGCTGATTTGATTCATGGTCAGCCCAAAGTCAGAACCCAGGAAGGGCAACTCACTCCCCACAGCAGTCCACCAGGTCATTCTCTTGGCTGCATTTGCTCCCTGGCCACCTACAGCTATGCCCTAGTGCTGGAGGCTGTCAGTGAATTCTTAAAAAGTTTCTCTATCTCCCTGCTTGCAGTCCCCTTCAGCTTGCACCCTAGCTGTCATTTCATTCTTCACACCTGCCCAGTCTGAAAGAGCACATTGCACTGAACAATGCGTTTATCATCACCAACTGTCAGAACTTCCAGGGCCCTGCAGAGTTAATGGGACCAGGGGTTAAAGAAAAGAAAAAAAAAAAAAAAAACAGGGAGAAAAGATCTATCGGGCAATGGACACATAAAGGCCATTCTGCCAGGACAGCATGGACAGTTAACGGTTGGAATTCTTCTAGTAGGTGGGAACAGGAGCTCTCCACCACCACAGCAAACCCCCAACTTTGTCTTACACGCAGAGCTTCACACTCCCACTACCTCACTCAGGCTCCTGAACATAAGGCATTTTTGTTTTCATATTGATTAAACGTTCACACTTAAGAAAATAAATGTACAAAATTCCTCCAGCAAAGCAATCTAGCTGGATAACAAAGCTGAAAGTAAATCACAAGAATCCTGTCTCATTCTTGTGAATTTTTTTTTCCAGTTAAGCCATTCCTATCTACAAACAGAATTTTTGGGGAAGTTCTGATTCAACACAAATGGTCATAGATCCATCCTATTCAAGAAACCATGAAATCTGTGTGTATGACTGTCCCTCCAATAGTCAGGTTATCATCCTATTCACATTAGTCACTTCATTTATTGGTATATCCAGTTATACCTGAGTAAAACATATAAATAATCTTTCAAAGATATATAAAATACATCATGATAATCTTAGAAGGAAGCAAGAGAATTAAAAAGCAGGAAAATAAAATCAAGCTATGCAGGAAGCTGATATAAAACACACATCATGAAGCACTGTTTGCTTGCCACAAGAAAATGACACATTTGCACCCCAATTTTCCAACAGTCAATGCTATGGCTAGTTCATATAGTTCTGCTTCCCAAAGATAACTTGAAACTTGAAAGAAGAAAATCAGTCGCTTTTCATGTCAAAGCCACAAGTCCCAGTTCCACTTAAAAATCTGGGACTGGTGGTATAATGAGTCAGGCCTTCAGCATCCTCCAAGAGGCATTTTTGACTTTCATCTGGTGATTCAATTACAAAATTTATTTAGGCTATTCTATGACTTCTAATTTATACACACAAATCCCTGAGGAAACCTGAAGTTTCTGCAAGATGTTTTGCAAGAAGAAAAAGGGGCCTATAAATTTATTTCCTTTCTAATTGTCTCAGTCATCAATGTTAAAAATATCGGTGGGTATAAAATATACTTAATTAGCCCAGTTTCCTGGTCCTGGTGCCACCCACTGGAGGGTGTACATGTGGGCATGGAGGTGTGGAGTGAGTAGGACAGATCCCTGCTCCCCAGCTCTTCCCAGTTCTCTGGTCCCAGTTCCCTGAACCAGAGGCTGTGAGGGCAGGCCCTGAGTAAGTAGGCAAGATCCCTGTTCCCTGACTCCTCGCAGTTCTCTGGTCCCAGTAGGTCCCACTGAGCCTTGGTTGGGGAGGCCTGTGAGCTGTGAAATCAGGCCTTTTGCTGATATTCTGACTCAAACATTCTTGTTCACCTGAGTTACAGGGTGCATGGGCCAAAGGACAAAATCTTGCTTCCTCCTCAATAAAATCATTTCCCTAAAATAGGTAGACCACAATTCAAAAATGCCAATGAAAGTCAGAAAACTAGAGATCTCCATCAAGGATGCCTAGTTCTATAATGGAAGCCTCTTATGAAATCATAGAGAAATAAACAAATTCAGTCCCAAAATGAAAACACAACAACCGATGAGACCCTGATCAAATGAATCACTGAATTGGAAGCAACCTATCAAAGTACATACAATTATATCAATGAAATTGAATAGAATTGTCTCTTAGAGCATTCAGCTTTTGATAGTAGGGTTAACTTGATTGAAGAAAACATTAGAACCCTCAAAAGACATATGAATGAATTGAAGGTGATTCAAGACATAGAAGATCTCAACAACTGATTGATTAAGATTAAGGAAGACTTGATTAAATGTAAGAAAGAATTCCAGGAAGCATCAAGAAAGTCAGAGTGTGAACTAACATCATACTTCAAGAAAGAGATTAACATGATTCACAATAACAAGATGGAAAACAAAAATTAAATAGAACTTATAAAAGCCTCTCTATGGGCTGGAGAGATGTCTTAGCAGTTAAGGTGCATACTTGCAAAGCCTAAGGACTCAGATCCAATTCTCCAGGTTGCACGTAAGCCAGATGCACATGGTGGCATATGTGTCTAGAGTTCTTTTGCAGTGGCTAGAAGCTATGGTGCACCAATTCTCCCTCTCTCTCTAGCTCTCTCTCTCTCTCTCTCTCTCTCTCTCTCTCTCTCTCTCTCTCACTGTAATAAATCAAAAACCTTTCTAGACCCCTCATTAACAGAATTATTCATGTGGAAGACAGAACCTGTAACATGGAAGACAAGACATCAGAAATTTGTTGGGAGGCCAAAAACTTTGCAAAGTTCAAAAAAATCAGGTGAACAGAATACAAGGGAAGTGTGAGATATCCTAAAACACCCAAATGTCCAGATCTGGATCATGGGTATACCACAGGAGAAGAAATCCAGAGGTATAGAAAACATATTCAACAAAATTATTGAAGAAAAATTTCTAAATCTCTCAGAAGAGAGGCTCATCCAGATATGAGAAGCCCACAGAACACCAATCAGACAGGACTAAAGATGAAACTCTACAAAGCACATCATAGTTAAAACTTAGCAATGAAAACAGAGACTGTTAAAAGCAGCAAGAGAGAAAAAACTCACAACATAAAAAGGCAATCCCATCAGAATTATGTCAGATTTCTCAATGGAAACTCTGAAAGCAAGAAGAGCCTTGAATGGAATACTTCAAAGTCTAAAAAACTATGGCTTCCAACCCAAGCTACTTTACCCAGAAAAAAAATATCCTTCATAATAGGTGGTGAAAGAAAAACCTTCCATGAAAAAAGCCAACTCACCATGTGTGATGGTGCAGACCTTTAATTATAGCATCTGGGAGGCAGAGGTAGGAGGATTGTCATGAGTTTGAGGATACCGAGAGACTACATAGTGAATTCTAGGTCAGCCTGAGCGACAGAGAAACCCTACCTTGAAAGAAAAATAAGTCAACTCTATGATTATGTTAACACAAAGCCAAATCTACAAAAACTACTTCAGGGAATCCTCCATCCAAAACAGTTGAAAAACCAATCTCAAGAGCCAACAAGAAAAAGATCACAATAACCAAAATAGACCAGGCTAAACATAGTACAAAATACAAGAAAGCACCATACCCCATAAAACACTTCATGATGGCAGGGATTAATTCATACCTCATAGTAATAACCTTAAATATTAATGGTCTTATCTCACAGATAAAAAGACAGAGGTTAACCAGAAGGATAAAAAAAAAAATGGACCCTTCTATCTGCTGTCTTCAAGAAACCCACCTTACCACTAAAGACAGACACCTCCTCAGGATTAAAGGATGGAAAATGATTTCCAAATGAAAATGAAAAAACAAGCAGGTTTTGCTATATTAATATCTGATAAAATACTCTTCAAAGCAAGAATAATTAAAAAGGAACAAGAAGGCCACTTCTTACTCATCAAAGGAATGAGAACATCACAATCATAACTACATATGTACCAAACACAGGAGCACCATAGTTTATAAAAGAAAACCTACTTGACAGCAAAACAGAAATAATCACCAGCACCATCATAGTTGGAGACTTCAGTACTACACTATCATCGATACACAGATCATCCAAGCAGATCAACAGGGAAATAATAGAGCTCAACAACATCATAGACCAACTACACCTAAAGAATATCTACATAACTTTCCACCCCAGCTCTGCAGAATACACGTTCTTCTCAGCAGCTCATTGGACCTTCTCCAAAATTGACCATATATTAGGCCATAAAGCATGCCTCTATAAAGTCAGGAAAATTGAAGTAATTTCCTGCATCATGTAAGATCACAGTGCTTTAAAGCTAGAAATGAACAATAAGAGACACATCAAGAACTGCACCAGCTCCAGAGAATACACAACACACTTTTAAACTATGAATAAATACGGAAGAAATTAAAGAGAATTTGTAAAATTCCTAGAATTGATTGATAATGAAAATACAACCTACCAAAACTTATGGGACACAATGAAGGCAGGACTAAGGGGAAACTTAATAGTGCTAAATGCCTTCATTACAAAGACAGGATCCCAAATTAATAACCTAACTGTCAACCTAAAGGAAAATGGCAAGATTCAAAATTAATGCATGAAAATCAGTAGCTTTTCTGTATGCAAAGGGCAAATATGCACACAAAGAAATTGGACAGGCTGTCCCATTTTAAATAGCAACAAAAAGTTAAATATCTTGGAATAACAGTAACCAATTATGTGAAAGACCTATTTAATGAAAACAAAACAAAAACTCAAGAAAGAAATCAAGGAAGACTTGAGAAGACAGAAAGAATAGCAAACACTCAAAAATTAAATAAAAACAAGCGTTGGTGGGGATGTGCAGAAAGAACTCTCATTCACTGTTGGTGGGAATGTAAGTTGGTACAACCACTATGGAAATCACTATGGAGACTCCTGAAAAGGATGAATATAGAGTTACCAACAGACCCAGTTATTCACTTACTGGGCATTTACCCTAAAAGCTCCACAACTCAGTTCAGAGATATTTGCTTAACCATGTTTGTAGCTGCTCAATTCACAATAGCTAAGAACTGTAATCAACCCAGGTGCCCATCACTGGACAAATGGAGAACCAAGATGTGGCATATCTACATAATTGAATTCTACTCAGCACTAAGGAAAATTGACAAAATGAAATTTGTAGAAAAATTGTTGAACTTGCAAGAGATCATACTAAGCAAACTCATGCAATCACAGAAAGACAAGCATCACAGGGTCTTACTCATCTGTGGTTTCTAACTTGGATCAGCCTGAGTTGCTGACATACTTGAAGATCATCTCAAGGTTTGGACAATAGGGAGGATAGAGCATTGGGGAAGGGGAAGGGAAAGGATGAGGAGAGGACACAAAAATGAAACCAAATTGAACTGGTAACATAGCAACCTACATCCTTGACATTAGAGTTAAAAGATTGAACCCTCAACACAGGACCTTAGAGGGAAACCTGAATCAAAGGGCCTGGGGCAAGGGTGAAATGCAACCTAACTTTAAATTTCTCCTGTTTTTCTCTCTTTTTTTCAGTCTTTTTCTTTTTTCCTTCCCCTTGGTGCTGGCCTATAATTCCCTATACCAGGATGTGGTTTACATCCACGATGAGCTGTTGATCAGAGAGACCTACGAGGTCTCCCAGAAAAACAAGACAGACTTCTAACAGAGCACTTGATTACCCACCAGAGGTTAATGGTAAGATCCTACTGCTGAAGACACCATATGCTGTTGGCACATACCATGGAGAGATATGTTTGGAATTCAGAAGAGAGCTAGTCCCCAGACAATTAGCCAATCTAGTGCTGAAAGGTGCTACATGAGCTAATGGGGGAAAGTGGCCACCATCTCTCTGAGTGACTCAAAGTCTAAGGAACTTAGGATCAAACAACTTGATGGGATGCTCACAAAAGTGCAATAGTGGCACACAGCCATGGTGGGTAACCAACTGCTCTTGGATTGTCTAACAGATCTGCTTAGTGGAAAGGAAACCATACCTGGAACTAGGAAACAAATCAGAATCATATCCAAATAATTTTGCTTTCCAATGTGAAGCTCCCAGTAATCTTGGGCTACAAGAGGGTCTTTACCCTTTAAATTCTCTCTAAATTAATAATGGTTATCCCATTTAACCAGTGCTGACTTCACTCTCTGATGGAGAGTCTGCTTCTCTTTTTCAGATGGGAGCAGGACCTGAAGAAACAAACAACCCTGTGCACTTCAGCCCGGACCCAGCTGAAACCACAGAGTAACTGGGGAAATGAGCAAGAGTTCTGCTTTCTTGGTGAACCTGATATCAGCACAAGGATGAAGATACTCAACACCTACCAAACCAGAGATCCAGAGGCTCCTAAGAGCCCATCACTTAAGTAGACTTAAAGCACACCCAACATGGCACCACAGATAACAGCTAATTCCTGTCTAATATCTTAATTTCCCCATTCCATCTTAGTAAAAGGGACAGAGTAAAAATTAAGGAATGGTAACAAATGTTCAATTGTTTTAAAGATTTACAGTTTTCCACTGGGACTTTGAAACAGTGGGAACACAGGTTCCCTTATCATATTCCCTAAATTCCCCAGCCACTGACACTAGAAAAAAATATGTTACTAAAGGAAAAGTTATGCTTCAGTTAACAAAAGCCTCCATCATACAGCAAATTTGGCCTCAGTAATCAGAATTTGGGTCATATCTGGAAGTATTGGTAGTGAGGACATAAGCTTAAAGGAATATTTCTGCCATTCAAGCCTATACTTACCAGAGAACACTCCATCTTTCAGACCATTGGCTATCCCATCACATCCTTGTCACAGATGAAAGAGCTATGTCCTCTCTGACTTCCTCACCCCTCTGCCTACCTTGGAGTAGGAGACAAAGTGAGATGGAGGAATGGTAACAATAAAAGCATGGAAAAGGTGCAGCTGACCTACTTGCTACTATTCTTTCCTTGACCATGAACAAAGAGACTTTCTTTTTTATTTTGTATTTATTAAGAGTATGCTTTGCAGAGATCCAGAGGCTCCTAAGAGCTCATCACTGAGGGAGACTTAAAACTCACCCACCATGGCTCAGGGAATTTTGTGGATGGGAGGGTGAAAAGATTGTAATACCCACAGGTTGAGACATTAAGCCCAGGGGCATTCCCTCCCTCCAAAAATAACTGACTGCTGCTCCTACAATGCATAACCCACAACCTCATGGGGAATACTTACAATTCCATGGAGGAGGGTCTCCAGTGTAATAGGGGCAGGGACAAGGGGAAAGAGGGCACCAATACATGATGTATCCATACAAAATATGTTATAATAATAATTCTAATGATAAAAGGATATACTTTGTATGGACACGTCATGTGTTGGTATCATCATTTCCCTCCTCCATGTCCCTAATCTGCTGAGGACCCACCTCAGTGGAGTTGCTGGAATTCCCTATGGGTTTATGAGTTATGCACTATGAGAGAAGAAGTCAGTCATTGGTGGGGAGAGGGGAATGCCTCTGTGTATGCCCTCCCCAACCTGTGGCTGTTATAATCTTTCTGGCCCCTCTTCCACAAAATTCCCTGAGCTGTGGTGAGTTTTAAGACTACTTCAGTGTTAAGCTCTCAGGAGCTTTGAATCTCTGCTTTGGTAGGTGTTGAGTATCCTCAGCACCTGTCTCCTTCACCCTGGTGCTGATTGTCAGGTTCACCATGGAAGTATCTCTCTTCCTCATCTTACCAAATCCTCTGTGGTTTCACTGGGGCCTTGGCTGAAGTGCAAGTGATGGTTTATCTTCTCAGTTCTCACTGCCTTCTGAAAAGGAAGAACAGAATGAAGTCAGCATAATTAAATGGGATAAGCATTGTTAATTTGGAGAGGATTTGACGAATATAGCCCTTCTTTTGGCCAAAGACTAATAGGAGCTTTTCATTAGAGACCATAATCTTGATCTCCACGGGATTTTTTTTTTTTTCGAGGTAGGGCCTCACTCTGGCCCAGGCTGACCTGGAATTAACTATGTAGTCTCAGGGTGGCCTCGAACTCATGGCAATCCTCCTACCTCTGCCTCCCAAGTGCTGGGATTAAAGGTGTGTGCCACCACGCCTGGCTTCCATGGGATTTTGACCTGGTTCCCAGTTCCAGAAATGGGCTCCCTTCCACTGAGCAGATCTCTTACCAATTGGAAAGCCATTGGTTACCCACCAAGGCTGTTTGCCACCATTGCACAGGAGCGTAAGTCTGGCTGGCTGCTTCTGAGTAGCTTAGACCCCTGCTTGCTCACAACACTGTTGGCCACTTTCCCCCAGGAGCTCATGTAGCACTTTCCAGCACTAAATGGGCTAACCATCTGTGGACTGCCTCTTTTCCAGATTCCAGCTGGGTCTCTTTGCGTTCTGTGTTGCGGCATGTGGTTTCTTCAGCAATCGGGTCTTACCTTTACATCAGGCAGACAATCCAGTGCCTTGACCCAAGCTTGTCTTGTTTTGGGGACCTTGTAGGTCTCTCTGACCAGCAGCTCAGTGTGGGTAATAACTGATTTCTGGTACTGGCCAGAGCCCAAATAGAAATAAAAGAGACTTTCTGATAAGACATTAAATAAGAACCTAGTATCTCTCCCCAGGGTATGTAAACATCTCGGTTCACAGAAAAGTACTCACTATGCATGATTGCTCTGTTTAATGGCTTTCCTTAGCCACATGTAAGTTTAAGCAACCCATCCTGTGCTGTGTGACTTGGTGTCATAGCATTTCTTAGTGGGTAAGAAGACACATGCCATCCATCACACCACTACCAGAGAAGATAAGACCAGGTTAACAATCACTTGAACCAGAAGGACCTAAGCTTGTGGAGTCCAATCCTCTCATTTTACAAGTGGTGCAACTGAGGTGAAGAGAAGTAAAAAGGCCTGCATAGGGCCTCCCCTCTCTTCAATTGTAGATAAGGAACTACCTCTTGAAGGTTCCCATTCTTAGTTTAGGGAGCCTTTCCGTAAGAGAATTCCTCTGCTGAAAACTTGGGAGAAACCTCAGCCTCCTGGTAAATATTTGTAGCTTTGGTGTTGTTTCATTATTTGAATGAAGGCTCCAAGGAGGGGAAGGAAAGTATTTTTCTCCCTTCAAGCTGTTTACTCTGAGTCATTGCTCAGGATGGTGGCCTCTGTTTAAATGATTTATGTCATGACAGCCATTACAGACTTGAAACTCTTAAAATGTCACTTGGCCTCTGATGCATTGGGTTTTACTTAAAATAGGAAAAATGCAAATTGTTCCAAAACGACATTTTTCTCTCCCTTTGTGGCTGAGATTTGATAGCACCATAAGAAATTCCAAATGGCAGTATTTTTTAATATGAAACTTTGACTAGCGATACAGCTTTGACCTCCTGGTTTGTTTTAAAAATCAAGTAAAATGGATCACAATTGCTTTGTGGCCGGAACTCTGCAGTGTAACTTGCTCTGTGACATCTTTTCATCCCAATGGAAGGTTTTCCTAAAACAGACCCTTAGAAGCTGCTTGTGCTAAAATGCATTGACTGCTCACTTGGGCTTACAAGGTGACTGAAAACAAAATGAAAGCCTTTCATCTCTGCATTAATTTTGTGTCTGTCTTTTACTTTGTCTTAAAATACAGGTATGTCATCATCCTTTACCTGTCCTCCTGAGTCACCTTGAGTTCCTAGGACAGCAGAACCTCACAGAACAACCCATCCCCAGATGAGGACAATTATCATGAAGACAAAGATAACCCTGGGAATAGAAGAGATCATCTGATAGGAAACACATTTCTCTTAAAGGATGACAACAGTAAGTTCTTCATAGTGTCTGGTGGAAATATCCCTGAGACTTACCAGCCAGACCACATCTTGATCAGGATGCCTTGATAATGTGAATATCTTTCCCCTGGTCCTGATTCTTCCTGCCAAACTTAAAGCTTGTTTGATGGACTTGGAGATCAGATCACTGGAACCCTTCTCTAGTTCTCTTCCCAATATGTACCACTGAATAAACACCATGTCTTTGCTTTTCACTATTGTCTAGTTATAAGGCACATCAGGAATGAGTGGATGAGCTTAACTTTTTAAGGCTGCTAGAACCCTGGCTTTTACTGAAAAAAAAAAAAAACAAACTCTGGACACGCACATACATACACATGTACACACTTAAGAAAATAACCCCTTAATCACCTCTTTCCCACAGAAAGTTTGATAAAATTATTCAGAGAAGTCATAAAATCTCAGCCTCTGTGGTGAGGAAAATTCTTTGGGTCAAGGATCAAAAGGAAATGCAATGGTTTTACTAATCAAATCATCTGACATAGAAATATTTTTACAACATGGGTATGGACTAAAGTTAATGCTTTAGGGCAGAAAAGAGGGAAGTGCTAGAAAATAATAGTGTATTCTCATAATTAGGCTGTACCAACCTGGGAGGAGAGGAAATATTCTAAAGAGAGACACATATTCCCTTCTTCCTACCATAAGGCTAGTACATCAATGGATCCCAAAGGAATACACTTTCCCCGGGAATCCCACCATGGTGGAGTTGATGGCTGAGTGACAGACTGAAGCCCTGGCACCAGTAAGAGGAGGAACTTAACTTACAAGAAGAGATTTCCCATTAACATGTGAATATTTCCTAGCTTTTGTTTCATCGTGTTATAAAATTGTTAACACTGCTCTAGAAATGATGGAAAAGAAATACAGCATGTTTCTCTACCTAGTTTTGCTAAACTGTAAATAAACCCATTTTCCTTTAGCCATGTAAGTCTCCCAGTCTTTTAAAATATAGGGGTACTGGACCAGAGAACTGGCTCATTGGATAAAAGCAGGCACGGGGGCTAGAGGAGGGCTGAGTGTGCCTCCGTTTGATTCTGCAGAACCCATGTAAACAGGCAATATGCAATATAATGCTATATAAATAAGCCTCCAACATATGTAACATAATGAAAATGTCATTAGAAATTTTGTTCATTTTTTTATCTTCAGATACATTTAATTTTTAATGACTATCTCAAGATTACATATACAAATGCCACCCATAATTTGGAATATAGATGTAAATTTATATGATGCATATAAAAATAAAGCTTTTCAGAAAAGACTTATATGTAATTAGTTTGACCATAACCAAACTACTGTTCATAAGAGTTTTTCTTTTAGTGTTTAATGTTCAAAGCAATTAGACTTTCAGAGAATATTGAACTACTTTTATTAAATTTACAAAAGGTTAACTTTAAAAGACAGGAACTTAATGTTTTATGTTTCCTGTTAATTTTGGCAGGCTTTAAACAAAATCAGGGCTCACTGAAATTTCTGTTTAGGTTTAAATCTTTTAATGACCATTTTATAGCTGTAGTTAAATAAAAGTATCATATCTGTGAGATATACTTTATAGTAAGTATTTTCAAAATATTTTACAAAATATTTTTCAAAATGTGAATTTATGTGACAGATTTTCTAAAGATCAAAACTTAATGCAGGAGTTGGAGAGGTAGCTTAGCAGTTAAGGCATGGGTCTGTGAAGCTGAAGGACCCGGGTTCAACTCCTCAGTACCAATATTAGCCAGATGCACAAGGTGGCACATGTGTCTGGAGTTTGTTTGCAGTGGGTAGAATCTCTGGTGTGCCCATTCTTTCTCTCTCTCTCTCTCATTGTCTCTCTCTCTCTCAAATAAATAAATAAGTAAGCAAAGATAATTAGTCATGTCTGAATACTGTGCACTACAACAGAGTCTCCAAAAAATTAAAAGTATTGTACTAGCTCACCAAAGGAGTACCTACAAACATGTACATTCTACTTTATTTACATAACCTCCATTTATGCTTGCAAGACAAAATTAAGTGGAGATTTATGTATGCATATATTATATTTTTCATAAATTATAACATTTTTAAACTTAAAAAAAATTAAATGTATTTTCAAGAAAAAAAATTGGAGAAGTTTCATGGGCCTGACATGATGCTGTCAATTATAATTTTTCTGCTAAAATGCTTTATGTGATTGAAATATTGCTTCACATTTTGCATAATTTCAACCATGGCTATTCTAAATCATTGTCAGTGTGATTCTGACCCTTCTCTAAAGAATTTCAATCACAAACTGATGTTGTGGCACATGTCTTTAATCCTAGCACTCAGGAGGCAGAGGTAAGAGGATCACATGAGTTAAAATCCATCCTGAGACTACATAGAGAATTCCAGGTCTGCCTGAGCTAGAGCAAGACCCTACTTTAAAAAACAGAAAGAAAGAAAAAAAGAATTTCAATCAATCAAATCCATGGAAAATGACTCAAGCAAGTACCTTGTTTTCAAACTACTTGTTTAAAAATATTTTCTCTTGTTAATTGTGTTTTATATTTTTCTTATAAAAACTTGGTAAGTGCTGTATGTTGATATTCTGCAGAAATACAGCTTCTAGCTAAATAACCTGTGAAGTGTTTGTGATGCTATGAAAACACACGAAGAGCAGATAGAATTAAGCATAGTTAGCGCACTTGGTCTCTGTTCCTATGAATCACTTATTCACCTCTTAGTTGCTTGAGTGTGGCCCAAAAAAGTTCTACTAGCACTGAATCCTTGTTAGCTGACATTTTGTCTCTGAGGTGGTCAGATCAGACCAACCAAGACAATTTTTTCCTAGTAATCAGGGACAAAACAAATCAAACCATACCACAAGATGGTTAATTAGCAATGTCTTAGGAGAAAATTATTCAGAGACCAGGAGGAATTTCTCAAAATCAAAATAAAGACACACTTGACTTGATGGCACATACTTGGGATCTTTGTACTCAAGAGGCTGAAGCAGGAGGATCAAGAGTTTAAGGCCAACTTGGGCAATACAGAGAGATCTCAAAGCCAACAGCAAGGCTGTAGAGATTGTTTAGTCATTAAGGTGCCTGCCTGAAAAGCCAATTCCCTAGTAGCCACATAAGCTAGATTCACAAGTTGGTTCATGTATCTGGAGTTTGTTTACAGTGACTAGAGGCCCCAGTGTGTCTCCTCTCTCTCTGTCTCTCTCTGTCTCTGTCTCTCTCTCTCATAGAAATAAATAAAAATAAATTTAAGAAATTAACAAAAACAGCCAACAGCAAAATGAAGTCACTTGTGCCATCTCTTCCAAAAATAAGTACAGCTGAGAGGTTAGAGAGATAATGCTTATGCGTGGATGCCTGATATTAGCTAAATTATCTTCTATCCTTTGATGCTATTTTAATTCTGTTGCGATATCTGTTTTAGGCATACAGGAATATTTCAGGAATTTTTATACTAAGTTCCAAATATCACCTCAAACCCCTCGAGATTGAGATCTAAAATCAAGAAGAGGGCCTAGAGAGATGTTCAGCAGTTAAGAGAGCTTCCTGTGTAAGCAAAGGGATTGGGGGAACCTGATATAGAGCCCACATAAATGGCTGGGAGGGGCCATGCATATCAGTAATCCCAGTCCTATGAAGAGCAGGGTCTGGAACATCACTGGAGCGCATGAAAACAGCAAGGTCTGGAATTAAGGACTCTCTCAAGAGGTAGAGAATTGTCCCCATGCTGACAGGAAGTGAAAGACATACATGTGCCCTTTTCTTTCACTGCCAGACTATTGAAGCAATAAATACCAAAGAATTAAAGTTTCCCAGACATCCCACCTTACTGGGGAAAGAGAAAGGCTAAAGCCCTGGCACCAGCCGGAGGAGGAACTTGACTTACAGGAAGAGATTTCACATTAAATCATCATAGGCATATTTCCAGGCTTTTGTTCATCATTTTATAAAATTGTAACACTGCTATAGAAAGGCAGAGAGAAAGTAGAAGTCTTTTTCTCTCTGGATTGGGCCATTATAAATAAATCCAATTTCCTTTACCAAGTTCAGGCTCCTAATCTTTTCTAATACAAGAGAACTATGTAGTGGGTTTAATGAATCTAATGCCTAGGAAACAAATTTATTCTAGAATTAGTTCTGGGAGCTGGAACTGAAGGAAGGCAAAGAGGGAATGTCTGTCACCAAGAGGCAAGAATAATAGGAGGAAATCAACACAGATATGTAGGTGGTCACTCCTCCTGCAGATTTCTTTTGTTTTGCCTTTATACCTGTGGGAGTAAGTGATTCAATTAGTTAATATTTGGGAGGAAACAACCATTGCATGCCAAATTCTGTACCAACATCAATAAAGCATGATGTTTCTGAGCACATGAAGTTTATATTTTAGTAGGTGGCAAGATGAAGGAGTAGACAAGCAAGAAACACTAAAAGTTATATATATAAACTTAATTTCACAGAGAAGTATATATTCTAAAATACAAAACAATGGAAAGATATACAACATGGCAATTGGCAGAAAGAGAATTAAGTTGGCTAGAGTGGTCAAAGAACTCTTTAAGGAGGTTAGCTTGCAACTCCTGGATGAACACAATAGAAATTAATTCATATTACATTGAACAGAGAATTTATTGATCCAAGAGGGTGGATAAGATGCTAGGATAGAATTTGGGTTGAATGAGTGACAGTGAGGTCCAGGTTGGTGGCACCTCAGAGATGAAGAGTCAAACCCAGAGAGCCTTCCTTTCTACCTTGCCTCCTCTCTAGTTTTGGCAGCCTCAGATTCATATTCCCCACTTAAGTAAACCTGGTAACAAACATTGTGTTTTTCCCCCCAGAATCTATCAACCTCAGAAAACAATTTTAGACAGATGCAAATAACAAGGCCATCCTCGTGGCTAAGATGGCAGTGGTGAGAAGTGACAGGGGAATGAAAGGAAAAAGTGTGTTACTACAGAAGAAAATAGCTAAGCTCTATGACATGCACAGCTACCACAGGTTAACACAGTCCACCTTTAACATCCCAGCAGACTCAAAGTACCCTCACCCGGCATTTAAAACTGCTCACTTGTCAGGACACAGCTCACACACCTGTCCAAAAGGACTGCCCACACCACATGATTTGCTGCATATCTCATCCCAAATGTCCATATACCTTGCCAAGTAATACATTTAATCGCCCCAACATAAATAATATAAAATGATGGACACATTCACAATGCCTGCAATAAAACTCCTATTTGGAATTCCATAGAAAGAAGTAACAACACCTGCTACTCCTGGTCTGTGCTGCACGTAGTCCGTTTCCAAACCAGAATGTAAAAAGCCAGCCACTCCTGTCAAAAAGTGGACCCTTGAGCAAGCCACAGTGCCCACCTGCGTGTCTCACTCGGCCACAGCCTCCATGGATAAGCCCGAGGCAGAATAAAGATTGTTCTCCATGTAGTGATGCGTTATCCACTTCCAATTGTTATTAAAGCTGTGGTAAGGCCCTTAAAGTGTAAAGCACTATAGAACATTCTTTGCTGAGATTGAGGCTTGTGGTAAATATAATTTCTTTAGAATTTCAGCTAGGTACTGTTCTGTTAAGTGTCTTGTATCCTCAACTACTTAGTCACGAACATCAGAAATGTGGGCGAAATATAACTCTGAAATCTAGCGCAGTAACAATTTCTGTCAAGTAGAACTCTATGCACTTTAGGAATCAGAATCCCCATTTCAACATGAAAACGGACGTTATGCTTCTCCCTGACCGCAGTTGATTCTCCCTAAAGATAAATGCGCTTAAATCATTAAATTAGCCAGATCTAATTCAGTAGCAAGAAACAGAACACAGGAAATTGAGGGGGGAAAATATTCTGTTGGCTTCCTAATTAGACTGTATTCTGGGGAAGGTCACGGAAACAAAGAGATACTCTTGTAGGAACCCTGGATCTCTGACTTTCTGCTCATTTGCATTGGTTTGTCCACAGATTCTTTCTAAGAAAGTTAACAAGGCCCCTGTCAGTGGTCCAAAATCTAAACCCTCCAGGTCCATAACCCCATGAGAGAGGAGAATAAACTCTTCTTATGACAATCTAGAGGAAGAGCCATTAGAGGTCAAGGTTAAGCAACCTTATTCCCATCTGTGAGGCATAGATGAAGGAGAGAAGGGAAGAAACAGAGTACGTCAGCATGAAAAAGGTTTAAAAGAACCTTTTTTTCCATGAAATAACAGCCACAATGGTTCACTGTATTCTCAATATCCACCTACCAAATTGACACTACACTACTGTGTAGCAGAAAAGATGTTGTATTCTACCATTAAAGACAGCTTGATGTCACCATGAAGTTACGTAAGTCTTTTATTTTTTTCAGTGAGGCATTCAAGGACAAAAACAAAGCCTGATTCTCCACTACAACCTGATATCATTCATTCATTCATTTATTCAACACATATTTATCAGGTGACTACCATTTCCCAAGTGCTGAGTTAAGTACTTCTCTATGTGTCTGTGTAAAGCATGGTCTTTACTTTCATAGGTGGGGAATCAGAAATCAAGCAAGTAATCCCACAAAGTGAAGTACATAGTATGATAAATAATGCAATTGATTCTATAAAAGGACATAATAAAAAGATCTAATCTGTTCTAGAATAAAACAGGAGAGGAAGTGGTTAGGAAAGGCTTATGAGGAACACATAACAATAGTATGAGACTAGAGTAACAACCAGTGACAATACGCAAAAGCCCAGTAGCAATAAGATCACGACAAATGGAAAAACTTGTTAGAGATAGCTAGCCTTTCTATTTCTGATCGATAAAATTATTTTCTTTAAATTTATCCTGAGGCCAAAATACTCTAGAATATCTCTTCTTACTTGCTACTGCTTCCCCTTCCAGGCATCTTTTTTATTGTTCCTCAAGATAGAAGTGGCACAAGTAGGAAAACATTGCAGTTTAGGAACCCATAGAAGGAAACAGCCCTATTGACCATCTACTTCCAAACCATCATTTCAACTCTGTCCTCTCTGCTGTAAATGCCATCACTTCTCCAGCCCCACGGCATGGCCTCTAACTCTGAAAGCAGCTGGTATGCAGCAACAGCTGGCATTTTTCCTACAAATAGTTGGCCTTGCCTCAAATGTGACTCTCCCTGAAGTGGCTTGGTGCTCATCTGACCTGCATCAGAACTGTGCTCCCTCCTGTCTCCTCACTAGATATGAAATGAGCTGTTACTGAGCTTGTCCAGGTCATTGGGACCATGCACAAAAAGTAAATAATAGTGCATGAGTAAAATGAATAGTCTGTTATCAGATGATTTGCATAATTAAGCTAGCTCCAAAAAATTGGCAGAGCAGAAACTGGCAAAGAGGCATTGCATAATACCAACCACAGAGCCCTGGAATGTGATTCTAGCAGCACACAATGGAGTCAGAATACTGTGTATACAGACTAGACAAACACGTCAGCTCAGAGGCCAAAGAGCCAACTACATGCATAGAACTTTTATAATGTAGCTTCTTCTTTCTGCATAGAATCATATGACTTCTAACCAGGAATGGGGGTTCGTGGAGCCAACTCCTTTCAATAATAAGTAGCTATGCTGGTAGTTGTGCTTCTTCTAAGCAGACACACAACCATGCTTTATTTCATTTCTTCATTTTTAAAATGCTCTAGCAGTGGTTCTTTGCTTACTTAAAATATTATGAAGAGCACACACAGAGAAAACATCCCTGTATGAGAGGCTGCCTGGTGTGCACACCTTGACTCTGGAAGTAGCGGTAGCCCGGAGGTGTGCCGCATTGGCTGCAGCAACTCAACCAGAGCCGGAACAGCATCTCCCAACCTTTCCCTCTGCAGGTTTCTCAGATCCCAGAGAAGGATCAAAGTAGCAGCAGAGTCTGGGGCTCCAGTATTTCTTGCAAAGAAGTTTCCAGGAGAGACATGGCTTGCAAGGGCTCTGGACCTCTTCACAGGCGAGTGCTCTGTAACCTGGAAAGGTAGAGATGGACATGTCGTAGTTCTAGGGGGAAATTCATCACAAAGAAAACCCAAGGCTTCTATATTTTCTTATCAACTTGATCCTTTCTATAACACCCACAGGAGAAAGAGGCAACAGGCCAAGATTTCTATTACCACTGTTCCTGTTTGAGTACCTGAAAAGAAATTCTTCTCAGATAGCAATGTGATCTATCTGGGACATCTGTCATGCGTCAGTTACATGAGACTAGAGCAAATTTCATTTCCTTTTTCTCTCTCCACGTCCCGCTGAAGTTGCCTTCTAGGTCAGAGAAGGTAAGTTTTTCAAGTTGAATAAAGCTTTTCTACCAGTGCTATACAATATTCACACATCAATAATTTAAATGGCACCATTTTGTTCATAATACTGTGCTAACTTGGCCTTAAATTGTATGAAATGGCTCCATTAGTATTATTTTTAAAGGTGCCATTTCCTTCTGGCACTGATCAAATTCAACAAAACTGTAGACTTCTGAGGTGCAAATGTGAATCTTTCTATCAAGCAGGTTGTGGTATCGGAGAACATCTCAGGGAAACAAGAAATGAGAGAGTGCAGGGTGATGATGGAGTGAGCAGGGGATCCAGGTCATGGGAAGGAACGGAGGGGCAGCTACAGGGTTAGGAGCCAAGAACAGCACATCCTCCAGAGCGACTGTATTGCGCTGAGGGGGAGCAGGTCAGCCCCCAGCCACAGACAGAAACTGAAAAGATAAGTAGGCAGAAAGAGCTGGAACATGGGCTGGAGAGATGGCTTAGTAGTTGAGGCGCTTGGCTGCGAAGCCTAAGGACCCAAGTTCAATTCCCCGGTACCCAAGTAAGCCAAATGCACAAGGGAATGTTTACATCTGTAATTTGGCTAGAGGCCCTGGCACAGCAATTCTCTCTCTCTCTCTCTCTCTCTCTCTCTCTCTCTCTCTCTCTCTCTTTCTCATAAACAAATTAAAACACAATTAAAAAAAGAAGAAAAATATCTGGAAGAGAGGTAAGCTAGAAGACAATAGAGCTGATCATAAGAAAAATGGAAGAAAACTGACATATCTGACTGGCTTCTCTCTAGGAAGTAAAGGAAAATTCTGGTGGAGAAAGTCAGAAGGCCATCCTAATGTAAAGAGCCTCACAGGATGTCTCGTGGTGGCCTATTAGTTATTGATTCTGCCAGGCGGGATTCAGCGGCGTGAACGCTGCCGTGCAATCCCCTGGAAGCGCGGCACTCCGAGGGAGCCGCGGGTCATTAGAAAAGCTGAATTTGAACAGAGCTTGAAAAGATAAAGAATGACCCAATAAGCAATCATACTCTGAAAGCTAAGGTTAAAAACAGATATTTTTTTTCCTCTTCAGGGAGCAAACAATTGCCATAGGAGGCATTGTGAAAGTTGTTAAAGATATTATAATGGGCAACCCAGCCCCACGGGAAAAAAATGACAGGCTTAAAATTTGAACTTGGAAATGAAAACCTGAAAAGATATACTGGAAAAATAGTCACTATACTTCCTCTTTAATGGTCCAAGATGAGAACTGATGTTAAGAAAAGTGCCTATATGCCAGATTGGGGTTTGAGGACCATCTGAAACTACATAGGGACAAAGGAAACATTTCTGTTGTACTGTTTCAGAAAAAGAAAAAAAAAAATCTTAGAGATAAGAACCAGTCACCAAAAAGACAAGGATTTGAAAGACTGAAGACAGATGCAGACAGATGTAAGACTGCATAAAGCCCAATTTATTATGGACTTACAACATGTGTCTTGTGTGGCAACAAGACAGGAGGATCTCCTTATCCTAATGCAGTAAGAAGTCTGTGTGTTTAGTCAGACAAAAATGGGCTCAGCCCATAGAAAGGTATCTGGGCTTTTTCAAAAGCTATTGGGGCTGAGAGCTCAGTAAATAGGGTGCTTGCAAGTATGAAGACTGGAGTTTGAATCCCCAGCACCCACATAAGTGCCAAGTGGGTGTGCTACCCCTCCTGTATTCCCAAGGAGCTGAGTAGGCACGCCTTCAGTTCAAGTGAGAAACCCGGCCTCAGTACCTAAGATGAGCTGTGACCTAGGAAGGCAGCTGCTGTTGCCTCTGATCTCCACACGGGTACACACACATCTGCAGCCATGCACATGCAAATATGTATGCGTGCACATCACATAGACACACAAATGCAAAAAATATGAAAACACAATTAATATGTCAAACATCAGCTCAGAAGCACTGCTGGCGTCAATGACCTTCTCCAAATATTTGGCTGACGTATTTTAATTATAACTTGTGTATACTGTGACTTTCTTTACATTTTCATGGGTCACTTGCCATTCACTGTTTCTGATAAAGTTGGATACAATCATGCTTGGATCCTTACCCAAAATTATTTTTGGTATAAACTTATTCCATTTAACAATAAGAGGTCTTTTGCTTATTTGTTTGTTTTTGTGCTTTTCTCACTGATGATCTACTGACTTCCTGGTTTCCACCACAGACATCATCATGGGCCTTTCAGTTCTAGGCAAACACACACAAATGCCTCAACACCTGCCTAAGACCCCTCTTCCTCTAAGACTCAGCCTAAGAGAAATCATTTCATATATATGAAATGTTAATATAGGAACAAATTGGTTGTATTCCCTTTAGGTTATCCCCTTTTGTCCCCTTCCCCATGCCCTCCTCAGTGGGGTTCTAGGTAATCACTGTGGAATCATGAATGCACCAATTGTTTACTGTTAGAAGGACAATACCTCACAATAAATGCACTTCCCATTCTTTCTGCCCATTCTTCCATAGTGTTTCCCAAGCCTTGGTGGGCACATTGTGTCTCCTTTAGTAGTGTGCACTTGGCAGCCTCCAACTTTCTGCTTTGAGTAGTTTGAATCTTCTCAATGTCCATGGACATCTCCCTGAAGAAAATTCTCTTGATAACAATGATAGAAGAACTCATATTTAATCTGCCAATTCCTCTGTAATGCTTCCTGGGCCCTTGGAAAGTTGTGATAAAGATGACTTGTCCAGTACTAGACATTGCCACCATCTGTAAAACACGGGTTCTATAACCAAGAGCAAGAGCAGCTTTGATCAAAGGGTTTCTGGTGAGCATAACCTCTCCATTTAGCTGAAGGACAGTGAAAGTTTCTCTCTATGGCTTATGGCCTTCCAAGCCATAGGCTTCTGACTTGGTTCTCGGTACCAGGAATGAATTCTCTTCCACTGAGTGGGCCTCATATCTAATCAGAAAAGAGTTGATAATCTCCGTAAGTTATGTGTGACTACTGCACCAGTGGGTACATCTTGCCTGGTTGGTTGATTTTGTAGCTTGCAAGATCCACTGCTTGTTCACACTGTTGGTGATCGTTATCCCCCCAGTGGCTCACTTAGCATGTTCCAACACTGTGAGATTTAACCAGCAAGGAGCTGGCTTCTATCACAGTTACAACTTGATTTCCCAATGTTTTGTGATGACAGCCTGTAGTGACTTCAGCAATAGGGTCTAGAGTCTTACCATCTAGTTCTGGTGAGTAACCAAGTGCTTTGGCAATGCCTGCATTGTTTTAAGTAACTAATGGGCATCCCTGACTAACATCTCATTGTGGATGGGTGACCCAATTCTGGCACTTGGATTTATCAGCAACAGGTATTGTTTTAAGGTAAAGCTTTCTCCACACCAGCAGAGTACTTTGGCACAAACTAAATTCCCTCTCTTTTGGTTTTGTGAGGTAGGGTCTTACTGTAGCCCAAGCTGGTCTGGTATTCACTATGTACTCACAGCAATCCTCCTACCTCCCTAGTGCTGGGATTAAAGGCATATGTCACCATGCTAGACTAAAATATTCTAGGGTTGTTTTTTTTTCATGGTAGGGTCTAGCTCTAGCCCAGGCTAACGTGTCCAATTTTAAAAGAGTTATATCTTCTAATTAGCTAACAAAGAAGTAGATTTCTATACCATGACATTTTTACTTTTCTGTATCCCTCCCCCTTCCCTTCCTCCCTCCCTCCCTTCTATAGTTCAGTTCTTCTATAAAGGTTTGGTAAAAGTCAGCAGTGACTCCACCTGGACCCAGATTTCTTGATGGTTGGGAGGTTCTTAATTACTGCTTCAATTCCATTATGTTATAATTCTGTTAACTCTATTAACGCCTCAGGGTTTAACTTTGGTAGATCATATGGCTCAAGAAATTTATTCATTTCTTCCAATTTTTTCAATTTGTTGGAATATAGGTTCTAGAAATATGTCATAATTCTCTCAATTTCATTGCTCTCTGTTGTAACATCTCCTTTTCTCCCTCTAATCTTGTTGATTAGGGGTTTTTGTCCATCTTGTTTATAGAACCATCTCTTTGTTTCATAAATTTTTTTTAAATTTTTTATTTATTTATTTGAGAGCAACAGACACAGACAGAAAGACAGATAGAGGGAGAGAGAGAGAATGGGCGCGCCAGGGCTTCCAGCCTCTGCAAATGAACTCCAGACGCGTGCGCCCCCTTGTGCATCTGGCTAACGTGGGACCTGGGGAGCTGAGCCTCAAACCGGGGTCCTTAGGCTTCACAGGCAAGCGCTTAACCGCTAAGCCATCTCTCCAGCCCCTCACTACTTTCTTGAAGTGACAAAGTTCTAAAGTAAATGAAAGGAGTATTTTTAACCAGTACTAGTCATGAACAATCCCAGGAGAGAACTCAATTGCTTGGATCATGCCTTCAACTCTGAGCCAGGTTGATATCTACTAGGTCATTCATAGGATTGATTACCATATGGCTCCTTGTAATACTTTCAGCAACATTTAGTGGCACTGACATTGTTCACAATAAAGACCAGTGTGAAAAAGGCTGGTCTATGCACATTATTCCAGTAATTGGGAGTCTAGGGCAGGAGGGTTACAATTTGAAGCCAGTCTGGGCCACATGGAAAGAATTTATCTTTAAAAAATTAACCGGGGGTAGGAGCTAGGGAAACAGTAGGGTCTATTTTTATTTGGTGCTATATACATCAGGCTAAGTGGCCCATGAGCATCTAGGGATTCTCATATCTCTACCTTCCACCTCTCCATAGGAACAACTGGGATTACAGGCACAAATTCCCATGTCTGGCTTTACAGGAGTGCTGGGATCAAACCCAGGTCCTCACACTTGCACAGCAAGCATTTTACCCACCAAGCTTTCTCCTCACCCTTATTTCCTTCTTTTATGCTCTCATACTATAGTTATGCCATAATTTATTGATTGACATTGAATTTTCATTATTTTTTTCTCAGCACAAGCCTGGTTCAAGCACTTTAGCTCATATGTCACTTTGTACTATATACCCTGGAGGTGAAGGAAATTTAAATTCTTTAAAATTGTTTCTTTTCTTTTTTTTTTTTTTTTAGAAAAGTAAAAAGCAATTTATTCTTTTGTTGTTTATTAAGTAGAAACTTTGTATGGACACATCATGTATGTGTTGGTACTGTCATTTCCCTCCTCCCGGCCCCCACTCCACTAGGGTCCACCTCAGTAGGATTGCTGGTATTCACCACGGGGTATGGGTTATGAGTTGTGAGAGCAGTAGACAGTCATTGTTGGTGGAGGGCAATGCCTCTGTACATTCCCTCTCACCCTGTGGCTCTTACGTTCTTTCTGCCCCCCTTCAGCAAAATTCCCTGAGCCATGGTTGGTGTGTTTCAAGTCTGCTTTAGTGCAGAGCTCTTAGCAGCTTCTGAATTTCTACTTTTGATATGTTTCGAGTACCCTCAGTGTCTGTCTCCATCACCCTGGTGCAGGTTGTCAGGCTCACCATGGAAGCAGCACTCTTGCTCATCTCACCAGACCCTCTGATTTACCTGGGCTCTACCTGATGTGTGAGAGGTGATTTATCTCCTCCACTCTCACTGCCTTCTGAAAAAGAACAGATTCTGCTCCCGGTGAGCAGACTTCCCTGGTATCTACCTCTTGTTTCTTGTTTTCTTATTTTCTCTGTAGATTTTCTGAAATAGATGCATGTGGGTTCCTGGGTTCTTGCTCCAGGGCAGGCCATGTTACCCCCTAAGGTGCCCAGGCAACCAAGGGTGGGTGAACGTGAGAAAGTAAAAGGCTTTCAGGAGATAGTTTCTTTGGTGAATAGCTCCCTTGGTTTATTATCAGAGAAATGGGTTTATAAGCATCTGAGGGCAGGGGGAGGGTCCTAAGGGGATTGGATGCACAAGGTTCATTGCTGATGCCTAATTAGCATATGGGGACGTTCATTCTAGCACATAGGCAATGGCGGGGTGAGGGGGGGGTGTCAGGTGATCTAGGGCCTTGGGAGGATGGGCTGAGTGAAGGTATTGGCTGATAAGGAGTTTCCTAGGCAATTGACAAAAGGTCATAGGGCTATGGGCAAAGCCTAAGTTCAGGTGTGCTGGGCTTGGAGAGGGAGTGTCCTCCTGTAGCCTGGGGTCCTTAGATGTCCCTGGTAGCTCAGGCCCCACTCCTGAAGGCTCTAGCCTATGCCTTGCAGTGCCTGACAACTCCCCCCTCTTTGTTTTTTATAATGGGGCATTGTCATCCAAAATGAGCTCTGTATAATTTACCATAGGTCCAGATTGAGTTAGTTGGTGTATGAGGACCTGATTAGTAGCCAATTTAGCAATATTACTTGTTATTTGAGAAATTTGATAAGACGGGGGCTATAAGCAATAGGGTTCCTATAGTAAGGAGGTGGCTAAGGAGAAGCCAAGTAACAAAAGAATTAGAGAACCAGGTGGTGGGGTCCTCAGGTTTATAGCAGTCAAGCAGCTTAACATTTGATTCATTAACACACACAAAAAGGCATGCTTTTTCAAGACCATACATGCTTCGCCCCATGTTCAGCAGTAAAGAAGTCTAAGGCTAGACAGTTTTAAAGTACCACACCCATGAGGAAGCTCAATTGTCTCTGGAGAGATTCAAGGCTGTTGGTCACCGGAGGCACCCAGAGACAAGGCCCACCAGCAAAGGGGTGAATATTTCTTTTGGTTGGCACAGGTGGAATTTGTAGGCTGACTTTTTTCTTGTAGAGATACACCTGTGAAACAATCAAGACTGGGGAACAATAAGTGGGAGAGGAAATATTTATGCATGGAGTGGCTAAACCTTTTGTACCACAGGAGAGTGGGTGTCTTGACATGACTGGTCCTGATTATGGAAATATTGAGCAGGCATCTAGCTCTGGTCACCTTATTAGAGCTGAACAGGCAGAGACACATAACTTGACTGGCATCAAAGAGGGCAAGGCCTGTCTTTGCAGAGCCAGGGACATGGTGCACACATGGAAAAACAGTTATTTGGAACTGGGCAAGAGATAAGAAAAATTTTCTTGTCCTTTTTACCTTCAGGGCTCCAGTCACCCTAATCTATACCCCTTTATTTCTCCCTCTCATGAGAAGACACTCTAACTGTTATTAGAGGACAAAAGACAAAGACATCGGATGGATCACTTACTACCTCCTGCTGAAGGGGACATGAAGTTGTGGCTTGTGGCAGTTAGAGGGTCTCCCCCAGAGAGGGGAACTATTCTAATGGACCCCAGAGTGCAGGAAGATAGCCTTGGAAGAGAACCATGGGGAGAAAGAGTAAAAGTAATTAGTTAATGAGAAGGGAGTGTACAGCAAACTGGTTCTTTTTGTGATCAAGGGAGTCTAGGTAGACAGGCTTGGATAGTCTCAGGACCATCTGAGCATGAGCTGGCTGAGAGGTTTTCTTTCAGAACTGTTCATCAAATGGCACAGTAGTATTTTTGACATGGCTTATAAAACAGATGAGATATTAGCAGAATTAGCAGAATCATATACAAAACATTTAACCTTGATAATAGAGAGCTATTGGGTATCATTAAAGGCTATACAAATATATTTTTGGTCTCAGAACTTATTTACATATTTCAGATTTGAAAATACCCCTTTTGACATCTATAGTTGTTTTTCTTTCTTATAGAAAAGATGTCTTAAGGTTTTGTTTGTTTCTCCTCTTGGAAAGCTCTTGTTGTATTACTTAATAGGCCATTTATACATTTAAGGTATTTTTCTTTATCTTTGGTTATACATTTCTCTCTGAGTGTTTAAGACCATGCAGATAACCAAAATTTAACTAATGATTAATTTTGGAGGGCATTAATTGCTCTCCAATGAGACTTTAGGGACCCAGGAGCAGTCCTATAGCTTACTGGTGTTTTCTGTCTGTCAGGATGAGTCAGGGCCGTGCTGGCCAAGTAGTTTTCCCTTCTTTGGGAAGTCAGGAGGACTGACTGATCCTCAATTGTGACTCTCCTGTTTCAGACTGTACACCAATTTTGTTTGGGTCTCCATATCCTCCCTGCTCAGGAAGACAGGTGACTTACCAGGGGCCAGTACAGAAATGTCCCATCATCTCCAGTGGCTTCATGATCTGGGAGCACAGGCCAAAATATTGGCCCTTTTAGCTCTGATGATTCCAGTTGGTTTTGGCTTCTTCATAGGTAATTAACACACTTAGAAAGGAAGTTACACCAGTTGGATGTATGTACATATAGAGCTTATTTGATTAATGAAATAGACTTAGTTAAAGAATACCACAAGAGCTTCTAAAATCATTTGTCCAAACTTTTAAAATGTTGCTGTCCTGTGTCAGCACACATCTACACATGCACATCTTTATCTACACACTTTAACATTTGGATCTAAGTATCACTCAAAATCATTCTTAATGAGGATTCTATGTCCAACATTGAAAAACTCCTTCCCAGTTCCTTCATTCCACTCATTTCACCCCATAATTAACCAACTCTCTTATAAGACTATTAAGAGAAACTACACCAAATTGATTAATCCTATTACTCACTGAAAAGCAAGTAGTCTAGATTAAAGACAATTTTATGTCAATACTTCTATCACACTTGGAAATGATTTTATTAGGAGTAACTAAGGCAAATTTTGTTTCTATGTTGAGGCAGGCTGGCCTAGAAGTCAGGTCACTTGTATATATATACATATATATGTATGTATACACACACACACACACACACATATATATACATACATATACATATTCTATATTTACAGACAACAAACCATGGTATTTCTCTCCCCTCCTCTTCCCTCCCCCACTTTCTCCTTCATAGCTCTGCTCTCTATCATATCCACTCCCTCTGTCCATTAGTCTCTCTTTTAATTTTATGTCATCATCTTTTTCTCCTATTATGAGGGTCTTGTGAGGGTATTGCTAGGCACTGTGAGGTCTTGGATATCTAGGCCAAATTCTGTCTGGACTGTTGTATGTAAGGAGTGGTACCCTTCCTTTGGCTCTTACATTCTTTCTGCCACCTCTTCCGTAATGGACCCTGAGCTTTGGAGGGTGTGACGTGTTTCAGTGCTGGACATTCCTCCATCCCTGCTTCTCAGTACTACGTTGGCCTCCTCCTTTTAAATAATATGACATTACAGTCTTTTTTACTTATTTGAAAATAGTTGAAAAATTATAAGTCACCACTTCAGAGAGAATTCTACTGTTTTTAATAATCCTCTATGTAAGTTGAAGTTTACCTAGAACATAAATTCAGTAATTATATTTGTGATATCATGTAACAAAGTATGTCATTGTTTATGTAAAACTTCAGTCCACCATAGGCTTTAGTTAAACATGACCTTTTTTCTTTTTTTTAATTTTTCTTTTTTGCTGTTTCTTGTGCTGCTAAGGCTGGGCGGGGCTCGTGTACATCTTAGGTTAGCCCCACCTGGCTTCAGCCCCGCCCTGCTTCCATGCACTCACCCACAGTCCAGTCTAGCACACAGGGCCTGCCGCCTGAGTCCTCTGGCTACCAGAAGGGGAAAGAAGGAAGGGGGGTGGCTCCTGGGACCATTGGAGGCTGCTAAGAAAAGAGGTGTCCCTGGGACTGCCAAGGAGCTGCTGGGAAAGGAGGGTTCTGCTGGGAAAGGTGGAGTCCCATGAGGGGCCTCTGGGAAAGAAGTGGGTCCCAGGATCACCCAGGGCTGCTGGAGAAGGAGGCAGAGACATGGCGCCTTCACAGGCCGAAGTGCCATTGTCTGGGCACATGTGAGCCCACCTTGTGACCCAAGCCACTTTAGAGCACTTGCAAAGCTGGCTTGCAGTTTCCCAGCTTAAAGGGAATGAACTTTTCATTTCCTAACCAGATAGCTATGTGGGTCCACATGTCTGGGCCCCATGGACGCCCAGAAATCATCCAGGGGGTGACCTGGAGGACTTCCCAAAAGAAGCCAGCATCCCTATGGGAGAGCTTAGTTCTCTTAACTTTTGGAAGAGCCCATAATCTATGAATCTGTGATTCCTTTTTGGTGGGAGACAATATTAAAGGAGGAAAAAGAGAAAAATAACTTCTATCTGATGAAGGAAAGAGAAATAGATGGAGGGTTTTCACCAACACCCAACAGGCTGTCGGGGTCTAGGCAGAGGACTTCTGGCCTTCAGTCAATATCAAAGAGTGGCCTCGTCCAAGAGTTGCCAGTTCGTTGTTTCTGGTCCCATGTGATGGCGAAAACCAAAAATAAAGGAGGAAAAAGGGAAACTTGCCAGCCCTCAAAAATGTGGAGGCAAAGCCACATGGGCTCATTTCTCTCAGTCCCTCTGAGAGAGCATTCACCTACCCTACCTGTCTCATAGTGTCCCTGTTTGGGTTCCAGATGTGGGTTCCTGGGTTTTTGCTCCATGGCTGTCCTTGGTCCCCCCAGAAGATGCCCATGCACCAGGCGTGGGAGATAGTTTGTTCAGTGAATGGCTCTCTTGGTTTATTGTCAGGGAAATGAGTTTATAAGCAGTTGAAGGCAGGAAGAAGACCCGAAGGGCATTGGTGGGTTAAAATGTTGCTAGCCTATGCTGTGGGATGTGCTTTCCAGCATGTAAGGAGCCGGGTGATCTACATAGGGTCCCAGGACTGTGTGAAGGCTGCTGCCGGATAAGGAGTTTCCTAGGCAACTGGCCAAAGGTCACAGGACTATAGGCCAAAAAGTGGGTGGAGAGACAAGGGATAACAGTGGGGGACAAATAAGAGTAAAATACAATGATATATGTGTACCAAAATCTCATAATGAAACTCATTGTTTTGTATGCTAACTGAAAATAATAAAATAATAGAGAATCTGTCATATACCAAAAACTTAAGTGCAGGTGTGCCAGGCTTGGAAAGGGAGTGGCCTCCTGTAGCCTGGGGGTCCTCAACCTTGCCTGGAAGCTCAGCCCCCTCTCCTGAAGGCTCCAGCCTGTGCCCTGGCAGTGCCCAAAAGATGTAGGAAGTGGCACTGATAGATTACAGAAAATACAAGTTAATTTTTTTAATGAAACAAAATTTCTCTCTAGAAAGACTCTATCCATTATCCTCTTCAGTTGTTCATGGCAGCTTTATTTTTCCAAATCTTCTCTCATAATGAGTATGACTAAACCTCTGTTTTTGCCAACCTGGGTACAAATGTCATTTTAACTATTGTGGTTGGATGATATATTTTCATATATCATTGGGTATTTGTGGTATTTGTATTTCTTCTGTTAAATTCTTGTTCATTCATAAGGTTTTTGGTATATGACAGATTCTCTATTATTTTCAGTTAGCATACAAAATAATGAGTTTCATTATGAGATTTTGGTACACATATATCACTGCATTTTACTGTTATTTGTTTCCTACTGTTATCCCTTGTCTCTCCACCCACTTTCTGGCTCCCTGCCTCCTCCACTCTTCTGCTTTCTTATTACAGTGATATGCAAGTATTTCTAAATGTACGTGTATACTTACATGTAATAAATTCTGAATGCTGGAGATTCATATATCTTACCATTATCTGATGATCAGAAGTTTTACATTCTCTTCATTATACCTGTCTTCCAAATTATGAGTCAAAATATATTTCGGTTATAATAGTTTGTATATAAAGCACTGTTGCTGGTGTTTTAAAATAAAAACCACTTAAAGTCATGCTAATTCAAAAATTAACAACTTTGCCAGGTGTGGTGGCACACACCTTTAATCCCAGCACTTGGGAGGTAGAGGTTGGAGGATTGCCATGACTTCAAGGCTACCCTGAGACTACATAGTGAATTCCAGGTCAGCCTGAGCTACAGTGAGACCCTACCTTGAAAAACAAAAACCAAAGAAAAATTAACAACTTTGCTTCCAATTTTCATTCTACCAAAGGCAAATTCAGAAAATAGACCATAAAGTTTAGGCCAAGCAACTTTTAACATACATTGATAGCCACAATAAAGATGTATAATGAGCTAACTAGATAAGGTCATTCACTAGGACTCTTGTCTATTTGCTGAGCAGTTGCCATGCATCAGACATGAGTCATAAAGATGCAATAATGAACAACTCAAACATATGCCCAGTCTCATAAAATTTATGTTCTACTACAACAGACAAAAGCGAGCACACTGAAAATCATATTGACAAATTGTAATGAGTGCTGTGAGAAGGGGCAGTGTTACTCATGAAGTACATCAGCATAATATATTTTGATAGCTACTGAAAGTCTCTCTTAGCAAGTGACATATAAGTTAAAGACAAAAGGAAAGGAATAATGTGTAACACTGGAAAGCAGGCAAGAGTTTTGAATGAGTGCAGAAATGAAAGCAAACAGATGCCAAGGGAGCCAAGGGCACCAGGGAGGGGGAATCAAAAGCCAGTTAAAACCTTAGCACTGATCCTTTGCTTTTAGAACAGGTGACCTTTGGCCCTTCTTCAAAGCAAGGCCAACCACCCACAGAAGCTGTTTCTGGCTATCACAAATAAGCCACCTTCTATCTATTCAAATACATTTGATGGGCTACAGAGCTGGATCAGCAGTAGAAGCCTAGACCTCTCAAGTTCAAATCTCCAGGACCTACACAAACATCCGGGCATGGTCAAACATGTTTGTAGTCCCTGTCCTAGAGAGGAGTAGAAATCTGAGATTCACATGGAATGTGAATGGCAAGATCTAGACTCAGTAAGAGACTCTGGCTCCAATAAGGTGAAGACAGCGATGAAGCAGGACACCCATTGTTCCCCTCAGGCTTAGCACAGGGAAGTATATTAGTACATACTTGTGCATAAAACACACACACACACACACACACACACACACACCACACATGCAAAAAAAGGAAAAAAAAAAAAAAGAATGAACTTCCATCCAAGATGAGAGAGAGAGAGTCCTTTGAGGTGGGCAGCATACAGAAGTCAGAGAGAAGAAAATGCTGAGGGGGGAGTAAAAAAACTAGAAAAGCAAGCTGAGAGGAAAAGAAAAACAAAGACAGAGAGAAGTTAGTTAAAGCTAAAATAAAATAATGCAGGGGTCGCAAAACATTTACAGACCATTGTCAAGGATCTTTGTTCTCACTAGAAATAGAAGGTAAAACCCTGTTGCTAAAGATTCCACATGCTTGGGTTGCAAAGTTACTGAGAAACAAAGCTGGAGCTGAGCTGAAAAACCTCCACCCTGTAGACCAACTGACAGAAAGCTGGAAAAAAGCTGAATTGCATGCAACCCTATGGGAAACAGAAGTCATCACTGGTGAAAACAGTGGACACTGCAAGCCTTCAGTTTGGCCAGCTAGGCCAAACAACTGAGCAGGTACAATGGTGGAATGTCTGTTATTGGAGAAACCAACTGCTCTCTAATTCATCTGGAGGCCCACTCGAGAGGGAATACATGTATAGTGCTGAAAACCTACTTAAAACCCGATGGCAAGGGAGGTCATGAGCTCTAGGAGGTCCAATGGGCTCTTGTCTGGCTAAATGCATATATTATGCTCATTGAACTGCCCTATAAGCACCTTTCTTAACATTAATACCCATATATTAATGGTACTCTCACTTTTGGTTAGAGAAACTTCTCTTTTCAGATGGCGGTGACCACTAGGATGACCCTAAAGGCACCATAGTGCTGACAAGAAGTGACAAAGGAGTATTCAGCACTGAAATATCTCTATCACACCTTCCAAAGCTGAGAGTCCATTGCAGAAGAGGTAGTGGAATGAATGTAAGAGCCCAAGGAAGAGGAGGACTGCTTACAATGCAATCATCCACATAGAAATTGGCCTTGATATCCATGATCTTGCAGTGCCTCACACTACCTTCATAAGACCCTCATAATAGAAGTAAAAGATGATGACATAAAAATAAATGAGAAACTAATGTGGAAAGGGAGTGGATATGTTGGAGAGTGGATTTGTGAAGGGGAAAGTGTGGGGGGGAATTATCATGGTTTATTGTCTATAATTATGGAAGTTGTCAATAAAAAAAAGCAGTATAAGAAAATAATGGGGGCTGGAGAGATGATTCAGCACTTCCTGTGTAAGCATAAAGACTAGAGAGGTTATGAGACCACCACAGTTTGAACCTTTAGATCCCACATAAACAGTTGTTTTGACAGTCCTTCAGGGAAACAGAGACTGGAGAATCATCACAGCCCCACAGTCTCTCGATCTGTAGAGTATCTGGCTCAAAACAGGACTGGGCAGAAGAGCAATGGAGCAGGACACTGAAAGCATTCTGCTCTGGCCACCTCAAGCTGGGGTGCCACACTAGACCATCACACACACACACACACACACACACACACACACACGTGCATGTGTGTGAAAAAAATCAACCTGGGAAAATGACTAAGAGGACACTGCATTAGCTGCAGAAACATGATGACCCAAGTTCAGATCCCCAGAGCCACAAAAATCATGTCTGTAATCTCAGTGAGCCTTTAATGAGAAGGGCAGCAGAGATAGGAGGATTCCGAACTCAAGTGCCAGTTGCAATGGCAAATGCAGCCATGACATCAAAATAAAAGAGAGCCTTATTGAGATGGGGAGGCAATATGACGGAGAATGGAATTTTAAAGCAGAAAAGGGGGGAGGGAGGGTATTACCATGGGATATTGTTTATAATCATGGGAAAAGTTTAAAAAATTGAGAAAAAAATAAATTTAATTTAATTAAAAAAATAAATTACATACTTACGTGGCGTTTTGAGGCTGACTGATGTGCACAGTTATTCAACAGTAACTTTTGTCACATAACAAAGTGCTCCCTTTTATTTTTAATGTCCTATAATATGCTAGTTTGACTGGAAAATAAATGGCATGAAGTTGATACTAAATATGTGATATCCAATTTAGGTTAGAACTATTCACCATCTTCTGGTTCAGAACAAATGAGAAGTACTTCACATGTAAATGTCCTTTGCTTTTAGTCTTCTAACTATCTACAAAAATCCTATGGGGAAGGAATAAGATAACAAATTTATTCACAACTCACCATCCCTACCAACTAACATACCCTCTCACAGGCTTAAGAAAAGAACATAGCTTGTTCTATCCAGTGGTAGATAATGTGTATAAAATTCTGAAATGGAAGCCCCTGGGCTTGTTGAGTATTATATTAAAATCTTTCTAATCTGTGAAGATTGTTGTTCTGTTTCCAGTATTCTCCCTGCCTCTTTTTTTTTTTTTTCAGTAGAAAAAAGCTATGGGATGAAATAATTACACTAATGAATAATACAAAAAGTGCTCATCTATTCATCAAGATCAAAAAGGCTAATTGAGTGAAACTATTGGAAGACAAAATTGACCTTTATTGGAGCAGCTAGAAAATTAGCATAAATTCTTGAGTTTGGGACCAAAGAGAATTCTGAACTGATAGGAAAGGAAATGAGACACAGTTCTAAGTTATCTGCAGAACACTTTATTGCTTCTTTATGGAATGCATAATACTCCATTTGTAGCAAAAGCAACTTCTGGAAGCCTCCCAAAGCAAACAAAATAGGGGGCTGAGAAACTGGCTAGTGATTATGCAGTTGCCAACATTAAACTGAAATTCTTTTTTTTTTTTTTTTCAAGGTAGGGTCTCACTCTGGCTCAGGCTGACCTGAATTCACTGTGTAGTCTCAGGGTGGCCTCAAACTCACGGCGATCCTCCTACCTCTGCCTCCCGAGTGCTGGCATTAAAGGCGTGTGCCACCACGCCCGGCTATAAACTGAAATTCTTAAATGGAATAGGAATTATTTTTAAGGAATAATATTAAAAATCCTGCAGAGCCCAGCTATTAATTATAAGAATGTCACATAGGTGAGCTAGCCAAGCAATTTCAAGTCAACATACTTCCTACTCTTTGGTAAGGCTCTGTAAGGTACTTATATAATGTTCTTTCCATTGCTCTAAATTAAGCTCTTTTTAAACATTTTTAAATTATATATTTATTTATTTGAGAGAGAGAGAGAGAGGGAGAATGAATAGGTGCACCAGTGCCTCTAGCCACTGAAATGAACTCCATACGCATATTCCACCTTGTGCATCTGGCTCTACGTGGACACTGGGGAATTAAACTGGGGTCCTTAGGCTTCGCAGGCAAGTGCCTCAACTGCTGAACCAACTCTCAGCCCCTTTTAATTTAATTTAAGAAATTAAATCTTAAAACTACTTTTAGGAGAGCCCTTAGGCCCACAAAAGAGTAAAAGCTATTTCCAAGGATCTGGGTTGCCTTGCAGAACTAGATGGTAAGATCCTGTTGCTGAAAACATCATGTGCTTCCAATATTGGACACTGAAAAAAAATCAAGCTAGAACAGAGCTAGGCTGGTGGCTAGCCATCATAAGTGCTAGAAGGTGCTATGCAGTCTGCTGGGGGAAAAAGTCATCAACAGTCTTCACTAGCAGTGGAACCTGCAAGTTATATAACTGGCCAGGTAGGAAAGATGTGCCCACTCGTGCAATGTCTATTATGGGGATAACCAGCTGCTCTCTGATTGGATTTGAGACCTACTCCATGGAAGGGAATTCATACCTAGTTAAACACCTTACGTCTTAGAAAGTCATAAGCCCTAGAGGGAAAGCTATTAACTTCTGTTTGGCTAAATAGATATATTATGCCCACCAAGCTGCCCTCTTAGTATTTATGTTTATGACCATATACTAGTGTTGCTTTCACTTTTGATTAAAGAAGTTTCTCTGTCCAGATGGTGGTAACCAACCACTGGGGAGACCCAAAACTTATCAGTACACTGAAGGCGGAGGCACTGTAGGGTTCAGCTCTCAGTGAAACATCTCTAGCACATCCAAGGTTGAGACACCATTGCAGATGAGGCGACGGCAGGAATGTGAGAGCCAAGGGGTGGGGAGGAGGGCCTCGGAGCGCCATCTTACAGACACAGAGTGATGACCGCATCCATGACTTCAGCAGCAGTTGCTACCTGCATAAGACTGACATAACACTGGGCCCAGCCATATGTCCTAACGAACAATGAAGGAGGGCAACACTGAAAGACACAGCACAAGAAAAACTAGTTTGGAAGAAGACAGGGTTCAGTGAAGAAGGATGGGAAGATGAAGGTGGTGGGAGAGGATCACAATCAGGAGACGTTGTGCACGTGCATGGAGGTTGTCAACATGTTTTGTTGCTGTTGTTGTTGAAAAGACAACTTTCACCATAAGCTTTTCTTTTCAACTAAGAAACATAATTTAGTAAATGATCAAAACATAACCAGGAAGAACAAACTTGAAATTCTTACTCAAAAAACTGAGTAACAAACATTTAAATTATTTCAGGGAACATAATGATTATTCTGTAGATGAACAATATACAGAGTGGGTACTTTAATTAAAGTCACATTAGTATTTATAATTAAAGTAATACAAGTAAATTTTCTTGGCATCTAAATCCATAGAAAATTGGCTTTTCTCTTCTTTTATTTATTTATTTATTTGTTTATTTTTTATTAAGAAGAGACTTTGTTTGGAGACCACCATTTCCCTCCTCTCTGTCCCATTCCACTATGGTCCCACCCAATGGGGTTGCCAGTATTTACCATGGGGTTGTGGGTCATGATTTTTGAGAGCAGCAGTCACTGTAGTGGGGGAGGTGGCAGTGTCTCTGTATATTTCCACTGACCCTGTGCCTCTTATGATCTTTCTCCTCCCACTTCTGCGAAATTCTCAGTGGTGGGTGTGTTTTAAGTCTACTTTAGTGTTGAGCTCTCAGAAGCTTTTCGATTTCTGCTTTGGTACATTCTGAGTAACCTCAGTATTTACCAGCATCACCTGGCACAGGTCAACCTGCCATGGAAGCACCATTCTTGCTCATCTTGCCAGTTCCTCTGGTTACCTGAGCTCTAGCTGATGTGTGAAGGGTGGATCATTTCCTGATAGGAAATCAGCTATCTTTTCTTATCTTGATAGATTTTGGTTGTCCTCAGTTTTTGTAACTTTTTGTAAAAGAAAACCAGATTCTCCAATGGAGAGTGAGATTAGCATTGGTTAAAAGGGATAGGCATTGTTAATTTAAAGATATTTTGGTGGACGTAGCCCCTCTTTTAGCCAAAGACTACTGGGAGCTTCTCACTGGAGTCGATGACCCTGGTCTCCATGGGATTCTGACTTGGTTCCAAATTCCAGCTATGGGTTCCTGTCCACTGGGCAGATTTCTTAGCCAATGAGAGAGCATTGGCCACCTACCTAGGCTGGGTGCCACTATGGCACAGTTGTGTACATCTTGTCAGGCTGGTTGCTTTCATATAACAGTGTCCTCTGCCTGTTCACAGTGTTGTTGGCCCTTTTCCCCCAGCAGCACTATATAGGGTAACCATCCACAAACCAGCTTCCTTCCAGATTCCAGCCAGATCTCCCAATATTCTCTGTCAGAAGCATTATGGTGTCTTCAGAAATAGGGTCTTGCCTTTTACCTCAGGTAGGTAATCAAGTACTTTGACAATATCCCCTTGCTATCAGGTTTTTAATGAAAACCAACCTCATTGATATGTTGAATCTACTAATGGCTTTGCAAATCATAGAGAAAACTTGGAATATGAAAGGAGTTCTGGATTAGATAGCATTTTTGTTATATGGATTGTCATGATGCAAAGAAAGGCAGGGGAGGTAGAAGAACAGGGGGAGCAGAGGGGTTGTCAGTGCACTGTAGCATGCTGCCCTGGAGATGGACATTTTCCAAGCCTCCAGCATAGAAAAAAATCATAATAGCTAAGAGCTGGAATCAACCCAGATGTCCATCACTAGAAGAACGGATAACTAAGATGTGGTATATCTACACAATGGAATTCTATACAGCAGTAAGAAAAATGACACAATGAAATTTGAGGAAAAATGGTCAAACCTGGAACAGATCATTCTCAGTGAACTTACCCAATCACAGAAAAAAATCGCCACATAGTCTCACTCATCTACAGCACCTAACCTGAATCTACCTAGCAAGCTTCTCATGGACTAGACAATAGGATAGGTGGGGAGGGCGGGGAGGGTGAGGAGGGGAAGGGAGTGGGAAACACAAATCTAGACCCAAATGTCAATGGTACCATAAAATTCTACTTCCTAAAAGACAGACCAAATGTCTGAACCTTCACCAGGCCTTTAGAGGGAACACCTGACCCACAAGACACTGGAGAGGGTATGATGAAGACTGACCTTAATCTTCTATAGCCTCTCTCTCTCTCCCTTACCCTCTCTCTCCTCTATATCTCTTTTATTAGTTAGCTTTTCTTCCTTTTCTTAGTGGGCACTGACCTGTAACTCCCAGTACCAGCATGTGGCTATCATCCACAATGAGCTTTTGATCAGAGAGACCTACAAGGTTTTAAAAGAAAGACAGATTTCTGTCAGAGTACTTGATGACCCACCAAAGGTTAGTGGTAAGACCCTACTGCTGAAGACACTTTATGTGGTTGACACATAAAACAGAATGGCATAGCTGGAAGCTGGAAGAGAGTCAGTCCCCAAACAGTCAGCACGTCTAGTGCCAGAAGGTGCTACATGGGTGACTGGGGGCAAATGACCAATATCTGTCCAAGCAACTCATGGTCTCACCTACTTAGCAGCAAATAACCTGTTGTGATGCTTACACAAGTGCAATAGTGGCACACAGCCATGGTGGGAAATGAACTGCTCTTGATTCAGCTAACTGATCCCCTCAGTAGTACAGGACCCATAGCTGGAGCTGGGAAACAAGTCAGAACCATATCCAAACATAAGTACGCTCTCCACTATCAAGCAACCACCAATAGTGGGCTACAAGAGGGCCTATGCCTATTAAATTCTCTATAAAAAAGTAAGGGTTATCTCATTTATCTGGTGCTAACTTACTCTCCATTGGAGAATCTGCTTCTCTTTTTCAGATAGATGTAGATCCTAAGGAGAGAGCCACCCCATCATACCGCAAAAGGGCCCCAGCTGAAACTTAGAACAATTGGCAAAACGAGCAAGGGTGCTGTTTTCTTGGTGAGCCGGGTACCAGCACAATGGTGAAGGAGATCAACACAGATAAAAATCAACTCCTACCAAATCAGAGATCCAGAGACCTAGAGCCCCCAATACCTCATCACTGAAGCAGACCAAAAATGAACCCAACATGGCTCAGGGAAATTTTGTGGAAGAGGGGGTCAGAAAGAATTTCAGAGCCACATGTTGGGTCATGATATGCAAACATTTATCCTACCCATAACTGTGGGCTAACTCCAGAATGCATGATTCATATACCTCAACAAGGTGGGACCAAGGGGAGGGGGCAGGTAATGGAAGAGCCTAATAATGGTACCAAATTGACTGTATTCACTGAGGACAAAACTAATTAATAAAAAAAAATCAAGCCAACTAAATCACCTAATATTCTTTCATTTGTTCACTATAGAACCTTAAATGCCCATGAGAACTAAAACAGCAGGACTAGGTACTGCTAGGTAAGAACCCATATTTCCATGGCTTTATTTTCTCTCCAGTAGCTGTCAAGGCTACAGAACATGAAAGAAATGGGCTTTAAATGAATTCATTGAGCAAAGCTAACAGGCAGCTTGCAGAATTCAGACCAGTCATCTTTAGCTGTATGAAATCAGCTAGTTGAAGCTGTTGGCACAGGGACAATTACTCCCACCTCTTGCTTCTCAACACTAACAAATCTTTTTTTTGTGGGGGGGGTGAGTTAGGGTTTCACTCTAGCCCAGGCTGACCTGGAATTCACTATGTAGTCTCAGGACGGCCTTGAACTCACGGCAATCCTCCTACCTCTGCCTCCTGAGTGCTGGAATTAAAGGCGTGTGCCACCATGCCCGGCTTCAACACTAACAAATCTTAAGTGCACTTGCCACAACCTAGACTCAAGACTAGGAGGACAAATAACTTGGATGAACAAACTGGGAAGCCTGTGCTTTCAACTCCATCGTCGGTTAACAATGCTTACAACCGTGTAAATGTTTAATCACCTTACAAGCTCTGACTAGAACACTACTGTACTAATGCCCTAATTTACTGAAATTCCAATGTGGGAAAACTGGAAATGGGTAACTGGGACCTTTTAAACAACAGGATTCTATCATCCATTAAAATCAAAATATCACATACTGAGCAAATTAAGCCAGTCTCATAAAGACAAATACCATACATTTGCTCCCATTTGTGTTTCCTAGATTTTTGTATGGACATAAAATCATAAACTGGAGAGATGACTCTATGGCTAAGCACACTTGTTTGAAAACCCTGATGGTCCAATTCCCCAGTACCCATGGAAAATAGAAGTGAAATTGTTGAGGGGAATATAGGTGATTGATAGAGGAGGGGCAAGGATAGGAAAGGTAACGTACCTTTGCATGAAAATTCAAAAAATAAAATTAAGATTAAAATCTGGTAAGCTGGGCATGGTGACACATGCCTTTATTCCAGTGCTTGTGAGGCAGAAGTAGGAGGATTGCTATGAGTTCAAGGCCAGCCTGGGACTGCAGAGTAAGTTCCAGGTTAGCCTGGGCTAGGATGAGACTACCTCGGGGGAGGGGGTAGAAATAAAACAACACTTTAATGACAGCTGTAAACAAAAAGGCACTGAAAACCACAAAACAGCTAAGCACTGCCCCTGTGATCATAGCCACTGCTCCACTTTTGTCATGTCTCATGTGCAAATACAAGTTCTTAAGTTGGGGGCCGAAGAGAATTCAGAACTTGTGAGGAAAAAAAAAAAACGAGACAAAGATCAAAGTCTTCTGCAGAAAGTATCATTGCTCCTTTATAAAATGTATGTCACCCCATTTGCCATGGAAGCTGCTTGTAGAAGGCTCTCCAAGTGAGCAAAATGTGTGTCATATACTCATTTCATTTCTAAGAGTAAATTGTTTTACAAAGGATAGCAGTATTGACTCAAGTTCTCAGTATGAAAAGCCACAGAGGAGGGAAAAAAATGGGTAAAGACCCCAAACCTGCACTCCAGCTCATGATGAGTAGAATACAATGAAACCAATGGAGGGTTGGAGCATCGTAGAGGGTATTTTTCAAGCATGATCTCTCTCTAGGCCTCATAGTTCTAGCTCATCGCTGCTGGGCCCTGAGATGTAACCTGCCAAATGAGCAGAGTTTTGCCTGATTTTGTTAAATAGTTTTTCCTGACTAGCCTGCAGCAAAATGTAAATAAACGGAATAGGATGCACTTATTTATGAAATGGGAAATTGCCAAAGTTGTCAAAATGACTTCCAGGGGATTTAGATTAATTTGCATCTGCTCATCCTGTGCTTGCTGTATGTCAGGAATGTCTGCATCTTATCTGAAGCTACACATGCCTAAAAAATACACTGCAGTATCTGATATACTATCTGCTGAATTCACATCAATATTTTTTGTTATTTTTACAACTACTGCATCTAAATAATCAAATGATTCTGAATTTTTCTAATTTTTTATTACAATATGCTAAGATCTCATGACTTGAGAACCTTCTTATTAGATTTCAACAACACATTCTCAATATATTTAAAAAGCACTGTGGAAACAAAGCATTCAAGTCAGTTTCCCTTGCCAAAATAGAGATTGACATTAATATACCAACATTAACTATGTATTTAAATTAGTTTCACTGCTCTATATTTGAGACAACATCTTGCTGTTACCTCAGTATGCAAAAGTGACTTTCCCCAGAACACATGGTTTAATTATGCATCTAGCATTGCTGATACAAAAGGCAAAGATAGCCAGTAATTGCTTTAAAATCGCAGCCTATGACTTTTAAAATGGCAGCAGATGGAGAAAAATTAATAAGCAATGTCACAAATGTAATATAGTGTGTAGGAAATACCCTATAATGCTCATATCCAAATGCTTTTCTTTTCTAGACAGCATCCAAGTAGAAAGGAGTGATATTCTAGAAGCCACTGTGTATATACAACCCTGAATCCAACTGAAGGTTTAATGAAAATTTCAATGGAGCTTAAATAAGGAAGTGAATTACATTAGCATATATTATTCATTTGTTCAAGAGACATTGTTATTGTACTTAATTATACCAGGCTCTCTTGCTTGAAAGTTCAAATACAAGCTTGTACTAAAATCTAGAACCTAAAACAAAATCCATTTCCATGGACAGTTTACTTTATCCGAGAATGTGAGCATAATCTCAAAGGATCATGTAAAACTTGGAGTGGAATTCCAACAGTGAAAATAACTTAAAAATTAATAGTGTGGGTATAGAGTCAGATTTTTTGAGTTTAAATAATTTTGCTCTGATGCCAGCTTTAAGTAACTGGCAGAACCCAACTGAATCTCAGTTTTCTCATTTGTGTGAAAATAGAATGCCTTTCTCTCAAAATTTGAACATGAAAATGGACAACACACTTTCTAAATTTAACGTTAGCTTCTGTTTGGGGAATCTTAACTGTTTCTAATCAGCCAAAGGACCTGATGGACTTTCTGAAGCAATCTTATCTTCATGGTATGTGTGTACATACAATGCAAACAGACTCATTAAGGTATGTAATATGCATCCTCGCAATTCTGACTTTAGACTTCCCTGATAGGTTGGGGAATATGGCTAAAACTAGCCCATTAACCTCAGTAATTTTTACATGACAACAGGCAAAGCTTGAGCCCATGGGCACAGGTATAAATGATGAGGTTCCTGAACCATTACTTCAACCCCCAAGCAGTCTTCTGCACAAACTCTTCCATCCTTTAATCTTCAAAGTGTTCTGATTGTAAAAGATGCTGAGACAGCAAACACACATGTACCATAACAAAAAATTGAACTCTCATGGGTTCACTTACATATCCTTAAGCACTTTTTCATAAATGTTACACTTCCTTGTCTTTACAAAGTAGTTACACATAAATGTACAAAATGATTTTCATAAAAACTAGGTATTAAAATGGACTTGGCTTTACCCAGGAGATATTACAGCTAATGGGAAAATTCAAGATCTGTCCATCTGATTATTTGATTTTTTAAAATTTTTTTGTTTATTTTTATTTATTTATTTGAGAGCAACAGACAGAGAAAGAAAGAGGCAGATAGAGAGAGAGAGAGAGAGAATGGGCGCGCCAGGGCCCCCAGCCACTGCAAACGAACTCCAGATGCATGCGCCCCCTTGTGCATCTGGCTAACATGGGTCCTGGGGAACAGAGCCTCGAACTGGGGTTCTTAGGCTTCACAAGCAAGCGCTTAACCGCTAAGCCATCTCTCCAGCCCTGATTATTTGATTTTTGAACCCATGGTGTTATGAGATTTGTGATAAGAATAGCATGAGTGATTGACAGTCAGTTTCAGGCTGATGAGCTGAATGCACTTTAAAAAAATACAGACCTGTTGAAAAACAAGCTCAAGCATCAGAAGAAAGACGTTTCAACAGGTCAAGAAAGTCTGAGAAAAGGGATACAGTGAACGTGCTACAGATATTTCCTCCACATATTCAAAGACTATTCAAAACTAGGCATTCCTGCACAGACAGAAGAAAAAGAATATGAAACATACCCTTGTAAAATCCTTTGTGACATATGTTGCTTGTTTTGTAAAACAGATTAGAAGTCTTTTACATACGCATACAATTACCTGATGTCTTCTATTCATGTGCAAAAAATTACTGTCCTAGACATACACCATGATACACATATGAAAAAATGAAGATTTAACAACTACCTAGTTTATTTTATCCAACATACTCCTGTTCTGCACTATGTCCTGGACTGAACTGAAACAACCCAAGGCCAGGCAAAACCATGCCTCGCCTCAAGTTTATAAGTCAAGTAGAGAAATAAATCATACATGCTTAGATATTAAATGATCTCTGAAACACTCTTTAAAGCATGGGAAATTCTGCATAGATAATCTATGTCTCTCCTCCTTTATGCTAAGATATATTTGGTGACCAGAAAACACAAAACCAAATTGGAGCTGACCATGAGAAAAGCTTCCAGAGTGGATTTTTTCATTTTCAAACTTTCCACTGGAAGATGGAACTTCTAAACTAAGTCAGACTAGATTCCACTGACTGGAGAATTTAAACTGGTGAGTCCTGATGTAGCTTTAGGACTTTGACTCTATTTTTATAGAAGAGAAAAAGTAGGCAAAGACTAAATAGGTTAAATCAATGTCAAGAATCAATTTGAACACCATTTCCTTTTTCTTCAGTAGCAAATGATTTTTATTTTCTCTAAATATTTTTTTTAAAATTTTGTTTATTTTTATTTATTTATTTGAGAGCAACATACACGGAGAAACAGAGAGAGAGAGAGCACATGGGCGCGCCAGGGCCTCCAGCTACTGCAAACAAACTCCAGGTGCGTGTGCCCCCTTGTGCATCTGGCTAACGAGGGTCCTGGGGAATTGAGCCTCAAACTGGGCTCCTTAGGCTTCACAAGCAAGTGCTTAGCTGCTAAGCCATCTCTCCAGCCCTCTAAGTTTCTTTTTGTTAATACTTATTTATCTGAGAGAGAGAGAGAGAGAGAAGATGAAGGAGGAGGAGAAGAAGAAAACGACTACATAGGAGGAGAAAGAGAGAAAGAGAAAATGTTTGCCACTGTAAACACACTGCAGATGTGTGTGTCACTTTGTGTATCCTGGTTTCATGTGAGTAATGGGCAATTGAACCCAGGCTATTTGGCTTTGCAAGTGAGTGCCTTTAACCACTAAGCCATCTCTCTAGCCCTTTTCCCTGAATTTCTTCAGTGAAAAAATAGTTTACTTACTTTCTTGGAGACCTACAAAATGGGTTTTATGTCACTTTCCTGTGAATATACAACCTAGGTGTGGTGGTTTGATTCAGGTGTCCCCATAAACTTAGGTGTTCTGAATGTTATATTCCCAGCTGATGGAGATTTGGGAATTAAATCCTCTTGGAGGCAGTATATTGTTGGGGGCGGGCTAATGGGTGTTATAGCCAGAGTCCCCTTGCCAGTGTTTAGCACACTCTCCCGTTGCTATTGTCCACCTTCTGCTCATGCTGTTATTTTCCGCTGCCATTGTGGAGCTTCCCCCTAGAGCCTGTAAGGCAATGTCAACCTCTTTTTTTTTTCCTACAAGCTGCTCTTGGTTGAGTGATTTCTACCAACAATGCGAACCTGAATGCAACAGTAACTACTTTTATAGTTAAAACTTTCCTGTATGTATACACATATCCCCAGAATTCAAAGGCCCAAAACTTCATGTCAAGAAGACATGAAGGGATGATTAGTGGTAACTTTAGGTCCCATGCCATGTCATTTCCATCATATGTTGCACAGTGAGAGGACCAACTAGAAGTTGCTTAGTGAGGATTTCTGTTTTCCTACTATCACTTTCTATAATCTCTGGGGCCTAGGATAAGTTACTATTTATTTACTCACTCAATAGACCCATTTATAAAATCTAGTTCCCTTCCAATACTGTTACTTTATAACTCTAAAAGTGAGGCCTCTCTTTGCACCCATTGAAGTAAGAGCCAGAAAACAGGATATGTGATTTGATAATGTGGCCCTGTATCACAATTCTAACTTCTTAATGTGTCCCAGATAAGGCTTGATTTTGGAGCTACAAATACACTTCACTGTTCAGCTTTTTCCTCTCAAAAGGTCTATAAACAATCAGTGTTTTCTATTTTCTTATAATTTATGACCCTTTTAGGACTTGAGTGAACAGAACAAGAAACATTCTATGAAGCTAACAGAAGAGATAGCTGTGAAGGCCTCAGTAAAGCTGTTATGTAGGCCAAAGGCAGGGGCTTACCTTCTCCAGCCAGTGTGTATTTTTGCAGATTCAGCTCTTGATATATTATTTCACCTTGTCTACATTTTCCTCCAAGTAACTCCATTAGTAGAACAAAGGTCTCCATCTTAAATATCTGACTGAGCCAGTAATTGGACTGAGTATAATTTTTTTAAAAAAAGAACAGAAAGTGGTAAAGTGCAGATTATATACAATAGCTAAAACATGTACACTGATTTTAAAAACTAACTTTAAAAGAATAAAACCAGCCAGATACATTTTCTCTTGTCCTGTTTGGCCAGGTTGTAACTCTTGCTAAAACATCTTTAAAATCTGGGCTTCTCTTACTCAGCTTTATTCCTCCAGCGTCATCTACAACAGTCTTGTCCACAGTATGTGTTCAGTAAATCAAAATTGACTTAATCTCAGACATCCCCATTGGAAATTTAGATATGCTGACCCCTGGCAGAGACCTGTGGGATTGTTTACTACAGGGTGGGTGGAAGCCATGAAAGTCCTCTGGCATCAACCTTTGCCAAGGGTTTAGGTGCTGTAAACACTTCACCCAGAGAATTTCATGTGATTCTCACAACTCCAAGAAATAACTTTTATCATCACTCCATTGAAAACTGATGAAACTAGGGTTTCAGTTAAGAAATGGCCAAAGGTTGTTTAAAAAAAACAAAAAACAAAAAAAACTGAGATTTGGTTTAGACCTTTCTGAGCCCTGAGCTAGACTTAAGGGGAAGACAATCTTCAGTTTACTTTCTTATGTCATGCTTTCACATTAATTACACTAAAAGTATGCTTATGAAACAGCTTTAGGTTATTCAAACTTTCATAAAATATTCTAAATAAATGTTTCTCTGGTTCCTTTTTCTGAACAAAATTGATTTTATAACTCCCTAGTCCTTTTAACACATAACATGGAATCAAAGTCTTCCAAAAACTTGGTTCTTAATTCTTTCTTGGTTATTTTTCATGTTATGGTTGAAAGTAAGGGATGGGAGGAAACAAAGTAAATTCCTGCCTGACTTGTCTGAATTTTCTTCAAAGAAAGCAAAACTAAGCCCCCATTTTGTGGAGGAGAAATAGAATGCAATATGTCCACAGTTTGGGGTTTACCCAGCATATTTAGCTTTTCATATTCTCTGTCCTGGTCCCCAAAGTGCCAAACCTCTGCCTATCACTCACAGCTGGCCCTAAACACCAATGCAAACAAGCCGTGCCTGTTACTTGCAGCATGCCCTCATACAGCATGAATATTTATCTTCCTTTTCCCTCAAATGCCCTTTTCCCTACATCCAACTGCTCCTAATGTGGTAGCTGCCATCTATTTTTGTTTGGAATGTCCATTAATTCACACATGTAATCCCATTTATCTCAAGTCTCCATGTGCTTAGGTGCAGAGCAAACACAACCTGCACCACTTCCTTGGTAAAACTGACCACCGATCACTGCAAACCATCTACACTGGCATATGCTTAAAAGGCCCATGACAGAGAAGTCCATTTTTTTTCATAACTGTATTTAGTAAGCATGGATCCTCATCGAGTTCTATAACTTTTTTTTTTTAGTACCTTCCTCTCCACTGTTCTCATAAACAATTTTGATTCCAGATCAGCTTTTGAGAAAGCAATAAGAAAATCATACATTTACAAGGATGATTCTAGTAAGACTCTGTTATCTTGGATTTAACATGCACCCCAAAGGCTATATGCTAGAGGTTTAGTTAGCAGATTTGGGGCTTTGGGGAAGTGATTAGGTAGAAATGGGCTGTTGAGAGATTATGGAATTTTAAGTGATGGGACCTAGGTGAAGAGTAAGTCCTTAGGGATAAGCTCTTGGAGGCCATAACTTGGCCCTACTCATTCCTCACTCTCTTTCTTGTTTACTGTTTCCTGACCACCATGAAGTGAGCAGCTTTTCTCTGTCATGCCTTTTTGACATCTGTGTACTGACTTGCCACAGGACTAAAAGCAACAGGGTCATCCAATTATGGAATGAAACCTTTGAGATAATGATTAAAATAACTCTCTCATTTAAGTTAACTTTTTCAGGCATTTTGTCATAGTAATGGAAATATGGCTGAGCTGACATAGAGGCATAGATTTATGTCTTATCATGTAACTCACATGCCTCAGCTATAAAAACTTGGCAGGACTTCAAACAAGCCATGAAAGAGCTTTGTGAATTAGGATAAGTCCCTCGAAAATCTTGGTGGACACAGAACTTGAATGAAAGCTGTATTTGAGCCTAATTTACCTGCCTGCAAAATTGTGTACAGCCTCCTTGAAAAAAATATAGTACAACATAGTACTTACCCAATGGGATGCTTTGGGAGTACTGAGATAATATACACAAAGCACTTGGCCTGGTTCCTGGCATGTGGGAAGCACTCACAAAGAGAGAAACATGTCTTATTATTTCTATGCACAAGACAGCATTGCAGAACCCTACTCTTTTATGTCTAAGCTTGTTCCTCCATTTCATTAACCAAAAAACATTGAGGATTTTTAATGCTGATGCATCAGTTGCAGTTCTTCAAACAGCTGTAACCAATAGGAGATGGCAGACATGATAGGTAGGTGATTGATAGATAGATAGATAGATGGATGACAGTGAAATGTCCCTTCCACAGAGTCACATGTTGAAGGATTAGCTATGTTGAGAGGTGGTGGAAACTTTAAGCAGTGGAGTCTAGTTGAGGGAAGTATGACACAGGGGACATGCCCTTGAGGGTATTTCTTGCTCCTGGCTTCTCCCTCTTTCCTCCTCTCTTTCTTTTACTCCCTCTCCCCTCCTCATCTTTATGAGGTGAATTACTTTGTTCTGCTCTTCTTCCTGTTACTGTGCTCACCACAGCCTAGAAACGACATCAACTGACCATAGGCTGAAATCTCTAGAACACTTTCCTCCTTCTTTGTTGTTGTTGTTGTTGTTGTTTTAATTTTAAGGTATTTTGTCACAGTAACTAAGGGCTAACCAGTGAGAGAGGATATTTATTAAAGAAATTGGCTTATATATCTGGGGCTTTGGGAAAAATGATTGGATACAGAGTGTTTTGACTTTAATAGTAGATAAATCCAATACCACATTAAAATATTTTTAATTTATTTGTTTGAGAGACAGACAAAGAGAGACAGAGTATGAGTATGTGTGCTCTAAGACCTCTTGCTGCTATAAATGAGCTCCAGATGCAAGTGCCATTTTGCGCATCTGGCTTACTGTGAGCAATTCAAACCCAATGAATTAGGCATTTCAAGCAAGCTCCTTGAACTGCTGAACCATTTTCCCAGCCCCAGTGATACATTTTACGGGCTGTTGGAAGATTATGGAAACTCAAGAAATTTTGGGGGAGCTACATGAAGAGTAGCTCCCTGGATTCATGCTCTTGAAGACTAAATCTTGTTCCAACTCATTCCTCTCTTTTGTTTCCTGCTTCGGAGCCACCATAAGGTGAGGAATTTTCCTCTGCCATGCCTCTCTTACACATGTGTTTGCTTTGCCACAGGCCTAGAAGCAACAGCATCATCCATCTGTAAACTGAAAGTATACGATGGCGTCTGGCAGTCCCATTACAGGCCATCTGCAAGCAGGAGAACCAGGCCAGCACGGCCAATCACCATCTGAAAGCCTCAGAACCAAAACTGTAATCTTCAGCCCAAAGACAAAGGCCTGGGAGTGAAGGGGGTTGTTGATAGTAATGCTGGTTTCAAAGATGAGAGAGCATGGAGTTCTGACATCCAAGGAGAGAAGAAGGGTGTCCCAGCTTCAGCAGAATAGGAGAGAAAAAATCATCTTTAATTTGTCTATTTGTTCTGTCTGGGCTCTCAGCTAACAGGTGGTGCCTGTCCACCTTGGATTAAGCAGATCTTCTGCCTCAGCCCAGTAAAGTAAATACCAGTCTCTTCTGGAAACACTCTCACAGACATATCCAGAAGTAGAGCGTTGGCTATTACAATTTGGAGTTGTAGGAACCAAGAAATGGGGAGGAGTGCTCTGCACGGTCATACTCTTGCTGCACAGAGGCTGCTGTCATTATTGTGCAATGCCTGAATAGTACTTGGTTGTCGTGGGTGGTGGAAGACAGCAAGGAAGAAAAGGGGCATCAAAATAGAAAAGAGAATTACGGGAAACAAGTGGGGGTTCAGTGAAAGGGAATTGGGGAAGGGGGACAGGCAAAGAGTACGCAAAAGGATTATGTAAAACACTAAAGTTTCTATTTTAAAGTCTTATTAAAATTATATAAAAACAAAAATGACCATCATAGATGAAATGGTTATTTAAAAATTTATCTGAAAAACTCATTAAAAGAATTTTCGGTGCTATGAAGTGAAATGGGAAAGAATTCTGGAACATCTTCACTAGTATTTCTCCATATTGAAGGGCAAGAGGGAGTGAAGAGTATACCTTTCATCATCTTCTGGATTCCAGAAAAAAAAAAATCATCTAAAATTATTCAAGACCTTCTTTTAAAAATTGTGGAACAGGTTTTTATATGAGCGGAGAGATGATGTTGAAAATTACAAATGTTATGTCTCATTGTGTAGCTCTATGTGAAAATACCACTCTAGGGTATTCATGAGAAAAACTTTAGGCATGATGTATCATGATAACATTAATTTACTTTTAAAAACTCTGTGATAATGTATATCTCAAAAATTTGGAAATAATTTAATTGAGAAATAGAGCAAAATGTGGATGATAATGTTAATCTTTTTTGTGATTAGCTTTATGGATCAATTTGACTGAGCTGAGAGATGCCCAGATTCTTAGTGATATATTACATCTCAATGTGTCTTTGAAGGTAACACTGGAAGGGATAAGCATTTGATTCAGTGGACCAGGTTAGGACATGAGGGCTCACTAATGTGAGCATGTGTTATCCAGCAGGATGCACAAGAATGAATCGGCTATCCTCCTTCTTGAGCTAAGCCATCCATTTTCTCCTGTTCCCTAGCACTGGAGCTCCTGGTTTTGGACTTTCAGACACTGGGACTTCCTTCCACTAATACTTCATATGCCACCTTATCCTTACCCTGATCTTCGGCCTTTGGCCTCAGTTTGAGTTACACCAAGGGTTGCCTGGTTTTGGGGTCTTCAGATTCAAGCTGAAATACACTACTTTCTTGAGCATGTGGATGACATATTGGGGGACTCTAGCTCAGAATTCATAATTGCATAAGACAATTCCCACATGCACCCTCACATGCAGAATACTGACCACTGTGTTTATACATGTTGACTATATGCACTGTACATTTGTATATTCTAGTAACTTTCTACATTGTTATGCTTAAAGGGTTTCATTAAATAGGAAAAAAAAAATATTAAGAAACAAACGCCAGGCGTGGTGGCACACGCCTTTAATCCCAGTACTTGGGAAACCCTACCTGGAGAAACCAAAAACAAAGAAAATAAAAAGAAAGAAAGAAAAGAAACAAAATGACTAGCTGTGATGGTTAACTTTGTGTCAACTTCATGTGTTTAGGAATCCACAGACATCCCTTATAAGTAGGTCTCTGAGGTTGCTTCCAGGAAGGATTAACTAAAGGAGGAATGCTTTCCAGGGTGAGCCCTTCCCCCAGAGTGGGCAGCCCCTCTGGGGGGGCTTTATCTAAGGAAACTCTGGGAAGGAAAGGATCCCCTCTTCCCACCAGGCTGCAGTGCTGCTTTCCAGCGTGGACTGAAGAACAGGGGCTCTCCAGGAAGCCTCCAGGTCTCCAGTGCTAGATTGGGACCGCTGAGGCATCCAGCCTTGTGGACTAAGCAGCTACCACCGGATTCCTTGACTCTCAGGCCTGCAACCTACTATTGGTGGACTGCCATAAACTAATCCAATAAATTCCCTTTTAATACAATTCATTCTCTTAGTTCTGTTCCTCTAGAAAACCCTGACTAATATATTAACAAAATAGAAAAAAAAAATGCAAGGTCATGTGTCTGTAATCCCAGAATTTAAGAGGCTGAGGCAGGAGAATTGCAACTACATGGCCAACCTGGGCTACATAATAAGACCTTATGAAAGAAACAGAGGAAGTAGGGAGGGAGAAAGAGATATATTCTTGGTATCCAATTCATTCTTAGAATGTCCTTAAATATCTTTTGGTCAGATTGACTATGTACTCAGTGGAACCAAATTATACAACCCAAACAATACCCTTACTCATTATAATTCCAAATAAGGAACAGAGATTAAATTGCATATGTTATTTTTTGGTTATCATTGACTCCATTCTCCTCAAACAGAACTTATACTCAAACATGTATTTTTATAAACTAACTTAATACATTATTACTATACTCCATTATTTTGTTTTTGAGTTTACTTTTTAAATATTTTAGATAAACATTTCTTCAAACTACATATTTTCCTAGTCGCTTTATGAAAAATTACCCTTATTTTCTATTTACTGTAGTTTATTTTTAAATTTATTTAAGTTAAAAAATTAATGGAGTCCTGGAGAGATTGCTCAGTCATGCATGGGTCTAGACTTCATTTCCAGAAGCAAGAGGCCCTGACATACCCATTCTCTCTCTCCACCCCCACTCTCTCTCACACACAAATAAATAAAATTCAAAACAATGAGTGAACTTAAGGAAAATATTGGCAAGCTTTATGAAAGTGATATCAGAATAAAATGAAAGATGGAAAATATTGAAATATATAAAAGAAAAATGTAAATAAGTTTTGACAAGTCATATTCCATAAAACATTAGTCTTAAAATGTGTTACCAGGAAAAAAAAAAAAAGGAAGTAAACTGAGCTGGGGAGTGTATATAGCACAGCCCTTGAAGTGATTCACAGAGCACATTAGCGAATTAAAAGCTTGGAATCAATCTGCAATAAAGAAACTTATTTAATTTTAAGTTGGCAGATCCCAAACTTACTTGACCAGAAAAGATTACATTTTTCCTAAGTGAAACGATTACTAATGACACCCATTTGGGGAAATATTAGCAGTGAAAGTTCCTATGTAGAGGAGAAGGTCTTGTTGGGCTTGGTGCAGGGACAATTATCTCATAGGATTTCTCTCTCTCCCACCTGGGTCCTTCAGGGGATCAGAGCATCCACACTGACAGAAACTGGGAGCAGGCTGATTGGGGGAGGGAAGACCCCGAACAGGATGAGATGCTGCTTAGCTGTGACAGCAAGTTGGGTCCCAGCAGAGGAATAACATCTGGAGTCTGGAGGAGTAATGGGCTCTACAAAAACACCAGGGAAGGGAGATCTTTGGCCTAAATCACAGGAAAACTACAAAGGTTCAGAAGGGTTCGACTCTGAGGTTTAGAAATCTTGTTTGCTTCCAGAATGCAGTATTAAGAGTAACCTTCAGGGCTGGAGAGATGGCTTAGCGGTTAAGCGCTTGCCTGTGAAGCCTAAGGACCCCGGTTCGAAGCTCGGTTCCCCAGGTCCCACGTTAGCCAGATGCACAAGGGGGCGCACGCGTCTGGAGTTCGTTTGCAGTGGCTGGAAGCCCTGGCGCGCCCATTCTCTCTCTCTCCCTCTACCTGTCTTTCTCTCTCTGTCTGTCGCTCTCAAATAAATAAATAAATAAAAATATTTTTTAAAAAAAAAGAGTAACCTTCACATGGAGATTACTATTAAATTTTGTGAAATCTGTGTGCTGGGTGCTCAAAAATAGTGATAACAACTTCAGGCCAAAAAAGTGACAAGACACATTAATAAATTAAATAGAAATGTTAAAGAATTATTTTCCATGTCTGCTGAAAAGTTTCTTCAAATCTGTCTGCTTGGTAAATTGGTTGTTTTGTTTTGTTTTGTTTTGTTTTGTTTTGTTTTGTTTTGTTTTGTTTTGTTTTGTTTTGTTTTTGAGGTATGGTCTCACTCTGGCCGAGGCTGATCTAGAACTCACTATGTAGTCTCAGGGGTAAATTGGTTTTTAATATCAAGTTGGTTAAAATTCAGAGTGAACCACGTGGGTGAAGTAAAGAACAACATTCTATTCATTAGCTGGGAATAGGCTTCTTTTCTAAGCACAAAATACAAAATGTAAAAGAGAACATGGGAAAGAATTTACACCATGAACTCAGAAGTGGCAGACAATAACTTTGAGTCAGGCACCCTGAGTCTTTCTGGAATGAATAATAAAGTCAGCAAAGAGGCTGCCTAGCTAGGGAAGCTAAGCTCTGTGCTAAAAGGCCAAAGAGAAAAGCCTGCTTGCCTGACACATGGAAGCATGCCGTCAATACTAGGCATGCTTCCCTTCACAGAACCATTGTGTCCGTGTTATCTCAACACTTCTCAATATGGTATGACCAAGAAGGCTATATTCTTTCATTAGAGTACTGGCAGGAAAACAGAAATAATGTGACTTGAGAAATTCAGGCTGGTTCACTATAGTAAACAACAGCTGAAGAAATGTGGAAGGAGCCAATATTTTTCCAAAACAAATTAAATTGAAGGGTAGAATAGAAAAAAAATTCCTAAGTTTCCCAAGCATTTAAATGTTCTAGAAGACCATCCTATGAATCAATGACAGTGTGAGAACTAATATTGTCAACCATTTTCCGGAATCAGGAGCACTACAAGATGCTTTCTTATACCACTTGTGTTCCCTAGCAGTGAGCACAGTCAGGCATGCATTGAGTAAGCTTGGCTGACATCATGGAATGGCATAAGGCATGACTGCAGCCCAAACCTCTAGACATTGTTTCATCCAAGTCCAATATCACCTGGGAATAAATTAAAGAGAATACAAGGGCCTGGGAAGATAGCTCAGTGGTTAAAGGTGCTTGCTTACAAAGTCTGGCATCTAAGTTTAATCCTTTAGTACCCACATAAAGCCAGAAGTAAAAAGTATAACACTTATCTGGAGTTTGCTTGCAATCACAAGAGTTACTAGTGTGCCATTCTTTCACCCCTTCCCCTCATAAATAAATAAATAAAAATACTTTAAGTCTTTTTAAAAAAGAAAATGTGAGTATATTTCAAGGGAAAATGAACAACTTTAGAGAGCTTTTCAAATGAACTTGTTCTGCAAACTAGGCCTTTTTCACATCCTTTCAAGCGGCCCACTTTCCTTCACAATGGGGAGGGAGCTGTTTACTCTTCATTTCCCACGTGTAAAAGACAAGGAGTTGGTGGACAATATCCCTCTAGCATGTCTAGGTTTTTAACTCTACTGATATTTGTTTTTCTGGTTTCACACATGATGGTTACTAGGCTTCCTAACATAGCATAAAACTATTCTGGTGTCACTATCTCTTTAAAAACCACAAGCAACATGGCTTTATTGTGGTACTTAATGACAGTGAGAAAGTAGTGACTTGCTGACTTGCAAATACAATTGTGTGTATCATGAGATTTCCTCCCCCCCCCCAACATTCTCTAGAGATCAGAGACAAAGCACATAGTCACAGAATATCTTTTAACATCAGGAAACAACCTGCCTGCTACTAGTACCATATTTGACACACATGATGGTTACTTTTAATTAGCAACTTGATTGGATTAATAGTAACATGGGGCATTAAGGAGGCAGATATTTGGATGCATCTGTGAAGATGTTTCCAGATAGGTTTAAGTGAGGAGAAAAGACTCACACTAAATGTGAGGACCACCATCTAATGGGCTGGGAACCAGGACTGCATAGATAAGGGAAAAGGAGAAAAACAGCTGACCACTGGCAATCCTTTGTCTCTTCTTCCCAGTCCTGCCTCAGTGCCTCCACCACTACAGTAAGCTGTATTCCTATGAGCTATAAGCCAAAATAAAGTCTCCCTCCCTAACGTTGCTTTTTGTCAGGTATCTGACAGCAAAGTAAGTAATGCAATGTATTAACTTAGCTTGTCCATAGCTGTGCCTTAACAAGAGTATTGGCTCCACGATCTCCAAGGAACCTTTGAACTTCAGCAGTCTATGGATCTTAGTTAATGATAATTTTTGGACTCTTTTCTTATAGTTTCATGGAATTTGGTAATACTTCTAAGAACTTACCTATTACCCAGGCCAGAGTTCTCAGAGCTGAAAAAAGAAGGTTTCATCATTTATGTAATCTGAGAAGTTTCAACCAGAGATTTAAAGCAGGCTTATCACAGACTGAGTCTTAGGTTAGTAAAATCTGCTAAAGTCACGCTCATCTCTTCCAAAATATCAAATCAGGCATTTTAATTAGAAAAACAGTTTTTTTTTCTTTTCATTTTGCCTTTCTTTCAAAATGCAGGCAGTTCTGTCTAAATGGCTATTATGGTTTGATTGTGTAGCATCTCCCCCAAGCTCATATGTTTGAACACTTGATCCCCACCTATCTGGTGGTGCTATTTTGGGAGGCTGTAAAACTTTAAAGACATGAAGTTTGGTTGGTGGAAGTAGTCATTAGGGGTAGGTTTATGGATTATAACCTGACTCAGATTTGGCCCAAGTATCTTTCTCTGCCTACTGTGATACTGAGATGTGAGGCAGTAAAGACTTCCAGCTGTATCCTCCTGCTGCTATGGCCTCCTCCAACCATTTTGTCCCTGGCATGATGGACTGTATCTGCTCAAAGCATCAGACAAAATAAAGTTTCCCTTTCTTAAGGTATTTCTATCAGGTATTTTCTCACAACAAAAATGACAAAAGTAACTAATACAGTGTTTAAGAACAAATATAAATTTTAAATAATGGGCTTAATTTTCCTTGTTACATAGGAAAACTCTACTGCTTCCCCCTTTTCTTAGAAAAAATTTTCTTCAGAAAAATTATGTGAATTCTAAACTGTCTCATTGAAGTATATATTTAAATATTTTTAAGAACTAAGCAAATCTTTTGTTTGTTTTATGGCGTGGGACATCAAGGGAGACATGCTCTCCTTCCTCCCAGGCTCTGTAAGAGGGTAGCCACCAACTTCAGTGGAAGCCATAAAGACATACGGAGGCTGTTTGTCCTCTGAGCAGAGACAGATAGTGCTACAGATGATTAGGCAATTTCCAGGTGAATTTAAGATGGCAGGTGATGACAAACAGTGCCATGACGTTCTCTTACTGGATGGACGGTCTTGAACACATGTCTGTAACCAGTTGCATCTGCCTGTCCATAAAAATGTGTGATGTCATTCAATGTTTATCATAACCTCTTAGTGGGTGGCCCATGGCCACCACATTCTGGTTTAGTGTTTATTCAATAATGAAACTATCATTGCCTCTACTACTACATTGGTGGAGAGGATTTCTGGAACAGACCAATTTATAATTCTATTTCCCCATCAATGGGTCTTCTAGATTAGTTATTTTCTTGAAAGTGAACAAAAGATAGTGCAGATTGACCTCTGAATGTCCAAAAGAGTTTTCTTCCTTTGTTTCTTCTTTCATTGTAGGGTCACACTCCAGTCCAGGCTGACCTGGAACTTATAAGACTCTAGTTCCAGGTTGGCCTTGAACTCAGCAATTTTCCTACCTCTATGTCCCGAGTGCTAGGATTAAAGGCAGGCCCCACCATGTCTGTCTCAGAGTTTCCTTTGATATGCCTGAGGTGCTAATATTTTAGAAAAGGTTTGCTACAGTATGAGTTTCTTTAGTGAAAATAAACATGTTTAAAAATTCTCTGCCATAGATTTCATTATCTATTTCCCTCTAGCAAATCCATGAAAGCAAACATTTTATCTATAGATTCACTAATACCTTTCTCTGAACCTAGCAACATCCTTTCTGGACAAGACCCTGTCTCAAATATAATAATAATAATAATAATAATAATAATAACCATAAGGTATATTACTTTCTAGTCATATGCACTAAACATTTTATTACTGGAGAAATATACAGACCATACTGTGTCCTGTGTCTCAAAGTAAACTATGAATACTGTGTGTCTGAACATGTGAGAATGAGTGGCATCTATTGAGGCCCAACATGGATCTTACAGGATACCTTCCTTGCGTGAGTAGAGAAGATTCTAGCATTTATCAAGTCACACCAACACAGGGATGGAGTACTAAATGTTTGTGTTGGACATGATCCTCACCTTTGGTATACTCAAGGCCTTGAAGATACTTACTCTGTATATAAGTTGATATAAATGAAGCTGGGGAGTATGGTTAAAGTCTATACAAAGAAGATGGTTCTCTTGATGGAAACTTTCAGGGAGAAATTTTGTGGACTCTCAACTTTGACTTTGTCAAGAAATTCTGGTGTTATTAATATGTCCTGTGTAAACTTTAATAGGACATTTGTTTATTGACCAGGTTTGGAATTTCATACTGTTCAGACAATCTATGTTTGCCTAGAATTCCTGGCTACTACAGTGAATAGTATCAAATATATTCTAATTTACTTGGTTGGGTGGGTTTTTTTTTAATGACAATTCCCCTCAGGTAGACTCAATCGAAAACCAGAGACGTTACCAGATGTGTATTACACAGAGTGAATATTGGCTTCTGGGAAGATAATTAGAAGACTTCATTGGATCAGTAGAGAGAAACTGTGTAGTTGTATCTTAGCATATCAAGATGAAAAAACTTTATAGACCAGTTCAGATATAAGGTGGATCCTTTTCACACATTATTTGGCAATGTTGAATTGTCATTTTTTAGAAGAACAGATTACAACTATAAACCTTATCTCCTGTATTCCTGAAGTACTGGAGAGAATGAATTCTCAGCCTAAACCAGTGAGCTAGACTCAATAATCGAAAAGATACTTAGCATAGTTTTGTAATCTCAACGTTTATGCACTTACAAAAATAAATGCTGTTAATATTTTGTGTATTGTGTTAAATTAACTTTAATAGGTTATATAGTTATACATATCATAAATTAAAGAGCTACACTATATGTTTAGCTTTACATCTTCTGCAGAGCTATTGTTCTGAGTACAACTCTTTGTGTCTCCATAACAGCATTCCCCAAAGAACTTGAGTTTTACTTGATTTCTGTGTTCTTTAATAATAATAGATGATGGAAGTTGAATTTTGTCAACAAGAATGTTAATTTATAAGATTATAAGACTCACAAAATTAAAAGAAAACTTTAAAGGCCCCTGAAACAATAGGTTGCATAATGAACATTATTAAATTAATAAAACACCATGGGAAAAATGTGTATGTGCCTAAAGGAGAGCTGAGAGTGGCACGTGAGTTAGCAGAATTGTCTTGGATATACACAGGCCACTTGTTCTGTGGCCTGCTGTGGCCAGGTGTGGTCCAAGGAAGGCGTGCGCACAAGGAAGTGAACTGTGGTAGTGGTGACACAGGCATGAGCAAGAAGGTGCTGCGTGTTGGTTGAAAGCACAGACTTCCAGGTGAGAGTCTGGATTCAAATGTTTTCTTTAATTCACTAGCTGTATTCTTTCTTTCTTCCTTTGGTTTTTCAAGGTAGGGTTTCACTCTAGCTCAGACTGACCTGGAATTCACTATGTAATCTCAGGGTGGCCTCGAACTCACAGCGATCCTCCTACTGCTGCCTCCCAAGTGCTGGGATTAAAGGCATTGACCGCCATGCCCAGCATATTTCTTTGTCTGTCAAACAAGGATAATATTATTGTTCAACATCAATATGAACTTAACACCCCCTGTCCCATGCTTGAAATGTCCCTACAGGTCACAAACAACATAGATCAAATGTTTTATAGAATACATGGACACTTCTCTTGGTGAGAGGTCTGGTGCTCAGCCTGGGCACAGTATGATCCATAGTTCTAAATGTCCTTGTCTGCATTATTGAAACCAATTTTGCCCCAGGAAACTCTGCTTCACATCCTGTGCTTTTGAAACAGAGGTCAAAGAACATATTCACAGTGCCTAGAAAAGTGCTAGATCCCCGCTGGCTTCTGTGTTCCTTATCCTAGAAACCAGCACTTCTTTCCTTTTGTACACAGACTTCTGACTAGTATAGAGACTTGGTGAAAGCCCATGCTTGGTGTCTGCACAACTGAGGGCCAGACTCTGAACTCCAGTGACTTCCTTCAAGGCACAGGTACCCTAAAGGGCCTAAAGAACCTTTTTGGTCATCTCCCTATATTAGTATATTAAAATCAAGTAGTCACATTAGAAATGTACTGAATTGCCAAGATCTGTTTTATCTGCCAGGTAAAAAAGTGGCATTTTTTTTTTAAATCAAAATTACTGTAAAGTGTCAGCTCATCTATAAATGTCCCTTACCTCTCACCTTCAGCTTTTCTTCAGAGTCTTGTAAAGCAAGAGCTCTTGCTTCTTTCTCAACTTCTGGAAGAGTTTAGACTCCAGATGTGCAACAGTCTTATTGCAAATGCCATCCCATTAGGAGAAAATTGACCTGGGTCTAATTCAATGCTCTTATCTCAGCATGGCCCTATTCATATTGAGCACTTAACAAATTATTAGAGCCAGGCGTGGTGGCACATGCCTTTCATCGCAGCACTCGGGAGGCAGAGGTAGGAGGACCACCGTGAGTTCAAGGCCACCCTGAGACTACAGAGTGAATTCCAGGTCAGCCTGGGCTAGAGTGAGACCCTACCTCGAAAAACCAAAAAGTAAAAAAAAAAAAATTATTACAGAGTCTCAATTGTAAAAGGTACTTGCATGCAGAGCTTGAGGGCCCAGGTTTGATTCCCCAGTACCTACATAAAGCCAGATGCACAAAGCAGCACATGTGCCTGGAGTTCATGTACAGTGGCAGGAGGCCCTGGTGTGCTCATGATCCCTCTCCCCCTCTCTCTAGCCCAATTCACTGTGGAGTCTCATGGTGGCCTTGAACTCACAGAAACCCTCCTACCTCTGCTTTTTGAATGCTGGAATTAAAGGTGTGTGCCACCATGCCCAGGTCTCCGTACTGTTTTTATACTACATATTTCCTGTTATCCCTTGGCCCCGTATCACCTCTTGTTCCCCTCTTGTGGTCTACTATCGTGACTTACAGTCTATACTCAGTTTCACATCTCCATACTTACATATGTACAAGCATTAAAGGTTAGGACCCACATATAAAGGAGAACGTGTAGTTTTTGTGGTTTCAGGCTTGGATGACTTAGTCATTATTAAGGAAACTAATGACAACAAATGCTGGTGAAGTTATGAGGAAAAGGGAACACTTATCCACAGTTAGTCAGAATGTAAGTGGTTCAGCCACTAGGAAAGTAAGTTTGGCTGCTTCTCAAAAGCTAAAAATTGAATTACCTTAGGACTAAGCTGGACTACTGTTGGGCATACTCCCAAAGGACTCTATATCCTACCAGAGATATGTATACACCTGTGTTTATTTTCATCACAATAGTTAGGAAATTGAGTCAACTTAAATATTCCTCCAAGAATGACTGGATAATGAAAACGTGGTACATATACACATGGAGTTTTACTTGGCTCTAAAGAAAAAAATGAAGTTATGATATCTTCAAGAAAGTGGATACAACTGGAAAAATCATACTAAGTGAAACTGAGCATTTTAAAAGAGAAAAGTAGACAGAAAAGTCCACCCATCCCTCTTCTTTCCTACTCTAGCACATGACAGATTATGCCAATGTCCAGGCTATCTCTTTCTTAAGATGAAGGTGGCTGGTGGTGATATTGAAATGGTTCCCCAAATTATGATGGGGCTGAGCTGAGTGCTGCAAGGGTAAACACTCGGTTAGAGGAAAGTTGAAAGAATGCAGTTGGTCCTCATGAGACTGGGGCAGAGCTTGACCCCCAGAGGCCATGGATGTGACAGCTGCATTCCGAGTCCTTTCATGGGTGCTTCACACTCCACCAGCCTCACATCTATTGTGTGACCCTGCTGTGGGAGAAACAGTTTTGCTTCTCATCGTCTTCATTACAGAAGGACTTCTCAACTAAAGCCCAGAGTCATTTGGTGAACTGTTTTATTGTACTCCAAAAGGGTGCCTATTTAGTGGTGAAAGTGCATGCACCTATGGGTGCATCATGTGGATTGGTGAAAAGCTTTATCAATCTGACCAATTCAATGAACTATAATAGCAATCAAAACACAATTAACATATAAACCTAAATAGACAGCTAGGATTCTTATTTTGCTTTATCTAAAAGTGCAGTAATAATATAGTAGCAATATCCCGCACAGAGGGCACTTAGAGCCCTCTCCTTTGTTCTGAGGTTACCCTAAGCATATATGTACCTAGTCTCCTGCATGGCACAAAGTAAAGTGCAGATATCTACTCAGGCTTTGTTTCCAGCAAGTTTATATTCCCAGATGTCATTGTGTCAAAGGATCAGGTTGTTCATTTGAGAAGGGATTTGTGCTGCTTCTGGGGACTTCTGAAATCTGCTCTCCCCTGTGCCAGACTCACTCTGTGACAGAGTCCTGTCATGTCACCTCTCTGCCCAGTCAAAGTATTGTGAGAGGGCGCTATGTGATGCATGTAGGAGTGTCTTTGAGTCTAGGAGACAAGGAGTCCAGCTCTGCTGCTATTTGTCCTGAGCCTTAGTCATCCTATTGGTGAGAGGGGAAGGCAGGCTGAATAGTCACACCAACACCCAGTGAGTACCACCAATGTGTCTCCTGCAGGTTTAAATCTTTCTGGGAACCATCTCAGATATGACTTAAACACAACTGTATAAGGTGGCTGCTGTTGTAAATCCATCCTACAACAAGGGCAAAACAGCACAGGAATGAAATGAATCATCCCAGTTGGCACAATCAGTCACTAGGATTGGGAACTAGGATTGGAACACAGAGTGTCTGACTACAGATGGGCTTTTGGGTGCAGTGATTCTTTCTAGCAAAGCCTACTGAAGTGTCTAAAGCCATGTACTTACCTGTCTTTTCACATCTTGAAGTGATCTCCTTCACCTTCTCTCATCACCAGGTGGATCTTGTTTACCTGCAGATGCTGCAGCCCACTGTGCCCATTGCTTCCCCTCCTGGTTCCATTCCTGCTTACTAGTTCATCTGTAGTTGGCATCCTAGCCCAGATAGACAATCTGTAAACACATTCATTGCAACTCAGCAACATCCCAAGCTACTATCTAAACTAATTCACTTGCCACCAAGAAATTGCTACATTCCAAAAGCCTCAAGACCTCCCAAGACATTTGGGAGAACACACATCTTGCCCTAGATCTGAAAATTTCACTAAGATAGCTGAACTTTTGCCCCTGCAGTATAAATATTTGAAATTGCTTTGCAGCCTGAATTTCCTCTTACTTCACGGCAAATTCAAGATTAGTGTAAGAGCTAATTATGTAGATTTCTCTATTAGATTTTTTCAGCCTAACAGATTCTGAAAGCACGTACCTATCTACTGTAGAGAAAACATTGATTTCCATGGGTAGGCACCCACTGAGCAGAAATTTCAGATTGAATCCCACTGCATTACACATGGGCTTGAATAATGATGCTGGCTGGAATGGCCAGCACGAAGCTCTGATCCAAAACTGGCTGTCGCTGCTCCACCTTACCCACAGGCCTGCCCGCAGCACCTGAGCGCGCCAGTTAGGGATGGAACAGAAACCTCACGGGTTCATTGCTTCCTCTACTTGCCGGTGGGGCGATGGGCTGGGAAAGCATTTGTGAGAGCTGGAACACTTCTATGCATAATTATGAAGTAGTGACAACCCTAGGGTCTAATTCTTTGTGATGTTAAGAAACAGATTTGAAATCTCAGTATGTTTTAGAGTTAATGGACTCAGATTTGAAAGACTCCTTTGTACTTAAAAATCTAAGTTGTGCAAATAAAAGAGTGACATTGGAAAAAAGAAAAAAAAATTAAAGAAAGAAGGAAAGAAGGAAGGAAGAAAGGAAGGAAAGGAGGAAGGAAAGGCAAAATAGCCAAGGTCTCTGTGAAGTACTTTTCATGTATCCCCTGAGTCCTCATTTCCCATCAGATGCCTGGGTTGTAGCCCAATCTCTGCTGTAAACTATTTTTATGATTTTAACAAATTATCTGGGTTTTGTTTATTTATTAAAAATGAGGCCGGGCATGCTGGTGCACGTCTTTAATCCCAGCATTCGGGAGGCAGAGGTAGAAGGATTGCTGTGAGTTCAAGGCCAGCCTGAGACTACATAGTGAATTCCAGGTCAGCTCAGCCTGAGCTAGAATAAGAACCTATCTCAGAAAACTAAAAAAAAAAAAAAAAAGACAGAGGCAACACAACTAATCTCAAAGATATCACTTACCTAAAAACAGGAGGATTTAGATGTGTTTGAATTCTGGCTTCAGCATAAATCAGCTATGTTATTCTAAGTGTAAGCTATCTTAAGCCATGCTATTAGCATATGAGAAATGGACACTAGTGTACCGACCTTATGAAAAGGAATGAACTAGATAACACACATAAAAAGTCTAGCACAGTAGTCCTCATGACCAGTAACTCTGACTCCCTTCCCTGGGGATACTCAGCAATGTCTGGAGATCTTTCCAGCTGCTACATTTGGGAGAGGCACTAACATGTCATCTACAGAGGCAAGGCATGCTGCTCCATATCCCACATGTGAAACACAGTCTCCATGACCAAGTGTGGATCTTACAAAATCCTGGCATGCTTCTGGCTCACTGTAAGCAGTGTAGTGATGACAAGTATGGTTCTCCCTAGAAAGCATGAAGTTAGAATGAGTAAAAAGATCTTAAACATATAAACATTTTATAATAAATATATAAACATTTTGTGTGTATACATTTTCTGTTTTCTTTTTCTGTGTGTGTGTGTGTGTGTGTGTGTGTGTGTGTGGTGTTATGCAGATTCTTGCACATGTACCAAAGCTAGAGGAGGAAGTCAGATGCTTTCTCAATCACTCCTTTATTGTTTCCCTTGAGACAGAGTCTCACACTCAGCTGGTAACTGCTATATTCAGTCAGTGAGCCCCAACCGTACTCTGACCCCTGCAGGGCTGGGGTTAAAGGTGTGCATAGTACATCAGTTTATATTTTTTCTTTTGACCCTCTCCTTGTGTTTTCAGGGGAGTGTTGGAGGTGTGTGGGGTGGGCCCCAAGATGCTTTGTCAGCTGGGCCACCTATGATGATGCTTGAGACTTAAAATTATTTTTTTACTTATTTGCAAGAAGAGAGAGAGAGGAAGTGAGGGGGGGAAAAGAGAAAGGGAATAGACACACAGGGCCTTCTGTCACTGTTAATGAACTCCAGACACATGCACCACTTTGGGCATCTGCCGTTATGTGGGTTCTAGGAATCTAACCCAGTCTGGGGCTTTGCAAGCAAGTGCCTTTAACCACTGATCCATTTTTCCACTCCCTGCGGTACTTTTCTGGCGCTATTTCTGGATTTTCTTCTCCTTCCTCCTCCTCCTCCTCCTCCTCCTCCTCCTCCTCCTCCTCCTCCTCCTCCTTCTTCTTTTTTGAGATAGGATCTCCCTGTAGCCCAGGCTGACCTGGAATTCACTATGCCTCAGGATGGCCTCAGACTCACAGAGATCCTACTACATCAGCCTCTTTAGTGCTGGGATTAAAGGTGTGCGCCTCCACGCTTGTTGTTCTGTTCTTGAACACAGTATATCTCCATTTTCTTTTTTTTTAGATTTTCATTTCTTTAAATAGAATTGTGCGGTTTCACATACAGATCATGTAAATGCTTTGTTAGATTTACATGCAAATATTCAATTTATTTATTTATTTAAGAAATAGGCAGACAGAGGGAGAGAGAGAGAGAGTTCCAGGCCTCTAGCCACTGCAAAGGAAACTCCAGGTGTATGCATCACCTTGTGCATCTGGCTTACTTGAGGACTGGAGAATTGAAACTGGGTCATTAGACTTTGCAGGCAAGAACTTTAACCACTAAGATATCTCTCCTGCCCCAGCTTTTTAAAAAGTATATTTTATTTATTTATATGCAAGCAGACAAAGAGAGAGAGTTGCCCCCTGCCAGTGCACACTCCAGATGCAGGTGCCACTCTGTGCATCTGGCTTCATGTAGGTACTGTGGAATTGAAACCAGGCAATTAAGGCTTTTTAGGCTTGTCAAACAAGCATCTTAACCTCTGAGCCATCACTATAGCCCACATCCCGCTTTTTACAAGGGTGTTGGGGAGTTAAACTTGGGCACGTATGCTTACACAGCGAGGGCTCCTATCCACTGTACCACCTTCCGAGAACTGTATGCATTTTCTTATTGGAAAAAATCTTAGATGTTCTTAGGCACTTCCCTGATCAGATTAGAGAATTTATAGGCTTGCCACAAAGCTTGTGTCTTCATACCCAAACTCTATAGACTCCAATACACAGTTTATCTTAATCCCATGTCCAAATTCAGTCATGTAAAATGAACTTCTGGAATTTTTCACTATTCTATGAACCTAATCAGAAAGGGTTCCAAACTTTAACTAATTTGAATTAAAATTCCAACCTTTTCCAAATTTATAATCTACTCTAGGTCAGCCATAAATTATTCACTCCAAAATTCCTGTACAGTAATTACTCTTTTCCAATCCAGTGCACTAAATTAGATTATAATTATTAGTCACACTTGCAGCCTTTATTTAGAGCCCAACTCCAGCCAATACAAAACAAATGTTTGGAATGCTCATAAGCATTTTTGTCTTCTTTAACTTGACAGGTTTTTTTTTCATTAAATAGACATCATTATATAATAGTTGATTTGCTTGATATCATGCAAGTTATAAGAATGAACAACCTAGCAAATATTGACCCACTGAGAACATAATTCCCATAGAGATGGCAGGCCAGGAGGTGATGTTATAGGAAGGGCAATCAGAGATCAGCTGGCCCTAGAATATCTTTTCAAAAGCCCTAGAAGACTCTAACAAACTCACATGTTTCCTTGTGGCTTACTGGTAAAGTCCTTCTATAGCCCTCCTCCCCCCGACTTGACTTCAGTGCCCTGAAAGAAACATAGCAAAGTGATAAAAAGAATGAATTTTGACATTAGATTTTATGAGTTCATCTACCAACCCTAACCAGTTTATCTACTAGAAATGGGTCACTGAGGAAGTATCTAATTATGACTCAATCTCTACCTACATCACAGAAAACAATGACTAGGACCTTGGAAGGGCTTAATAAATATTGTCCATAACAATTGGGTGTGTCCATTCTGCTTACCACTTATGTACCAGTACATTTCTGCTTACAAACATTACGGACTCAATAAACAGTTGTTGACATAGAAGAAATTGGCCAACAGACTGACCTTGGACAATTTGTTTAATACCTCTGAACTTTGTCATATTAATATACATGGGAAGAGGGTTGTTATAAAACTTAAGCAACATCTTCTTTCTGTCAGCCCAGCCACAAAACAATTGCTAATAGATGTCACCCTATTAAAATTACTATCATTTTTATCTGTGTGCCTTGAACAAGTCTTTTTATTCTAAGCTTTGGTTTCCCAGTACAAATATAGTCATTTATTCAATGACTTGGGTGAAATTGAAGAACTGATCATAAGCATGGCTAAGGGTATGGCAGGAGGGTATGAGGAAGGGAGACATGAGCAAAGGAGGGAAGCTTCAGACAGAGGAGGGGTCACAACGATCAGCTGTGGAGAGCAAACAGAAGAGTCAAGACATAAAGAAAGGTGGGCATGTAGCTGATATATATATATATATATATATATATATATATATATATATATATATATATATATTATTACTTGGAATGGAACTGTCAGGAGACAGAAAAGCAGACTGGTGGTCAGAACAGAATGCTATGCTTGAAATTAGCTTTGGAAAGAGGTGCAGGTAGCTATTGTCAGCTTCCCACAGCCTTCATACCCTTCAGACATGCTGGATCAGTGAGCCCTTTCTCTAGAAGGGCCAGGATGAGGTTAAGAAAAATTTCAACCATTCTGTTTCTTGTCATGCTGCTGACATGCACAGTCCATGCTTCTTTACTATCCATCTTTCAATTGACAGTATTGAAAACCCCTATGGACTAGGGATTGTGCTATATTCCTTGGAGATAGCACCACTACCATAGGGGAAATTTTATTATAAGTGCCTTAACTTAATTTTCAGGAACCAAATGTTTCTTCTTCTGTGGAATTTACTTCCTAATGGAGAGACAATAGAAATCAAACACAAGTTAAGTACATTATATAGTTAATTACGTTATATACAGTTGGCTAAGCAGAATTAGTTGTGTATGTGTGATGGAGTGGGGGTCTGATTTGAAATGAGATGACCAGGATAAGCTCAGCTGTGGTGACCCTTAAGGAACAGTTGAAGAAATAATTCAACTCTGAGCTCTTGGTGAATGAACTACCTTTTGCCATTAATTTATCTGAGCAGATGACTCCTTAAGACATCCTTTTAGACCTGTGCATTTTAGTGATCAAAATCATTGCCATCTTGCTCTATATATCTGACCACTAGTCTCTTTCCAGAAGTATGAGGTTCCCATCAAAAGAAGCTGGCCCAAGATACAACCACTATGTGAAGTCCAACACTACCAAAAGACATATCTTCTAATTTGTCTGAAGTTAGTTCTTCAGATGGCAGATTCTCTCTGTTAAGCTTTTGGAGTGGACTACAGAGAGACCACATACTGGCAATACAATACTGGCACTGTGAAAACATATACACACACATGTATCTATACATATTACACACACACACACACACACACAGAGTACAGTAAGATTATTACCTGGATGCCTTAGTATGTGGGAGTTTACCTTTCAGGATAAAACTATGTCCCTAAACCAGGTTAACATAAACCAAAAGGCCTCCATAGGTCCCCAGCAGAGATTAATGCAGGTAATTCTTTGGAGTAACCAATGGGGGAACAATCCCTCCCCACCTTACACCAAGGGGGTGTCAGTAACAGCCACTGCTCTAATGGTATGTGGAGTCTGTGAAAGGAGGGAAGGTCAGACTCAGGAATGACAAGTTGGGCTGGGGACTGCCTCAGTGCATAAATCACATTCTGCACAATCATGAGTACCTGATTTTGGATCACTGGATCTTATGTAAAGCCTGACCATGTAGTGATAGCATCTGTAATCCCAGCAAGAAGGGAAGTAAAGACAGGAGGATCTCCTGGAAGCTTGCAGCCAGTTAGCTTAGTGAAAACAGTGGTAAGCAATGAGAACCCCCATGTTAAGGCAGAAGGTAGAAAGCAAGGACTGATGCCCAAAATTGTCCTCTCCCTATCACATGCTCACCATGGTATGCACGTAGCTGAACTCACAAACATACCCAAAGTCTTCCTATACCTCACTGTGGTATGCATTTACTTGAACTCACACATATTACCACACAGACACACACAAAGTCATTCTCTACCATGGTATGCATATACCTAAACTCACACACATTCATGCATAAACACATCCAAAGTTGTTATCTACCTCACTGTGGCATGCATGTTCCTGAACTTACAGACACACACACACATACATACTCACACTAAAAAGAGTAATAAGCAATAGTATCATAAACAGAAATACACCTCAACCTGTAACACTGTCTGGTAAATGGATACCCTGCCCAATGCCTACTCAGCTGATCAGAAAGGTAACTGGTAGAAACCTCTAAAAACAACTCTGGCCATAGACTAAGGAATGAAGAAATTAGTCTTTAAAAGAAGCTTCTGCCAAGCATGGTGTGCCCACCTTTAATTCCAGCAGTTGGGAGACAGAGATAGAAGATCATTGTGCATTTGAGGCCAGCCTGAGACTACACAGTGAATCCCAAGTCAGCCCAGACTAGAGTGAGACCCCACCTCAAATAACCAAAAAAGAAATTCTCCACTCTATTAATTTAGCTTATTTATGAATGTTTAGAAGAGACATTTATAAAAATACACATGGTGAGGTCATTGCAACAGACTAAGAAAATAGCAAACATCTATTCATCTAATTAATTTAATCGTGACAAACAACCCAGCTAGATAAGTCAAGTCCCTGAGGAATTCATCATGCTTGACTAGTGGATAATTAAAGTAAGTATTTAAATAGTTTACACTAGATCTTACATATTTACATAATTGCTTTACTCCCCTGCTTTGCAACTGCACCACAGTGACAGGTTCTTCATTCAGTCAACCCAGTATTCCTCAAAAACAAGACTCAAGATGAAACCAGTTAAAAACTCAAGAGCAGAATTACTTTTAAAGTATTTTCTAGGCAAATTCCACTCCTATTTGAGAGTCCCAAATCTCTTCTGCACATAATTAAATAGTGGTTGGAGCTCTGGACTTCCTATTGCTCTACAATTGTACCAAATAGGCTAGGAGTTTCCAGTTTAAAGGCTATGATGCATTTTAGATACTTTTTGTTGTTTTAATAAAATACATTTCTCCCCCAGCGCCCTCCCCCCAAAGGCTACTCTCCCTATTGTCCAAGCTTCTAGATGCTATTCAGGTATGTCAGCAAGAGGACATTAGGGGCAGCACCTAAATTGAAGGGCCCAGAAAAGAGTGAGGTGAAACCTAACCTTAAATTTCTCCTGTTTCTCTTTCTTCTCTTTTCCCTTTTTCTTTTCCCTTGGCATTGGCCTGTAATTCCCTGTGTCAAATGTGGTTTACATCCATAATGAGCTGTTAATCAGAGAGACCTACTAGATCTCCCAAAACAAACAAGACAGACTTCTGTCAGAGCACTTGATTATACCACCAGAGGTTAATGGTAAGACCCTATTGCTGAAGACTCCATACGCTGTTGGAATGGACTATGGAGAGAACTGGCTGGAATCTGGAAGGGAGCCAGTCCCCAGACAATTAGCCAATCTAATTCTGGGAGGCTCTACATGAGCTACCAAGGGAAAGTGGACAATATCGGTCCAAGCTACTCAAAGTCTGAGCAACTCAGAAGCATACAACCTGATGTGATGCTCACACAATAGTGTCACATAGCCATGGCAGATAAACCAACTGCTCTTGGATTGGCTAACAAATTTGCTCAATGGAAAGGAAACTATATCTGGAGCCAGTAAACAAGTCAGAATCACATCCAGATATTGATTCTGCTTTCCATTGTCAAGCTCCTACTAATCTCAGGCTATAACAGGTTCTACAGGCTTTAAATTATCTCTAAATTAATAATGGTTATCGGCCAAGGTCCAGCCTCAGTGGGGTTGTAGAACTCAAAGGGATGTGTGGAGTTGTGTTGTGAGGAAATGATTTGGACTAGTAGTTCAGCTGAAGCATATTGGACACAGAGCAAAATTCTGTTACTTTTTTTATACATTATATTTTTTGTAAGCAAGACATAGCAAGTTATTCATGTGGCTTCTATTCTTTAGGAAACCTTGCACAATATTCCCTGCTTCTGCTTAACTCTTGAACCTCTTACCCCATAGACATTTTAATAACAACTTAAACAAGAAAGTCAAGGACTGCAAGCTGGTTAATATCTTACCAAGACTCATGGAAACTAGCCAACAGCCTTGGAAAGTAGCTCTTGTGGTTATAAGGTGATAGACATTTTTTACCTCAGAAAGGGCAGTGTTAGCCCCTCTTTACATAATATTATGTTGCTGCCTGACTAACAGTACATTTCTCTATGAATATTTAGGGTAAATGCCCAGTAAGGAAATAATTGGGTCTGTTGGTAGCTCTGTCTTTATCATGTTCAGGAATCTCCATATTAATTTCCATACTGGTTATACAACTTTACATTCCTACCAACAGTAGATGAGGGTTCCTCTTACCCCATATCCTCACCAACATTGGTGGCTGTTTGATTTTTTATTGATTGCCATCCTTACTGGAGTGAAGTGGAATCTCATAGTTGTTTTAATTTGCATTTCCCTGGTGGTTAGGGATGTTGAATATTTTCTTCAGTGTGTATTAGCCATTTGTATTTCTTCCTCTGAGTACTCCCTATTTGGTTCTCTGCCCTATTTTTGGAGTAGGTTATTGATATTTTTATTGATTGGGGGTCTTGGGGGGGGTTCTTTGTAGATTATATATATTAGGCCTCTGTCAGTGGTACAGTTGGTGAAGATTTTCTCCCATTGTGTGGGTAATCTATTGGCTATGTGTATGATAAGTTTATCTGTACAAAAGCTTTTTAGCTTCATGAGATCCTATTGCTTGAGAAGTGGTTTAATTTCCTGGGCTACTGGGGTTTTGTTCAGGAAGTCTTTCCCCACACCTATGTCATGGAGAGCTCTTCCTTTTTTTTTTTTTTTTTCCAGTAGTAGAAGAGTTTCAGGTCTTATATTGAGGTATTTAATCCATTTGGACTTAATGTTTGTATGTTGAGATGAGTGGTTCTAGTTTCATTTATCTACATATGGTTATCCAAATTGTCCAGCACCATTTGTTAAAGATGTTGTCTTTCGGGCTGGAGAGATGGCTTAGCGGTTAAGCGCTTGTCTGTGAAGCCTAAGGACCCCGGTTCAAGGCTCGGTTCCCCAGGTCCCACGTTAGCCAGATGCACAAGGGGGCGCACGCATCTGGAGTTCGTTTGCAGAGGCTGGAAGCCCTGGCGTGCCCATTCTCTCTCTCCCTCTATCTGTCTTTCTCTCTGTGTCTGTTGCTCTCAAATAAATAAATTAATTAAAAAAAAAAGATGTTGTCTGTCCTCTCATCTATGTTATTTGCTCCTTTGTGAAAGATCAAGTAGCTTGACCTAAGGTCCTGGTCTCCAGTTCTGTTATATTGGCCTATATTTCTGTTTTATGCCAGTACCATGCTGTTTTGTTACTATAGCTTTGTAAGATAGCTTTAGATCAGGTATGGTGATACCTCCAGATGTGTTTTTCTGGCTGAGGGTATGTTTGGATATCTGAGACAACATGTCATTCCATATGAATTTTGAGATGATTTTTTCTATCTCTGAAGAATGATGCTGGAATTTTTATTAGTATTGCAATATATCTCTATATTGCTCTTGGTAGAATTGATATTTTCACAATTATTAACTCTGAGCATAGAAGGTCTTGCCATCTTCTCAAGTCCTACTCAAATTCTTTCATGAGTGTTTTTATGCTTTCATTTTATAGGTCTTTCATATCCATGATTAGTGTTATTCCAAAGTATTTAATTTTTTGTGGTTATTGAAAATGGGACAATGTCACTGATATGTTTGTCCTTTGCATATAGGAAGCCTACTAATTTATGTTTATTTCTTTTATTTTGTTTTTGTTTGTTTGCTCATTTTGTTTTTCAAGGTAGGGTTTCACTCTAGTCCAGGCTGACCTAAAATTCACTATGTAGTCTCAGGGTGGCCTTGAACTCACGGTGATCCTTCTAACTCTGACTCCTGTGTGCTGGAATTAAAGGAGTGTGTCACCATGCCCAGCCATGGGTTTTTTGGTCATTGTTGTTTGTTTGTTTGTTGTTGTTTTTAATTTTTTAAAGTTTGGTTTTTTATTGACAACTTCCATAATTATAGACAATAACCCCTGGTACTTTCCTCCCTCCCCCCTCACTTTCCCCATTGCAACCCCACTCTCCAATGCCCCTTTCCCCTTTCAATCAGTCTCTCTTTTATTTTGATGTCATCATATTTTCCTCCTATTCTGATGGTCTTATGTAGGTGTCAGGCACTGTGATGTCATAGATATCCAGGCCATTTGTTGTTTGAAGGAGCACATTGTAAGGAGTCCTGATTTTTGTGTGTTGATTTTATATCCTGCCACCTTACTGAAGGAATTTATAACCATTAAAATTTTGAGATGGAGACTTTTGGGTCACTTCTGTATAGGAACATGTCATCTGCCAAAAGCACTAACTTGACTTCTTCCTTTCCAGCTGGTATCCCTTTTATTTCTTTCTCCTGTCTTATTGTTTGGACTAGGACTTCTAGTAGTACATTAAAGAGCAGTGGTGAGAGTGGGCACCCCTGTCTTGTTCCCAATCTCCTTGAGTCTTTGAGTCTTTCCCCATTAAATATTATTTGGGTTTTCACTGATATAAAGTGATGTTGCATTTTGTCTAAGGCCTTCTCTATATCTATTCAAATGATCATGTGGTTTTTATGATTAAGTTTATTTACATGGTATATTACATTGACCAGTTTCCATATCTTGAATCATCCCTGCATTTTTGAGATGAAGCCTACCCTAGGTGGATAATGTTTTTGATATGTTGTTGAATTCAGTTTGCAAGGGTTTTGTTCAGGATCTATTCAAAGTTCATCAGGGATTTAGACATTGTAACAGACAGCTTCAGGTTCACTGAGATGAACCTCCAGACCAGGCACAGTTATGGAGGAAGGGATATTTATTGAAGCTTACAGATCCAGGGGAAGTTCCATAATGGCAAAGAAGCTGGCCTACCTTCACAGGTCCAAGTGGAGAGGAAGAAGTACAAGCCTAAAGGTCAAAAGCCGCAGCATACTTCAGGAACTCCAGCTAGGCACACTTTGCATATCCACCACCACACCTTAAGATCACCCAGTGACATTGCCTCCAGCCAGGTAGCCAGCAAATGCAAACTACAAACAACTGAATATATTGGGGGCCATCTATTCTATTCAAACCACCACAGGCATATAGCTTTATTTTCTTATTGTATCTCTGGTTTTGGCATAAGGGTGGTGCTAGCTTCAAAAATGAGTTGGGGAACATTCCCTATTCTCTAAAACAGTTTGAGAAAAAATGGTTTCAGTTCTTCAATGAAGGTTTGATAGAATTTGGCTGAGAAGCTGTCTGGTACTATACTTTTCTTTTGGGGAAGGTTTTTGATTGCCTTTTCAAGTTTGATGAATATGATGGGTTTGTTTAGGAGATTACTCTACTCTGAGTTTAGTTTGGGAAGGCGATATGTGCTACAAATTAATCCATTTCTTCCAGATTATCCAATTTTGTGGCGTAGAAGTCTTACAAGTATTTCCTGTTGAGTCTTCCAATTTCATTGATCTCTGCTGTGACCACTTTATTTCTGATTTTGTTATTTTGAGGACTTTTTTTCTTTTGATCAAATTGGCTAAGAGTTTATCAATTTGTTTACTTTTTCTAAGCTTTTCATTTCATTAATTTTTGTAATTGTTTTCTTAGTTCCCAATTTATTAGTTTCTGTTCTATCTCAATTATTTCTTTCTGTCTGGAGGTCTTAGGGTTGGATTCTTCTTGTTTTTCCAATACCTTTAGGTAGATGGTTAGGTTGTTAATTTGAGATCTCTCTTTCTTTGTTATGAAGGCATGGCATGCTATGAATTTTCCCCTTAGGACTGCCATCAATGTTTTCATGAGTTTTAGTAACTTGTGTTCTCATTTTCATTCAATTCTAGAAATTTTAAAATTACTTTTCATATTTCTCCCACTACCCATTCATTGTTTAAAAGTGTGTTGTTCAGTCTCCAGGAGTTAATAGAATTCCTTATGAGTCTCTTGTTATTTCTAGCTTTAAAGCATTGTGATCTGATATGATGCAGGAAGTTACATCTATTTGTCTGAATTTATGGAGGTATACTTTATGGACTAATACTTTATCTATTTTGGAGAAGGTTCCATGGGCTGATGAAAAGAATGTGTGTTCTGCAGAATTGGGGGTGGAAAGTTCTATAGATGTCCATTAGGTCTTCTTGATATATGGTATTATTGAGCTCTGTTATTTCCCTATTGATTTTCTGTTTTGATGATCTGTGTCTTAATGAGGGTGAAGTAATGAATTCCCCAACTATGAAGGTGTTAGTGTTTATTTCTAATTGGTTGTCAACTATGTATGTATTATTTTATAACTGTGGTGCACCTGTGATGTCCTCTATTGGATCTTTCCCATGATGAGTAATAAGTGGCCTTCTTTGTCCTTTTTGATTATTTTTTGTTTGAAGTCTATTTTATCAGATATTAGTATAGCAACACCCACTTGTTTCATATTTTTTCTTATTGTTTCTTATTCCATTTGCTTGGAATATAATTCCCTGTCCTTTCACTGTGAGGAGGTGTGTTTATCTTTAGTAGTGAGGTGGGTTTCTTAAAGACAGCAAATTTAAGGGCCCATTTTTCTGACCCACCCTACTAACTGGTGTCTTTTGATGGGTGAGTGAAGACAATTACTGTTTAAGGTTATAACTGTGAGGTTTGACTTAATCCTTGCCAGACTGGGGTGCTTTAGGGGTTTGGTTTTTTCTTAGTCCTTGCATTTTATTTATCTATTTATTTGAGAGTGACAGACAAAGAAAGAGATAGAGAGAGAGAAGGGGCACACCTGGGCCTCCAGCCACTGCAGACAAACTCCAGATGCATGTGCCACCTTGTGCAGCTGGCTTACATGGGTACTGGGGAATCAAGACTCAAACCAGGGTCCTTAGGATTCAGGAGCAAGCATTTAACCACTAAGCCATCTCTCTAGCCCAAGACTTTGCATTTTTTTAGAGCCTGCTCTAGTTTTGGTTATTGTGATCTTTTTCTTGTAGGCTGTTGAGATTGGTTGTTTGACTCTTCTGTGTGAAAAATTCCCTGAAGTATTCTCTGTAGGTCTGGCTTTGTGTTCTTACAATTTGAGAGTTGGCTTTTATCATAGAAAGTTTTTCTTTCACCATCTATTATGAGGATACCTTTCACTTATTAAAGTAGTTTGGTTGGAAGCCATAATTTACTTTTTCTTTTCTTTTTTTTTTTACAATTCCTGGCCTTGGATGTGTGCCTTGGAGAGTTTCTTCTTTGATCTACTCTGTTTGGAGTCCTGTTAGCTTTTTGTATATTAATGGAACTCTCCTTTGAGAAGGTGAGAATGTATTCTTCACTAATTTTGTTGAATAATTTCTCCATGCCTTTGGTCTGAATTTCTTCTTATACCTATGATCTGAATGTTAGGACATTTCAGGGTATACCACAGTCCCCTCATGTTCTGTTCACAAAATTTTTGAACTTATTAACATTTTTGGGCTCTGAAACTGTTTCTTCTGTTTTGTCTTCCAGCTCTGAGGTTCTGTCTTCCACTTGCTTAACTCTGTGAGGCTTTCTAGAGAGGTTTTCACTAGTCCAATTGGTTTGTATCTTCTGTTTCCTTTTTCTGTATAGTACCATCCCTTTGTCGAGTTCAAATTTCAAGTTATGTTATGATGTTCTTAATGTTTCTTGGAATTCATTCTTGCACTTACTTATGTCTTCCTTAAGCTTAACCAGCTGGATATTGAGATCCTCTGTTTTTTGGCTCACCTTCAGTTCATTTATCTTTCGAGTTCTCTCTAGTTTTTGCATATTAGGTCAAGCCTAATGAAGACAGCTGTATGCATTTCATTTATGTGATTGTTGGGTTTTTGTTGATTTACTACTACCAGTTATGTAATTTCCTTGGTCAGGGTCACATAACTTGTATCTTTATTTTGGGGTTCTATTCATTTTGCCTCCTCTATATTTTCACTGGAGACTTCCATTGTGGAACAAGGCAATCTTGTTGGAGATCTCTTAGCTTGTTGTTTCATGTTGTTTCCTTTGTGTTGTGGTCTGCCCATCACAGTGTGGGAGTCCTATTTGATTAAGGGGGAAGTGAGAGTTTTCCCTTATATTGTCTTCAGTGATTGCTCCATTGTTCCATTTTATGTTTGAATAGAATAGGCTTATAATGGCTTTTTATTTTGAGATGTACAGGTTGTGGAGGTCTTGGTGCACCAGCAGCTCTGGGCTTGTGCTTACTACCACAGTGGAGTTGGGGGTGTGGGATCCCTTTGTCTTGCCTGTGGCTCCAGATCCATAGCCCTTGCTCTCACTCTCCTATGTACCCAGATGTGCAGGTTATGGGGTACTTTCCACTTGCAGGTGATTGCTGGATATTCCTATGTTCCCCTTCTGGGGTTGAGGTGATACCCCAAGTAGTCACTGGGAGTGTGGCAGGGGTCACTAGATTCCACAGCTCAGGCTGTATCAGGAACTTGGCTGGTGTGGGGGAGACAGGGACACTGTCCAAGGTGCATACACAAAGACACCTGTAGGCAGCACAGGCTGTGGAGGATGTGTGAGCAGGGGGAGCCAAGGCAGCCTGTAGGCCAGCCCATCGAGGAGGCAAGACAGAGGAGCATGGCAGGGGGAAGGAGACAAAGGAGCATGGGCCATGGGCTCAGTCCGCAGAGGCTGTGGGAGTGTGGAAGGGGACAGAGGAGCACAGGGTGAGACAAGAGTGTGAGTGAGCTATGGGCTCAGTCAGTAGAGCCTGTGGGAGCTTGGTGGGAGACTGTAGGCTGGATACAGTGGGGAGCCTCCAGAAAGCATGGAATTGAGTGCAGAACACAGACAGATGAAGTATGGTGGGGGACTCCTGGAGACAGGGAGGTGTGCAGGCCACCAACAGATGCAGCGAGGGTGCCACTGGGAGACAGGGAAGTGTGCAGGCCAACAAAAGACAAAGTGCAGGGAGAAGCCTGTGGATAACTCAGTGGGATACAGGGGAGTGCATGAGCCTTAGTCAGGACAAGACAAGGAGGCACAGAGGACATGAGTGCAGTCAGATGAGCTGGCAGGTAGCACAGCAGAAAAGTTGTTTGGAGAATGAGAGGCATGGCAATTAGGGTGAGTGGTTGGGGGGATGTGAGGGTCTAGTGGGATACCTGAGAACATGATCTACAGATTCCCAATTGTGCTCCTCTGTGCCTGTCCAATGGAGTTCCCTGTCTACTGGAGGTCTGCTAAGACTGACTCAACCTGGAGGCCCACAGATCTTGCCTGATATTACCCCAGCATAGTTAGAAGGCTACCATCTTGACCAGAAGTCCCTCCTTCTATTTATTTATTTTATTAAGAATATGCATAGTATTGACAAGGATGTAGAGAAGTAGGAACCTTCATTCACTGTTTGTGGGACTGTAAGATGGTACAACTACTATAGAAATCAATACAGAGACTCCTCTAGAAAGGTTGACTATAGAGTTACCAACAGACCCAGAAGCTCCATACCTCAGTTCAGAGATAGTTGCTCAGTCAGGTTTATAGCTGCTCAATTCATAATATCTAAGAACTGGAATCAGCCTAGGTACCCATTATTGGACAAATGGATAACCAAGACTTGTGTCAGAACACTTGATTACCCAGCAGAGGTTAATGGTAAGACCCTACTGCTGAAGACCCCATATGCTATTGGTATGGAACATGGAAAGCCACATGCCAGACAGTTGGCCCATCTAGTGCTAGAAGGTGCTACGTGAGCTACTGGGGGAAAGTGGCCAACATCTGTCCCAGCAACTAAGCTACTCAGAAGCAAACAACCTGACATGATACTCACACAAGTGCAATAGTGCCACACAGCCATGGTGGGTAACCAACAACTCTTGGATTGGCTAATAGATTCTCTCAGTGGAAAGGAACCCATATCTGGAACTGGGAAACAAGTCAGAATCATATCCAGATAATGATTTTGCTTTGGAATATCAAGTTCCCACTAATCTTGGACTACGAGAGGGTCTACAGCCATTACATTCTCTCTAAACTAATAATGGCTATCCAATTTAACCTGTACTGACTTCTCTCTCCACTGGAAAATCTGCTTTTCTTTTTCAGTTGGAAGTGGGACCTGAGGAGATAAATGACCCACCACATTTCACTGTGGCCCCACCTGAAACCACAGAGGAATTATGGAAATGATAGCTATTATTATTGCTGCTTTCTCAGTAAACCTGATATCAGCACAGTGGTGAAGGAGATAGACAATGAGGACACTAACCACCTATCAAACCAGATCCAGACTCAGCTCCTTCCCCTTCTAAAGGCCCACCTCAGTGGGGTTGTGCATTATGAGTTGTGAGAGAAGAAGTCATTTGTTGTGGGGGAATGCCAACCTATGGCTCTTTACAATATTTCTGCCTCCTGTTCTGCAAAACTCCCTGAGCCTTGGTGGTGTGTTTTTAAGTTCTAAGTCTACTTCAGTGTTGCTCTCAGCAGCTTCTTGTTTTCTGCTTCAGTATGTGTTAAGTAGCCTCAGCATCTGTCTCCATCTCCCTGGTGCAGATTGTCAGGCTCACCATGGAAACAGCACTCTGTTCATCTCACCAAATCCTCTGCGGTTTCACCTGGGCATTGGCTGAGGTGTGAGGGTTGGTTTATCTCCTCAGGTCTTCTCCTCCTTAAAAAGAACAGATTCTCAAATGGTGAATGAAGTCAGCATAAGTTAAGTGGGATAAGAATTGTTAATTTGGAGAGTGTAAGGTTCAGGAGTGACCAAGACCATAGAAACCACTCTGAGGCAAAGATGGAAGCTTTTATTAGGGAAAAACATGAGCTGCCAGGACTTACTCTCAAGAGTGGAGCAGTCAACTTTGAGATTACAGATCGTGGGCTATATAGAGTTCTTCAGTTGGGGGAAGGTGAGGAAGGGAAATAGTTAGGGTGTGAGACCAGGCGGGAGATAAGGAGACAGGAAACCTAGACTTGGGGCATTATTAGTCAAGGAAGGGATAGTGGCTGGGTGGTTCCTTGAGGAATATGGATGACCCATTTCCTTATGTCTCTGTCACCCTCCTGCTGTCCACCCTTCTGCTGTCCTCGGTGACTCCATTTTGTCCTGACCTAACAGAGAGGTTTTGGTGGATGTAGCCCCATTTTTGGCCAAAAAAAATAGTGGGAGTTTGTCATTGGAGACCATAACCTTGGTCCCCATGGGATTATCTTTAAGGAAGTGCTAAATACAAGTAATAGAACAAGCTGACCACTGAGACAGTCTGTCTATCGATCCTGAAGCAATGTTTGTCTTAATACAGTTCCATGGAGCTGGAATAAAAAAAGAATAGATGAGCACAGGCACTCAAATAGTTGCCTCAGGTCATGTAAATTGCTAATCCCTAGCACCTCTCAAGTATTCAAGACAAAATGCTTCCTGAATTCTACAAAGCACTTAAAGCAATTTGTGAGGAGTCATTCCACTCTTCATGCTATATTCTTATACAAATGCTGGTATGATGCTTTAGAGCTTACATTTCTGATTCTAATTACAGGTAGAACAGGTCATTTCAAGATAATATCTGACACTAACTGTAAACATAAAGATTCGATTGCACACAACTGATGGAATTATTTGTTTATTCACTATTAATTAAAGTATCCCTTGGTATTCTACAGAGATTGGTTGCAAGACCTCTGTGGGTTACAAGACCTCCAGATGGTTACATGTACATAAAATAGGGGAATATGTGTGTGTTACTCATACATACTCTCAAAAATATTAAATCACACCTAGACTATTTACAATTCTCAACATAAAGCAAATGCTATGTAAATAAATAGTTTTTATGCCATTAAGGGAAAAAGTTCATGCATGTTCAGTACAGAGCATTTTTGCAAATATTTTTCATGCATAGTTGGTCAAATCTGGGCTGGGAAGTAGAGACAAATCTGGAGAGGAAAGAAAGAATCTTGACTTCACAGGGTATATAAACTAGCAAAGGAGACAGTTATTTGATAGGAGGGATTGGTATCTGTAATGGGCAAAATGGTGTATTCCAAAATATGCCTACGCCTTAATCCCTGGAAATTGTGCACATTACATCTCAGTAGAAAACATGATTCAGTGAAGACTCTTAAGGGGAAGTGTTTGTTCTGAATGACTTGAGTTGACTCTAAATGCAATTATATGCACAGTTAAAAGAGGCTAGTGGAGACTGGACTAACACAGGAGAAGGTGACATCAGAATGGAAGAGTATGAGCCACAAGCCACAGAACAAAGGAATGCTACAAACCACCAGAAAACAGAAAGGCAAAAAACAGATTCTTTCTCAGACTCCAGAGGGAATATGGGCCTGCCAATACACTGATTTCAGTCTTCTGGCCTCCAACACAGTGAAAGAATAAAATTAAGTCACCAAGTAATTTGTTACCAAAGCAATAGGAAACTAATTGCTTATAATTACAATTCTTGATAAATGTCAAAATGAAAAGTACAGCAAGCTATAAGAAACCTATGTTTTATTGAGTGTATTAGGGTAAAGAATTGGGTCCAGTGTAATTATAGACTCAGTACATGAAAATTTTGATTAGTAATTGTAAAAATAAACATGAATACATATTTTTATTGTTTTTATAAAAAATGTTTTTTATTTTTTTATTTGCAAGCATAGAGAAAGGAAGAGAGGAAAAAAGGGAGGAGGGGAGAGAGAATGGGCACACCAGGGCATCTTACCACTGCAAAAAATATCCAGACATGTACTTATGCATTTATGTGGCTTATGTGGGTACTAGGGAATTGAACCCCTGTCTTTAGGCCTCAAAGGCAAGTGCCTGAACCACTAAGCCATCTCTCTATCCCCCCAAATTTGTATTCTTGAGCTCCAAAAAAATACTCTACAAAGTGCATGCTCCAACATGTTTAGATAGATGATAGAGACAATTTAAATTTCTATGCTTTTGAGGAAATTATACATACATACATACATGCATACATACATACGTGTGTGCATTTCTACTATGAGCAGATAATTTTATATTAATTGAAACTAAAAGGTTACTTTGTTCAGTTGTAGTCACAGATGTGTAACTGCCAGATTCTTTTGATAACAATGCTTTGTATTTTCTGACCATAGATTATAAGGTCTGGTAACATTGTCATGGACCTGGCTCATTTTTTTCTCTTAAAATCCAAACAAGATTCAGGTAATACCATCAATATCATCAGGTAATGGAGAAGTGTAAGAACTCTGAATATGACTGAGGGTATCTAACGTGCCAAGAACAGTAAAATCTACACAAAACCAATACGTGAGTGGCAATAAGGCCACGAAAGGAAAAACACTAATCAAGATAAACAACATGACAGGTGCAGAAATGTAAAAACATCAAAAATGACACCTTCTAAAAGGGTAGAATGCTTTTCTGAGTCAAAGTGCTAGTTGAATGTTCTGAGACTGATTAGCAAAACCTGAGAACATTCAAGTTCAAGTGAGGGTAAAGCGTTTACGAGTATGGAATAAAATCAATGTTCTTTTCTAGGTTAAATCCTCAAGCCAATAGAAAATGTTTAAATATAAAGGCCATAGTCATGCATGTATGAGCATTCAGTAATCTTTCATGGGCCAAATTTCAGGAGAGTTGAAAATTGCAATGAAAGTTGCAAACCATAATCACAGTGCCTAATGCTGCTATTAATATTAAATATAGGTAAACAAATAGGCAACCCCTTAAAAAACACACCAAAGGAAGACAAAGCTATAAGTAAATATTAGATGTCCTTACACTGCACAAGTCACTAATGTGACCATAAATGGAAAAACAGAAAGTCAATCAATATAAACTAGAATTAAATCCTCGATTACTGATTATTAGATGGAAATAAAATGATGTAACTTGACAGCAAAAGATCAAGTAAGAGACATTTATTTTAAATTACAAACATAGAACCTCAGGTAATAAATAGTGGGCAGAAAAGAGGAGGAGAGGAAGGAATAATCAATAGCTGATTTCAATAGAAAAGTAAGAGAAGATAGCTAAGTATCATGTTGATAATTAAAGGTATTCTGTAACAAAAGTATTTATCTAGTGATAGTCACTGGAAGCAAAAAAAAAAAAAAAGTATAACTTTTTAAGGAATATACCACAGAACAAGAAATAAAAGTTCTGATCTAATGAAAGACTTCATTGAATATACTTAAGATATAGTATGTGTTCATGTAATACACAAAATGTAAAGCAATATGACAAACAAGGAATGAATAAATAACAAGCATACATTGAATCTTCTAGAAAGAAAAATCATTTTTAGGCAGCCTAAAAAATAGTGCTATATAAAAAGCAAAATCAAACTATATACCCCATAAATTTTTAAAGAACTATTATTTTTAAGAGCATGTAAAAGAAGCCAGATGTTGTGGCAAATACTTGTAATTTCAGTACACATCAGGCTAAAGCAGGAGGATCTTGAGTTTGAGGCCAGCTGGAGTTATACAGTAAGCACCTATCTCAAAAGGATTTTTTTATGTGAAAAACATACATAAAAGAATTAGATAAGACACATGCCAATATAGATTAAACAACCTGTGGAGGAAAACTTACAAAAAAATTCTAAAATTCTTAGGAAACATTAATGAAAGAAAAAGAGCTGATTCTGTTGGATACACACGTAAACACGAGTACTGCTCTCACTGCTATCTTAACGGCTTCTCCAGGGAGACAGCGATAGACACAGAGGACCCTGAAAACCCATCCAAGAAAAAATCCAGGGGTTTCAAAGAGCTCAACACCAAAGTAAACGTTTTTTAACATAGCAACCAAGGCTCAGGGAACGTTGTGGAAGAGGGAGTGGAAAGACTGTAAGAGGCACAGGGTAGGAAAGTCTGTCCTGAGGCACTGCCACCCAGACACACAGAGAGACTGACTGATGCATTCATAACCCTGTGGTGAACCCCAGTAATCCAACTGAGGGCCCTCAGTGGAATAGGGAAGAGAGAGTGTAAGAGGATAAACTAAGGGAAATGGGACCAACATGTGATTTGTTCATGCAGTAAAGTACTTAGTTTAAGAATAAGTATTGAGCTGGAGAGAGGCTTAGCAGTTAAGCGCTTCCCTGTGAAGCCTAAGGACCCCGGTTCCAGGATTGATTCCCCAGGACCCACGTTAGCCAGACACACAAGGGGGCGCACGTGTCTGGAATTCGTTTGCAGTGGTTGGAGGCCCTGGCGGGTCCATTCTCTCTCTCTCTCTCTCTCTCTCTCTCTCTCTCTCTCTCTCTCTCTCTCTCTCTCCCTCCCTCCCTCCCTCCCTCCCTCCCTCTGTCTGTCACTCTCAAATAAAAAAAAGTAAACAAAAAAATTTTGAAAAAGGAGTAAGAATAAAGAAATCATACAGATTAAATTCTTCCCTGGCTTTATAAGCTAGATAAAGAACTCAAGACTCTGTGTGGTGAGTCTCTCCTACATAGTATGGAACTAAATTCTGGGCAATGCTACCCCTTAATGCTTCTCAAACTTCTACCTAAAGAACCCCTAATTATCTGTAATGAAAGCCCTCCCCTGGAGAACCAAGGACACAGAGACATGACATTCATTACAAAATTAATATGACTTCAAAAATCACCTAGTTCAATCCAAACACTGGCATAATGTGTAAATTGTATTCCATCATATTTGGATACCTATCGTAACTACGTCATTTATTAACAGTATTATCCCACAGAAACTTTGTCACACTTCCAAGTCTTCCTCTGGCACCCCCTCAGTGCATGCCAGTTTAGGGGTCATATAAGTTCAGAGGCTCCTTCCTCCTGCTCTCTAGCTTTAATAGTGCTAGAAGGTGTCATACAGGTTCCTGGGGCAGAAAAGTCATCAACAGCCTTACCTAGCGGAGGACTCAGTGCTCACAACCAACCAGCCAGGCAAGATGTGTGCACTAGCGATGAAATAGTGGTACAACTACTTGAGGAAGTAACCAACTGATTTCTGATTGGATTTGTGGTCCCCCTCCATAGCAGGGAATTCTGTAAACTTGGTCAAAAGTCCATGGATAGGGAGATCTTAGGCTAACTCGCCTGCTATTGGGGGAGATGTAGTTGGTGGTTTCCAGAACTAATTTTTCTAGTGTATTTAGTTCCACAAACTACTCATTGCTCTTCCCCTAAAAAGAATGCCATTTTTGCTTTAGGTATATTAAGTTGGGTTCCTGTTGCTTGCAACCAAAAGAAGCCTGACAGTTGTATTTATTCAATAACTTCTTAAACTGTGAAGTATCAAAAGTGCCTTCTACTGTTTTGTTTTTAGAGCTGTTCTCTGTATGCATGCTCCCAGGTAGAGGAAGAGTAAAAGGTAATAACATGATGATCAGTAGTAATATTATTTGATAACTTAGTATATATTAAGTTGTTGACAATTTAGCATACATTAAGCTTCATATTAAGAACTTTTTCATATTAGTGCTTTAAATCACAACTCTATCAAGTAGGCATACTGCTTAAATATTATAGACTAGTAAGCTGAAGATTTAAAATATTCTGTAACTGGGGCTAGAGGAAGGGCTTAGCTATTAAGGTACTTGCCTGCAAAGCCAAAGCACCCAGGTTCAATTCCCCAAGACCCATGTAAAGCCAGATGCTCAAGGTGGTGCATGCTTCTGGAGTTCATTTGCAGCAGCTAAAGGCCCTGGTGCTCGCTTGCTCGCTCTCGCTCTCTCTCTCTCTCTCTCTCTCTCTCTTTCTCTCTTTCTCAAATAAATAAAAAATAATATATTTTTTAATCCTGTACAGAGCTCATAAATAGAGAAGAATTAGAACACAGGTCCTTACTATTTCAGAAACGATGTGATTATCTACTATCTTATACTATAAATATCCTAACTGCATTAATATTTCATTCAGTCCTTCTACTGTGACTATAAAGAAGTTTCCATAGTTTTCTGTAGACATTTCAATCACCCCCAAGAAAGCAAACTTGGTGGGTTGCTTGGGTTGGCTTTGTTGCTTAATCACTTTAACTTATAAAAAAGAAAAAGCTATCACTTACTTTGCCCAAAGAATGTTCCCAACTTTCTCAGGCTGATATAAATTCGGGTAAAATGAAAATAAAATGCAAAAGGCCATTATTGTTCACAGGCCAAAATTCTTTCCACATTCTCAGAAACTATTAAAATTAAATATTAAAATCCTGAGGTACCATTGTATTATTCAAAGCCAATTTTTATAGCACCTACTTTTACAAAGATAAATCTCAAGAGAGTGGGGAACATTTGGTTAAGTGTTCTTTTCTTTCCCCTTAGAAATACTGGGAGTAGTCAGAGCAGTTTTAAGCCAAAGGGAGAGCATTGAAGAGATGTAACTATCCTGAAATAACTTAAGTGATTTACTGTGCTTTAAGACCTATATCCTACCATCAAGTTGCATTAAAGGGATGGGATAAAATAGAGGCAACTTAAGTATATATTCAGCATGTATGTGTCTGCATTTGTACATAATATATATTATGCTACTATGTCATTTTACCCTCTTTGTTACAGCCAATAACTCAACAATCACTTTATTCCAGCCAAGGGGACAATAAATGGCAGGCCTCCGTCTGTTTTATACTGCATTAGTGCCTTGCTTCCACCAGCTCATGATCCTCACTTCCCGGCCAACCTCCATCATTACTGAGTGTGAATTAATAAACAGCCTCTTTCCCCTGGTGCAGCAGCTCCAGTGGCCCACACGGCACGTTGTGGCATCACAGCTACATAGTCACAAGCACAGAGACTTTCAGAATTTGGAAATTAATCCACTTGAAATTTTCCATCTCAACAATAGCTTTTTCCTTCCTAAGAAATAAGCTATTTCATTGAAACCTAGTTCTTCCTACCTCTCACCTAACCTTCCCTTCCATTTTAACAAACTAACCAAAATCTGCTTACTTCACCCAGACCGATCACAGAATCTAGCTCAGTGCCTGCCCCAAAATGGATCCTAAGTAAAATGTTTCTGTAATTTTTAACAAGCTAGTATCCAAACTGTTCTACCTGGAGGACACAGATTCCCTTCAATTGGCCCCTTCAGTAACAGTATTTTTTTTTTCATAGAACCAAATACCTCTGTTCCCAATGCCACCCCCACTGATGTTTCTATTGTCTATTTTCTGTTTTCAAACTCAGCAAAAGTTCTCAAATGCTGGAGTTTTACATGAACTGAGGAACATTTCTGAGAGTTTTGTTTATTTATTGTGTATTGTTTTATTTGCTTGTTTTTGAGATAGCCTCTCATTATGTGCCCCATATATGGCCTTGAACATGTGCCAATCCTCCTGCCTGAGTCTCTTGAGTATGGAGGTAGGAGACATGGACCATCAGTTCTGGCTTGATTCTGCTTTTCTTTTTCTATGCTAGCTGTGTTCTTGGAAATGAGAAGAGGGTTTCACTCTGGACCAGCATGTGTACTCCACATCAGCTTAATCTGACAAGTAATTACACCAACACTATTGTCACTCACGTTTTAAAGATATGAATATACAGCCATACCTTTAAGATTCAGTCAAAAATTGAGATTCATACTCATGATCCCATACTGACTTTTTTTAAAAAAACTCTTTTTAATTTTTTTTTAAAAAACTATATTTATTTATTTGCAAGCAGAGAAACAGAAAGAAAAGAGACAGACAGCCACTGAAAACAAACTCCAGTTGCATGCACCACTTTGTGCATCTGGCTTTATGTGGGTACTAGGGAATCAAAAACAGGTCATTAGGTTTTGTGGGCAATTGCCTTAACAACTGAGCAACCTCTTTATACCCATACGAACTCTTGATGAGCTCTTCCCTCATAACATACTGTCAAAATGAGGTTACTTGTCATTGATTGCCAGTGTGCTTTCCATTTCCTGTACACATGACTGGGATTTATTTGACTATATAACAGAGAATCCAGCTGCAAATAAACTGGTTTATTCTGCCTACACACAAAGGATACCACATTGGCTCTGCTCTTCACACTGTGAAATATTACTTTTTAGTCTGGGATATTTTCCAAATTTGAAATGCTGCCTTTATTTCTCCCAAACCAAATAATAAGTGCCTTGCATCTAACAAAAATAGAATGACAGATTTGTGTTTGCTTCTGGTTTTTTATTTTTCCAGATTATATCAGAAAACACAGAGGAAAACAATAGTCTTGGAGTATATTAGGCAACAATGCTACATCATACATTTCTGAACAGTGCTGAAAACATAACCCTGGTAAAATGAATTAAATTGGTTGATTTATTCATTCCTTGTGTATTAAAACTGTTGTCTATAAAGTGTCAAAACTTGCTTGAATATAATAACATCTGATTTGATGTATTCTCTCAGTCACTGAAATTGTAGTGAAATCCAACCCTGAAGTAAAGTTATTTTTGGAAACCAAATGTTTTTATTAGTAATACTCTGCTGAAAAAGCAGATGTTGCTCAATTTGAGTTCTAATATAAAACCCAAGTGTTTACCTTGCAAAAAGAGGGGGAATTGAGAATTCTCAGTGTCAAGGACAGTTTCATACTTAGATAACCAAACACCCTGAGGGACATAGTTCCAGAGTTCACTTGGGCTGATCATGGAGGTGCAAAAGAAAGGATAACTGCTCTAAACCACAGTCCAGAGCAAAGACACTCAAGGGATGCATTAGTCAATGGTCAATAGGATGTCAGAGGGTAAGAAGCAAGCCTTGCTAAGTCGCTGATCTAGAGGTGACACTCACATGCAAGATTCTACCTGAAGATCTCCTAAACTTTTGTGCCCTTGCCTAGGAAGTTGCCATCACAAAACCCACTATCTAGTCAATCATGGAAATACATATATTCTTGAATGAAATGGATGTTCACTGGAACACAGATCCTCACACACATCAGTTTCACTATACATAGAGAAGTTACATCTTCACAACTGGGTTAGCTCCAATCCTCTTCCCCATAGTTTTATGTTTTTTCTCCACTTTCCTATTTCTCTTCCTTTCTTTGAGAATATATTATCATTAATTTTCAGGCTTCCTGAATTGCTTGCTTAGTTAATTACTCTTCAATATTCTTGTTTTTAGAAAGGTATTTTCAAATCTATAGTTTTCCCCCCAAATGGCGTTAGACACATTCTCATTTTAGCCATGTTCTTATTTCCAATCAATGTTAAATATTTCACAAATCCCATAAAGCTTTCTTATTTGACCAATTAAGTATCTAGAATTGTGTGTTCCTCAGTTTCCAACTGCATTAAGGATAGAGGGAAGGTATTATTTTGGCTATAAAAACATTATTGTTTATTACATTTGGATTAAAAAATCAGTTGGGAAATAGTCTTTGGAAGTTGTTGCAACTTCTTTTGTGCCTGAAAATATTACCTGTTTTATTTATTTACTTATTCATTTATTTAAAAGCAAGAAACAAACAGAGAAAGAAAGAGGGAGAAAGAGAGAGAATGGGCACATCAGGGCCTACAACCACTGCAAACGAACTCCAGATGCATGTGTCACCTTATACATCTGGCTTACATGGGTACTGGGGAATCAGGCCTCCAACTGGGGTCACTGGGCTTCACAGGCAAGTGCTTAACAGCTAAGACATGGCTCCAGCCCTTATCCATTTTTTAAAAATGGTATCATGTTTACTATAAAAAGAATGAAACTTTTCTATATATTTGAAACAAAGTTCTATATACTTGTTCATATTAAATAAAGTCTGTAGTTGTGTTATTCAAAACATGTATGTCTTGGGCTGGAGAGATTGCTTAATGGTTAAGGTGCTTGCCTACAAAGCCTAATGGCCTGGGTTTGATTCCCCAGTTCCCATTAAAGCCAGTTACACTGTCTTACACTGGAGTTCATTTGCAGAGGCTAAAGACCCTAGTATACTCTTTATCTCTCTCCTTACAAATAAATAAATAAAAGAAAAAAACATGTATCTCTTAAATCTTTTGGCCTCATGATTTCTCAAAATTTCTACCTATTAAGCTATACTATTTTCTTCTTATGCATTGCTTTATATGTATTTTATGATATATTCTTAAATGACTACAATTCAATGATAACCATGAAATATATTCTAGTACTTTAGTCTTACTCTGTTTTCAACTTCAAAATTAATAATTTTGTTACTAATTCCTTCTTATGATGATCAATATGTTTTAGTATTTTCTTATTGATTCCATTTTGATTGATCAGTTTTTATTTTAAAATAATAGAATTACATAAAATTTGCAAATAGAGCAAAGAACTCATATGCTTTTTGCAATTATTAACAACTAACTCACACATATACATAATTTTGTCTGAATACTTCAGAAGTAAGCTATAGGCAGGATGCCCCCCTTTTGTCCTGTAAATATTTTGTTGTTTCTTAAGAACAAGACCTTTCTCTTGCAAAGTTTCAATGAACAAAATCAAGATATTTTGATTTGGTGCAATAGTATCATTAAATTATAATTTTATTACATTTTCACTAATTTTCCAATAATGTCATTGGTAGCAGGAGTAACATATTTCAAATAGTAGCTTGGTTTGTTATGGTTTTTCACAATCATACATGGAACTTTGTTGGTGTCTATTTTTAAAAAATATTTTATTTATTTATTTGATAGAGAGAAAATAACAAAGAGAGACAAAGGGAGAATGGGTGCTCCAGGGCATCCAGCCACTGCAAACAAACTCCATATGCATGTGCCCCTTGTGCATCTGGCTTATGTGAGTACTGAGGAATCAAGCCTGGGTCCTTTGGCTTCACAAGCAAGTCCTTTAACTGCTCAGCCATTTCTCCAGCAGCTTGATGTCCATTTTTAATCTGAGAATTTCCTCATTTTTTTAACTTTGTTTAATCATGATAGAACAAATTCAGGTCAGATGTCTTATAGCATGTGCCTCAGTAATGTAATTTTCCTGTGATTACATTCAGAACATGCACTTGTTGACAAGATTCCTATTCTTCTTAACATATCATGTCAGGGTACCTGCTGTGTGTCCCATTCCTGGTAATATTGCCTGCTCAAGCTGTTACTCACCCACTGTAAAGTTACTCTTTTTCCCTTTACAGTTACTAAGTATTTCATAGAGTGATACCTGGGGTTATGAAGGTTTTAATACGTCATACCTTGACAGATTTTCACTCACTAGTTTTAGCATTCTTTGGTGACTGTTTTCTGAATAATTTGTCCTCGAGTAGTTGCTAACTGGGTTTGTTTTATATCTCCACCTTCCTGTCTACATTTATGAGTTAGCCTTCGACTTCAAGAAATCATTTGTGTTTCTCACCCGGGGCACCAATTGTCCCATAACACAACATCTCATACAACATATCACTTCAAACTTACTGGTATAAAACAATTATTTTATTTTGCTTATACATACAAATGCACAGTAGACACATGCTCTGTGACATTAGAGTCTTCAAATGGGAAGATTCAGATGGCTTGCTGTGACCTGAATGTAGGCTCTAGAACAGTGGGGCTGAATGGTGCCTTCTTCACTCACATACATAGTGTTTGGGATGGGGACACTAACAATGGGCTCAGCTGGTATTGTCAACTGCATAAGATACACATGGCCTCTGCTTCTGGCTTGGATTGCTCACAGCAGAGACATTAGCATGTATGTCCCCAGGGATGCTTCCATAGAGCAAGGAACCCAAGAAAATCAAGCAGAAGCTTGTTAAAGGGAACAGAAATCCCACTACAGCACTCATTGAAAGGAATTTTTTAAAACTTTTGTCGATTTTAAAGCAGCTAAATGCTTATTTATTCATATGTAACTGTGCATATTCAAACCATAGGGTAATATTTTGAATGCTAGGTAAAAGAAACGCAGTATGAGTGGGAGAGGTGCGGCTGCCTGGCCCCTGCCGTGGGTGCTGGGACATGCCGCTGAAGCTGGTCCACCTGAGGGGCTCCCGTTCCCAGCGTGGTCCGAGGTGGTATGCCTCTTTGCTGCAGCGCTAGCTGCATGGTCCCCGAGATGCATGATAGGACATGCAGCCAACAACAAGCAGTCTGTGAGGGGAATGTGCATGGAGGGAACCCCACGGTGGCCATCTTCTTCTGTGTGGTATGAAATGGTATGCTTGTTTGATGAATGTGGTCCGGAAAACCCTGGAAATAGTTGAAGGACTAAAGCACATGCTGTAGTCCTCAAAAGTAGCACATATGGAAAAAGACTGTCAACATGATGTGGCAGAGTTTCTTTGGTAGCTGCTCCATGTAAGAAGACATGCAAATGAGGCTGAGGTAGCTTCCCAGAAGGGACTTGCTTTTGCAGAGGAGGAATTACAAAGGGAAAGGGACACGTGCCCCGTGTCCTCTGCATTAGCCCCTGATTTGGAGGGTTAGTTGGCTAAAAGAGAGGATGAGATGGAGATGTTGGTTTGCTGGTTTTGTTGTTGTTGTTGTTGCTTGTTTGCTTGTTTTATAGCTGGAAGGATGTAAGAGAAAGAGAGTAGGACTGCTAGACCTATGCTAATAAGTCCTTCCTAGGATCCTGACACTCTTGGAATCCGTGGAAGGAATCAGAGTGAGGTTGAGGAGAATGAGCTGAAAGTATTAGAAGACACCCCTCAGATCCAATTTTTAGTAGAGAGGAAGAGAAATTTGCGTGATTCAGTGTGCAGATGAGGGTCTTAGTGGTCTAGTTCAGGAGTCCATGCTAGTCAAGGAGCATTGTGCCTCTGAACTGTTTGGTTGGAACCACTTTCTTTCTTTCTTTCTTTCTTTTTTTTTTTTTTTTTTTTTTTGTTGTTGTTGTTGGAACGACTTTTAAGCAGGAAGTGAAAGAACTTCTCTCAGCCTGACTTTTGAGGACATGACTTAATCTAAGTGCTGTGGAAGTGGAGAAATTGATTAATGTAATTATTCTTTCCTCCTTGAGACAAAGGCTACATAACCTGAGACAGAATGAGGAGAATCATTCTCTGGTGGAATGGCTCACACAAGTCATTAGGGACTCCTGGTTATCACCAGCTGAAAATCCCATGATTATCAGGGACTAGAAGAGGAATGACAGGCATTACTGAGGTACCTAGGTATGGGAGAGGCTATGTTTGATACCCGGTTTTCTAGGTAAGATAGAACTGTGTTCACAGGTGAGATTAAGAAAAAAAGAGGCTGACTCAGCAGTGACCTTGGGACTGGTATTGGTCTCTAGTGGCTTTGATGAGCCCTTTTGTAAGGTATGATCTTTATAAGGAAGAAGAAACTTTGGCTCATCTGAGTTGACTTACATTGTGATGTGAATTGGCTCTCCATAAAATGATAAAACAATCTAGAGGAGAGAAAGAAAGAATAGACAAAGAGGTACATCTAGGCCACTTGAAGGCAAATGTGGCAATATTTGTGTCAAGCTGAGCCTAGGGAAAATGCTATGTAAGTGAGCTTCTGGAAGACTTGAAAGCCTCAGCAACAATTCACAAAAGAAAAGATTAAGTTTGACATTGGGTTAGGCAGTTTTCCCTCCAGAGTATGATATAAAGTATCCTGGGAGTGGACGTTGTTCACCTAGCCTCAGGCCCTTTCAGCAGCCAGATGTAGCTTGTGGAAAGGCAATGGCCACAGTGCTTGCCCAGAACCTGTCAAAACTGGAGCAGTCTCTAGCAACAAGCAGGGCAGCCCTTGGGCACAGGCTGGACTGAGCAATTCAAGCCAGCCCCACTGAGACCACTGGGAATGAGGAGACACACAGCATCCCTGAAGTACAGAAGCATTAAGGATGAGGAAATAGTACAGAGTCTGGTAAATGACAGGGGGTTAGAGAGATCTAGATAAGGTAGTGCCTTTGCATCTGTGGTACTGCACCATCATTGAATCAGATGGGATCTTTTCAGTTGTATTGGATCTTGCTAATGTTTTGCTGTAGTATCCCCTTAGCTGCTGGCTCTTGAGATTATCTAGAACTTGATTGGAATGAATAATGGTGGGCCTTAAGAGATCCTGCTCATCCTCACCAAAAGAAAAAGGGCAGGGAGTCTCTTTCATTACCTGGATGTTTAAATGCTAGCCTCCGAATGTCTTACAGATTTTTAAAAGCATCTAAAAGATACTAAGGAGAGTAGTAAGCGTGTAAACAAAGAGTTCCTACATAAGTTTTAAAAGGGCACTTATGGAGCTATAAGGCTGTTAACGATGGAAAACCCTACGTTGGGATGATTTATGTCCCTAAGAATTATTGGCCAAGAAATATACTCAGGGCCCAAAAATTAAATGCCTATTTCCACTGCTATTGATTTCATGGAAGAACTAGATGGTAAGGTCTTATTACATCAGATATGGCATGTTTTGGTTATGGTACATGGTGAAATCAAGCTGGGACTGAACCATAAGCTCCTTTCATGCTGGCTGGCTTTTAGAATGCCAGAAGGTACCATGAAGGCTGTTGGGAGAAAATTGTCACCAATAGTCCTACTTAGCTGTGGACTCTGTGTACTACACTACCAACATGCCAGGTAAGACGGTGCACTGGTGCAATAGTGCATTGCTACCATGGCTGTCGTATGTCATATGTCAGGTCATATTTAAGGTCTGCTCCACAGAAGGGGATTCACCTCTGGAATCTCTTTTGCCTAGGCAAAAGCCTGTGACTGGAGAGGTCATAGGCTCCAATGGGGAGGCTATTGCTCTTGCTTTGAAAGTGATGTGACTACCAAATTTCCTTCTAAACATTTGTGCTTATTCCCATAGCTGGCCCAATCTTAATGATTGTAATCTCTCAAACAATTGCAGCTGAATGGGCAACATTATCTGCCCAAAGACTTTTTTTTTTTTTCAGTGCCATATCCCTCTGCTCACACCAGTTCTTTTCTACACAATGCAGCCCTGCACAAGTTCTCGGGACGCAGGCATAACAGCAAGCCTCTCACATACTGCTTCTAGCCCCATCCAAGCAAAGTTCTTTCTCATCCTCATAAAACATACCTGCACAGTACATAGTTCTTACTGCTTTCAGGTCATTCAACTCTGACCAGAATGGTCCATCAAGCTGTACTTACAGCACTGCAAGGAGTCTATTAGGCCAAGATTTCAAATTTGCCCACATTCCTCCTATAAAGCAGAACCAACCCAAAAACCATGCAGTCAGGTTTCCAGCCGCAGTGAAACCACTTCTCTGGTTATTAGCCAGGGCTCTCTAGAGAATGGAATACTCCTGTGAGTAACTTTAGAAAACTTCCTGGTTCACTACGAGACTTGAATAGAATCAGTTCTCTGGTCTGTTGTTGGTGTTCTCTATGGAAGTGTAATGCAAGTCTGAGCAAGAGAGAATACACAGCATTCATTCACTTGACATCATTTAGTACCCAAATCTGTGACTGGTTCATCGCCTAGCTGCTGGGTATTCAAATAAGAAATAACACAGGACAGTAGCTATGTGATTTTTCTCCTTTCATAGACCATCTGTTGGCAAGGGAAATGGCAATTTGTTTCTGATTATAGTTTAATATCCTGTTCAATCACAGTGCTCTATTTGTAAGCTCAATTCAGAGAACTTTTCATGTGCACTGTTTCTGAGAAATGTGTGCTTGTGTGAAGGGGGTTCCAGTGGCTTTCTGATAGAGTATGAGAAATCAGAAAGTATCCTGGAGCAATTTCAATGGAACCAAGAGCCCTGGACACCAGCCAGGTTTCTTTGTTTAGAAGACCACGTTTCTGAAGCTCAAAGGCTGGGGTCTCCCTGTAGGAGGGACGTGTGTTTGTTTTTTTTTTTTTGTCACCAGACTGAAAAGAAATACTTTATGTTCAGATGGTTCCACAGCTTCTAAGAGATTTGGGAAACCAAGGTTAGCAGGGTCTGTTTTTAAATTGTGTTTTAGGGACAATATTTGAAAGAAACTATACATGAAAGCAAAGGCAAACTTTTGGAAATGTTTGAATTTTTTTTTTTCCTCTCCAGCTAATTACCTCCCACTCACAGGAGCCCTGAAAGAGCTTCCAGTAAATGTTTACTGTAGTGGATGCTCACTTATTACAGGAAACTGACAGTGCCTAATCCAAGTCTTTCAGATTGCCAAATTAGAAACAAAAATAGATTTGCTCAGGAGGTGTTTATTTCTGATTTTTATGCAAATTTTCTAAAGCTTAAACCATATGCATGCATGCACACTGGAGCTGACACTCCTAGCTCTAGGAGTGAACACTCCCACCCCCTCTGCTGCTGTCCAACTAATGCATTGTTACTCAAACACACACAGGGCGCTGCTATGTCCGGGGTGCGGAGTGAGAGCTATGCTATCTAACGTAGTAGCCACCAGCCGCATGTGTCCAGCGAGCATTTGAATGGTGGCAATCTTGATGGAGATTGGCTGCATGTGTGAAAATACATACCAAATCTTAAAGATTTAGTTCAAATAAAGTCTTTGTAAAATATATAGTTAATAATTGATCTATTGATTACATGCTGAATTAAATAAAGCATAGTCATAAACTTTGTTTTATTTGCTTATTTTTGCTTTATTTTAATGTGACTGCTAGAAAATTGAAGATAACATATGTGGCTCTAATTATATTGAAGTTGGAAAGCACCAACCAAACTGGAAAAGTTGGAGCATAGAAGACACAGGCTTGTCTTTAAGGAGTGTTACATTTATTTTATTTTTATTTGCAAGCAGAGTGAGATAGAGAAAAGAGAGACAAAGAGAATGGGCTCACCAGAGCCTCTACAAATGAACTCCAGATATATGGGCCTCTGTGCATCTTGCTTTATATGGGTACTGAGGAATCAAATCTGGGTCACTGGGCTTCACAGGCAAGTGTCTTAAAGACTGAGCCATCTCTCCAGCCAGAGCATCACACTTTATATACTTGAGAAGCAGGTCACCAGGTGATCAGTACAGCATCTAAGGGCACTCACAGGAGGAATGCAGAATCCCACTTTGGGTTGAAAATGCTTCGCAGATAGCACTATGGTGCTTCTCATCATGTTATCTGTATTCTAATCCCCACCATTGCAATAATATGTTACTACCAATAATAAAATAAACTCTGCCAATGTGATTGACATTAGCATCTTGAGATAAGAAGATTATCATGTATTATCCAAATGGGGCAAACATAAACAAGAATTGCAAAGGAAGGCAGAGGAGGAAACAGGAATGGTGCAGTGGTATACTATGAGGAAACACGGCTTTCCGAAGTAGGAAGAGGACCAGGAGTAGAGAAGGTAGTTAGCCTCTAAATTTGAAGAAGGGCAAAGAGTAGATTCCCCAGAACAGTCAGAAAGAAGTGCATGCTGCCAACACCTCTAGCCTTGTGAGGCCTGTGTCGGACTGTGAAACTATAAAGCTATAAGATAATAAATCTTGATTGATTCAAACCAACTAGTGTGGGGCAATTTGTTAAGGCAACAGTACAAAATAATATGTATAGGAAAGTGAAATATAAACTTAATGGTGAGCAATCCATCTTCTACATCCATCCACTTCCAAACTCCTCCTTGTTTGAGCAACTATTAACATATCATCCTGGAATGTTTGTAATCAGTGGTGCTAGGGAAGGAACTCAGGAACTCTTTCATGTAAGACAAGCTGTCCAGCACTGAGCCATGGGCCCAGCCCTATGCACTGCTTTGCAGTGAATATTCGTTGTCTCTTTGGGAGTTGTCCTATTTTATGTCCACCAGACATTCTCTTACATAGACACAGATGCCACACAGCTGGTTTGAGATTATGCTTGCCATTCTTCTTTGAGATGTGGGAAGGTAATCTTACTGGTTGTAAAGGCTGTTCTTGGATTGTCTGCCTTGCTCTCTAGCTGCCTCTCTGTTTGCAGGTAATATGGAGGTGATTAAAAAAGATTATGAAAATGTGAACTGGGCCTCTGGTATCATTTTAAAATCAAGGTAGGAAATTAAGCCTTCAAAGTGAAATAATTTTGTTCACCTTGAAGTAAATGGCAAAGTTGTAATAGAATTAGCTCTCCAAAACCACATTCTTTGTACTAAGGGCATATCGAAAATCACCTAGTTTGACTTCTACAATTTGACTTCTACAATTTGACTTCTACAATTTGAAATGGAAATCGACAGAAGAAACGATCGTAGTGACCAGCATGGTCATTCACTTTTTTTTCAGATTTATTGAACACTTTCAATGTGCCTGGCTCCCTACCAGGGGCTGGGAATCCACCCATGACGGAGTAGAGCAGCCACTATCTTTGTGAAGCTCACGTTTTGCTGGAACATGAGGAACGGCGTAGTGCTGCCCGAATGGCCCGTGAGCTGCAGAATGCTCTTCACAGCACAGCTCTTGGCCCTTCGCATTATTTCATACAGCTCGAGTAAGTACACAAGAGCCCTCCAAATCTCCCAAGGCCATTGTTTCTGCCCCCGCTTAAGTCTTCAAGAAGAACTAAAATGACTTGCTTAAAACTGCAGGAAATAACATCAGAAAGATGAGAAATGCTGGACTCTTTTTTCCTTTAGACATATCAATTGAACAGTATGCAGATCAATTCCTCTAAACTTTATTGCTAAGTCAACCCACCAGAAGAGCACAGGTGTTTCTCTACTTACACTGGGGTTACATCCCAATAAACCAATCATAAAGGGGAAATATGTTAAGACAAAATGTAACTAGTACCTCTGACTTACTCAACATATTACAGGGACGCTGTCTACTGTAGAGTGTCAGGTGTTCCTGTGCATGATCCTGTGGCTGCCATGAGCTGCCAGTCCAGCGTCAGGAGAGACCATTGCACCCCATATTCACCTGTCAGAAAATAATCCAGCCTCAAAATGTACAACATCACTTCCATTCTGTCCAAAAGTTGAAAAAATGTAAACCAAACCATCATAAGTAGAGAGCAAATGTATGATATGATTAAAAGTCATAAGCAATGCCAAATGTTCAGATAATGGCTAAATTCAACAGAAGAGAGAGGGTTTCTACTCTCTACATTGCCTAGATAGAAGAAAACAATATGCCAAAATGGTAAAAAGTAGAAGCAATTCAGCCCTGAGCCTCTACTTCATCAGAGAGTCTAAAAGCTCTGTCACACTAAGGAGTCAATCATGATTGTCTTTCTCCTCTGTGGACACACAATTACTACTGTGTTGACTCTCTGCACTTCCATTGTTTTGATTTCTCTAATTCTGACAGCTCAAACATGTGACAGCTCATAGATGTTGGAGAGTAAGTACACATTGGTACCCTGAATCTCTTCTATATAGAGCACATGTTGAAAATATGCTATCTTTCTTTAAATGTTGTACCTTCCCTCTATTGTGGACAGCCCACTAACTTCTCTGAGACTCTTTCCATGCATATGCTAGAGGGATAAAAGCATAAAGAGCCCAATGTGGCAGCATAAGCCTATAACATTGGCATTTGGGAGGGTAAGGCAGGAATATTGTTGCTAGATCAAGAGGCTAGCCTGGACTACATAAGGGTTCTATCCAGGCTGGGCTATGTTGTAAGAGGACGAGGAGGAAAAGATCTTCCTAGTGTTGAGACTAATAACACAAGTGACATGATGTAGGAGAACACACTGGTAATTCCAGTGCTATGGATGCTGAGATAGAAGGACTGTGAATTCAAGATCAGCATAGACTACAAAGACTGTCACAAGCAAACAAATAATACAACAAAAACATGAAACATAGTCAGGACTTACATCTGGCACAAGAATTAGACAAAAATATTAACAATTATTATTACTACTCATTACTTTCCATTATTACTACTATTATTACAAAAATAGCCTAAAGCAACATTTTATTTTTAAAAAACTTATTTGAGAGAGAGAGGATTGGCATACCAGAGCCTGAGCCACTGCAATCAAACTCCAGATGCTTGTGCCAGCTAGTGGGCATGTGCAACCTTGCACCTGCCTCACCTTTGTATGTCTGGCTAACATGGAATCTGGAGAGTACAACATGGGTCCTTAGACTTCCCAGGCAAGTGCCTTAACAGCTAAGCCATCTCTCTAGCCCTTAAGGAATTATTTTCATCATAAGACTGGCACCTTTTCAAAATAAATCTAAGAGACTGGATTCTTAAAACATTGTTTGATATGAATCTATGAATTATTGTCTGTTCTTTAAAAACCTATGTAATCTTCCATCAGCCATTAAGAGGGCTCAACTATGACCGAAAGTAGGAGATTATTCCAGTGCCTATTAAATGCTACCTCCTGGACAGCTGCCTTTTAAAAGCCAACTCTCCTAAACCTCTGTACCAGTTACTTCAGTGTGTCCACTTAGAGCATAAGTTAGAATTATGAACAACATTTGAGAAAGCAGGTTGTCTTCCATAAAGTGGATGGGCCCATACAGTCAGTTGTATAGGACAACAAAATAACCTGCATCTTTGACCAGATAGCCTTCTGGCTTCACTGGCCTTGGGAGAAGATTCTACTCTCTCCCAGCCTCAGCTTCCTCATATGGAGAGTGGACATCATTATGACTAAGGCTTAGCCATTGCTTGGAAAGCTCTTGAGTATGTGGTTACACACAATAAACTATACATACAGTTACCCCCACAAGTAGTTAGCATAGCCACTAATTTTTATTTGCCTTCAGTAGCCTAATTTCATCTAGAAGAAAGGTATATCCTCTGAATCTCAGTAAAAATCCTGTGTTTTATTCAGTAATCCATATTCAGCCAAGAACTCTAACCTATTTTTATCATTTCTCTGAGTACTGTAAACCTCAGGTGATCAACCACATTGTTTAGCTGCATCTCTCTCTCTCTCTCTCTCCAAAGTTATTCATAACAAGATCACAATTAGATACAATTTTCTCCAGAGACTGAATTATAATTACCAGAGAATGGAAGTAAATTTTCATATTATAATGGAATTCAAAAAGTAAAGTGTCTTGCCACCTTGACAAACTGTTCATTTACTTGTTGTCTGTTTGTTCAAAATTATCATTCATTAAACCACTTTTGCTGCACAAAGTCAATGGGGCAGCTCACAAACTATACCCATCTCCCAAACAAGGTGTTTCCCTGTGTAAGACTCCTCATAGAGGAAGAGGTTTTCTTTATTCAGGACATGTTAGGTAATAGGCATTCTGCCAGGAGTGGTTGATGTTCCTTTTATCTGGTTTCATCCTGACAGCATGTCCATACAGTAAGCATTAGAAATTACATTTTATTCATTCAAAAATTCAGGCTTAAAGGGTGAGTTAAATTGCCCATTGACATCAGTATTCAAATCCAGTCTTAACTTACTCCAAAGTCTGTGTTTTCAACACTGCACCAACCTTGCAATTGGCATCACTGTATTTTATTTTCAAATGAGAATTTTACAACATGAGCAAAATGGGTCTTTCTCATGGTTTCTCGAGGTTCAGTGAAGGTTAACAAGTATAACACTGGCTGATTCCCTTGTGATGACGTAATATACATTGCATAGCACATACGTAACGTAGCATAGCACATAGCATAGTGCACAGCACAGCACGCAAATGTAACATGAACATGGGGCAGCACTTTCATTCCCAATCAAGCCCATCTGAAACAGTGATGGGCTCTAATATGCCCTTCTAATAGTCACCTGTCTAAAGCTCTTACTCCTTTATCTTCTATCCACTCTCACTATCACTACTCACAAATCTTATCACTCATAAATGTTCATAACCTTTGTTATCATAGAATTATTCTAAATTCAATGGTTAATCATTTGTCCACTTTCCGTTTGCATTTTATCTACTCTTCCCACTTTGTTCACTTGACCTGAATGGGACTTTTAGCTTATCAATTCTTGCAATATCCCTCAATTAGCTCATTCTTTCCCCCCCTTCTTAGTATTCAAATTTCAGTCAGTCACCTGCCTGGTTTCTTGTAATTGACAGTCTCATGTATCCCAGGCTTGCCTTGAACTCACTATGTAGCCAAGGATGATCATGAACTTCTGATTCTTCTGTGTCAACCTCCCAGGCCTCTGCTCCCACACCCAGCTTATATGGTGCTAAGGATTGAAAGCGGTGCTTCTTACATGCTGAGCAAGCACTCTTCCAACTGAGCTACATCCCCAGCCCTAATCATCTATTATTTATTGATTTATTTGCAAGCAGAGAGAGAGAGAGAGAGAGAGAGAGAGAGAGAGGGAGAGGGGGAGAGAGAGAAGAAGAAGAAGAAGAAGAAGAAGAAGAAGAAGAAGAAGAAGAGGAGGAGGAGGAGGAGGAGGAGGAGGAGGAGGAGGAGGAGGAGGAGGAGGAAGAGGAGGAGGAGGAGGAGGAGGAGGAGAGAATGACCGCACCAGGGCACCTAGACCCTGCAAACAAACTCCATATGCATGCATCTCTTTGTGCATCTGGCTTTAGGTGGGTACTGGGGACTTGAACCTGGATTCTTACACTTTGCAGACAAACAACTTACCTGTGAGCCATCTGTCCAGCCCTTGTCTATTCTTTTAATAGCACTCTAATGAGCCTCTCTGTTTTGTTATCCCTCTATGACAAAATTTCTAATCCTCAATAAACTGAGCTTTCTATTTAAATTAAAGCCACATCTGAAAAGCTAAATCCTGCTAGAAAAACGTCACACAATGGATGTTGCATCATAAATCATAGTTTATAATAAATGCTTAATGAGCACCTTCAAATTGTCATGCAATGTTTTCCTAGAACCCTGTGATGCCCCTGACCTAACTTTCCTATTCCCACTCTCAAGCAGCTCACATCTCTTATCTCATGTGGAAAACTAAAACTATCAAACAAAGCATTCACTAAGCCTATATAATCAATCCTGAATGTCAGCACTCTCCCTTTCTCCTCCCTGTGTATCTCAAAGAAGAGGCCCATCTCCTAAGCATGCCCAACCTATACACATTAACTTTGATCCATTCAATCTCTTATGGTTTGAAATTTTTATTGACTGTGGTGGTTTGAATAGAATAGATGGCCCCCAATATATTCAGTTGTTTATTTGTTTGTAGTATGCATCTTTAGCCACCTGGCCAGAGGCAGTGTCACTGGGTGGATCTTAAGGTATGGTGGTGGGTTTCAGATTTCAATCTCAAGATATGCAAAGTGCCTAGCTGGAGTTCCTGAAGTGTGCTGTCCTGTGTGGCTTTAGACTTGTGTTTCTCTTTCTCTCTGCTTGGGCCTGTGAAGGCAGGCCAGCTTCTTCTGCCATTATGGATCTTCCCCTGGATTTGTAAGCTTCAGTAAATATCCCTTCTTCCATAACTGTGCCTGGTCTGGAAGTTCATCTCAGTGAACCTACACTGCTACATTGACTAATTTAGTCATAATCACCTCCCATTACTTTCTTTGTACCCCCCTCTACCATGCCCCTTAACCCCTTCTTCTTTCAAATCCCTCTTCTCTTTTGATGTCTTTTTCGCCTTCACCCATCATCCATGATGACGTGTTAATGAGTCCAGTATGATGTAGATAACAACAACTACTATGAGGTCATGAATGCAGAGGCTCTTCATATCCAGAAGATAATGTTCCAAAGCACCCTTCCCCATCCTTCTGCTCTTACATTCCTTCTGCCATCTCTTCTGCCATGTTCCCTGAGCCTTAGCAGGTATGATAGACATGTCTCATTTGGCACTAAGAATTTAACTGTCAGTTCTCAGCACTTTGATGAGTCTGGAGTTTTCCCAGAGGAAAGAGGTGGTGAAAAGAATGAAAAACTTGGGGAGGGATGTTTTGTCATTGCTTTTCCCTGTGCAAATAAACAGTGCCCTTATTTGCTCCAGAATAAATGGGCATGATTCCAAGAGGGCTCTTACCCTGACTGTGGCTGTCAGACAGACAGATGGGATGTTGTCACTGCTCCTGCAAAAGGCAATGCTCACATACGACAGGGGTAGTGGCCGAGGCTCCTACCATCTGCTGTTCAAGAATCCATGTGGGGATGCTTTGCAGATCTTTCCGAAGAAGACTTTTAGTTTGATGAATTCAATCCCCTGGGAACACTTCTTCCAAAACAACATATATGGTAGAAAAAAATTAGAGTTTTCTAGATCCTGTGATAAAGCTTTCTCAAATCAGCATTATAGCCATCCATACCACAAAATTCACATATAGAAAGAACCAGAAATAGTGTGTTCTTCTAACTTTAAATAGTACAACTGGCATACATTTTCAAGCATGAATGAGTTGTTGGCTTAAAAATTAATTTACCCACTGGCTACCATGAGAAGAGAGCCTGTGACAGAGCCCTGTCATCATAATAATCATTTGTCTCCCTGACAAAGACTAATAGCCTTGAGCTTAGGAGGTGGCGCATTGAAGCTGTAACTCTTCCATAGATCATTTATGTGAACTTGTGGATGTGTTCACTATTTTCTCTGAGCCTCAGTTTCTTTACCCACAAAATGACTGTGGCAATACTCACCTCACAAGGCTCTTGTAAAATTTAAAGGAAGTGATAATGTAAACTCCTAGCTCAATGCCAAACACACATCTTTCTCATCCCCCAAACAGGATTTATGAGAAAGCCTCTATGAGTACATGAAACAGGTGTCTTGTTGGCTGGCTAAAATTAAGGATTCATTCTGCAAATATTCAAATGCTACCACAAAGATGCAGTTTTGAACAAGAAAGAAGCTCTAGTCTTGGTGTTTACAATTCCATAGTAAGGTGAAGCAAATCTCCCTGAAGACACACACTCACATCCTCATTCCCGGAATTAAGGCATTATTACCTTAAGTGGGAGAAAGTTCTTCACAGATGTGATTAAATTAAGGATTTGGAGATTGGGAGAGTGTTCTGAATTACCTGATAATCCCCTGCATGATAAGGTCCTTATAAGAAAAGGGAGGAGAGCTGGAGAAATGGCTTAGCGGTCAAGGTGCTTGCCTGTGAAGGCTAAGGACTCATGTTCGACAATCTAGGTCTCACGTAAGCCAGATGCACAGTGATGTAAGCATGCAAGGTTGCACATACACACATACACACAAGGGGACACATGTGTCTGGAGTTCGATTGCAGTGGCTGGAGTCCTGGGCATGCCAGTTCTCTCCCTCTCTCTCTCTCTCTCTCTTTTGGGCTTGCCTCAGGGAAACAAAACAGAAAAAACAAAAGAGAGGAGAAGACATGACAACAAAAGTAAAATAGAGTGATACTGGAAGGAGGTCAGAAGTCAAAGAAGGCAGGTGTCCTGCAGAAGCTAAGGAAGGGGATACCAACACCAAGGGGCAACCAGCCCTGCCAACAGCTTGGCTTTAGCCCAGTGAGACAGATTTAAGACTTCAGACTTCAGCACTATAAGAGAATAAATTTATTTTGTGTTTAGCCACCGAAGTTTGTGATCATTTCTTACAGCAGCCTTGGGAAACTACTAACTTTGGAAATATTAGAAATATTAAACAACTAATTATATCATTTAATTCAATTGAGATAAATGTTAAAATGGTCATGTAAATAAATATGAGTTAATAAAGAAGAGCTTGAAATGCAGGACATCTCCTTTGGGAAACCGATTCATTTTTAAATATTTATTTATTTAAGAGAGAGAAAGAGAGAGGCAGATAGAAAGAAAGAATGGGCATGCTAGGGCATCCAGCCACTTCAAATGAACTCCAGATGCATGTGCCTTACATGCAGAATCATACCTGGGACCTTTGGCTTTACAGGCAAGTGCCTTAACTGCTGAGTCATCTCTCCAACCCAAATCTTTTTTTTTATTAAGATATGCCAACAAATTTATTTTATTTAGGAAGAGAAACAGGAAGTAAGAACATGTTAGAATCTTGCTTTTATGAGGCAAACCATTTTTTCCATGTAAAAAAATACTTGACATTTTTCTGTCAACTCATCTATATTTCTGAAAATAATCAAGCACAGGATCTCTAGGATAAACAATAGTATTTTGAAGTCTGAGTTTAACTCCCTAAAGTTTCTAAAAGCTATAAAGTTATCAAAGAGAGCATTCCTGAAGCAAATTGAAAATATAATATATATTAGAAGAAAAGTTTTGTATCAAAATTATAAAAATTACGAGGAATTAGATTATAATTTAGAAAACTTTTATTAAGCAGAAACTTTGTATGGACATGTCATATGTTGGTGCCATCATTTCCCTCCTCCCTGTCCCCACTCCACTGAGGGTCCTCCTTAGTGGGGTGGCTGTACTCACCATGTAGTTGGAGGTTAGGAGTGGTGAGAGCAACAGTCTGTCATTGTGCAGAGGGGGCAATTTCTCTGGAGATTCCCTCCCCCCTGTGGCTCTTACATCCTTTCCACTCCCTCCTCTGCAAAATTCCCTGAGTCTTGGTGGGTGTGCTTGAAGTCTACTTTAGTACTGCGCTCTCAGCAGCTTCTGGGTTTCTGCTTTGGTGCGTTCTCAGTGTCTGTCTGCATCACCCTGGCCCAGGTTGTCAGGTTCGCTTTGGAAGCAGCGCTCTTGTTATCTCACCAGTTCCTCTGTGGCTTCACCTGCGCCCTAGCTACTGTGCAAAGGGTATTTCATCTCCTGCCAGGGTGTCAGCTATCCTTGTCTTGTTGACAGATTTTGGTTGTCGTGATTCTTTTTTTAACTTTAGATTTGCAAACTGAAAATATATTTACAAAATAAAGAATGAGAAGAAAAGAAAAAAAATTAGGCATAAAACACCAGCAAATATGTATATGTGGAAATGCTGGACTAGCCTGCTAGATAAACCCTCCATGGAGAACATTTAGAAAAACTAAATAATTTTTTTCTTAACCTACTAAAAGTATTTCAGAGCTGTCAGGTCCACAAGAGTGTAGAGAGTTATGATTATAGATAGAAGGAAGTTCAGAGGCGAGCCTGAGAGTTGGCAATACTTTTTGTAACCAAGGCATTTTCTGGTTCAAAAGGAGCAGCTAAGAGCCCATAAAACCAAGCAAAGAGGTTAGAGGATATCTCAGAAGTAGTAAAAATATTAGAGTTTTAGGTCAAAAGCCCCAACTCTGGGAGTCCTAGCAGATGAGGCTCAGATGTTCCAATATGCCAATTAGAGAGATGAATAATGGTGAAAAGCAGAGAAAAAATAAAACGATACAGTAAATGTGGTATTGGGAAGTACCAGTGATCAACTCTGTCCTCAAGACACTGATAATTTCCTCCAGCCAAGCTCTTCCTCCCAAAGGCTCCACCAGCTGGGATTAAGCATGAAGCTTAAATAAATACAAACACGGCAGGCTATGTGGGACATTTTACACTCACATCACTATAACACCATATTTACTTTATCAATTTGTCTGTCAATAAATATTTAAGTGATAGCTGTCTTGGCTCTTATAAACAATGTTGCAATGAACATGGGAGTGCAGTCATCCTTATGAATACTGATTTTGTTTTCCAGGAGTGGGATTGCTGGATCATATGACAATTCTAAATTAAATCTTTTAGGGCCTTTCACACTGTCTTTGTATCAATTCATATTATCATGAAAAGTGTACCAGTGTTCCCCTCCCCCCTGCTCTAACAATTTCTTTCTTATCATTTTGATAATTCTCATCCTAACAGGTGTGTAGCAGCACTTCATTGTGATTTTGATTTGTACTTCCCTGATAATTAGTGATGAAAGCCTTTCTGTGTACCTGTTGGATATTTTTGTACTTTCTTTAGGAGTATGGAGGTGTGGTATCAAAGCTTCTGCTGTTGTCACTGCTGTTGCTGCTGCTGCTGCTCTGTGTGTATGTGTGAATGTACATGTGTGTGAGTGTGCATACACATGTGTGTGTGCATGTACATGTGTGTGCACATGTTTAATGGGGGGGTATTTATAAATTACTAATGATTACATTACAGAAAGTTAAATTCAATTATGGCTATGTCTTCTGATTCCATAAATGCTTCAAAATGACTTTTACAGACAGAATCTCAAAACACCTGTCCTAGATAATCAGCCAGCCAACCAACCATACCTCCTTCATTCACAAAAGGCTAGGATTTGCTCTCCTAGAAGCATACTTTGAGGTGATAAGGTAAGGTAAGGCAAGATAAGGAAGGAGGTTATCTTCCAAAAATCCAGGTGACTTAATAAAAAAAAAAAAAAAAGAAAGAAAGCCTATCAATGCCCACAGAATGATGGCAACGAGGCTTATTATACCTCCTGGCCTGGGTGGGAGGAGCTCTATATGTAAAGTGGCCATATTGAGCAACGATTTGGAGATGCTATTTGAGACTACCTAACAAGGCAGTAACCTTATAGCAAAGCTATCCATTCCTCAACTCCATGCATGCATACACAAGCACATATTCGTAACACTTATTCCTAAGCTTTGTAGAATATTAATCTTCTTCTAATCCCTTACTGACAGTTTCCAAACATGTATATAATGTGTTTTGATCATAACCCCTCCCATTACAAATTTTCTTGTCCCCCTCAACCATCTCCGTTCCACTGCACCCTTCCCTCTTCCACTTTAATATTTTTGTCCTCCTCCATCCTTGTTGAAATGCTGATGGGCCAAATGGTGTGCAAGTCCTGTACAGGTAACAACAGTGGCCAGGAGCTCATGAATGCGATGGCCATGTCATGTCCCAAAGGCAGTGTTCCACAACACTTTGCCTCTATCTTCTGACTCTTAAAAGCATTCTGTTCCCTCTTCTGCAACGGTCCCTGAGCCTTGGGGTGGGGGAGGGTAATGTTTGTGTTTTATTTAGCATTGAGCACTCACTAGTTTCTTATTCCCAGCACTTTGACAAGTTTCAGTTCTCCCCAGTAGTCACCACCAACTACAAAAAGAAGTTTCTCTAACCAGAGAGTAGTGTTCAGAACAGCACAAATCTATGGGCACAAACATAAATATTTAGAGGGTAATTGAATGAGCACAATGTATCCACTTAGCCAAACAACAGTAGTTTCACTGCTAGGCCCCAAGACCTTCCCAGCACTGGACTTTTGACTGTGTTTTCAGGACTAGGAATAAATTTCCTCCCATAGACTACACATCAAATTTAATCAGAGAGCAGTTGGCTAACCCCATAACAATCATGCCACTGTTGCATCTTTTCTGGCCACATCTTTCCTGACTAGTAGGTTGTACAGCTTGCAGGTGGCACTGTTGGTTAGGAATGTTGATGTCTTTTCTCCCTTAGGAGCCTGCATAGCATGTTCAAGGACCATGATCACTGGTCAGCTGGGAGGAAGCTTCCATCTTAGTCCCTGCTTGACTTGCCAGTATCCTACTACCAAAGCATATGGTACGTTCAGCAATGGCATCTAAAAATCTGGTTCTGCTGGACAAGCAAGAAAATTACCAATAGAGGCTAGTAAGTGAGAAAGAGGTCATGAGAAGGTGGGGGAAGGGAGACACTGCTACGGGGAAAGGAAAGTAGACTGCGGGTGGTAAGGTTGAAGTGAGGATGGAGTGGTTAATTAAGGTAGGGTTACCCAAAACTAAAGACATAAGAAAGAACCATGTGAAAGCCTACTTTTTGTTGGCTAATTAAAAAATAAAATTTAAGCTGGGCATGATGGCACATGCCTTTAATCCTGGCACTTGGGAGGCAGAGGTAGGAGGATTGCCATGTTCTAGGTCAGCCTGGGCTAGAGCAAGACCCTACCTCAAAAAACCATAAAACAAACAAAAAAGAACCTGGTGTGTGGATAATCTTGCTCCCAGAAACCATAGATTGTAATAAGAAACTCCCAGTGCCAAGGATGTGATACCTCCCAGTGATGTCACTAAGCATTTCTAATTTGCATTTCTCTGTTGTCTAAGGATATTGAACACTTTTAAAAATATTTATTGGCCCTTTGTATTTCTACTTTTGAAAACTCTCTCTTCAGTTACACAGCCCATTTTTTTTCATTAGTCTGTTTGATTTCTTATTGTTTAGGTATTTTTTCTTAGTTCTTTGTATATTCTAGATATTAATCCTCTGTCAGATGTATAGCAAAGACTTTCTCTTATTCTGTAGTCAGCCTTTGATCTAAATCAATTAACAGTTTCCTGTGCTGCACAAGAGATTCTTAATTTCACAAGGTCCTATTTGTTGATTGGCCTTATTTCCTGAGGGACTGGAGTCCTGTTCAGAAAGTCTTTACCTATGCCTACATCATGAATTGTTTTCCTTATATTTTTTTTCTCGTATTTTCAGAGTTTGAAGTCTTTTGCTAAGATATTTCATTGATTTGCAGTTAATTATTATGCATAGAGAGGGATAAGGATCTAGTTTTATTCTTCTACTTATAGACATTCAATTTTCCTAACATTATTTGTTAAAGAAAATGCCTTTTTTTCCAGTGAGTGTTTTTTTTTTTTTTCAAAATACCCCCATGTATGTTTATTTTAAGAAATACTATAATTAGTGATCTTTCTTTAGATAGTACATTGTATCAGTTACTGCCTCATTGCTAGGACAAAGCACCTGATCAGAAGCAGCTTATGGAAAGAAAGGGTTAGTTTATGGCTTACAGTTCCAAGGTGATGTTTCATCATGGCCGGGAAAGCATGGCAGGAGCATAGTTGGTCACCATATCTTCATAGTAGCAGGGAGAAAGTAGCAAACACAGGCTGAGTACAATAAGCCGGGCTCCCAGTAACATACTTCTTCCACCAATGCCTCACCTCTCAAAGGCTCTACAGCCTTCTCAAACAACAATACCAACTGAGGATTAAAGCACATGAGGCTATGGGGGACATTCTACATGCAAGCCACCAGACATCCAAATTAAAAATCAACAAAGGTATCTTAAGAGTTAAACTATACCATAGATCAAATGGGCTTAACAGATATACATAGAATATTCACTCCCAACAGATTCACAATACTCATTTTTTGTAGCAACCCACAACCCACCAGTGAGTGGTTTTTATAATTTTTTTTAATTATTTATTTATTTGAGAGCGACAGGCACAGAGAGAAAGACAGATAGAGGGAGAGAGAGAGAATGGGCGCGCCAGGGCCTCCAGCCTCTGCAAACGAACTCCAGATGCGTGCGCCCCCTTGTGCATCTGGCTAACGTGGGACCTGGGGAACCGAGCCTCGAACCGGGGTCCTTAGGCTTCACAGGCAAGCACTTAACCACTAAGCCATCTCTCCAGCCCGGTTTTTATAATTTTTATTGGTGTGTGTGTGTGTGCACGCACATGCACAGGCCCACACATGCCATAGCACATGTATAAAATCAATCCGAGTACAACTTCTTTCAGACTGGTAGGTTTTCTTATTATTGTAAATGAGCTGCCATCTGTAAATGTCAGACTAGCTGGCCTGTGAGCTTCAGACTCTCCTCCTGCCTCTGCTTCCCATTGTTACAGGTGCTTTGGGATCATAGATACATGTGCCACTTTTGCATATGGATTTATGTAGGTACTGACACATCAAGCCTGGTCCAGCAGGCTTTACAAGTGAGAACTTTTAACTGCTGAGAAATCTCTCCGTTGAGTACTTTTCGCATTTTGGGGAAAGATCAGAAGGCTGTAGCTGTGTGGGCCCATATCTGGATCTTCTGTTCTATGGAGCATCAATCTTAAATATGACAGTACAGGTAAAAATCAGAAGACTCCTATACATGATATAAAGATAGATATTAAAATAAATGTTTTAGAAGTCTAGGAAATGACAAAACATTAAACAAAAGAAAGCTTACCACAATGTACTCATAAATAGCACATAAAAGGGAAGATATTTGTCTTCAAATAACAAAAGGCTATAAATGAAAATAATTGGATTTTTTAAACTTCATGGATTTAGGTTGCAAAGCAAATTCTATGCTCAGCTCTGTTACGTTTTAAGTTATTGACACGTGTGTGTGTGTGTGTGTGTGTGTGTGTGTGTGTCCCTCTTGCCACTATAAACAAATACCAGATGCTTGCACCATGTTTTTTATATCCAACTTGTGTAAGTAGCTTGGGAATTGAATCCAAGCTAGCAGGCGTTGTAACAAAGCACGTTTAACCATTGAGCCATTTTCCTAGCTTCCTAGGTTCTCAGCTCTTCTAGAGAAGGAAACTGGTCACATTAAGGGACCCATAATGAGAATTTTACCAAGTTTTTCAGTTACAACATGAGACGCTATAAAGTTGGCTGACAATGAAGATAATGAAACAGTGTTCTCAAAGTCTTCACAAGTAAGGTAGACAATAGATTTCTATGTACAACTAAAGTATTAATTAAGGGAAAAATAAATTTATTATATATGCAAGTTCTCAGTTAATTTACTTCCTAAGTGCTCTTTCTTCAGAAATTCATGCAAGACTCATGACATAAAAATGAAGGAACACTCAAGAAGTCAGAGGTACACCCAAAAATCAAGGACTCTCCCCAGAGAGCAATGAACAGAATTTTCTGCCAATGGGGAAAAAAAAAAAAAAAGATTGTAAGGATCAGTACTGTGCAAAAATCCAGATCCAAACAACAGAAGTGTTCAAAAGGAAACAATGGTGCAGAACCAGCTGGGAGTGTTTTAACTTATGGAGAGGGGATTCACACTTCCAGGACAGCCTTTAGTATAAATTATTGATAGACACAGGCAAAATTACAGAAAAAATGACATAATGTTTGATTTCAGTAAAACAAATTTAAATGAGTTTAACTTTAGACAAAAAATTTAGTTATCACAGGAACTATACAACTCACCTCTGATTAATAATGTTATAATAAATAATGATTTAAGCAAGCTGGTGGTACAGCTATACAGAGAGGTGTATGTGTGTGCTAGAGTGTAAGATAGCATAGCAAACACCTTCCCTTCTCATAGCTTATAGCTTTACAATAGGTGGTAAGCAGCCACTTTACAATAAATAATAATATTGAGATATTGGTATATATCAATAGAGACATTTAGAAATCAGGTCATAACTTGCTGAAATCTTGTCACCCCCAAAATATTTTCTAGCAGTTGTTTCTAAGGAATCAACCCTGAGGTTTGAAGGAAGTGTAAACATCAGGCATTATCTATTTCATTCTTTCTAATTTCTCAATGTACATACATTGCTTACAAAATAAACAGTTGGATTTTTAAAAATAAAAAAAAATTCAAATTCCAAATCCACATGCATGTTTTTGCTCCTTGGTGGTCCAGATATCATCTAGTTGATGAGTGCCCTCTGTGTTCCAAGGGCTGGGCTTACTGGATCCTCCCAACCAGAGGAAGGAGCTCAGAAAAGAAAGGAGAGAATCTGGATTAGCAACTGAAACTCGATGTGAATGCATTCCTTGGAGCTAAGCTTAGTTCTGTGACACACAGCTCCGGCCAAGGGGATGCAAGTGAAATTCTGAAGGCAGCTCATCTTTTGCCAGGATCCCAGAACCTGAGTATGCATACCTTTGTCTCAAGCAAGGAGCATGCAAACCATTTGCAGACAAGAAGACTGGCTCAGGCCTGGATCAGTGGTTTTCTCAGTGAGATGCTCACTCAGAAATGCCTGTCGCCAGACTATGGAAAATAGAAGGAAAATGAAAGGGTTGCTGGACATGTAAGCTACTTAGGGAATGGTTTACTATTGTGCACACCTGAACACAACTCAGCTGATTCAGATTTCAAAGGCTCATCTTGGCATCATCTTGCTTCTCAGATGCCAATTAAAGCTGTCAGAAAGCAGAGGATGGCTCCCAGGGCAGACTCACCCTGCTCGGCATTCTCTCACAGCTCTCTGAAGGCACAGGGATGTAGGAGTTTCCTGAGTAAGTGTTGATGGATTGCAATGTCAAATAAGCAGCCAACTTCCTGAGATCTGAGTCATACTGTCTACGGTCCAGTGGCTAATCAATAGAAACATTCCTTTTCAAGCCTGTTAATAGAGTTGCAGAAAATGGCAGGATTGCCTGAGGACAATCGCAGCCCACTGGAAGGGAAGTATAATACTGGATTTATCTGATTGTTTTTGACATTTTTAAAAAGTTAACTTATTTTAGTGTAATAACATAGTGGTAATGTTTTATAGACTGATGTTTGTGGTCCCCCAAATTCATATATTAGAACCTCATTGCTAATGTGATAGTACTCAGAGATGCGACCTTAGGGATGATGATGGAGCCCTCGCGGGTGGAATTGGTGCTCCTGTCTGAGAGACTCCAGAGCCTGTCCTCATCCCTTCCAAAGAGTGAGAATACAGCAAAAATAGTCCCGTCTACAAATAGCAAGCAGGCCTTTACCAGACCCCTAGTCTCCTAGCACTTAAATTTTGGACTTCCCAACTTCAAAACTATGACAAATAAATTTCTGATATTTGCAAATCACCTACATTATAGCAAGATTAAGACAAACAAAAATCACTTTATCTTCTCTAGCTCAGCTGTTATAATTTTGAGTCTGAGTTCACAGGTTCATGTATTCTTACTTTCCACAAGTGTGTGTGTGTGTGTGTGTGTGTGTGTGTGTGTGTAATTCATTTTTACTTAACATCACAACAAATATTGAAAGTTTTTCTTGGGCTGGAAGAGGCTTAGCAGTTAAGCACTCGCCTATAAAGCCTAAAGACCCCAGTTCGAGGCTCAATTCCCCAGGACCAATGTTAGCCAGATGCACAAGGGGGTGCATGCATCTGGAGTTCCTTTGCAGTGGCTGGAGGCCCTGGCGTGCCCATACTCTCTCTCTTTCTCTCTCTGCCTTTTTCTCTCTGTCTGTCACTCTCAAATAAATAAAAAAGAAAGGCTTTCATGCACCATCTCCATCATTTTCACTTTAATAACTAATTCTTCTAATAAACAGCTACTCCATGACAGGCACTAATATGAAAGCTACAGAGCGAACAATACCCTCTTGAGTATCGTGCTTTACTCATCGTTCCACTAAGGAAGAACCTTTAGCTCACTTCCATCTTCTTTTCATAGATATCTCTTTTGTGTCTAATGATTATTTCTGATATTCAACAGTGAGATTACTACATTAAGAGTTCAGAGATCTTATTGCTCATACAACATAGTATTATTAATATTTTTGGCAGAGGACTCAGCACGTTGCCTGTGCTGCACTGTGCTTCCTTCTTCAAGTACCTTTTGAATCAATATCTCAAGTGGGTGCCTCTGTTTGGAAGGGCCCAAGTTGCATGTCTGTATTCTAGTAGCAATAAGAGTTGAAGAAAAAATATCCTGTTTCTGCCAAGACATCGTAGAAAATTTCCAAACATAGTTATTTGTTTAAAAAATATATATATAGTTAGTGAAAATTCTTGGTCTCTCTTCCCACAAGCAAATGGTCTAGGTCATTTCTTCCAGCTAACCCTGCACCATGGCTTCATCTTGCCCTGCTTTACTGAAACTGTTCTTTCTAATGTCACACTTGACCATTTATTCCCCTCCAAAATTTCCAGCCACTCTTTAGCTGCTCTCTTGTCCAGCCCCCTTACTTCATTTGAGGGTTCTTCATCTTCCTTGAAGCTCTTTAATATTTTAAATTCTATACGATTATACTCACTTGGTTTTCTTTCATGTTATTATACAAGTTTTTGGTCTCCTTTATGTTCTCCCTCCACTGATTTCCAACATGAATGTTGAGGTTTGACATACAACTAGCCACTCCCAGTTTTAGACTATTTTCTCAAGCAATATCAATCTTCCTTACGGATTCAGCTATTGCCTTGATCATTCTGACTTTGGTTAGGGAAAAAGGAAATGATTTTACTTTCAAAATATGATGGTTTTAAATAAAGGCAACAACAATCCTAGGATGACACGAGGAGACAGAAGGCCAGGGAAACCATCCATCAGTTGCTCAGCAGACACTTTGATTATTTTGATCTCAGTGGGAAATACTCAGAAGTCCCTATGGAAGTGGCTTTGATCCTCACATGTACCCTTGTATCTATCTGCATGTACCTGGCTTTGGAAATAATGGCCTCTTCTTTCTAGTTTTTCAAATTTCCAGTGAGTCTCACTGCATATCCCTACACTAAATTTTTCAGAGCAAGAGAGACTATATGTCACAGAATCCATAGAAAATTTGATGTTGACTCTCACTGGACTCCTGTAGGCAAATTGTTCATCTCTAAACTTTTCCTCAAGCTCTCCAGGGACTAAGCACATGGCTGAATTTATGTTAATCAACACATTTTATCCTCCCAAACCCAGCATAAGTCATGCCTCTACCCACTTGGGGAATAGTTAAATCACCTTTCCACAACCACATAGATGCCCACTAATAGCAAAGGCACAGATAATCCACCCCCCCCCCATACACACACACACACATACACACACTGGAACCTATGGAAAAAAGAAGAGAGAAATCCTTACATATCCACTGTCAACCTCTGCTCTCATTGACTTCATTTTCTCCCTACAAAAACTCTACACCTGGGATAGAGAGATGGCTTAGTGGTTAAGTGCTTGCCTGAAAATCCAAAGTCCCACCAGATGCACAAAGTGGCACATGCATCTGGAGTTCATTTGCTGTGGCTACAGACCCTAACATTCCCATTCTCTGTCTGTCTGTCTGTCTGTCTGTCTCTCTCTCTCTCTCTCTCTCTCTCTGTCTCTCATTCTCTCTCTACTGCCTCTTTCTCACTCTTTCAAATAAATAAATATGTTTAAAAACATTACACTTTACCATAATTAGTAATCCTTCCTCTAATCTAGTTCCCTCACTCATAGCCAAAGTCATTTTATGACATAGGAATCTGCCCCATCATACTATTTAAAGCTACCAACTTGATTTCTATATAAATTTTCTGTGATCTGGCCCCAATTACCACAGTCACATCTCTTTCTAATCTGTGGCTCTCATCTTGGGCTCCAGTTGCTTGCAATCCCAATATGGCATGCCCTGCCCAGTGCCAAAAGTGCTGTGTGTACTCCACCAGTGGAAAATAAATGAGAAGAGATGAATTTTCATTCTAAAGAAGCTTAGGTAGGCTTCTGATGCTCTGCATCCCTTTTCCCTCTCCTCCTGTGTGGGGCTCACTGCACAGTGGGTGTTTAAAGATGCTTGTTAACTGCAGAAATTAGCACATTCATTCTAGCACCGTAGAAAGAGGTCCATTGAATTTTGATTCCTGGCAATTTAAAAAGATTTTCTGGGTATTATAATTATTAGGCTGTTGTTGGATAAGGAGTGGGTGAAAGAATTCATTAGCTCATTAGAATACAATGAAAAGAACATAATTAAAACATTTAGACAATTTCTGGATCTCAGAAAATGAATAATCAGGGGTGCAAAACAAACCTTCAGCCAGTTGGATGTCTGCAGCCACCCCACTTCCTGCTTTCTCAGAACACTGTCAGCTGGTTCAAAATCCTCTCCTGGATCATCTTGTCAAGAGAATTTTTTTTTTTATTTTAATTTATTTGAGAATGACAGACACAGAGAGAAAGACAGATAGAGGGAGAGAATGGGCGCGCCAGGGCTTCCAGCCTCTGCAAACGAACTCCAGACGTGTGCGCCCTCTTGTGCATCTGGCTAACGTGGGACCTGGGGAACCGAGCCTCGAACCGGGGTCCTTAGGCTTCACAGGCAAGCGCTTAACCGCTAAGCCATCTCTCCAGCCCAAGAGAATTTTTTTTAATGAGCTTTATTCTTAGCACAGAGCCAGGAAGCAGGGGTACCAGAAGGTCACAGCAAAGACCTCCAAAACCTTGAAGAAAGAGAGGCCTTCTGCTTCCCCTGCTTGCCCACGGTTTGGTGTGTGCCTCACTACTGTGAATGCCACTCTGCTCAGGGCATTGCACACATCTCACTTGTCTCGCGACAGTGTATTTGTAATAACCATCCTTTCATGGACAGAGTTGAGGTTTAGGAATTGTCTAAGATCACACAGCCCGTTCATAGACAAGAAACAAATGGTTCTAACCAAACTCCCCAAGGCCCCTGTTTTTAGTTATTGTGAAAACCTAAATAGTCGAGGCGTCTCTCCTGTGGTTTCAGTCACACTTGGTCGTCTGAGGCTGGATGTGAGAATCAGCCTGCCTAACCAGCCCTGTACAGCAGCCAGCATGGCATGTGCAGGAGATGACTGCTGTCCCTTCCTTTTCTTCCTTCCCTCCTCCTTAGAACCTTTACATTTTTACCTCCTGTAACCCCAGTGTTCACTGACTCTCCCGTATGCCACCTTCACCCCTGCCTGCAAGGATCACCAAATGAGTTCCCCCTAGTGACATCTAGAGTCCTCGGAATAACAAGATCACATTACACATGAATTTGGGAGGGTCAGGGCAGTGAATGCCATATGCAGGCCCCTTGCTCACTGTCTTTCCCCTTGACGCAGTCCCAACGCCCTCGGTAGGGGTTGGGAGCAAAGGGAATGGATGTAAACCAGGGATGGCCTCTGAAGATAAGCTCCCGCAATCATCACAAAGTCCACATTCGGAATTGTGGTTGCTGAATTGCCGCCTGAAGGCTTGGGGAAAACATTGTTCCTGTGGAAATAATAGAGATAATATCACAGATGTTCAGTGAAGAGAGACATGCAGAGACAGCAGAAAAGAAAACTCGACCAAGGTGAAAAGCAGGCGAGGCCGTATTCTGTCAGTCAGCAGCACTGAATAAAAGCAGGCTCACAGGGAGATGTTTCCCAGAAGAAAACCTTCAGCTCTCTAAGTTCAGAGACCTCCTATGCCTCCTTCTGCTTCACCCTGTGAACTTCTCAGAAATTCTCCCGCAGAAAGGAAAGGGAAAGTGGTAGAGGAATGATGAAGCTCATTCTGACAGTTCTGGACATGCACTTAACTGCATTTTATGACATTCTGTTTCTTACACAAAACAACAGCTAAAAGAAAGGGCTTCCCTTCTTGGTACCCCGCAGTTCCTCTGCTTGGGTCCAAGAATAGATTTACATTTCCTAGGGTTGTAGGCTTTCTTCATTACCTATGGCTCTGACTCAGTGAGCCTCTCAGAGCTCTGCCAGCCACTGTACAATGCCGGTTTGCCAAGCAATTATTTGGTGTCCTGGCTGCTGGGCCTTCTCCACTCTCCTCTGGTAGCCTAGAGCCATGGGAAGATTAGCCTCACCAAATCTTTGAGATTATTTTTCAATTTTTTTTTGAAAACAAAATTTAACCTAAATTTTGTTGAATTTAACCTAAATTCCCCCACAAGTCCTCTCAGAGTCTCTTCTCAGAAGTAACCATTATTCTTTCTGCAACTGTGAAAACCTTTATACTGCAAAGCACCAGACCATAAAAACAAATGACTGCATTTTATACACAATGAGACAGAAATCTGTGGCCATAGTCAATGGTTTCATGCAGATATACACAAACCATGTACTTTAGAATTGGTTCTCATCTGCTTTCCTATTATAAGCACACACCACCATGGTGAATTATAGTAAGTTTATAGCTATAAATTAATTTAGAATTTTCAAAGTACCAGGCATAAAATGATACGTCTCAATTTATGAGGGGGTTACATTATGATAAAACAATCTAAAATGGAAAATGTTATAAATCATAAATGTATTAATACACTTAATCCACTGGACAATTTAGACACTACAGAGCATTGGTTATTTGACTCATGGTCACATGGCTGGCTGACGGCTGCAGCTCAGTTCTAGGCCCAGTATCACAAGAGACTCTCCAACTGCATATCACTAACCCAAGAAAAGATGAAAATTCAAAATTCGCAGCACGTTTTTTTTCTACCAAATATATGGCTCTTGATTCATTATGAAGTTGAAAATTGTAAGTCAAACCATCATGTCAGGTACATCTGTATGTTGTCATTGTTTGCTTTTCCTAAAAACATTAAATTGTATTTCAGTTTTAATTAAAAGTTCCTTACAGCCAGGAGTGGTTGCACATGCCTTTAATCCCAGCACTCAGGAGGCAGATGTAGGAGGATCGCCAAGAGTTCAAGTCCACCCTGAGACTACACAGCTAATTCTAGGCCAGCCTGGACCAGAGTGAGACCCTACCTCGAAAAACCAAAAAAAAGTTCCACACAAAGATGAATGAACTTACTACATCCACTTCCCCTATACTGACACTTGACTAGAAGAATTATGATAGTGAATCAAGCAATTTATAAATGACGATGTTCTTGTTTACAGAGAAAGAAGAAAGTAGCACTAGCTTTCCATGGTCCCAGTCACTCCATCTGACTTCCAGGAAATACCTGTCTTGCCACAGAATTCTTTGATCCATATGGCTGCTGCTCACAAATGCACCTTTAGTGACTTTGACTCCGTTTCTACATAAGGCTCCATCTTGAGGACAGAAGTAGAGGAGTAATGAAGGATAGGAATATGCTTCTGAGGTGAGGGGCTCCCCTCCTACATGAAGCAAAAATTGCACAGAACTAAACTATGCTTGAAAATCCCTTGGAAAGGTATTCTTCATAAGCCCACAAGAACACACCATTGGCTATGCAGTTGAAGTCCTGCCAAAGAGGCTGGATTGTGGTGGGGCCATACTGCCTGAGGAAGGGAAAGCATTGGTTCTCCCACCTCTCCCTAGTGCTCATGTTGGAAGAGGCCTTTGGTGAATGAGGACAAAGCAGATTCCTAAAACCTCCCATTCATTTTTCCACCCAGGCAGACACTGTGTACATGGGAAGTATAATCACTGGCACTGTGAAATTCTGTTTCCCCTCTGTTCCATAACACTGGCATAATAGTGTACCCATCCAGCCCTCCAGGAAACTCCCTCCCCTCAGATCACAACACAAGGGGCACTGTTTAGTTTTACTTGTCTTGTAATCATTAGCTGTCAGGAGCAGAAGTCTAACTTGTTCTGGCCAAACAACTGAAAAATTCACTAATTTGGAGAATCAAAACTGTTACAATCAGATAATGCTAACTAGTATAAAGTTAATTCTACCTCATTATGTATTTCAAATTAAAATAAATTCAGTACATATGTTACTTTGCATTTTCTAAAACAAAAGCATCTTTGAACATTCTGAAAGAAAATTATCATATACTTACACCTGGTTTCATTTATTCTCCTTTCATTGTGACATAATCACAAATAGAATTTTAAGAAATCTCCCATATAAATATGTTATATCTAGAAAATGTGTATCTTATTTTAAGTTATGCATGATGACTGTCACTTGCCTTAACAACTTAAAAGCCTAACACACTGGCTAGGTGACAGTATTTCCCAAAATTTACTCTTTGGAATCCTATTCTGCATAATTTTCTAAGTGCCGGGTCATGTAACTTTAACAATTTTTTTTCTGCTTTTGAACTGTTATTTGGTAGGCCTTCTTGAGCCCTTAGCCTGAACTATCTGTGATATACCACCAAGATCAAAATATAACAAGCCATTTCCCAAACCTGTTTGGCCACAGAACACTTTTCCCAAAATATCTCAAAGGACCAATACTCCCTAGGACATCCTAGAATGTGCTGGAGTGTCAAATATAGTGTGGGGAAGCCAGCATCAGAATGGCCCAAAGGTAATAGGACTGTTCAGAAGTATAATTACAAACAGTGACAATCCTTCCCAAAGACATTTACAGAAGTGAACTTTGTGTCTGTGCTCTGCAGTCAAATGCAGGTCATGTTTATATCTTATCAATATCCCATGGGGATACTATAGAAAGTGTGTTGCCAGAGAGAAGAAGACAAACTTCAAAAACCAAAGGAGGTCTTGGGAAAGGAAAGAGGCAGAAGAGTTGAGATGGAATGGGATTGAAACAAGAAAACAAAACATAGGATTAGGTAGAACGGAAAGGGAAAAATCTCTGTAATTAGTTTCATGCACTCTATGAGCATCCATCTGTTACACCTGTGAGAGCAGACTGGAATGATGTGATAGGTAAGGCACTTCTATCTAAGTCCGTGTTGTCCTTCATGGAGTGCAGGTCAGTATTGTCTCTAATTGTTTGTGCTCTTCCCAGGATGAGCATAGCTTGACCCAAAGACAGATATTCCTAAAATCTTACTTTGTCCTAGTCTCTGACAAATGTGTTGGCAAATCCAGACTGCATGCACAATTTATCATAATATATTTGTCCTCAGGACACAAGAACGTTTCCAGGTTGCTTCTTTGCTACTCACACAAAACCACCCCAGGAGTGATCACAATCTTCAGTAGCCCTCCCACATGTATGGGCCTCAAATCACTATCAACATTCCAGTGTTTTGTCCCGGGCTCCAGCGACGTTCTCATTTTAATGCTCCGTTGCTATTTGTTCAGATAGGGTATCATGATACCAAGGCTGACCTAGGACTTGCTATGTAGCTGAGGCTGTTCAGAGAAAAGCCAACCTTGAACTGATTGCTGCTGCCCCATATACACTCAGTGGCATTCAACTATTCCATCTTCGATGTATTCTTATCATGGTGTTGACATTTGGCTGTGTCGTGGCTAAGCCAGCCACTTTCACCTGTGAGTCTGATTTCTCAGGGCCTAACAGCTTTCTGCTATGTTTTTCTCCAATGTAGTTTTTCATATTCCTACTTCAGTCCTAAGATTCTAGAATGTTCCAGTATTCCCACTTCACTAGCATCACATTCACAGTAGGAATTTTTTTTCTTGAAGATATTGAGGTATTATTGATCTGTTTCAGGTCCATGCAAAGGTTCATAAGTTGCCTGATATGATCTGAGTCATGGAAGCCCTCTACAGTTCATAATTTGGAATATAATACTCAGTGCAATAATATTAAGAGGCACAGTGAGAAGTTATGAGGACTCCAGCCTCCTCAAGGACCATTGCCCATATAAAAGAGTCACAAACAACCTCCCATGCACCCTTCTGTGTAGGAGCACATGGTTGTGATAGTTAATGCTCATTATCACCTTTACTGAATTCAAAATCACTTAGGAGGTATCTCTGAGAAGACCTTTGAGGATATTTCCAGAGAAGTTTAACTGAGGAGGGAAATCCCACTTTGAATGTCAGTGGCACTACCCGCCATCACCTGGGGTCCCAAACTGAATAGGGAAAAAAAAAAAAAGGAAGGCAGCTGAGTACCAGCATTCACCTCTGCTTCCTGTCCAGATGTAATGTGACCAGCCACCTCACATTCCTAGTACCATGATTCCCAGGCATAATAGACTGTCTCTGCTCAAACCATGAACTAAAATACACACTTTCTTCTTTAATTTACTTTAGTAGTGCATGTTGTCACAGCAAACAAATAGCAGTGAATACCATGGTGTTTGTGTCTTCTGCCACATGCAGACACAGAAAGCAACATCTCTGAAGTGATGAAACAGCCCTCAGCAAACAATGGAGTGCTAACACGTTGGTCTTAGACATGCTACCCTGCAGAACTGTGAGTAAGGAGTGCCTCTTTTTTATAAGCTACTTAGTCTAAGGAATTCTGTTATAGCAGACTGGAAAGACAGTCATTTCCCAAAATGCCACATACCTCCACATCAGAGATCAATGCCTTCAGTTTACAACTACTTAGCATAGCATTTTGAAGTGAACTATGGTCTCCACAGTATTGCTCAGCTGCTGCCACCTGATTTACACTCACATAAAAGAATATATTCCATCCTTTGATCTTTGCCAGCTCCTGAATTCCATGAAACAATACAGAGTCAACAGCTTATGATAACTCACAATTTATTAGAGTTTCCCCATGGCAGGATATAAATCAAATACTGAGGGACTGCAGTTTACCGCTTACTTTAGATAAAGCATCTAACTTTCCTGAGCTGCTGCTTCTATTAAATGGAACGTTTTTGAAGGAATCAGTCAGATAAGACATCCTTTGTGCTGCATATAACTAATGTTTCTTGGGTCCTTTGTGTGGAGAATGATAACTTTATATTTTATATGAGTCAGTTTCATAATTTGACAGCATTATTTGAATTGCAATGACAAAAAAATCACAAAAAAATACCCATACATTTTTTTTTATAAAGCCAAGGTTAAAAATGATCTTTTATGTTGTCTATTCTATTCTTCCCCTAAACTTTTTCCCTATTCTAAGATTCCTTACAAAAAAAAATAAGGGAAGCAAAAAGCAGAGCAAAGTGAGCTATGTTTTGCAGAGCAACATAAATTGAATGGGAGAGAAGATTAAAGTACAGGGGAGGTATTATGTAGAGGTCTGCGATAAAGCAGCAATTAAGCTGGTTTGACGATGTCCCTAGCCAGATTAAAGGCAAACGCAGTTAAAAATTGAAAAATATGACTCACAAGTACAATAATAATGTTCTATAAACATTTTGTCCATGATGGAACTAGAAAAATAAAGCATTTAGGAGAAATTACAGAGTTGTAATGCTGCATTGGAGTATGAAATTAATATCAATATATTCCTGCTTTGTCTCAAGAACGGATTGTTCCCAGAGCCAGTTAGAGGGTGGCTGCAGTCACAATCAAACCTGAGAATCCATCTTCCTCTTTAAAAACCTATTTTTTTTTCTTACTTGGATTTTCTCACCCCTTTCCATGTTACATCTAAGAATAAATCCCAGAGCCACACAGATGAGCAGGCGCTGTGTGTCTCACAGCTGCTCAGTTCTCCACGCCCCAGGATGGAACCAGCCAGCACTCCACACAAACACATTGATGGCCATGAGCTTCAGTAACTTTATCCCTGAAACCTTCCCAGTTGGCTGAAGCAAAAGAAACATGCAGGCATCAGCCCCCACCCCTCCCCACCCCCACACACAGAAAGTCAAAGAACCTTCTTTCTTCTCCATTGTTTCAGTATAACCATTGTGTTGGGCAAATATTTTGAACTGTTCCCAGTACTTGGGTACCTCACGCTTGCTAATTCTTAGCCAAGTCCCTGTTCTCTACCTGGTCTGAAATGCTCATGCTTACAGCGACTTTGGTCCTATGCAGTTCCCCAGCCCTGAGTTGAACACTTTCTACAGTGCTATGAGGAGAAACTCAGAACACCCCAGAGGTATTGTTGTTGATTTTCTATACAGATAGCTGTCACCTTAGTATAAGTCCAATTAGCATAGGCCTGAAGCTTGCTAGCTTCCCCCTGATAATATGCCAGCCTCTGGGCTGCCATACATAATGCCACAATGTTTTTCCAGCCAATGCCTTTGGGAGGCCGTCTTCATGTGCATCCAGCTCCTTGGCTAACTCTTCATGTTTTCTGCCCTCCAATTCTCACTTTCTTATGCAGTTGTGCAGATCTCTGCCCTGTTCACATTTCTTTCCCTTCCAACCTGAGTTGTGTGCCTGTCCTTTCTTTCATGACAAATCTTATTCGCTTTCTTTAGCCTGTACTCCTGTGACAAGCCTCTACTTCTCCAAGCCATAGTCCTCCTCTGTCAGAATGTTGCCTGGGACCCATCTTTAGTCACAAGTGAATGTCTTCTTTTCTGAACATGAGACTGGAGTCTGAGGAGCCTTGGAGTCCATGAGAGACCTTGCATTTGTCCTGCTTGCTCTCACTGTACTTGCAAGCATATGCGTAAGAATTACTTGGAAACTGGCTAAAAGTACAGCTTCCTCGGCCTCAACTCCAGTGACTGCTCAGAGCTTTTAGGGTTTTGGGATAATAATCCTCAAAATCTATCTTTTTAACAATCTTCTGAGATTACCTACACATTCAATTTGAGACCTACTAGACATCTCCAACTTCCTTTGCATGGTAAACACTGGCTCATGTTCACTGAATGTGCACTGCCTGCCTGGAATGTCGTATCCTTAGCTTGTAAAATGTCTGTGCTCTTTAATCATCATTTTGTCCATTTTATACAAATACAATAAAGAGTCTCCTAAGAATTAAGCAATTCACCTAAAGGTCGCACAGGAAGTGACCAAGACAGAACTCAAAGCCAGTCATGACAAAGAAATGCCCTCATCGATTCTGAGGCTGCAGAGTACAGAACATGAGTGAGCTAGTATGGCTAGGCCTGGTGAGTCACATTTACAAGTTTACATTCCAACATGAATTGTATCATAAAAGGGCACTAATAGAATGGCCTTCAGCTGGGGAAGCAAGAAGTCAAGAGTACTTGATGGGTTCATGCAGCTACTGGGCTTGGAGCACTCAGAAAAAAAATGTCATAACATCAGTGTTCTTTGGATAACAAACACTTTTGGTCTTGTTGAATGCAGATTCTTGCCTTTATTCTCTATCTCTCTGGCTGGGTAGATACAGCTCAATGGCACTAAGAAACAAAAATATCACACCAAGCCCAGCAAGTGTTTCCATAAGAGTCGTCATGCTCGGTAGAAAGTGGTTCTGTGATGATGAGAAAATTTGCTGCCTCTTCAATAAGCCCCTTTAGTAGAAATTGCTGTTTAGAAAATAGTAAACTTGGGTTCAACTCAAGCACCACTCAGAGGTATGAACCAGGCCTCCCAAGTGGGATTTTATAGGTTCTAAGGAAAGAAATTGTTATGATGATATAAAATTCCTCTCCAAATTATTAATTACTTGAAAGTTATCTACATTGTTTTTATCCAATCCTTCTATGTCTGTATCTTATAAATATAGTCTTATCAGAAAAAGTAGACCCACCCCCCCCCAAGAAAGTAATTTAATGACTTTAATTAAGGCAATGGCTGGACACAAAGATCAAATAATTGAGTTGATTACTTACACAAATGTTTCTAGCCAAAGTGCTTAAAATCTTTGGCTTATGACTTAAAACGTGAAGACAATTGAAAGAGATTCAGAGACCAGGAAATTGTATTTTCATTTGAAGGAGAATGAAACTGAGTCATCAATATCTTTGAGGAGTTTCCCTTCCCACCAAAGACAAGGAGGGATATGGACCTCGTGCTTTACTCAAGCAAGGCTATCATAAGATGGAGGGAAATGGCAGGTCACACACATTGGTCTGGGTGAGAACTTTGGATTTTGGAGAAAAGAAACTCTAATTATGACAACTCTTGATGTTTGAACTTTGCTAAGACATGTCTTTTTCTTTACATTTTAATGGTTTCTATAGGTTTTACTTCCTTCACATATTTTTTGTTGTTGTTGTTTTCTGTTTTTCAAAGTAAGGTCTCCCTCTAGCCTAGGCTGACCTGGAATTCACCATAGAGTCTCAGGCTGGCCTCAAACTCATGGCAATTCTCCTACCTCTGCCTCCCGAGTGCTGGGATTAAAGGTGTGCACCACCAGGCCCAGTTCACATATTTGTTTCTATTCAGTGAGTTTTCGCTTTCTTTAGTCTGTACCTAGGCCTAGTAAACATGACTTTTTTCAAACACAGGCCAGGAGGTCCTACTTTTAAGATATTAAAATTGCTGTAAGAAAGCCCCTTCAATTTCATACCAACCATATTCCCCTGCCAACCAACCATATAATGATATAGTGTCCCCTAAGTCTTTTTTCATAGAGATCCTTCCTTGGCATCACCTTAGCTTACAAGATACTTTGGCCTAAGCACCATTCTCCTTTATCTTCTATCTGTAGTCTCTCACTTGCCAGTCATCTCCCACAGGGCCCTCACTTCCACCAAAAACTTTCTTTCATGACAAATCTTATTATAAAGGCAGGATTTGGTAATAGTTGGGGGTTCTGAGTATGCTGAAATACATGGAATGAGAATTATAGCATCTTGGGCTGGAGAGATGGCCTAGTGGTTAAGCGCTTGCCTGTGAAGCCTAAGGACCCCAGTTTGAGGCTCGATTCCCCAGCACCCACGTTAGCCAGATGCACAAGAGATGCATGCATCTGGAGTTCGTTTGCAGTGGCTGGAGGCCCTGGTGCACCCATTCTCTCTCTCTCTCTCTCTCTCTCTCTCTCTCTCTCTCTCTCTCTCTGCCTCTTTCTCTCTCTGTCTGTACCTCTCAAATAAATAAATAAAAATAAACAAAAACTTTTTAAAAAGAGAGCATTATAGCATCTTGAATTACTTTCTTCCCAAGATGGCTTTCCTGGGTTAAATGGCTTTTCTAGAAGTGAATATAATCTCCGAATCTCCATCCTTTGACACTGGGTTCAGTCACAGGTCCTGTTTTGGCACCGATATGCGAGTGGCATGGGCAATGTGGTTAAAGAGAGCTTAACGTGGAAGGACCCTGTGCTGCTTCGACCTTCTTATACCTGTCCTCTCATGAGAAAACCCATTACCCTAGGAGGCTGAGACATATATGGAACAGAACAAAATCCCAACAACATCTTCATGTTGACCAATACATATGTGACTAAGTCAGTCTTTATAAAATGCCACTGGAATTTTATTAGCAGAAATAGCAAACTTCATCAAAGAACATCTCCCAGCTCGGCATGGTGTATGTATACTGCATGCATACTTATAATCCTAGCACCAGGGAGCCTGATTTATAAGAGAGCTTAAGGCACATAGTCTCCAAAATAAATGAACTGAATGTCTCCTTTTTCATCTACCTAGACATATTTTGTACACAGATATGTATTTTTAGTAGAAACTGTTTCCTTTATTAAATTTTGGGTACTTTTCCATTTCATTTTTTAAACTTCAAGACACCAATTTTAATAATGTCCTTCCCCAAGTACAGCTAGCCTTATAAAGTAACAAAAAATGCTTAAAGGGTCTTTATGGTAGCCCTCTGCTTTTACCACATTACGCACATTTTTATTATTTATTTATTTATTTATTTATTTATTTGAGAGCAACAGACATAGAGAAAGAGACAGATAGAGAGACAGAAAATGGGTGAGAGAGAAAATGGGTGCACCAGGGCCTCCAGCCACTGCAAACAAATTCCATACGAGTGCACCCCCTTGTGCATCTGGCTAACATGGGTCCTGGGGAGTCAAGCCTCGAACTGGGGTCCTTAGGCTTCACAGGCAAGTGCTTAAGCACTAAGCCATCTCTCTAGCCTTCATTATGCACTTTTAAAACCCTAGAAATACCATTTCTAGTAAGGACTTAAATTTACCATTGTGTATGAAGTAGTCATACCTAACAAAGACTATCATTTGAAAGCTTTTCTAAGTAGGAATATTATGGCCTAGAACCTTTCCCATCTCTATCAATCCAGTAGTCAGGTTTATGTAACTGGGGTGATTTCAAGAACTTCACTTCCTAAGTGGTTCTAAGAACAATTTGCTATGCATTTTCACACAAAAATGAATTCAAGATGTTATTTTACTAACTCTCACATCTAGAAAGAATCAATGGTGTAAGTTAGGATTCATCTGTCTTTTAATTACACCATGAGCACTGCAAAGCTTAATAAAATGCACAAACATAGGGACAGTGGTCAATGTTGCTTCATCAAATAGCACTCTGGTATATGACCCTTTTCTCTTTCTCTCTCTCACCGCCCTCCCCTACCCCAGTACAAAGATAGTGTGTGCTGCTCATTCAAAGAAGTGGATCCCTTTCTAAAACACAATATTTCACTGTGAATTTTGACATAATAAGAACTTTCAAACATGTAAAAAGATTGTTTCAAATAAGAATTTTAGATTGTCTACTATATCCACAGGAGTGTTAAATAAAGTATGTGTATGTAATAATGGTTATATTGAAAGTACCTTCTAATAGGATCATTCTGGACTTCCAATGCTTGTCTTGCAAGCCACATGGAATACAGACACCTGTGTCAAATATGACCTTGCAATTTCACTTCCCCAAAGTCTCTTTAGAAGCTGAGGAGATGGCTTCTCTGGTTAAAAGTGCTTGCTACAAGCCCGGTATGGTAGCGCACGTCTTTAATCCCAGCACTCGGGAGGCAGAGGTAGGAGGATTGCCGTGAGTTCAAGGCCACCCTGAGACTCCATAGTGAATTCCAGGTCAGCCTGGGCTAGAGTGAGACCCTACCTCGAAAAACCAAAAAAAAAAAAAAAAAAAAAAGGGCTTGCTACACAAGCCCGGTGACCCCAGGGTTCAGACCCCAGAACGCATGTAAAGCTAAACACAAGTAGCATGTGCAGCTGTAATCCCAGAACCCCTATAGCAATAGAAGACAGAGTCAGGAGAGTCTTGAGGCTCATGGACCAGCTAGACTAGCATTAATAGCAGAAAAGCAAATGGGATAAAATGATGCCACCAAAATAGAAGAGAGACTAGTTGGAAAAAAAAAAAGAAGAAGAAGAAGAATTTGAGGTGGTGGAAAGAAAGGATGGTGGGAGGGGATTATGATCATGGTTTCTGGTCTATATGTGTAGAGGCTGTCAATAAAAATTTAAAGAATCGCTGTGAGACTCTGTCTCAAACAAGGTTGAAAGTAAGGACCAATAATCTGAGATTGTCCTCTGACCTCTCTACCCATACTATGGAACATGCACCATAGCAAGTACACACACACACACACACACACACATCCTACTCAGAAAACACAAAGTATTCACAATATGTTCATTTATTAACTACTTTATCATACATTGGCCAGCTCTTTAATATCTACAAGACTTGGGACTCATTTGTTGGGTAGATACACAATATGAACAGTATAGCAAAGTGAAGTGAAGCACACATAAAACAGAAGGACGCTTCCAAGCTCACACTACCAAAGCCTTTGCAGTGTCTTCCATCCCACCTCCCTCCGCGCACTGAGGCAGGGTGGGCAGTGTGCTGTTTTGAGTGATTTAACAATTCCATTTCCAAATACAGTAGTTCCCAAGTTTTTAATAACATAAATGCTATTATATTACTTGTATTTTAGCACTCTAAATATCTAAAAAGGCTAGATAGCTCATATAATAAGTCTGCTGCTATTTACATAGCGCTGGTAAACAAAGTTGCGTTAGTAACTCTGATTATCACCTGACATATCTTCTAAAGCTTGGCCTGTAACCATTCCCTCCTCATGTTCTTCTCTGTACGTTTAAACTGGTACACAAGTACAGGCATATAAAAGTGCTTAGAAGTAGTTAAGATAATTCATACCCCAAAATATTTACAAATGACAAGCTTTCCTATAAATTTCTTGCTAACCACTTCATCACCCCTTAGAAATAGTTTTAATATCCAGAGGCCAGATGAGAGTTTTGAGCCTATTTTTCATCTCATACACCATCAATACAGCAAGACAAAAAGGGAAATGGCACCTGCAAAGTCCTAACGAACACAGTAGCATATGACCTTTTACAACCAGCTCCCTCACACCTCCTCCAAACCACTGAATATGTACTAAATGGTACCATGCTACTTAGAAACGTGGTTTCACAATTCCATTCCCAAAAGACAGAATTTCACATGAGTTTTAGCAAAAAGATATGACAAGCTGACATTTTACTACTCCTACATTTAATATATGAAGAATTAAATGTTTCAAGACTCAACTTGTGTACTCTTTACCTACTAGTAGTCAATAAACTGCACACACGCAATAACTCATTTCTGAAAATGTCTTGAAATGACAATATTCTGGCCTTAAACCCTTCCCTTCTCCACCAACCTCGTGAACTATAATGCTCAAATTTTTTTCAGAAGACAATCTTTCCTAGGAATTTTAACACAAAATGTAAAACTATGCTAGTTTGTTTAGTACTGAACACTCCACCATCACTTCTTCTCAGCACTATGGTCAGTTTTGAGTCACCCCAGTGGTCACCACCATCTGAAAAGATGAGCTTCTCTAACCAAAAGCGAGAGTAGCAGTAATATATAGGCATAACCATAAGTGTTTAGAAGGCAGCTTTATGAGCATACTATGTATGTATTTAACTAGACAGCAGCAGCAGTTTCTTCTCTTAGGGCTTATGACATCCTCAGCTATAGGCTTCTGACTAGGTTTTCAGTACTTACCATGAATTCTCTCCCATGGGGTGGGCCTCAAATACAACCAGAGAGCAATTGGTTTCTCCCTAAACAGACATGCCACCATGGCACCAGTTGGTACATGTGGCCTGAAAGACACCTGTACTGCTTGCAGAGTCCACTCCTGGTTGAGACTGTTGAAGACTTTTCTCCTCCAAAGGCTGTGTGCTGCATAGCTCTTTCCAGCATCCTGACAACTAGTTAATAGGGAGGAGGGAGCAGATTTTTTGTACTATGCAGACAAGCCTTCCACATATTAATTTTCAATATCAATTTTCAATGGATACCTGCAGTTGGTCACGTGTGATATATCATTCTGTCATTCTTCTCAGGTGGACCAAAGATCAGGTTCCTGGTGGCTGGGGCTCTGCTGACCTCCAGTCTTTAAAGGCTTTTATTTGCTATTGTGCTCATTGGGACAAGGTAAGGTCTTGGCCAGCTGGGAAGAATCACTCACCCCAGAAACCGTATCTGTGAGGCTCCCTGACCTAAAGCAAAGGCTGAGCTTTCGTTTGCAGACCTGCTTGCTTGGGACCTCAAACTCCTAAGGATCTACATCAATTCAGGTGGCTGCCATTCTTGCCACACCACACAGATGCTCAACTCAACGGAGCTGCACCATTAGCAGCATAGCAGAGGCTTAGCCTAGGCCCAGCAGGCTTGGATCAGGCTCACAATGCCACCCAGAGGTCATTGCGATGAGAAGGAAGGGTTCTCTGTTGCTTCCGGGCCTGGACCTGGCCAGCGGGCTGCTACAATAAGGGCTGACCTAATGCTATCCTGGGTCAGAACACTGACTAAAAGTTGTTTTGTTTTGTTTTGTTTGGTTTGGTTTTGTTTTGTTTTGTTTTGTTTTGTTTTGTTTTGTTTTCCATAGCTTTCTATTTCTGAGAGGTAGAAGGGGAGAGGGGAGGAAGAGAGACAGAGCTAAAGAGGCAGACAAAAGAAGAGAGTTTTATGGCCATCTTGAGGGATGCAATATTGTAGGTACATTCAAGCACTTTTTTTCAATTCAAGATGCCTTTGTTTATAACAAAAGAAGTGGACTAAAGCTAACTTAAACAATAGGAAATGTATTATCTTTCATAACAGAAAAAGCAAATATAAGAGTTTCAAGGACAATTGGTCCACCATCATCCTATGCCACCAGGATGCTAGATACTTCCTTCTTTTGTCTCTATCACTCTTAGGAATGACTTCATGTTATATATAATGCCACAACAGTTTAAGCATGACACCCAGATAGACAACGCTTGGAGGAAGAGGAATACCATTTCTGCTTTGTCCTTCTGCATTCCAGGCAAGTCCTCGGTCATCAAACTACAGCACAGCCTCTTTTCACTTTTTATTTTGAGACATGATATTTCACTAGATTGTTCCGCCCTGGAGCTGACTTTGTAACTCAGGCAATCCTTGAACTTCTAATCCTCCTGTGTAGCTGTGATTGCAGGACTGTACCCTCAGGCCAATGTTGCTGTGACTTTTTTTTTAAATTTTTTATTTATTTATTTATTTGAGAGGGACAGACACAGAGAGAAAGACAGATAGAGGGAGAGAGAATGGGCACGCCAGGGCTTCCAGCCTCTGCAAATGAACTCCAGATGCGTGCGCCCCCTTGTGCATCTGGCTAACGTGGGACCTGGGGAACCGAGCCTCGAACCGGGGTCCTTTGGCTTCACAGGCAAGTGCTTAACTGCTAAGCCATCTCTCCAGCCCTGCTGTGACATTTTAAAAGTGTAACCAAAACAATTTTTTCCCACAATTACCCTAGAAGTCTTCCCATCCATCTCATTAGCCAGCATCAGGTAGCGCTCCCATTCCTAAATCATCATACTTCAGTGCTCAGTGTGGCCATTTAGAGTCTATCTTTTAGAACAGTAGCAATTTATTATGTTACCCATCACAAGAATATTTAGAATTTCCCATTCTATTATTATCAATTTTAAGATTATAACTGAGTATCTAGTTCTAGGTGTAATTAAAAAGAGAGATAAGGGTTGGAGGGATGGCTTAGAGGTTAAGGTGTTTGCCTGCAAAGTCAAAGGACCCAGGTTCAATTCCCCAGGACACACATTAGCCAGATGCACAAGGGGGCACACACATCTAGAGTTTGTTTGCAGTGGCTGGAGGCCCTGGCGAGCCCATTCATTCACTCTCTCTCTCCCCTTTTCTCCCTCTTTCTCTGTCAAATAAATTAATAAATAATAAAAAAAATTTTAAAGAGAGATAATGATGAATACTAAGGAGTATTAATGATAGAAATTTGAGTACCAGAAAGTATTTTCCTACCACTGCTTCCACATCTATGGCAACTTGGCAAGTTGATCTTTTGAGAAACTTAATAATATATGGGTCCACCCTGAAATTCAAATCTCTTACTATGCCTTAAATTAGTATAGAAAGCCGGGCATGGTGGTGCACGCCTTTAATCCCAGCACTTGGGAGGCAGAGGTAGGAGGATCACCATGAGTTTGAGGCCACCCTGAGACTCCATAGTGAATTCCAGGTTAGCCTGGGCCAGAGTAAGACCCTACCTCAAAAATAAATAAATAAATAAATAAATTAGTATAGAAAAGAGCAACATAGGTAGAAAGTGGTAAAAGTTGATGGGGCAGGGAAGTTTACAGAAAAACATAGATATGTCAATATACTGTACATGTTCTCATTTCTAGGAGAAAAGGTTTACTACAGCTTACAGTTCCATATTCCAGTTCACTGTGGCAGGGAAGGCGGGCAGCAGGAGCTAGTCACCTTCAGACCAACAGCCAGGAAGCCGACAGAGACTGATGGATGCTGATGCTCAGCCAGCAATTTCTTTACAGGCCAAGATGCCACTCACTGTTAAGGTAGGTCTTCCCACCTCAATTAGCCTCATCAACATAATTCCTCATGGTTGATTCTAGGCCCTGTTAAGTTGACAACACAAACCATGACAATAATCAAAAGACAAAAGAAAATAGTTATTTTTTACGCCATCCAGAAAGACTTGGAATTCTAGATAAAGACATTTAGTCTTGACTTTCTGAAGAAACTAACAGGCCCTCTCTGCAGGGGTAAGATGGGAAGAACCATGTTCAAAATCTCAGTCATATTGCCCATGTAGAACTATCTTCTCACCAGCCATGTATGCTAGCACTTGCCTGCAATCCAAGCCCTTGGATGGCAGAGGTGGGAAGATGTTCACGAGTTCAAGGCCATCCTGAGCAAGACCCTGTCTCAAAACCAAAACCACTCCTACCCTTCAATCAGTGGACAATACAAAAACAGCTGAAAAACAAAACAAACAAACAAAAAACCCCAGCTGAACAGGGAGTTAGAAGGCCTGGGGTTTACAGAGAGGCTTTTGCTTTTTACTAGTACAAGTATGTCAAAGACTTCTAAACTTTTGATTATTTTTAAGCTTCTGTGTAGGTAAAAGCAAAGAAACCTCAGTGCTGCGCTAACTTTTAAAATATATCTTAGTAAGCTAGTGTACCTGAAAGTTCCTTATGAAAACTTATTGGGATGTTTTGTTCGGAGCATCAAACCCAAATAAGGCACAAGCCTCGCCCGTCTTTGGGGCCCAGAGTGTGACAACAATTCCTGTCAAGGCTCTTCCCTACCCTGGAGGCACCATCTGCTCTTCAGAGCTGTGACCCAACAAGACTCTGTCGCCCCAGCACATCTGCAGTGCACAGACACTGGGCATGTTTCTCACCATGGAAGTCTCTTGTCCCCGCCATATGGGATGTCCCAAGATCATTTCAGGAGGCACTGAAGCATGGTGACAGCCTGGAAAAAAAGGAATGACTTTCTATGCTGTTTACAAAGAATATAGTGACTCTGACTCTGCAGTAACTCAACACAGATTGAAATCTTTATGGCAGGCTGTCAGTGTCTGAAACTTATGTCTAGTAATCTCTAGAAGTTGGGCTGTGAAAGCCAGTGATTGTACACTCTTCCTCATGATGACATTGAAACCACAGAGACGACATCGTACCTCCAATAGGAAAACATTTCATTAATGCACATCCACCTCACAATGTCCGGCTTCATCTCTTCTCCAACAGCATCATCAGACTGAACTACATAAAAATTAAATTAGATACACAGAACAATATGTGAACATTCACTCTATTTACCATTATACCTCGTCTCAGTTAGATTGATTGAAACTATGAGACAGCATCCTCCCAAGAAAGGGATTTCCACAGAATTTCCACAGGTCTCACAGATCACAGGTCTAGAAGAATACAGATAACTCTCTGACACTTGGCTTGCAGAACCAACGTGCAGTGTGTAATGCTTTCCTTACTCTAGAGTGCTAGCTGTGCCGCTCAGGGTTATAGAGACCACTGAGCATGGTCTATGTCTGACCATGTTCATGGTTGTTGGTAAAGTGAAAGACAGCAAGCATTTCTGTTCAGTATGCTTTAACAACCCTTTTATTAAAAATATTGTAAGTTGGGCTGGAGAGATGGCTTAGTGGTTAAGTGCTTGCCTGTGAAGCCTAAGGACCCTGGTTCATGGCTTGATTCCCCAGGACCCACATTATCCAGATGCACTAGGGGGTGCACACATCTGGAGTTCATTTGCAGTGGCTAGAGGCCCTGGGGTGCCCATTCTCTCTCTCTCCCTCTTTCTCTCACTGTCTGTTGCTCTCAAATAAATAAAAATTAACAACAAAATTTTTTTAGAAAATTGTAAGTGAATTACTGAAGAGTTTCACCTAACTATAATCCTCCTTGAAATATAAACATAATAAATTTTAATTTTCCCTAAATTTCTGAATTAAGTTGTGTTGAATTCCCATTTCCCATCTACCCAATAATGCCAGTTTTGGAAGGGTCCACGAGTCCAGTTTAATTATCTGATTCCATTCAAAACTCCCTCTTTATCCCCTTGGCTAACTCATGGCTCAAGATGTTTCACCTTTTGTATACCTTCCCCCCTCTTCTCTTTTAGGCCCTACCTCCTCCAAAATTCAAAGAAGGGAAGCTGCATGACATAGGGTTCCCCAGGGAGATATTTAGAACAGGTGAGCGGAGCATTTCTCGTGCAGGGTCACCTGTGAGGCTGCAGTGAAGGCACTAGCCACAGCTGAGGACATCTCGCCTACCTGAGGGAGAGTTTGTTTCTCTTCTTGCTGAACTTTTCCCTCTTGTGCCAACACTCTCTGAATATGAGCGTCTTCTGTGTGGTAGACACCCGTGCTAGTCAGTGTAACAAATGCTGGAGATAAATCAACTGAGAGCAAGTGAACGCTTACTTTGGATCACAATTTTGTAGGCCTCAGCTCATGATTAGTTGGCCCTGTTTCTTTAGGACCTGTGGTAAAATGCCATATCATGACAAAGCCACTCATCTCATAGTCAGAATATGAGAGAAAGAGGAAGTGACTAGTTCAAGGACATATCTCCAGTGACCTGAAGGCTTTCCACTAAGCCTCACCCCTTAAAGGTTCCATACCCCCTAACAGTGCCACTCTAGGAACAAGCCTTCGAGACATGGGGCTTTTGGAGACATTTAAGATCCAAAGTGTGCAGATATGCCCGATCACAATTTTAAAACTGCAGAGGCTTCACCTGAGGCTGAGTATAAACACTGTTCAGTCAGCTGTGTGAACAAGTCACATCCAATTTAGAGGAAGATTTTCTTGGTAGCTGATTTTCTCTTCCCCTCTTACGATGTCCTAGAATGTTTCTCTGATACTTAGACAAAGACTACTTTTTCTCCAAGAAAATTATTGGGAACTTAAACTAAACCAAGGACAGGAGAGTTTGTGTCTCAGATATCAAGTTGTGTGGTTCTCACTGGCTACTTGGAAAACTGTACTGATGATCACAAGCCTAGCTACAGGCCCAGTGTAAAGTGAACCCTGATCAATTAGCAGTGAATGTTAGGGGCACAGGTCAAACGGAATAGACAGTAAATTTGAATATTTGCTAGCTTCAACTTTTAATCTTTCAATATTGCAGTGAAAATTTTCCTTATTCAGTTTATCTTTTCCTCCTGTAAAAGCATTTTTATAACATGTTTAAGCCAGCATATTGTGAACCATTTGTCCTTGAGAGCAACCCTTATGTCTGTGCCCACGAGCATAGAAAATGACCATAGTTTTTTTTTGTTGTTGTTGATTTATTAGTTATATACACAGTGTATACAGTCATGTTGGTAGCATTGTTAGCCTCCTCCCTTTCCTCCCCACTCTGCAGGAACCCTCCTTGTTGGAGAATTTGGGTCATCAATTGTGAGATTAGTTATGGTAAGAGGCAACGTCTCTGTGCATAATGACCCAATGTGTTTCTCTAACATTCTTTCCACTCACTCTTCCACAAATTTCCCTGAGCCATGTTGGGTTCATTTTAGATCTGCTTCATTGAGGAGGAATTGGGAGCCTCTGTGTCTCTGGATATCTGGTTTCATAGGAATTGAGCATTCTCTGTGTCTATCTCCTTCGCCCTTGTGCTGGTACCAGGTTCACCAAGGAAACAGCACTCTTGCTCATTTCCCTAAATACTCTTAGTTTCAGCTGGGGACCTTTTGAGGTGTGATAGGCTGGTTCTCTCCTTAGAATATGTGTCTATCTGACAGAGAGAAGCAAATTCTCCAATGGAGGGTGAAGTTAGCACCAGATAAATGGGATAACCTTTGTTGTTTTAGAGTAGTAGTCCAAATTGGTGGGAGCTTCATAATGGAGAGAGGGCTCATTTTTGGATATGGTTCTGACTTGTTACCCAGCTCCAGCTATGTGTTCCATTCCACTGAGCAGATAAGTTAGCCAAATCAAGAGCAGTTGGTTTCCCACCATGGCTATGTGCCACTATTGCACTTGTGTGAGCATCACATCAGGTTGTTTGCTGCTGAGTAACTTAGAGCATGGGTTGCTTGGACAGATGTTGGTCACTTTCCCCCAGTCCATGTTACATACCAACAGTAGATGGTGTCTTCAGCAGTAGGGTCTTACCACTAAACTTTGGTGGGTCATCAAGTACCCTGACAGAAATCTGTCTTCTTTTGGGAAATCTTGCAGGTCTCTCTGATCAACAGTTCATTGTGGATGTTAGCCACATGCTGGTAGTGGGAGTTACAGGTCAGTGCCCAAGAAGAGAAAAAAGAAAAAGATAGGTAATATAATAAGGAGAGAGAGAGAGAAAAACAGGAGAAGATTAAGGTCAGTCTTCATCATACTCTCTCCAGGGCCTTGTGATTCAGGTGTTCCCTCTAATGTCCTGATAAAGATTCAAAAATTTAGTCTGTCTTTTAGGATGTATAATTTTATGGTGCCATTGATGTTTGGGTCCAGTTTTGCATCACCCACCCTCACCCTTACCCTCCCCTCTGTCCCACCCAACCTATTGTCCGTTCCTCAAAATGCTTAGTAGGTATGTCATCATCTCAGGTGGATTCAGGTTAGGAGCCATAAATGTGTGAGACTTTGCCATAATTGTTTTTCTGTGACTGGGTAAATTCACTGAGAATGATCTGTTTCAGATTCAATCATTTTTCTTCAAATTTCATTGTGTCATTTTTTCTTACTGGGTTGTAGAATTCCATCATGTAGCTATAGCACATCTTGGTTAGCTATTCATCTAATGATGGACATCTAGTCTGATTTCAGCTGTTAGCTATTACAAATTGGGCAGCTAAAACTCTGGTTGAGCAAATATCTCTGAACTGAGGCAGGGAATTTTTAGGATAAATGCCCAGTAAGGGAATAACTGGGTCTGTTGGTAGCTATATAATCAACTTTTTTAGGAGTCTCCATATTGCTTTCCAAAGCGGCTGTATCATCTTACATGCCTACCAACAGTGGATGGGGGGTTCCTATTTCTCTACATCCTTGCCTTTAATTTTTAATTTAATTTTGGTTTTTGTTTGTTTGTATGTTTTTTCTTGGGTTTTCAAGGTAGGGTCTCACTCTAGCCCAGGACCTAGAATTCACTATGGAGTCTCAGGGTGGCTTTGAACTCACAGCTGTTCTCCTACCTCTGCTTCCTGAGTACTGGGATTAAAGGTGTGTGCCACCACGCCCAGCTTAATTTTATTTTTTAATGTTGGCTTTCCTCACTGAAGTAGGGTGAAATCTCATAGTTGTTTTAATTTGCATTTCCCTGATATTACAGATGAGGAACATTTTCTTAAGTGTGTGTTTGCCATTTATATTTCTTCCTCTGAGAACTGCCTGTCCAGTTCTTTGCCTCATTTTGAGAGTGGGTTGTTTGACTTTTTATTGTTTAGGTTTTTGAGTTCTTTATAGATTCTAGAAATTAGACCTCTGGCAGTTGGATAGCAGGAAATATTTTTTCCCATTCTGTGGGTAATCTCTTGGCTCTGCTTATTATATGTTTGTCTGTGAAGAAACTTTTCAGCTTCCAATGAGATTCCAGTGGTTGAGTGATTGTTTAAGATCCTGTGCTACTGAGGTTTTGTTCAGGAAGTCTTTTTCCATGCTTGTATCATGGAAAGTTCCTCCTATTTTTTCTTCCAGTAGTAACTGAGCTTCCAGTCTTATATTGAGGTCTTTGATCCATTTGGACTTGATTGTTTTGCATGGAGAGGTGTGTGGATCAAGTTTCAAATTCCTATATGTGGATATCCAGTTTGTGAAGCACCATTTGTTGAAGATGCTATCTTTTTTCAAGCCTATGTTGTTAGGGCCTTTGTCAAATATCAAGTAGCTGTAGTTATTTGACCCAAAGTCCAGGTCCTCAATTCTGTTCCATTGATCTATACTCCTGTCTTAATTCTGCCTATCCAGGAGCATGGGAGGTCTTTCCATTTTCTCAAGCCTACCTCAATTTCTTTTGGGGGCGTTTTTATTTAGTTAGTTTTTTATTGACAACTTCCATGATTGTAAACAGTATCCCATGGTAATTGCCTCCCTCCCCATTCACACCCCTACTTTCCTGCTTGGAACTCCACTCTCCATCATATCCCTTCCCCTTTCAATCAGTCTCTCTTTTAGTTTGATGTCATGATCATTTCCTCCTATTATGATGGTCTTGTATAGGTAGTGTCAGACACTGTGATGTCATGGATTTCCAGGCCATTTTGTGTTTAGAGGAGCACATTTCAAGGAGTTCTACCCTTCCTTTGGCTCTTACATTCTTTCCACCACCTCTTCCACAATGGACCCTGAGCCATAGACGTTGTGATCAAGATATTTCAGTGCTGAGCACTCCTCTGTCACTTCTTCTCGGCACCATGGTGCCTTCTGAGTCATCCCAAGGTCATTCATCTGAAAAGAGAAGGATCTCTAGCCAAAAGTGAGAGTAGCATTAATATATGGCTATTAACATTAAGAGAAGTACTTGCTGGGCAGTTTGGTGAGCATAGTACATACATTTAGCCAGACAGCAGCAGACATTACACCCCTAGAGCTCAGGACTACCCCTATTGTAGGTTTTCAGTATTGGGATGTATTCCCTCCCACGTAGAAGACCTCCAGTCAAATTAGAGACTGACTGGTTGCCCCTATTGCACCCTTTTGCTCATTTGGCCTGGCAGGCCAAATATAAGGCTTGCAGTGTCCACTGTTGAGTATCTTCATTGGTGATTTTTCTCTCTCCCATTGAACTGCCTGCAGCATGGCTTTTTCAAGCTTTCTGTCAGCTGGTCTACATGGAGGAGGTTTTCAGCTCTGCTCCAGCAGGATTTCTCAGTGACCTTGCAGCTCAAAAATGTGGAGTCTTCAGCAATAGGGTCTTACCATCTATTCCTGGTGGGAAACCAAGGGCCTGAGCAATGGCCTATAATATTTTGGGGGGCATCAGGGACCTCCCTGGCCAACAACTCACTGGAAGGTATCCCATTCCTGGCACTGAAAATTTTCTAGTAACAATCTCTGGCTCCTGCGTGTTCCATTGCTCAAAAAAAGTAGAGTTCCATATGATTTATTTATATCCTCTTAGATTTTGGTTAGCCTTCCCTCCACCTTTCCTTTACTCAATCTCTTCTCCTGATCTCACCTAGGCCTTTTCACCCCCATTAATGTGTTCTCCTACTTACATGTATACAATACCATCCTATTAAGTCCCGCTCCCTCCCTTTCTATTCCCTGTATAGTGTTTTTATGTTCTCATTGTATAGGTCTTTCACATCCTTGGTTAATGTTATTCCAGGTATTTTAATTTTTTGTTGCTATTGAAAATGGGACAATGTCACTTATTTCTTTCTCTGTATCTTTGTCTTTTGCATATAGAAAGGCTACTTATTTTTGTGCATTGATTTTGTATCCTGTTACTTTGCTGTAGCAGTTAGTCACCTTTAAGAGTTTTGAGATGGAGGTTCTCAGTTCTCTTATGTACAAAATCATGTTGTCTACAAATAGAGCTCACTTAACTTCTTCCTTTCCATGTTGTGTCCCTTTTATTTCTTTCTCCTGTCTTATTGTTTGATCTTGGACTTCCAGTACTATATTGAAGAGCAAGATGAGAGTGGACACCCTTGTCTGATTTCTGAATGTTCCACAATGGGAATTCCTTCAGACTCTCTCCATTATGTTTTATTTGGGCTTTAGGAGCTTTGTACATAGCCTTTATTATGTTGAGATATAAACCGTCCATGCCAATTCTCTCCAACATTTTGATTATGAAGTGATGTGATATTTTGTCAAAGGCCTTTTCTGCATCTATTGAAATGATTGTGTGGTTTTGTGTTTAAGCTTATTTATGTGGTATATTACATTGACAGATTTCCATATGTTGAACCACCCCCACATTAGTAGGATAAAACCTACTTGATCAAGGTGGATAATGCTTTTGATGTGTTGTTAGATCCAGTTTGTGAGCTTTTGTTTAGGATCCTTGCATCTAAGTTCATCAGGGAAATAGGCCAATAGTTTTATTTATTTATTTATTTTTTGTGGCATCTCTGCCTGGTTTTGGTATTAGGGTGATACTAGCTTCACAGAAGGAGTTGGGGAACTTTCCCTGTTCTTTGATTGTGTGGCACAGTTTGAGAAAGATTTGTTTGAATTCTTCCATGAAGGTTTGATAGAATTCAGCTGAGAAGCCATCTGGTCCTGGACTCTTCTTTTGGGGGAGGTTTTTGATTACATTTTCAACCTTGATAGGTGTAATAGATTTGTTTAGGAGATTAATCTGCTCTGAGTTTAGCTTTGGTAGGTGGTATGTGTCCAGGAATTCATTCATCCATTTCCTCCATAATAGCCAGTTTTGTGGAGTAGAGGTTTTTGAAATAAGTCCTAATGATTCTCCCAATTTCACTTATGTCTGTTGGGATCTCTCCTTTTTCATTCCTAATTTTTAAACTTGAAGCATCTCTTTTTCTCACTTGATCAAATTGGCCAGGGATTTGTCAATCTTGTTTATTTTTTCAAAGAACCAGCTCTTTGTTTCATCAATTTTCTTGTTTTCTTAGTGTCCGATTCATTAATTTCTGCTCTAATCTTAATTATTTCTTTACATCTGGAGGTTTTGTGGTTGGATTCTTCTTGCTTTTCCAGTGCCTTTAGGTGCATGGTTAGGTTATTGATTTGGTATCTCTCTGTCTTTGTTATGAAGGCATTCAGTGCTATGAATTTTCCCCTGAGGACTGCCTTCATTGTGTCCCATAAGTTTTGGTATGATGTGTTCTCATTATTATTCATTTCCAGAAATTTCACAATTTCATTTTTTATTTCGTCAACTAGCCATTTATTGTTTAAAAGTATGTTGTTCACTTTCCAGGAGCCGATGGGATTCCTGGTGCTTCTTTTGTTGTTAATTTCTAGCAATATAGAACTGTGATCTGAGATCATGCAGGAAATTATGTTTATCTCCCTAAATATATGGAGGCAGGCTTTGTAACCCAGTATATGATCGTTTTTAGAGAAGGTTCCATGGGCTGCTGAGAAGAATGTGTAATCTGTGGGTTTGGGGAAGAATGTTCTGTAGATGTCCATTAGGTCTAATTGTTCTATGGTTTTGTTGAGCTCTCTCACTTCCCTGTTGATTTTCTGTTTGGATGATATATTTATTGCTGATAATGGAGTATTGAATTCCATGACTATGATGGTGTTGGTGGTTATTTCTGTCTTATTGTTAAGTAGGTTTTGTCTTATGAACTGTGGTGCCCCTGTGTTTGGTGCATAAAGATTTATAACTGTGATATCCTCTTGTTGGATCATTCCCTTGATAAGTAGGAAGTGCCCTTCTTTGTCTTTTTTGATTACTTTTGGTTTGAGTACTATTTTATCTGATATTAGTATGGCTATGCCTGTTTGTTTCTTATTCCCATTTGCTTGGAATATCATTTTCCACCTTTTCACCCTGAGGAGGTGTCTGTCTTTAGTGGTAAGGTGGGTTTCTTGAAGACAACAGATTGAAGGGTTTAATTTTCTGATCTACCCTGTTAGCTTATGTCTCTTGATGGGTGAATTAATTTACGGTAATGACTATGAGGTTTGATTTGATCCCTACCATACCATGTTGGTTTATGTGGTTTAGTGTCTTTTTGGACTTTGTAGTTTTCTTTGTGCCTCTCCAAGTTTAGTTATTTCTTGTAGGCACTTGAGGCTGATTATTTGATTCTTTTGGATAATTTCCTGAAGTACTCTCTGCAGGTTTGGCTTTGTATTCAGATAGTTGTAAAGCTGAGTTTTATCATGGAAAGTTTTTCTTTCACCATCTATTATGTGGGATACTTTTGCTGGGTAGAGTAGTTTGGGTTAGAAGGCATAGGTTCTTAGACTTTGCATTGTTCCATTCCAAGCCCTTCTGGCTTTCAGGGTTTCCATTGAGAAGTCTGAAGTAATTCTGATGGAGTTACCTTATATGTAATTTATTGTTTTTCCCTAGCTGCTTTTAGGATTTTGTCTTCTGTATCAATGTTTAGAGTCTTAATGTCAATATGTCTTGGAGGGTTTCTCCTTTGGTCCAGTCTGTTTGGAGTTCTGTTAGCTTTTTGTACCTTGATGGGCCTTTCTTTGGAGAGAGTGGGAAAGTTTTCTTCAATAATTTTCTTTAGTTTTTTTGTTACTTTTATTTACTTATTTGAAAGCAACAGACAGATAGAGAAAGAGGTAGGTAGAGAGAGAGAATGGGCATGCCAGGGCCTCCAGCCACTGCAAACAAACTCCAGATGTGTGCACCCAGTTGTACATCTGGCTAACATGGGTCCTGGGGATTCAAGCCTTGAACTGGGGTCCTTAGGCTTCACAGGCAAGCGCTTAACCACCAAGCCATCTCTCCAGCCCTTCTTCAATAATCTTGTTGAATAATTTCTCCATGCCTTTGGTCTGAATTTCTTCCCCTTCTGGTAGTCCCATGATCCAAATGTTAGGATGTTTAAGAGTATCTCACAGTTCCCTCATGTTCTGTTCACAGAAATTCTTGAGCTTATTGAAACTTGTGGACTCTTGAACTGTTTCTTCTGTTTTGTCTTCCAAATCTGAGTTTCTGTCCTCCACATGGATGACTCCATTCTTGAGAACCTCTATAGAATTTTGGGCTTGTTCAATTTGGTTTGCATTTTTTACTACTTTTCGATGTATAGTTTCCATCCCTCTTTCAAGTTCCCTTTTCACATCATTTTCTGATTTTCTTGATGCTTCTTAGAATTTATCCTTGCATTTCTTTATGTCTTCATTGAGCTTAGCCAGCTGGTTTTGAGGTCCTCTTTTTATTTGCTCTCCTTCAGATCATTTAACTGTCTTTGAACACTTTCCAGGGTCTTATCTATTAGGTCTATTCTAGCAATGACTGCATTCTTACTATTATTGGCCCTTTGTTGCTTTTCTGCAAATTATGTCATTTGCTTGGTCAGGGTTGCACAGCTTATAACTTCATTTTGGGGTTCTGATCCTAATGTCTCTTCTATGCTTTCATTAGAGACATCCATTGTAGGACTAGGCGATCTTATTAGACTTACTTGCATTTGATTTTTCATGTTATTCCTTTTCCATTGTGGTCTGCCCATCACAGTGTACAAGCCTTATTTAATTTAGGAGGAAGCTATAGTCTACCCTTGAAGTGTGTCCTGTGGTTATTCCCTTTTATGTTTGCTTCCACTGTTTTTCTGGTGGCAATTGGCCTGCCTACTCATAGGGAACGAGCCCATAAGGCGCTGGTGGGGGCCCAAGGACCTGATGTAGAGGCTTGTTGTTCTGTGATTCGAGGTATGGGATTGTGTGGTCAGGTGGCCTGAAGTGGACAGGGGAACAGGGGGCAGTGGCCAGTAGGATGATATTTGGGAGCCTAGAGGTGCAGGTGGAGCTAATATGGCTAATCTGGAGGATGGTGGCAAGTGGGATGCCTTTCATGGGATGGAATTTGTGCAGGGCACTGGGAGTGGAGCAGTGGCCATAGGGCCTGAGGGAAGTGGAACGGCAGTCATGGGGGTTAGGGGGAGTGGGGCAGTGGTCATGCAGGGGGTAGGGAGTGGGACAGAGGTTGTGCAGGGTGGGGGGAGTGGGTCAGTGATCATGCAAAGTGGGAAGAGTGGAACGGAGGTCACATGGGGTGGGGAGAGTGGGACAGAGGTCACCAGGGTGGGGGGGGGAGTGGGATGGGCTGTCCACTGGCTATGGTGCAGGTGGAGCTGTGCTGCCCTGGGTCCCCTGTCCTGAAGTTAGTGCAAGAGGAACCTGCAGCTGGAACTATGACTAGGACAGCTGCTTTAGGGTATGAGGACTGGTTGGCTACCTGAGAGTGTGGGAGCCAGCATTTCCCTTTTGTGCCCCTCTGCACAAAACAAGGCCTGTTAGAGACTGCTCCCCCTAGAAGACCCAATGGACATTTAACGTCATGCCTTTCCTTCCCCAGGAGGTGCAGCACCATTAAGCGGACACCATCTTGACCGGAAGTCCAACCATAGGTTTTTACTTTCAAATTTTTGTCCAACATTGCTTAGCTTTTATTTCAGGAACCATTATACATTCTGTGCACCTTTATTCTGAGTGCTGGGACCCAACCTAAATTTAAGCAAGTCACAAGTTTCTAAAATGATTTTCTAGTTATCTCATACAGGATTGTCAATTATGAAGCCTATGAATAATTCCTCCTAAATCAATGCTTTATTTCACCTTGACAGCAGTCTCAAGTTTGTTTCAACTTATCTCTAGTTCCTCTTAAAGAGCAAATTACAACCCCAGGAAAAATTCATGACTTTCCCTTTAAAATGATTTTAAAAGATGTTAATTTCACTGCAGTAAGCTGAAAGCAATCCAGTAAATGAGCTTAGTGTCTAAAATATTGAGCCCAATTTGTAAGATGTTCTAGTGAGTAAACTACTGCTGTTCCACCTTTGGTTGTAAAAATCAGGTAATAATTCTTTCTCTGTGAATAGCCGGTTCATTTGTCAGTGACATAAAGTTATATAAGCATTTCCCTTTCATTTCAGTACTTCCTTGATATTTTTATTTTCAAGGAAAGAAGGGTGCCAGGCATGGTGGTGCACAACTTTAATCCCAGCACTCAGAAGGCCAACGTGGGAGGATCGCTGTAAGCATGGCTCCCTTAACTCCATCCCATTATAAAATGCTTCTTGACTTGACTTAATACCTCTTCCCTTACCCTCACCTAAGAACCACCTCCACATTCTGGATCCCCTGTCTGTACAGAGCTTAGGGACTACTCTTTCCTCATTTCTACATCTTATGGGCCAGTATTTGGAAGATGTTTTTGCAAAATTCAGTTAACTGTTTTCTATCCCTCTCTCTGTCAGCCACTGATCTCATGGATGAAATGGGTAAAAGGCCTGTGAGGCTGATCTTTGTCCTTTCAAGGACCCTCCTCTGTGCCATCACAAACTCTCAGGGAGGAGCTCTATAGAGCAATAGATTAGCAAGCTGTTAAAATGAACCCACTACCCCCAGCCTTTGTATCTCCATATCATGATCTTCCTCAGAGGTGCTGAGCTGCTTCTTAGAAGTGACTTGGCTTGGTCTGGGTATATTATGAGCTTATCAGAAAAGAAGCTTTGATAGGAGACCTTGCAAGCCACACAACCCACCACCTGGACAAGAAATACACACTTGGGCAATAGTGCCCCACCCTCTGTAGGTAACCAACTGCCCTCCAGTTGAACATGAGGCCTGCTCAGCAGGAGAGTACTCATAACTGACACTGGGTATATTCATCAGACTGTGTTTTAAATTTACATGCCTATTCCCCTTAATCAGAACTATTCTCACCCTTGGTTAAAGGATCTGATTTATTTTTACAGATAGCATAGATCCAAGATCCATCAATTCAATAAGAAAAGACAGCTGACTGCACACCATGAGATGTGCCCCCTCTACCACATTCACCAGGTTCAGAAGAATCTACATGGGAAGCAGTGAAGAGTACTGCTCCCAATGCTGGACTGCTAGGGAAATAGCAACAGAGTGGGGAACTGAAATATATCACAATATAAATATAGAGACTACAGAGAAATCAACACTAAAAACAATTGCTAACACTCCCACCAGGGCTCAGAGATTTCTCTGGAAGAGGGGACACAAAGCTTGTAAGAGCCACAGTGTAGGTAGAAATATCCTGAGGCACAGCACCCCCCTACACACACACACACTGACTAATGGAGGATCTAATTACCCCACAGTGAACACCAACTGAGGAGGCCCCTCAGGGAAATGAAGACCAGAGGTGAAGGGATTCAAGATTCAAATATATATACCTATATAAGTTGAAAAGAGCATAATAAATTTTTTTGAAAAAGAAAACAAGCTTTAAAAAGTAAGAAAATAGCAGGGATTTCAAAACTACCCATCCCCAAATTAGCTCCTGCTGCTTATATAGAATGAGAAGCAGTGTGGGTGTTCAGATAGAACACGGGGAGTTTCTCATGTAGCAGAAGAAAACTAATGATGTGATGAGGTAAGGGGAGTGACAGAAAGTATCCTTAATCCCACTCTGACATTGAGTGAGTCATTTGAGAGGCATCAGCTACTCACAATGGCAAGAAATGTAGAATTGTAACCAGTCATAAATCAGTATTTGCTGAGAGTTTCCTCTGAAACCAGAACTATAAAATGAATCCCTATGGGAAAGCAAAAACCCAAAACCTAACCTTAAAACACCTACAATTTCTTGAGCCATGACAGATAAAATGAAATGTTATGATGGAAGGATGTAGAATTACAAACACTGTATATGGATGTAAACTCCATTCTTCAAAAGAAATTCAACTTTATAGTATCTATAGGGTTTCATCATAGTCCTAACAAACAGACAAAATGTATTATAGACATAAGGATATTTTATACTAAGAAGTGGTAGAGCTGAGAAGATGGCTCATTTGGTGGAATGCTTGCCTCATAAGCATGAGAACTGAGTACAATTCTCAGTACCCACATAACATTTCCAGGTGTGGTAGTATGTGCTTCTAATCTTAGCTCTAGGGAGAAAAAAAAAGGCAGATGCTTGGAGCGCACTGGCCAGCCAGTCTAGTCTAGTTGGTGAGTTTCATGTCATTAAGGTACACTGTCTCATAAAGAACTGGACAGCTTCATGAGGATGATACCCAACATTGTCCACTGGCCTCCACACATGCATGTGCACCCACACTCACAAAGGTGTATACACCTGAATACCTGCACACACATAAATACATGTCCATTAAAAGTAAACAGAGGGCCAGAGAGATGGTTTAGCAGTTAAGACACTTGCCTGTGAAGCCTAAGGACCCAGGTCTGATTCCCCAGTGTCCATGTAAGTCAGATGCACAGGGTGACATGTGAGTCTGGAGTTCATTGCAGTAGCTGGAGGCCCTGGTGTGCCCATTCATTCTCCCTCTCTCTCAAATAAATAAAAAGCTATTAAAAATAAATGTATTAAAAATTAAATAGAATGGGCTGGAGGGATTGCTTTGTGGTTAAGGCATTTGCCTGCAAAGCCAAAGGGCCCAGGTTCAATTCCCCAGGATCCACATTAGGTAGATGCACAAGGAGGCACACACATCTGGAGTTCATTTGCAGTGGCTGGAGGCTGTAATGCACCCATTCTTTCTCTCTCTCCTTCTTTCTCTGTCAAATAGATAAATAAATATTTTTTAAAGTAAATAGAAATAGAAACTTTAAGATGGGCAAAAATATTTCTCCATTTTGTGGAGCTGTAGTCAAATAAAACATTTTCTGATTACATAAGGAGGGTGGCAACATGGATGCTTACACAAGGCTAATCACATGAATTAAATTTTATTCTGTTTATGAAAGAAACTAGAGACAGAGACAGATACAAGAGAGAGGGAGACACAGAAACAGAGAAACCCAATTCAGTTGTGAAGGTGGTCTCACAGCCAGCCAAAGAACCTTCTCCAGAGAGATGGAAGTAGACCCTGAAGAGATACAAAACTTATAAAGCATAAAATAAGAGGCTGCCAAGAGCGCAACATCAAAGTAGACTTTTAACATGCCCTCCAAGGCTCAAGGAACATTGTAGAAGAAGGGGCAGGAAGAAGGTAAGAGCCACAGTGAGGAAAGGCATGCTGGGAGACTTTGCCCTCCCCATAAAAACTGCTAGTGCATCTATAACCCCACAGAGACTACCAGAACCCCATTGAAGGGAGTCCTTGGGGGCATGGGTGGGGGGAAGGGGCCAAAAGGGGATAACCTAATGGGAAAAACCACAAATTTGTAATGTGTTCTTATATTAAAGTCCCTAATCACAAATTAAATTAAAAATACAAAGGGCTAGTACAGTCAGCTAATGCCTCACATCGCCGTGGAAATGTCAGACCTGCAAGATATAATGCCACAAAGCAGGGCTAGTAGACTACGGCACGTGCACCGAATCTAGTCAGAGCTTGCTGGTGGTGGGGGAGGTGAGGGTGTCCTGAGACCAGGCGCATGGCTTAGTTCTGCATTGTCCTGTCAGCTTCTTGGTACAGTTTTAGTAAGGGATATATAACACAGAGAGCCTAAAATACAGAAGCTTTCCAAACTTCTCAGTCACACAGTTCATTCCCCTTGATCTGATTACACGCTCATTAAGCACACGTCTTGTTATGATTTGTTTCACAGGTAGTCCACCAACAAAGGAGAGAGTGTCTGCTTCATCTCTTGCTATTTATAAGTAGATTTCTAATCTAGGTTTCAGGTTATTTTTTCTCATCGTGTCTGGGAGCTTGCCTTATCTGAATCATTTTCATGAGTAATGATTCCTTTTTCAATTTGCTTTTAAAAAGACATTTACCTAAGCCTTAAGACAAACAGCTAGACATTTGGATTATGGTGGGTTCGCTTTTCTTGTTAAAGTGCACACTTCACCATTCTTCTGCTGATGATCTTGGGGAGCAAAATGGCAAGCTGCGGGCCTGAGCCCAGTACTGCACGTGCCAGGATTGCACTGACCCCCAGAACAAAACTCAGCCCTAGAGGACTCTTCCACATGGGCAGCAAAACTTTCCGTACCGCGCTCTCTCAGCTTTTGATCACGTTCCACATCTGCTTTGTGAAGGTGTATACATCTTATTTTTAAACTTGACTTTGCATTTTATCTCTTGTTATATTCACAATTCTTTTATAGCCTTACATATTGGGAATGGAAAGATAGTGTTTTGTTATAAGCACACTGTAACATCTTAACCAAAAGTTCCTTGCATTGACCTCCAACAGAACTCTTACCTGATCCAGATATTTTACCATTGCATAATGAACTTTTACTGAGCATGTACTATGCCATAGGCTCTATGTTTTGCTTAAGCAATGCAGAAGTAACGCTTGTTGCCCTTGGGGAGTTCACAGTTGAAAATGAACTGAACTGTTTGACAATTAACCTCAAAGATTAGAAGAATATTGAACATAGATATTCCTCCAGTTTGGGTTCATTGCCATCATGACAAAATTAATCTTTCCTCTTCAGTGAAATTTTGTGATATCTCTTTGCATAGTAAGCAACTCAACCCCTCAAAGTTGCCTTACAGCTATGTTATTCTTTCCTAACAGTGTCATAAATGTGTATTCTTCTCTATATTTATAACATTCATAAATGAATATTTCAATAACCAACAAGACAATTTTCAAATTCGCCAGAGTCTCAGAGGAGAGTATTTATTTTTGCAATTTGGTGTTTATTCATTAAATTCTACAAATGTTAGGGATAGACTCCTTCCCCAGTGACCATCTTCGGGCAGGGTTGGGTTATTCCCTGGCACACCAGGCTCTTTTCTCTGCGTCCATCTGCTTCAAGGTCACCATCCTGTTGTGGCTTTAGCAACTCACACAGCCTTTCCTCTGGGTCTCTGTAGGGTCTGGCATATTGTCAAACCTCATTCCATCAGACTTCAGTAGCAAAAATGACTTTGTTTTTAGTGCTGTGTTTCAGGTTTTGAATGGTTGTATATTTCACAGCCTCATTTAGAAACTCAGCAATAGCTTTCCATTTCAAAAAAGAAAAAAGGAGGAGGAGTCGTAATGGAAACATAGTTAAATCAAATGTGATCTAGTATCTTTTCTATATAAAGTAATCCAAAACTTTATGCATTAAATCACAATTTAAAACAAAGTCTATGAAACTACTTTCACCACATAGTGTTAACTCAAAAAAGGACTTCACTATGTATATTTTAAATTAACTTCACTGCCATCTAGTGGTCATTGAGAAAATTTTGTCTCAGAAAAATTAGCTTTAACAATACCTGGGAAGACTTTGAATGGCTAAAATGCCCAGCATTTGATAGGCATGATCAGCAATTTCAATAGGAACCCTATGCTAGTTCCACAGATGAGTAGCAAAGGAAGCCCCAGGGATATTAATTCACATGCAGTATCTTCAGGTCCAGTAGCTGGGATTCAAACCCAGCAGTCGAGTCCATTGTCTTCACACTCTGCCAAAAGACTACACTGCTACAAAGCCTCGGATTGACTAAAAGAATATGGCTGAGACTGAAGCACACGTTCACACACAAATACTAAAATGGGAAGGAAAGTGCAACTCTCACTTTTCCATGCCACAACCAACTCTCCACATGTACCATTCATGGGCCTCCCCCAGAAGCAAGATTCCAATTATGTAATGATTTTTACACACTTGAAATTCACATCTGACACATCTGAAACCTGATGGGTTCATTCCTTCATAAGACATCGCTGCCAAACTCATGCAATATATTTCATTCTTTATGATATGGAATAAAACTTGGTAGCAAGCAGAGCACGCCTTTAATCCCAGCACTTGGGAGGCAGAGGTAGGTGGATCACCATGAGTTCAAGGCCATCCTAAGAATACATAGTGAATTACAGGTCAGCCTGAGCTAGAGTAAGACCCTACCTTGGGGGGGAAAAAAATCCAAAAAACCTCAATAGCAGAGGCATTTAAGCTAGAGAGGGGATATAAAGGGAATAGAAAATGAGGGAGAAGGGGGTATGGTGGAGGTGAAGTTGCAAAGGGAAAGTGGGAGTGGGAAGCAATTACCATGGTTTATTGTCTATAACTATGGAAGCTGTCAATAAAATAAATAAGTAAATAAAAGAGCTAGAGAGATGTTACTTGCCTGTGACACCTAAGGACCCAGTTTGAATTCCCCAATACCCATGTAAGCCGTATATACATAGTGGCTCATTCATCTGGAGTTAGTTTGTAGTGGCTGGAGGCCCTGTCATGCCCTTTCCCTATATATCTATCTATCTATCTATCTATCTATCTATCTATCTATCTATCTATCTATCTATCTATCTCTTCATCATCATCATCATCTGCCTCTCTCTGTCTCTCAACTAAATAAATAATAAACTAAAAAGAAAAGCAAAAGAAGAAAAAAGAAATATAGTAAGGCATCAAATAGACTTGGGCCTGTTGTCTAGGGAGCTGTGGTGGTTTGAATAGATAGCCTCCAATATATTCAGCTTTGTTTGTAGTTTGCATCTGCAGACACCTGGCTGGAGGCAGTGTCACTGAGTGGATCTTAAGGTGTGGTGGTGGGTTTCAGATTTCAATCTAAAGATATGCAAAGTGTGCCTAGCTGGAGTTCCTGAAGTGTGCTGTGCTATGTGGCTTTAGGCTTGTGCTTCTCTCTCCCTGTCTCTCTCTGTTTGGTCCTGTGAAGGCAGGCCAACTTCTTCTGCCATTTATGGAACTTCCCCTGGATCTGTAAGCTTCAATAAATATCCCTTCCTCCATAACTGTGCCTGGTCTGGAAGTTTATTTCAGTGAACCTGAAGCTGTCTGCCACAGAAGTTGGTACCGAGGAGTGGACTGAGATGTACCTGGCCATGTGGATGTTGATCTTTTGAACCTTTGTTTTGGAGGAATGGGCATGGACTTGGAGCTTGCAAATGAAGATGCCTTCTGGAGTGGTAAGCCAAGTTTATGGACTATTCTGATGAAAGTTTGAGAATGCTAAGTGCAGACAGTATTGAACTTCGAGGTTTGGCTTATGAGCTTTCTAGGGGGAAGGAAAGACTGCAGAGGACTTTGTTGGAACTGGGCTATTGGCATAAGGGCTGGCTGCGTCCTGCTGCTCAGGCCCTGAGAGTTTGATCAAGGTTACATTTGTTATGGACTGATGTGCTTGGCTAGAGATACTGGACTGAGAGATTTAAGATTTTGAAGCTGGAAAACTTTAAGCAAGTTAAACTTATAGGTACTGAGACTGGTTTTAGGTTACTGAATCTGCTATTGTCAAACACATTAGCAATCTTAAGCAAGATGCTCCAACTGTTTTACCATGGAAAGGATGCCTGAGGAAGGACTCTTCATAGAAATGCAAATTGTTTTGGAAAGAGTTGACTGGAGAAGAAACCTGATTTTCAAGGCTATGATTTGTTTTGTCCCTGAATTAAGAATATGGCTGTGTCCTGCCCAACTGGTATTGGTTTCAGAAGCATGAAAAATTCATGGAGTGGTTGTGGATTGCACACAGTTCTAAGAGCCGCTGTTGAGATGCGGCATGAGGCAGGGCATGATGCCCTGATAGGCTGAAAGAGCCTTTGGAAGATGGACTGTGACTTGCATGAGGACCCAAAGATGTTTTGGATATACCAGGATTGTGCAGGGGCTACCATGGAGTGCACTGTTAGCCTGGGACAGAAGTCTTCCCTGGCTACTCTGCCCAGCTGCGGGGGCAGAATTGACCTGGCTGGAGTTAGTGTCAGATCTTAAGGTGTGGTGGTTGGTTTCAGATTTCAATCTAAAGACACGCAAAGTGTGCCTAGCTGGAATTCCTGAAGTGTGCTGTGCTATGTGGCTTTAGGCTTGTACTTCTCTCTGTCTCTCTGTTTGGTCCTGTGAAGGCAGGCCAGCTTCTTCTGCCATTTATGGAACTTCCCCTGGATCTGTAAGCTTCAATAAATATCCCTTCCTCAATAACTGTGCCTGGGCTGAAAGTTCATCTCAGTGAACCTGAAGCTGTCTGCTACAGAAGCTTAAGATGCAGCTGGTGACACAAACCTCAACTGTCCAGATTATGGTACAATTGCATTGTAGAAACTGCACCTCAGGGAAGTGCAGTGTTTTTGGCCAAAGGGTGACAATATTCCTTACTTGGAGGCTGAGTGTTGAAAAGTGTGGGAGAACTTCTTCAAAGAAAGAACAATACAGAAGGAGGGGTGCCAGCTCCATGAGATGGCTGCCAGGTGAGCTGCTGCCCCAGATGACGTTTTCCAGGACTCTGAGTAGCCTAGCTGGAGGGGCAGAATTGGAACTCCAGAGAACTGTTCCTGGTTAGAATTATCAGACTTGGAGGCTTGTTACTGATTAGAGTTTTTGGACTTAGAGATACAGAGTTTGATGTTTGCCCTGATTGTTTTAAATCTTGTACTGCCTGAATATTTCTGTGCTACACCCAATGCCATCATTTGCAATGTATTTATTCAGTGCCATTATGGGTTTGGGGGGAGGGTGTTGGTATTACAGCTCAGTTAAAAGATCTTGGACTATGGAAATGTTTGAACATCATTAAGATTAATTTAAAACTAGGGAAACTTTTAAAGTTGGACTGAATGCATTGTATTTTACATCATGTATGGTTCAGTTTATGGGGAGCAGGGGCAGAATGTGGTGGTTTGATTCAGGTGTCCCCCATAAACTTAGGTGTTCTGAGTGCTAGGTTCCCAACTTAGGTGTTCTGAGTGCTAGGTTCCCAGCTGGAGGAGATTTGAGAATTAATGCCTCCCAAAGGCAGTGTATTGTTGGGGGTGGGTTTATGGGTATTATAGCCAGTTTCCCTTTGCCAGTGTTGGGCACTTTCTCCTGCTGTTGTTGTCTACCTAATGTTAGCCAGGAGATGACTCCACCTTCTGCCCATGCCATCATTTTCCCCTGCCAACATGGAGTTTCCCCTCAATCCTGTAAGCCAAAATAAACTTTTTCTTCCACCACAAAAAAATAAGCAGTCTTGAATAACCAGACATAACAGTGACTCTGCTATTTGAAGTTTGCTTTGGCACTCATGAATAATTCAAATGTGATTATATAAGTTTTTTTAGTTTTGATTGATATTTTAAAAATAATATATGGCTAACAAAAAATTTAAGAGCAGAAAAATAACAGAGAAAAAGAATTTTTAAGAATTTTAAAAACTAACATTTATATCCATGTTTCATAAGCTAATGAATAATATATGCATTTTGGAATTTACCCTCTAGTCTTCTTTCTATTGACTATATTAGAAAGACTATATTATATAAATTCTCTTATGATATAATTCACTTATTCACATAGCTGTTTCACTTGCTATATTATAAGCTCATTAATATCATTTTAATATCTGGGTGATATCTCATTAAGGTATATACCCAAGATTAATTATTTCATTTCCCAATTGTTGAACACATGGGTAATTTCTAATGTTGAATATGCAAGAGCAACACATGAAAAATAAATGAGAAATGAGCTATAAAAATAATATGCAATAAATAGGATACTGCACAAAACTTTTCTGAGATAAAACCTCATGTATGCCAGGCTAGCCTTAAACTTGCTATGCAGACAGAGATAAACACCATGCCTGCTTTCTGTGGTACTGGAGATTGAAGTCAGATCTCTATTCATGCTAGGCACTCAACCAACTGAACCACATTCCCAGTAAAACTTACACCTAAAGCCCTATAAAACTTGTTCAAATACGCTTAAAGCATATGTTAATCCACCAGCATGTAACTCAATAAGTATTAGATGCATTGTTGAGTAAGTAATTAAGACAGCTTATTTGTATGTCTGAAGGGAATTTAGGAAAGTAACAAAACAAATTATCAGTGTACAATCACTGCTCAAGAACATTGACTTCTAACCCCACCCCCATTCGTCCCTGACTGCTAGCTGACTTCTGCCTCACTCTTAAAGCTTGTTGCAGTAAAAGTTATTGCTTACTTTTGTCATGTGGAAGAATACTAGCAAGGCATCCTAAAATCCCATTTGTGAAATGATGTGTCACATTAACACATTTTATGGGCTTAATCTTGTGCTGCCTAATTGAATAATTTAATATTTGTGACACTAGCCTGGTTCAAACAATTACACGCACATACACATGCATTCAGACAGAGAAGCTGTGAGCTCTTACATCTCACTCTTTAAGCACACCTTGGCTTTTTTCCAGCTGACATTTAGTACACTGCCATTTCTGAGCATCTTAGCATCGCTTTTACATAAGATGTTTACATAACATGAAAGAAAATTGAAATTGACATTTTCTTTTTCTAACTAGGTACCCTTTGGTAGTTGTATGCAGATGCTAGAACTCTTACAGTTTCCACATTTAGTGAGACAAGAAATCACGTTCATCATGCCTGTAGAAAGCACAGCACTAGGTGAGAAGTGATACTAGACCCTTCAGGGCTTCAACAATGCCTTTGCTCCACAGCCAGCTGTGCAAAAGGTACCTGTGGAGATTAGTCCTCGGTGGCTGCACAGATGCATGCCGCCTACACTGCGTATGAAGGAAACAGGGATTATTTGGAATTTAAGGCTGTCATGTCAAACATAATTCATTATGTTTGAGTCTTAGCTCACTTATAAGGACCTAGGAAAGTAAGTCACTTTACATTTTTATAAGCCATCTTTCCATTTATTTATTTTAATTTTGTGTATTTATTGTGTGTGTATGTGTGTGTGTGTGAGTGAGTGTGCGTGTGTGGGGGGGGGGGGGTGAATGCATGCAAGTGTGCCAGGGTCTCTTGCTACTGCAAATGATGCCTTGTGGCTTCACATGGGTGGCTGGGTAATTGAACCCAAGCCAGAAGGCATTGCAAACAAGCAACTTTCACTGATGATCCATATACCCAGCTCCCATCTTTCTACTTAAATAATGGAAGTAACACTAATGCCTATCTTATATGATGATTGGGAGAGATAAATGATATAATTTATGAGGAGCTCCTATCAGTGTATGGCACATGGGAAGCAATAAATTATTATTAACAGTAGTAGTAGTTTTGTTGTTGCTGTTAATTTGTTCATATCAACATGTTAGCATTTGCTCTCTTTACAGGAATCTGATAAGAAATGTACTTTTCAATCATTCCTTATTTCTTTTTAACATTTGGTCAAAATCTGTCCTTTATGCCTACCTGTATTTGAGATGTATAACTTACTGGAAGGTTAGAAAGATTGACAGCAATACCCTAGAATTATCTCTATTTATTAAATGCCTTGTACATATTTGTAGCCCTAGCTACTGGGAAGGCTGGGGTAGGAGTATCACTTGAGCGCACAAGTTACGAGCTGTAGTGCACTGTACCTACCAGGTGTTCACATTAAATTTGACATCAATATGGTGACCTACCAGGAGCAGAAGACCTCCTGATTGCCTAAAGGGGGGTAAACTGGCTCATGTCAGAAACAGAATAGGAAAAAAACTCATGTGCTGATCAGAATTACTTCTACTTAGGGAAATACTCCCTTGGATTCATTCCTAATCTCCATGAAGACAGGAATCCTGTTTGCTGGGTAGAATAGCAACCAGTACAGAGCCCAAGACATAACAGGAGAATTCATAGTGTACAATTAAATGGATAAGTAAATGCTCCTAAAATAATTTCCCAATTTATTAAATGTCTAATTATCAGCTCAATTTAAATGAACATGTTTTCTGTTTTTTATAAAAGTCACTGGAACAGAACCTTTTGTTAAGCTCCTCCTTTACCTCAGATTTATTACCACACATGGAAATACAAAGGCCATCCTGGTTCTCCAGAAAAGGACCAGGTGCTAACCTCAGAGAACCAAATGGGCTGAGCCCAGAGTCCATGACATCTTTTACTCTTTAAAATAAGTATAATTTAGCAATTTTGGAAGTTACCAATTTAAAAAGCCCTCACTCCATGGAAACTCAAGACTGCATTTCAAGTTGAAATTTCATTAAATCTGCTATTTTCTAGGCTCTCCTCCATATGAGGCATTTGTTTGTAACACTGAAAGGGTATGAAATTCCCATATTGTGGTTATATTTTTATTCAAACAATTACATTATTAATTCATAGTATTTCACCTCTTGCTAATCCCAATCTGCATGAGTCTTTATCCTCTCCTCCTCCAGACAAGCAATCAAGCAATTCTCCTTTCACCCCACAAACCCTTCATCTTTTTTGCATTTCTGATTTTTCCACCTAAACATCAAGACAGAGCCATTTAAGACAACATCAAGTGTACTGTCCAGCATATTATCCTCCATCACAAATTCTGAAATGGCTCTCTTTGTCATGATTTTAAAGATACCTTAGGACAGCCACAAATCTACTTCACTTAGGAGAGTCCCATCTCATGACACTTGACAGTTTTCTTGGACCTTCATGATCATTAGGCTGGAATGTCTTCCCTCTTAGCATTTTTCCAGATGCTTTTAATTTGTAACAAAGCACAATTAGTAACAATTTGCCTGGAATAAGCTTAGCTCGGATTGGTTGACCTTCACTTTGTTTCCAGCTTCTATCACACTCTCATTCAGGAGCAGTGTGTGATATCCACTTGCTGGAAATAGACCTCTAAACTGGTGGCTAAATGTGGAAGATAACCAGTGATCACTCTCACTTCCTGATCCTTTTCAAGCCCTTTCAAAGACAGCACCCAGGGTGGTCATAGGAAGTATGTTTCATCTACTAGTCTGAGGAGATAGGATGCCAAGTACTAAATGCCAAAAAGCTTTCAGAGCTTTTGGCAAGTTGCAATTATTGAAAGCAAAGCCTATGAGCAAAAAGATCTCTAAAGTTATTCCTGTAAAATGAAATAATAAAACAATTTAATCAAGGGGTCAAGTGGTGTGGAAGATTTAATTTTGAAATTCTATACACTAATTGCTCTTTGAAATGTCTTGACCTAGGGAAAGAAATTTTAATGGAGCCCTGGAGAGGAAAGAAAAAGCAGCTCACATATCAAACTAGCTGGATGAATAATAATAGATTCTTCAAAAGTAACATAATTCTGATCAGAAATTGTTTTCAATGTAAAATTTTAAACTTAGGACTATGGTTTCAATGTGTCCTCCAAAGGTCCCTGTAGCGGCAGTGTTCAGGGGTACACTCTAAGATCTGAGACCCAACGCAAGGAAATTAGGAATACTATTTTCAGAAGGAAGTAATGATAGTCTCATGAAATGAACTATTGGTAGTAAGTTCTCTTTAGTGGCTTGTAATGATGCTAAGCCCACACCATGCACTTGGCCAGTCTCCATTCTATTTCTCTGACATGCCATGACATAAGCAAGGACCTTCACCAGAGGCCAAAGCTGATGTGGCCAGCCAATCTTGGACTTTCAGCTTCCAAAACTCTGAAATAAACAAACTTTTAAAAAAAATTAAATATTTTTTATTTTATTTATTTATTTGACAGAGAAAGAGGGAGAGAGAGAGAAAGAGAGAGAGGGTACACCAGGGCCTCTAGCCACTGCAAACTCCAGACACTTGCACCCCCTTGTGCGTCTGGGGAATTGAACCTGGGGTCCTAGGGAATTGAACCTGGGTCCTCTGGCTTTGCAGGTAAATGCCTTAACTGCTAAGCCATCCCTCCAGCCCAATAAACAAACTTTTGGAATGAAATGCTTCAGTTTCAAGTTATAGCAACAGAATACAGACAAGTATTAGGGAGGCAATGGAGTAACAGTAGAATAATGGCACTTTGAGACAAATGAGCTCTTATAAAATTGACCTCTGTGCATATTCTTCAGGAGAACACTAGAAAGTGTACCTCACCAATGATGGAAAACTAAAAAAGTAAGATAAGGAATTCAGGAAATAGGCAATCCCATGTAGAACTAATGGAAGTCCAGAAATGAGAGTAAAGAAAGCCTAGAGCAGTACTTCATGGCTGGTTTTGAGAGTAGTCAATCCAGATTCAGTGATGCAGACACCTTCAAAGTACAGGGGTGTCCTCCATAAAGAGAAATAAGCAAATAGCAGATAGCTTACATTATAAGATATCCATTTGTAAAGTTGGAGGCAGATCTTGTTGGTCGATTGAATGTCAGCTTCTTTTTTTTTTTTTTTTTCCAAGGTAGGGTCTCTCTCTAGCTCAGGCTGACCTGAAATTCATTATGTAGTCTCAGGGTGGCCTCAGACTCATGGCAATCCTATCTCTGCTTCCCGATTGCTGGGATTAAAAGTATGCACCACCACACCTTGCTAAACATCAGCATTTTTAACATAGCATTTATTAGTTTGGGAAAAAAACAAAAAGTTGAACAAGCAAGGAAAATACCACCAACATTCACATTGCTATTGTAGGGGGGAAATTGAAATATATGCAATTAAGAGAATAAATAAAGTTATGCAGGAAGATGTCAAAAGGTGTATCATTGAGAGGGACTAGTCAGGGAACTTTGATAAAGAGTCAGTTAGATAGGGAAGGCTCACAAAAGGGAAACCTTACGTCTCACTGTCTCCCTTCTTCCCTCAGCAGCAGAACTGGAATTCAGCATCTAATCATTTCATCCAATAGGATTTCTCTTGCTCGCTCTCGCTCTTGCTTTCTCTCTTTCCCTCTCTCTCATACACACACATACATATATACACATACACACATGCGGGAGATGTGTGTGTGTGTGTGTGTGTGTGTGTGTGTGTGTTTATGTATATATACATATATCCCACCCAGGTGTGGGACCCTTCCTCTGAGCCCAGGCCAATTGACTTTCGTACCTTACACAGGTGTGTCAACCTCTTCTGAAGATAATTCTCTGACTCCAAATAAGTAGTCTTACCTAGGCTCACAGAATTCCCTTTGTGGTTCTTTAGCTTTCCATCCCCACATCTGGGTGTGAGCACCAGTAAGATTATGTTGGTTCCACTCTGAAGCTGCCAGAGTGGGAGGAATATTTGTGTTCATATTTTCTTTTCCTTTTTTCAAGGTAGGGTTTCACTCTAGCTCATGCTGACCTGGAATTCACTGTGTAGTCTCAGAGTGGCCTCAAACTCATGGTGATCCTCCTACCTCTGCCTCCTGAGTGCTGGGATTAAAGGCATGCACCACCATGCCCAGCTTTGTTAATATTTTTATGGTCTTTTGATTTCTTAGAAAGTGCATGTCTTTTTAGAAAAATCCCTTTTTTATTTTTTACTTTGTTTATTTGAGAGAGAAAGGAAAATATGTAGGGCGAGAGAGAGAGAGAGAATGGGTGCATCAGAGCCTCCAGCTGCTGCAAATGAACTTCAGGTGTGTGTACCCCCTTGTGCATCTGGCTTACATGAGTCCTGGGGAATCAAACCTAGGTCCTTTGGCTTTGCAGGCAAGAGCCTTAACCTCTAAGCCATTTCTCCCACCCAAAAAAATCCCTTTTTAAATTTTCATTTCCAGGGCCCATGTTTGTTAGACTCCCACATGGGCTCTCAGACCTGTAGCTGTCTCCATCCACCACCTTCCTCAGTTTGTGAGCCTTCCCTCTCCCTCTTATCCTTGATATTTCTAAATAAAGATGTAATGGCTTACAAATTATCCTTCTCAGCCTTGTTTTATCCCAATTCTTTGGTAAAAACAGACAAGAATTCAGGCATTGAAGTTGAAGGACTCTTTCTGAACTCCTAAAACTCCATTACATAATGTAATTGAAAGTGGTTGTCACTAGTGGCATAAATGGTAGACAAAGTGATAAATAAAAAGTGATCAATTACTCTTGCTTGTTAGTAACCTTGTAATGCTCTTTGGCTTAAAAAAAATCATATACATATATTTTTATTGTTTTCATTTATTTATTTATCTGAGAGAGAGAAAGCAAGGGAGAAGGAGAGGAAGAGAGAGAGGAAGAGATTGGGTGCACCAGGGCCTTCAGCAGCTGCAGATGAACTCCAGATGCATGCATTGTGCATCTGGTTTACATGAGTCCTGGGGAATCAAACCTGGGTACTTTGGCTTTGCAGACAAGCACTTTAACCACCAAGCCATCTCTCTGACCCAATGTATTAGTTTTGATTCAAACACTAGAGAGTTCCCAATATCTCCTATCTGTATCCTTATTCAACTACTAATGAGAAGGCATCTTGTGTAGGTCTGGGGAGAGAAGTTGGTGAGAGATTGGACAACAAGAATCTCTGGAAATCTCTGAGGACTAGTGGAGGAAAAAGGCAACAGACTCCACAGTTAGCTTGGGGCCAGCCCTATAGAACACAGTGTCAAAGAATTCCTGTCAGGATCCTGAGCTTGGCATAGTCATCAGTCAACTCTTTCATAATAACAGCTAAGACACAAGTTGCAATCAGTCATCAGAGCCTTTCCTACAAGGGATCTAGATGGGTACAGGATCTGACAGGAGATACTTGTTATAACTAACTATGGTTGTCAGTTTGGCTGAGTATTGTCTTCTAGGTGATATTAAATTCTTGCTATGCAACTTTCTTCCCTTTCTACACCTAATAATTCAGAGAGCAAGTCAAGGGCTAGCTGAAGGACTAGTTCACGTGATATGAATGTGTGCCCATGTCTCTGGCAAGGATGTCATCCCTTCCATGCTATTAGCTGTGCTTTATGCATTTTAATTTTTCTGATGATACTTCATTAACATTTAATTGCAGATAATAGGAGGAAAGGCTTCAAAATGCTTACGCAAGAATCAGTCTGATTATTCATATGTTCTTGCCTAGGAGATGCCATACCATTTGATTAAAACAACATTTAATGAACATTATCTTGGGGCCTGTGAAGGATTAAGAAACGTGAGAATAGATTCAGTTTTCTGAGAACTTATTATCTGTACAGACAGGGGGAGAAGTAGCTCTACTCACTGAAGACCCTTATACGCTACAGGAGTACAGGTAAGTGCTAGATGAAAGCAATTCTGGGCCTTTGAGGATTTGAGCTGGGCCTTGAGGAATGGCTAAAATTTCTCACTGGAGATGAACTATAAAGAAAACAGTGTTGAGAACTGGATCAAGAATGTAGAGTGCATTTGGAAAATGAGACAGAGAATGTTTGTGTTAGGCCACAGTATGTGCAGGGGTGCAGTGTATACTGTGTACATGGAAGATACCAAAAACATAACACAGAAATTCATTTGGAGGAAAGATAATGACTTCAGTTTATTTATTAATTTTTCTTCTTACTGACCTCATGTTGGCTGGGAGAGTGAAATAATGCTCAAGATAGAAATGAGATGACTGGGAAAGGGCAGTGATCTGAAATTCAATTTGTGCTAAATCAATTTTGAGAGTGTGGAGGCACTGGGGCAAGCGTCTCCAGTACATGACTGCAATGTGACACAGAGGAGCAAGTGAAAGGGGAGGTGAGTTGAGCCAGGGGAGGAATAATATCTGCACAGACAACATGCAATGAATGAGCTCAAATGATGGATAGTGCTGAGGACAGAAGCCCAAGTAAACAGGAACCAAAACCAAGGACAGAAGAGGTGGAGATTAGAGGAGTGACCATACCATGGGAAGAGTGTGTCATGGAAAAACATTATGGGGAGTGTTTAAATTGGGGTAGTTGCACACTATTACAAACCCTTCTGGCACAACTTGAAAGAGAATGGAAAAGGGTATTTAGACTGGCAAGGAAAGACTACTAGTAAATTTTGAAACTCAACATGAGCAGGGGCATGAGTAAAGCATTAAAGGAAGGATAGGAGGAAAGAGGATCAGAGGGGAAAACAATACAAATCTCTTGTTTAAGCAAAGGTAATGTTGACCTCACGGTGGCTGATGCTACCTACACAAGAGCTTCGTCATAGGAGAGGACCATTAATGACATCAAGAGAAGAGACAGGGTGGAAAGAAGAAAGGATTTGGTGGGGGAAGGATTCAAGAGAGGGAAAAGAGAGAGTGGTGGGAGGGTATTATAATCATTCTATATTCTCTGTATGTATGGAGGGTTGACAGTGAAAACACTAAACAAAAAAAGAAAAAGAAAAGGTAAGGTTGATGGAAAGTAGACTATGTAATTTGGTTACGGGAGTTGATTGTGCTAAGCTTGTGGACATTACACCACCTGTCAGCAAACAAACACACAGGCGTATCTTCCTGTGGTGACATTACGTTTCTCTGTTTGTCTCTGCTCAGTTTGTGTAACTTGTTCCTTTATTGCATTCTCTTTCATTTTAGTTGACATTGTTAATTGATTTGAGAAACAGACTGTAGAGTTTGGAGGTTTCATTTCTTCTTCTTTCACATATTGGCATAATTGGACAATTTCACATGATTCAAACCAATTAAAAAGGAATAGGAACTTATTTTATTACCAGTAATTAGCAACTTTGCTAAATGGTATTGTCCTTTATTCTTACTTCCTTCACAATGAAATTTAGGCCTTTTAGGTTACATATCTTCATTTCTTTTTGTTTTGTTTCATTCGTAGTACCTATTCATTGACAATTACTTTCACAAAATATTAAATAAGTTGTTTCAGCCAAGCCTGGTGTTATGGACCAGTAATCCCCACCACTCTCCATTCAGGAAGTTGAGGTAGAAAGTGCACAAGTCCATGGCCTGCTTGGGCTTATCTAAGAAAATAAAAAGCAATGAGCATTCAGAACTAAGTAAAACACTTCTATCATACCCTCGAAGGATTAGGGGCTACAGTGGAAGAGGTAGTAGAAAGAATGCAAGAGCCAAAGGATGTGGAGAGGGGTTTGGGGCCAAAGAGTGGTTGTTGCATTCATAACCTCACAGTGACCGTCGTTACCTGCACAGAACTTACATAATATTGGATATGTCAACATGTTGTTATGTATGATGGAGGAAAGCCAAATTAAAATGTATATATACCTTAAAATAGAAATGGGAATAGTAGAAAAGAAGACTGGTTTCTGTGAATGGGGTCATGGAGGGGGGACAAAGAATGGTGGTGAGAGGGAATTATACAAATTTTTAATAAAGTTTTTTTTTCTGTTTTTTTTCAAGGTAGGGTTTCACTCTAACCTGACATGAAACTCACTCTGTGGTCCCAGGCTGGCCTCAAATTCATTAGAATCCACCTACCCCTGCCTCCATAGTGCTGGGATTAAAGGCATATGACACAGTTTTTTTAATAATTGAAAAAGTGAAGGGCTGAAGAGATGGCTTAGCAGTTAAGCGCTTGACTGTGAAGCCTAAGGACCCTGGTTCAAAGGCTCATTTCCTCAGGACCCATGTTAGCCAGATGCACAAGGGGGCACACATGTCCGGAGTTCATTTATGGTGGCTGGAAGCCCTGGTGTGCCCACTCTCTCTCTCTCTCTCTCTCTCTCTCTCTCTCTCTCTCTCTCTCTCTCTCTCTCTCTCTTTCTCTCCCTCTCTCTCTGCCTCTTTCTCTCTCTCACTCTGTCACTCTCAAATAAATTAAAATTAAAATTAATTTTTTATATCTTAAAGGTAGATAATTTACCTGGCATATATATGCCCTATGTTCAATTCCCAGTACAAATAAATAGTAAACTAACTCTATAATTCATCTGGATGTGTTGATATAATATCATGAGCTACAAATTGTATATTTTAACCATTTCATTTCAGTATAAAATATAAATTTTCCTTTTTAACTGGCAGCTCTTTTGCTAATATTTTTATTTTATTTTATCATTTACTTGAGAGAGAGAGTGAGAGAATATAGGTGCACCAGGCAGGGCTTCTGGCCACTGTCAATGAACTCCAGATACATGCACCACTTTGTGTGTCTGATTTTACATGGGTATTGGGAATTGAACCTGGACTGTTAGGCTATGTAAGCTAATGCCTTTAATGATTGAGCCATCTCTCCAACCCTTTTACTAATATTCTTAAGAAATAATTATGTGCTAACCATTTTATTTCAGTGATATCTAAGACTTGAGAGTTGCTGGTATGGGAGTTCTAATGTGCAGAGCTCTCTCCTGCATCACAATGACTTTTTAGCATTACCACTGACTTCTCATGCTAACCATCTGGAGTTAGATCAAATTTGACAGGCCACAGTTACACACACTACCCTGGCCTCACTTTACACACCAGTCTTAAACTCCAGGGTTCTCAGACCTCCTGCATTACAGGGGTTTCCACTACTTCCCTTGAATTCAATACTTTGCTATAATGATTTAGCAAAATCAGAAAATGCTACACTTACAATTCCAGGTTTATTATAGCAAACAAGGATACAAGTCAGAATCAGACATAAAAAGGGAACAGAAAGAGCACAATATGGAAGAACTTAATTATAGACTTCCCCTGACCTCTCCATGTAGAATCATTTTGCAGTGTGAATGTTTATGCTGTGCCATTATGGGTCTTGGAGGTATATTTTGGTATTATGGCTCAGTTAAAAGATCTTAGACAGGCGTGGTGGTGCACGCCTTTAATCCCAGCACTCGGGAGACAGAGGTAGGAGGATTGCCATGAGTTTGAGGCCACCCTGGGACTCCATAGTGAATTCCAGGTCAGCCTGGGCTAGAGTGAGACCCTACCTCAAAAAAAAAAAAAAAGATCTTGGATGATGGGGATGTTTGAACATCATTAGGATTAATAAAAACTATGAGGACATTTAAAGTTGAATGTACTGTATTTTATATCATGTATGGTTATCAGTTTGTGAGGGCCAGGGGCAGAATGTAGTGGTTTGATTCAGGTGTCCCCCATAAACTTAGGTGTTCTGAATGCTAGGTTCCCAGCTGATGGAGATTTGGGAATTAACATCTCCTGGAAGTGGTATATTGTTGGGGGCAGGCTTATGGGTGTTATAGCAAGTTTCCCCATGCCAGTGTTTGGCACACTCTCCTGTTCCTTTTGTCCACCTAATTTGGCCAGGGGATGATGTCCACCTTCTGCTCATGCCATTGTTTTCCCTGCTATCATGGAGCTTCCCCCTCGAGCTTATAAGTCAAAATAAACCTCTTTTTCCCCTCTTGGTTGGGTGATTTCTACCAGCAATGTGAACCCGACTACAACACTGAGTTAAGACTCCACAAGCATGTAGAGCCACAAAAAAATGAGAAGAAAGAAAAATATTCTCAGTATGACAATATGACACCCAGGCTGGCCAGAATGGTTGACATATGCATAGGAAACTGACAACTAAAAAGAGAGAAAAACAGGGTGTGATGGCACATGCCTTTATCCCAGCACTTGAGAAGCCAAGGTAGGAGGATCACTGTGAGTTTGATGCCAGCCTGAGACTACATAGTATGTTCCAGGTTAGCACCTGAACTAGAGGGAGATCTTACCATGACAAGCCAAAAAAAAAAAATTAATAATAATAAAAAAGACAGAAAAGACTGTAATTATATGAAGAGTTTGCAAATCAAAGTATCTGATTAAGAAAATGGCAGCCCCAATCCTTGCATATTTATTTTTGGTTGCTAAGACCTCTAGTTTTATCACTCAAGGTCTTTAGACTCTTTAAAAGTCAACAAACACTTAGGTTTGTATAAAATATGAGCATTTTAAACTAGATTTATTTAATCTTAGAGATGCCTTCACTAAGTACATTTTTTTGGTATTTTCTACCCAATCTAGCCCCTTTTCCCACATGATAGTCATGTATATCTTCTGTTTGAAAAATGAAAAGAATACTCTTCAGAGAGCTGTGAGAACTAACCACTTCAAACCTTGCCATCTTGTAAACTTTTGCATCTACTGAAGACTATAACCTTTTAAAAGCTAGATCAGGGCTAGATATCAGTTCACATACTCAGCATCTTTAGATTGGGAGGAAAGTACCAGAATTTATAGGTTTTAGAAACAGAAGATCTTCTGTAGAGGCAACAGATAAGTGCAGGCTGATTATAGAGGCTATTTATCACAGAATGGCAGTGAGTGGAAACACTGCGTAATACTGAAACAAAAACATCTCCAAATCCCCAGAGTTTAGATGAGAGAACTGAGGGTTCTCCCAACTCTTTCAGCAAGATAATATCACTAGCTAGCTATTCCATCCACCATCAAAAAAGTAACCCATTATTATGGTTTGTGCTAATTAGAAAACATGTCAGACTGCCTTTTAAAGATCCATGCTTGTTCCCACAGATTGGTACTGCTCACAGCCTCAAACACAAAAGCTTCCTTATTCAAAGGGAAGAGGTGAATGCATAGATGCATTGATGGCCTAGATACCAAGAATAAGCAACTAGCATGTGCTCATCCCTAAACATGACATCTAAACCACACCTTTCCAAGACCCAGGGAACCTTGCAGAAGAGGTACTGGAAAGAGTATAAGAGCAGGAGAACAGGAAGTGGGGCTGCAGATTGCTGTCTTTAGTATACTGCTATTCTCATGGACTCACAGCAGCTGAGATTTCCTGCACATGAATGAGCAGACACACTATTTCACCACAGATAAGGAAGGGATCCATGACACCTCATGTTGTAGTTACCTTCCTGTTGCTGACACAAAGCATATGACCAAAAGCAGGTGATGGAAAGAAAGTTGTTTATTTAGACTTACAGTCTTGAGGGAAAGTTCCACGATTGCAGGGGAAAGATAGTAGAACAGAAGCTGGACATCACTTCCCTGCCAACAGCAGACAGAAAACAATAGCAGGAGAATGGGCCAAACTCCAGCTAAGAGGAAGTGACTATTACATCCCTAAGTGTGCCCCCAACAACACACCTCCTCCAGCAAGGCTCCAAAAGTGCCATCAGCTGGGAACCAAACATTCAAAACACATGAGTTCATCAGGAAGATCTAATACAAATCATCACACCCCGCATATGCCAGACTAAATAGTGGAAACTAGTAATCACTAGGCAAGGCTAAATCACGTCCTTGTTTGGTATAAGGCTAAATCACGTCCTTGTTTGGTATAGCAGCCACTTTGGGTTCCCATTCTCCACTAAATAGCCCCTCACCCATGATTATGCAAGTGACCTTATTTTTAATCGGTGTACCAAAAGGTAAATAATAAACAAATAAGGCATGAAACCAGGATGGTGATCAAGGCAGTATTTCAGTGGGAGAAGAAGGGGAAATAGAAAGGGTAACTGAGGGGAATGGGACCAAAATGTATTGTATATCTGTATGAACAGGTCAAAAATAAATAAGAAAAAATGTACACTACAATAAAGTCAGTGTTCCAGATTTTGGAGGCAGGGGCTGAAAGGAGAAAAGGTGTGTTCAGCTCTCATACTTCATGTCCAATAGGTTATTGTTTTAGAATTTCAGAATTCAAGGACAAGAAACCACCACAGGGACAAGCAAAGCCTCAACTCCTACACGCCCTTTCTGTTCTCACTCACACTCTCATATTAAAAACCAAAGGGAAGGGAAGGCTCCTATGCAAAGAGTGATGGAGTATGCACACAGACATCTCTACAGTCTCTCTCCCACTCTCTCTTTCTCTCCCCATATATACATACATATATACATATATATATATACTTATTTATTTATTTATTTATTTATTTATTCTTTAATCTAAAGCAGGACTCACGAATTCAAGGCCATCCTTGAATTTGGCAAGATCTTGTCTCAAAAATATTTTTTTTAACTTAAGAGGAGAAAACTAATACAGAGCACCAAAAAAAAAAAAAAATCAAGGTGGCATTTATCAAGAAAATATCTAAAGGGAGTTGTCTCTCACTTTGACATTATCTTTTACATCTGAGAAATGCATGGTCTTCTGAATATTGTCATTTATGGGCATCTTTTGGCAATTTTTCTCTTGAACAGTCAGCCCTCTAGGATCCGTCCACATTCCAAGTCATGCTGCCAGTTTCCCCTTGGCATCCATCACAGAGACCCCTGACATAAACTTTACTTTTAACAGGACCAGAAAACTATCACATTCTGTCACAGGGCAGTGAGAAGGAGCTCAATGATATGCCATGGTCTGAACACTTTTTCTTGTTAATTCAAAGTGTTGATATTGGGTAGAGAACTGCTCAAAATTTAAAATCTGTACAATATGCCTTTTAAAACTTCTCATTTGTTATATTAACACCATATTATCCACATGAACTATATAAAGGGAGTAATACCACTCCCATAAAAGCCAACATTGAAGTAGAAACTGCAATAAAAATTCCCTTGATGCACATATGAGGCTCAAAGACACATGCATAAATGCCAACCTCATCAAGTTGTCCAGGTTGTTCAAAAATGTAAAACTGAGCTTAAGTCTGAAGCCAGCCTGGTGATGTAGCAAGATCGTGTCTCAAATAATAATAATCCTCTATGATGCTCCTCCCCCTGCCCGTCCAGCTCAATCAGGTATTGTTCCTTGAAATTGATGTGGAAGCAACCTGCTTTCTTGTACATATGGGATTCCCCCCCTCCTTTGACTACTCTGTATTCTTTCAATTTTACTTTAACAAGTGTAGATCGTAAATACAATAAAAATTTTAATATCAAAGAGATATCTCAAATATCAATTAAGAAATCAGTTTTCTCAGAAAAGTTCTAAGAAAATAACTCCTTTCATCATGAAAAAGTAAATGAATTCTAATTAGGAAAACTTTTTTCTTTTGTTATTTGTCATGCATTACAGAAAGTTTTGTGAGAAATTCTGATGTATCTAGTGAGAGTTAATGGCCATTTTATGCCATTTTTAATCTGCCCACTCACTGCTTTATACAACCGTTGACCCCACAGCACTTGAGAGATGACAGCACAGGACTAAGACAGGGTGGTCGTGGCAATGTCTTCTAAGGCTTCTGCTGCTTAATGGAGCCGAGCTCCATCAGCATAACACATCACAGGTTCTGGTTCTCAGCCTGGCAAAGTTAGAACTTTGCCCTCTTTATACTGCCCCAAAGTATTCCAACCCTGAAAAAACTTCTAGTTACGAAGATGTCTCAAACTTCACAAGATTCATAAGCTAATTGGTTTATAACAAAAAAAAACTCATCCAAGCAAAGCAGAATGATACAGTTATTAGAAGAGGAGTATGTGGTTTCCCCATGGACACCATGTGTAGGAGAACGAGTGACAAGATCAGAGACAAATATTACAAAGTACATTCTGACAGCTGTGCAGGGTAAATGAAAGGTGTGTCCATATGTCCCAGTTTACTGGGATGGCCCTCGTTGATGCCTGTTTTCTGAATGTTTGATGTTCATCCCATCCCTGTCCCATTCTCAAATCTGTCTTAATTAAGATGACAAATTATATGTCAGCCTAACTGGAGAAGACAGTAATGGAACCTGGAACATGAGTTGTTAAGAAGCTATTGATTAATCCACTAGAGAATTTATGAGAGCCAAGATATATAAGTTATTTTCTTATTGTTGGGACAAAATACCCAACCAGAAGCAACTTAGGGAAGGAGTGTTCTATAGTGGTTTATATACATTGCCCCATAGATTTCAGTTTGAGTCTTGAGTCTCCAGTGATCAGAGCCCTACTGAGGAAGAAGAAGATTTCACTGGGAACAGGTCTTGAGGTCCAGCCCTAAGGTGTATTTGGGGGTAGATCTAAATCCTGCTCTGCTAGGTTTCTTCAGAGCAGTTTGAGCTCAGGTGGTTCATGCTGGCTAGTGTTGATGTTTGCTGGCTGTCTGGGGATGTCTCTCCACTTGTATCTATAAAAGGGAGCCAGCTCTGTCTGCCACTGATGGTGTTCCCCTGTATTTCAAAATCCTGAAATAAACCCCTTCCTCCAATAAGCACTGTCTGGCTAAATATTCATCACAGCAATGAGGAACTGATTGCAATATGTTTATTTTCAGTTTATAGTTTCAAGGGAAAGTCTATCAGGGCATAGAAAGTATGGCAGGAGCAGTCAGTGTGACATCATTATATCAGCAGGGAGATAGTAGAGAGTGCAATGAATAGTTGCTCAACTCAGCTAGTTTTATCCTTCTTAAACATCCCAGGAACCCAGCCTATGGGATGGTTCCACCCACAGTTAGGGAGGGGTTCATTCCACCTCAATTAATCTCAATTAAATATCCTGATACCATAAGAAACCTTTGTGCTTGGAGATAGACTAAAAGATAGAACCCTCAAAAGGAATAAGGGAGCAGCACCTGAAAAGAAGGGTCCTGGAGAGAGTGGCATGAATCCTAAGATTAAAAGAATTTTTTTCCACCTCAATTAATCTAGTCTAGAAAATCTGTCCTCTCAGATGTGACCAGAGATTTGTTTCCATGGTGCTTCTAAATCCTGTCAAGCTGGCCACCAGAGATGAACCATAGTACCAGACCTATGATACAGAAATGACAGTATAAAGGGAAAGATGAATTGAGGCAAACAAAAATCTAGGTGGTGGAACTAGTGGTTTCTTTCTACCAAAGAACTCTCATCTGATCAAAGCCAGAACCCTGCCTGTGGGCTCATTTTCATACAAAATGTAGTTCAAATGCCCAGAACTTTCTCTGGCATCTACTGTGGTTGTCATTGTAACTGTATTGCAATACAAATTCTCCCTTGGACCCACCTTGCTTTTCCCACTTCCTCCAAGCTGTTGGTTCCAAGAGGGATTCCTGGATAGTTCCATTCATTCCTATCTCAGTCTTTGAATCTGCTTCCTCAGGAGCTTGACCTCCGGTGTGTTTCCTTTTGAGCATTAAAACACATCCAATGTCATGCTCCACTCCCTCATCTTTGCACTTTCAACACCTTGTTCAAATTACACTTTCATAAACACAAGGAAAGTAATTTTAGGAAAATCAATGCATTACTCTAAAAACTGATATGAATGGTTATACAAACTCAAAATGGAAATGGAATTATAGTCACATCCTTTCATCTTTCCAATTACTCACTGGACTCTCCTGTCCTCACTACCATGACCACTAGCACATATTCCTTCCCCTTTTATTATCCTTAGCTCTTTGATTACTGGAAAATTTTAAGAATATGCTACTCCACTAAAAGTACCCAAGATCTTACAAATTTAAGTCTAATTACCAACCTTTCATTCTCCCTACCCCACCAAGAAAGATAGTATTGTTACAGTTTCTCTCTTGGACAAGATCACTGATTGAGACAGATTCTAAGTCAGGCTGATGGAGGTATATCAAAGTATAGTATGAACATGACTCATGAAACAGAGGATGATTGGTGGCAAAACCTCCTTTAACTCATTCATTATGAAACTAGATATAAGATCATTTGAAGAACTTGGGTTGCTCGGGGCTTACTTTTTTAAATGTTAGAATACGATACTAGTTTGGTTGTATTTTTCTGTAAGACAAACCCATTTGTACCTATACTAAACTTAATATACCTGATAATCTGATATCTCACAGAATCGGAGCCTCAAGTGATAGAAAATAAAGATCCACTTGCCTAAATTACTGAGTAATTGTGGGTCACCCTATAAAGCAACACTCCAGAACTACAGTAAAAAAAAAAAAAAAAAAAAATGCTTTTCTCTCTTGTCTGATGTTCAAGCTTAGGGTAACTGTTAATAGGTACTTGGATGGCCCTGAGCCCTGTATGAGCTACATTGGTTCCCAGGGATAAAGACTCCAGTCATCAGGGCTAAGTTTAGTCCAAAGGACATCATATTTGAGATCCTAAGTTTGTAGAGACCATCTTTTCCTCTTCACATACTCATCTCTATTCAAGGAATCAGTCACCTGAAGTGTCAGGATTCTTTTTCACAATACCTCTCATAAACATGGAACCAATGACTTGTTTTCCAAGTATTAGCCTGGAGAAACAAGTAGCTTTCTTTTTACACAGAAAGGACTGTTTATTGCACTAGATTGTACAGAAAGAAGCTTCCCATCCAGATAAGTTACATCTTCCACTCATAGATGGGGGATGGATGAAGCACTCATTAGTAATTCCAAAATGATTTCTTTGGTACCTTTCTCACTAGACAAAAGAATGAACGCCTCTCAAGGTATATATTGCTATTGAAGGGAATTAAGATCATCCCCTGAGTACTCAATGAAGTATTTTGGTACTATTTGTATTTTATTATACTTGAAGAAATATATGGGTTGTTTTTTCTGAGCTACATTTTCAGTCCCTACTTTGTTTTGTTCTTCTCTGTTTTGTTTTTCATACACACTCAGTTAGGTTGACCCTTTCCCTACATCCCTAATACCCCATTTTCCTGGCTGTGGTGGTTTGAATGTAAGGCCCCATAGACTCACCCTGACTTTGTAACTTGTGTCTCAAGCAGCCTTGCTGGAGGAGATGTCACTGGGGGTGGATTTTGGAGTCCAACGCTAAGGTGCTCAGAGCCAGTTTGAGTTCTGGCTGTGCTTGTGCTTGCTCTTGGTGGTGTCTCTCTGCGTGGGTCTGTGGAAATGAGCCAGCTTCTTCCATCATTGATGGTGTTCCCCTGGAATGTGTGAGCCTGAAATAAGCCCTTTCCTACCATAAGCTGTTTCTTGCCAGGTGTTTGTCCCAGCAATGAAAAACTGACTGCAACACTGGCCCTATGCCTGCTTAAGCCTTTCCATTCCCTATACTCCTCACTTTACTTTCATGATGATAGAAGGTAAGAGCCAGGTAACTTTCTTTTGCAGGTAGTCAGTTTAGGGTCATAGAGTCAAATGAACATTGATGCCACCCTGGCCCAGCACAAAAATAGCAATAAAGAGTAGCTTTTAGATTCTTCCTCCTTTTCCCAGGCTTGTCCCCTGTGAGTGGGGTCCTTTGAGTCTGCTCTCTTCTCCTGGGCCTACTGACCAGTCAAGGTCCTTCATATACACTTAAACGTGGCAACAAAGATCACCCCTAATGGATGCCATATTAATAAAAAGGCCTCATTGGAGCTGCCATGAACTTTTCCCTAGATTTTCCCTCTGGGGACCCTCCAGTTGTAGGTGGAGGGACCTAAGCTTGTGAGTTTGCCTGCTTTAGTTCTGCACTCTGCTCTTTCATAAATTACCCTTCTTCGTGGCTACATTTTTTATTCCTTTGCTAATAATAGACAGGAATGTGAAAGCCACTAGTTTGGTGAGTTCTAAGCTCATCCAGAGGCCAGGTGCTCAGACCCACAACAACATGACCTGTGCTCTATTACCTTCCCTACCCCTCTTCCTTGTGCCCTTTGAGGGAGCCCTTTCCAGTTTCCTAGTATCTACACATACTCACCCTCCCATAAACACACATATATACCCCTCTTCCTTGTGCCCTTGGAGGGAGCCCTTTCCAGTTTCCTAGTATCTACACATACTCACCCTCACATAAACACACATATATACCCCTCCTCCTTGTGCCCTTGGATGGAGCCCTTTCCAGTTTCCTAGTATCTACACATACTCACCCTCACATAAACACACATGTATAAAAATTAGGAGGTAAATATACTGTGCATGTCTTTTTGAACCTGGATGACTACACCAAATACATTCTAGTTCCATCCATTTTCTTGCAAATTTTATAATTTTATTTTTTATGGGTGAATAAAATTAAATTGCACATATAGAGCATATTTTTTATTATTCCATTCATCTATGGATGGACATCTATGCTGAGCCTATTTCCTTGCTATTGTGAAAAAATAAACAGCAAAAAATATGGATGTGAAAGTATCTCTTGGTTAGGATATAGAGTCCTTTGGTGTTTGTCCAAAAGCAATACTACTGGCTCATATGGTACTTCTATTTTAAACTTTTTTGGAAACTTCCACGCTGATTTTCATAATAACTGCACAAGTTTATACTCACACCAATATGGAGTAAGGGTTCTACTTTCCCTAAATGCTTGCCCACATTTATTGTTATTTTCTTGATGATAGCCCTTCTGACTAGAGACAGATGAAATCTCAAAGTAGTTTTTATTTGCTAATTTGCTTTTTCCAGATGGATAAGGATATTGAACACTTTTAGAAATATCTATTGGTCATTTGTATTTCTGCTTTGGAAAATTCTCTATCTAGTTCCTTAACCATTTTATGATCTGGTTGTTGTTGCTTAATTTTTTAGTTTTAAATATTCTACATATTAATTTTCTGTCAGATATATAGCTGGTAAAGACTTTCTCCCACTCTGTGGGAGTTTTTCACTCAGTTAACTATTCCTTTTGCTATACAGAAACTTCTTAGTTTTATTAAGTTCCACTTGTCAAATATTGGCCTATTTCCTGAGTGCTGTAGACCTATTCAGAAAGTCCTTATCTATGCTCTTGATTTTGAAGTTTTCTCTACTCTTTCCTCTAGCTGTTCCAGCAGTTCACATTTTAAATTAAAATCCTTGATTCATTTGAAGATAATTCGTGTGTGTGTGTGTGTGTAAAGAGAGAGAATCTAATTTTATTCCTCAATTTGTAAATAGCCAGGTTTTCTAGCACTATTTGCTAAAAAGACTATCTTTTCCAAAGAATACTGTTGTCATCAAAAATCAAGTAGCTGCAGCTACAAGGGCTTATGTCTGGATCATCTATTCTGCTCCAATGATCTATATGTCAGTTTTGTGCCAATACCATGCTATTTATATTAATATGGTTCTATAATACAACTTAAAATCAGGTATGGTAATATCTTCTGCCCTTTTTGTTCTCAGGATTGCTTTTGCTATCTGAGGTCTTTTGTGCTCCCAAGTAAACTTTATCATCACTTTTTCTATACTCTGAATAATGAAACAGGAATTTTGATGGAAGTTACATTGAATTTTTATATTGATTTTGGTAAGATAGGCATTCTCAGAATATTAATTTTTCCAATCCATGATCACAGAAAGTCTTTCTGTCTTCTAATGTCTTTTTCAATTTTTATCATAAAGGTTTTAAGTTTACTTTATGGAAGTTTTTCACTTTTATTTTGACATATTTGTAAGTAGGATTGTTTCCCTGATTTCTTCCTTAACATATTAATTATTGATGTAAGTGGATTTCTGATTTTTTAAATATTTTATTTATATATTTATTGAGAGAAAGAAGCAGAGAGAAGGGAGAAGAAGAGAGAGAGGCAGATAGAGAATGGGCATGCCACGGCCTTCAGCCACTGCAAATAAACTCTAAACACATAAGCCACCATGTGCATCTGCCTTATGTGGGTTCTGGGGAATTGAACCTAGCCCTTTAGCTTTGTAGGCAATCTCCTTAACCACTAAGCCATTTATCCAGCCCAGATTTCTAATTTTTGCATGTTGATTTTAATATCCTTTCACTTTACTGAAAGTGTTTAAACATTTTCTGGTGGAGACTTTAGAGTCTCATGTATAGAATCATACCATCCAAAAATAAGCCTGATTTCTTATTTATATCCCCACACACACACTTTTCTTGTCTTAATTGAGCTAGCTAAGGCTTCAAGCACTATATTGGATGAGTACAGATAATGGACACCCATATCTTTTCCTGATGTTAGCAGAAATTCATTGAGGGTTTTTATTTTTAGCATTATCTTGGCTATACTTTTGCCTTATGCAGCCTTTACTGTGTTGAGATATGTTCCTTCTATTTCAAATTTCTATAAGAATTCTATTGTGCAGGTTTTGTCAAAAAACCTCTTTCTGTATCTCTCAAGATCATCATGAGATTTCTGTCCTTGAGTCTATTTATGTGATGTATTTGATTTATTGATTTATGTGTGTTGAGCCATTCCTGCATCTCTGGAACAAAATCAACTTTATTATGACCAAAAATGTGTTTTGGAATTTGTTTGTAAGTATTTTGCTGAGAATTTTACATCCCTACTCATGAACGAGATTCAGTCTGTAATTTTTTGTTGTCTTTAAAAGTAGCCCAAGGATATGATGGAGAATGGAATTTCAAAGGGGAAAGTGGTGGGAAGGGAGGGTATTACCACGGGATATTTTTTATAATCATGGGAGATGTTAATAAAAATTGAGAAAAAAAAAAAGCAGCCCAATGTAATTTCGCTCTGAGCTTGCAACATTCCATCTCTCAGTGGTCACAGGAGCTCTGTCAGTGCATTTGGCTTTGTTGGAGGGAGATGCAGCAGATGTGGTGCTTTTCCAAGAACTTTAATGTTTAGAGCTTCTTGCTTTAAGTGCTCTCCCGCTCTCTCTCCTTCTCTCTCTCCTTCTCTATTGCTGATGAGGATACAAACCAGTTGCTACACTTTCTCCAATGTGAAGCTTCCACAGAAACTTGAAGCCTGAAATGAACCCTTCCCTCCCATAAGCTGTTTCTGATCATATGTTTTCTTCCAGCAATGAGAAGGTAGCCACTACACATATGTATATAGAAATTCACCCATTTCTTTTAGATTTTCCAACTCAGTAAAATGTATGTTTTTAAAGTATGTCCTAGTGATTTTTTGAAATTCATTGATATCTCTTGTAATGGCTCCCTTTTCATCTCTAATTTTGTCATTTTGGTTCATTTTCTTTCTTTTGATGGGTTTTGCCATTGGTTTGTTTATCTTATTTATCTTTCTGAAGAACTCATTCTAAGTCATTGATTCTTTGTAGTAGTTTTCATCAGTTTTTCCCTGACCTTAAACATTTCTTTCAATCATTTTGGATTTGGCTTATTCTTCTTTTGCCAAAGCTCTAAAAATATATCATTACATTATTTATTTGAAATGGCTATGTAAAATGGGAATTTTGGGGTTCCTTGACAATATACCAATGTGTCAACACACCAACAAATTTAAGATGCCCTGGATTCTTGTTTTATAAATTTGAAGCATGAAAACCCATACACCAGAGTGCTACGTCCACGGCGACCTCGCCTGTGTAGCAAGCAGAAATGCTTCTGCACTGGAAGAGAGCTGAGGACAGAGGGCCAGCACTCTTCGGAGGGATGCCCCCGGTGACCCCTTGGCAGTCAGTTACTGTAAAGGTTCCTGCTGCCCATGAAGTCACGACGACCTAATTGCTGACGCTAATGAGCTGTATTCTACACTCTGTTTCTTTCCTGCTCCCTTCTAGTTGTTTGTCAAAGAACAGCTAGTTTCTACGCTACACTTACTATTAATCTTGCACGCAATCAGAGTACAAAAAACAATTTAAGTATTGAATGTGCCCCTCCTATGATTAGGGCAATGGAGGATATGTATAACTCTACTAGGAATAAAAAATTAACTCTAAAACAGTTTTTAGATGGTGTAGAGTAGAAACAGCTTATGATGTTTTAGAACAATACTGATCCTAAAAAAGTGAAAGTAGAAATGTTAATCAGTAATGTTCATTAGAAGTATGACAGTTCTACAGATAGGGAGTTGTAAAACTTAGACATTCCCACTAGGAAGCTTCCTGGGGGATATGTTCAATACTTGATCAAGGGCTAATAGTAGACTCCCAGAGCTGGGAACTACCTAGACCCACTCCCCTATGAGGGAGGATATGATAAATTCGGTAATAATTAAAGGAATTATAAAGGAATAAGGAGGCTATGGCATTCTCTTCCATTTATGAAATGCTTAACAAGGACACGTAAGCCTTGGTACTTATACTCTAGACAAAAAAGAAAAGAATTCCTGGAAAACATTAAACCAGCCTTAAAATATTGGTGGTCTTTTGGATAGAAACACTTTTATAATGAATATGAGGATTATATAAATAATCTTATAAGTGGAAAGAGATGGCTCTCTGCTCAGTTTATAAAAAATAAATACATCCCTTACCCCAAGCTTCTATTCATGTAAAGCTGTGGTCAATGATGCAAGGCGTCCTTCTTAAAAAATGGGTACATTCCTGCCTGATAAATATTACATGTATGCTTACAATAGAACAATACTTAAGATTGTTTAGATTAATGATTTCTGAGATCACTTGTTGGCCTGCTAAGTTTCCCTGTTCAATCTGTATAAAATCTTCATGAAACCTTCAGTAAATTGCAGCAGCATATTCTACCTAGAGTGTGTCTGTCTGTCATTTCCTCGCCGAATCCCGAGTTCTCCTTGAGCCTTCACCCTTGTTCTCCCTCGGTCCTGATCTCCCCGAGAGTCAGTCCGCGGCACCAGAGGATAAGGTTTGGAGAGAATTTATTGTATTAAGAGAAGTAAAGAGAAGTAGGTGCAGAGAGCTCTTGCCACATGGAACACAGGAGGAGGTACAGAGACCATAAGAGAACAATGCAAGGGGGGGAGGGGAAGTAAGGAAGCTTACCAGAACCTGGAAGTTCAGGTGCAGCCAGGACAGAGGCTTGTCCCCTGCTGCACATCTGTTCTTACCTTCTGTGGTGGGCTTCACCTTCCGGCTAAGGTGAGCCTGAGAGACAGCTGATTGGTCTGGGCTAGGAGCTGGCTCAGGAAGAGGCCAGACATGATGCCAAGTTCTGGGGGTGAACTTGACCAACCACAATGCCAGGATTAGATTTAAATTCTAGGAAATGGGACCTCCCTCCCAGGAGGGGCTCAGTTGTTTGTGGGAAAACAGATCTAGGGAACTCCTTTAGGCAAGAAATAAGAAGTCAGATCATACTTTGATCTCTAGCAAAATGGAGATTACAAGAGCAGACTTGAGGCATTTCTGCCTTGATTTTAGGGGACCCAGTCACCCTAACTGCCTCATCTGGTTTCTTAATGTGGACACTTAGAACTTAAAAATTCCCTCTGCTTTCATTGTATCCCATAGGTTTGGATATGTGGTATTTTCATTTTCATTCATTTCTAGGAATCTTTTTGTTTCTGTCTTGATTTTTTTGTTTGTTTGGTTTTTGTCAGGTCTGTGCTTCACTACTGAGACCTCTGAGACAGATAATTTCTTGGACCCAAGGTTTTATTTCATGCCAGGTGAGAGAGTGATCAGATTCAAAGTGAAAGGGAAGAAGAGTAGGAACCAGTGGCAAGGTTCTTTGAGGAAGAGGGAAAGATAGAAAGAACAATGTGAATGGGAAGTCCCTACCACCTTGTAGAAGAAGAGAGATCTTTAAGCCCTTTAGGGGAAAGGAAGGAGAAGGGGAGATCCTGCATAGTTTCATGGATGTGGAGGAGGAGGATTGACTGGAGCCTGCAATAGCCTGGTTAGCTGGATCCCTGGGTGAACTCTTGGGAAGAGCTAACAGGTGGTAGCTGAAAATAAGTTGTCATTGTTCCTCTCTGCTGAGGCACACAAAGGCTTAGTTAATGACCATGATAGTAGGCAGGGATTCTGAGATCCTAGACCTGGTCTGCACATAAAGAAGATGAGGAAGAAGACAACTCTTTGCAATTTGAATTACCATAACAGGAGGGAGCTTCAGAATTCCAGGCTTTGTTAGAACAAGGCCAGGTGGGAAGACAGAGAGAGGAAGATGAACAGTGTCATGGACTCTTACAACTTCTTCAATGACTTTTTTTTAATCTTTCAGTATCCTATTGTTTACTCTTCATTAATTTGTGTATAGCCTGTAGTTTCTCTTGCTATTAATTTGTAGTTTTATGTCACCGAACAGCCCATCAATAGCTGAAGAGTCAGAAAATCAGGAAGCTGCTAAGTTCATGAAGTCTGATGAAGGCTGCTCAGTGCCTGAGGCTGGATGTGGCTGGAGAGGCAAAGAACCCAGCAGCTATACAGTCCATGAGGCTGAGTAAAATCTGGGTTCCAGCATCCTCAGAGGATAGCCAAGTGGCAGAAACACACACAAGTGAGTAGCCAGGGGAGCCAGGGGAGCCAGGTGAAAAGCATGTACCAATGAGTAGCACAGGCAGCTGGGCGAAAGATAAAAGCCCCAGGAGAGCTTTCTTATATACAGTCCCCAGCAACCTGAACAGCCACCCACTCTGGAGGAGGGTCCTCCTCTGTTATGAGCATGTAAGGACCAGCATATGGTCCAGGGCCAGTTTAGGATAAACAAGTTTTTTGTGAGAGTAAAAAATGCAGAGTCAAAGCTTGTAAGCTAAACTCTGTGTGCAGTGACATAGTAGAGATTAGCAGATGTGTGTGTGAAACTATTAGATAAGCATTGGAAGGTATAAAAACCCCAGCTGCTCAGCAACCATTGTCTCAGTCTCCACGACACTATGACTGACTGGAAGGCTACTCAGCAGTCCTGACTGAGACCCCCGCGAGCACACCACCGATCCAAATTCATCAGCCCGACACTCTGTCCGAACGCTGTCCGAATGATCATCTGTAAGCTAAAGCACTAGCTTATGCCAGCGGACCAAGACTCGGCTTAGAGCGCCGCAAACCGGAAGTAAACAACGTTGCAGCTCGAACCTTGCGTTGTCAGGTCGTAAAACGTCGTAAAACGTCGCAACTCAAATCTCGCGTTGTCAGGTCGTATACATGTTAGACTCGTTATAAATATTCTTGTGTTAGTAGCGACGAATATACCTTGGTTATATATTATATTAGCTATAATATTATTTGTGATAGTTTGGGCTTGCTTGTGCGTGACTTTCATCCCAGTAAACTCCTTTGCAAGTATACCAGTGTCTGAGTATCATTGACCTTCGGGCGGCATCCTCTCAACCAATCATCTTTGAGAGTGCTCGCGACATCCTCACTCAGCTAATTCTGCCTAGAAATGCCTTGACAGACTCAACCAAGATGTTCCTCTCTCACTCCTTCCTAATCTGATCAAAGTGACAACAGAACTCAACCATCACAAATGGGATCTCTTCAACTTTCTCATATTTGTTAAGAATTGCTGTTTTTTAATATACGTTAGCTGCTGAGAGCAGTCTTTATTCTTCAGTGTCTAAATAAAATGTTCTATAGATTTCAGTTAAAACCATTTGATCTACTGATGCAGCGTTTGGGGTTTAGGATGGGTCCCCCAAATTTATGAACCCCAATTTTGGGTCTTGTCCTACCTTTAACAAAGAATCCATAAAAACAGACTCAAGAATGAATTATGAAGCATATTGAGGGACAAATCACAAGTATTTGGGTTTATTTAAGGGAAATTGGGAAGTTGTGATTTAGGCAAAAGTTTAGAGCAACGTCATAAACATGTGGGAAGTAGAAAACACACTCTCGTGTGGAAAACAGTGCATGGTGCATAAGGTTTATTTATGAGAAACTGAGGCTTTTAAGGAAAGACTAGAGTGGAGCCACAAGCATGTGGAAGATAGAAGCTAGGAGTCTGTGTAAGGAGACTTACAAGGAACACACGTAGCATCTGCCCGTGCTCCCTCATGGGAGGAAGTTAAGAGGGCAAATGGCCAGGGGCTTAAGGAAGAACAGCAGGAGAAAATATCAAGACAGAGGCCAAGACATTTAGAGGAGAAATGAGTAGGAAAGAGAGTCACAGTCACGATTACCCTGCATTGAGAGAAATTACACAGGTCTCAGACCTGGAGTTAGTGAGAGCATCCACACGGTGGACCTAGAGTGGAAAGGAAATATTCACATGGTAGATTCAGAGACCAGAGGGAAATCATACGTGTAATTAAAATGAGAAGTTACCCCAAAGTATGAAGCAGAGGCAAGCAGAAACACCACCCAGACCAAGAAGCAGTATTTTGCCACCTGCCCACAAGCCAGGCTTGATGACAGACAAAGCCACTCACATGTATCCAAGCAGAGATGAGAAAAGGAGGAGCTGGAATAGCTTTTGCTGCTGATTGAAAACGTATTCTTTTTCACATTCAGATTCAGGTATGCCAAGGGAAGATGTGATGGGCTTGTAGATTTGAAGGGGTAGGGTTCAGGGCCAGTGCACCTGGCTAGTGAAGGCCTCAGCAGGACTGTGGACAGCAGGGGCACTGCAGCTGCCGTGGATCAGACACGAGTTCCATTATGCCAAGGCGGGTCGACATGTGGGGTAGCATCTCCTGGTTTTCTTTTCTGGAGTTCTGCTTCTAACTGAAACTGCCTAAAAGAAGCTAACTCTGTCCCTCACTATGATGTCATTTAACTCAGTTGTTTCTCTGTTTATTATTTCTTGAATAGCAGCATGTCCATTGGTGAGAGTCAGGAAATGAAGTCATTCACCATTATTGTGCTAGGAATTATCTATGATTTTACTTCTGTGTTTTATGAAATTTAATGTACTCCTGTTCAGTGCATATATGCTTGGAATTGTGATGTTTTCTTGATGGAATTGTTACTGTCGATGGGTTGGGGTTCATTTTCTCTGTCGGTTAAGGAATTAACGGGCAAGAAAGTGTTTAAAAGAATAGTCTATTTTAAAGTAAGAAGTAAAGAAAACAAAGAGAACACAGACTCCTCATGGAGAAGGGGACTCCAGAGCTGGAAGATCCACTGCTCCAGTGAAAGCAAACATTCACTGAATGAGGGAAGGCAGCCCGTAAACAGACCATAACTGCTCAGCTTAAACAAAGATGAAAGCACTGGTTAGTCCATGATGCATCTAGTACTGCACAGGTCCTAGAGAGCCCCCCAAGTTAGCCTCCAGGTACGAAGACTCACTTAGGCAGGAAGAGGTAGGAAGTAGATCAACCACTTCACCACAGTAGGTCTCCATCTTAGATTATCATTTTAGGATACTATAGAATATAGCCACCTACCACAGGCCCTTTTTTCCTACCTGTCTGCCTAGCCAAGGAAATCAGTTCCTATAGCAGCTCATATTATTCCTTCAGACAGTATCTCTTCTGACTCAGGACAACATTTAACTTACAAATGAAGTGAACAAGTAGTATACTTAGATGTTCCCTGGATTACCTAAACACCCCAATGCTGCCATTACATGTCTAGTACCCATCCTGCTGACTGTTCACTGTTAGATGACTAGCTATTTTGTAATAGTCATTGGGTGTTTAAAATTACAAGAGACAATTACATTTTTTAAAACAACTTTAAGTATCCAAGATAACTGATGAATCATGGATTTGAAAAGAAAAAGAATTGTTTATATTAGATTTAAAACTTTGAAAACACTAAAAAATTAGTAGACAAAAAGCTAACACCTGTAAATTAAGTACATTTAAGTACAGTTAATAATAGCCTCAAGTTCTGGAAAATCATAAAAATATGGAAACTGCCTGTCCTCCACTTGTTTCATCATCATTCTTAGATGGTTATAAAGCACACATGCCTAGAAATCATAAAACTTAATAGTTTAATGTGCATGATTTATGCAGTCCTAATAAAGAGTGTGATAGGGGCTGAAGAGATATCTCAGTGGCTAAAGTACTTACATACAAAGCCTAATGACCTGGGTTCAATCGCCCAGGTCCCACATAAAGCCAGAAGCACAAAACAGCACATGTATCAGGAGTTCATTTGCAGCAGCTGGAGGCCCTGGCATGTCTATTCTCCCTGTTGCTCTTCTCCCTGTGGCTCTTTATTCGCAAATAAATAAATAAAGATTTTTTAAAAGAGTGATAGAATGGCCTTGCATTAACAGTAGGTGAATTTACAATGATTTCTACTAATTATTTTAAACTTAAGTATGCATGCATCATTTTAAACAACTCTTTAAACAATTTTCCTGCTTAGCCTGTGTTACTCTATTTCCAGTCTCTGTAAACAAAAGAGGATAGAATGGGAATTCATTGGAGGGTCGTTGGCCACCAATAGAAATCCACCAAAATGAATGTCAGATCCATGGGCAGAGCTTCTAAGCAGTGCACAGGGTGTTGTGCCAAGACCCCTGACCAGGAGCCAAGACCCCCAGTCACCCAGGAGTCACCCAGAGGACCTCCACAGAAGCTGAGACATTCGAATGTAAAAGCAACAGGTTTCTTTGAATGTCAAGCTTAAGCAGGGACTCAATCCACACAGACCGACACAGCGGGAGTGGGAGAGAGTCCCGACCTTCTAAAAGTAGGGGTTTATAAAAGGAAAAAGAGCAGGAAGGGGGCAAAGGGGTTACATCACATCACATCTTTTAAAATGATTGGTTCCAAGAAGGCATGCATGGGAACATTTCTACTAGTTGCTTATCTCTGGTCAGCAGACTGCTTGCAGAACCTATCTATTGCAAGAGGCCAGAGGCCCCCACAGTTAAGTATTCTAGAATGTCCTGTTGAGCAAGCGAGCATGAGTTACAGAAGCAAAGGTCAGCGTGTTAGTCAGCTGGTTCCTTATCTAAGCCAAGCCTGGGCTCCCCTTTTTGTTCACAATGATTTGTCAAACAATGGCACTGCCATTGTTTAATTATTTACACATTATTTCTTTTGGGTCTCTCAAGGGGAAATGTTTAATCATGATTGAGGGGCATGATATAGGAATCAGCCTATCTTTGAGAGTGACAGAGCTTTTCTCAGCTCTTGGATAGGCAATACCTCAGGAATTTGGGTGCTGGACACTCAGAGTCACACAAAACTTCCAAAGAGTCAAGGGCTTCCTGGGACTCATCTTATGATTTTTACCAAATGAAATCCACAGACTAGAGGATGAAGTTTAGAAATATTTTATTATAGTCTTAAAGAATGAAATAAGGCAGAGCTCCTACTTTAATGGGGGAAGGGGGTCCCTGGAAATGGAAAAGCCTACCTGGAGACCATTATTGGGGTCTTTTATGGAAGTTTACTGGATGGGGGCTGAGTTGGTAAGTCCAGCCCACATATCAGTTTCCATATGTCACCAAATTTCCACGAAATGGAATAAACTCATTTATATTATCCTAATTGGAAGCAGGTGATTATCTCATCTAGGAAAAGAAGAGCTCCGTTAGAGAAGAAGAGGTAAGGAAAGGACCAACTTCTCTAGCAAAGTGGAGGCCACAAGGACTCTTAAAGAGAAACAGCCTCTCCACTGTAGCCCAGGGACCTTTCTCCTCACTCCTGTTTTAGCCACTTTCAGTTTACTTTCAGGGGCCTGTGGCCCTTACACTACCTCAGGTGCACCTGATGGAGTTGATTACCATAGTTTCCTCTTCAGGAAATGGACCCACCTCTATTAGGCCTGATAGTGTTTCATTATGAAACCAGATAATTAACCCACCTGATTCTGATATCATGGTTCTAAATGCACTTTTGCCAATATAGGCCTGTGAAGGAAGAGCACTTTGGCTAGGCTAAAACAAATGCCCTGTCTCTACAGGGTTATAACCTCTATTACATACTGATAGATTGATAGCATTACAACCTGAACATGGAGATAGATCTGAATGTAGTGAATTTGATCCTACCAGTGGTTTACTTTTTATTCTAAGCTTATCATTTCAGTAACAAGGGAATTTATATATTTGAACTCTATTTTCACACTTCAGTTTCATAAATCTTGACATTCTGATATTTTCCACAATATTCTAGAGAAAAACATATTCGTTAAAAGTCGAATTTTCAGTTCATTTCTTCCCAATAACAGGATAGTATAAATTATTACTTGAAATTAAAAAAAAAAACAAGAGGTGTTTTTAATCCATCTGCCTCCTATATCATTTCTGCCTAATTCTGTCAACAGAATTTTCTCTGAATAATAACACTCCTCATCTTAACAAAGACATAACATTATCCTCAACACAGGGCCTTGAAGCTAAATTTTCACTTACTTGTAAGGATGTTTGCACTTACATGGGATGAATGGTTCAAAGGAGTGCTGTACCTTTAAAATCTGTTGCTATAAAGGACTCTCCTGTTGAAGGAAAACAGTGGGTCTTAGGTCAGTTTTATGGGCCTAGCACCTCAGGTATTTATTGTAACACAATTACCATACCAACTCAACCATTACATGATGCTAGGCCTGCTTCTCATTAGAATAAGAACATCTAAAAATAGCAGGGAACTTTGCAAAACCTGAAATCTTTTCAAGAAAGCAAAACCTCACAGGAAGCAATTGTGCCTTCATCTCCCCTTCCACCTCCCCTACTTCTGTTCACAGGTTGCAAGTTAATTACTCTGGCAGGAGGCTCAGTGAGAAACAATGAGAACTTCTAAGAACACCAGCAGAATTACATGCAATCAGCAGATTTCTTTCCAGGGACAACATGCTTGGTTTCATTAAGAATGGTTTTGCAAAGTACCCACAAAACATGGATATTTTCCAGGATTTTCCCTGTGCTTATCCAGCTAAATGGCCTGTTCATCTGATCTAGGAGATCTTGATGGGACATAATGAATGGCCAACAAATAAAACTGTCTCCTGTGGTCTTAAACCACCAAATTAGCCCCAGAGATTAAAGGAAGTCAGTAACCTGACACAGGTGAAAATTAAAATGACTTAAATTGCAAATAAAGTGTTAGATAAGTACAATTGTCTGCTGATACCACCATTCAAAAAGAAAGAGACAAGGACTATAGATTAGTCTATTTATTTTACTTCTATTATCAAATACCTGAGGTAGGATAACTTTATAAAGAAAAGAGATTGTGATAGCTCAGTTTTGAAGATTCATGGCTAAGGTCTCATCATTGGCTTGGTTATGTTGAGGACCTCACAATCTTGGAGGCACCTATGGGAAGAAGGATGGCTTCTCAAAACATAAAGCCAAAGAGCTGGGGTCAGGCTTGTTCTTTTCCAGATTTGATGGAAAAAAAATTTCAAAGTATGTTCAACACATAGTTGAAAGAAACTGATTCATATCTCCTTTTCTGTTGTTGCAGTCAGGTTCTTGAGGTAAAACTCCACGATGTCAGGGGAAAACGATGGCTTGAGCAGAAGGTGGACATCACCCCCTGGCCAACATAAGGTGGACAATAGCAACAGGAGAGTGTGCCAAACACTGGCAAGGGGAAACTGGCTGTAACACCTCCAAGTTACTGTGGATACCTTTAGTGGATTCATTTTTGCCAGCCTCCATGCTGGAGAAGCTACAAAAAATGTCATTGCTCATGTACTTAATTGCCTTGGTGTCATGGGAAAGCCCTAGATTATTAAACCTGATAATGGTCCTGGATATACTGGGGAAAAAAAAATCCAAACTTTCTGTCATCAACTACAAATTAAACATATTACAGGCATACCATACAATACCCAGGGTCAAGGAATTGTTGAGCAAGTCCATCAAACTATAAAACATACCTATGGAGGTTGGTACCATAATTGTTATCATTAAGGCCATGCCTCACTGGCCACATAGGCTCTGCCTCCCCTCCCCAAAAGGTACCAAGGGCCAAAGATTGTGGGAAAAAGACATCCCACAGGAGGAGTTGGGTCCCTACTCCCCCAGTTGGTTAATGGCCACCGCTGCAAAGCAGGCCTTCCCCTCTTTTTGTATAAAAGAAGGGAGGAGATGTTGAGAGCTACGAACCAAACCTCGGCCATGTTGACAGAAACGGCCATATAGCAAGTTAAGTTTCTATTTCCTCATCTAATGATCTATTACCAGAAATGAAGAAGCCATTATGCCTGGGTGATAGCCTCTCCTGGTGCTGCCGGTAATTGATGAAGAAACAAAGAAATTGCATTTAGCCAGTAACCCCGTGATCTCAGGCCTGAATATGACTCCTTCCCCTTACAACCTTATATAAACCTATGTGTAAAAATAAAATCTCGAGACCTTGACAAATACCTAGCTTGGTCTCCTTCCTGTGTCTGTTTGCCTTCCCCCCATTCGGTTAACTTCCCCTCGGGTCCTTGTTCAACTCCCCACTGGCTGGGGCACAGAGATTGACTTACTAGATACTCAAGAGCAGCCAATTATAGATTACAGATGAATAAGTTATCCAAGAGGGGTTAATGATTCTTTGAATGACTCTAACAAGCTAGAATCATCTTCCTTGGGACTAAAATGATGGACAGCCAGACTGAAATGATGCATAGCCTGTGGAAAGACCCCAATGAAGTATACTGTGACGATTGGGTAGTAGATGCATCTATCTGATAGCCCTTCTGCAGCATATCAATTGGATCCGCTCACCTCCTATTCCAGCCATTGCTCTTCTCAAGCCATCTCCTACTGCAGCCATTATTCATCCCACATGCTATTCCTGCCATTACTTTACTCACTCAACCACCTATTCCAGCCATTGTTGTACTTCTTCCTGCAGGTTTTGATCAGACCTGAAGTAGGTTCAAGTAACAATGGAATCAGCAGTCTATAAATGTTACAGATTTGCTGCCGACAGACTACCTTTGGCCAAAGAGAAGTGGGACACAATGTTCAGTCCACTTCTAGCACCAACACATTACCATAGGCTCTTCATTTGTATTTACATAAAAATCTTATAGCTACCCCCATAGAAGTTATTTCTAGAAAGCTAGAGGGTCCCAGCAAAGAAGACCCAGGCGTTATAGAGTCTGAAGTTCATACAGTTTGAAGAGTAAGTATTTAAGAAAAGTAGTACAAAATTATAAATACAAAACTGAGAAAAGATTTGTTCAAAATGACAAAAGAAGACTAGCTACTGGGGCCTTAAAGGTCCAGATACCTTTCATGTGATATCTCCTTGGACAATTGGACAGAAATGTTTATATCAATGCTATCTGAAGAAACCTGGCTTTCCCCTCCCAATGTGCAGCTCCTGACACCTCCCTGCGCTTCCCTGTGTAAGAGAAAATCCATGGAGCTCAAGCTCTATTAGAAGTGTCTCCTATCTGTCATTGACTTATTTCCTGTATCAGTCCCTTCTCTTTGCTGTGACCAATAGTTGACAAGAAGCCAAATAAGGAGGGAAGGGTTTGTTTTGGTTTATAGTTCAGAGGGATAGAGTCCACCATGGTGGGAAAGGTAGCAGGAGCTACCTGCCACACTGGCAGGAGCAAGAAACACAGTCACAGTGAGGAAGCAGAGCGATAGTTAATGATTCTCAACTTTCTCCTTTTTATTCAAAGAGCCAAGCCCATGAAATGGTGCTGCCTATAGTTAGGATGGGTCTGCCCATCTCAGTTAAACTGTTAATCTATAAAATCCCTCACAGACATGCTCAGATATTTGTTTCCACGGAGATGGTAAACACTGTCAAATTGACAACCAGAGATTAACAGTTTCCTATCTGCAATCAGAAGCCATTTCCAACCCCACCCATCATGATATAGAAGGACAGCATTTCTGTAGATGGAAACTATGTAGAGAAAATGGGCTGGAGGCACTTCTGTGCATGACTAGAGCAGGCCTGACGGGCTGGAGAGGTGGCTCAGTGGTTAAAAGTACTTGCTTGAAAATCCTGACCACCTAGGTTTAATTTCCCAGTAACTATATAAAGCCAGATGCACAAAGTAATGCATGCATGTGGCATCTGTTTGCAGCTGCCAGAGGCCTTAGCATGAGCATTTTCTCCTTTCTTTCTCTCTTCTTTACCCTCCCTCCCAAATAAGTGAATATTTTTTATATATTTTTTCATTTTTGTGTATTTATTTGAGAGTGACAGAGAGAGAAAGAGGCAGACAGAGAGAGAGAGAATGGGCATGCTAGGGCTTCCAGCCACTGCAAACAAACTCCAGATGCATGCGACCCCTTGTGCATCTGGCTAACGTGGGTCCTGGGGAATTGAGCTTCAAACTGGGGTCCTTAGGCTTCACAGGTTCACAGGCAAGTGCTTAACCGCTAAGCTATCTCTCCAGCCCAAAGTAAACACTTTTTTAATTTTTTAAAGAATATGGTTTGCATAGCATGCCAAATGACTGTCTTGCACTCCCAGACACTCGGGAGAATGTGCTTTGACCTTCACAAACAGTATTAAACAAAAGTCTCTTTTGCTACTACCGTCAATAGGGGCATTAGATGTGTGTCTGAAAAGGGATATTTCTTCATTAGGCAGAACTGCAAGAACTCTGCAAGGCAAGACATTTGCTTGTCTAGATGTAGCTAGCCAGTGCTAGAACCAAAACAATCTATGTTCCCAATGCCCAAGGGATGTGTAAAACCCTTTCAAGTTGAGCAGAGGGGAGACAAAACTAAGGGCTCAAGCAAGTAAAGCAGAATTATGGTTGAGGTTGATCTTAGACGTGGGTATAGGGTATATTTGGGATACTCAAGCTCAGTGAAGTTCAGAAAAGCCTTCCCCACTCCTGCTTATGGAAAACTAAAACAGTCCTAAATTCTCTCAGCCCACTGTGATGAGTTAAGCAAACACCAAGAAAGGACACGGTCACTGTTCCTCTGTTGTCTTCAAGTCCAATCTCAGTCGCTTTTGGCATTTAATACATATCTGGGTAAATTGCTTTTAAAATGTAGATCCCGTGGGGGGGGGGGGGAGGGAGGGAATTTCCATGGAATATTTTTTTATAATCATGGAAAATGCTAATAAAAATTTTTTAAAAAATAAAAATAAAAGAAATTTTTAAAAAATGTAGATCTCAGTCTCCCAGAGGGCTGGAGCTTTGGAATGAGGATGAAAAATCTACATTTTAAAATGAGAACTCCAAGTGATTTTTGTTAAAGTTAATCTAAGACCAGTGAACCGAAATTCCTCAAAAGAGCTACACCTGTGTTAAAAATTACATAAGACTGATTTAGAACCTTCATGACTGTGGAGAGTTGGAATGTTGCAAACTCAGAGACAAATTATTTGGGCTATCTTTGCCCACCTCGGTGTCTGATACAACATTCTTTTGTCTGCCAAATAAAACCTTTGCAATGTGTTAACAGACCACTAGCTTCCACAAACCCAAAAGCTAAGAATGTCATCAGTTTAAAACTTATAGCGGTTTTCCCTTTGCCATAAAATGTCTACCTGATATTGCTTCCAATGTATTTTTACAGCCTTTTTTAAAAAATATATTGGGCTGGAGAGATGGCTTAGTGGTTAAGCACTTGCCTGTGAAGCCTAAGGACCCCGGTTCGAGGTTCGGTTCCTCAGGTCCCATGTTAGCCAGATGCACAAGGGGGCGCACGCGTCTGGAGTTCGTTTGCAGAGGCTGGAAGCTCTGGCGCGCCCATTCTCTCTCTCCCTCTATCTGTCTTTCTCTCTGTGTCTGTCACTCTCAAATAAATAAATAAAATTTAAAAAAAAATTGAAAATGTATTTTATTCATTTATGAGAAAGATAGAGGCAAATAGAAAGAGGATGGTCATGCTGAGTCTCTAACCACTGAAAATGAACTCCAGATGCATGCACCACCTTGTGCATCTGGCTTTTTGTGGATACTGGGAAATCAAACCCGGGTCTCTAGGCTTTGCAAGGAAGCACATTAAACACTTGCGCCATCTCTCCAGCCTTAACTTGTGCCTTTCTTACTCTCTCTGTGACTTTAAAAGTTCATGTAACAATTTCCCCCTGAGAACATTGTAGCAGGAGCTTGGGGGCTCCTTGGAAATATACCAATATGCCAAACCACCAATAAGTTTAGGGTAATCCAGATTCTTATCTTATGAATTTAAAGAATTAAAATTCACAGATGAGAGGGGAAGACTTAAAGAGACTTTATTAGCTTAAGAGAAGAAAACTATAGAAAGCTCCTGCCATGTAGAAGGCAGGAAGGGGTAGAGAGCATCTGCAGGAGTGGGAAGGTCCCCCTAACTCAGCCCAGAAAGGCCTGTATGAGGGGTGCTTACCAGAGCAGTGACCTGGAAGTTCAGGAGAAGCCTTGCCAACCTGGTGAGTACCTATATATAAAATCTTGTTGTGGTGGGCTTTACCATCAGGCTGACAGGAGTCTGAGAGAGCAGATTGGTCTGAGGCTCAGGGGCTGGCTCAGGAGTAGGTGGAGAGAGCTGATTGGGTGACTGGATCCGCTGCTGAACTCTGATTCTGCTGAAGCAGGCGGGCCGAGTTCCCTGTTGGTGCCCTCCTTCCTGAGGAGCTACCTAATTTCCTCTCAGTGTAGTATTTGGGGTAGCCTGAATCCATAGTCCTGGGCCATAGTCACAGATATTTGACTCAAAATATCTCTTACTCCCTGTGTTTTGGATTTATATATCCATTCCAAGAGCCATTACCTTAGTATGTTTTCTTTTATATATTAATGTTCAATGCTTCTACTTTTAATTACTTACTTACGAAGGCATGTATAGGCTCACGCATGCCAGCTACGCACCACTTGGTATTCAGCCTTACCTGGTTGCCAGGGGTTCAAACCTGAACTGCACCTGACCTCTGCGCGACTCTAAACTCTCTACACCTGGCTTACTTTTCCTCAAAATGTGAAAAAGACAAATACCTTTAGCTACTTGAACCATCTTCCTAGCCCCTTACATTGACATTTCTCATAATATAAATTAGTTTTCATTGTTATCAAGAATTCTTATTTAATGAGCAATTTGTTGTCATAAGGGAGATAAACATCATGACTGATTTTGAGCTGAAATTGATAGGTATGCCTGACACTAAAGCCACTCTCAGCAATCATACTGTCCCAAATATTTCATTACCCCTGGTGGTGAGCACATGTGTTTTGACAGTGGAAGGGCAGAGGTGGGCTTCAGAGAAGAGAAAGGAAAAGGTACCAGAAGCAACTTTTACTCACCTTAAGCTCTTGCTACAATCAGCTTCCTTTACCTCAAATTCTGAAAAATAAACAGGAGCTATGAACAGGGAAGATTTTATGACCTTTTATTGCACATAAATGTGACTTCAGGGCAACCTTGTTGTTATAATTAGTTTCTTTGCATAGATCAAGTAATTATACCCCCTGGAGAGGTTCTATGGGTTCCAGAATGAAGTCACGCATAAAAGAGTGAAGTCGCTGCATGGCTTCAGAAGAATTTCTCATTGCATTCTTTTCTTTTTTCTAACCCCCAGAGGAGTAAAAGAACGTAAGTCACAAGCAGAAATTCAGTCATAGCTTGCCCTTCTCTGGTTCAGGTCTCTTCTGCAGAACTAAAGTCCTGTGTATGCACTCTTTTATACAAGATTCAAGAAACTATGCAGCTTCAAGGCTGGCTTCTAGTTGAGTGGGAAGCACATTCCTTTCCTATTTATAGGCTTGATAATATTAAAATAATTGCTAACATTATTGAGCAGTTATATGTCTCTGCAAGTACAGAATGAATAAAATGAATATAGTAAACAAAAGAGGCCTGGGGAGATGAATCAATGGTTAAGGTGCTTGCCTGCAAAGCCTAAGGACACTAGTTTGATTCCCCAGTGTTGGATCAGAGCCTCAGCTGAACCAACTAGAGTAAGTTATAAATAGAAGACATAGAGTATATGACCTCAACAGTGGGCTGTTCTTTATTGAAGAGACAGTGACCAGTGAAGAATGACTAACTCCATCCTATGGGTTTAAGATTGCCATGCTCAGCAGCAACTGAACTGGCTATTTAAAGGGAAAAAGAGGACAGAGAATGGGAGAAGGGAGAGGGGAAAGGGATGTAACTGGGCCATTTCCTTTGTTGACTTATTTTCCCAGGTATGACTCAGGTTTTGCATGGCTCCTGTGACTTTATCAGGTCTTGGTTTGGGAAGTTATTTACAACCCAGAAGAATTTCCTCGGTGCTAAAGCCTGTTCCAGGGCCAGTATATACCAGTAATTTCTGTGACTCTAATGATTGCTGGGACCCCAGACGTATTAACCCCTACATCCCAGACTCTGAAGACAAGTAAAAGGAAAGGGGTCAACAAATCAGGTTTCTGAACTGTGTCCTGTGACCAATGGGATGAAGTTGGGGCGGAGTAGTCGGGTCTCTCCGGTGTCTGGATCAGGGCAGTCTTGTGTAAGTCTGACTTGGCCTCATGTCCATGGTGTTTTGTTTTGTTTTGCTCTGTTTTGTTGATGTTAGACCTGTGAAAAAGGTTGAGTGGTGTGAGGCAGATTATTAGGGGTGACGTGTTGTGAGTGTAGGGTATAGGGACTGTTGAGGTGCATTCTTTTTTCAGAGTTGACCTGTTGTCTGATAAATCAGACATACATAGTAAGGGCAGTTTTGGCTTGAGGTAGGGCCAGCAATCCTTTGCCAGTTCTGTTTGTGTAACATTAAGTAGCTGATCTATATCCCCTATCAGAGGAAAGAAAACTTAATCTTTTCCTCTCAATTTCGGAGGGGGAGCCCTAGGGCCGCTTTCAGCATCTTTGGTCATCACAAAGGAGAAAACACGGGGAAGGACTATCAAGAAGCCTTAATACGCAGAGGCCCCTGAGATGAAGCTTTAGAGCCTGTGTCTTGTCAGAATACAGAAATCCATGTCTGGAAACACAGGAGGTTGGAAAGTAGCCTATGAAAACAGAATGGTTATCACGGAGGGAATAACTGAAACTGTTGAAGTTGAGGCAAAGAGGCTGAACTGTGGGTGTGGAGGAGCTCCATCATATGAGAGAATAAATTAGATGTCAGAGATAGGGTAGGTTTAACATGAAGGAATAGAGCTGTGAGATTTTTTTTTTTTAACTTACAACAACAGATATCTTAGCTGGTCATAGACAGATGTCAGGTCATATACATAAAATATTATTATTGGCCACTAAAAAAGGCTAATAAAGCCCAGAATATTATTGGCTTGGGACTGGTGATGTTTATTTCTCCACAATTGCTGCAGTCCATCATTGAGGTTCTAGTCACAAGGTGTGGTTTCTGGAAGCTTCGGCATTTGAGAAAAGAGATCAGAGGTAGCAGAATAGAGCCAGTTTTCTGTTCAGTTTATGAAGTTATCAAGGTCTTTAAGAATTTGGAAGCTAAATGTGTCATTTTCAGGCCAAAAGGGAAAACTCACCTACAGCTGGAAGTTCCCAAGTGGCCAGGGAGTCTGCCCTCTCATGGCAAAGGTGTTTATTACGTTATAGTGGTGGGTTGTCTTCTGGCTCAGGGGAACTAGAGGGACAGGTGCTTGGTTAGGGCTAGGGGCTGTCTCAGGAAGAGGCTAGCCCTCACACCGAGTTCCGGGAACTGAACGTGATCAACCATAATGTTCAAATCCAATTTCTAGGAAGGGTCTTGGTTTCTGTAGGAAACAAACAAACAAACAAAAAAAGGTATAAGGAACTAGGCAAGGCAGAAGAAGTCAGATCATCTTTGATTTCTAGCAAGTACAGGCTTTACCACCTTTTTTTACCTTCAAGGGTCCAGTCACCCTAACTGAACTCCTCCCCCCCACCGTAAGAAGACATTCAAACTTACTGTTAGAGGACAGGGGATGATGACATCAGATCTTGAACTACTTCCAGATGAATGGAGGTACAGAAATATGAGAGTTAGACAGTCTCTCCCAGAGAGTCTCTGGAGAAAAGTGACGGACAATTACTGTTTTCCCTGTTTTCTAACTGTGCCCAGTTTTTAAGGAGACAGGCTTTTGGGGTATCTTGGAAGTCAATTGTTTCATCTGAAACAAAATGGAGGAAAGTGAAGAGTCTAGAGTAAGGTTATGCCCAGTCCTGGCTTGCATCTTCTTATAGAAGAGGTCCACCCTTCTGATCAGATTTTGAATAAGATATTAGAGGATATTATTTTTTTTTTATCAAGGTGGGGTCTTGCTCTAGCACAGGCTGGCCTAAAATTCATTATGTAGTCTCAAGGTGGCCTTGAACTTGTGGTAATTGTCCTGCCTCAGCACCCCAAGTATTGGAATCAAAGGCATGTGCCACCATGCCTGGCTGAAATCAGAGTTTTTTAAATCCCCTTTCTACAGGAGTCCTAACCTAATTTTTTCTGTTTTCTCCCCAGTCAAACGGGGGCATATATCACAGTCTATGTGCCTCCTGGAGCAAGGAAAGGCCAAGGCAGGACATCTGCGCTCGTCCTGTAAGGCCAGCACCCAAGTCCAAGTACTCAACCCTGCATGTGTCTTCCATCATAGCAGATTATCGGTGCAATTGGCAAGAGAGGCCCACAGCCTAAATGCCCATCTGGTGGGGGGGGGGGTCCTGGGACCACTTTCCCTTTGCTCTGTGGGAGCCTGGGATATGGGTCCCACCCCCATTTGCAAATGTTTCAGAATTGTCTAGGGACTACTTACATTAATTTAAAGGTAATCTCTATTTTAATTACCATAAATATAGGGATCTTACCCTTTGTAGATATTTGAGAGAGATAGATGAATGGGATCACTTAATTGATGCCTTTCTATCATATTTTTTTACCCAGATATACACTAGGTAAGCATGATGCTTGTCTTATGTAAGGAGTTTGTAACCTAATCAAATACCTTGGCTCAATTTACCCATTTGACCACTTTTGTATAGTGAGAAATTTTGTCTGACAGTGGTGACTTCAGGTGTTCAAAAGAGAGGAACTATAAAGTTATATGCAGTTTGTCATTCCTTTTTTTTTTTTTTTTTTTTTTGTTAGAAACAATTGGAAATTTTGTCCCTGCATGGGCTTGAGAGGACACATGGCTTAAACCTGCATGGAGTCTAAGATAAAGAGGACACCATCCTTTCTTCCAGAGTCTAGCTTGCCATGACTTTAACAGATAACAGTAAGCAAGAGCAAAAGGAAATAACAGAGTGGAGAGCTAAGCATCCAGACATTCCTTGATCTATTTTAAAGTTATTTGTTTGTACCTAAGAAATTTATTGTTTCCATTTGTAATACACAAGGTGATAAGGTCTTGTCTATATCTAACCTGGTTAGACCTCCAAAGAGTATGAATTACATCTATGCTTATGACTTTGTGACCCACCAAGGACAGGACATCACCTGGGTCTAATGTGAGCTCAATTTATATTAAGTCTGTGTCCCTATATAAAACTTTTAGAGTATCCTTAAGAGTCTGTAAATAATTTTAAAGGAATTCTTAATTTTAGGCGTGGTGTTTATCTGTTTAGCCTAAAAATTGGCTTTATGTTCCTTATACATGTAAATTAATTTTAGGCAAAATTTGGTCTTTATAGATCTACTGTATCCTTTCTATATATGTGACCCTATATCCACATATTTTAACATTCTGATCTAAGTTCCACTCAAAACTGCATATTTTACAAGCATTCTATGTTTAACATTGAAAGATTCCTTCCCAGTTCCTTACATCATCTCATCTCAACCCGTAATTAACCATCTTTCTTATAAGACTTAGGAGAAACTACACCAAATTGATTATCTTATCACCCATTGACACAGAAGCAAACAGTGTAGCCTCAAAGAGTTAATTAACTATCATGTTATTGGAAATGTGTAGAGAAATTTACAATCTCCTTAGTATTTATGTCACCAAAATTTTCTACCTGACAACCAGACTTATCTTATAATACCAGCATATATGTGTAACTTTCATATAACCCATTGATTTGAGATATCTCCTATTAATAAACTCTATGAAATACATTTTTAAGGCTGTAAGCCTGTGAATACAGTCAAAACATGACAACTGTTTGGAAATGATTTTATTAAATGTAACTAGGGCTGGAGAGATGGCTTAACAGTTAAGGCACGGGCCTGAGATGCTTAAGGACCCCAGTTTGATTATCCAGGTCCCACGTAAGCCAGAGAGATGCACATGGTGGCTCATGCGTCTGGAGTTTGTTTTCAATGACTAGAGGCTCTGGCATGCTCATTCTCCTTCTCTCTCCCTCTCTCTTCTTCTCTCTATCTCTAATAAATAACTTTTTTTTTTTAACCTTAAAAAAAAAAAAAGAGCACAACTAAGGCAAATTTTTGTTTTTGTCTTGAGGCAGGTTGGCCTGAAACTCAGGCCAGTTGCCTCTTCCTTTTAAGTAACAGGACATTACAATATTTTCAAATACCTGGCAAATTATGAGCCACCACCTCAGGGAGAATTTTGTTGTTTCCAATAATCCCCTTTGTGGGTTGAAGTTGACCTAGAACATAAAATCAGTAATTATATTTATGATATCATGTAACAAATTTCTATAGCCTTATTTTTATAACATTTCAGCTCACTTTAGGCTTCAGTTAAATCTGACCTTTTAAAGACAAAAACCAAAAAAAAAAAAAAGATGAAATAAATCAAATGCCAACAAAACCTTCAAGAAAGATCTGTTGGACTGTTTGGATTAGGAGAGCCACACTGTAATTTATTGCACATAATAAAGAAACCAAAAGGTGTCTATAAACAACATATGATTTGTTTCAAGACTAAACAAAAGAGAAAATATCAGGTACAGTTCAAATTAAAATTATGTATTTACTTTTACCAAGCAATTTTAAAGTCACGTGTTTTTTATTTTTATATTATTTTCTTCCTCCCCCCAGATGTTTCTTTCTAATGAATTGAAGATTACATTTCTAACTTTCTGAAATGGCCAGCAGACCATAGGAAGACATTTCATTAGGTTCCTGTTTGAAACCAGCAGCTTCAGCAAACTGCCAGCCTTGATTCAGGGCCAGTCACTTAGAGTTTAAATGTGGGATCAGGCTATCACAGGGGAGCCTTGAATTGGTGATCATCCTGTCTCAGCTTCTAAGTAGCTAGCATAATAGACCTATGCTATCAGGCCAAATCATTTTATTTGTTATAGTACCTGCGTGAATAAATGACCTACTCTTATGTAAAGGTATCTTTTTTTTTTTAATATTTTTTGTTCATTATTTATTTATTTACTTGAGAGCGACAGACACAGGGAGAAAGACAGATAGAGGGAGAGAGAGAGAATGGGCGCGCCAGGGCTTCCAGCCTCTGCAAACGAACTCCAGACGCGTGCGCCCCCTTGTGCATCTGGCCAACGTGGGACCTGGGGAAACCGAGCCTCGAACCGGGGTCCTTAGCTTCACAGGCAAGCGCTTAACCGCTAAGCCATCTCTCCAGCCCATGTAAAGGTATCTTTGTCATAGAGCCCTTTGGCAGAAAATCATAGCACTTAGCCATGTCTATCAGGCATGTCTTTCCCATTGTGTCTCTGCATTTCCTGAGACACAGCACAGTTACCTCCTGTAGCCCCTTGACACAGCTGCAGGCCTCTGCTCTGGGGGGAGAGGAGCCATGTGGCCAGGTCCCAGGCCTGTTCAAGAAACCTTTTCAGCTAATCACCTAGCCTCAATGCTTGGCTGGGGCACTTTTGCCCTTCCTCTCCTTTAGGCAGCTATCAAGTAACTCTGTTCCAGGGATGGGATCTCAAGTCTCCAATTGAACTGGGCAGAGGTTGGTGCCACAGGAGGGGCACAGCTCATATTCTGGAGTCAGAGCTCCATACCCTCACCCCCACTCAATTCCGCCCCCCCCCCCCCATGGGCAACTATGTGTTTTGTGGCACAGTGGCTTGTAAAGGAAAAAGGAAGAAAGGACAAGTTAGAATACATCCAGGCCAGTAGCCTTTGATTCCTGAGCCTCCATGTGGCCATGAGGCCCCTCTCCCTTGGCTCAGGAAAACAAGCTCCAGAGGAGTTCTTCCTTGTTAAGCATAGCCTGGCGGGTGGGGGACAGTGGGGAGAGGGTCAGAGAAGCTCAGTCAAGCGCATCTCCCTTCAAAAGATGTCACCTTTACAGAAGAGTCCCGCCTGGCACCATCCCAGGTTGGTCTCAGGCAATAGCACGCATTAGCAGAGCTCCCAATCCCAGCAGGGCCCGAGGAAGCTGATCTGTACCCTGGTAAGTGGGTGGCTGTGGCAGAGTCCCCAGTCCAAAGAGAGGTCTGTCTGGCTGCCTGCCAACACCTCGCACCATGCAGTCCCCTCAGTGTAGTTATAGTGATCTCAATGCCAGCAAGGAGAGAAGGAGAGCCAGCTTTCCCAAAGTGGAGAGAAGCCATAGAAATACCTCAAGGAGAGCTCACAGCCAAGAAACATGTTTCCAATTTTCTCCCATAATATAATAATCACAATTTTCCTTCTCAAGATAATACCACCAGAGTTGCCACCTGTAACAGGGTGTTAGGGGTTTAGGAGAGTCCTTGAGCCCCAAACCCTAGGTTTCTTTCTAATTTTAATCAAAGAATTGAATAAAAAAGACTGAGAAGGATAATTATTAAATTATTATAATTATTAAGGGAAGTATAGAGCCAAGGGAAGGCACATGGCTAGAGATCCCCCATGGAGGGCCTGGAAGAACCACAGAAAGAAAAGAGAGGAAAAAACAAGTTCAAGGAGCTCCTGCCATGTGGGGAGCTGGAGGGCATAAAGAAGGCATTGGAGAGTGAGGGCTAGGGGGAGCTCCCCTTGGCTCAACCCAGCTGGGCTTGGGCCCCAGTACCTACCCAGCTGAGGGAAAAACTCGCCCACAGCTGGAAGTTCCCAAGTGATCAGAGAGCCTGCCCTCCCCTTGCGAAGGCACTTAGAACCTTATAGTGGTGGGCTCTCTTCTGGCTCAGGTGAACCAGAGGGACAGCTGGTTGGTTCGGGCTAGGGGAAGAGGCTAGCCCTGACATTAAGTTCCGGGGAGACTGAACTTGACAAACTATATTATATAAATCCTATGAAAGACCTCCCTCCCAGGAGGAGTCCTAGTCGTTTGTGGAAAAACCAGTCTAGAGGACTAGCAAAGAGATAAGAAGTCAGATCATTTCTGATTCTAGCAAGTGCAAACTTCCCTGCCTTTTTATTTTTACTTTCAAGGGTCCGTCACCCTAACTGTACTCCCCTCTCAGTGCCAAAATAAAACCAGAGGAGGCTTTATAGCTGGGGAGGCATCCCCAATCTTCACCTTCTGGAAGGCATAGAGCCGGAGGCAAGAGAAGGAGGACCACTGGGGTTCAGGAGGGTGCCACGAGACTGTGCAGGAGCTTACCTTAAGGGCATTTGGTGAGGTGTTGGGTGGATGGTAGGATCAAGTGGCAAGAGACATGTGTGCTGGAAGTGGAGGGGAATAGGAAAAGGGTGAAAGGGGGAGCAAAAGAATGGAAACTGAGTTTAGTGAAAACAGCAATAAAGAGGGAAAGGGGGAACCAGATAACAGCTCCAGATGTTAGAATTCAGGATTGCGTAGAGTGACGTGGAAATAGAGACAGAGAGGGTGTTCTTTATTGGAGAAAAAGTGAACAGTGAAGGACAGCAAGCCCCATTCTGCAGATCTGAGGTTACCAAGCTCAGATGCAGATCAGCTGGACATTTAAAGGAACAAGCAAGACAGAGAATGGAGGAAGGGAGAGGGAAAGGGAAGTACCAGAGCCATTTCCTTTGTCTACTTGGTTTCCCAGGTAGGACTCCAGTTTTGCATGGTTCCTGTGCCCTCAGTGACCTTATCAGGCTGTGATTTGAGAAGTTATTTACAACCCAAAAGAATTTCCTCTGTATGAAAGCCTGTTCCAGGGACAGCATGTCTCAACAATTTCTGTGACTCTAATGATTGCTGGGACCCCAGACTTATTAACCCTTACACCCAGTACCCATGTAAGCCAGATGCACAAGATGCGTCTGGAGTCTGTTTTCATTGGCTAGAGGCCCCGGTGTGGTCATCTGCTCTCAGTCTGTCTCTCAGTCTCTCTCTCTCTCTCTTCCTGTTTCTCTCTCAAATAAATAAATAAATAATAAAAAAAAAAGAGAGAATTTGTTGGATTAGCTCACAAGATAGAGGCAGGGCAATCCAACAACAGATATAGAATCCGGCAGCTACTCCATCCATGAGGCTGTGACCCTTAGCAGCTCAATCCATGAGGTCAGACAAACGGCAGAAGCGTGCACATGTGCGTGAGCAACAAGGAGGCTGGGGGAGGGGGAAATAATGCACTGCTTTGAAAAATGAGTTAATTCTTTATGATTACTGATGTCAATTTAATCTAGTAAACCTGCTCTCCTAACATTTCATGGGGTGATTGAGCAAGAGGGAAATGTTTATTTGCCTTTTCTGGAATTCATCAGATACGTAAGAGTTGGGTCTGAGAAGTTTGGGGGGTGACAAAGAAGGCAGGCGTAGCGTCTTTGTCATGTTTAAGAGGCCTCTGGTGGATTGAGTTCCTGGTGTCCTTCCAAACTGAGAAGTCACGGGAAAAATATACCCTAACCTTTCACTTAATTAAAAAATACCCTTTCTCTGCCTCACCTCATGGTCTCATGGTACCTGAGAGCCACCACACTCCTGAGAAGATGTCCTTGTGACCAAAAAGAATCTGCATGGGAACAGCACACTGTTGCCATCCCACAGGCAGAGAAGGAGAGAAGCTGCTTGCTCATGTCAAAGAGGAAAGTCACCAAATTTCCTGGTTCCTGTCCTCCGTGGACATAATGCACCGCTAACCACAAACATTTTTGTCATATCGATTAGTGTCTTGAAAATCTGTTAACTCCCCAGTTGGTACCTCTAGATGAAAGAATACCAGTTCTCCCAAACTTTCTTTCGAAGGCCTGTTTAATCAATTTTTATTGTTCTCCTCTGAGCACTCTGAATTTGTTAGATTTGATCAATCTAGCACTGGACAAAGTCCTTTAATAGGGGTGCCTCCCCCTGCTCCAGCCACAGGCAGAGGCCATGTCCTGGTGGGGCGCCAGCATGACATACACTGTGAGAAAGCAGTCTGTGAACTCCAGAGCAGCGCCCATGGGAGAGGATGGTGGTGAGGTGGCACATCTTGGACTGAGCTCCTTGAACCTGGGAATGAAGCAAACAAATCCATCTATCGTCTGTTAGACTGTGCCTTCAATAAGCAACATATTGTGCCAACACCTTGTGCAAGCATCATGCTGTACTTGGCACTAAGGGTATGATGATAAATAAGGGGCTCAGCCGCTCTCTTCATCATCCCACTGACCCTGCTTACAGGTGAGTTGTAAAACCATGAAGACATGCAGATTTAGGGGAAAGAGCTTCATCTGTGGCTTGCAGAGATGATGGTGTCTTTGCGCATCTTGCCAAGCCTCTTTGTCTGATGTCACCTTTGTAGAACTTGGGCAACCTTACCCATCACACTTATAGTATGGATCCTGAATGATCCCCAGAGCCCCATGTGTTAAAGAAGTGGTCACTAGGATGGTGCTTTGGGGAGGTGATGGGACCTTTGGCTGATAGGGAAGAGTGGGAAGTCCTTAGGACAATAGAAGGTGTGCTCTGAAAGGGGATTGCCATACCTTCCTATTCTCTTTCTGTTTGCATCCCGGCCATGAGGTGGGGATTTGCTCTGATCCACACTCCCACCATGATGTGCTGCTGCCTTTCCACAGATCCAAATCCACGGCACCAATCAACCACAGACTGAAATGTGGAAGACTGCTAATTGAACCTGTAATTATCTCAAGTATTGTTACAGTGATGGAGAGCTGGTTAACACACATTAGTTACTTATGACAAAGCAAAGCACCCTAAAATCCAACAGTAAAGCAGCGCACATGTGTTGGCTTACACAATTTCTTAAAGTCAGGAATCAAGCAGGCTTTCCTACATGGTTTGGCCAAGTCCGTTGTGAAGTTGCATCTGACTGTGCACTTAAGCTGCAGTAACCTAAAGGCTTGACTGAGGCAGCCACTTCGGAGGAAGTCACTGGCATGGCTGTTGGTAAAAGTCCTTGCTTCCTTGCTGGTAGTTGTAAATGCATCTCTCCACCCCAGATCGTATCTCTGTATGGTTCTGCATAGCTGCCTTTAGCATCCTTGTGAAAGTCAGAGGGCGTCCCCCAAAGTAAGAAACTTGAGAAAGAGAAACAATCAGAAGGCCTTCAAGATTTAGTCTCAGAAGATCATATTTCCCGTTTTTTCCATTAGCAGTAGGTCCCTAGGTCCATCCACATTCACAGAATATAACATAAGATTCCACCCCCTCAAGTACAAGAGACCATTATACCATGTGGTAGTTTTGAAACCACCACACTCTTTTCCATCATCTACCAAACTACAAGGACATATCTAGCATGGTGGCTCAAGCCTCTAATCCCTAAATGTGGGAGGCTGAGGTTGGAGGATCACCATGATTTTGTGAGGATAGCATGGGCTACATAATGAGCTCCAGGTCAGTCTGGACTAGAGTTAAACTCTAAACAAGCAAACGAAGTGGAAGAAAAACAATGAAGCACTATAACAGGGGATAGCTGCAAGATGGAAGGAGCTCAGATTCTCGAGTGAACTTCGGGAGCAGTATCCCCCATTCCATGACTCAGAAATTAAACATTTATTATGTCAAACTACTGAGCATGGTGAAATTTTACTGCAGCAATTAGCCTTTCCTGACTAATTCACCCAATTACCAACATTGAAGCATAGTTGTTATTCTAGTAACATTCTGGCAGAAGCATGCAAAGGTTTACAAATGTCAGCCAATAACAATATATGGTTACGAAGTTAATATGCAGAGTGAGATTTTTAAATCTAGATATCAAGTTATACTTGTGACCTTTCTTACTATCGGGAGCCTCAACCTTTCCTTTCTTTTTCACAAAGCACAGAAGGATAGACCCTCCACTCTGCCTTCCCTGGCTCACAGCACGAGAGTTCCCAGGTCTTAAGGCTCCGTCAGTCTGTAGATTTTCTTACCTTGTCCACCTTGCACATTCTTAGCCCTGTCTCGCTGAGTGATTTCTCCAAAGATTTTACTTCAATTGAGTTCAAAGCTCCACATATCTCCTCCACGAGCCTTAGAAGAAAGAAAATGTGTTGGTTCTTAGAGTGACTTTGCCAATAAAGAGATTTTTTTTTCCCTCCATCAAGCTTCCCTGCTCAGTTGTCTACCCTTTGAAGTAAGAGCTTGTAGAAATCTTAGTTGTTTAAAGCTTAGATTTGCAATTTTTAAGTCATGGTGCTCTTAATTTACTGACTTTTGCAGACTTAAAAACATTTCTTTGAATTTTTTTTTTTTTAGAAAGTTGTACACCTTTATCAAAGCAACTTTTTAAATGTGTGAGGAGAACATAATACCAATATTCTACAGACAAATAAAAGGGGGTTTTGCCTTAATTCCAAAGTAGAAGGGCTTAATCTTTGGGCTAGATTGAATTCATGGCAACTCCACATCCCTTTCTCTATTACATTCCACTTGCCATGTGGACCAGAGACAATACAATAAATGATTACTATTTAAAATCATTGAGTTCAAGGGTAGTTTATGGTAACAATCATTAGTAAATATAAAACTTAATGCTGAGAATTACATTACTGGCTTTAGATTTGGATCTGCATAGAGATTGGGCAATGAGAAGAAATCACTTTTTAAAGCCAGAAAAACAGTTAGAAAGCTTATAGGGAACCAGAGACAAGGACACTTGTAGTATGTAGATATAATACACCATGAACCACCAGCAGTAAGTAGGAAGACAGAAAATGCATCTTTGAAGCATATCCAAGTATGTCTCTAGAGAGGACGTTGGAATTATCAGGTGCTTCTTTGTGTTTAGCTCTTGATGATCAGGTGTTGTAAGAGAAAGATGAACTCAAGCAAGAACTAATAAATTTGTAAACACAACTTAGAGGGGGCACAGCCCAGAAATGCAATTACTTACTAGTCTGAAAAATAAATAACATAGTCACATTTTCTAGGCAGAAAAAAAAAGATTCTTAAATTAAGATAAATCCTGGCAGCAAAGACCAAGGGTATCACTGTCAAGGTGAAGATGAAGTGAAGAGCTTGACTGCACATCCCTTGTTAAAATGTCTGAAAAGAATGGGTACCTCAGCAACAGCACAGAAGGGCTCCTGTGTGGCTGAGGAGGCTGGGTCCACAGCAAACAGCTACTCCCAAAATAGGAATAATTAAATCAACAGAGAAAAACCTAACCCTGAGAAAGAAAGTAAGAATTGTTGGTTATGACCTTTGACACACAGAGTGACTTCAAACCTAATATACAGAAGACCTACAAATATACCAGGAGCTATGTCAGCATGAGCTACTAGCATGAACTCAGAGAGACTATCCCTGCTAAGTTCTGAAAAGACCTACTCCAGATATGAAGAGGCAAGTACTTTAATCACTTATAACAATTTTATTTTATTTTTATTTATGTACTACAGAGAAAAGGAGAGAGAATGTGGGTGTGCAGGGCCTCTAGCCACTATAAAAAAAAAACCCCAGATGCATATGCCACCTTGTGCATCTGGCTTACATAGGTACTGGGGAAATCAAACCTGGGTCCTTGAGCTTCGTAGGCAAGTGCCTGAACTGCTAAGCCATCTTTCCAGCACACAATTTCATTTTTGGAAGCAGACAAGTTTGTAAAATTGTATATTGGAGGAAGAGGCTAAGACGAATAACAAACAATGAACTAAGAGACATGATAATAGAATAGGAGCCCATTAATCTAGTAATGCCCCTGTAATCTTGATAAGCAATTTGATGGGATCAAAAATCAATGAAGTTATGTGCTTTGGGGTGAGTCTGTGAGGGCATATTCAGATATAACTAACTAAGGGGTAGTCCCTACCACAGAGTGGGGGATGTCTCCCAATGGGTGGTCCAGAGATGAAAAAGCATAAGAAAAAAATCAGGACTGCTTTCCTCTCTACTTTCACTTCTTGTCTTTACTTTCCCATCTTTCCATTTTTGTTATGGTCTATCTGCTGACCTCGGACTGTAGCTTCTTTGGCCTTTTGACATGGACTAAAGACTACAGTTTTCCAGTCTTCAGCACCAGATTGGGGCTGCTGAGGCATTCAGTTTTTGGGCTGAGTATTTATTGGGTTCTTGGCCTCTCTGTGTGGATAGTTCATTCTTGGACTATACAGGCCCTATCTTGCAAGAAAGTCTAAAGAATCTCTGCTGTTTTTGTGTGTTCTATCCATTCAATTCCTCTAGAGGACTCTCATACAGTCCTTCCTTCCCTCAAACATACTAGAGTGAGAGAACTCGACCACACTTACCCTGAGAGTTTTCAAAACTCTAGCATGCGAATAACATCTGTGCACCTGCCATCCTTCCCTTGTGGAAGGGCTACATTTACTGCACACTCACAGCATTATGTGCTGTTTGTTAGAGGGCAGAACACTTGCGTGCTTTGGGCTCACAGATCTCTCAACACAGAGAAGCCTCACTTAGACCTGAGGTACATAGGGCACAGTATCCAGAGACGGGAGCTACTCACTGTGATGAGCTGATATACTTTTTTGTAGCTCCTACATGTGGATACCAGCATCACATATTACACAAAGTAGATGTATTAGTTATTGTGTTTTTTGACAATAATGATCTCCAAGTCACCTCTCCTTTTGATTAGCTTTTACCATTGTAATTTTTTTAAAGTTCCTCTTCGAAGTTGTCTATATGTCTTGTTATGGCTAAAGAATGAGGTGTACAAGAGTTATGCCAGTTCTGAGCAGCCTCAGCAAACCTTACCAAATTCTTTTTTAAAAAAAAAAATCTACTTGCTGGACTTCCGGTTAAGATGGCGGAGTAAGTACCACACCAAAGCAGCCTGGAGGGAAAAAAGACCAAAAAAACTCAGCAAAATACACACTTTTACTAAAAAGTGAGGTGTATAGGAAATTGAAGTGGCAGCAGAGAAGTAGAAGAGTTCCAGAGTATCCAGAGCCTGCACAGGCCGGCAAAAGCACCCCAGCAGCTCCACCAACCGTGGTGGCGGCAGCGCACCAGAAAGCCACCAGGCTCAGTTCGAGCCGCAGGAAAAGCCAGGTGCGGGGATTTTCCACTCACACCAGTGCGCTCCACAACTCAGGAAATGTGAAGGGAGAGCGCAGTGAGAAACGGAGGAGCAGAACACGAGGTAGAAGAACACGTGGAACAGCGAGAGAACCAGAGCAGCTGCAGCTGCCTCCCCTCCCCCACTGCCTGAGCCCAGCTCCAGCAAACAGAGCACTGTCCTGGGACCTGGCCACGCCAACTTGAGCCCACAGCGGGACCCAAGCAGGAGCAGAGTTCGGCAGCAACATCAGCAGCTCCGGAACCGGTACCAGCGGCCCCAGCAGCAGCAGACTCAGGAGCGGCAGCAGCGGCAGACCCAGCAGCAGCAGACCCAGGAGTGGCAACAACAGCAGACCCAGCAGCAGCAGCTTCAGCAACAGCAGTGGCTCCAGAAGTGGCAGCTACAGCAGCAGCAGCAACAGAGGCAACAGCAGCAGTGGGCTCAGTAGCAGCAGCTTGAGCTGCTGACAGACCCAGCACAGGCAGCTTTCGAAGCAGCAGTTCCAGCAGTGGGGGTGCTGATCTGCAGGGCCACAGTTTCCAGGCTTGGTTTGCCCCACCGGAAAAGCCAGTGCCCAGCTCCAGAAATCAGAACAGCAGCCCGACGACCCAGGCAGCAACTTGACTGAGAACAAATTCATCCAAGGTAACTGGGTTTGCACCAGGGAAGGGTCTCACTTGGTCACAAGCTGACTGGGATCCCTCAACAGACCAGAAATCTTAACCTCTATGTTGATAGAGGATCTGGTTGTTATAATAACTACTCTGGCATAAATACTTGGGGCTGTTTTTGACTGAATGGGTACAGTGTTTAGTTAACTTTTAGAATCTACCTGGGTTTTATTCCACTCAGCCTACTTAAATACTCCCATAGCAGGGAAACTCAACCCCTAGGAGCACCTTTGTAGATACTCTCAGAGTCTTAAGAGCCGCATCTAACACCTTAAGCTCCTACCCTGAAAATATATAACATCATATCAATTGATACAGCTAAGAATACCCAGCTAGCTAGAAAATCCAAGCATTAACTTAATCCAAGATGCAAAAATATATACATTATAACACAAGAAACACTAAAAAGCAAGACGATATAAATCCACCTAAAAGTATTAATGCATCAGAAATGACCTCCAGTGAGAACGAGTTAGAGGAAATGCCTGAAAAAGATTTCAAAAGAATGATTGTAAATATGTTCAAAGAAGTCAGAGAACAAATCAAAGGAGTCAAAGAGGAAATCAAAGGAATCAAAGAAGATGCAGGACACCAATTTCATGAAATAAAGAAGGCAATACAAGACATAAATAAGGAAATAGAAATAATAAAGAAAAACCAGTCAGAATTACTAGCAATGAAGAACACAGTTAATGAAATAAAAAACTCTGTAGAAAATCTCACCAGTAGAATGGATGAAGGAGAGGACACAATATCTAAGCTAGAAGACCAGGTGGCAGATCTAATACAGGCCAACAAAGAGAAAGACAAACTTATAGAAAAGTATGAGTGGGAATTTCAAGATATTTGGGACACTATGAAAAGATCAAATATTAGAATTCAAGGCATAGTAGAAGGAGAAGAATTTCACTCAAAAGGCACAGTAGGTGTCTTCAACAAAATCATAGAAGAAAATTTCCCCCAAATTGGGAAAGAGGTGCCAGTACAGATACAGGAAGCCTTTAGAACCCCAGCCAGACAAAACCTGGAAAGAACCTCTTCTCACCATATTATTATCAAACTTCCAAACACACACACCAAAGAAAAAATATTGAAAGCAGTTAGAGAGAAAAATCAAGTTACCTACAAAAGTAAGCCCATCAGGATTACAGCAGATTATTCAACACAAACTTTTAAAGCCAGAAGGGTTTGGGGTGATATATTCCAAGTTCTGAAAGATAACAACTGTCAACCAAGGTTACTTTATCCTGCAAAGTTATCCATTCAAATAGACGGAGAAATAAGGACGTTCCATGACAAAAGCAGGTTAAAGGAGTATTTGAAGACAAAACCAGCTCCACAGAAAATACTTGATAGAATCCTCCATGCTGAAGAAATGGAAAAGCACACATATAAGGATTCTAGAAAAAACAAGCAATACTCAAATACTAGTTAACAGAAGAGAGCACAGGTAGAACCAGAACCATAAAAAAAAAAAAATGGCAAACGTAAATACACACCTTTCAATAATATCTCTTAATATCAACGGCCTCAATGCCCCAATGAAAAGACATAGATTCGCAGACTGAGTTAAAAAGTAGGATCCTACAATTTGTTGTCTCCAAGAAAATCACCTTTCTACAAAGGATAGACATCATCTTAGGGTGAAAGGTTGGAAGACGGTGTTTCAAGCAAATGGGCCTAGAAAACAAGCAGGGGTTGCTATCCTAATATAGGACAGGGTAGATTTTAGTCCAACATTAGTCAAGAAAGATAAGGAAGGTCACCTTATATTGATTAAGGGCACACTCCAACAGGAGGACATTACAATCGTAAACATATATGCACCTAACATGGGGGCTCCCAAATTCGTCAAACAAACACTATTAGAACTAAGGTCACAGATAACACCAAACACAGTGGTGGTGGGTGACTTTAACACCCCACTCTCATCAATTGACAGGTCATCCTGGGAAAAAATAAACAGAGAGGCATCTGGACTAAATGAGGTCATAGAAGGAATGGACTTAACAGATATATACAGGACATTTCATCCAAAGGCTGCAGAATATACATTCTTTTCAGCAGCACATGGAACATTCTCTAAAATAGACCATATATTAGGACACAAAGCAAATCTTAACAAATTCAGGAAAATTGAAATAATTCCTTGCATTCTATCTGACCACAATGGAATTAAACTACAAATCAGTAGCAAGAAAGGCTATAGAGCATACACAAAATCATGGAAACTAAACAATACACTACTAAATGATGAATGGGTCAATGAAGAAATCAAGAAAGAAATCAAAAAATTTATAGAGTCAAATGATAATGAGAACACAACATACCAAAATCTCTGGGACACAATGAAGGCAGTTCTAAGAGGTAAATTTATAGCCTTAAGTGCCTATATTAAGAAATTAGAAAGGTCGCAAGTAAACGACCTAATGCTTCGCCTTAAAGCCTTGGAAAAAGAAGAACAAGGCAAACCAAAAATCAGTAGGTGGGAAGAAATAATAAAGACTAGGGCAGAAATTAATGAAATAGAAACAAAAAGAACAATCCAAAGAATTAATGAAACAAAGAGTTGGTTCTTTGAAAGGATAAACAAGATTGATAAACCCTTAGCAAATCTGACCAAAAGAAAGAGAAGAGACACTAATAAAATCAGAGATGAACAAGGTAACATCACAACAGATTCCAGAGAAATTCAAAAAATCATAGGGACATACTATAAAAGCATATACTCCACAAAGTATGAAAATCTGAAAGAAATGGATGATTTCCTTGATCTATATGACCTACCTAAATTAAATCAAAATGAGATTAATCACTTAAATAGACCTATAACAAACATGGAGATCCGAACAGTTATCAATAATCTCCCAACTAAAAAAAGCCCAGGCCCAGATGGATTCACTGCTGAATTTTACCAGACTTTTAAGGAAGAGCTAACACCATTGCTTCTTAAGCTTTTTCAGGAAATAGAAAAAGAAGGAATTCTACCAAACTCCTTCTATGAGGCCAGCATCACCCTGATACCAAAACCAGGCAAAGATAGAACAAAAAAAGAAAATTACAGACCAATCTCCCTCATGAACATAGATGCAAAAATTCTCAACAAAATATTGGCAAACAGAATACAAGAGTATATCAAAAAGATCATTCAGGGGCTGAAGAGATGGCTTAGCGGTTAAGCGCTTGCCTGCGAAGCCTAAGGACCCCGGTTCGAGGCTCGGTTCCCCAGGTCCCACATTAGCCACATGCACAAGGGGGCGCACGCATCTGGAGTTCGTTTGCAGAGGCTGGAAGCCCTGGCGCGCCCATTCTCTCTCTCTCCCTCTACCTGTCTTTCTCTCTGTGTCTGTCGCTCTCAAATAAATAAATAAATAAAAATTTAAAAAAATTAAAAAAAAGATCATTCACCCTGACCAAGTAGGCTTTATCCCAGAGATGCAGGGATTGTTCAACATACGCAAATCTATAAATGTAATACATTACATAAACGGGTTGAAGGACAAAAATCACATGATCATCTCATTAGACGCAGAGAAAGCATTTGACAAAATCCAACATCCCTTCATGATAAAAGTCCTATAGAGACTGGGAATAGAAGGGACATATCTCAATATAATAAAGGCTATTTATGACAAGCCTACAGCCAACATATTACTAAATGGGGAAAAACTGGAAGCTTTTCCACTAAAATCAGGAACAAGACAAGGGTGTCCACTGTCCCCACTTTTATTTAATATAGTTTTGGAAGTCTTAGCCATAGCAATAAGGCAAGAGACACACATAAAAGGGATACAAATTGGAAAGGAAGAGATCAAGTTATCATTATTTGCAGATGACATGATTCTATACATAAAGGACCCTAAAGACTCTACCAGCAAACTGTTAGAGCTGATCAAAACCTACAGCAATGTAGCAGGATACAAAATAAATACACAGAAATCAGTAGCCTTCATATATACTAACAACAAACACACAGAGGATGAAATCAGAAAATCACTCCCATTCACAATTGCATCAAAAAATAAATAAATAAATAAAGTACCTTGGAATAAACCTAACCAAGCAAGTAAAGAATCTCTACAATGAGAACTTTAAAACACTCAAGTGAGAAATTGCAGAAGACACTAGAAAGTGGAGAAACATCCCTTGTTCCTGGATTGGAAGAATCAATATTCAGAAAATGGCAAACTTACCTAAAGCAATCTACACATTTAATGCAATCCCTATCAAAATTCCAAAGGCTTTCTTCATGGAAATAGAAAAAACAATCCAAAAATTCATTTGGAATCACAAAAATCCTCGAATATCTAAAATAATACTGAGCAATAAAAATGAGGCTGGTGGTATCACCATACCTGATTTTAACCTATACTACAGAGCCATAGTAACAAAAACAGCATGGTACTGGCATAAAAACAGACATGTAGATCAGTGGAACAGAATAGAAGAACCAGATGTAAGCCCAAGTAGCTATAGCCACCTGATATTCAATAATAATGCCAAAAATACTCATTGGAGAAGAGACAGCCTCTTCAGCAAATGGTGTTTTGAAAACTGGATATATATCTGCAGAAGGATGAAAATAGATTCTTCTCTCTTGCCATGCACAAGAATTAAGTCCAAATGGATTAAAGACCTTAACATCAGACCTGAAACTCTGAAACTGCTAGAGGAAAAAGTAGGGGAAACCCTTCAACATATTGGTCTTGGCAAAGACTTTCTGAATACAACCCCAATTGCTCAGGCAATAAAACCGCAGATTAATCACTGGGACCTCATGAAATTACAAAGATTTTGCACTGTAAAGGACACAGTGAAAAAAGCTAAGAGGCAACCTACAGAATGGGAAAAAATCTTCGCCAGCTATATATCTGATAGAGGATTAATATCTAGGATATACAAAGAACTCAAAAAGTTAAATAATAAGGAATCAAACAAGCCAATCAAAAATGGGCTATGGAGCTAAATAGAGAGTTCTCAAAGGAAGAAATACGAATGGCATATAAGCATCTAAAAAAATGTTTTACGTCACTAGTCATCAGGGAAATGCAGATTAAAACTACATTGAGATTCCATCTCACTCCTGTCAGATTGGCCACCATCATGAAAACAATTGATCATAAATGTTGGTGGGGATGTGGAAAAAAAGGAACCCTTCTGCACTGCTGGTGGGAATGCAATCTGGTCCAGCCATTGTGGAAAACAGTGTGGAGATTCCTAAAACAACTAAAGATTGATCTACTATATGACCCAGCTATAGCGCTCTTAGGCATATATCCAAAGGACTCATCTCATTTCCTTAGAAGTACGTGCTCAACCATGTTTATTGCTGCTCAATTTATAATAGTTGGGAAATGGAACCAGCCTAGATGTCCCTCAACATATGAGTGGATAATGAAAATGTGGCACATTTATACAATGGAGTTCTACTCAGCGGTAAAGAAAAATGAAGTTATGAAATTTGCAGAAAAATGGATGGACCTGGAAAATATACTAAGTGAGGTAACCCAGGCCCAGAAAGCCAAGCGCCACATGTTCTCTCTCATATGTGGATCCTAGCTACAGATGATTGGGCTTCTGCGTGAGAATGAAAATACTTAGTAGCAGAGGCCAGTAAGTTAAAAAGGAGACATAAAGGGTAGAGAAAGGAAGGGAGGAGGATACTTAATAGGTTGATATTGTATATATGTAATTACAATGATTGTAATGGGGAGGTAATATGATGGAGAATGGAACTTCAAATGGGAAAGTTTGGGGGTGGGGAGGGAGGGAATTACCATGGGATATATTTTATACTCATGGAAAATGTTAATAAAAATTTAAAAAAAATCTACTTCCTGTTTTATTTTTGTCATTAGCATGAAAAGACAATGACTAAGCTAATCTACTAGTATGAGGCAGGGAGAGAAACATGTTGAACACAGCCACTTTCCCCTCCCTCCAATTTCAGTGTAGATCATATAGTGTAGATCACTCTATTACCTGAAGACTTGTGTATTATCATTTAAGCACACTGAGCATGGGGGAAGTTCTGTGCCACAACAAGTGCTGTCTGGCACAGTCGTAAAGAAAATATTTCTTAATTTTTTTTAAATATTTTTTGTTCATTTTTTATTTATTTATTTGAGAGTGACAGACAGAGAGAAAGACAGATAGAGGGAGAGAGAGAGAATGGGCGAGCCAGGGCTTCCAGCCACTGCAAACAAACTCCAGACGTGTGCACCCCCTTGTGCATCTGGCTAACATGGGACCTGGGGAACCAAGCCTCGAACCGGGGTCCTTAGGCTTCACAGGCAAGCACTTAACCACTAAGCCATCTCTCCAGCCCTATTTCTTAAATTTTCATGTGGATTAAAACCATTATGCTGTTTTAAATTAAAAATCTCAAAAAACATGTCCTAAAACAAAGATTCACATGCAAGTGATTTGTTAAAGAAATGGCTCCAAGGACAAACACATAATGGAGTGGAGGAAATAGCCTAATGGAGAAGGGAAAGCGAAGTGTACTTGATACTGTTGGTAACTCTGTTATTCAGAGTTTTCCAACAGGAACAGGATCAGAAGGGTGTGTGTGTGTGTGTGTGTGTGTGTGTGTGTGTGTGTGTGTGTGTGTGTTTATATACACAAAATAAGGGCCTTAAGTATTATAGTTAAATGTTAGGGTTAAATGTGAGGTTATCAGCATTGAGGAAGAGATTATGAAGGCTTTCAGCTGGAGGTGAACTAGCCAACCAGCCCAGAGAGAGGAAGGACTGGGCTGCAGAAGAAAACAAAGCTGCTATACTTTCATTCCACTTTTGTTTGGTTACCTGCTGAAGTAAACCTGACCACTTGCTCATGCCACCTGTGCCCTGATGTGAACTCGTCCCCTGCAGGAGCATGAGAATGAAGACTGGTCCTAAGGTTAGGATCAAATGGAATGTGGGAGGAGGCATCTTTGCCTCCATCACTTAAGGACTGCCTCATGAAGCTGTCAGCAGCAGCCTGGAGGCTGGATTCCCAAGGAGAAGCAGCTGTCTGTCAGTCTGTGGTCTGAAGCCCATAGTGAAGAGGAATAACCTCTTCCTTGGAAAATGTGGTCTTTTCTCTTAAGGGCTTTAACTAGCTTAAGAGGCCCATTCACTTATGAAGGATAACCTGCTTTGCTCAAAACTGACTGACTGAAATGCTGATGACATCAAAAAAGCACCACCTAGCAACATTAGATTGAGGCTTGACCAAACGTTTGAGCAGCATGGCCTAGCCAATTGACACAGAGAATTAGCCGTATAACAGTGGGTCACTAAGAGGTTTCTCACAGGAATAACCCTGTGAGTGTGTATTGACACTAACCTAATCACTTCCATCTATTGTGAGCAGTAGAGTATGTCTCAATGCACCTACTCCCCCAACTACCCCCAGAACAACCATCAATACCTGGGGTGACCTTCCAGTGCTCCACTGTAGAGCTGGAACCAAGTCTTCCACCAAAACTACATTCTCCTCAGAGAACGTCCTCAATAAGTCATTTAAATAAGTGTCTCTGTATTGGTTTTTTGCACTTAGCATTTAGATATCTAAGTATCATAAGTCATTTGCAAGCTAATAATAATTACTAACTGTCAATATCCAAACTAAATGGTTATGTTTATAGTTTTACATTACAGTGACAAAATACCTGAGATAATCAACTTAATGAGATAAAAGTTTATTTTGGCTCATGGTTGCAGAAACATTGGCCCCTGGTTATTAGGCCTTGATGCTATCATATAGGTGGCATAGTGTATCATGTAAGGAACGTGTGCCAGATGAAAACCGTTCACACCATGGCAGCTGGAAAACACAGAAATAGAGGCTAGGGTCTCAAATTCAAGGGCAATCTCCCAATGACACAACTTCCTTTCACTAGACTCCACTTCCTGCCTGTTCCACCACCTTCCAGGAGTGCACAGGCTGGCAACCAAGCCTTTAAAACTTGGGGATTTGAGAGAAATTCAAGATTCAAGCAGGAACCACAGTGAAAGAACTTCAATGGCAAATGAAGAAGAGCTCTGAGGCTTTACTAAGGATTCACCTCTGAAAAATAGACGTTGGCTTTTTATACAAGCTCCTGTGCCTTCCCGAGATGCCTGCTATTAAGCTAAAAGAAATGTTGAAAGAATGATACCTTAAACTTTTCCAATGATATGAGAAAACATGACCTGATCTCCCTGTTTAAAGGGCAAAGCAATCTCTATCTTCAAATTAAAGATAAGAATAAAATACGTGGAAGAAGTTATTAGTTTATTCACTCATTGCTCCATACTGGACATGTTTACCTGCATCTGACCAGATAGAGGCTAGATATAGTCACAGAGGCAAGAGGCTCAGTCACAGAACAGAGAAGAAAACAGTAGTACAGGGTGGGGGGGAGACCTGGGGGTGCCCACACTTAACAAGACTCTCAGAGAGCAAGATACCTAAGCTGAGACCTAAAACAACCACAAAGCTGATGATAAGAGGTTGAGGGGAGTCTGGTAAGTGGGAGAATGCAGCCAAGAAAATGGTGAGAGGAAACTGGGACAACACAGCTTCACAATAGACTGTGGTGGCTTCTTCAGGAGAAATGATACTCACTAAAGAAGCAATGACTTGTGCTTCCTATGACAAGGATGCTGCTTCTGGAAGGCTCCAAGAAGCATGTTCCCAGCCTATAGCAGGAAGCATTCAATATGAAATAACAGCTTCCCAAGAGTGAGAGAGATTTGGTTCTCACAAACCTGACTATCCCTCTCATGCCAGCCCTCCTTTTGAGAACACCGAGGACATGGAACATCCTTTTCCTGCTTCTGCTCTGCCTGTGGAGTTGCTGACGCTGCCGAGCAAGCCTAGAAAGCTTCTGTCAGGACTGTGGGGTCATGGAGGGAAGAGGGAGGACTTCCAAGCTTATGTGGAGTTTTTTATATTTCAATTTATAATTATAGTTGAGAGTTAGGAATTTGGATGAGAAAGACAAAAGTGAAAGTAAACAGCTGGCTACAGGAAGTTTTGTGAAACACATTTCCCTTTTTAGAATGTGGCAAAACCATGCTAGGCTCTTGGCTAAGGCCATGATACATGTCACAGAAAAGAGAGACGTTGCCATGATGGTTCAGAGTGATAGTGATTGCAGCTGGAGGTAGGAGAGAGATCATGCCCAAATACAACAGGAAGCTCTGTATGTTACACAGACAAACAAAGTAAGTGTGGAGTTAGTACTGCTATGCTCTGAATGTGTATCTCATAACATATGTTAGAATGGAACCCTAAATCATCAGTGTTATGAGATGCAGCCTAATAGGAGGTACTCATGTTATAGGAGTAAAGTCAAGCCCAAATGGTTATGCTACTAAAAAAAAAAAAGTGTTTTGAATAGGTTTACCTCTCTTCTGCTTTTCTGACATGTGAGGGATCAGAGTTCTTCACCTCCAAAGGATGCAAGGTTTGAGGAATCACACTGGAAGTGGAGATAAAGCCTTTCCAAGACACCAAACCTGCCAGTGATCTTGTCCTTTCTGGCCTCCAGAACTGGCAGAGAAAAAGCTTCAAATTTTCATAAATTACAAACTATGATTTTTTTTTATTAGCACAAACATGCTAAGGCTCATTACACACTCAATAATCAATGGGAAAAAATGAGCTGAAGAAGACTCAGGACAAACTTTAGTCCATAGCATATTGGCAAATATTTAATAAGCTTTTGGAGAAAATTGTATATATAATATATTCATAAAATATTATAAGAAATTTTACTGATATAAAGAATGATAGCCATTTAATTTATAAGTAATGATAAAATACAAAATTTTGTTTATACTAAATTCCAATGAGATATTTCTCATAGAATGTTTTTTGTTAATGATAATTTTTTATAAGCTCATATCTATATTCAACCTATAGTTGCAAAGAACAAATGAATGTAGTTCTCACATGAATTTGAGTTGCTGCTTTTCTTTATATGAACAAGTGAGAGAGAAAAAATGTTGCATGACACAGATATATATTGAAACTTTGGAACTTTACCCATTTATCAGTGACAAACATGATTTCTCTGTCAAGATAGAAAATAGTTTTCAAAGATAACAAAAATATTTTCTCAATTTTTATGCTATTCAAACTGTAATGGTTATATACACAATTTTGTATGTTTACTTGCATTATTTATATTCATTCTGTCACTTTCTCAAGCTGAAACAGTCAACAAAGTGATAAATCAAACTCTGACTTGGAGTATCTGCTGATTTTCATGGTGTAAATATTCTCATTACGGTAAAGTCAATTTTCCATTTGATGTAATGAGAACGGAGTGGAGGGGAGGACAGAAGGAGCACACCATTGTATAGACAGTATTCCCACCACACAGGAACAGTGGACATAAATAACCCCAAGAGGGCAGATACTGCTCAATTGCTTGGTACAACACAGTAAAATATTACTGAATCATTGAGGAAATGATGAGTTTTGAGTATGGGTGATCCTTATGTTTGATTTAAATTAATTAATTGAATGTCTATATGTTGCAGCCAGGTTTGCATTGCTGACATAAATCACCCAACTCAAATTCATGTCATCTTCTGGGGGGGGGGGGAGAGAGTTTATTTTGGCTTGAAAGGAAGCTCCATAATGGCAAGGGAAAATTATGGCATGAGCAGAGGGTGGACATCACCTCCTGGCCACCAACAAATGGACCATAGCAACAGGAGAGTGTGCCAACCACTGGCGAGGGGGAACTGGCTATAACACCCATAAGCCCACCCCCAACAATACACTCCCTCCAAGATGCATTAATTACCAAATCTTTATCAGCTGGGAACCTAGTATTTAGAACACCTATGTTTATGGGGGCACCTGAATCAAACCATCACATTCTGCCCCTGGCCCCCATAAACTGATAACTATCCATGTTGTAAAACGCAATGCATTAATCTAATTTTAAAAGTCCCCATGGTTTTTATCAATCCCAATGATGTTCAAAATCCCCATAGCCCAAAGTCTTTTAACTGAGCTACAATACCAAAAAAATAAATGAACAAATCCATAGTGACACAGAATAAACACTCACCACTGAAAAAGATGACATTGGGCATAGCAAAGAAAATATTCAACCAACACAAGAGTTAAACAAGGAAAACATCAGACTCTGTAGCTCCAAGTCCAACAATTCTAGTCAGTGACAAATCTCCAAGTCCAATAATTCTAACCAGTAACAAGTCTCTTAAGTTCCAATTTCACCCCTCTAGCTAGTCTATTAAGCATCCTGGAAAACTTCATCTGGGGTCAGCAGCTCTCCTTAGCAGCCATCTTGTGTTCCCAGCATCTCCACTGGGTCTACACTGCAACCCATGGTCCATCTTCACGGCTCCATCAGGTCTCCATGCAGGCAATCCAGCAAACCTGCTACACTGCACATGGCCATTTCTAAAACACAAGACCGTGTTGAAAATTCAATAACCCTCTCTTTCTTGTGTTTCTTATACTCCATAATAGCAGGTAAGGTATAAACTTTTTAATCTAGGGAGGAATAAAGCAGACTTTAAAGAACAGAACACTCCTTGAGCATTCATGCCCTTTCAAAAGAGTCTGCATTCTTCCTGTTGTCCCAGTGCTGGTGAGCTGGTCCAATCTCAAAGGTTGTAATCTCTTATATAATTGCAGCTGAATAGGCAGAATTTTCAGCCCAAAAAGTTCATTTTTTTTCTGTGCCATATCCCTCTGCTCATGTCAGTCTGTTTCTATATAAAGCAACCCTGCACAAGTTGTCAGGACATGTGCATAACAGCAAGCCTCTCACACAAACTTCTTCTAGCCCAATCCAGGAAAACCTCTCTTTCACCCTCACAAGCCAAACCTCACAGTCTATAGTTCTTACTGCATTCAGGTCTTTCAACTCTGACCAGAATAGTCCATCAAGCTGTACTTATACCACTGCAAAGCAACTCTCAGGCCAAGGTTTCAAATCCTTCCACATTCCTCTTGAAAATCTGCTCCAAAAGGCCAAAGCCACATAGTCAGGTGTCTAGCAGCAACCCCACTCCTTGGTATCACTTTACTGTTGCAGTCAGGTTCACAGTTCACATTACTGGCTTAACTCAACTGACCAAGAGCTGCTTGTGGGGAAAAGAGGTTTATTTTGGCTTATAGACTTAAGGAGAAGCTCCAGTAGGGGAAAACAACATCATGAGCAGAGGGGGGACAGCACCTCCTGGCCAAAAACAGATGGACCACAGCAACAGGAGAGTGTATCAAACACTGGCAAGGAGAAACTGGCTATAATACCCATAATCCTACCCCAACAATACACTGTCTCCAGGAAGCATTGATTCCCAAATCTCCATCAGTTGAGAACCTAGCATTCAGAACACCTAAGTTTATGTGGGACACCTGAATCAAACCGCCACACTATATAATTAAACTTAGTAAATGATAGCTGTACTTAACAATCATTCTGTAAATTTCTTTTAAAAACTCAACAGTCAATACCAGCTAGCAGTGTTACCCAGATTTGCAGTTGAATTTGCAAGACTTTGTGAGATTCCTGACCTTGTTTTCCAGCCTCAGATCTGGACACTGCTTGCCCTGAGCTTTGTGCACTATAGACAACAAATGACTCATATTTCCCAGACCATATAATGATGTTTCAGTCTCCAGACCCTTACTCATGGCTTCCCTTCTGCCTGAACTACATTTTTACTCACCTCCATAGTCTCCAGTTTTGAGGAGATTGAAGGCTTGGCTGAAATGTGACAACTGCTAGGAAACTTTTCCTATCATACCTATCATACCTCTCCCCCAGAACAGAGTTGGAACAGTTTCTAAGCTTTTTAATAACTTCTGTGCCTCTACTAGGCACATCTTAAAACACCACATTGATATATTTCTTTGAGCCTCTGTCTGGATAAAAGACCTTCGTGTACCTAAGAAGCAGAGAAGATATTTTATTTTGTATGTCAGTTCCTAACACATACTGGGACTCAGTAAATGTTTGTTGTATGAATTAGTGAATAAATAGAATATTCAATTTTAGTGAAAGAAATAAGTTTCTTTAAAGGAAAGCAAATTATAGGCCTTTATATAAAGAAGATATACCTAAACAAGAGGACAGGGCTTTGGAAAATACCATTAAAGTAAAGTAACAGAAGGATGTGGCCAATGCCATGCTTCATAGCCACTTAGAGGAAATAGAAGACATTTTGGTATGGTTTTTTTGTTTGTTTGTTTTGTTTTGTTTTCTTGAGGCAGGATTTTGCTCCTGCCCAGCTGACCTGGAATTCACTATGTAGTCTCAGGGCAGCTTTGAACTCACAACAATCCCCTTACCACTGCTTCCTGAGTGCTGTAATTAAAGGCATGTGCCACAACACTTGACTTAGAAGACACATCTTGCTAACATGAGCCACAGTTCTGGCAGAGACAATACGAGAAGTGGGAAGTTCCATTCTGCCAAGAAAAGATTTTGTTTTATTGTGTTTTGTTTTAAATACTCTTGTTAAGAATGTTAATACAAAAAAAAAAAAAAAAGAATGTTAATACAGTGAGCCAGGCATGGTGGCGCACACCTTTAATCCCAGCACTTGAGAGGCAGAGGTAGGTGATCGCCACAAGTTTGAGGCCACCCTGAGACTACATAGTGAGTTCTAGGTCAGCCTGGACTAGAGTGAGACCCTACCTTAAAAAACAAAAACAAACAACAACAAAAAAAAAGAATCTTAATACATGAGCACACTGTAATCTGATTAAATTCTCATCCTATATCTCTCTTTTTTCCTTCTTCCATCACCTGTACTCTTTTAAGCCCTCCTCTTTTCAGGTACTCCTTCTTCTGTTTTGATGGAAGACAGAGATTTTTGGCCAATATTTGATCTGCTGGCTGACTGAGATCAAAATATTTAAGACAATAAAAAGAACAAAAAAAAAATTCAACAGATTAACTTCTGGGAAAGCTGTGGATTAGAAGCCTCAGCCACAAAACCCAAGGGAAAAAAAAGTGTCAAGATAATCATAATATGACTTTTTTTTTTTTTTTGATTTTTCGAGGTAGGGTCTCACTGTAGCCCAGGCTGACCTGGAATTCACTATGGAGTCTCAGGGTGGCCTCGAACTCATGGCGATCCTCCTACCTCTGCCTCCCGAGTGCTGGGATTAAAGGCGTGCGCCACCACGCCCGGCCATAATATGACTTTTTCTACAAGGGACATGATCTGTAAATGAACTTATTATTAAGATAGATGATGTCACTGCAGATAAGTAGGAAAGGACCACTAATCAGTGTGGATTGGCTTACATAGTGAGAACCAAACAGGTACACCAGCAAGAAGTCACTCTTATTATACACAAAGGGCCCTGCTACTGAGGCTACTGAAAACAGAGGAAACTATGCAGGAAACAGGGCACCCTCGAAGGATCAGAAGACTCTGAAGGAGAGGATGAACTCCTTGAGAACGCCACCAGGCCATGTTCTACAACTCCCCTCCCCATATGCCAGCATTGCAGGACGTCAAGGGCTTCCACTTGCTCCTTGCACAAGAAGTGCCTAGCCATTCCAGTCATGCCAAGCACAGAGTGCACCAAGGAGGGAACTGCCTTTGCAACTTAGCATAGGTGGGCTGGAAAATACTGTTAAAAGTGAATGGTGCGATTTCCACTGGGGCAATACATACCACAAATCTTGTTCTATAGGTTTGAACTAGAAGTGCAAAGTACACTTCCAATATCCCGGCAAGTGGCAAAAGGAAATATCACAGAGAAGGAAAGAATCTAAAATCCACTGTAACTAAGGCAGACATACTGACCAAAGCAACACTTCCTTTTTTTCTTTTTTTTCTTTTAATTGTTTGGTGTGTTTAGTATACTTTGACTTTTTTGATTACTTGTACATTAGGAATAACTTTTGTCATCTTTGTTAATTTTTTAAAATCACCACTCTTGCATATCTATTTTACATTTTGCTTGTTTGTGTATTGCTCAATTGGATTTTAGGATTATTCTTTAGAGTTCTCTACCTAGTCCACTGTTATGAACTTTCTACCACTCTTCTCACAATCAACTCGCACATCTCCATCTCATCACAATCTTTTGCCCATTCTCATTTCCTTATCCCCTCCTCTTTATACTCATAACTTCAAACGTCCATAACCTGAATAAGCTCTAAATCTGTAGACCCTAACAGTATCCCAACTCTCCTCTCCCAGATATCTTTCTGATCTCTATATTATTCAAAGTCCCCATGCTACTCAGCATATCTTCCCCTCAATTTGAAGTAATCAAAAGCCTGGGAGAGGCCATACTATCCTTGTTAATTTACCCACTAACAATTACTGAAGTCAAAAGGGTCGTTGTTGTTAATGTACTGTGGTGATATGTGTACAACAAGCATATCTATCAGTTTTGGTCACACCTATTATTAGTGTCAAATTTGGGAAGTAATATAGAGATTACACCAGGAACCTTGAGCTACTAGACTAAGGATATAATTTCTGAAGTACATGCCTAAGAATATAGCTGACAAAACGGAAAATGTAAGCAATGAAATAATCTGAGATGTGAATAGCCCAATGCAGTTATATGAGAAACAAAATAAAATAAGATTTCCAAAAATTATGAATATCATAGTAATATCCTCGATTGGTGGTGAATTAGATGATATGCCAATGAAAGAATTTAAAAGAATTATTGTAAGTATATTCAATCAAACCAAAAGAATCAAATAAGAAGACAAACTACTGAAGGAATCCCAAGAAAACACAGAAAATCATCTAAATAAAGTAAGCAAGTTGATGAAAAGTATGAAAAAGGAATTCAATGAAGACATACAGAAAAAATTTTTTGAAATATTGGAAATTAAAAAATGTTGGAAAAAAATCTCCATAGAAAGCCTAACCAATAAAACGGATCAAGGGGAAAACAGAGTAACTAAATTAAAGATGAGGAAGAGAAACTGGAATATTTCAATAAGGAGAAAGATAAATTAATAAGAAGATATAAGCAGAATTTTAAAGACATTTGGATCATTATGAAAAGATCAAATCTAAGAATTCTGAGCATAGAAAAAGGAGAATTTCAATCTTAAAGGCATAGTAAGTATTTTCAATAAAATCATAGAAATTTCCCCAAAATTAGAGAAAGAGATGCCAATACATACCCAGGAGGAATTTAGAACACCAAATAGGCAAGAGCAGAAAAGAGCCTCCATTCATTAACTCCTGAACATGCAGAACAAGGAAAGTATACTGATAGCATAGAGAAAGAAGAACCGAATCGCCCATAAAGGAAAACTCAGTGTAGTAACATCTAACTTCTCAATAGGAATGTTAAAAGCCAGAAGAACTTGGAATGATGTATTTCAAGTTCTGAAAGTCAACAACTGCCAACATAAACTACTACCACAGCAAAGCTATCTGGAGGAGAAAGAATTTTCCATTATAAAAACAGGCTAGATGGGTGTGGTGGTACATGGGTTTATTTCCAGCAATCCAGACAACTGCAGTGAGTTCAAGGCTAGACTGGGCTACATAGTGAACTCCAGGTCAGCCTGGGATAAAGTGAGATCCTAGCTCACTTTAAAACAAAACAAGCAAAACAAACCCCCTAAAAACAAATTAAAGGAATTTATGACCACTAAGCCAGCTCTGTAGTAAATACTTCAAGGAATCCTTCAGACTGAAGAGAAGGTAAATCACATACATGAATCCATGGGAAAGAATGAACCATGCTTGAATAACAGTTAATGCAAAAAAGAAACAGGAAAACACCAAGCACTACAGAATCAACAAAAATAACAGAATGAAAAAGCACATTTCAGTAACAATTCTGTAGCCAATGTTATATTAAATAGGGAAAAACAAAGTATTTCCACTAAAATCAGGAACAAGAGAAGGGTGTCTTGGCTAACCAAGGTCTTTTGTACTTCCCAATAAATTAGAGGATTTTTTTGTACTTCAGTGAAGAATGTTATTGGAATTTTAATAGAGGTTGCATTAAATCTGTATGTTGCTTTTGATAAGATAGTCATTTTCACAATACTTTTTTTTCTAATCCATGATCATGCACTGTCTTTCCATCTGCTAGTGTCTTTTATAATTCTTTAAAAAAATATTTTATTTATTTATTTATTTTACAAAGAGAGAGAGAAAGAGAGGCAGATAGAGACTAGGCATGCCAGGGCCTCCAGGCACTGGAAATGAACTCTAAATGCATGTGCCACTTTGTACATCTGCCTTTGTATGGATAGTGGGGAAGTGAACCTGGGTCCTTTGGCTTTGTAGGGAAGCATCTTAACAGCTAAGCCTTCTCTCCAGCCCCTAAAATTCTTAATTGAATGTTTTAAAGTTCTCATTGTAGAAGTCTTTCCTTTCCTTTGTTGGGTTTATTACAAGACATCTCATTTTTATATATTTTATTTTTATTTATTTATTAGAGAGAGAGAGAGAATGGGCACACTAGGGCCTCCAGCCACTGCAAAGAACTCCAGATGTATGTGCCACCCTGTGTATCTGGCTTATGTGAGCTCTGGGGAATTGAACCTGGGTCCTCATTTTTTAAGGAAGTTGGGAATAGGACTATTTACCTGATGTCATTTTTAGTATGTCTCTTATTAGCATTGAGAAAGCTACTGACTTCACTTTAGTAATTTCATATTCTGCTACTTTGCTAAAGGTGTTTATCAGCTCTAACAGTTTTCTGGTAGAGTCTTTAGGGTCCCATATTTATAATCTTATCAAAACTTATCACAGCAAGTAAGTGATTGTTGAGTGGTCAACATTAAAGGAGACATCTACATATGCCCTCCAAGACTCAGGAAACATTATGGAAGAGGTGGTGGGAAGAATATAAGAGCCAGAGGATGAATTGCTTTGGAACACCGTCTTCTATACATGACATATTCATGACCTCCCAATGACTGTTGTTACCTGCACAGGACCTATACAAGATTGAGCCCATCACCATTCTCATGGATGATGGGAGAAGGCATAAGGCCACTATGCCTCCCTAAGGATTTATTGGCAGTTAATTGTTGCCAGGAAAGCAGGAGACATTTGACATTTTCTTCAGTGGTATAGTCACTAATAAATTACGCATGCTCTGGTAGATAACCCTCCACCCACACTCATACAGGCAACATTAATTAAGTTTAATGGATCACATACAGAGTCAAAGTAGAAGAAGGACCACTTGGGAAGAAGGAGTTAGTGAAAGGAGAGGTATGGGGGAAAGAGAAGGTAACTGAAGGGGATTTTGATTAAAAATGTAAAATAGGGCTGGAGAGATGCCTTAGCGGTTAAGCGCTTGCCTGTGAAGCCTAAGGACCCTGGTTCGAGGCTTGGTTCCCCAGGTCCCACGTTAGCCAGATGCACAAGGGGGCGCACACATCTGGAGTTCGTTTGCAGAGGCTGGAAGCCCTGGCGCGCCCATTCTCTCTCTCTCTCCCTCTATCTGTCTTTCTCTCTGTGTCTGTCGCTCTCAAATAAATAAATAAAAATTTTAAAAAAATGTAAAATATACATGTGCAAAAAATTTTTAGTAAAAATAATTTAATGTACATAAGTAAATGAATCAACATAATGTTATCCACTTAGGAGAATCTGAAGGAAAATGAGTTTGTAATAATTATCTTGGGAAAAAGCAAATTGGTACATGTGTGAGCTCACAATTCTGCTACAAAAGGGCAATGGCAAGTTTTCTTGTCAATAAGCAGACAAGTTCAAACATGTAAACACTAACTAAAATATCCCAGATTGAAATAAAGATAAAGATGTATAACTCTTCTTTTTAATCTGTTTATTTTCAAGCAGAGAGAGAAGAGAGGCAGACAGAGAGAATGGGCCTCCAGATGCTGCAAACAAACTCCAGATGCATGTGCCACTTTGCGCATCTAGCTTTACATGGGCACTGGGGAAATAGCCTCTAGTTCTGCAGACAAGCACCTTCACTGCTAAGCCATCTCTTTAGCCCCCACAACTCTTATGCTATTGGAACAATGAGAAGTTATATTAGGTATTGATGAGGTTTGGAGATCTTGTCACTGAAAAATTGTTTTGTCTGAATTAATGAATAAATTTCAATAGACAAGACTAGGGAGAAAGAGAATATTTAAAGGCCCAAACTGGCAGAAGACAGGGCAGAGTGGCATATTATTGTTTAAGAAATAAAGGCTGATGGACACCCAGAAAAGAATATTAGTTTAACAAAACTAATATTCATGAACCCTTGAAAAACCTTAATGATTACAGTTTCCCTTTATTGACAGTTATTGAATAGTTATTCAATAACTGTCAATAATTTATTCTAGACCTTTTCCACATATTAGTACCAAAGGCTCTCTGGTTCAAAAATTCTATTCTCTCTCTCCTTTGTGAAGGAATCATATTTGCCTAACAATCTGCTCCAATACTTGATATCTCATCCATTTTCTATAATTCCTAAAAGTTTAGAAACAAAGTAAACTCATTTTTGAATCTTATCAAAACTCTAAACTAAGCCAGATAATGTGGCATACACCTTTAATCCCAGCACTCAGGAGGCTGAGATAGGAGGATCACCATGTGTTTGAGGCCAGCCTGAGCAGTAGAATTCACCTATCTTGATAACAAACAAACAAAAACTCTAAGCTATAAGACCAAAACTAATTGGCGAAAAACGTAACCATAATATGTAGCTCAAAATAAATGCAAATACATCCAAGTTTTTCTCATTTATTTAGAAGAGTAGGTGGATTATGAAATAAATAAACAGACTTAAAAAGATAGAAACATGTCCTGAGTGGCAAGCTATAATCCCCAAAATTCTATAGGCATATAACTAAAGAAGATCCTGTGTAATTCACAGTTGAATTGGGATATAAAAATAAATATCTGCCTGAACTTTTGTAGAAAAAGCAATATATATATACATATATATACACAATTGAATTCAAGATTTATATTCAAATAAATATTTCATCTTTGTAACTGGTAGAATTCATGGCAATTATAATTAATATACTTTTCTAGCACTACAATAAAAACCAATTATAGCTTTCAAAATAAAAGACTCATTTTCCATTAACAACTACTTCATTTTAGCAGCCATATGAGTGATACATTTTAATGACTATGTTCCAACAATATTCACTTTATTCTTTAGGAAAAAAATAAGTTCACTCGGTTCAAAACTGAAAACTTAAAATAAAAGTGAATAGAAATGAATAGAAACAAGCTTTTTTTGTTCAGAATTAAGTGTGATAATAATGAACTTTACCTCAACCAATGAACACATTCAAAAGTAAGCATACATTAGACCCCATGTTCCTCAGAACATGGCTCATTGAATATGGTATAAAGTCCTTCAGAATGACTTCTGTTGAAGATATTCTGAGTTCTACATCATAACTAATGGATGTTTTCTTGGACTTGTGGCATAAATTAATCACTATAAATAGGAAAGGGGAAGACACTGGGGATATTAGGAGACTAACTATAGGACAAGGAAGCCAAAGATAATGTCATTACCCCAATCAATCCAACAAATCTCTACCTACTCCCACACTGTTAGTCAATCACTGTGCCAGATAAAAAAAAAAAAAGAAAAAAAAAAGGACCAAAAGATCAGTGAGAGTGAACCTGGATGCTCAGTCACTAAAAGTACAGACTGTGCAAATCTGTAGATCTGTGTTTAACCTCCAGAACCCTTCATGCCTGTAATGCCAGCACTGAAGAGGTGGAGACAGGATAGCTGGGACTCACTGTACAACCAGTTTAGCCTACTTGTGAGCTCCAGACAAATGAGATACCCTATCTCAAAGCAGGCATATGGTGTCCCTGAGGGTGACAACCAATATTGTCCTATAGTTTAAGTACACACTCACACACCATGTGCACACATACATACCACATGCACACACATGCATTAATTTAAAAAATAAATGAGATGTGATCTCTGCTCATGGGGAATTTATAGCTTAGTATTTTAAATAATCTTGAGTTTTCGAAGTGAGAATACAGGTTACAATGTAATACATATCAAAGAAATATGTGGGGAGGCTCCAAAGACAACATCTACAAAGATGGCATTAAAAGAAAAGTTATTTTCTGATTAGAGAATGAGTGGAAGACAGAGAGAATAAAGTTTCGCTTTGGAAAACCTAGAGCATGTTTGGAAGAGAGTGTGTTGGCAATGGGCATTAAATGAGGATTCCCAAACAGAGTAGTTGTAGTCATCTACGAATGGTGCTGTCAGCAATGCATGCTCAGCTCCAGTGTAAAGTACCTGGGGAAGGCTGGGTGTCAGACAATTGTGTGATATTTTGGGTGGGCAAAAGTGGTCACCTCACTGAACTGGGCTCATCACTCTTCAAGATGACAAAGTTACTGCACCGTGCTGAGCTGAGTTAGCCTGTAAGCTGAATCTGGGAAGACTGTGCAAATGTGTTTTCATTTTCTTCTTATTCCTCGTTCAGACAGAAGTCCTGTTTTCTTGCACTGAGTACTCAAGCAAGCTTACCCTGCTCAGAGGGTGATAAAATTATCAAAGGAACATCCCACACATACATGGAAGATAATGAGTGAGTAGTCATCAGTTAAGATGGCCATTATCTAAATCAAGCTTATTCATCCCACTGCACAAATGGGGACATGACTGAACCAACTACAGCAACTTGCACATACCTGAAGCTTGATGCAAGTTGGGACAATCTTTACTTCAATTTTCGAGAAACAAGGTAAGGAAAAGGTTCTCTCATAACCCCTAATAAATAAATACAGCTCAGCCTTTCAAAGCTCCACAGTTGCAATTTCCACTGTGTTGAGTTCGGTTGTATTATGTGTGTATGAGTGTGTGTGTGTGTGTGTGTGTGTGTGTGTGTGTGTGTGTGTGTGACAAAATTGAACACATTGATTTCACGACTGTTTGGCCACTAATAAATAAAGCAATAAATGGTATGGACTCTAGTTCCATGTCAGCCACCAATCTATCACCATGATCTCAGTAAGTCTCTGAACTCTGAACCTATTCCCAAGGAAGGAATAGGATGAGGCTCCTCCTAGTAATCACAGCCTATGATTTGCTGCCTCTCACTTTAAGAAAATACAAGTGAAGAAGGAAAATAATGTGGTCCAGGATTTCTTAACCTCAAAGCTAGCTCATGAACTGGAAGTCTCCTCCCTGCTGTTTAGCTATTATAACATTGAAAAGAGGTATACAGCCTGCTGGGGTAGAAAAGTCATCAACAATCTGAAACCAGCAGCGAACCTTGCAAGCTGTACAACTGGCCACTTAGGCAAGATGTGCCCACTAGTACAATAGCAGCATGTCTATTGTATAGATAACCAACTGCTCTCATACTGGATTTGAGGCCTGCCCCGTGGGAGGAAATTCATGCCAGATACTGAAAACCTATTCAAAAGCATATGATTGCAAAGGTCATAAATCCTAATGGGAGAAACTACTACTGTTGTTTGGCTAAGAGGATATACTATACCCACCAAATTTCCTTATAAATATTCTATTTATGTCCATATATTAATGCTGCTCTCACTTTTGGCTGGAGAAATTTCTCTTTTCAAATGGCAGTGACTACTGGGGAGACTAAAACCTCATCACAGTGCTGAGAAGTGATGGGTGAGTATTCACACTAAATGAGACATCTCTATCCTTCTCCAAGGCTCAGGTCTATTACAGAAGAGGTGAGTGATAAAATGTAAGAGCAAAAAGAAGGGGAGGACTGCTGTGGAAGGTTGTACTCCAGACACAAAGTGGCACTTGCATTTATGTCCTCACAGTGGCTCTGAACAAGATCTGCATATAATGTGAGGGCAAAAAAAAAGACATTACAATAGAAGGACTATCTGGGAAAAAAAGACCAGGGGTTGAGTGGAGAGAAAATAGGGAAGGGAGGGCAAATGAAGGTGATGGGAGGAGGTTATTTACGAAGTACATTGTGTATATGTCAATAAAATGGTTTTTAAAAGGTAGATATTTGCAGCACTGAATCTGTGAAACACAAAACACTGTAAGAATTATAACTGGGCTAAATGGACTCATATGTCATACCAAGGAGGCTGTAGAGGACTGTCCATCAAGAGCAGAACACAGCTCACCCCCATGAAACAAAAAGTTTCATGTACAGGCAGCTGTGATGCTGCCAGGATCAGGCTGTTGGCTCTGCCCTTTGCCTGAAATAGATATTTGCTGCCTCTAACCTCTCCCTAGGCTCAATCTAGAAGCTAGTCAGTTTCCTTTCTTGAGTATCCAGTTAAGATTATATCCCTAACCACTTCTCATTTTGGGGTCTTAATACTCCAGGTCACTACATACCCAGCACCCCCAGGTCTCTGTGCCTCTGGAGCCTGATTAGCTTATTCACAATAGTCAATCCTAAACCTAACCTTGTTATGCCTGGCCATTCCTTCCTTTCCCCAGAAACCACAATGAAGGCATCGGTCTACCCAACCCCCACTTTTTCTGCCTGCAAGCCTTATTACCCTTCATGTGGTCCAGATGGCATGCTCTTTTTTGTATATGGTGTCTCTAGTTTCTCTTTCTATGCACACATATACCTCCCAAGTTAATCTGATTAAAAGTGCCATATCTGCTTAAACATAACTGAAATAAGGGGAGGTTTTCTGAAGCTTAGGGATTTGTCCAAAACTTCACACATTAAAGTATATTTGGACAACCCATTGCTTCAAAGTGTCCTGGGAAAGATGGGGAGGAAAGGGAACCCTAGTTCACTACTAGTGTAAGTATAAACTAGTATAGCCATTATGAAAATCAGTATAAATGTATCTCTAAAAAAAAGAAAGGTAGAACTCCAGTAAAACAGCTACACAACTCCTGGGCATATACCCTAAGAACTCCACAGCCTACTACAGAGATACCTACATATCCATGATTACTGCAGACACATTTACTAGAGCTACGGATTAGAACCTGCCAAGATGTCCATCAACAGATAAATGGATAATAAAAATACGGTACATACACACACATCAGAATTCTGTTTAGCAGTAAGACAAAATGAAATTATAAAATTTGCAGGAAGATGAAGGGACCTGGGAAGAATTATATTAAGTGAAGTGACCCAACCCGCAAAAAATAAAATGACATACTCTCATTGATAAGCAGGTCTTAGCTTGCAATGTCTCTTAATATCTATATGTAAAACCTATAAAGGTAGATGGTAACCAAAAGGGAGTATAAGGAGGGGAGCTGGAAGAGGGATAAAGGACACACATGACATATAAATAGAAGGGGAGAATATTAAGGGGAAGGGGACATTGGGAATTGAGGGAGAAATAAGAATTAAAACAAATTGTATTTGGAAATTCCAGAAGGAATGATACCTAAATCTTGGCATACCAGCTAAAATAAATAAAATTAAAAAGAATAAATAAGCTTAATAAACTTGGTTCATCAAGCTTTAAAAATGTGCATTGCAGTTAGCTTTCTATATCTGTGACCATAAAACCTGTGAGATTTATTTTGGCTGATAATGTCAGAGGTTTCAGTTTGTAGTTGGCTAGCTACATTACCCTGGGCCCAAGGCAAGGCTGAGTATCATGGAAGTGAGTGTGACTGAGAAGGAGTCTGTTTGACTCGTAACAGGCAATAAGCAGAGAGAGGAGACACAATAAGGATGCAGAAAACAAGATACATCTTTCAAAGTCATGCCCTAGAATCTGCTTCCTTCAATCAGGCAAATGCTGACATCACCTCTCAATAATGCCATCAAAATGCAATTGTATGGGGTTGGAGAGATAGCTTAGCGGTCAAAACATTTGCCTGCAAAGCCAAAGGGCCTCAGTTTGATTCCCCAGAACCCACATAAGCCAGATGCACAAGGGGGCGCATGCATCTGGAGTTTGTTTGCAGTGGCTGGAGGCCCTGGTACACCTGTTCTCTCTGCCTCTTTCTCTCTCTCTCTCAAAGAAATAAATAAGATAAAAGTTTATGGGAAAGTGTGGGGGTGGGGAGGGAGGGAATTACCATGGGATATATTTTGTAATCATGGAAAATGTTAATAAAATTTTTTTTAAAAATGTAATTCTTTGAGTGAATTAATTCATTTATAAAGTCCCTGTAATGTAAGCACTTCCCTAAAGCTTATCACCTAGTAAGCAAGCCTGCAATACATCAGCCTGTGGGACCATTCCCTGCTCAAACCATAAGAAGGTGAGGTGAGTTGTGGCGACCAAGTGTGCTCCCAACTGTCCTGCTTAGCTCAGCTAGTCTCCAGCTGGGAGGACATTCTTGGCAGTTTTCCTCTTCTGCCCTTTCCTGTTCCTTTCAGCTCTGTCTCCTGAGAGAACACTCTGAATACATCAAGTGAATAGGAATTCCCACTGTAGGCTCTGGATGTTGGGGACATAAGCAAAGGAGAAACTTTTGGGTATACTTGACAATGTGAGACATATTTTTTTTCATATTATCTTCACCATAATCTTTGAGACAGGTCTCACGAAATAACTGGGTCTGTTGGTACCTCTATCATCATTCTTTTTAGGAGTCTCCATACTTCTTTCCATAGTGGTTGTATCAGATTGCATTCCCATCAACGGTGAATGATGGTTACTATTTCTTCACAACCTCACCTGCATTTTTTGTCATTAGATTTTTTAATGTTTGCTGTCCTTACTGAGGTAAGGTGGAATCTCATAGTTGTATTAATTTGCATTTCCCTGATGGTTAAGGGTATTCAACAGTTCCTTCAGTGTGTGTTTGCCATATGTACTTCTTCCTCTGAGAACTCCCTGTGCACTTCTCTGCTCCATTTTGTGAGTGGGTTGTTTGACATTTTATTGTTTAGGTCTTTGAGTTCTTTGTAGATTCTAGAAATTAGGCCTCTGTCCGATGTGTAGCCAGCAAAGATTTTCTCCCACTCTGTGGGAAATCTGTTGGCTCTGCTTATTGTTTGTCTGTTAAAAAGCTTTTCAGCTTCCTGAGATCCCAATGCTTGAGTGATTGTTTAATCTCCTGAGCTACTTGGGTTTTGTTCAGGAAGTCTTTTCCCACTCCTATACCATCCTAACTTTTCTTCCAGTCATAGCAGAGTTTCTGGTCTTATATTGAGGCCTTTGATTCATTTGGACTTGATTTTTGTGCACAGTGAGATGTGTAGATCAAGTTTCATTTTTCTGCATATGGTTATCCAGTTTTTCCAGCACCATATGTTGAAGATGCTGTCTTTTATCCAGTCTACATTGTTAGGACCTTTGTCAAGTACCTGTACTTACTTGACCCAAAGTCCAGGTCCTCAATTCTGTTCTATTGGTCGGTGTTCCTGATTTTATGACAGTACCATGTTGTTTTTATTACTATGGCTTTGTAATATAGCTTTAGATCAGGTATGATGATGCCTCCAGAGCTGTTTCTTTTGCTGAGGATATGCTTGGATATCGGAGGCCTTCTGCCATTCCATATGAATTTTGCGAACATTTTTTTCTTGGAGCTGGTGGCCAGATTTGTGAAACTACATGTTCTTCAATGATCCTTCTGTATAGGAAAGTTTTTGTTGAGGATATATTTGAAGATTGATATTCTCATATTGTCTTTCATTCTGTTGACCTTGGTGAAGTATATAAGTTTGATCATTGCCTATTTTTTGTCTTTGCAGTATATCTTTTGTGTTTTAAAATGCATTTATTTTATGTGTGATTTTTATTACTGACCTTAAATTGAATTCATGTCTACTTGAGTACGGAAATTATGCTTTATATATATAAAGAAGTAACCAGTAAGTAAGATGAAGTGAAAGAAATGAAATTAAGATAAGAGTGTTAGCTCACACACATCATCATAAAATTCAAAAAGCTGAACCAGGATTGGTTTGAGTTCAAGGCCATCCTACATTACATCTGGAGTCCAAGATCTTGTCTCAATAAGCCAAAAAAAGTATATGAATATGATAGGGAATATCATTGTGGATTTTTAAGTATAGATAAAAAAACATTAAATGTCATATTTAGGCCTCTAGTTCACAGGTGGGAAAGTAGGCCTAGGGTGGTGCCATATTTTCTTAAGTCATGCAGCTAATCATGTTGGAGACAGAACCTGAACTAGCATCAAGCATCAGATAAATCCCACAAACATGTCAGTGTTGTAGGTATCAGGGATCTAGTTTAAACCTGTATTGCTTATTGGTTGATATATTTGGCTCTGGTATGAATAAAGTTATTAAAGTAGCATATACTGTGGTTTACAAGACACAAAACGTATTGGTTTCTATGTTCTTGAAATGATACAAGTGAAGCAAAACCTATAAAGTCACTGGGAGACTTGTAAAATGGTTTTAAATAAACAATCATATGTAATCAAAAAGAAAAGAATGGCAAGAATAAAGATATACCTTTCAATAATAACTGTTAATATTAACAGCCTGAATGTAACAACCAAATGACAGTTTGGCAGACTGGGTGAAAAAGTATAATTCTTCCATTTGTTACCTCCAAGAAACCCACCTTTCCATAAAATATGGACACTATCTTAGAGTACAGGATGGACAATGGTATATCAAGCAAATGGGCCTAGAAAACAAGGTGGTGTAATTATCCTAATATCTGATGGGGTAGACTTCAAACAAACATTAGTTAGTAAAGATAAAGAAGGTCACCTTATACTGGTTAAAGGAACACTCCAACAGGAGGACATTACAATTCTAAACATATTTGTACCTAACATTCAAGGGCTCCCAATTTCATCAAATAAACACTATTAGAATTAAGGTTACAAGTAAGACCAAACACAATTATAATAGGTGACTTCAGTACCCCATTCTCATCAACTGACAAGCCATCCTGAAAAAAAATAAGCAGAGGAGCATCTGGATTAAGTGAGGTAATAGAACAAATTGAACTAACAGATATCTACAGAACATTTCATCCAAGCACTGCAGAATACATATTCTTTTCAATAGCACATGGAACATTCTCTGAAATAGACCATATAGTATGACACAAATCAAACCTTTACAAATACAGTAAAATTGAAATAATTCCTTGAACTTTATCTGATCACAATGGGATAAACTACAAATGAACAGCAAAAAAGGCTATAGAGCATACACAAATTCATGGAAACTAAACAATACACTACTGGGCTAGAGAGATGGCTTAGCAGTTAAGCGCTTGCCTGTGAAGCCTAAGGACCCTGGTTATAGGCTCGATTCCCCAGGACCCACATTAGCCAGATGCACAAGGGGGCGCACGTGTCTGGAGTTCGTTTGCAGTGGCTGGAAGCCCTGGCATGCCCATTCTCTCTCTCTCTGCCTCTTTCTCCCTCTGTCTGTCACTCTCAAATAAATAAATAAAATAAACAAAAAAAAATACACTACTAAATGGTGAATGGGTCAATGAGGAAATCAAAAAATTCATATAATTAAATGATATTATGAACACAATACACCAAGACCTTTGGGACACAATGAAGGAAGTTCTGAGAGGGAAATTTATAGCTTCAAATGCCTATATTAAGAAATGAAAGAGATTGCGAGTAAACAACTTAATGCTTCACCTTAACGGATCAAGTTATCACTATTTGCAGATGATATTATTCTATACATAAAGGACCCTAAAGACTCTACCAGCAAACTGTTATAGCTAATAAACATTTATAGCAGTGTAGCAGGATACAAAATAAACACACAGAAATCAGTAGCCTTCCTATATGCTAATAACAAACATGCAGAGGATGAACTCAGAGAATCACTCACATTCTCAATTGCATCAAAACAAATTAATAATAAAGTACCTTAGACTATACCTAAACAAGGAAGTGAAGGATCTCTGCAATGAAAACTTTAAAACACTCAAGACAGAAATTGCAGAAGACTCTATGAAATGGATATAAATCCCTTGTCCTTATTGGAAGAATCAATATTGTGACAATGGCAATCTTACCAAAGGCAATCTACACATTTAATAGAATCCCCATCAAAATTCCAATGGCATTCTTCATAGAAATAGAAAAAAATCCTAAACTTCACTTGGAAACACAAAAACAACCTTGAATATCTAAAATAATTTTGAGCAACAAAAATAAGGCTGGTGGTATTATCATATCTGATTTTAACCTATATTACAGAGTCATAGTAACAAAAAGAGCATTGCACAGGCACAGAAACAGAAATGTAGATCAATGGAACAGATCAGAGGACCCATATGTAAGGTCAGGTAGCTACAGATACATGATCTTCAACAAAAATACTGAAAACACTCATTGGAGAAATGAAAGCCTCTTTAGCAAATGGTGCTGGGAAAATTGGACATGTATCTGTACAAGGAAGAAAATAGACCCTTAACACTTTCCATGCACAAGAATTAAGTCCAAATGGATCAAAGACCTTAATATCACACCTGAAACTCTGAAATTGCTAGAGGAAAAAGTAGGGGAAATGTCAGGCACTGCCAGACACAGGCTGGAGCCTTCAGGAGATGGACCTGAGCTGTCAGGCATCATTAAGGACCCCCTCCCTGGGCTACAGGAGGCCACTCCTTTTCCATGACTGACACACCTAGACTTAGACTCATTGCCTTGTGACCTTTGGCCAGTTGCCTAGGAAACTCCTTATATGGTATCAGCCAGCAGCCTTCACACAGCCCATCCCACTGAGACCCTCTTCCTGCCACTATATAGATCACCTGACTCTCACCCTACATGCTGGAGTGAATGTCCCTAGGCATTGGTTGGCAACCTTTGAACCCACGAAACCACTTAGGACCCTCTTCCTCCTCTCAACTCGTTATAAACCCACTTCCCTATTGAATAAACAGAACTACTCTCTGAAGTTGTCTCCAGGTTTGTACATCCCATCATGCTCACTGCCACTCAAGACCCTCCTCTCCACAGTTGCCTGGACACCATCAGGGAACTGTGGCCCCGAGGATCCAAGAATCCAAAGGGAAACCCTTTAACATATTGGTCTTGGCAAAGACTTTCTGAATATAACCCCAGTTCCTCAGGAAATAAAACCACTGATCAACCACTGGAACCTCATGAAATTACAAAGTTTTTGTACAGCAAAGGACACTGAATAGAGCAAAGAGGCAACCTACAGAATGGGAGAAAATCTTTACCAGCTATACATCTGAGAGAATATCAATATCCAGGATGTACAAAGAGCTCAAAAAATTAAGTAATAAGAAATCAAACTACCCAATTAAAAATAGACTATGGAACTAAATAGGGAGTTCTCAAAATATGAACTACAGATGGCATATAAACATCTAAAACATGTTCTACATCGCTAGTCATCAGGGAAATGCAAATTAAAACTACTTTGAGATTCCATCTCACTCCTTTCAGAATGGCTACCATCATGAAAACAAATGAAGATAAATGCTGGTGAGGATGCGGAAAAAGGGAAACCTTTCTACACTGTTGGTGGGAATGCAACCTAGTACAGCCATTGTGGAAATCAGTGTGGAGATTCCTGAGACAGCTAAAAATAGATTTACCATATGACCCAGCTATACCACTCCTAGGAATATATCCAAAGTACTTGTCTCAGTACCTTAAAGATACTTGCTCAACCATGTATATTGCTGCTCTATTCACAATAACTAGAAAATGGAACCAGCCTAGATTAGCCAGGCGTGGTGGTGCATACCTTTAATCCCAGCACTCGGGAGGTGAAGGTAGGAGGATCACCATGAGTTTGAGGACACCCTGAGACTTCATAGTGAATTCCAGGTCAGCCTGGGCTAGAGTGAGTCCCTACCTGAAAAAAAAAAAAAAAGAAAGAAATATGAAATTTTCAAGGAAATGGATGGATGTAGAAAGGATTATACTTAATGAGGTAACCCAGGCCCAGAAAGCCAAACATCACATTTCTCTCATGTGTAGCTACAGATGATTGGACTTCTATGTGACTTGGAATAAAACTCAGTAGCAGAGGCCAGTAAGCTAGGAAGGGAACATAAAGAGAATAGAAAGGAAGGGAGGGGGTACTTAATAGGATGCTATTGTATATATGAATTTAGAACAGATTAATAGGGTTGGAAAGGCATAAGTGAGGTCAGGGGAGGAAATTGAGTAAAGTAAGGTGGGAGAGGGCTAATTCAAATCTAAAAGGAGATGAATAAATCATATGGTAGCCTACTGTTTTGGACAATGGAACATCCAGAAGCCATAGATTTTTACCAGAAAATCTTCAGTGCCAGGGATGGGATACCTTCCAGTGAGTTGTTGGCCAGAGAGGTCCCCAGTGTGCCCAAAACATTACAGGCCATTGTCGAGACTCTTGGTTTCCCACCAGGAATAGATGGTAAAACCCTATTGTTGAAGACTCCACATACTTGGGATGTAAGGTCACAAAGAAATCCTTCTGGAACTGAGCTGAAAACCTTCTCCTTGTAAACCAGTAGACAGAAAGCTGGAAAAAGCTATGCTGCATGCAATTCAATGTGAAAGAGCAAAATCACGAGTGTGGATACTCAACAGTGGACACTGCAAGCCTTAAGTTTGGCTAGCCAGGCCAAATGAGGCAACAGGTGCAATAGTGTCTTGTCTGTTATAGAGGAAACCAACTACTCTCTAATTGGAAAGGAGGTCCACTCCATGGAAGGAAACACATGACTGATACTGAAAACCAACAACAGGGGTAGCCATGAGCCCTAGGGGTATAACATCTGCTGATGTCTGGATCCTATGCTCACCAAACTGCCCACTTCTTTCAATGTTCATACCCATATGTTATTGCTACTCTCACTTTTAGTGAGAAAAGCTTCTCTTTTCAGATGCTGATGACTTTGGGATGACTCAGAAGGTAACACAGTGCTGAGAAGAAGTGACAGAGGAGTGCTAAGCATTGAAACATCTCTATCACACTTTCCAAGGCTCAGGGTCCATTACAGAAGAGGTGGCAGAAAGAATGCACAAGCCAAAGGAAGGGTAGGACTCCTTACAACGCACTCCTCTAGACACAAAATGGCCTGGTTACTCATGACCTTACAGTTCCCAACAATACCTACACAAGACCATCGTAATAGGAGGAAAAGTTGATGATATCAAAATAAAAGGAAGACTGATTGAGAGGGGGGAAGGGGTTCGATGAAGAGTGGAATTGCAAAGGGGAAAGTGGGGAAAGGGTGGGAATTACCATGGGTTATTTTATATAATTATGGAAGTTGTCAATAAAAACAGAAAAGAAAAAAGAAAGTACAACCTGTCTCCCAGAAGTACCAGCCCTCCCTTCAGTCTGCCTGCATGGTCCAAGTCACTACTAGCTCTGCTCGTTTACTCACTTTGGAGTGTACAATAAGGCATATCTGAAACCTCACTGTCAGAAGACTAAAGAAAGATGCTTCCTACTTTGGACAACTTTCTTCTTCCTCTACATCATTTTCCTAACCTTACTTTTGCTTTTTTGTTTTTTTTGTTTTTTGGGGGGGTTTTGGTGTGTGTTTGTGGGTGCAGGTGTGTACATACCACAGCATATGTATGGAGGTCAGTGTACAACTTTCATATGCCAGGCCTTGTTCCACCTCCTTGGATGCAGGGCCTCCCATTGTGTACTTCTGCAGCAGAATCTTCTGTCTCCACCTCCCTCCTGCTTGGAGGCGAGACTGGGATTACAAAAACCTGCTGCAGAGTCTGGATTGCAGGTGAGGGCTGGGATTCCGAACTCTGGGACTCATGTTTGGGTGGTAAGCACTTTATCCACTGAGACATCTCCCCAACCCCTAACCTTACTTCTGATGGAGGAAAAACTGGTCTTGCACATCCTCCAATATCCAAATTCAAACCCCCAGAATGACTATAGACTCTTCCCACTGCTCCATAAGCAGCAAGTTTCAAGAGTTTGCCTATTAAACTCCATTATGTTTCTCAGATATACTCCAGTTCCCACCTTTGTCATCTGACTCTGGTCCTCACTGCTGCCTGCTTAAACAATTATTGTAACTGCCTCATCAAGTGTATTCTCAGACACTACATCTACATAACTCTAACTCCTTCATCCCTACAGCGCATCTCAATTCAGGTCATTCCACGTCTAACAAATCCTCTGTTTCTTTTGCTCAATAATGTTCCAATTCTCTGTTACTCAGTACACCTAGTAGGGTCCAACCCAATCTTTTTCATATCTCTTCCTCCATTCAAAGCTCAGCTCTACCATGCTTCTGGGAATGTTACACAACTGTGCTGGTGGACCCTCTTCTACACTTATGCTCTTTCTGCACATTTTCCTTAAAATATCTTCCAATGTCTCTTTTTAACTAAATTGATCCCAGCTGTCAAGCATTATCTAAATGAACATGCCCCTAATGCAAAGAGCTAGTCACTTCTTGTTCCTTTGTATCCCAGGAATTCTCCCTGGGCTCCTTCACTCTACAAAGGATTTGAGGCATCATAGAAAAACACTATTGAGTAAAATTGAATCGGTTTTATTTTTAAAAACATTTCTTGGGGGAGTATCCATGAGCATAAGAGGCTAAGTATGAGAGAGAGCTTCATATAAAAGGAATAAAGTACTCAGGATCTAAGATGCTCTTACATACCTACCAAGTCTGAGAAGAAAGTTTATCCTAAATTTCCAGACATGCACATTTTTAAAAAAAGAGATAATCACAAAATACTCATACAGCTATTGTTTATAAGTTTATGAGATAACCATTAACTTATTGTTTCTTGGGAGAAATAAGAACTTTTTAGCACTTGGACCAAGATGTATTAATAAGCTACAAATGTATTCATACTATGTGTTTTACTTTGTCTTGGAGTTTCCAATAGGTCCTAAAGCAGTGTCTCTAGCATATAATCAGCAAATGTCTATCTCATTGGATTGATTTTTTCTTTCTTTTGTTCATTTGTATTTGATTCTTTATGAATACACATACATATTTTTGATTAAACTCTTTCCCCTGACTGCCACATCTCCTTGGCCTTCTACCCTGCTTTTATCCTCCCACTCCCAGTATTTCCCTGTTGATTTTTATATCACTTAAGATCCTTACCTTCCCTACCCTTTTCCATTGCAGCCTCTTCTTCTTTTTCCCCCTGTCATGGGCCTATTTATAGGTTTGGGGCATCTATACACTCTGAGTCCCAACAATAACACACACACATAAACATACACAAAGGTTCTAAGCTAAGATCCATATATGAGAGAGAATATGCAATGTTTGTCTTTCTGTACCTGAATACTTATTATTACATTTCCAGTTCCATCCATTTTCCTTCAGATTTCATAAGTTTACTTTTCTTTATGGCTGGGTCAAATTCCATTGCATATATGGACCACATTTTCATTATCTGCCCCTCAGTTGGTGAACATCTGAGCTGATTTCATCTCCTTGCTATTGTGAGGAGAGCAGCAATAAGCACTGATGAATGACTAGCTCTGTGGTAGAGTGTGGAGTACTTTCAGTTTACACACCACAGTGGTATAAAGGGTCCTGTGCAAGTCCTATTTTTAGCTTTTTGAGAAACAGCTGCATTGATTTCCAAAGTGGCCACACCGGTTTACATTCCCACTACCAGTGAATAAGGGTTCCACTTTCCTTATACCCTCTTTAGCAAATGGTATTAATTGTTTTCTCAATGAAAGCCATTTGGAAAAGGGTGAGATGGAATCTCAAAATAGTTTAATTTGTATTTCTCCAATGTCTAAAGATATTGAACATTTTAAAAAATATTCCTGGACACTTATATTTCTCTGTTTAGCTCTTTAGTGCATTTTTTACTGGGCTATTTGTTTTGGTATTCTGTAGTTGTTTAATTTCTTTGTATAGTGTAGATATTATTCCTTTGCCAATATAAAGGTGACAAACCCTCTGCTCCCATTCTGTATGTTCTCTTTTCATTTTGTTAACTGTTTCCTTTACTGTACAGAAGCCTTTTAATTTCATGAGGCTCCATTTGTTGATTGTTAACCTTATTTCCTTATTTCCTGGGCAAATAGAGTACTGTTCAGAAAGTTCTTTTTTTTTTTTTTTTTCAATGTAGTGTCTCACTATGGCCCAGGCTGATCTGGAATCCACTATGTAGTCTCAGGGTGGCCTTGAACTCATGGTGATCCTCCTACCTCTGCCTCCTGAGTGCTGGGATTAAAGGCGTGCGCCACCATGGCTGGCTCTGTTCAGAAAGTTTTTACCCATTCCTATATATTGAAGTGTTTTTCCTTGCTTTTTTTCTCTGGCAGTTTTAGAGTTTCAGGTCTCAGATTAAGGTCTTTGATTCCCTTATAGTTGATTTTTTTTTAAATGTGAACAAGTGAGAGTGAGAGAGAGTGTATGTGTGTGAGGGAGAGAATTAGCATTCCAGGGGCTCAGCCACTGAAATCGATCTCCAATGGCAAGCACTCCCTTGTGTGCATGTGTGACCTTGAGGAATTGCATCACTGTAAATCTGGCTTAAATGGGACCTGGAGAGATGAACGTGAGTCCTCAGGTTTCACAGGCAAGTGCTTTCACTACTAAGCCATGTCTCTAGCCTGGAGCTGGTTTTTGTATACAGTGTGAGAGATAAAGATTTAGTTTTATTCTTCAGTATGTGGATAGCCAATGATCCTAACACCATTTGATTAAGTGGCTATACTCTCTCCAGTAAGAATTTTTGCATTTTCATTCTAAAAAATCAAGTAGCTATAGCTGTGTAGATTTGTGTCAATATCTATCCTGCTCTACTTACCTAAATATCCAGTACTATGTTGTTTTTGTTATTATGGATTGGTAATATGCCATAAAATGAGGTATGGTGATAAATCCAGCCTTATTTTTCTGACTTAGGATTGCTTTGGCTATATGAGGCCCTTTGTCTACCCAACTGAGTTTTAAGATAGGGTTGTTTTTTTTTTCCTGTTTCTGTGAAGAATGCCATTGGAATTCTTATAGTGCTGAATCTGTACATTGTTTTTGGTAAGATGGTCATTTTTACTATATTAATTCTTCCAATATATGAGCATGAGAGATTTTTCCATCTTTTAATATCTTCAATTTCTCTTCTATATTATAAAGTTTTCACTTCACTATAAAGGGTGTTTATTTCCCTGACTAAACTTATTTCAAGGTATTCTTTTTTCTTTCCTTGTTTTTGTTCAATTATGAATAATGCTGCCCAATTTCTTTTAAAAAAAAAAAACATTTTATTTTGTCTGAAAGAGTGTGAGAAAAAGAGAATGGGTGTGCCAGGGCCTCCAGCTCCTGCAAATGAACTCCAGACACATCTGCCTTACCTGGCGCATCTGGCTTATATGAGTCCTGGAGAATTGAACCTGGGTCCTTTGGCTTTGCAGGAAAGTGCCTTGACCACTAAGCCATCTCTCCAGCCCTTATTCTCAATTTCTTTAGGACCTTTATCATGAAAGGATAAAGCCCTACCACAATAATAGTGGATGATTTCAATACTCCAATCTCACCAATTTCTCACCAGATCATCCAGGCAAAAAACAGACAGAGCCTTGCCCTAAATGCAACTTTTCTATTGTTTCAGTACAGAGCAATGGGTTTCTTTTTATGATGCTCATATTTTTAACAAGTTCAGAATTTCTCCCGTAGTCTCCTTGCACAGAACTTTAAACTTACATTTTTTCTTATCAAATGTCACATTTTTCTGTTCTGTATTTTGTTCTGATTCATTGTAGATCTGAATAAGAGAAGCCATGATACAGATTCAATAATGCCCTGCCTTGAAATTTCCTCTGCAAAACACATTAGTCCATTACTTTTTAAGTCAGCTTTACTTGAGTTCTCAGGCTACAGGCTGAATGCAGGGAGATTCTTTGCTAGAATATCATGTGAACTGCCTTTATCTCAGTTCCCAGTAGCTCCCTTATTCCCCTCTAAAGCCTCCTGAGCCAAGCCTCCCAAGTCCAAACATCTCTCATCATTCTGACCTTCCAAACTCCTACCTAAATGGCCATTTGAGCTCTTTTTACAGTATTTGTGGGTTTCTCTAGCCCAAATTCTTAACTCTTACAAATTCCTCCTATAAACCAGTTTTTAGAGCTTATGAATCACTTCTTCATACCCGTTTTCTATACCAGTTATGTTATTGTTTACATAAGCACATGCTCAACAACAAGCAACTTGTGGGAGGAAAATCATTTAATTTGGCTTACAGTTTTGACAGAAAATTTTATGATAGAGAAAGCATGGGAGTCAGAGCTTGCTAATTTTCTCTCTTTTTATCTACACTTTCTTTAAACCTTTAGTCTCTATTCATAGCAACTCCAGATTTCTTTGTATAAAGCAGTACTCCTTGTTTAAAATTAAGCAAAGGTTTCCTTTATCAGCTGTAAGCAGATTCAGTCCTTTCTGGTTTTGTATAACCACATCAGCCAGGGAGTTCAGCTGCTTTTGTAGTTTTACCAATGACTTGGCTATTTGGTGTACATCATTAATGAATTTATCAGATAAGGTGTTTTAAAAGTGTGTAGAGACTCCTAAATTTTCAATTTTAGTTCCTACTTCTGGGTGCTTCCCAGTACTGAAGGGCTTGATATGGCACAGACTGTTTAAAAAAATAAAAGATAGTCTCTCCAATCATATTTGCAGTCACTATGTAGAAGAGACCTATATTCTTTTCCCCAGTTTCTGCCTCTGTGGATCCATTGTCCCCTTCAACACTGAGGATACCAACAATGGTACCACTGCCAGACCCAACTGGATGGAGTGGCATCTTGATCATGGTCCAGGGGTGTCCCCCATAGACTTCCTCAAGTTTCTGGCATGCATGGGCCAAACAGCTCCTCATTGTGCAATTGGTATGGGCTTGTAGATCCTCAAGCTTCAGCTGTGCATAGACTGACCAGTTTCTGGGTGTGGTCAGAGAAAAGCTGCAGATCTTTGGAACATTCCTGGTACCTCCACAGCATGATCCAGAGGGGCTGATCTGGACATTGTTGTGCCATCCATGATGTGTCTACTCCAGCTCCATGGTCCATCTTCACCTGAATGTGATAAATCCACAGGGTGACACCTGTAACTTTAATAGTAGTTACAGTGATGTATTACAGTATGGAGACAGCCCAAACTGGCTGGAGTGGCTCCCTCTTCCAATCTTTTATTTAGATCATATCCCCAGGCTGGTGGAGGTGTGTCCAGTTTCCTAGGGGTAGGTCTCCATGTGTTATAAATTCCAAGGGAATACCATCAAAGAACCAGCATCACTAGTATTTTTTTAATCAGAGTTCACATCTTACAGTGTTCTCCTGATTTGTTCCAAATACACCTTTTTTCCTTGGTGGGACTATATCCACTGGGGACAATATTTAAGTCTGATTTTATGGGCCCACACATTTAAGCCATTAAGTTTTTTATAGAGTTATGCCTTTCTCATAATTAAACTGCATTTATGCTAGATTTATAAGTCCCCATAACCTTTTACCAACTTTAAGATAGCTCTAAAGTCTCATCTGAGATTCAGGACTGTTTGATAACTGGAAAACCTATAAAATCAAAACAAGCTACATATTTTAACACATGATGTAAATGTAAGCATTTCCAGTGTAATAAGGCATAATAAGAAGAGACTAGATCAATACAAACATAACCAGTGACAACTTTTGGATTATCTACTTTACCCCTCCTATTGGGCTGATCACAGCCTGGTCAAACATCCCAACCTGCGCCAACAGCATAGATCAGGTTACTTCTAGAGTTTTTTTAAAGTTGTCTCCTTTTAAAGAACTTGTATTATATATGTGTGTGTGTAATTAATATACATATATTTTTATTTGTTTATTTATTTACTTATTTGAAAGAGGAAGAGAATGGGCACTCCAGGGCCTCCAGCCACTGTAAAAAAAAAAAAAAAAAAAAAAACTCCAGATGTATGCACCACTTTGCGCATCTGGTTTACATGGCTCTGGGGGAGCTGAATCTGGGTCCTTTGGCTTTGCATGTCAGCACCTTAACCAGTAAACCATCTCTCTAGCCCAAGAATTTGTATTCTTACTCATTGCACCTTTCCTGGGTGGATTTTGCAGTTAGGCCTTTTCTTTCGTTCCCCCCATCCCCTATTTTTAATTACTGGATCTTTTATTTAAAGGCAAACAGTGGGTAACAAATCAGGGCCAGACATGGACAGAAGAAGGCATAAGTTAACATAAGAGCTTAGTAATATAAGCCAACATCAAAGGAAATGACTAATCTGAAATTTCATTTATATTGTAACATTTTGTGATTATATTCTCTTACTGGATAGTTAAGACCATCTAAGCAGCCATAATTAACAATATATTTTGTCTTAGAGGTCAGTTATGTCTCTGTAGGAGATAATTTTAGGGACCTGTGAAGAGCTTATGATTCTCAGCATGTGTCATCTACTAAGATAAGTCAAGGCCATGTTGACCATGTGGCTTCCTTTAGAAGAATCTGTAGTGACTCTCCTTCTGCAGATACACTGACTTGGAGTCATTTTCCCAGTTTTCATGTCCTCTCTGACCAAGAAGACAGGTAACTTACCAGAGGCTAGAGGCTAGAAGTGTCCCATTATCTCTTGTGGACTTTTAACCTGAGAGTAGGAACCAAAATATTGGTTATCTTATTAACTCTGATATTTACAATTGACTTTGGCTTCTGCATATACATGCCTAACTGGCAAAACAGATCTGCTTAAAGAACTGCAGAACATCTAGTTATAGAGCAGATCTGGTTAGAGAATAACACAAAAGTTAAAAATCAATCTGATCAACAGTTAAGTATAGTTGTCAGTGTAAATGACAGTGTAAGCCATATCTGGAACATAGAAAGCATACACATTTTATCTTTTAAGTATCTGTCAGTTATAAGTACTGATAAAACATGTTAGCAGCCCTGAAAACAATATTTTACCAACAATTTTAAAACAATTTATTTTATCTAGAAATTGTATGTCGGGAAAAGACAAGACAGTATAAAAACTTAGCATTTGTGTTTGAAAACAACTTTGGTTAGTCTGTATGCAGACTACCTGTGCAGGTACCAATTACTCCCCAAACTAAAAGCTTAATAGCAAAGTTTAAGATTGTTTTTCATCAATGAAGATCACTTAGACATGACCTTGTATCCTAGAGCAGGGAACATGTCTTAAGTATCAATATATCTATAAGTAGTGAACTTAAGATACCAGTAATGAGACAACTACCTAACTAAAACCTTGACTGAGACTCTGATTACACAGAGCTTAACAATAAAGCAGTACCTGGTCATTGTTGAGCTAAACCAGTCTGAATTTTATATAAATTAGAGACATTCTGACAGACATAAAGTAATATTAGAAGCAAATACTTCTAACCATTAGACAGTTTTATAACTAAATTTATGAGTTCATAATAATCAAATCATTTTTTTATGGCTTATAAGAAAACTTCAGCAATGACCACCTAGCAGAACCAGGTAGGCAGAAACCATCTCATAGTTAGAATATCTTTACATATAGTAGTCTTCTAGTAGAAAAGTAAATACTGATGAGCAAATCTTGATGTTAAGGCTTGGGTTTTTTGTTTGTTTATTTGTTTGTTTTAGTAAGTAACAGATTGACAGATAGAGGAACACAGCTAACTGGGTTGAGCTACAAATATTACCAAGCACAAGTTAATATCAGTGAACTGAAGTCTTAACCATGACATCTTGAGGCATGGCAACAGAACATATAACCTGGAAACCATGACATACTAGTTAACAAATACATATTTTTGGACATAAACATCAAGATGTTATCTTTTTAATCACTTTAATTAGCAACTTTTTTAATATGTTATCCTTCTATTAAAATTAATTAATTATAAATGTCTCCAAATGCTATTAAGCTACATTTAAGTATATTTATTTGCCTTTTATCAAGTTTTACCTGAAAGTTATGTTTCAAAGCAGTACTCTTTATGCTTTATTTCCACCAGTCATAGCCTCCATATTTTCCAAGGTCAATATATTATTCTCCTTGTCATGATCACTGACCTCTGTAATATAATAATTGTACACTATATATTAACATTTATAAGACATTATTTTTTTTTTCAATGTAGGGTCTTGCTCTACTCCAGGCTGACCTGGAATTCATTATGTAGGCTCAGGGTGGCCTCAAACTCACAGCGATCCTCCTACCTCTGCCTTTTGAGTGTGGGACTAAAGGTGTGGGCCACCACACCTGGCTATAAGACATTCTTGAAACATTTCTTATGGCCAGATCAATGTATAAATTTTGCCAACAGGACACACTACATAACACCTTATAGGTTTATGTCTTCTATGTTGCAAAACTCAAATCCCAATGTCATCACACACCAATGTAAAAATTATTTTTAATTATAGCTAACTTTATTTCTTAAGGCTTAGTCCATAAGAGTAAAGATTTTATAATTTCTTTCTGTTCATTTACAGTGTAAAGAAGCCAGATTGAGTCAACATCCATTTTCTAAATTATTTTGGACTCTAGCTCTTAAAAGGGATAATATAGAAATATCTGTTAGGCTCAAAGGCCAACAAAGACTAAATCAACTTTATTAACATTAAAAATAACCATTTTCTTCTAACCACAGGACTGGTCCCAGGTATTTCTAAGTTTTAAATGGATATTATTAAATAATAATATTATTATTTATAATATTAATATTAATAATAATATTAATATTAATAATATATAATAATAGTATTATTAAATAATATTGGACTGGTTAAGATGGTGTTGTTGAAATTAAAATTAGTGTTACTATTAAATATTAAAATAATATTATTATTAAAATTAATATTATTAAAATGGCATTATTTTTATCAGGGAAATTAAACTCCAAAAACAAAAAATTCAAGTCTTATCAAATGTAATTTATAACTAAGATACTGCTATACTTCTATTGATGTTTATAAGAGTTGTTTACAAACAGGGCTTTAGATGTAGGTTTCTCATGAATTAATCCCTGATTGTATATTCTTTTGTTCATAACAAGATCTCTTCCTTTTAAAATATTATTTTGGAGCCAGGGATGGTGGCACATGCCTTTCATCCCAGTACTCAAGAGGCAGATGTAGGAGCTGTGAGTTGGAGGCCACCCTGAGACTACATAGTGAGTTCCAGATCAGCCTGAGCTAGTGAGACCCTACCTCGAAAAAAAATATATATATAGATATATATATATTATTTTGGGCTGGGGAGATAGTTTAGTGGTTAAGGCAATTGCCTACAAAGCCAGAGAACCATGGTTTGATTCAGAACCCAAATAAACCAGATGCACAAAGTGGCACATGCATCTGGAGTTTGTTTGCAGCAGCTAAAGGTCCTGGTGTGCCCATTCTCTCATTCGACCTCTTCCTCTGTCTCTTAAAATGGACAGCCTTCAATAATCCCCATTTAGAGATACCTGAATGTTAAATTTGCATGTTTGCCCAATGAACAAACTGCCTGTCATAATATACAGCACAAATATCTCTCTTTCTATGTGTGTGTGTGTGTGTGTGTAGAGAGAGAGAGAAATCAGAAATATCCATATTATTCCTGTTAGACAAAACCCCATTTAATAAGAAAATCATTTCAACAGACAACATTAGGCCCAATGATACAAAGCTCATATATTTTTTTATGAGAGAGCAAAGGTGAAAGCAAGAAAGAAAGAATTGGCACACCAGGGCTTCTAGCCACTGTAATTGAACTCCAGACACGTGTGCAATCTTGTACATGCATCACCTTGTGCATCTGGCTTACATAGCATCTGAGGAGTCAAACATGAGTCCTTAGGCTTTGCAAGCAAGCACCTTAATCACCAAGCCATCTCTCCAGCCCCAAAGCTCTTAATTTTATGGCTATATAAAACTTGACAAAAATAATCAAAGCCTTTTGTCTTTTTAGTTTGACATTCTTTCAAATCTCTAAAACTTTTGCCTGTACCAAGTAAGAACTTATATTTAATTATTAGTCTCAATTATAATTAACTTTCTTTATCTAAATTAATGTCTCTTTTTATAGATAGAACTTGTTTCTCTCACCTATAATTGATCATATTTGTGTCACCTGTAAATGTCATGTCACATACAAAAAGATTGTATAAGGTACTGTTACAGTCAGGTTCACATTGCTGGCAGAAATAATCCGACCAAAACCAGCTTGTGGGGGGGAGGGAAGGGATTTATTTTGGCTTACAGAGTCGAAGGGAAGCCCAATCATGGCAGGGGAAAACAGTGGCACAATCAGAGGGTGGACATCACCCCCTGACCAACATAAGGTGGACATAACATAACAACATAAGGTAACAGGAGAGTGTGCCAAACACTGGCAAGGGGACACTGGCTATAATGCCCATAAGCCTGCCTCCAACAATACACTGCCTCCAGGAGGCATTAATTCCCAAATCTTCTTCAGCTTATGGGAGACCCCTGAATCAAACCACCATAGGCAGTATCCAGGTCATAGGGGTTAACAGACTTAGTATAAACCAGAGAATTATTTCCTTGGTGGCTCTGATAAGCATCATTTTCCTGAAGAATGGTCTCTGTGCCTGTCAAGCATACAAAATAGGAGCTGAAACAGAAGTTTCTAAGAGTTACACCTGTACTATTAGAACTTCACCTGCAGCAGTTAAGGAGAATTGATTGCTGTTTGTTCAGAGCCAGATAATCTTGGGTTTTATTCACCGGGTGGAATTGTCAATTTACTGTTTATGTATGTAACCTGGCATCTTTGTGACTAACTGAGACATCTGTTGCTCTGGGTTATAATTCTCATAGTTTCTTTTTGTTTTGTTTTGTTTTGTTTTAAACCTCACAAAGCCAGTTAAGATCTTTTGGTCCCTTTATATACTCAGTGGGGTCATGAATGCATCAGCCAGTCTCTGTGGGAGAACTGTGTCGTAGAATACTCCTTACCACTTTAGCATAAGACTTTAACATAACTGAAGGATTTATGAACCACTGTCCTCCATGAAAAAATTATTTTGGATCATAAAATTTACAAGCTTAAATATGGCCAGATTTGACCTTGAATGTTATCATGCCTCCTGGGGAACAGCCTTAATCCCCTCTCAGCAGGCAAAGAGTAAACAAAAGTCTTTATCTTCCCATTATCCATTCCCAAGAAAAAGTAAACAGACAGGAGTATAATTTTACCTCTGCCCTTCCCCCACCCCCCACCCCCACCATCTTGCACTGTTCTGCAACCCAGAAACTTCAATGGCCTCTCCATCACAACCCTAGTGCTTAACTTCTTCTGACAGAGCCCTGTAAGGGTCTGAAAATCACTGAAGAAAGACCCCAGACTCAAATAGTATGTAAAGGCAAAGAGTGTTTATTCTGCAAAATCAGCCAGCATGTGGGGATCAACCATTCATACAAAATGGTGACCCTGAGAGGAACACACAAGCCCCTTTTAAGCAGAGCTAGGGGAATTTTAGGAGGGATAGGTCATCTTCCAATGTGATTGGCTAAGCAAGCAGCAGTTACATTTGTACACCTTTGATTGGCTGTGGCCCACGTAGACATGTTTAGACATGTTTTAGAGACTTTGCAGGAACTGACTCAGGCCCCTGGGCGGCCATCTTCCCCAGCCACATGTCAGGGTCACTGTTGATTAACAGCCCTTTATTTGTGGTTTTCCCCAGAAGTGTTGCCTGCCTCTCCAGGAAACTGAAATTTAAGCCTAGATGTAAAGCAAATTTGGTCCTCTCACCCCCAGCCACTGGTGAGCGCTGTGAGATAACATAAACCCCTGAGAGATACCTACATTGCAGTCTGCCCCTTTCTCCCAGTGCCCTGCTGTCCATTTGTATAGGACAAGGGAAACAAAATGAACCAAAATAGCTATAGCAATTCTTTCATAATTTCTATATGAAGTTCCCCTTGGCTCTGCAAGGAAACCTGTAGTAGCTTGGGACCTGCTCCAGCCCCAACTTTTTCAGATTAAACTCCAGCCCTGGTGGAAAAAAAATATACATATATATAGCAGCAGCAAGGGGCCCAGGAGTGCAGTGGCAGTGGCACAAACTGCACTAAAGCCAGGTTCCCCGTCCCTTTCCCAAGAGACCAGAGCATTCAGACTCCCAGGTCTGCCAGGGCTCAGCCTGGGATCTTATGGTTTTTTCTCAGGAAGCAGAGACTCTGGGCAATATCATTCACAGCCTCCGACACTGAGACACACACACACACACACACACACACACACACACACGTTAGGAGGCCTCACGGTGTCTCCACCTTTAGCTGCAAACTCTGGTATTGAGAGCTGCCACATACACATACATTAAGAGGCATCAGTGCCTCCCAGTTTTTGTGTTCCCCTCCCAGTTTCAGTGAAGTGATAAGGGATGGGGCTGCCAGCTCAAAAGGAAGCCATTCACTTGCCCCTTTGTCCATGTCCCAGAGGAATTTTATCAGCACTAGGTCTTAACAGGTTCAGCTTGAGACCTGTGATTGGAGACTATTTCAGTGAGAATTTATGCCACTCACCACTGTATGGCAGAATGAGTCCACTCAAATCCTGGGGTTCTAGTGTGGATCTTAAGGCTGCCAAACCTTAAGACTACAAGCTCAGATTCAGAGCACAAGCACACTATGTTGCCCATTCGCTCACACAGACACACAGAGGTTAAATTACAATTACAGTTCCCACCCCATTTTGGGATCTCTCTGGCTAGTGGTTATGTATATACCTCTTAATGGCCCCCTTTTGGGCCCCTATAAAGCTTTTAGTGGCCCCATGGGCTCCTGAGAAACCTTAACTTTCAGTTCCAAATATACATGAAGTATGTTCCTGTTTTCAGCTCTGAACACACAGAGCAACGCTTTCAGCTCCATATACACATGGAGACCCCTGCCAGCCAACCTCTCCATCTGTAAGAACATGGGGTCTACTTGGAACGGCCCTAGGGCTGATCAGTCTCTATGGTTAACCGAAGCAGCTATCTTGTTCTGCCTTCTGGTTCCCCAGGAACTGCCTCAGCCTTCATCTTTTGGTGGCTCTGTTCCTCCTCCCGTCCAAGTCTGCCTGGGGCTTAGGCACCTTGAGAGGGTGGAGCTCCCATCTGAGTTTGGACCCTGGAAACCATCAGGGAGCGTGCTTTCTGAATTGTTTAGAGACTCCATTCCTCTCCTCCAATACCCACCACCTCCCCACACACACAGCAGGTCAGCTGCTGTGCCAGTGGTTCAACGGCCCAGGGGTATGTGTGCAAGAGTCTCATGTCTCTGTTTCACAGCAAATCAGCACAAGCTATGTTATAGGAAATAATTCACTCTCCAAGTGAAATCAGGCAAAAATCCACTTTAGAGAGAGGGAGAAAGCCTTTATTCATGTGCAAACTTCTGCTAGCTAACACCAGAAAGACAGAGGTCACAAACACTGATTGTGCTGGAGTTTTATACCTTTTACAGTCCTTTGTCTGAATTTTCCCACACTTGGAGAGGGGAGAGATTTATATCCATGAGTGTAGGGTTCTGTCAAATAAGATTTACTTCAGAATGCCATCTCCTGAGATAAGGTAGTGACATACTGTCTGAAGGGCTCAAGCTTGGAGTCACAGAATTCTTGATAGCTCCCATCAAAGGAATCTCGCCCAATGCAGATTGAGAAAAAGGAAGTACAACACCTATTGCCTCATTGAATGTCCTAGGTACATTTACATTTCGCACAGATATATTGATTATACTCTGTCTAAACTAATATAAGCTAGAGAGATTAGATATATTTTTTTTTCAATAATTTGAGGCTAACTGTGACAGAATTGGTGCTAGAATGTGGGGAATTGCTGAGATGAATCTGACCATGTGGATTTTGGTCTTTTAGAACTTGTGTGCTGGAGGAATGAGAACTTGATGCTTGAAACTAAAGATGCCTTCTGAAATGGTAAGCCAAGTTTTGTAAACTATGTGAGACTTTGAAAATGCAAAGTGCAGACAGAATTGTATTGGGAGCTTGGCTTATGAACTTTCTAAGGTGGAGGAAAGACTTCAGAGGACTGTGTTGGAACTGGGCTACTGGCATATTCTACTGCCCATGCCTAGAGAGTTTGATCAAGGTTAAATTTGTGATTGACTGATATGCTTGGCTAAAGATATGGTACTGAGAAATATAAGCTTTCAAATTGAAGAAATTAAAACAAGTTTAAATTTTACTGGCTCAGGGCTGGAGAGATGGCTTTGCAGTTAAGCACTTGCATGAGAAGCCCAAGGACCCCAGTTTGAGGCTCGATTCCCCAGGACCCACGTAAGCCAGATACACAAGGTGATGCATGTATAGATGCATCTGGAGTTTGTTTGCAGTGGTTGGAGACCCTGGTGTACCCATTCTCCCTCTCTCTCTCTCTCTCTCTCTCTCTCTCTCTCTCTCTCTCTCTCTCTCTGTTGTTCTCAAATAACTAAATAAAAATAAACAAAAAACTTTAAAAAAAACTTACTGGCAAAGAAACTACTTTTAGGTTACTGAAGCTGCTATTGTCAAACACATTAGCAATCTTAAGGAAGATGGTTCAACTGCTTTACGTTAAAGCAATGGAGAGAATGCATGAAGGGATTCACCTCAGAAAGACTAAATGGTAGGAATGTAAACTCTTTTGAAAGATGACTGAAAAGAAGAAACCTGCTCTTTAAGGTCATGATTTATTTCATCCCTGAATTTAGAATATGGCTGTGTTCTGCCCATCTGGTATTGGTTTTGGACGCATGAAAAATGCATGGAGTGGCTCATTAAGTGCACACAATTCCAGGATCCACTTCTGAAATGTGACATATAGGCAAAGCATGATGACCCTGATTAAGAGGCAGATGAAACCACTGGAAAATAGACCACAGTTTGCATGGAGACCCAAAGATATGTTGGATATACCGGGACTGTGGTATACCATGGAGTTCTGTTGGCCTGGGATTGAAATTTTTTCCCAGGCTATTCAGCCCACCTGAAGGGCTGAATTGGAAAATATGGAAGCTTGAGTGGATGACCATTAATTGAATCAGTATATGAAAGCTTGTATTTTAGATTTCCAGCCACCTGGTTAGAGGAGATGTTACTGTGGGCAGATCCTAGGATCCAGCCCTAAGGTGTGGGGCAGATCTTTCTCCAGAAAAAAAAAAAAGAAAATGCAGAATGCTTGAGTTCTGCCATTGCAGTGTTCCTGAGTGTGCTTACTTTTAGAAATATTTGCTTCTCTATCTGGTAAAGGGGTGGCTGAAATATGGTATTAAAGGTCTAGGAAAGTCCTTGAAACCCAAACTCTAGGTTAATTTCTAATTTTAATCAAAGAATTGAGTGAAAAAGACTGTGAAGGATAATTATTAAATCATTGCATTTACTTATTTATTGATTGATTTATTACCTTAAATATAGGGATCTACTCTCTGTTGGTATCGGAGAAAGATGAGAGAGATCACTTACTGGATGCCTTTTTGTCATATCATTTATGCACTGATATACATTTTAGGTAAGTCTAAAGTTTGTCTTATGTAAAGAATTTGTAACATAGTCAAAGACCTTGACACAGTTTACCCATTTGACATTTTTGTCTAGTGAGAAATTTCATCTGATAGAGGTGACTTTAGGTATTCAAATAAGAGGAACTATAAAGAGAAGCAAAGTTACATGCTGTTTGTCATTCCCTTTTACTTGTTAGAGACAATAGGCCATTTTCTCTCTGGACAGGGTGTGGGAGTCACACAGCATAAACCTGCTGGGAGTTTTGTGCCATCCCTTTTCCCAGAGTCCAACTTGCCGTGACTTTATATTTTTTTTTGTTTTTTGGTTTTAAAAATGTTTTTATTGGGGCTGGAGAGATGGCTTAGCAGTTAAGTGCTTGCCTGTGAAGCCTAAGGACCCCAGTTCGAGGCTCGATTCCCCAGGACCCACATAAGCCAGATGCACAAGGGGGCAGATGCATCTGGAGTTTGTTTGCAGTGGCTGGAGGCCCTGGCATGCCCATTCTCTCTCTCTCAATCTCTCTCTCTCTCTCTCTCTCTCTCTCTCTCTTAAATAAAAAATAAATGTTTTTATTTACTTATTCGCAAGCAGATAGAGACAGACAGAGAATGGGCATACCAGGGCCTCTAGCAACTACAAACACTCAAGATGCATGTGTCACTTTGTGCATCTTTGCCATGACTTTAGAAAGCATATAACAGTGTCATGGTTCTATTCAGGTGACCCCCATAAACTTAGGTATTCTGAGTGCTAGATTCCCAGCTGATGGAGATTTGGGAATTAACACCTCCAGGAGGCAGTGTATTGTTGGGGGTGCACTTATGGGTGCTATAGCCAGTTTCCCCAAGTCAGTGTTTGGCACACTCTCCTGTTGCTATTGTCCACCTTATGTTAGCCAAGGGGTGATATCCACCCTCTGCTCATGCCATCATTTTTCCCTGCCATCATGGAGCTCCCCCTTGAGCCTGTGAGCCAAAATAAACCCTTTTTCCCAAAGCTGCTTCTTGGTTGGGTGATTTCTCCAGCAATGTGAACCTGACTGCAACACAGTAAGCAAGAGCAAAAGGAAATGACAGAGCAGAGAGCTAAGCATCCTGACATTCCTTGCGTATTTTAAAGTTCTTTGGTTTTATCTAGTAAACTTATTTTTTCTATTTGTAAAACATAAGGTGATAGGATCTTGTCTATGTCTAACATTGCTAAACTCCAAAGTGTGTAATCTACATCTGTGCTTACAACTTTGAGACCCACCCAGGACAGGACATCAGCTGTGTCTAATGTGAGCTCAATTTAGATTAGTCTGTGTCCCTATATAAAACTTTTAGAGTATTATTAAAAGTCTGTAAACAGTTTTCAAAAATCCTTCATTTTAAGCATGGTGTTCATGTATTTACTCTGAAAATTAGCTTTTCTGTTCCTTAAAAATGGAAATTCATTTTAGAAAAAATTTCTCCTTTTTGATCTCCTATATCCTTTCTACATACATGCATCATAATCCACACATTGTATCATACTGATCTAACTTCTACTCAAAAAAGAATTTTAACAAGCATTCTATGTCTAACAGAAAATTCCTTCCTAGTTCCTTAAATCATCTCATCTCAACCAATAAGTAACCATCTTTCTTATAAGACATAAGAGAAATACACCAAATTGATTAATCTTATTATCTACTGACAAAAAAGCAGGTTGTCTAGCCTGAAAGGGTTAACTATCTTATTATTGGAAATTTGTGGAGAAATGGCTTAGCAGAAAAACTTATAATTTTCTAAGTATTTATTTCACCAAAAACCTCTGATAACAAGACTTGTCTCATAATATTAATTTATATGCCTATCCATTTTATATAACCCATTGATTTGAGATATCTCCTATTAATAAACTCCATTAAATACATTTTTAAAAGTTACAGACCTGTGAATGCAGGTAAAGAATGATAATTATTTGGGGGATAATCTTTATCAATTACCTTAGAAGTAATACAGTTGGAAATTATTTTATTAAGAGTAGCTAAGGCAAATTTTCATTTTTGTCTTGAGGAAGGTTGACCTCGAACTCAGGCCTTTTGCCTCTTCCTTTTACATAACAGGAAATTACAATTTAAAAAAATACCTGGCAAATTATTAACCACCACCTCAAGGAGAATTTTGTTATTTTCTTCTATGATTTTGTTGAAAATGCCCACTAAACCTTTGGATTAAAATTCTTCTCCTTCTACGATACCCTGAATTTTTATGTTTGATCTTTTCATAGTGTCCCAGATATCTTGAGATTCCCATTCATATCTTCCTATTAGCTTTTGTTGTACTGTATCAGATCTACCACCGGGTCTTCTAGTTTAGATATTCTATTCTCTCCTTCATCCATTCTACTGGGGAGACTTTCTACAGAGTTTTTTATTTTACTGACTGTTTTTCAGAGGTAGAATTTCTGCCTGACTTTTCTTCAATATTTCTATTTCCTCACTCATATTTTATGACCTCTTTATTTCATTAGGATGGCTTCCTGAATCCCCTTGGAATTCCTTCAGGAGTTTGTTTTCTTCTTTAATTCCTTTGTTTTCTTCTTTGATTCCTTTGATTTCATTGAGTTTAGATAAAATCATTTTTTTTAATCTTTATCAGGCATTTCAACTAAAACAATCTTATTGGAGGCCATTTCTGATGGATTTATAATTTTTGCTAGGATTGTATTATCTTGATTCTTTGTGTTTCTTGTATTATAAAGTAGTGATTTTTGTATCGTGAGTTGATTTGATGCTTCAGTTTTCTAATAATATGTTGTGCTTTTAGATTTGGAAGTCCAGCTTTATGTACCATCAGAGCAGGAGTTTAAGGTGCCAAGTGTAGCTCTTGTCCTGCAGTCCAACCACAGAAGTAATCCTAGGTGTTGAGTTTGCCTGCTGTGCAAGTATTCTAGTGGGATGCTTGGAGCAAATTACTGGCAAATTCTGAAATTCAACTGTGCAATATATACATTTAACAAAAACCAGTAGAAAGCATGCAAGTGTGGGGACTGAAACAAACAGATAAGCTTATAAATCCACAATCCCTAAGAGTGTGCGTTGCTCTACACCCTTAATCCTGTCATCTGGGAGATTGAGATTTCTGTTCTGAATTGTGTTCCAGTTCAGCCTGGATCTGATTCAAACCCTGCCACCAATAGTGACAGAAGCAAAAGACAAAGGCTCTATAAATCTGGAAGCATCAAAGGCAATAATATTCAACTCCCAAATACAGCTTAATTGAGAATAGTAAAGCCAACCAATAACCCATAACCTGCCCTGACATGAAAAGAGAGATTAGCACTTCCCGTGCAGGCCTATGTACCTGCTGTTTTGTCAGTCAGCCTCGTTACCTTTGGAGGTGGCTTCCCATCTCAGCAATGCTGAGTGCCCACCTCTATCCCTCAGCGTCGTGCTGTGGATCTGGTGTTCTGATCAGCTGTGCTGGATGCCCTGCTGCTGGGGACCGAATACATTCTCTGGAGGTTCGTGTTTTTGATGGTGGTGGGATGGGAGAGTGTGGGAAGCCTGGAGTTGTGCTGGAACTGCTCAGCGGGTCCCACCTGTGTCCCTTCAGCAGCTCCTTAGCTGATCTCCGTCGTCTCCCCTTCAGGTTTCTTGACTTTGCAAGGAAGCTTAGGAGGCTGGAAAATCCCTTTGTTTGGTCTCTGCTCCTGCAGCTTGGCTCCAGGCAGGCAGTGCCAGGAACATGCGTGGATCAGGACCACAAATGCCTCAGTGGGATTCTGGCCATTTCCCTCCTTTCTGGTGGATCGTGTTCTCTCCTGCTTCTCTGTTGTGGCTAATAAAAAGATATATACCTTCACTTTTCAGAAGAGTGTATTTTGTTGTGGTTTTGCTTAAATCCCTGTCTAGGCTGGTTTGGCATGACTCCTGTACTGCCATAATACCCAGAAGCCCCTTTTGTTGTTTCCAATAATGCTCTATGGAGGTTGAAGTTGACCTAGAACATAAGCTCAGTAAGCATATTTATGATATCATGTAATAAATTATGGCCTTGCTCATGAAAAATTTCAGCTCACTATGGGCTTCAGTTAAATCTGACCTTTAAAAGACAAAAAAAAAAAAAAAAAAAAACTTTAAATAAATCAAATGCCAACAAAAACTTCAGGGGAGATCTGTTGTACTGTTTGGATTATGAGAGCCACACTGTATTTGGAATAAATTTAGAATAAAAAAGAAACAAAAAAGTGTCAATAAACAACATCTAATTTGTTTCAAGACTAAACAAAAGAGAAAATATCAGGTACAGTTCAAATTAAAATTATGTTCTTGTTTTTAGCCAAGCAATTTTAAAGTCACCTGGTTTTTGTTTTGTTTTGTTTTTCTTCCCCCAGATGTTTCTTTCTAATGAATTGACCACTACATTTCCAACTTTATGGAATGGCCAACAGCCCATAGAAAGACATATCTTTAGGCGCCTGTTTGAAACCAGCAGCTTCAGCAAACTGCCAGCCTTGATTCAGGGCCAATAATGTGGTTTTTAAATGTGGGGGTCAGGCTATCACAGTGGAGCCTTGATTTGGTGATTCTCATGTCTCAGCTTCCCAGGTAGCTAGGATAATAAGCCTGTGACATCAGGCCTAGCTCATTTTACTTTTTATGATGCCTATATGAATAAATGATTTACAATTTATGGAAAGATGTATTTGTTATAGAGCACTTTGGCAGAAAATCACAGCACTTAGCAATCACCATCAGGCACGTCTTTCCCATTGTGTCTCTGCATTTCCTGAGAGACAGCATGGTCCCCCTCCTGTACGCAGTTGACACAGTCTCAGCACCGTGGGGAGGAGGAAGCATGTGGCCAGGACCCAGACCTGCTCAAGAAGCCTTTCCAGCCAGTCACTTAGGCTCCATGCCTGGGTGGGCCAGTTTCAGTCCGGCTGGTGGCTCACTGCATTCCAGAGGTTAGGTCTCAAGTCTTCAGTTGAACTGGGCAGAGGCTGGTGCCACAGGAAGGGCACACAGCAGAGGTCAGAGCTGCATCTCCCCCACCCCCATTAGCAACTAGTGTCTTGTGACAGAGTGGCTTGTAATGGAAAAAAAGGAGAAAACAAACTTAGAAGACATTCAGACCAGTGATCTTCTGTTCCCAAGCCTCCATGTGACTATGAGGCCCCACCCCTAGGCTCGGCAGAACAAGATGCCAAACTCCAGAGGGTTCAGCCTTGTTATGCATGGCTGGGGGGGTCAGAGAAGGCCAATGAAGCTCATCTCCCTTCAAATTTGTCATCTTTACAGAACAGCCTGTGCCTAGTGCCATCCCAGTTTGGCCTCAGGTGGTACATCCATTTCACTAAGGTTTACAATCCCAGCGGGGTGGAGCAGGCCAGGGAGCCAGAAAACTCAACGTGTGGAGGTGGGTAGGTGATAAAGGATTTCAGTCTGAAGGGAGGCCTGTCAGCTTGCCTCACCACCAACAACACCATGCGCCATTAAGACAATGGATCTTAACCTCCAGCAAGAAGAGAGGGCAAACCAATTTTCCTGCTAGTGGAGAGAAGCAATAGAAATATCTAAAATCATGCTCACAGTCAGAAAATGTGCTTCCCATTTTCTCCCATAATATAATAATCATAATTTTCCTTCTCAAGATAATCCCACCAGAGTTGCCAACTGTAACAGGGTGTTAGAGGACCAGGAAAGTATCTGATCACAGCATTGTGGAACTGACTACTACAGAATTTGGTACCAGAGAGTTGGGGTGTTGCTGCATGATGAATCCGATCATGTGGATTTGGGTCTTTTGAACCTTTGACTGGGAGGAAGAATAGTAAAGGACTTGGTATTTGCAATAGCAGAAATCTAGCCGTATGGTAAGCAATTGTTATGGGCTGTTCTGAAGAGAGTTTGAAAATGCTAAGTGCAGAGAGAATTGTGTTGGCTTATGAACTTTCAAAGGGGAAGGAAAGATGACAGACAACTTTATTGGAACTGGGCTACTGACATAAAAACTGGCTACATTCTTCTGCCCATTCCCAGAAAACTTGATCAAGATTGAATTTGAAGGTTTGACCTCCACACTTTGAATTTGAAGACAGGTGTGCTTGGAGGAAGATATAAAACTGAAAGATGTATGATTTATCACAGGAAATCATTAAGTAAGTTTAACATTACTGGCACAGACACAGGTTTTAGGTTACTGAAGCTGCTATCATCAAGCAAACTACCACCTTTAAGGATGACCCAACTACTTTACCTTGAAACAATGGAAAAGATACCTGAGTTGGATTCCACCAAGGAAAGACTGAATGGGATAAATGCAAACTCTTTTGAAAAGAGATGACTAAAGGAAGAAACCGCTCTTCAAGGTCAGGATTTATTTACTCCCTGGGTTGGCTATTTTAGTGCTCTATCTCATATTGGTTTTAGAAGCATGAAAGTGGGTCATAAAGTACAAAAGATTTCTGAAACCACTGCTGAAACATGGAATACAAAACAAAGCAACTTCCCTGTGTGGCCAGTGAGGCCATTTTCAGAAGTAAAATAGGAAGTGCTACTGAGATGCACTGTGGGAAACAGGATGATATTCTTGTATTGAAGGCCAAAAAGGCCAGTGTGTGGACCTAAAGATGGACCACGATTTGCAGTGGAGACCCAAAATTGTTTTAGATATACCAATACTGTGTGTTGCAGTCCGGTTTGCGTTGCTGGTAGAAATCATCCAACTAAGAGAAGCTTGTGGGAAAAAAAGATGTTTATTTTGGCTTACAGGCTCAAGGAGAAGCTCCAAGATGGCAGGGGGAAAGGATGGCAAAGTCCCTCATCATCTACTCTTAGCAGGGTTTCTAAATATTTTCTCTAAATTAGCCCGTTTTTTGCCTCTATGCGAAACAGTTTGTCAGGGGACATCTCTGGGAATTCAGCAACACGTGCCAAAGGCACTAAAGCCTACTTTTTGACAGGGAGATAACTTCACAGCTTATTCTCTGATTTTAACCACAGGTTCTTAATGTAGGAAAATTATCCAAGTAAACATGGTAATTTCCATCAGATTTTATTAGTTTTTGATTCCTTTGCTATTTCAAAAATGAAATATTAGCATTCTGGTTTATTAATTTTATATTTCCAAAGAACAATACAATTATTAGGCCAATGAAATATTTCATAGTAAAATAAAACAGAAACCACTTTAAAGAAGAGGCACTAGTTTTCCTTGTCTTTTTAATGCAATTCCTTGTCTGGGGCTTAAAAGCCTGTGCAATTTATAGAAATGAGGTTATAAATGAGTTCTTTGATTCTCATCAGCAATTTATTGGCCTCTATTATTTTCATTATCTTACTGTTCTTTCTCTAAATCTATCAACAAAGTCACAATTGACTTGAAAGACACTTGACTTTTGCCTAATGACATAGTCATGTTTTTCAAAGTCTCTAAAAGAGAAACCCACACACTTCTAACCAACATTAGTCCCATGATCCTTGTTTCCATATTAATACCATTTCCAGAAGTAACTTTTGTCTTTTTCCTCACCAAACCAAAACCAGAACATATTGCCTACAAAAGTATATATAAACCTCTAAAGTTGAACCAATAGCTAACCTATTTTTAAAATATTTATTTATTTATTTGCAAACAGAGAGAGATATAAGAGAGACAGAGAGAATGGGCACACCAGAGCCTCCAGCCACTGCAAACAAACTCCAGATGCATGCATCACTTTGTGCATCTGGGTTCATGTGGGTACTGGGAAAACAAACATGGGCTGTTAGGCTCTTCAGGCAAATGCCTTAATGACTGAGCCATCTATCCAACCCTCTAACCTCTTCGTTAATAGCACCCCAGTTTAATTTGGGAGGAGCAGTTGCCTAGCTGCTAGAAATTAGTTTATCGTATGGCTGGAAAAACCAATAATAACAATCCTATTTATAACTATCTCAGACTCTTTGCCAATAAAACATGAACATGTGACATAAGTGGTATAGAAGATACATAGGAAAGTCACCTGATATAGGACCTGTGGTGGTTTGAGTTAGACATTCCCCATAAATTCATATGTTTTGTATGTTTGGTTCCCAGGTGGTGGCAATTTGGGCAGGGGATGGGCTTTGGGAGGCTTTTGCCAGCTCTACCTTGTCAGAGTTCAGCTCAGTCTGGTATTGCTGTTTTCCACCTGCTATTGTAAGGAGGTGATCTCCAGTCCCTGTTGTACCATCTTTCCCCTGCCATTGTGAAGCTTCCCTTCAAGACGGTATGCCAAAAAGTCCTTTCCTCCAGTCAGCTGCTTTTCATTGGGTGTTTTTTCAAAACAACGTGAAGATAGATACAACAGGATTCTAGATATCTGAATGCTTCCCTCTTTTGTTGATGGCTTGAACTATTAAAAAAAAATGAAAAGAAAATTGCTAAAAATGGGAGTATATTAGAGAAGGTAAGCATACACCAGCAAATATGAACTCCTAGGATACCCATTTTTCAGGGAAAAGAAATGTAATAAACTATTTGATTAAGCTACTACTGGCATTTATAACAAACTCATTTTCTCAGGAAAGCTCTTGTGACCTTTATGTCTGTAAAATTAATTCTTCTGTTCACTCTAAAGAAAGAAAATATACTGTTATCAAGGCTTCTAAAGTGTTAAAGCAAGCACACAAGGTTGAAAATTTTGCCAGTTTGGCAAATTTACTGAAGTATTTAATTTACTAATATGCAAGAAAAATCTTGTAGCTGCTTCCAAGTGATTACATGTAACATGAGCCATTATTTTTGTGACAGTGTATTTGTTTTCCAATTACCTTTTGTTTAGTAGGTAAAATATTCATTTCCATATCTAACTCTGGTATGGAGTTGTTTTATTATTAAATATCTAGACTAATTCATTATTTATACATAATCCATAATCGTATACAACTTAGATGCACTGAGGCTATAATAATAGTTTAGAAGTCAGAGGAAAAAATTAGTCATATAAGCAGATTTAGTACAAGTCTTAAAATCCAGATAAGTTTTGTTTTACCCAGTTCAAACAAGCAGACAAAGAATGATTAGAAGTTATTTTAAAACACAATTGTGGCCAGGCGTGGTGGCACACGCCTTTAATCCCAGCACTCGGGAGGCAGAGGTAGGAGGATTGCCATGAGTTCAAGGCCACCCTGAGATGACAGAGTTAATTCCAGGTCAGCCTGAACCAGAGTGAGCCCCTACCTTGAAAAAAAAAAAAAAACACAATTGTGTAACAAGGATATGTTAAACAAGAATATTGACTCAAAATAATAACCATTATGATATATTCAGTTGCAACTAGGTGGATCATACTTGCTGACACACATGACTCTGAATATGAGAGTGAAATTGCTGGTCAGACATGTGTACACCTCTCAAACTCTATAAAGTTTTCCCATTCTGCCCTAGGGGATACCAGTAATCTGCAATTAGAGAATCCAGGCACACAGCTTCACATAGCACCCTCACTCTTTCCCAATCTTGGCAGCCAAAGTTTCTGCAATCAGAGTTGAGACCATTGTGTTTGGTGACTCAGCTTCTCCCTAGAGACCTCACTCTTCACATCCCTGCATGAACATTGTGCCATTGGATTCAGGGACCCATTCCACATAAATTCAAGGACTTAGCCTCTGCCTAGTGCCTCCTTCCTTCCCCAGGTACCCAAAATTCTGCCATTAGACCCAGGGACCCATACCACATGAATTCAAGGAATTAGCCACTTCCTAGGACCTCCTCCTTTCCCCAGGTGCCCAGCATATTCACCCATAAAGTGGTGACTTATATACAGCTGCAACTAAACTGAGATATCCTCACTTGCTCCATCAACAAAGCAGCACCAAGTATCTTCAAAATTTAACTCCAAGCATCAAGAAGAGCAAGGTTTTAGTTACCATCTGTTGCTAGCACAAAACACCCAACCAAAAGCAGCTTGTGGGAGGAAAAGGTTTATTTTGGCTTAAAGATTTGAGGGTAAGCCCATGATGGGACAGGAAAGGATGGCATGACCAAAGACTGGACATCATCTATGCCACCACAGGTGGAACACTGCAGCCTGACAGTGAGACAACTAACACTAGCAAACTGAGGGTTAATAAACTTCAAAGTCCTCCCTCCCACACCTTCTTCAGCAAGGCGCTGCCTCCCAAATTGCCATTAGCTCAGAATTAAGCATTAAAAACATGTGAGTTTCTGAGTAACACCTAAACCCACAAGTAAAGTAAAACAAACACACACACACACACACACACACATACACACCCCATCCTAAATACTCATGTAACACAGATGTAACAGAAAGACCACTGAATAATACACCAAATGGTTAACAAAAAAATCCAAGTCAATATGTCTCCCCCAAGAATTACCAATCCTATCATAAAAGACACCCATGAGAGCTACTTTTAAAAATTCTACACAATAAACTCAAAAGGATGATTATAAATGTGTACAAAGACCTCAAGAAAGATATGGATAAATGCATGAATGAAATACTGGATAAATTCAAAGAGGACACAAATAAACACCTTTATAAATTCCAAAAGAACACAAACAGCTAAATAAAATAATAATATCAAGAGGGGGTAGGTCAGAGTTCCCAGTTCCTTCCACACCCCCAGTTCTCTGGTCCCAGTATCCCTACTCCTGGCTTATGAATGCCTGAACCCCATGTGCATGCTGCTGAAGCAGGCCTTTCTCTCTACCTTCCTGATTGAATGGCCCCTGAGTCCTCAGCTCCTGGATCCACTGCTCCAGAGGTGCATGTGCACAGTGAGTAGGCCAGAGCTCCCAATTTCTTCCTCACCTCCCAGATCCCTGGTTCTTGTATCCCTGCTCATGGCTTTGGGTTGCCTGGATTCTGCATGTCTGCTGCTGAAAGCAGGCCTTGTGTTCTGCCTTCCTGATTGACCTGCCACTGGGAGCTCAACTCCCAGATCTCTGCTCCAGAGGGTGTGCATGCAGAGTGACTGGGTAAGAGCTCCCAGTTCATTCTGCACCACTCCATTACCAGGTCCTGGTACCCCTGCTCCTGGCTTGGAGTGGCATGGTCTCTATGTGTGTTCTGTGGAAACATGTGCTTTGCCCTGGTTTCCTAAATGAATAGCCCCTGAGTCACCAAATGCCTGATCCCCTGAGCCAGAGGGTGCATGAGCCACTTATGAGAGCTCAATTCTAGCCCCTGGCTCCTCAGCTTCCAGGCTGCTAGTTCCTCAACCCCTGGCTCCCCCGTGCTGAAGAGTGTACACAAGTGGAGTGAGTAAACCAGACCCCCAGTTCCCCAGGTACCTTGGATGTACTTGCAATCTCCACAATCTGCACATCTTCAGTTATTACACCATCCTATTCCAACCCAGTTCACATTTAAAACGGAAAACTCACTGAATATCCACAAGGATACTTGCTTTCCTCTCAATAAAATAAGACTTTTATACCAAGATAGGTAGACCATGCAAAAAAGAAATACAATGAAAGTCAGAAAACAGATATCGCCACTAAGGATGCATAGTCACACAATGGAAGCATCCAGTGAAATCACAGAGAAAACCACAGAAATTGAATGCCAAAATGAAAACACAAAAAGCTATGTGAACTTGATCAAGAGAATTGCTTAACTAGAAGCAAAGGCTCAAAAATCTAACAATCACATGAATGAAATTTTGCAGAATCTTCTCTTGGAGCACTGAGCTTTTGTCACTAGGCTTAACTTAATTGAATAAAATCAAAGAAGCCTCAAGAGACACCAGTGAATTGAAGGCAAGTCAACAAATAGAAAATCTGAGTAACCAGCTTATTAAACTTAATGAAGACATGATCAAATTCAAGAGTCCACAAGATCACAATAACCAAAACGAGAGTAGGCTCAAAAAAGTACACAGCCCAAGAAAGCACCAAACCCCATAAAGCACTCCATCATGGCAGGGATTAAATTGAAACTCACAATTATAACATTAAATATTAATGTTCTTAGCTCACCCATCAAAAGACACAAGCTAATAGGGTGGATCAGAAAAGCGGGCCTAGTTGCTGTCTTCAAGAAGCCCACCTCACCACTAAGGACTCCTCCTCAGGGCAAAAGGATGAAAAAATATATTCCAAGCAAATGGGATTAAGAAACAAGCAGGTATGGCTATACTGATATCTAATAAAATAGACATCAAACCAAAACTCATTAAAAAGGACAAAGAAGGCTACTTATTACCCATCAAGAGAACAACCCAACATGAGAACATCACAATCATAAATCTATATGCACCAAACACTGGTGCACCACAGTTTATAAAAGAAAACCTACTCGACATCAAAACAGAAATAAGCACCAACACCATCATAGTTAGGTACATTAATACTCCATTATTATCAATAGACACATCATGCAAGCATAAAATCAACAGGGAAATAATAGAGCTCAACAATACCATTGATCAATTAGACCTAATGGACAACTGCAGAACAATCCACCCCAATTCTACTTCTCAGCAGCCCACAGAACCTTCTCTAAAATAGATCATATATTAGGCCATAAAGCATACCTCCATAAATTCAGGAAGATTGAAGTAACTTCCTTCATTATAGCAGATCACAATGCTTTAAAGCTAGAAATTGATAAGCAATACATCAGGAATTCCACTAGCACCTAGAGACTAAAAAACAAACTTTTGAACAATGAATGGCTTGTGGAAGAAATAAGAAAAAATTATTGGTGGTGGGCTTATGGATGTTATAGCCAGCTTCCCCATGCTGGTGTTTATCACATTCTCTTATTGCTATAGCCTACCTTATGTGGACCAGAGGGTGATGTCCACCCTCTGATTATGCCATTGTTTTCCTCTGCCATCATGGAGTTTTCCCCCTCGAGCCTGTAAACCAAAATAAATCTCTTTTTTTTCCCACAAGCTGCTCTTGGTTGGGTGATTTTTACCAGCAATGCAAACCTGACTGCAACAGTAAAGTGGTACCAAGGAGTGGGATTGCTGCTAGATACCTGACAGTGTGGCTTTGGCCTTTTGGACCTGCCTGCAAAGCCAAAGGGCCCAAGTTCAACTTCCCAGGACCCATATAAGCTAGATTCACAAGGGGGTGCATGCATCTGGAATTCATTTTCAGTGGCTAGGGGCCCACAGTGCCCATTCTCTATCTGCCTCTTTCTCACTCTTTCTCTCTCAATCTCTCAAATAAAGAAAAAGATAATAAAAATGAATAAACAAAAATAAAACTACATAAAATATACAAATCCTGGGGGTTGTTTGCACGGACAGTGTGCGGGCTGGCACAGTGGTCTGGAGTGAGTAGGCCAGACCCCTGTCTCTGAGTTCCTCCCACCCCCTCCAGGGTGGGTTGCCTGCAAGGACATTGTTAGGGCAGGCAGGCTCAGTGGTCTGGAGTGAGGAGGCTAGAACCTTGTTGTGGGCTCCTCCCACCTCCCTGGTCTGGGTTCCCTGAGCTGGTCTGTGTGCTGGAGGGTTCAGGACAAAATAAGTAGGCCAGATCCCTGTTTCCTTGCACCTCCCAGTCCCTTGCTCCTGGTAGGTGCCTTGCTTAGGGAGGCCTGGTCCCTGTGTGACCTGTGGTATCAGGACCTTTACTCTGGTGTGCTGACTGAGTACCAACATCCCTGTTCACCTGAGTCAGAGGGTACATGGGCCAAAGGATAAAAACTCGCTTCCTCCTCAATAAAATAAAGAGTCTTCCTAAAATGGGTAGACAACAATGCAAAAAAAGCCAACTAATGTCAGAAAACTGAGAGATCTCCACCAAGGATGCATAGTCCTACAATGGAAGCCTCCAATGGTATCATGAGAAATCAACAGAAATTCATTCTCAAAATGAAAACACAGCAGTCAATGAGACCCAGATCAAAAGAAATTTGCTTAACTGGAAGCAAATCATCAAAGAACCAACAATCATATTGATGAGATTGAACAGAATTGTCTCTTAGAGTTTTCAGCTTTTGACAATAGGCTTAACTTGATTGAAAAAAATGTTAGAGTCCTCCAAAGACATGAATAAATTGAAGGTGAGTTAAGAAATGGAAGATCTCAACACGAAGTTGATTAAGCTTAATGCTTGATCAATGCTTGATAAAATGCAAGAATGAACTACAGAGGGAAAACAAAGAATAAACTACAGGAAGCATTGAGAAAATCAGAACTTGAATTGAAATCATACTTCAAAGAAGAGATAGACATGATGCAAAATAACACAACAGAAAACAAAATCAAATAGAAATTACAAAAACCTTTCTAGAACCCCTCACCAACTGAGTTACTCATGTGGAAGACAGAGCCCCTGAACTCTGACAGAAGAAATTGATCAGGAAGCCAAAAACTTAGCTAAATTCAAAAAGAATCAAGTAAACAGAATGCAAGGGAACTGTAGGGACACCTTAAAATGACCAAACATCTGGAGCATGTATATACCAAAAAGAGAAGAAATCCAAGCCAGAGGCATAGAGACCATAACCAACAAAATTATTGAAGAAAATTTTCTGAATCTCTCAAAAGAGAGGTCCATCCAGATACAAGAAACCCACAGAATAACAAACAGACAGGACCAAAGAAGAAACTCTCCAAGACACATCATAGTTAAAACTTTAAACAACAAAAACAAAGAGAGAGTGTCAAAAGCAGCAAGAGAGAAACAATTTACAACATAAAAACTTATTCCCATCATAATTACAGCAGATTTCTCAATGGAAACCCTGAAAGCCAGAAGTAGCTGGAATGGAACACTTCAAAGTCTGAAAAACTATGGCTTCCATCCCAAGCTACTCTACCAAATAAAAAGTATCCTCATAATAAATGGTGAAAGAAAAACTTTCCATGAGAATATTCAACTCTATGATTATATGAACACAAAACCAAACCTACAAAGAATACTTGAGGGAAAACTCCACAGAGAACAGTCAAACAACCTATCTCAAGAACCAACAAGAAGATCACAATAACCAAAACAGAACAGGCTCAAAATAGTACAAAACACAAGAAAGCACCAAACCCCATAAAACACCTCATGATGGCAGGGGCTAATTCAAGCCTCACAGTAATAATCGTAAATATTAATGGTCTGAACTCACCCATCAAAAGACACAGGCTATCAGCATGGATCAAAAAACTGGACCATGTTATCTGCTGTCTTCAAGAAATGCACCTCACTACTAAAGATAGACACCTCCTCAGGGTGAAAGGTTGGAAAATTCCAAGCAAATGAAAATAAAAACCAAGCAGGTATTGCTATATTACTATCGGATAAAATAGGCTTCAAACAAAAAGTTATCAGAAAGGACAAGGAAAGTCACTTCTTACTCATCAAGGGAATGATCCAATATGAGCACATCACAATCATAAGTATATATGCACCAAACACAGATGCACAACAGCTTATAAAACAAAATCTACTCAAGAAAACAAAAAAAAAAAACCAGAAATAAACACCAACACCATTATAGTTGGAGACTTCAATCCTCCACTATGATCAATAGACAGATCATCCAAGCATAAAATCAACAGGGAAATAATAGAACTCAACAACATCATAGATCAACTAGACCTAACAGATATCTACAGAACTTTCTACCCCAACTCTACAGAATGCACATTCTTCTCAGCAGCACAAAATCAGTAGTTTTTCTATATGCAAAAGACAAATATATGGAGAAAGAAACCAGTAAGGCTGTCCCATTTTCAGTAGCAACAAAAAAAAAAATTTAAATACCTTAGAATAACACTAACCAAGGATGTGACAAACCTATATAATAAAAACACTCAAGAAAGAAATAAAAGTGAACTTGAGAAGATGGAAAGACCTTCCATGCTCCTGGATAGGTAGAATTAATAGTGTGAAAAATGACAGTTTTACCAAAAGAAATATACAGATTTAATGCACTACCAATAAAAATCCTATCATCATTCTTCACAGAGATTGAAAAAGTGATCTCAAAATTCATATGGAAGACCTTGGATATCCAAACATAAACTCAGAAAGAAAAAAAAACCTCTAGCAGCATCACCATACCCAATCTAACAGTATATTACAAAGCCACAGTGACAGAAAACAACCTGATACTACAGTACAAACAGAAATACAGAATTGAAGACCCAGACCTTGGGTCAGCTATCTACAGCTGCTTGATCATTGACAAAGTTTCCAGTAGTGCAGACTAGAGAAAAGCCAGCATCTTCAACAAATAGTGTTGGACAAATTGGATGACCATATGTAGAAAAATGAAATTAGACCCACTCATTTCGCCATACACAAAAATCAAGTCAAATGAATTAAAGACCTCAACATAAGATGTGAAACTCTTCAACTACTGGAAGAAAAAAAATAGGCACTATGTATGCTACAGAACTGGGAAAAGACTTCATGAAGAAAAAAAAAAAAAAGTAGCCCAGAAAATTAAACAAGCACTCAAGCAATGGAATCTCACGAAGTTAAAAAGCTCTTGCACAGACAAACATACCATAGGCAGAGCCAATCGATTACCCATTGAATGGGAGAAAATCTTTGCCAGCTATACCACTGACAGAAGCCTAATATCTAGAACCTACAAAGAACTCAAAAAACTAAACGATAAAAAATCAAACAATCCACTTCAAAAGTATGGCAGAGAACTGAATAGGGAGTTCTCAGAGGAAAACTTACAAATGGCTAACATGCACTTAAGAAATTATCCAACATTTCTAACCATTAAGGAAATGCAAATTAAAACAACTATGATATTCCACCTTACCACAGTAGAAATAGCAAACATTAAAAAAAAAAAATCAGGGCTGGAGAGCGCTTGCCTGTGAAGCCTAAGGACCCCGGTTTGAGGCTCGGTTCCCCAGGTCCCACGTTAGCCAGATGCACAAGGGGGCGCACGCGTCTGGAGTTCGTTTGCAGAGGCTGGAAGCCCTGGCACGCCCATTCTCTCTCTCTCCCTCTATCTGTCTTTCTCTCTGTGTCTGTCTCTCTCAAATAAATAAATAAATAAAAATTAAAAAATATATATTAAAAAAAATCAAATGAAAACAAATGTTGGCAAAGATGTGGAGAAATAGGAACACTCATTCACTGTAGGAAGGAATATAAGCTAGTACAACCACTATGGAAATCAATATGAAAACTACTAAAAAAGATGAATATCAACAGATCCAGTTATTCCCTTACTGGGCATTTATCCTAAAAGCACCACAACTCAGCTCAGAGATATTTGCTCAACCATGTGTATAGCTGTTCAATTCATAATAGCTAAAAACTGGAATCAACCCAGGTGCCCATGATTGGATGAATGGATAACCAAGATGTGGTATATCTACATGATGGAATGCTACTCAGCAGTAAGAAAAAAAAATGACACATTGAAATTTGTAGAAAAATGGTCGAACTTGAAACAGATCACTCTAAGTGAACTCACACAACCACAGAAAGATAATCGTTGCATGATCTCATTCATCTGCAGTTCCTTACCTGGATCAGCCCGAGTTGCTGACATACCTGAATAGCATTTCAAGGCTTGGACAATAGCGAGGGTGGTGCTTGGGGAACACGTAAGGGCTGGGGGTGGACATAAAACTGAACCTAAATTGAACTGGTACCATAGAATCCTACATCCTGGAAGTCAGACAGGTGGGACACTCAAGAGGACCTTAGGAGGAGCACCTGAATCGAAGGGCCCAGGAGAGGGTGAGACAAAACTTAACCTCAAATTACTTCTGTTTCTCTTTCTTCTCTGGCTTTATCTTTTTTTCTTTTCCCTTGGCTCTGGCCTGTAATTCCCTGTACCAGGATGTGGTCTACATCCACAATGAGCTGTTGATCAAAGAGACCTACTAGATCTCTCAAAACATACAAAACACACTTGTCAGAGCACTTAATTACCCGCCAGAAGTTAATGGTAAGATTCCACTGCTGAAGATACCATACATTGTCAACACAGATCACGAAGAGACTATTTGTAATCCAGAAGAGAGCCAGTCCCCTATTGGCCCATCTAGGGCTGGAAGGCACTACATGTATTACCAGGGAAAAGCAGTCAACAACTGTCTAAGCAACACAAAGTCTAAGCTTTCAAACAAGTGCCTTTAACTAAAGCTAAGCCATCTCTCCAGGCTCTTAAATTATATGTATAATTAGGCTACAAAGTAGTAGATTTCCATATAGTTATTTTTATACATCCTTAGTTTTGATTAACCTTCCCTCCCACCATCTCATCTGCTCTATTCCCCCCCTTCTATCCCTGTTTAGACCTTGCTACTCTGAATCTCCTCTCCTCTGCTTGCATAGAACATATCCTTCTTCCCAGCTCTTTTTTTTTTTTTTTCTCCAGTGCCAGAAGCTAAACCCAGGCTCTTGAATTTTCTAAGCAAGCAGTCTACCACTGAGCTAAATCCCCAACCTATATCATCCTCACTTAATGCTTTGGCCCCCTTCTCATGACTTTTTTCTAGCTTCCTGGAATCTATAGAAACTTAATCCAGTTTAAACACACAAATCTAAGATAAATTTCCAAAGATGGAATCTGCTAATATGAGAGAACACGTGACATTTGTCTCTCTGAGCCTGGAAATTGTTTCAACTTTATATATAATATTCATGTGAATATTATGTCCAATGTAGACATCTGTAAAATAGAAAAATTAGACCATAACATGATAGATAATAATATTACTATGATCCATGGAGTTCTACCTTAATGGCTTTAACAACTATTTTTCTCCCTCCTAAAAACTGCTTTTCTGCCTCCTTAGTCTTGTCTCTATAAGATGCTAGGAATGAGCCTTTCTGGTGCTGTTGGATATAAAACAACATTTGGTCTCTGCATGAACAAAATGTGATGGCTGGCCAACAGATGGAACTGTGAATAGAAATTCACTAAAAATGCCACACCTATTTTAACAATTTTGTAGACTGATCAATTGACTAGAATTTCCTGATTGTAGAGGGTAGGAATGTTATACATTGAGAGAAAAAATTATTTGGGGCTACCCTGAGGCTACTTAATAGCCACTTATCACTCCCCTCTGCATCTGACCTCATATCAACCTTGTGATCACCATGTTGAACCTTTGGAATATATCCTCAGCAGATTGCTAGCATCACCACCAACCCAAAGCTTAAGAATACCATCAGATAACATCTGAAATTTACGACAGAGTTCTCCCACCCTGACTTTGATAATAGCCTCTCTATTAGATGTCCTGACCAAAGTATTTGGTAAATGTGCTTATTTATGGCTATCTCACATTCTGTGAGTACGAGAGTTTGTGTAACTACTTTCACAGTGGAATATGTGATCTAAAGCATCCTAAATTCAGGTTCCTGGTACACGATCAGTCATATTTGGCTGAGAATAAATTGTCTCTTAGTCCCTTAAAAAAGTAATAATGGGATTAAGAGATGGCTCACCAGTTAAGGCACTTGCCAGCAAAGCCTAAGAACTCCTGTTTGCAGCTCCAGCTCTCACATAAGCCAGATGCAAAGTGACACAAGCACGCAACATCGCACGTGCGCACGCGGGGCGCGTGATTATGGAGTTCATTTGCAGCAGCCAAAAGCCTTGGCTCGCTCACTCGCTTGCGCTCTCTCTCTCTCTCTCTCTCTCTCTCTCTCTCTCCCCCCTTTCAAAATAAATAAAATAACAATAATAATAATTAAGAGCTGAGAAAATGGCTCAGCAGTTAAAGGTGCTTGTTTGCAAAGCCTACTGATCCAGATTCAATTTCCCAGTACCTATGAGGCCCTGGTATACCTATGCTTACTTATTCTCCCTCTTCCTCTTCCTCTCTCTCTCTCTCTCTCTCTCTCTCCTGTCAAATAAATAAATAAATAAAAATATTTTAAACATTTTAAAATGGTAATAATATGATAATGAAATAAGATAATACATAAGAATATATAGTTTAATGTCTGACACATATTAGATACTTTTTTTAAAAAATCCAATGACACAGTATGTCCTTTAAGGGCTTAAAGAGGCTTAATGTATTTATCCTTGTGCTTTGTGTATATCTGTTTCTTTTCCAAAGCTTTTGTGGATTTTTGATTCAGGTTTTTCGCGTAGATTTTACTACATTAAAAACAGAGTTTTGTTTAAGGAAAAAGTTCAAAGTGATGACAATTGTGAGTCCCAGATGTAACCTTCAGGCGTTGCTGAATGCTAATCTCTAATAAACTTTATTTAAATTGAAATGTCTTTAGAAATTTAACCAAGTTACAGAAAAACCAATGTTTTTAAACAGAGTTTGAGTGTCAAAGACACTGCTCTGTTTTGGGCACCAACTATAAAAAATTAACAGACCTTCTTCTCACATGTTGAATATAAAAATCTAAGACTTAAACAATTTGTCATATAAATTCAAAGTTTTCAGATCATAAAACATTAATCTTGTACTTCAAAATAAACTTGTACATTAAGAAAAGCATTCTCACTGGGCATGGTGGCGCACACCTTTAATCCCAGCACTCGGAGGCAGAGGTAGGAGGATCACCATGACTTCCAGGCCACCCTGAGAATACAGAGTTAATTCCCGGTCAGCCTAAGCTAGAGTGAGAACCTATCTCAAAAAAACAAATAAACAAAAAATAAATAAATAAATAAAGCATTTCTGGTGCTAGAAAGATGGCTTAGCAGTTAAGGCTCTTGCCTACAAGCCTAAGAACTCATGTTCAAATCTCAGCAAAACTTAGTCTGCAAAATAAGAGCACAAAAAAAGGGGGTGGGCTTGAGAGATTGCTTGGTGGTTAAGGCACTCGACTGCAAACCAAAAGACCCAGATTCCATTCCCCTGGACCCACGAAAGCCAGATGCACAAGGGGATGCATGCATCTGGAGTTCTTTTGTAGTGGCTGAAGTCCTTGGTGCACCCATTCTCTCTATCTGCCTCTCTCTCTCTCTCTCTCTAAATAAAATTATTTTTTCAAGGTGGAAATAAAGCTAAATCAGAGAACTGCTTGCCTCACAAGCATGAAGACCTGAGTTTGATCCCCCAAACCTACTTAAAAATGTCAGGTATGGTGGTGTTCTTGTAACTTCTGCACCGGGGAGGAAAAGACGCAGGGATCTCTTGGGTTTGCTGGTTAGCCGGTTGTTGCACTCAGGTTCACGTTGCTGGTAGGAATCACCCAACCAACAGCAGTTTGTGGGGAAAAGGGGGTTTATTTTGGCTTACAGGCTTGAGGGGAAGATCCATGATTGCAGGGAGAACGATGGCATGAGCAGAGGGTGGACATCACCCCCTGGCCAGCATCAGGTGGCCAATAGGGACAAGGAGAGTGTGCCCAACACCGGCAAGGGGAAACTAGCTATAACACCCATAAGCCCCACCCCCAACAATACACTGCCTCCAGGAAGCATTAATTTCCAATTGCTATCAGCTGGGGAGTCTAGCATCCAGAACACCTACGTTTATAGGGGACACCTGACTCAAACTACCATGCCAATCTAGCATAATTGATAAGCTCCAGGCCAATGAGAGACCCTATCTCAAAAAGATGGCAGGCATTATTGAAAATGACATCTAAGGTTTTCCTCTGGCCTTCACATGCATGTGAACACGCACATATTATGCACCTGCACACATACATGCGTCAAAAAAAGAATCTCAGGATGCAGGAATATATTTTAAGGGAGGAATGTAATGTTGAAAACAACATTAAATCAATTTAAATGGAACAAAATGATACTATCAATACTATGGGTTAGGATGAAAGTTTCTTTTAAGTTTTAATATTTTTTCATTACAATTTATAATCTAAACAGTGATACTCAACCAAATATAGTTTGTCTCCTATACTTAATGATATACTTCCAAATTCAAGAGTAACTGAGTCTCTGCCTGATTGCCTGATGTGCATAAATATCACTACCATGGCACTGGGCTTTGAATAAGAAAGAAGTGAAAGGGAGAAGGAGGAAAAGAACTGTATTGTTTATACAGACAGATGCTGTTTATATAGCCATATATGTCATATATATGTATATATTATATAGGTAGGCAGATAGATAGATAGGTAGGTAGGTAGGTAGGTAGGTAGATACATAGATAGATAGATAGATAGATAGATAGATAGATAGATAGATTGATTGATAGATAGATAGATACATACATACATACATACATACATACATAGATGGATGATGGGAAGAATATAATGATGCCAGGTAGAATGACAGGGACCAGAAACTGAGAAAAATAAAACTCCACAATTATGGAAAGGAGAGGACAAAAATCTATAATGTTCACCCTAAAATATTTTGCAGCAAGAACTATACATTTCTTTGCAAACCTTAGAGTCTTATCTTTGAAAATATAAAGTTCTGGGTGGGAAATGTCATAGACCTGCCCCTACTTAAAGATCCCTAGCTATTTGAGATTTTCATTTTAATGGGCTGGAATTGTCCACATACGATACTGGACCTGGGACCTGGCCATTTTCCACACAAAAAAAACAATATTTGGAAGGTGAGAGTCTGGAAAGAAATTCAGTTTTATTCAAGGGCTGGTATCCTAAGATGGAGAGGCTGTCATTTCTCCAAGCTCTATCCTCAGAACACAGACATACAATTACAATGAAGACACAATGTGAGCTCCACAGGAAGGAATTAATGTCTGGTGTTGAAAAACCCAGTCAAAAGCCTGTCTGTCAAGCTCAGTCCCTAGTGGGGAAGTTACTACTATTGTTTGGCTAAATAGATATACTGTGCGCATCAACTTGTCCTCTGAATCTTTATGTGTCTGTCCATAGATTACTGCTGCTCTCACTTTCAGTCACTAAAGCTTCCTTGTGCTGATAGTTGTAACTGCTGGACAGACTAAAAACTTATCAAATTGCTAAATAAAAGTGACAGTTGAATGTACAACACTAAATGATACATCTCTTGAAAATAAATAATTTTTTTAAAAAATTACTATATACTACTAACATGTAAATGCCAGATTGTAAAAAAAAAAAAAAAGTGACATGAGGAAAAACATCCAGCACAAACGTCTTTAACCATTTTCCAGTTCATATCATTTCTGAATTGTTCATCTTTGTTCTATTTCTCTGATTGGACCACGCTTACCACATGAGGTACCTAAGTTAAAATAGTAAGCAACGTGATCAAGAAAATACGGAAAATATGGAGGATTGAGGACAGCTTTGAGACAGCACCCTTTCATCCTATCAGCAAATGTTCTTTATCAAGCCAGATAGGAATACCTGAGGCACTGAGGAAAAATATATAGCTTCTGCTGAGTATGCATACATTTTGCTTAGTTGAGCTTTTATTTTGATTCTTTTATCATACTGAGGAACAAATTCAGGGCCTTACACATGTCAGGCAAGTGTTCTACCACTGAGCTACATCCCCAGCACCATCTGTTTTTTTTTGTTGTTGTTCAATCATATTGTGTAAAAAGCAAATGAATCAATTAAGGTGATGGTTTTATTATGGCTGTTATTATAGAGTCAATATTGGTTAAAAAGGAAAACGCAAGAAAAGGGAAGGGGATATGAGTAAAAAGGAATTATTTCTTGAGTAGCATTAAACTTTTGAGGAAGGATGGTCTTACCTCAAAAAATACCATGCCAACATGGTTATGTGTAAGTCGCCTCCAAAAACAAAAGGATGGAGAGATTTTTTTCTTAACAGTTGCATATTTTCCATTTTATTTTTTAATGTTATTTGTTTATTTACTTGAGAGAGAGCAAGGAGATTGACAGAATGGGCATGCACTGCATATAAGCTCCAGACACATGCTCCACCTTGTGCATCTGGCTTACGCGAGTACTAGGGAATCAAACCGGGGTCCTTAGGCATTGCAGGCAAGTGCCTCAACCGGTAAGCCATCTCTCCAGCCCTTATTCTCCATCTTAACCTAACAACACCCAGGTCAAGTTCATACAGCACTGCCACCTTAAAGAAACATAAAGACTATTCTTAGATTATGAGCCAGAGAGAAATGGGCTGTGATTCATGTTTTTTGGCTTTCATGAGTATACTTTCCCCTCTCTGTTCCAGATGATACACAAACTAACAACAGATCATGCAGATTGTGTTATCCTCTTCCTCAGTCAACCTTTTCTAGGCAGCAAATACAAGTAACCACCTGTCAGTCAATGAGGTTTTCCCATTCCCATTATTATTTACACCAAGCGTACCATCTCTTTTATTCTGAACTAGGCCTTCTGAAGTACTTCTATTTCAACCCCATTTTATAAAAAATAAAAAAAAAGAAGCCTCAAGTGGGAAAAATAAATAAATAAAATGTGCTCCATGCCATGCAGGACTAGGACTCAGCACACTGTTTAACTCCAAAGCCAGGTTCTCAGGCACTACACACTAGGTCCCTCCTCAGTCTCTTCTTCATGGTTTCATCAGTTCTCTCAGCTTCTTGTTTTCTTTTGTTGTATAAATTCAGCCAAAATATGGCTAGAATGTGGGGGGGGGGGGTTTTCTTCCCGAATTTAGCAACCACAAAATCAGGAAATGTCTTCAGTTTGAAAACTCATTGCTCTTTATTCCTTTGAATAAGCAAAGGTTTGGTATATCGGACATACAGTAGTACGTTCAGATAGCAATACATGATGACGGTTCTAATGAGCTTTGTCATTTTTTAAAATTTTTTTTATTTATTTATTTGAGAGCGACAGACACAGAGAGAAAGACAGATAGAGGGAGAGAGAGAGAATGGGCGTGCCGGGGCCTCCAGCCACTGCAAACGAACTCCAGACGTGTGCGCCCCCTTGTGCATTTGGCTAATGTGGGACCTGGGGACCCGAGCCTCGAACTGGGGTCCTTAGGCTTCACAGGCAAGTGCTTAACCGCTAAGCCATCTCTCCAGCCCAGCTTTGTCATTTTTAAAAAATAGTTATTTTTAAAAATATTTTTATAACTTCCATAACTACAGACTGACTATGACCCATGGTAATTCCCCCCCCCAACTTTCCCTTTTGCAACTCTACTCTTAATCATACCCCTCCCCCTCTCAATCACCCTTTCTTATTTTGATGTCATGATTCTTTCCTCCTATTATGATGGTCTTGTGTAGGAAGTTTCAGGCACTGTGAGGTCATGGATATCCAGGCTATTTTGTGTCTAGAGGAGCATGTTGTAAGGAGTCCTACCCTTCCTTTGGCTCTTATATTCTTTCCATCACGTTTTCTGCAATGGACCTTGAGCCTTAGAAGATGTGATAGAGATATTTCAGTGCTGAGCACTTGTCTGTCACTTCTTTTCAGCACTATGGTGCCTTCTAAGTCATTCCAAGGTCACCACCATCTGAAAGAGAAGTTTCTCTAACCAAAAGTGAGAATAGCATTAGCATTTGGGTATAAACATTAAGAGAAGTACTTACTGGGCAGTTTGGTGAACACAGTATATACATTTAGTCAGACACCAGCAGACATTATACCCCTAGGGCTCATTACATCCCCTGTCATAAGATTTTAGTATCAGGCATATATCCCTCCCATGGAGCGGGCCTCCATTCCAAGTAGAGAGTAGTTGGTTTCCTCTATAACAGAAATGCCACTATTGCATCCATTGTCTCATTTGGCCTGGCTGGCCAAATTTAAGGCTTGCAATATCCACTGTTATTTATCTCTACTGGTGATACCTCTCCCTCCCTCCCCCCCGCCCCTCTCTCTCTCTCTCTTGGAAATGCATACAGCATAGCTTTTTCCAGTTTTCTGTCAGCTATTCTAAAGGGAGGAGGTTTTCAGCTCAGCTCCAGCAGGATTTTTCAGTAACCTTGCAGCCCAAGTATGTGGAGGGTTTTTGCCATATATTCCTGGTTGAAAACCAAGAGCCTCCTTCAACAATGACCTGTAATGCTTTAGGGGCATCAGAGACCTCCCTGGCCAATAATTCACTGGAAGGTATCCCATCCCTGGCACTGAAAATTCTCTAGTATCCATCTATGGCTTCTAGATGCATGCCATTGTCCAAAAAAGTAGGTTTCCATATGACTTATTCTTACCCTCTTAGATTTTGATTAGCCCTCCCCCGACCTTCCTTTACTCAGTCTCTTCCCCTGACCTTGCTTAGGCCTTTCCACCATAAGTAATCTGTTCTTCTATTTACATATATACAATACCATCCTCTTAAGTCCCCCTCCCTTTCTATCTTTCAAAAGCATGTTGGGCCCACAGCCGGATTTATAGAAAATTTAAAATTTTTATGAACATCATTTGTAGAAAAACACTGCCCTTGGTGAATTATATAATGTTATCAGTGTCCCTGATTCTATTCATGTGTTTCTTGGAAGGATTCAGTCCATCAGAGCTGAGGTGCTGTGCTTGGCAAAATACCAAGTCCAAGGTGCTTTGGTTCCATAGGAAACTGGATGCAGTTATTTTTTTTTCCCTGATACTGTCTATAGCAGTTACCTTCTCATTGCTGAGACACACACCAAAGGTAAGTATGTAAACGAGTATCATACAGAAAAGAAAGCCATGTTAGGACCTTATGTTTTGCCAGGAGGCTAGTTATATGCATTTTACTCAGCATATGTATATGCGTTTTACTCAGATTCTTTGGTTGCAAGGGGCAGTAACCAACCCAGTCTGGTTAGAAAATAGGAGGAAGGGAAATTGCCTAAGAGTGCCTAAGAGAATCTAATGCAGCCAAATGAAGGTCTGAAAGGGGACTCCATGAGAGATAGGAAGGGCATTAGGGCTCTTCATACCCATTTGTACTCAGCTGTGCACAGCCTTCATAGCTTTCTTCTCATTGGGTTTCTTGACTTCCAAATCCCTATTGTGATACACACACACACACACACACACACACACATATACATATATATATATATATATATATATATATATATATATATATATATATATATATATATATATATATATATATATACACACACATATGCTCCTCTAGCTCCCAGGTTTATATGATAATGATCCAGCCACAAACAAATTTCAATTCTTCAATTCTCAGGCTAGGTGGGGGGTAATGATAATATACTGGAATTCTCAAAAGGCTAGGAGAAAGGAGTTTGAGTGTTTTCTCCATAAATAAATAATGAATAAAGAGCTGGAGAAATGGTTCAATGGCTAAGGCATTTGCCTGCAAAGCCTAATGACTGGAGTTTGATTCCCTAGTATGCACGTAAAACCAGATGCACCAACTAGCACATGCATCTGAAGTTCATTGCAGTGGTTAGAGGCCCTGGCACACCCTTTCTCTCCTCTTTCCCTCTCTCTCTACCAGAGGTGTGGCATCTTAATGCCAGCACTTGAGATGCTGAGGTAGGAGGATCACTGTAAGTTTGAGGCCAGCCTGAGACTGCATAATGAATTCCAGGTCAGCCTAGGCTAGGAAAAGACCCTGTCTCTTAAAAAAAGAAAGGAAGAATATATGTGTGTGTGTTTGTTTATATACATATATGTTTATATGTTATGTTCAAATGTATATTTTTATTATTTATTTGCAAGCAGAGAGAGAGATTGAGAAATGAGTCAGCCAGGACCTGTGGCCACTGCAACTGAATCCAAATACATATGCATCATTCTGTGAGTCTGGCTTGACATGGTAATGGGGAATCAGACTGAGGCCATCAGCCCTTGCAACTAAGTGCTTTTAACTGCTGAGCCATCTATCACACATATACACATATGTGTGTATGTATATCTATATATATACACATATGTGTGTATGTATATCTGTATATATATATATATATACAGATATATATGTGTGTATATATATATACATATATGTGTGTGTATATATATATATATATATATATATATATATATATATATATATACACATACATACATACACACACACACATACATTACACAATGTACATGTACCATGCAGGCATAGAAACTTGAGTTCAGACCTCAGTACCCATATAAAAGCAAGGTGTGGTGGCGTGTACCTGTAATTTCAGCACTAGGGAAGCAGAGACAGGAGTATCCTCTGAGCTTGCTGGCTACATTGTCTAGCCCAATTTGTGAGCCCTAAATTCAGTGAAAGAGGAAAAAAAAAATATGGTGGGTGCCAGGCTTGCTGCGGCATGGCTTTAATCCCAGCACTCAGGAGACAGAGGTAGGAGCTCAAGGCCACCCTGAGACTACATAGTGAATTCCAGGTAAGCCTGGGTAGAGTGAGACCCTACTTCAAAAATAATAATAATCAGGTAGAGAGCAATAGAGGAAGACATCTGATGTTGACTTCTGGTCTCCACATGCACCCATAGCACACACCCACATGTATATGTGTGTTCACACATACAAACACACACACATACAATGTTGAAGAATTTTTTTAAATAATTTTAAAAGGTTCTCTGGGGCTGGAGAGATGCCTCAGAGATTAAGACATGAGCCTGGAAGCCTGGGTTTGATTTCCCACTTAAGGCTAGATGCACAAAATGATGCATTCATCTGAAGTTCACAGGAGAAAATGGCCCTGGTGCACACATTTTTTTCTCTCTTTTTTTTTAGGCTTCAACTTCTCACATTTACAGATTTTATTTATTTTTTATTAATGTATTTATTTTTTATTAATTAGTTTTGTACTCAGTAAATACAGTCAAGTTGGTAGCCTTGTTAGGCTTGTCCATGTCCTACCCTTCCCCCTGGCCCATCCTTGTTGAGGTATCCATTTTCTCTCTTAATGTGGTAGAGCTAAAAATTATCATGTCCCCTCTTACTGCAAAGCTAACACCATGTCTTATTGATGATTCAGTGATCAAGAATAGTATGGGGAAACCAAGCTGAAAAACTGGAAGAGAACCGTGAACTTAGTGCCAATGTAGAACAGGATGATGCCTTACAGTTCACTTAGTTTACAAATCTGACAACTCTGATATACCAGTATCCATGCTGTGGCTAGAATTTAGAGGTAAACAAGATGAGAATTGTCAGTGCTAGGGGCCAGGTTTAGGAAAACATGGACCCAGCCTACATGAAGCTTAAATCAGCCAAAAGGAAATTTCACAGGTGAGTTCACATAAACCTCTTTTTAAAATGTATGGCTATAAACATGAGCCAAGAGCACAAACTCAATGTCAAGAGCTCATACTCTAAGGTGGAGGATGATAAGTGATTTTACTTCTTTCTTCTTTTGACTTAGCTCTTCCAATTTTCCAATATTGAGTGATGTTGCAGTCCAGTTCGCATTGCTGGTAGAAATCACCCAACCAAGAGCAGCTTCTGGGAAAAAGAGATTTATTTTGGCTTACAGGCTCGAGGGGAAGCTCCACAATGGCAGGGGAAAACGATGGCATGAGCAGAGGGTGGACATCATCCCCTGGCCAACATAAGGTTGACCACAGCAACAGGAGGGTGTGCCAAACACTGGCAAGGAGAAACTGGCTATAACACCCATAAGCCCTCCTCCAACAATACACTCCCTCCAGGAGGCGTTAATTCCCAAATTTCCATCAGCTGTGAACCTAGCATTGAGAACACCTAAGTTTATGGGGGACACCTGAATCAAACCACCACAAGTGAGCAATAATTTAGAGGGGGGGAAAAAGCCCCAACAACACAAAAAAAGTTCTTCAACTTGCTGACAGTCCTTGACATAGAGCAAAATCTTTCATTGTCAAATAAAATAAAGATGTAAGAAAATACCATCTTTCATCTTCTTCCAACTTCACAGTTGATATGAGAAACATAGCAAAAAACAGAGCAAGAATCATTAGAGGACTGGAGACCAGCTACCATGGAATTTCTGAACTTCTGAAAGTTCAGAAAACTACTACTGCCAGAGAAAGACCCACCTCCAGGTCTTTTCAACCCACCCTACAAGGTATGTAGAGTATGTTTCCATAAACATGGAAATGTGAAGACCTGGAGACAAAGAGAGTGAAGTGGAAAGAGCCCTCCACCTGCAAAGTGGCTGCTTGGGAAACCAGGTTGGGACCTGTGGCAACAATCAGGTCCTGTGAGGACCCTCCTTTCAAAAATGTCTCTATCCTCACAAAATCTTTCCCTTGTCCCGGAGTGGTAATTAAGTTCAAAACAGATGGTCTGGGATTGGGAATGTATCTCAGATAGGAGAGTACTTGTCTAGCATGCACAATAACTATGGGTTCAAAACTAGATGTGGTGAGACATGCCTGTAATTCCAACACTCAAAAGGAACAGAGGTTCAAGGTCACCCTCTGACACAAGGCCAAGCTAGGATACATGAGACCCTGCTTAAAAAAAAATGGCCTCTTGAGCAGCCTGGCAGCCCTTGAAAGCCCATCATCTCTACTAGAATGCCCACAAGATTCTAGGTGGAAGGTGTATAGTTAGAGTTCTTGATGGCCAGATACAGCAGTCACCCATGTCAACTTCAATGTTACCCACAAAACAGACATTAGCCAGGCGTGGTGGCACATGTCTTTAATCCCAGCACTTGGGAGGTAGAGGTAGGAGGATTGCCGTGTGTTCAAGACCATCCTGAGACTACAGAGTGAATTCCAGGTCAGCCTGAGCTAGAGTGAGAGTGAGACTCTACCTCGAAAACCAAAAAAAAAAAAAAAAAAAAAAAAAAAAAAAAAACCAGGAAGCCATGAACAGCCTTGTCCAGACATTCAAGCCAGAGAATTTGGAAGTCATGTTGAGCTCATTTCCCTCCCTCTCTTCTCCTTTCCTAAGGTCCATTAGCCCTCATAGTCTGTTTCTGAAATTCTCTTCATTCCTTCACTCCTCTTCAATCCCACTGTCCCCATCATTTTCCAAGTAACCTTCTCTTTCACCTTGATGCAAGGTTCTCCAAGTCTTTCCTGCCTTTCCATCACCACACCTGCCACTTGCAGCCTTCACTCTACTTTGTAACCAGGAGTGTCTTTGCAAACGTAAATATGATCAGATCATACTGCTTCAAGCTCCTCAGAGGCTCTCGGCATTTAAAGACCAAATTCCTTCACACGGCTAAAAGTGGCCCTCCAGTCTCTGACTTCTGCGGCACCAACTCTGCTGTTCACACCCTGTCATCCCCTCACCTTCAGTCATACAGAATTCCTTTCACGTCCATGAACTTCCCCTGCTGTCTGTCATCTCCAGGCCTTTGAGTATACTGATTGCCCTATCTTAAATATTTCATTTCACTTTCCCACCCATAGATTGTTATTTTCTGCATAAATATCTTATTATCTAGAAAACCTCCCAAGGTCTTCAATCCAGTATTAGATGTCCATCCTGTGTGCTCCCATGGCATCATATATCATTTGATTGCCCATTTACTCATTGCTCCCAGGCATACAAGGCACACTCCATAAAAACAAATACCTTATCTGTGCTTTGAAGAGTCCTATCAAGTGTCTATGACAAACAAGGTGCCAATTATTGATTTTTATTTAGTTTATTGCACAAACACACTGAACTCTATAGATCTCTTTCCTTCAGACAGAAATCTCCATTTTTATCTAACCTCTATATCTAACCTCTACCCTCACCCCATCAAAATGGTGCCCTGTTTCTCATTGTTTTAGGGCACAGGTATTATTCAATATAAATACAACATGACTACCTCAAAATGGCCCCACCATAACCAGGGGAGAACAGAGAGGAAAAACTTTTACTCTGCCCTCATGTTTCTTTCCCGAGCTTCCCCAATAGACCACCCCACATCTCAGAGTCTGAATGTTTCATGCAATATCTGAGATATTCCTTGCATTACAAATAGTTCTGCTCCTGAAAACAACAAATGTCTCTCACATCACAAACAACTCTCAAACCATTAAAGGCCTGTCTCTAAAGACTCAGACATGGATCTAACAATATAATTCATATATACACATGGCATTAGAGACTATGCTTTTCAGAGACACCTGGTCTGTTCTTAGATTTGATAGCCAAGGAGAACTATGAGGAAAGCCAGGTATTGTGGCCCATGCCTTTAATTCCAGCAAACAGGAAGCTGAGGCAGGAGGATCATTATGAGCTCAAGCCCAGCCCGAGCTGCATAGTGAGTTCCAGATCAGCCTGAGCTTAAGTGAATAGAATATAACTCTGCCTCCAAAAAGTGGGCGGGGTGGGGGGCTGGAGAGATGGCTTAGCAGCTAAGGTACTTGCCTACAAAGCCAAAGGACCTAGGTTCAATTCCCCAGTACTGACGTATAGCCAGATACACAAGGCGGCACATGGGTCTGGAGTTTGTTTGCAGTGACTAGAGACTCCAGTGCACCCATTCTGTCTCTCTTTCTCTCTCTCAAATAAATAAATAAAATATTTTTGAATAAATAAAATAAATTTTTAGAAAACTATGTGAACTGTGTCTTGACCCGGGCATAAACCTTCAAAATAAGGAAACTAGGAGTTCAAAACCGGAAATTACAATTGCTTGATCTTTCAACTATCCCATGACTTCTCCAAAAATAAAACTTCAGTATAGACTTATCACCAAAAGAGCTCTCTGACCACCCGAGTCCCACATCTCCATGTGCAGTGCTCTCTTTTCTGGACAGGACATAGATTCCAGCTGTCCCTATGACTGAAGAACTCAGCTCGCCTTGACCTCAGCTTTGCAAGCAGGTGAATTCTACAAACATTTTCTGACTGGCAGAAACATTTTGTTGAAAAGTAATGTAATTAAACTATACCCTTGAAACCAATTTATGGCTGATTCTAACAAAATTAACCTTTTTGAGAAAATTGACAGGCCACTTAGGAAAATCACCAGTAAGTCTGATTTTTAAAAAGTTGAATCCTCACAGCTAGAACTGGCTGCTTCTTTCATCCAAGGCTTCTTTTGTTGGAACATCTTATTGGCCTGCTGTTGATAAAACTGAAGCATTTTATTTCTCCCATCTTCATCTTCCATTGGTTCATTCTATGCTTTAGTGCAGAACATTTGTACTTTCTAAAATATTTGATGAGTTTAAATGGCTTGAATTATTTTGCTTAGAATTTTCTATTTTCTCTAGAATTGACCAATAGGAGATTATGTATTTCTAGAATGTGTTCAAGTTTGCATATAGTACTTGGCACATAGTACCTAATGATCCAAAAAATTTAGCTGTACACATAAATATGTCAGACATATGCCTGCACATATAATCAAGTAATTTTCCAAAGATTTAGGTAGACAGCACGGATATCTATTTGTTTTATTTAGCATCAAATATGTCCCTAGTGGTCCTATGCTGATGAGAGAAAATTTAATGATAAGTGCAATGGGATCCTTATCCTAAAATAAGTCACTATCTAGAAAGAAAACTGCAGCCAACTAACTAGATACTAGCTTTAGAAGGCTCTGTGTGTCCCGATGGTGATGCCCTTATTGTCCATTAGTCCAGAGTGGGGAGAGGAGAGCATGGGTCACTCTATACTAGTACTGGCTCATTCAATGTGGGGTGATGTTTGGGGGGACATGCCAAATGATGCTACAACCAAGTCTAGCCAGTTAGGGGGAAAAAAAACAGCTATAACTTGGATATTTCTATTTAGTATTTTTCAACTTTTTCCTCTCTAAACTCCTGGCTTCAGCTATAGAACTCTACCTTCATTCCACTTGGCCTTGAGCAGAAATAGTAATAGCTATCATTTACTAATGTCAGACAGGCACTGCACTGTGTCCCTGACACAGGGTTGTACATTACATCTCAATGGCAATTGCTAGATGGTGTCATTACCTTCACATAACATAAGCAGAGAAGCAGAAAGACAAAAAATACGTTGGGCCCAGGTAGTCACACTGGGTGGAAACCAATGTCTCCACCACTATTTCCGGGAAATGACACACTAAATCATTTCTCTGGCTGATAAGCACTTTATGTTGTCCCATCTGTCACCTGACACCAAACCCCAGGCCCCCAAAAAAACAGCTATTTCATTTGGAAGGAAAGCCTGAATCCATTGAGTTGGAATGTCAGATATTCTGAAATGATAGTTGCTGGAAATCTGATCTGTACTTTCCTGATCTGATTTAAGCTTGTAAGAAGTAAGCAATGGAACAAATTTAGGTTTAGATTAATATGCAAATTGCTCCCATGACAATCAATAAGGAGATGCTGGTGTCTGCTTCTGACTCACCTGTACCCACTTGAGAGTTGAGTGGCAGACTCCAGACACTCTGGATAAGCCCAGTAATCTCAGCAATCACTGTGCACACATAGGTGGTATGAGTCACCCCAGCTCACAAGCCATGAAGAGTCTTAGGTAACAACCATATTTTTAAGACATTTAATATTCTTTCAAGTAGGATTTCTTCTTTTACCTCCTCTGTAATTCTTTGTAAGCCAGAAGGACAGGTGCTATGTGACCCACAAAACATGGATCCCATATCCTGTGACTACCAGATGACAGAGCTCAACTCACAATAGGGGCTTCTGTTTTCTGTAACGTGCTTTTCTCCTTGGGAGCTATTTCTCATCTTCTACAACCTAATTTGAATGCTGCCTCCTCTTAAAAGTCAACCCACTGTGTGATGTGACTGCTTTCATCTCTGTGCTCTCAAAGCATACAGCAGCTTACTGAACTCCCTGGTAGCCCTTGTGTAAGGATTCTACTTGGAGGACTTCTTTCATTCAGCCAAAGTCCTCAGCATAGCACAGAGGTTGTCACACTACACCATTCAGGACAAATCTGATTCACTGTTTTTGTGTAGCCCCTGAGCTAAGAATAACATATATTTTAAAGACATATCCAAAAAACCTAGAAGAAAAAGAAAGTGTGACAACATCTATATTTGGCCTGCAAAGCCTAAAATCTCTCCTATCTAGCCCTACGCAGAATTATCTTTGAGGCCTGAAAAGCTGAATCTTACATTACTATAAACTAATCCTTGGCCATCTCTTTGTTCAATATTATGGTGTGGGCAGATGGAGCCAATAGGATTTTTAAATATTCCGTTTCTCATTTTTTTCCATGCTCATGCTGGCCTCTCTTTAGACTACCTGATACTATCAGGGGGAGAGTATGTGTGTATACCTTGGCCCCATTTTATTAATTTTTTTGTTAGTATGACTGATTGTATTTTGCTTTTCTTTGTTATTCAGATGCAGATTATATGTAAAGAAATGCAATGATATTAAGTATATAGTTAAAGAAAATCTTATTTTAGGGCTGGAGAGATGGCTTAGCAGTTAAAGCATTTGTATGTGATGCCTAATGATCCAGGTTTGCATCTCCAGTACCCATGTAAACTGAATGCACAAGGTGGTGCCTGTGTCTAGACTTCACTGCCCTAGCACCCTCATTCCTTCTCTCTTCTCTCTCTCTCCTCTCTCTCTCTCCCTCTCTCTCTCTCTTCTCTTCTCTCTTAACTACATAAATAAATATTTAAGAAAATAAAATCTTATTTTAAAAAACAAACCTATTCTTAAGATATAGAACTTTTCCAGCACACCAGGAAATTTCCTCTTATCCCCTCCCAATCTTTTTCATCTATTCCAAATCAAGAAACACTGATATTCTGCATTTATATCTCTATAGATTATTTTTCCTCTTATAAGGAGATGTATTTACTCATTATCGATTGGCTTTGTTTGCTCGCTGTGTTACTGTGGAGGACCCTGCGTATGGTTGCAGGGCCGGTGCGTAGCAGTCCACAAGGGCCAGGGGCCAAATTTTTAGGAATTTTGTAAGCTGATTGTTGAAGACAACCATTCTTAAAAGCTGTTGCATGCAGTTACAATTAGATAAATTATACTGCAAACCAAATGATGCTCAGCATGCACCATTTTCTGATTATTTTCCTACATTCCAATACCTATTCTCCTGAGATTACTTATATTCTCTGTCCTCCTATAATGATGTGATATTGTACTTCTCTTCCCAATTCCATGTCCATTGGTAGCTTCAAATTGGCCATGGTGGGAGCAATTATGCCATGGGAACCAGAAAGCACAACAAAACAGACTCCTGTATTCATGGCTACGGAGCCAGTTGTTCAACATTTCTCAGTAGATGTATCTATGTTGTTGCCTGTCTCTGTAGCTTGTTCATCTTACTGCTGATTAGTCCCCTAATATGTGGTGATTGTGGTCATCAGCTTCCCTTCACTGCAACAGAAGAGCGAAGAAAATCGACTTATAAGAAGAACTATTTATTTTGGCTTGTGGTTTTAGAGTCTCTAAGGCATATGCATGGCAGAAATATGTGGCCAGGGAAAATGCTCACTGCAGGGTGGCTAGAAAGGAAGAGAACAACCAGAGGGAGGAAGCATAGATGTCAAGAGTCCCTTTTCAGGCTCACTTTAAGACCGAATTCTTCCCTCGGGATCCATTCCCTAACATTTCCACCACCACCCAGGCTGGCAACTCTCTACCACCTTATGCTTCCTAATAATGGCCATTATGTGCAATTTCTTTTCCTTTTCTTTCTTTTGTTTTCATTTCTCAATGAATATTTGTGTTGCTTCCATTTTTTGTTAAGTTAGCTAAAGACATGATAAACATTTTTCTACAAGTCTTTTTAGTGATTTGTGTTCCTGCTTATTTTGGTAACTACAATGGGGAGCTGAAAGACATATACTTGGATAGCTGAAGGTAAAGGTAGCATTTTGTGTATTCATTCTGTTTGAGTTCATAATTATTACATGATTTGTATTTGCTTAGCGGAAGATTCTTTTCTATATAATAAAAGAATTTTCAGAATCAGGCTTGCATTATTTCTAAAGAAGTTTCAGTGGATATTTTAATCTTTTCTACTATATCTAATTTGTTTTCTGTATTTGGTTTTTAAGGTTTAGCTCTTGGGAACTTCTGGGTAAGATAGTGGACTAGAAGCTGCCTGTGTGAGCTGGTGAAGGAGAAAGTCAGAATAAGAAAAAAATAGCCTCTACTCCAAAGGCATAAAGGGCTCCAGAAATTCACAAAAATAGTGATGAGATATTTGAAAAGTACAGGGAAAAGACAGATGACAAGCTTTAAAGAAGAAATCTGAGGGCTGGAGGGATGACTTAGAGGTTAAGACACTTGCCTGTGAAGCCTAAAGATCCGGGTTCCATCTCCCAGGACCCATAAGCCAGATGTACAAAGTGGCATGTGCACCTGGAGTTTATTTGCAGGGCTAGAGGCCCTGGAGCATCCATTCTCTCTCTCTCTCTCCATCTGGCCCCCTCTCTCTCAAATAAATATATAAAATAAAATAAAGAATACCAGAAGTCTTTAAAAAAATGCCATGTGTGGTGGCACACACCTTTAATCCCAGCACTCGAGAGGCAAGGTAGGAGGATTGCCGTGAGTTCAAGGCCACCCTGAGACTCAATATTGAATTCCAGGTCAGCCTGAGCTAGAGTGAGACCCTACCTTGAAAAACCAAAATAAATAAATAAATAAATAAATAAATAAATAAATAAATAAAAACAAGAAGCAATCTGAGCCAAGAACAGCTCTGGCACATGGCTCCTGCGGGGAAGAGCTCAGAGCCTGGAGGGGTGCTTGGCTCTCAGCTGCAGCCTTACAACATGGTGATTACTTAGAGGCCTTTGAAGGACAAAGGAGGGTTCTCTGCCTGTACAGGTTAGCATTGTGTCCCCAGAAAAACATTAGCCACCCCAGGAGATATGATCTGGGGAGTAACAGGGGGGGCAAGAGTACCTGCCCAGCCACAGACCACAAAGATAAATGTGGCAGCAGAGGCCCCAGGAGCACAAAGAAAGGAAGTTCTGCTGCACATTGGATACTTAGCCAATACATTTTCATCCCCAATTCAAATCAAGTCCAACTAACCACCCCCCATGCATAAAACTGGTGTTCTTTGATGTTTAAAGACATGAAATGAAGCTACTTGAGGATGGGGAGATGACTCAGTGTTCAGCAAGAATGAGGTCCTGAGAGGGCCTGAGTTAGATCCCCTGCCATCACATAAAAAAAAAAAAAATCAGGCATGGAGCTACAGAGACGGTCTAGTGGTTAAGGAACTTGCCTGCAAAGCCAAAGAACCTAGGTTTGATTCCCCAGGACCCAAGTAAGCCAGACACACAAGGTGGCGCATACGTCTGGAGTTTGTTTTCAGTAGCTAGAGGCCCTGGCATGCCCATTCTCTCTCCATCTTCCTCTCTCTGCTTCTTTCTCTCCATCTCAATTTAATAAATAAAAAAAAATTTTAAATGATAAAAATAAAAATCAGGCATAGCCATGTATGCCTGTGATCTCAGTCCTGTCAGGAACAAGATGAGAGACTGTCTTCTGGTTAAAAAAAAAAAAAAAAGAAAAGCCAGGCGTGGTGCTGCACACCTTTAATCCCAGCACTTGGGAGGCAGAGGTAGGAGGATCGCCATGAGTTCAAGGCCACCCTGAGACTACATAGTGAATTCCAGGTCAGCCTGGACCAGAATGAGACCCTACCTCGAAAAACCAAAAAAAAAAAAAAAAAAATGCAGCCTCAGGTTCAGTGAGAGACTGTCTCAAGTTTAAAATGCTAAAAAGTGACATAGGACACGTGACACGTGACAGCCTTCTTTGGCTTTTGTACGCATGTGCATGGGATGGAATACAGTCTACATACACAAACCCACACCCCACACACCCACACCAGATAAAGAAGCTGATTCAACCCTTCCTCTTTTTATTCTTTTATTTTACTTCACTTTTTTTCCTTTCAACTATACTTTAAGCAATATTTTCAACTTTTTATATATTTTTATTTCATTACCTTTATATATAGCACAGTCTCATTGATGGATGCTAGTAGTATCTGTTTCCAGGAACACTGGGACATTGGTGAAAAGAAGAAATAAAGACAAAAAAAGGGGGGGTGGAGGGAGGGAGAGCAAGAAAGAGAGAAGGAGCTGCAAACTTCCAGGAAAAGACCCCTCAGGGGACAGTCACAGGGGACAGAGCCCCACACCCCTCACAGGACAGTCATAGAAAGTGCTTCATGGAAACCATGATCCTAGACACACCAGAGGTGAAGTTGGGTGACCGCAGAGATCCTGCAGAAACTGGAGCCCACACACAGACTCCCTTCCACAGGGAAGACACGCTATTCTAACTTGTCTGAATGAATGACTGGAGGGTCAGACGCTTGCAAGAGCTTGTTACAAAAGACAACCAAGGGGGGGCTGGAGAGACGGCTTAGCGGTTAAGCGCTTGCCTGTGAAGCCTAAGGACCCCGGTTCGAGGCTCGGTTCCCCAGGTCCCACGTTAGCCAGATGCACAAGGGGGCGCACGCGTCTGGAGTTCGTTTGCAGAGGCTGGTAGCCCTGGCACGCCCATTCTCTCTCTCTCCCTCTATCTGTCTTTCTCTCTGTGTCTGTCGCTCTCAAATAAATAAATAAAAATTAAAAAAAAAATTGGAGCTGTGCATGGTGGCACACGCCTTTAAAAAAAAAAAAAAAGACAACCAAGGGGACCAATTAGGAAGAAACACTGAATGGTGCTGTTTGTTTTTCTTTCATTTTTTTTTCTTGGTTGTGTATGTGTGTGTAGCGTGTGAGATTTTAAGGGTTGGCTATATGCATGTTTATGTGCCCTTGGATCACCTAGGAAAGGATCTGCTTGCTTGGCTGGAATATGACATCTCAGATGCCAACTCCACTGCCCTTCTGTCTGTTCTCATTTGTGCTGGAGTCTCCTACTGACCCCAGAGCTTGCCATTTTCTTTTTCAGTGAGCTCTGGAGATTCTAGGGCCTCTGCTCCCCTAGGACTAGGGTTACAGATTTGTGTGTATTTGTATTCTCAGCTATTTATACGGGTCCTGGGGCTCAAGCTGCAGTGAGCTCATGGGCCTGCTCAGGCCCTCACGCTGGACAGGGAGTGCTCTTTAACTGTTGCGCCATCTTTCCAGTTCCTATTCTTACATTTATTTACATTTGTATTCTTCACTTTCCACTTGCTTTGTTTTAGCTTTATCTCATTTAAACAGGACTTTGTGTATGTTCTTTCATCTTCTGTCCATATTTTATATTTTCTTTGTTGTTTCTCATGCCTCTAATCCATACCCTTGCCTTCTTACTCATCCTTTACACCCACTTTTCCCCTTTTCCAATTTCCTCTTTTTACGTATTAATTATTGATATAAAAACAGAGGATAAAGGACTCAGAAATAAACCCATATAACTATAGCCACCTAATTTTTTTATAGAGGTGTCAAAAACTTGCACTGGGGCTGAGGAGATGGCTCAGCAGTTAAAGGTACTTGCTTATAAAGCCTCGCAGCCCAGGGTTCACCTCCTCAGCATCCATGTAAAGGCAGAAACACAAATGACACAGATGCCTGGAGCTCATTTGCAGCAGCAAAAGGCCCTGGAATGCCCATACTCTTCTCCCTCTCTCTCTCTCTCTAAGTAAATAAATAAATAAGCAAAAATATGCGTTGGAAAAGAAAGGCAGTCTCTTCTACAAATGTTACTGGGAAAAGCTTGGTACCCAACATATGCAAAAAACTAAATGGTCCAAAAAAAGTTAATTCAAAATTCATCAAAGACTTTAAAAACTGAAAGGAAAGATTAAGTTCAAAATATATAGGTATAGACAGAGATTTCCTGAAGAGAATTTCCAGTGCCATGGGAAATAACCCCAGGCATTGACAGAATTACGAAAAATAAGAAAGCTCCGCTCAGTGAAGGAAACAACGGCCGGGTGACAGGACAGTCCAAGAGCTGCAGCACTTTCCAAGTGCGTGGCGCACAGGAACTACAATATGTAAAGAGCTATAACATTAAACACAAAAACACGAACCTCCCAACTCATCAATGAAATAAAAATCAAAGGTAAAATTTAAACAGTGTTATCCACTAAAGAAATGCAACAAAAATTGCTTGGGGATTCCATATCACCTGAGGCATCAAGAAGAGAAACACATGTTGATGAGGATGTGGGGAAAGAGGAACCTGAGGCCACTGCTAGGAAGAATGTGCACTGAGATGGCTACTGTGGAAACCAGCATGGGGGTTCTCAAACTCTAAAACTTGCCTATAAAGCACCACAGCTTGGGTTTGATTCCCCAGTGCCCACATAAAGCCAGATGCACAAAGTGGCACATACATCTGGAGTTCATTTGCAGTGTTAGGAAGCCCTGCACTCACCCTATCTCTCTCTCTCTCTCTCTCTCTCTCTCTCTCTCTCTCTCTCTCTCTCTCTCTCTCTCTCCCTTTCTCTCCTTGCAAATTAATAAAAATATTTTTAAAGTAAGAAAGGAAGGAAGGACTTTGGCTCGCTGTTTGGAGACTTTCAGTTCATGGTTAGTGGACCCTGCTGCTTTGGGCCCATGGTGAAGCAGGATGTCGTGGTGGGAACACGTGGTAGAGAAACCTTCAATTCCAGCACTCGGGAGGCAGAGGCAGGACGATCACCATGAGTTCGAGGCCACTCTGAGATTACATAATGAATAAAACAGTTAATTCATAGTTTTGCTAGTTTTATATTTTTATGGCAAGACAAGTATATGCTACTTTGTCATTGCAAAAATGGGAAACTAGTATCCAGTGATCTACTCTGAGATTGAGCTCAGCTTTTCCCTTTCCCCATTTCCCTTGTAAAATCATCTATTTGTTTTCCATATTTCACACTGACCCATATTGCACCTGACTTCGTCAATATGCGTGTCAGACACTCACTCTTGGGTTCTGAGAGTAGAGACCGATTAGTCTGGCAGAGAACACAGAAGTCATTCAATAACTGTTCTGTAATGATTTGAAAATAAATAGGATCAATGCTTCCCACTTAAACTATAGCATGCATGCCTACTTACAGAATCACTCTAAGTGTCCTACGTATATGAAAACCTTTTGAGTCACTTGATAAAATTATAAGATAGAACTGCAGACTGGTGTTGTGTTAGCTTGGAAACACTCAGATCTACAAGGACAGGAGACACTGCTTTGGTTTGAGAGAACAATGCCCCAGGTAATAGCAAGTTTGCTCTTATGTAGAAATGGGTAAGCTCTGGCATACTGGCACAGAAGGGCCAGGAAGGGAAAAGAAGTTTGTTTGTCAGTAAGTGAGAGGGAACTGTTTATTAGCTCACCCCCTCTGTGTGTACGTGTCTCGTCTATCTCCCTCTGCTTACAAATAAATAATTTTTTTTTAAAAAACAGCAGTTATATCTGCCACATAGGGGTTAACAAAGACTCTTGAGACAGATATTGCTAATGTCAAATATACTGTCTGCCACTTAGAATTTGCAAATAAGGTTATTATTTTAAAAAATGAATGAGTAATTAGAAAAAGGAAAATTTATGAGACTGACATGCTGCCTACCGCACTGAGGGTGCTTTCAGAAATGAAGACCTCTGTACAACATGTGAAGCCATTCTGTCTTTCACTGAATATTACTTTGAGAGCACACAAAGAAATTTTCCATGTAATATCACTTGTTAGTTCACCAGCAGGGCATCACTAAATGATCTATCTTCCATCAACAGAAGATTAACTTCATTAAGGAACCCTGCCCAACTCAGAGTTAAACATAATCTAGCGAACTCAGAAAGAGTTCGTAGAAGACTGATAAAAAGGAATTAAACAGACTTCTGGGGTGTGCTTAAAAGATTAGATACTGTTTCAATTTGAAGATCAGAAAGTGTATATAAATTTCCAGGCGATGGAAATATAGTATGCAGGGGTTGTTACTCATGAGCCAGATCCACTGAAACAGAAAAAGAAAGCTGAAAGGGTGAAAAGGAAAACACTTACACCAAATCTAAGGAAAATCCCAGAGGAACCAGAATTTGGAACAAATAAGAATAACAACATACTCGTCTCTCTGTAGGCTAAGTTTCTGGTCTTAAGTCCAAAAGAATGATAATCATTCTTTCTTGTCACTATGACCAAATACCTGATGAGGAGAAATCTAAGGGAGAAGTTTATTTTGGTTCATGCTTTGAGAGGATATGGTCCATAAGGCATGAAAGAATGATGGCAAGTGACTGGCAATGGGAGGGGCAGCCCCACCTGCACCTATCACCTTGGGCCAAGAATGGAGCAAAGGGGAATGCGGGCACCTGGCTGGCCTACGAGTTAACCTTCTCCTTGCTGCGAGCAAATGCCCATACAGCAGCAACTTACGGAAGGAAGAGGGTTTATTTGGGCCCACAGTTCCAGAGGGTAGAGACCGTTATGGCAAGGAAGGCCTGGCAGGACAGAGTGGCAAGCTGATGTCACCACTCACTAGCGTCAGGAAGCAGAGAAAGAGCCAAAAGTGGCGCTGGACTATAAAACCTCCAGGGCTGCCCCTAACAGCCTACTTCTTCCAACACAGTTCCCCTCCAACAAGTTCCACCACCATCCCAAATGGCTCTGGACCATGCCTACAGGTGTGCATTACATTCAAATCACCAAAGTTAGCTTTTTACTTTTTCCCTTTTTTGTTTTCTGACTAAGACCCTAGCCCATGACATGGTACCACACAAATTCAGGGTGATCTTTCCTCCCTCAGTAATATTCCCTGGGAATGTCCTCATGGGCAAACCAAAGGTGTGCCTCACTAATGCCCTGAATTTTTGTTAATCCTATCAAAACAACTTGATACCCAAACACATCACTCAAATTGTATCACACTCCCCTCAGCCCTTAAAGTCTCATAAGAACATTAGTCTATCTCTAAGCATCCCCAAAATCTTAGCAGTTCTAACATCAGGTTGGAGGATAACCCAGTTGGTAAGTTGCTTGCCTCTTGCATGTGAGGGCCTGAGCTCAATCCCCAGTGCTCACATAAACGCTGGGTATGGTGGCACATACCACTAATTGCAACAGTAAGTTGGCAGAGACAAGAGGATGACCTGGGGTTTGAAAGATGGCTTAGCAGTTAAGGTGCTGGTCTGCAAAGCCTAAGGACCCATGTTCGACCCTCTAGAACCCATGGTAAGCCAAATGCACAAAGATGAGGCAAGTGCCAGGTCACACATGCCTACTAGGTGGTACAAGTGTCTAGAGTTTGATTGCAGTGGCTGCAGCCCAGGCATTCTCACTCTGTCTCTCTCTGTATGCCTCTGCCTCTCTCTCCCCAAAAATGAAGGATCCCTGGAGCACACTAGCCTAATTGTTGACCTCCAGGCCAATGACAGACCCTGTCTTAAAAACGGTGGGCAAGAGGATTGATGACAATAAAAGCCCCATTGCAGTATCTCCATCAGCAGTTTTCTCTCTGCGTGGGTGCATGGTAACACCCACCCCCCCACGAAGCAAACCACTGGTCTGATGTCAGTAATGGTAACATGGAAGCTTCCAAAATGGGAATGGCCAAAAAAAAAAAAAAAAAAAAAAAAAAAAAAAGAGCTTTCCCAGAGACTAGGCTATTTCTAAGAAACATAATCAGCGGCCCTCAGACGACACTGGGCCTGACTGAGAATGAAATACGTGTGTATCTTAAAATATACTCAAATCAAGGTGATTTGAAAATTCAACTTGGGACCCACTGAGTCTCAGGATTATAGTTCTACTTCAGAAAAACTCTTCTCTTGTTGTTGAGATGGGGACTCACCATGGTGTCCAGGGTACCTTAACCTTCTGGTTTGAGAACCATCTGGCCTCCATCTGGCCTGGGTAGCAGGACTGTGGGTCTGATGTACACTGTGCCCAGTGGCTTTCTGTGTGTATCACCAAGATCATTTTGGTAGTGGGGTGCAATCATTATTTTTCAATAAAATGTTATCTAAGCAAAAAAAAAAAAAAAAAAAAAAAAGGTGGCAGTGTACCTGAAGGTAACACCTAAGGTTATTCTCATATTTCCACATGCACATGCACATACACACACAAACACACACACACACACACATACACCACATACCCACATGCCTACACACATGCATGGACACATCCATACAAAATACAGTTCTAACATATTATTCAAAAATCTCAAATTCAGAGGCTAGGGAGATGACAGCAATTAAAGGCACTTGCTTGGAAAACCTGCCAGCCCAGGTTCAGTTCCTCAGTACCCATGGAAAGCCAGAGACACAAAGAGAAGTGGCCCATGTGTGTGGGCAAGAGGCCCAGCATGACCATAACTCCCCCCCCCCCACAATCTCTCTCTTTCTCAAATAATTAATGAATATTTTTCAATCCCAAATTCAGCGTCTCTTCTAAAATTAAGGTAATCTTTTAGCTGCAAGTTCCCAAGAAATCAAAAAGAGTAGGACTAGAGAGGTTGCTCAGTAGGTTAAGGTTCTCTCTTCCAAAGCCTAATGACCTAAGTTTGATTCCCCAGTACCAACATAAAGTCAAATGGCACATGCATCTGGAGTTCCTTTGCAGCAGCTGGAGACTGTGGTGCACCTATTCTCTCTATATGTCTCTCACTCTCTTTCTCTCTTGGTCTTCCTCTGTCTCTCTTCAATCTATCTCTTCCTGCTTGCAAATAAATAAATAAACCATATTTAAAAAGTAGGCTGAGGAGAGATGGCTCAGTAGTAAAGGCACTCGCTTGTGATGCTTGTTGGCCCAGGTTTGATTTCCCCCATTCCCTATAGAAAGCCAGATGAAAAAGGGCACACGTGTGGCACATGTGTGCTCATATATACATGTACATATCCATGCACACATGAAAATGAATTAATACAATCTTACATATTTGCACTATACAATAGTACAGAGTCATCATTCCTATTCCACAAGAGAGGGACAGGAGAATAGCAAGGGGAGATCAGACCAAAACATAAAAACCAGCAAGGTAAACACTTAACCTTCCATATCTGTTCCCAGTATCTAGGGCTCATGGCAACATCATTTGGCCTCCAACAGGCTTGAGTGTTTTGTCCCCCCACTTCTTCTGCCTGAAGCACATGTGACCTTTCTCTAAGGCTGGCTCCACCCATTGCCTACACCTCTCGGCAGCAAGTAGCCCACCTTTCTGGCATCTCCAATCTCCTGGGGTCTCCATTGCAACACAAGCTTCATCTTCACTGGTTCACACAGTAGCCTCTCAGGACCTCCTTGGAGGGAATCTAACCCTGCCACATTTTTCCTGTCCTCACTGGTTTTCTGGAACCTTGGCAAAGGCGTCCATCATTCACTCAGTTTTGTACCTTACACACCTGTAAAACCAGCATCACATGAACAATACCAAGTTCTACCTCCAGATCAAGATGTAGCCCAGCCCTCTTGGATAACAGCTGCAGTGGCCTCTGTATGCTTTCATGACTGAACTTGGTGACACACTTCCCTAGGTGACCCTGCTGGAGTGCATTTCCCCAGTGGCTTTCTTCACTAAGTGACTGTCTTATCAAATGACAGTTTCTAAAATGAGCCTACATTGTTATATCCAATGCAAACGCCATGGCTTCTTTTGATGATGCTAATATCTTTAACAATTGCAAAAGTTTTGTTCAAACTCTCTGCAGTTTAAACTCATTCAGTGTTCTTTCTTTGCCAAACTCTACATTCCTCATTTCTTCTGCTCTTTCTCACTGTAACTCTTACTGCAAAAGAAGAGTAATAACCCTGTTTGGCTGTTTTGAAATGTCCTTAGTGTAGTTAACTTCACATTGCTGTTACAAAACTCTTGACAAAACCATCTGATAGGAGTAAAAGGTTTATGTTTGGCTTACGGTCTTGGAAAATTCATCTTGGTAGGAGAGGATGTTAGAGGCTGGGCGTCACCTCTTGCCACAGCGGGTGGTATAGAGCAGCCAGAGTGACCTGAGCCCCTGCTGGCAAGAGGAGCTGGTTCTAACACCTGGAAGCCTTCCCCTAACAAAACACCTCCTCCAGCAAACTGCATCTCCCAAACTTCCACCAGCTGGAGACCAAGTGTCCAAAACACATGAAGCTATGTGGACATTTTACAATCAAACTACCATGATCCTCCACAAAACAATTGAGTCCATTATTTTTTAATTCAGCCTAAATCAAATACCGTCAGTTTTGTTTTATTTTTTTTCCCCCAGAATTTAACAGTAAATCCTCCTATTCAATTTGGGGTACAGTCCTTATTCCTTCTGAACTGTCATGAGCCCTGCCTCTGTTGGCACTGTAGCTACCCACATATTTTATTTATTTGAAAGTGAGAGAGAAAGAGAGAGAACGAAACAGATAGGGAGGAAGAATGGGTGCGCCAGGGCCTCCAACCACTGCAAACAAAGTCCAGACACATGTGCCACCTTGTGTATCTGGCTTTACATAGGTACTGGGAAATCGAACCCGAGTCCTTTGGCTTTGCAGGAAAGTGCCTTAACCACTAAGCCATCTCTCCAGCCCACATTACTTATTTTTCTCATCCCTGAGAAAAAGCAACTTAAGAAAAGAGGTGCACCTTGGCTCATGGTCCGAGAGGGTGTGGTCCCTTGTGGCAGGGAGGCGGGCAGGGGGTTCAGTGGCGGCAGGGGTGGCAGCTGCTCACTCACGCCTCAGAAGCAGAGGAAGCAGAGCACTGGCCGGCCTTCTCTAGTTAATTCTGACATGCCGCGAGAGGCAGGCCTGCAGATGCAGTGTGAGGAGCTGCCTCGCATGCCCACTGTCACGCCCTCTCACCTCGACGGACGGTCTCCCTTCTCCGACCATGAGCCAAAATGTATCCTCCTCCCCTTACGTTGCTTTTGTTGCGTGTTTTGTCACAGAAAGAGAAGCAATTAACTTTTTACATTTCAACCATGTGTTTTTTAGAGCCACAAAATGTTGGCCAAGATAAAGCAACTTTCATTCTAAAAGAAAAAAAACCTTGATGGCCAAACATCTGCTGGGTTTATTACAGGGTACCGAGTTGTGAGAATGTAAGTGAAGAAATAGTCATACTGAAGGAGAAAAAGAGGAAGCCAGCCTCTTTTTGGCAGTTTCAGTTAGAGATGGAGGCCCAAAGAGAACCAGGAGATGCCACCTCACCCTGGCTCAGGGACCATAATGAAACTCATATCTGATGGAGACTGGTCTACAGCACCCCCTGCTGTCCACAGACTAACATGCCACCTTAAATAAACTGCCCAGGTGAGCTGGCCCTAGGGTCTACCCTCCAAATCTAGAAACCAATCCAGTCTTCCCCTCACATACCTGCATCTGACACAACAAAGGCTGTGGGCTTCCTGCCCCTCCCTTTCTCTTGGTGGGACATTTGGTGGGAATGCTCCCACCCCACCCACACCCCTGACTTTACCCTGTGCTGTTTGGACACACATGAGTCCGGCCTCTGTGGGGAGCATAGCATTGGTTCTTGATCTGCACTTTTCTGCTTGCCTCTGTTCATAGTTTGGAGTCATTTCACACTTTGATTACTTGTATTATTTTCTTCCAGTCTCCAACTCTACCACATGCATACTTCCCTTATACTCCAGATCTACCACGTGGGTGCTCTCACCAACTCTAGGCTTGCCCCCTGTGCAAGTTCTTGACACTCAGAGTAACCATGAGTGTAACTCTCATTTCTCCTCTGAATCTCTTGGTCTCTGCTCTGATATTTGTCCTCTCATTTTTCCTTGAGCTTCGCCATTTGCCTTCTTAACTTCCCCCCACCAGAAGTCACATGCCAGATGTGATGCACATTCCTCCTAAGTCTCCATACACAAGCTCCTAGATTCTACCTTCCGTGCTCGCAGCTTAACTCCAATCTCTCTTTAAAAACATCACTTTCAAGACTTCCAGCCAAGATGGCAACCGCCTAGCTGCGCTGCAAATCCTGGGGAAAGAAAGGCAAGACATTAAGGTTTTCTGAGTCTTCTTAACAGTGGGAGGGCAGGAGGGTGGGGGACAGGGAATCGTGGATCCTCTCAGGGGCAGGTAGACCATCCCTAACACCAAATAGCCATCACGCCCAAGATGGCAGCCCCACGCCCCACCGCTGCAGACCCATGCCCGGCTGACATGAACCCATGCCCCACCAACACTGACGCGCCCACCTCTGTGCTCCAATCGCACACCAATCCTTGTGTGCGGAAGCTTAAACTACTCTGCACACTTGCCCACATTACTGTTCAGCGAGCCCAGTCCCACAGCAACTGCCACACAAGCCCAGATTGTATCTCTCAATTGCGCCAGCTCAGGTGCCCTCCCCTACCTGTCGGCCACGCCCGCCATCCTACATTCTCCTGTGGCAGGGGAGCACAGACTATTTCCGGGTCCCAGTGTTCCCAGCCAGAGTTTGGGCTGCTTCAGGACTTGGTACCTCAGTCCCTTTCCAAGCTCCAATGCAGGCAGTTTTGGTGCATTACTGCTTGAAAATTCAGGCAAATTTGGCACCCCTGTCAGGCAGTAGATAGGCAGCTTTGGCAAGTGGGAGCCAAAGCCCATACTTGGCAACTGCCCCAGGCTGCCTCAGATTCCCATTGCACTAGAGCCCAGGCTGATCCACCCACCTACCTGCCCATACACTGTGATGGGCAGACCACAGCGGAAAAGAAATAACATGAAAAATCAAATGCAAGAAAACCCAGTTAGACCACCCAGTCCTACAACGAATGTATCAAACCAAAATATAGAAGAGTTATTAGGATCAGAACATTGAATTGAAGCTATGAGCAATGCAACCCTGACCAGAACCTACTGGTAGAACTTGAGGAAAGCAACAAAGGACCGATAATCGTGTGGATGCTACCATCACTAAGCTAGAATAATCTGATAAGAGCTTGGAAAGCATTAAAATAGAGTTAAGAGTTTGAGGGAGAGTGAAAAAAAAGGAGGACCTTAAAAATCAGCTGGCCATACTAAATGAAGACATAAAGAAATGCAAGGATGAATTCCAAGAATCATCAAGAAAATGATATGAGAAGGGAGCTTGACAGAGCAATGGAAATGATACATAGAAAAGTAGTAGAAAATTCAAACTTAATCGAACAAGTCCAAAACTCTCTAGAGGCTCTCAAAAATAGAGTCAGCGAAGTGGAGGATAGAAACTCTGATCTGGAAGACAAGATGGAAGAAACAGTTCGAGAGTTCAAAAACTTCAGTAAGTTCGAAAGTTCCTACGAACAGAACATGAGGGAATTGTGGGATACACTTAAACGTCCTAATTTCAGAATCATTGGAATACCAGAAGGAGAAGAAATTCAGACCATAGGCATGGAGAACTTATTTAACAAAATAATTGAAGAAAACATCCCCAGTCTATTAAAAGAATGGCCCATCGAGATACAAGAAGCCAACAGAACTCCAAACAGACTGGACCAAAGGAGAAACTCTCCAAGACATATTATCATTAAGACTTTAAACATTGGCACCAAAGAGAAAATCCTAAAAGCAGCTAGGGAAAAACAGCACACCACTTTCAAAGGTAATCCCATCAGAATTACTTCAGACTTCTCACTGGAAACCCTGAAAGCTAGAAGGGCCTGGAGTGAAACTCTCCAAAGTCATAGAACCTGTGGATTCCAACCCAAACTACTCTACCTGGCAAAAGTATCCCTCATAATAGATGGTGACAGAAAAACTTTCCATGACAAAACTCAGCCTTACAATTATATGAACACAAAACCAAACCTACAGAGAGTATTTCAGGAAATTCTCCCCAAAGAAGAAACAAATAACCAAACTCAAATGCCTACAAGAAGCAGATCACAACAACCAAAACCAGAGTAAGCACAAAAAACATCAAAGCCCATGAAAACACCAGCACACATCTACCACCACAATATGGCAGGGATAAAATCAAATCTCACAGTCATTACCCTAAATATTAGTGGCGTTAATCCACCCATCAAGAGACACAAGATAACTCAATGGATCAAAAAATTAGACACCTCAATCTGTTGCCTTCAAGAAATCCACCTCACCACTAAAGACAGACATCTCCTCAGAGTAAAGGGGTGGAAGACAATAATCCAAGCCAATGGGAACAAGAAACAAGCAGGTGTAGCTATATTAATGTCAGATAAAATAGACTTCAAACCAAAAATAATCAAAAAAGACAAAGAAGACTACTTCCTACTCATCAAGGGAATGATCCATCAAGAGGATATTACAATCATAAATTTGTATGCACCAAACACAGGGGCACCACAGTTCATAAAACAAAACCTACTCGACAATAAAACAGAAATTACCACCAACACCATCATAGCTGAGGACTTCAGTATACCATTATCAGTAATAGACAGATCATCCAAACAGAAACTTAACAGGGAAGTAAGAGAGCTCAACAAAACCATAGAGCACTTAGGCCTAATGGACATTTGCAGAACTTTCCATCCCAAATCCACAAACTACACATTCTTCTCAGCAGCCCATGGAACATTCTCTAAAATAGACCATATACTGGGTCACAAACACTGCCTCCACATATTTAGGAAAATTGACATAATTGCCTGCATGATATCAGATCACAATGCTATATTACTAGAAATCAACAACAAAAGACCCACCAAGAATCCCAACGGCACCTGGAAACTGAATAGCATACTCTTACACAATAAATGGATAGTGGATGAAATAAAAAATGAAATTGCAAAATTCCTGGAATTGAATGACAATGAGAACACATCATACCAAAACTTATGGGACATGTTGAAGGCAGTCCTCAAGGGAAAATTCATAGCACTCAATGCCTTCATAAAAAAGACATAAATATAACCTAACCATCCACCTAAAGGCACTGGAAAAAAAAAAAAAAAACAAGAAAAGTCCAACCCAAAGAGCTCCAGAAGGAAAGAAATGATTAAAATTAGAGCAAAAATTAATGAATTGGAAACCAAGGAAACAATTAAGACAATTGACAAAACAAAGAGCTGGTTCTTTGAAAAAATAAACAAGATTGACAAACCCCTGGCCAATTTGATCAAGCAAAAAAAGGAGAAGCTTCAAATTAACAAAATTCAAAATGAAAAAGGAGAGATCACAACAGGCATAAGTGAAATTGGGAGAATAATCAGGCCTTATTTCAAAAACCTCTACTCCACAAAACTGGATAATGTGGAGGAGATGGATAAAGTCCTGGACACATACCATCTATCAAAGCTAAACTCAGAGCAGATCAATTACCTCAATGAACCCATCACACTCATGGAGATTGAAAAAGTAATAAAAAAAACCTCCCCAAAAAGAAGAGTCCAGGACCAGATGGCTTCTCAGCTGAATTCTATCAAACTTTCATGGAAGAACTCAAACCAATCTTCCTAAAACTGTGCCACACAATTGAAGAACAGGGAAAGCTACCCAACTCTTTTTATGAAGCTAGTATCACCCTAATTCCAAAACCAGGCAGAGATGGCACAAGAAAAGAAAACTACCGGCCTATTTCCCTAATGAACTTAGATGCAAAGATCCTGAACAAAATCCTCGCAAACCAAATCCAACAACACATCAAAAGTATTATCCACCTTGACCAAGTGGGATTTATCCCAAGAACCCAAGAGTGGTTCAACATACGGAAATTTGTCAATGTAATACACCACATATACAAGATTAAACATAAAATCCACATGATCATTTCAATAGATGCAGAAAAGGCCTTTGACAAGATACAACATCACTTCATGATCAAAACATTGGAGAGAATTGACACGGTTGCTTCATATCTTAACATAATAAAGGCAATATACAAAGCTCCGAAGGCCCAACTAATACTTAATGGAGAGAGACTGGAGGAATTCCCATTAAGATTAGGAACAAGACAGGGTTGTCCTCTCTCACCTCTGCTTTTCAATATAGTACTGGAAGTCCTAGCTCAAGCAATAAGACAGGAGAAGGAAATAAAAGGGATACAATTTGGAAAGGAAGAAGTTAAGTTAGCTCTATTCACTGATGACATGATTGTATATGTAAGAGACCCGAGAGACTCCTCCCAAAACTCCTGAAGGTGATTAACTCCTATAGCAAAGTAGCAGGATACAAAATCAATGCACAGAAATCAGTAGCCTTTCTATATGCAAATGACAAAGATACAGAGAAAGAAATAGGGACATAGTCCCATTTTCAATAGCAACAAAAAAAAAAATACCTTGGAATAATGTTAACCAAGGAAGTGAAAAATCTATACAATGAAAACATAGAAACACTCAAAAAAGAAATTGAGGAGGACTTGAGAACATGGAAAGACCTCCCATGCTCCTGGATAGGCAGAATTAATGTTGTGAAGATGACAATCCTAACAAGGGCAATATATAGATTTAATGCAATTCCAATTAAAATCCCTACAGTGTTCTTCACAGAGATAGAATAAATGATCTCAAATTTCATATGGAAAGGCAGAAGGCCTCGCATATCCAAACATATACTCAGCAAAAGAAATACCTCTGGTGGCATCACCATACCTGATATAAAGCTATATTACAAAGCCATAGTAATAAAAACAGCATGGTACTGGCATAAAAACAGGAGTATAGACCAATGGAATAGACTTGAGGACCTGGGCTTTGGATCAAGTAACTATAGCTACTTGATATTCGACAAAGGCCCAAACAATATAGGCTGGAAAAAAGATAGCATCTTCAACAAATGGTGCTGGACAAACTGGATAACCACATGAAGGAAACTGAAACTTGATCAACACATTTCACCATGCACTACACTCAAATCCAAATGGATCAAAGACCTCAATATAAGACCAGAAACTCGAATTCTACTGGAAAAAAATTTAGGAAGTACTTTCCATGATATAGAAATGGAAAAAGACTTCCTGAACAAAACCCCAGTAGCTCATGATCTTATACAGGCACTCAATTAATGGGATCACATGAAGCTGAAGAGTTTCTTTACAGACAAGCATACAATAAGCAAAACCAATAGATTACCCACAGAATGGGAGAAAATATTTGCAGGTTATTCAACTGATAGAGGCCTGTTGCAGTCCGGTTCGCATTGCTGGTAGAAATCACCTAACCAAGAGCAGCTTCTGGGAAAAAGAGTTTTATTTTGGCTTACAGGCTCGAGGGGAAGCTCCACGATGGCAGGGGAAAACGATGGCATGAGCAGAGGGTGGACATCATCCCCTGGCCAACATAAGATGGACCACAGCACAGGAGGGTGTGCCAAACACTGGCATGGGGAAACTGGCTATAAAGCCCATAAGCCCGCCCCCAACAATACACTCCCTTCAGGAGGCATTAATTCCCAAATATCCATCAGCTGGGGAGCTAGCATTCAGAACACCTAAGTTTATGGGGGACACCTGAATCAAATCACCACAAGGCCTAATCTCTAGAATCTACAAAAACTCAAAAATCTAAACAGTAAGAAGTCAAACACCCCACTCACAAAATGGGGCAAAGAGCTGAACAGGCAGTTCACAGAGGAAGAAACACAAATGGCAAACACACACTTAAGAAAATGTTCATCACCCCTAATCATCAGAGAAATGCAAATTAAAACAACTATGAGATTCCACCTTACCCCAATGAGGATAGCAAATAACAAAAACTCAAATGAAAATAAATGCTGGCAAGGATGTGGAGAAGTAGGAACACTCATCCACTGTTGGTGGGAATGTAGGATGGTACAACCACTTTGGAAAGCAATATGGAGATTCCTGAAAAAGATGACTATAGAGATGCCAATAGACCCAGTTATTCCCTTACTGGGCATCTACCCTAAAACCTTCAAACCACAGGCCAGAGAGATTTGCTCAACCATGTTTGTAGTGGCTCAATTCGTAATAGCTAAGAGCTGGAATCAATCCAGATGTCCATCACTAGAAGTATGGATAACTAAGATGTGGTATATCTACACAATGGAATTCTACACAGCAGTAAGAAAAAAAATGACACAAAGAAATTTGAGGGAAAATGGGTGAACCTGGAACAGATCATTCTCAGTGAACTTACCCAATCACAGAAAAAAAATCACCACATGGTCTCACTCATCTACAGACCCTAACCTGAATCTACCCAAAATACCTTACATACCCAGTAAGCATCTCATGGACTAGACACTAGGATGGATGGAGAGGGAGGGGAGGGCATCAAAGGGGTAGGAAACACTAATCTAGACCCAAAAGGCAATGGTACCATAAAAATCTCCTTCCTAAAAGGGAGACCAAATGGTTGAACCTTCACCAGGCCCTTACAGGAAACACCTGAACCACAAGACACTGTAGAGGGTAGGATCAAGTCTAACCTAAACCTTCTACATCTTCCATCCCTCCCTCTCCCTCTCCCCCTGTCATTCTCTCTCTCTCTCTCTTTCTCCTCTCTAACTCTTGTATATTAGTTATATTTTTCCGCATTTTCTTAGTGGACACTGACCTGTAACTCCCAGTACCAGCATGGGGCTATCTTCCACAATGAGCTTTTGATCAGAGAAACCTACAACCTTTCCTAAAAGAATGACAGATTTCTGTCAGAGTACTTGATGACCCACCAAAGGTTAGTGGTAAGACCCTATTGCTGAAGACTCCATATGCAGCTGACACATAAAACAGAATGACATGGTTGAAAGCCAGGAGAGAGTCAGTCCCCAGACAGTCAACATATCTAGTGCCAGAAGGTCCTACATGGGCGACTGGGGGAAATGACTAATATCTGTCCAAGCAACTCATGGTCTAACCTACTTAGCAACAAATAACCTGCTGTGATGCCCACACAAGTGCAATAGTGGCACACAGCCATGGTGGGGAACCAACTGCTCTTGATTTGGCTAACTGATCCCCTCAGTGGTACAGGACCCATAGCTGGAGCTGAAAAACAAGTCAGAATCATATCCAAACATAAGCCCTCTCTCCAATATCAAGCTACCATCAATCATGGGCTACAAGAGGGCCTACACCTATTAAACTCTCCATTAAAAAAAAAGTAAGGGTTATTTCATTTGTCCTGGAGCTAACTTACTCTCAGTTGGAGAATCTTCTTCTCTTTTTCAGATAGATGCAGATCCTATGGAGAGAGCCACCCCATCATACCTCAAAAGGGCCCCGGCTGAAACTAAGGAAAATTGGCGAAACAAGGAAGGGTGCTGTTTTCCTGATGAACCGGATACCAGCACAAGGGGGAAGGAGACCAACACAGAGAAAAATCAACTCCTACCAAATAGAGAGCCAGAGCCTCAGAGACCCCCAACCCCTCATCATTGAAGCAGACCAAAAATGAACCCAACAAAGCTCAGGGAAATTTTGTGGAAGAGGGGGAGGAAAGAATGTCAGAGCCACATGTTGGGTCAGGATATGCAGAGACATTTATCATACCAATAGCTGTGGGCTAACTCCACAAGGCATGACCCATATACCTCAACAAGGAGGGGCCAATGGGGAGGGGATAGGTCATGGATGAACCTAATAATGGTACCAAACTGCCTGTATTTGCTGAATAGAAAACTAATTTTAAAAATGCAAAAAAAAAAAAGAAACAAAAATAAATAAATAAACCCACATCACTTTCTTTTAAATGAGGTTTATTATCTCCCTCCATGTGCTTGAGGCTGTCCTCCAGTCTTCTCTAAAAGCCTCAGTTTTTCTTGAAAGGAATCTTATAAACTATGCAGTGTTTTCCACATGAAAACATGTTTCCTACTCCCCACGTGTTTATGACTCTGTTCTAGTCTCTCTTCCTAGATCCCAATCTCCCTTAAACAAACTCCATAATTTGTGACTCCCCCTAAATAAACTTAATAATTCATAATTTATCCTTCTTGAGTCTGTCTTATTAATTTTTTATTAAAGGTATGACAGAACACAAACCTTGGGGTTCATAAATTCTGGGGGACCCCTCCTGAACCTTAAAATCCTACAACAATATAAAACCCTAGAAGTTGGTAGAATCCTACTGGGTAGAGGACTGCTGAAGAGACAGGTGGTGGATGTTCATTAGAAAAATGCCTGAAATGTTGTTAAGGGCGATAGCACCCAGTTGGAAATGATTTACATATTAATATAAGACTGGCATAGTAATGAAGTCTTCTGTGGGGACCAGACAAGATCCCATTTGGCTAAGCTTTCTGATGCATATAATTAATTATTGGGAACAAGAGAGATGAGTAGGAAGCAGATATCAGAAGCCCTGAGTCACTGTGCAAAGGCTAATAGAAACTCCTTCACAGGGCAGGAAGTGTGTCCAAGACATGTTGGGAAAAGATGATTCATCTTGAGTGTCAGCGCTCTTAAACTGACAGTCAAAGACCTCAGTGGCTCCCTGAGAAATAGTCTGAGGCCAGGTCTCTTTGTACATTGGGGAAAGGGCTATGAGCAAGCAATGAGTCTCCTATGGCCACTGAGAGGACTTTTGGGCTAGGTTCTCCAGGTGTTCGGCTACTGGACATCTCTAGTGCTTCTGGAGTGTCAAGATTCTAAGAATCCATGCACACTGAAAATTTGTGCTTGTATTGAACACATCATTTATTTTTGTGGGCTCAAGACTCACTTTCATTTCTATTTTGTTGACTGTACAATAGCCATGCAGGTTATGTGGTCTTGAGTGTCTTAATTCATTGAAACCCTTTTAAAGTAATAAGAAAGTGAAAGAAAAATAACAACTTGAAGAAGACCAATAATTTGAATGAGATTATCTGAAAAGGTACCCATTATTTCTGTCAGGTTTGGGGTCCACAAGAGAGCATGCAGACAGACAGTTTCTTGAGTACAAGGTTTGATTTACCTTCAGGAAAAACAAACAAAGCTTTACTTAACTTCAGGAAAGATGGACAGAATCCCAAGCAAAGAGGACAGGCACTTTGGAATGCCAGGGAAGTCTGGCAGGATCTGAAGCAAAAGAAAGGGAAGCCTTGGAGAACCCCGAGGGAGGGGAGGAGGGAGATTTTCAGGGCTTTCAGGAAGGGGAGGAGGGAAAAGTGCACTGTCAGGGAAGTACACTGAGCACAGTGACTCAGGGTGACTCCAGCCTACATAACAGGGGCATTCCTTCACTAAATCTGGATTTGATGGAAAGTTAGGGTTCTTCTCTGGAGCCTCTGCAGAAACTGCCTCAGAAAAGTGAGGATTGGATTACCACATTTCCACTCTAGGCCACAGGTAGCGGCTGGGAGAAGGTCTCTTTCTCCATCCGGGTCCTGGGGCAGGAAGGTTTAGTCGATTTCTTTAAGAGCCGAGAGGGGACTCCTGTAGGAAGGGGTGGGCAGGGAGGTAGCTGGCTTGAAATCTGAGAGTTTCTTTCTCCTTTGAGTTCATTATAGGTATGACTTTATCTTTCACAAGTGCTTTAGGACAACAAAGGGAATTGTGTTTTCTTCTGTTCACTCTGTTTACTCTCCTTGCCATCAAATCAATCTGCCTGGCCAGGCGTGGTGGCACACTCCTTTAATCCCAGCACTGGGAGGCAGAAGTAGGAGGACTGCTGTGAGTTCGCGACCATCCTGAGACTCCATAGTGAATTCCAGGTCAGCCTGGGCTAGCTTGAGACCCTATCTCAAAAAACAAAAGCAAAAACAAAAACAAAAAGAATCTGCCCTTGCTTAGCCTAAGCTTCTGGCACGCGCGCGCACACACACACATCATACAAATAATTTTTCCCAAACAAAGTATGTCTTGGTTTAAAGATAATTGTCTTCTCTGCTAACAAGAAAAAAAAAGAAGCCCATCTTTCTGTCCACACCAGCTCAATTCCAAGGGAACTTGAAACGTTGAAAACAATCAGGGCGATAAGCTCAGGAACTCAATGAATCTGTATGCATGGACATCCTTCACCCCATGCAAGCTCAAAATAGCAAGACATTCTGACAGTGTTTCCCCTAGTGCTATTAAGTTTTTTTCAGAATTGAAATGCATGCTTTAAAGTATGTGTCTAAAGTCAAAATGATAAGCTATGGAGGCGTGCCAACAGAAAACTTCAGTGTGCTTCTTCCAGCTTCCCCCAACCATACTCATTTTCAGCTTCAGAAAACAGAACAATAAGCAATATATAAATATGCTTGGAAGCCCCTATTAGCTGGCAAGTAAGAGAAGAATAATATATGTAACTTGTATTACCTGAATAAAGGAATCCCAGGCACTAACCTCCCTCTAGGCTCTTACACAGTATGGGATCAATATTTCACTGTCCTTAGAATGATGCTTCCCCAGAATGGAAGTTTTGTGGCATAAAAAGTTAACCACTGGTGACTAAATATCTGGTACTTATTTAAAAATATGTAATGATCTGACATAATTTGCTTGACACCATACTACAAAGATAAAACATTAGGTGCCCCAAGCTCAGAGAGCTCTCAGTATGAATGAGAATTGAGTGTATGGACTGAAGGACATTTATTATTATTATTATTATTATTAATTATTATTATTATTTGGTTTTTCGAGGTAGGGTCTCACTCTAGCCCAGGCTGCCCTGGATCTCAGGGTGGCCTCGAACTCACCATGATCCTCTTACCTCTGCCTCCCGAGTACTGGGATTAAAGACGTGCACCACCACGCCCGGCTTGAAGGACCTTTTAAAGCAAGAAAAGACTGAGACATGGAAGATATTTTGGCAGTTAATAGATATCTCATCCCCTGAATTCAAAATCAATCAAGAAAGCTTTTGTAGCTGGGCGTGGTGGTGCACACCTTTAATCCCAGCACTCGGGAGGCAGAGGTAAGAGGATCACCATGAGTTCGAGGCCACCCTGAGACTACAGAGTGAATTCCAGCTCAGCCTGGACTAGAGTGAAACCCTACCTCAAAAAAAAAAAAAAGTCTTTTTTATTAGGCATTACTACAGAAACATTCTTGATACCCATATTTAGGGAGCAGCATTTCATTCAAACAATGAAATATTGCACAATGTTTAAATATTTTTAATTTCAAGTGCATTTTACATATACACACACATATATATGCACATATGTTTTACAAAAAAATAGAAGGCTTCTAAAGTACTATTCGAATTCAAACTGTATATAGAGGTTGGGGATTTAGCTCAATGCAAGGCATATACTTAGGTTCAATCCATGTCAGAGAGAGAGAGAGAGAGAGAGAGAGAGAGAGAGAGAGAGAGAGAGGAGAAGAAGAAGAAGGAGGAGGAGGAGGAGGAGGAGGAAGAGGAGGAGGAGGAGGAGGAGGAACAAAAGCATGAACAAAGGAAGGAAGGGAGGGAGGGAGGAAGGAAAGAAGGGAGAGAAGGGCTGGAGAGATGGTTTAGCAGTTAAAGCACTTGCCTACAAAGTCTAAGAATCCTGTTCAATTCCCCAGTGCCCATGTAAACCAGATGCACAAGGCAGCACATATATCTGGAGTTCATTTGCAATGGATAGAGGCCTTGGTGCGTCCATTCTCTGTATATATCTGCTTCTTTCTCTCAAATAAGTAAATATAATTTTAAGTAAATAAAGGGCGAAGTGAGGGAGGCAAGCCAGGTGTGGTAATGAATACCTTTAATCCCAGCATGCAGGAGGCTGAAGCAGGAAGACCATGAATATGAGGCCAACCTGGGCTTCCCTGCAAAACACTATGTCAAAATAATTAAATGTAACATAGACATACATTTTATATGCACATAAAAACTTATATGGGGCCTGGAGAGATGGCTTAGCAGTTAAGGTGCTTGCCTACAAAGCCAAAGGACACCAGTTCAATTCTCCAGGTCCCACATAAGCCAGATGTACAAAGGGGCACATGTGTTTAGAGTTCATTTGCAGTGGCTGGATGCCTTGGCATGCCCATTCCCTCTCTCTCTCTCTCTCTATCTTCCTCTCTTTCTGTCTCTCTCTGTCTCTCTCTCAAATAAATAAATAAAAATATTTTTAAAAACTTACATGGGAAGATAAATTTATATACAGATATATAATTTATATAGAGAAATATAAATACTTGTGTGATTCCAAAGATAAATTTCTAGCATGAATACTTAACACCCAGATGAATGTCTTCCCTCTTGAACTATGAAGGTGTGGTTGGTTTATCAGAGGTCTAGGCCATAGACCTGATTCTGAAGGTCCTAGAAGGTAGGATTGGGCAGGCTGCTGTTTCAAGAGTCCAGTCAGCAAGAGGAATGTTCATGAAGCAAGAAAGGAATTTAGAGATCTCCAGCTCTGGAATCCCTTCCTCACATGAGGAGTCTGTTTCTCCCTACATTTTTTATTTTGCTTTTGAAATAAACTTTGCTCTAGAAAGAAAGAATAAAAGATAGAAAGAAAGAATAAAGGGAAAGAATGAAAGAAAGAAACAAAGAAAGAAAGAAAGAAAGAAAGAAAGAAAGAAAGAAAGAAAGAAAGAAAGATAGATAGATAGATAGATAGATAGAAAGGAATTTATTCAGTACAGCCATGCTAGCATGGGACAAGGGAGCCAGTATCCTAAGCCCTACATTCAAAATACTGGTAAGAGCTCCGGGATTATTTAGGGGAGGTGGAAAGGTGGAAACAGAGGCAAGAACTATGCATTCTCATGCAGTGTCAGATGGCTCCGCATAAACTCATATGCTCTGAATGAAGTTGTGGAGGTGGAACCTTATAGGAGGTGTACCGTTGGGGCCTGCCTGCCTTAGGGGTATTACAGCCAGCTTGTCCTTGCTAGAATTTGGTTCATTCTCCTACTATTGTTTTCTGTCTGCTGTGACAGAAATGACGTCCAGTCTCCGCTCATCCCATGCTTTCCCCTTCTATCATGAATCTTCCCCTTGAGACTGGAAGCCAAAAGAAACCTTTCCTCCTCTCAGTTGCGTTTTATTTTTCTTTTTTAGTTTTGTACTCAGTGTATACAGTCAAGTTGGTGCCATTGTTAGCCTCCTCCCTGTCCTCCCCCCCTCTGCAGGGACCCTCCTAATTAGGGAATATGGGTCATGCATTGTGGGTTAGCCATCAGTTATGGGTAGGAGACAATGTCTTTGCATATCATCACCCAACATGTGGCTCTGGCATTCTTTCTGCCCTCTCTTCCACAAAGTTCCCTGAACCATGTTGGGATCAGTTTAGGTCTGTTTCAATGATGAGGTGCTGGGAGCCTTTGTGTCTCCAGATATCTGGTTTGCTAGGAGCTGATTGTTCTCTCTGTCTATGTCCTTCACCCTTGTGCTGGTACCAGGTTCACCAAGAAAGCAACACTCTTGCATATTTGTCCAATTACTCTTAGTTTCAGCTGGCGCCCTTTTGAGATGTGATGGGCTGATTCTTTCCTTAGTACCTGTGTCTATCTGAAAAAGAGAAGCAAATTCTCCAATGGAGAGTAAGGTTAGCACCAGATTAATTGGATAAGTTTTTTTTTTTTTTTTTTAGAGAGAGAATTTTGTAGGTATAGGCCTTCTTGTAGCCCATAATTAGTGAGAGCTTGATCATGGACTGTGGGCTCATTTTTGGGTATGATTCTGACTTATTTCCCAGCTCCAGTGATGGGTTCTGTTCCACTGAGCACATCAGTTAGCCAAATCAAGAGCAGTTGGTTTTATTATGAAATGTGTTCTCCATTGAGGAGGAAGTTCTGTTCTCACAGGGTTAGGGGGTAGCCTGCAGGGGGTCCCTGTTTGTGGGTAAGGATTAGAAAAGACAACCAGCCAAAGGAACAAAATCAGCCAGAAGAACGACTGAGTCCTCCTCCCTCTGGGGGAGCAAAGAAGTATTTGGAAGGACTCTGCACTGATCCATCGCTATCTTGCCACTACAGCCTGTGGAGGTCTGTGGCGGTTTGATTCATATGTCCCTCATAATGTGGCGCGTCCTGAATGCTATGTGCCCAGCTGGTGGAAATTTGGGAATTGGAGCCTCCTGGACCAGTGTATTATTAGAGGTGGGCTTATGGTTGTTATAGCCAGCTTCCCCTTGCCAGTGTTTGGCACCCTCTCCTGCTGCTGTTGTCCACCTGATGTTGGCCAGGAGATGATGTCCACCCTCTGCTTATGCCATCGTTTCTCTACCATCATGAAACTTCCTTTCCAGTCTGTAAGCCAAAATAAACCTTTGTTTCCCACAAGCTGCTCTTGGTCAGGTGTTTTCTGCCAGCAACGTGAAGTTAACTGCAAGGAGATCCAAACCCTTCCCCAAGGTTTGTGACATTTGCCTGGCCTGTCGGTCAAAATGGCCTCCCTGAGCTGCTGCCTCCCTAACACCACATGAATGCTGCTTGTGTTGACTGGATGAGAACTTTCACAGTACCCAAAATATCCTCCCCTAAGTGCCACTATTGCCTATGTGATCCAGGACTCCAGTCTGGATTCCTTCTTCCAGTGAGCACAGTCCCCACCTCTTGGCTCTCTCCTTCCTGCATCAGTGATAAAATGTGCTGAGAAGGGGAGGGAAAGTAGGTGTGATTGTTAAGGTGATGTCAACTTGACCTGTTTAGTAATCCACGGAAATCCTTTTTGTGTGGGTCTCAGAGGTTGCTTCCAGGAAGGATCAACTAAAGGAGGAAGTCCTTCCCCCAGAGTGAGCCCTTCCCCCAGAGTGAGCCCTTCCCCCAGGGAAGGTGCCCAGCTCAGAGGGGGACTTCAGATAAGGAAACTCTGGGTGAAGAGAGTCTCTTCCCTCCACTTGGCTGCCTGAGCTACTCGCTGCCTTCCAGCACAGTTGAAGACCAGCGCTGACTGAAGACCTGTGTCAATGGGAGACCCAGATGGAAACCCTGCGGCTCCTCAGGAAGCCTCCAGGCTTTCTGGCACCATCTGCAGTGTTGGATCAGGATTGCCCAGGCATCTGGACATGAGGACTGAGCAGCTACCAGGTTCTGAGATTCTCTGGCCTGCAACTGCTATTGGACCACTGTAAGATAATCCAATAAATTCCCTTTTTAAAATAATTCATTCTAGCAGTTCTGTTCCTCTAGAGAACCCTAACTAATACAGTAGGAAAGAGGGAATTTCTGCCCCAAAAGCAATGCTGTTGTCAGCTGTTACTTTCATTGGGATTTTAAAAATGCCACTCATTTCATGCTAATAAACAGAATTCCAAAGGTGAGGGACTGATGCATTTTTCAATGTTTGTTTTTTTCTGCATTTCCAACATTTCATTGTATTCCTTCTCAGATAAAAAGCAGAAACCTGTGCTGTTTGCAAGTGTCCCTTGTAGGCAGTGGTGGGTTTCTGCAGAGGAGGACAGCGCTCCCTCTTCCCCCACCGCCCCGCGCCCACTGGCTCTCGACAGGACTGGCTCTGTACAGGGCAATATGGTGACGATGACGGAGACATTGCGGTTCCCCAACAAGAGCTGCGGATTCAAAAAGGCCCTGTTCACTGTGTTTCCTAAATTGTAAATTCATGTGTGACGTTAGGAGTGGACCGGCACACCAGAACACTTTCGCACAACCTACAAAATTGAGCCCCGCATCCCCAGGCCCTCTCACTCCGCGGACAAGGGGGTGTCAGACGTCTAGGCAGAGAGGCACGCAACCTCCCAGCGCAGGGCTCGGGGGAGAGCTGGTTGGGGGGCCACCCACTGCACAGGGCTTCCCTCGGGGGTTCTCCTGTGGCCGCCCAGGGGCTGCTCTTGGCTTTTCTCCAGTCTTATACTACTCTCCTCCATTTGACAGTTTGCCCTAAAGCCACTTCCTGAACTGGGTGGAGGTTGGTTTGGCCCATGGTTCTCTGAAGTCCTAAACTTTGCAGTTAGGACGCTCCCCAGACGCCATCCGTTAGTAACAGCCAGCAAGCTGCAAACAGCCTCCCTCTCCGGGGTCAGGGGCACTCAAGACACTCTACAAAAGCTGACACCCAACTGTCCATTACCACAGCAAGTCACTTGGTGATGATATCCTTCAAGGTCATCCCGCAGTTCTGCTGCCCAGTGACTCCTCTGAGCTTCCTTACCACAGTGGTCTTGAACTTCCTAGTTCTCCTCCCTCCATTAAACCTGTGCAGGAATGCCAAGACCTGGTGGGCCTTCGCACAAGGGTGAGGTGAGTAGAATGAAGGAGCTCCAAGACTTAAACCTGTGGGGTGTATCCCAGGCCGCCCTCCAGATCCCAATTGCAGAAGGGTGACCTAGTGAGCAAATCCTTCCCCCTGCCCAAAACTTTTGCAGGGCCTGGGCCACCAGAACAGCGCTGGCAAACACATTTGGATAAACCCGTATCATCTGCATAGATACAGATTCACCAAAATATTTGCCTGGTGCCTAGACACCCTAAGGGTGGCTCTTCCTCTGAGGCAAGTAGTGTTATGAATGTCATAACAGATGAGAAAATTAAAGCTTCATGGAAGCTAAGAAACCTTCACCACGGTCCTAGGGACTGAGATTTTAGCACAGTCTGACTTCAAAATCCCATCACTTGGCCATCCCACAGCCCTTTACTGTTTGTGTTCTTCTGCTGCTAGTCTGATATGTTCGTTCTGCCCAGTACTCCTAAGGGGTAGTGGGAGGACCACGGATTTCTGCACTCTACCCAGCACAGCCCAGCATACAAGTCTCCACAGGATTGGATCGAAAAATCTGGATGTTTCCCTGATATGAAAGACAGACTAAAAGCAACCCCTGATCTTCAGGATTCCAAGGAAGGAAACAGCTGCACAGTGGAAATGCTGAGATGTCCCAGGTACTAGAAACCTCCTGACTAATAGGTCTGAGATGGATGCCAGACATAGAAATGGAGAGGAGCGAGGAAGGGCCACAGAGACCCACTCATCCTTGAAGCTCGTTGGTGCATTTATCTACATTCAGAAAACTAGTAAAGGCATGAACTGAGTCTAGATGGTGCAGAAGCATTGTGCAAGCTTATCATTGAGTTCTTCTACAAAGAAGAGACGTTAGGACAGGCTCAAAGCCTCCGTGTCACTCTAGATACAACTTTTGGCCATATGATCACAAGTTTATGATGGGAATGAAAGAAAAGTGATCATGCCCTTAGTGGGTGTCCACCCTGGAGACTTATTTCATAATTTGAGTTTATCTTCCACATCTATGTAAAGTAAATTATTGTTTATTGATCAATTTCACTAAATTTCAACAAGACTTCTAAGTTCTTTTGAATAAATTTAGACTTTTTCAATGAGCTCTAGGAATGGCAGGCTTTCAATAAATGTGACAGGTTTATAACCCTAATATAAACTATTCCCCAGGTCACTTCAACCTAGAAACAATCAAGGTCACTATAAAATAAACAGATAACAAAAGTAAGACCTTGTTTCACTAACTCCACTTCCTACTCACAGTGACAGAATCTAGTCTTGTCCTGCCTTCCTCCCTCTCCCAAGAGTTTCTGGGAGCTCAGCACAAACACAACGTGATCTTATCTCAAGATTATAACTTGATTATATATGCAAAGCCTATTTCCAAATAGGGTCAAGTGAAGAGATATTTCAGGCATGGAGTGGTAGAGGTTAGGACTGGGACATACCTTTTATAGCCAACTTACAGAATGTAAACAAAGCCCTCCACTTTCTGGTTGAAGCAACACAGGGAAAATTTTACAAAAAAAAAAAAAAAAATGCTCAGAAGCCAGGCATGGTGGAGCATGCCTTTAATCTCAGAGCTCAGGAGGCAGAAGTAGGAGGATTGCTATGAGTTCAAGGACAGCCTGGGACTGCTGAGTGAGTTCCAGGTAAGCCTGGGCTAGAGTGAGAGCCTACCTCAAAAATGACAAGCAATATAAAAGTGCTTAGGGGCTGGAGAGATTTCTTAGTGGTTAAAGGCACTTGCTTGCAAAACCTGATGACCCAGGTTCGCTTCCTCAGTACTTATGTAAAACCAAATACACAAAGTGGCACATGTGTCTGGAGTTCATTTTCAGTGGTTGGAGGCCCTGGCATGTCCGTTCTCATCCCCAATCTCTGAATGTGACCCTGCACACACAGAGAAAACACTGTGAACAGAGCCTGTGATGTGCTGTTTTCTGCTTCTCTGGTGTGCTGGCCAGAGACATGCACGAGAAAGAAGCGGTAACATTTCCTTGAATTCTATAAACAGCACAGGGGTGATGTAGCAGAGCTAACGCCATCCTCCCCCTTCCAACCATGATCTGCAACCAGAACAGGCAAACCAAGCCAGGGTCCCTGGTGAGGAGACACTTAGCAAATAAAAGCATACATTAATTTATAAGTAAATTAATGGCACTTATAAATTTTCTGAAATTTTTTAGTACATAATCACACCAAAACAAATGATGAGTCTGATAATGCTAATTTGATTTGTATTCAGAAAATTATTGCACAAAACATAACCATTAACTGAAGTTCCCAGAAAAGAAAAGCCACACTGCTACAATTTGTTAAAGATTCTACAGTTGATTAACTGACTAAAACTTCCATGACTGTGGAGAAAATAATGCTGCAGGTACAGAGTCAAATTATCTTGAGCTATGTTTTTTATGATTTTTGAGGTAGTCTTGCTCTAGCCCAGGCTCACCTGGAATTCACTGTGTAGTCTGATCTGAGAGTGGCCTTGAACCAAATTCACAGCAATCGTCCTACCTCTGCCTCCTGAGTGCTGGGATTAAAGTCATGCACCACCACACCTGGCTTATCTTGGGCTATTTTTAGCCCAGTTAGTAGCCATTCGTTGTGCAGCTTTGATTCTGCCCTAACATCCCTGTGACTATCACAGAAAGCTTTTGAGATGTATTAACTTAACAGACCACTGGCTTCTACCAACCCAAAAGCTCTGAATATCATCATGAGCATCTGAAACCTATAGCACTGTGCTCTAACCCACCTCCCTGATGTTTCAATCAACATGCTTAAAAAGTGCCTTAGTTTACGGCTTTCTTATGTTCTGTAATTATAAAAAATAACAAACTTACCACACTGTAACATGGTATTTGGGATGAGCTGAATCTGTTCTCTGACCATAGTCATTCTTATTTGGCTCCAGAGTAAACTACCCCCTCTTTTTTTTTGTTGCCTGTTTGTTTGTTTGGTTGGTTGGTTGGTTGGTTGGTTTGGTTTTTTTGAGGCAAGGTCTCACTCTAGCCCAGGTTGTCCTAGGATTCACTTTGAGGTGAGAGCTTTGTTTTGGTGTTGATGTAACACATATGATGGCTTGTCTGCTCATGATGGTGGTGATGGTATTGATTATTACTCATTAAGCCCTACTATAGGCTAAGCATTGTGCTAAAAAAAAAAAGTCTTATCAAACATGTAAATATATGTCTTAATCAATGGCTGCCTTTAACTTCATCTAGTAGTTTCCTTAATTTCAAAGTAGCAACAAGCATAAAGATATTTAGAGAAATGTGTGACCCTGTGATGCAATGTGAATACATCTATCATTTCTATTGCTAGCAAAGCCACAGTTTCTCCTCAGACTTCTGGCATGTGCTGCCACATGGATCACTAAAAGAAATGCTACATTTCACCCAGACAAGAATGAACATAAAGATGCAACTTCCTTTCTCAGCTAAGTTCAAGAGCTACCTGAATTTTCTCCAGGGATCCCTTGTCTGCAGATGCCCTGATTTCAATACACACTGAGCCAGTATTTCCCAGCTTTCCTTCAGGCGATCCTATCTTGGATACTTCACTTGTCTTAGAAATAGCAAAAGTACTAGAGAATCACTAGCTGGCAGATCATTTTCTTACTCTTGTCACTGTTAGACCCACGTATAGGAATGATGTCCATCCACCCACATCAGCTCGGCTATCACATGCCTACCGTTTCCTAGGAGGACACTAACCCAGTGATAGACTGTACTCTTTGGTCAATTAAGTATATGAAAATCTTCCATAGCAATCTCCCTCTTAAAGATTCCCACTACTGGAGCTGGAGAGATGCTCAGCTATAAAGGCACTTGCTTATAAAGTCTAATAGCCCAGGTTTGATTCCCCAGTACCCACATAAAGCTAGATACAGAAAATGACATATGCATATGGAGTTTGTTTGCAGTGGTAAAAGACTCTGGCATGCCCATACTCTCTTCTCTTCCTCTTTCTCAAGTAAATAAATAAATATTTTAAAAATAACAAGGAGAATTGCTGTGAGTTTGAGGCCAGCCTCGGCCTCAAATGAGTGAGTTTTAAGTCAGCCTGGTCTTCCGTGAGACCTTGTCTTGAAAAACGAAACTAATAATTATAATAATAATTAGTGGTTAAGGCATTTGCTTAGTAAGGCATTTGCCTGCAAAGCCAAAGGACCCAGATCCAATTCCCCAGGACCCACGTTAGCCAGATACAGAAGGCGGCCCACCATCTGGAGTTCGTTTGCAGTGGCTGGAGGCCCTGCATACCCATTCTCTCTCCCTCTCTCTCTCTCCCCCTCACTCCCTCCCTCTTTCTCTGTCAAATAAATAAATATAAATACAAAACCATCACTGTGGCGGTTTGATTCAGGTGTCCCCCATAAACTTAAGTGCTCTGAATGCAAGGTTCCCAGCTGATGGAGATTTGGGAATTAATGCCTCCTGTAGGTAGTGTATTGTTGGGGGTGGGCTTATGGGTATTATAGCCAATTTCCTCTTGTCAGTGTTTGGCACACTCTCCTGTTGCTATTTTCCATCTTATGTTGGCCATGGGGTGATGTCCACCTTCTGCTTATGCCATTGTTTTCCCCTGTCATCATGGAGCTTCCCCTCGTGTCTTTTTTAATAAACCTTTTTCCCCCCCAAAAGCTGCACTTGGTAGGGTGATATCTGCAAGCAAATCTGACTGCAACAGTAAAGGTGGTACTAGAGAAGTGGGATTGCTGCTGCTAGAAACCTAGCTGTGTGGCTTTTAGCCTTTTGGAGCTGATTTTCAAGAGGAATGTGGAAGGATTTGAAACCTTCACCTAAGAGCTGCCTTATAGTGCTGTAAGTACAGCTTGATGAACTATTCTGGTCAGAGTTGAAAAACTTGAATGCAGTAAGAACTGTGGACTGTGATATTTGGCTTATGAGGGTGAGAAAGAGCTTTGCCTGAACTGGGCCAGAAGCAGTTTGTGTGAGAGGCTTGGTGTTATGCCCGTGTCCTGAGAGCTCGTACAGGGTTGCATTGTGTAGAAATGGACTGGTGTGAGCAAAGGGATATGGCACATTAAAAATGAAATCTTTGGGCTGAAACTTCTGCCCATTCAGCTGCAATTATATGAGAGATTACAACTTTTGAGACTGGGCTGGCTGACCTGCATTGGGACAATAGGAAGAATATAGGCTTTTTTGAAGGGGCCTGAATGCTGAAGGAGTATCATGTTCTACAAAGTCTGCTTTTTTCCTCCCTAGATTAACAAATAGGCACCCAACATGGTATTATGGAGTACAAGAAATGTAGGAAGGAGAGGGTCATTGAATTTGCAACATGGTCTTGTGTTTTGGATATGGTCATGGGAAGTATGAAGCAGAATTGCCTGCATGGAGTCCCAGTGGATCTGAGAGGATGGACTGTGGATTGCAATGGAAGCCTAGTGGAGATGCCAGGACCACGAGATGGCTGCTAAGAAGAGCTGCCAGCCCCAAAAGTTTTCCAGGACTGTGAGTAGCCTAGCTGGAGGGGCAGAGTTGGAACTCCAGAAACTTGTTGCTGGTTAGAATTATTGGATTGGAGACTTATCACTGGCTAGTGTTGTTAGTCTTGGGAGCTACAAAGTGATGTTTGCCCTGGTTGTTTTAAATCTTGTATTGGTCGAATATTTCTTCACTATACCAAATGCCATCTTTTGCAGTGTAAATGTTTATTTCTGTGCTATTATGGGTTTTCAGGAATTTTTGGTATTATGGCTCACTTAAAAGATTTTGGATTTGGCTGAAGAGATGGCTTAGCATCTAAGCACTTGCCTATGAAGCCTCGGGATCCTGGTTCAAGGCTTAATTCCCCAGGACCCATGTAAACCAGATGCACAAGCTGGCACATGCATGTGCAGTTCGTTTGCAGTGGCTAGAAGCCCTGGTTCACACTTTCTCTCTCTCTATCTGCCTCTTTCTCTGTCTGTCTGTCACTCTCAAATAAATAAATAAAAATAAAACAAACAAAAAGATGTTGGATTATCAGAATGTTTGAACATCATTAGGATTGATAAAAACTATGGGGATTGGGCTGGAGAGATGGCTTAGCGGTTAAGCGCTCACCTGTGAAGCCTCAGGACCCCGGTTCGAGGCTCGGTTCCCCAGGTCCCACGTTAGCCAGATGCACAAGGGGGCGCACGCGTCTGGAGTTCGTTTGCAGAGGCTGGAAGTCCTGGTGCACCCATTCTCTCTCTCTCCCTCTATCTGTCTTTCTCTCTGTGTCTGTCGCTCTCAAATAAATAAATAAAAAGTTAAAAAAAATAAAAATAAAAAAAAACTATGGGGACTTTTATAGGTGGATGAATGCATTGCATTTTACATCATGGATGGTTATCAACTTATGGGGGCAGTGGCAGAATGTGGTGGTTTGATCCAGGTGTCTCCCATAAACTTAGGCATTCTGAATGCTAGGCTCCTTGCTGTTGCAGATTTGGGAATTAATTCTTCCTTGAGGCAGTGTGTTGTTGGGGGCAGGCTTAAGCCTGTGTCCCCTTTCCAGTGTTTGGCATACTCTTCTGTTGCTGTTGTCCACCTGATATTGGTGAGGAGGTGATGTCTGCCTTCTGCTCACACCATCATTTCCCCCCATCATGGAGCTTCCCCTCAAGTCTGTAAGACAAAATAAACCTTCCTTTTATCCCACAAGCTGCTCTTGGTCGGGTCATTTCTGGCAGCAATGTGAACCTAACTGCAATGGTCACTGATCAATTTTAATGATCTTATTACCAATTAGTATTCATCTCATCCCACAGAGTTCCTGCAGTGGTTCTAAACATAAGCACTTCTTGTTGGAGGTGAAAGTTAGCCTCACAAGACACAGAGAGGAATACAACTGAAGAATATTGGAAGGTAATGGATCCAGGGACAGAGCTGCAGTGGAGGCTCACACTGTCTCTCCCTCTCCTTGCATGGTGGCTGTGCATTCTTCTCTCTGTCATTCTAGTATGCTTTTGCTTTAACAAAGATTCCAGTGTTCTCTGTTTCCTTCTACCGAATTTCTTCTTCACTGCATTCCATAGCATAGGCTGGTTTCTTCTGAGTTTCCCATCCAATATGTCAGAAAAACAGTTAGTTCAAACATCCATGTTTAAGGTTACAAATACAACCACAGCCAGTGAGACTAAACTCTTGTAACTGGGCCAGGTGGGCTCAGATTGCTCCCCTAGTCTTTTGGGAGACTCTCTAGGATATTATGAAAAAGAGATGAAGGTTGGGGGAAAATGGAATCATTTCCAGAAACAAGGAGCCAGAAAACAGATTGAAAGGTTGACAAGCTGTATCTATTCTATTGGGGAAACTGCTTAAACAGAAAAGACTCACTCAATCACATATATGGTATCAATTTCAGGACTGTTAACAACCTAAACTATAGCCTCAGGTAGGAATGGAATAAAAAACCAATAAATATGACAAAAATACATGCAGTATCTCTTCACAAGTAAATGTCTCATCTTAGGAACAGGTAAAATCAGCAGAAGAAGGGGGCTGGAGAGATGGCTTAGTGATTAAGCACTTGCCTGTGAAGCCTAAGGACCCTGGTTTGAGGCTTGATTCCCCAGGACCCACTTTAGCCAGATGCACAAGGGGACACAAGCGTCTGGAGTTCGTTTGCACTGGCTGGAGGCCCTGGTGCGCCCATTCTCCCTCTCTCTCTATCTGCATCTGTCTCTCTCTGTCACTCTTAAATAAATAAATAATTTTTAATTTAAAAAAATCAGCAGAAGATTAGAATTACATTACTAATCATTAATGATTAATAATCATTCCACCCACACATTAGGATTCTGTCTTTATTATTCATAAGCTAAGAACTCAAGGGTTACATATTTTTCTTTTGGAACGTCTTCCCCTACATTATGTAGTTATTCTTAAATTAGCCTTTGATATAAGGCAAGAGTCTACTGGAAAAATTCGTATTCTCTCCTAAGATGTTATAATCTTGATATAGCCCCATACTCACTTTCTCATGCCCACCTATCTTCCTGCCTTATAAAACCTCTTATCTTTTAAGGACCTATGGGACAGACATACATTAATAACTATCTATTATTATGGCAAAATCTAACCTACGTCCTACTTCTACTTGCTAAGTCAGTCAGCCTCACCCTGACCATTATGCTTCCAAAGAACCCTAACCCTGCTGTTTGTGCCCTGTGTTTAGTATGCCACCACTCCTTTTCCTTGGCAAACTCATTCTCCAAGAACCACTGCAAACACTTTTTCCTCAGAAGACTTCCCTACCTTCCTCATGTAATTAGATCATCCTGAGGTATTTTTCTCAAATCTCCACTAAAGATTTCAATGGTGAATAACTGTTTCCCCTACGGAATATGGGCTCTAGAAGACAAACTAATGGTCTGGGTTTCTTTCTATTTTGATGCCTAGTATGTATGGGGATACTTAATAAATGTTTGTTGAAGAGCAAAATTAATTGATTTCTTGTTTTTATTTTTTATTTTTATTTATTTTTTTGAGAGAGAGAGGGAGAGAGAGAATGGGTGCACCAGGGCCTCCAGCTACTGCAAACGCACTCCAGACGCATGTGCCCCCTAGTGCATCTGACTTATGTGGGTCCTGGAAAGTCAAACCAGGATCCTTTGGCTTTGCAGGTGAATGCCTTAACCACTAAGCCATCTCTCCAGCCCTGAAGTTCTTTATAAACAAAAATTGATAGTATCTAAGAAAAACCATCCCACTTCTATATACTTCTCATCACTGACTCATCCCTCTTAATTTTTTTCAGATCTCAGGACATTCCTCAGGTAGAAAATTCAATTTGATGAGTAAAAGTCAGCATGAAATAGTGAAGTTGAATATAAAGGGTGGAGTGTAGTAGAACAGAAAATAGAATGTAGCATACATAGTAAAGGTAAGTGTTGTTCAGTTAAATTTAAGTTTTGGTACTGTGTGCATATGAGACCTCAATTAAAATACCTTTCTCACTGAAAGTTATGGCCAAAATGGTATGGAAGACCCTGCTAGTAGGTATATGAGGCTCACTGTGACTCTCTACTTTTTTTTCTTATGATTTTCTGAAACTTTCTTCAAACTCCTTCAGTGTCTCCACGTTTCACCAACTCCAGGTCTTCCATATTCTAGCCCCAACTGCACAGACTGTCCACCTCAGATAAATGGCCTGCTCCTCACTGCCTCACATCCAGACACGTGCACCCCGCTCTTCACGTCACTTCTTCCCCAGTCATCCCACCACCCTTACCATTCCTAGTGGCCTCTTTCCTTTCTGTTTTACTAAGGCTCTATTTAAAACCCAACTTAGTTTATTATGACTGTATTAGCTTTTCATTACTATGATGAAAGACTTGAAACAGATAACTTACTGAGGTCTTACACAGATAAGAAAAAAATACCCATATCCATGTTATTGAGTCTTATTAATATTTTTTTTTGAGGCAAGCCCAATAGACTGGACTTTTTTTAAAACACGAGACAGCGAGAGCAAGAGAAAGAGAGAGAGACACAGGGAATTGGCACGCCAGGGCCTCCAGTCGCTGCGATCAAACTCCAGATGTGTGCGCTCCCTCGTGCACATGTGCGACCTTGCACACTTGTGTCACTTTGTGCAACTGACTTATGGGGGACCTGGAGAGTCTATCACGAGTCCTTAGGCTTCACAGGCAAACACCTTAACTGCTAAGCCATCTCTCCAGCCTAAGTCTTATTAATATTAATGGCTTTACTGTTTCAATGACAGCAAACAAAAATTTTTTACTGTTTTACAGAAGGAGACATCTTTATTTGTGTGTATGTGTGAGCTCAGTGAATAAATCTCTTGCCATCCAAGTGTGAGTACCTGAGTTGGGTTCCCTTGAATCCACATAAAACTGCATGCTATAGCATGGACGTCTGCAATCCCAGCACAGATGAGGAAAGAAACAAGGCAGCGGCAGGAGAATCATCCAGAAGCTAGCAGGTCAGTAAGCCTGCTGAGTGTACCAGTGAACAAACAGAGACCCTGTCTCAAAAACAAGCTGGATGAGTGTGTGGTCCTATGCTGTGCACAGTGGCACGTGCACATCTATACTCACGCTCATGCACACAAAGAAAAGTGCTATAATTTAATGGGTTTAGAGGAGACAGCGGCCACTAGGATGGAAGCACCCAACCTCGGTGCTAAGTGAGCCATTTTTAGTCATGACTGCTGGGATTGGCCATGGCAAGAAAGGAAATCTTGTCAGAGAGCTCTGCAATCAATAAGCTGCTGCATAAATATATAGTAGTGTTCATTTTGAAATTCATTTAGACACTGGTTATCTCTTTGCAAAAAAAAAAAATTTCCATGTCATTTCCAAAGTAAAGCAAAACTGCATTTATTTAAGTTGTCATGTATTAGTACCACAGGGCAAAGGGACCACCCTTTTGCAATCCTTGTCCTTGGTGTGACTAATGAGAAAAAACCATACCCAATTAAAAGAACCTTTAGACTCTAATTTGCCTATTATCTTTTGTGCAACCTGACACTTGTAACATAGGTTGTTGCATGTAATGAATTTCTTAGTGCAGTGGTTTAAATGTAAATGGCCCATAGCTCCATGTATTTTTGATTAAGTTTCCTACTTAATCTCCAGCGAGTGGAACCCTGCTAGAGAGCTGTGTGTCTGTGGGAGTGGATCGTGAGTCCATCCCTAAAATGTGTAGAAAGCCAACTTGAGCAGCTGCCTGTGTTTTCTCTCTCTGCTATGGGTGTGTGGTGAAGTGAGCAATCTGCTTCTGCCATGATGAATCTTCCTCTGGAATCAGTAAGCCCGAGATCAGCCCCACAAGCTGCTCCTTGCCTGGTGCTTGTCCCAGCAACAAGAAGGTAATGTTACTGGTCAGTAACTTCCTCAGAAATACTAAGCACTGGGCTGGAGAGATGGCTTAGCGGTTAAGCGCTTGCCTGTGAAGCCTAAGGACCCCGGTTCGAGGCTCGGTTCCCCAGGTCCCACGTTAGCCAGGTGCACAAGGGGGCGCACGCATCTGGAGTTCGTTTGCAGAGGCTGGAAGCCCTGGCGTGCCCATTCTCTCTGTCTCCCTCTGTCTTTCTCTCTGTGTCTGTCGCTCTCAAATAAATAAATAAAATTAAAAAAAAAAAAAAAGAAATACTAAGCACTTAAGTCAGATAATCTTCACCTTGTGAAAAGCAAGAAATCATCTAATCACAAAAGTCCTACTGTTGTTCCATGGCTATCATTAGATGAGTACTTACCTGAGCCAGGTGTCACTGTTCTTGCCACACACCACCAGGACACTCTGTAGAGGAACAGGTAGGTATGTTAATCCCCCTAGATAGGAAGAAGGTGCTCTGAAAAGAACCACTAGAGTTTGGGTGTTGAATATGTACAAGGCCTCCGGAGGTGAGTGTAAAAGGCTGGTCTCATTAGAGGTGCTGTGGACTTTAGGAGGTCGGCATAGAGAAAGGGCCTTAGGTCACTGGTGGGCAGTCATGCCCCCAAAGAGGCCCCTTTCTGTCTTTGTTTTCTGAATTATGAGCTAAATTATTTTCTCCGTCATATGTTCCTGTTATAGTGTCCTTTAGACCCGCCCTCCCCCCATCAGTGTCTCAATGCAAAGCAACAGGACAATTAGATCTCAGACTGGAACCCTCAAAACCATTAGCTAAAATAATCTTTCTTTGTACATTAACTGCCTCAAGTATTCGATCACAGTGACAGAGAGCTGGCCAATAGAGAAAACATCTGGCTTGTTAGGTTATTTTGTGGACAGATTAAGGAAAGAGGACTTAATGCTGTCAAGAAGCAGGGGATAATTGTATAACTGGCTGTCTCAGTCAGTTAATCCATGGACAGCCCAGACCATACTGAGGAAGCCCAGACCATACTGAACTGTAATGGCCAAGCAGAGTCACTCATATTAACCGTAAGGGGATATATGTGAAATTTGGATTTTTGATAATGCTCATGCTTGGGCTTCATTTTTGTCTTGATCCACTGTAGTCACAGTAAAGCCTCATCTCTTGTTGAGCATCTGTGAAATTGTTTAGAGAAACTAACTGTCAGAACCTAGCAACCAGGCAAGGTGGTGGCTATACTAGGACCTACCTATGGAGCTTGCTCAGTTCCTTCCCTCAGGGATGGACCGGGGATGTGAGGAGGCAATGTAAGTGCCTTAGAGACCCACGGTCTGGTCGAGGGCACTTGTGTGTGAGTAGTATTGGTGGGAGTTAGGGACAGGAAGGTGTCAGAGGAGCTGACAGGAAGAGGCAGGCTCTGGTCTAGGCTCCATAAGCCAGCTTCCTTGGGACAGTAGAGCTTGGCAGCATTGCATGATGCTCCATTAGAGGTGAGTAGGTGTCTTAGGGAACTGTCTAAACAACCCTTCCTTTTGTCAGTACAGTTCTTTCATTCCCATCTACTCTTTCCAGTGTTCAGTGAGAAGTGACTTATCCAAGGTCTTGTCTGTGGTTTGGATATTGAATGCCCCCCAAAAGGTTCATTTGTTGGAGACTGAGTCCCCAAGATGGTGGTGTTGAGATGTTGCATAAACTCAAGAAGTGAGCATAAAGAAGGTCACTGGAGGAGCTTTGTCAGAGAGAGAGAGACAGAGGGGTTATAAAAGCCAGTTCATCCTGCTATGTCAGAGAGAGAGAGAGAGACAGAGGGATTACAAAAGCCAGTTCATACTCTAAATCTCTTTGGCTTCATTTGTTTCATGTTTGGAGTTCTGATCTTTTCTTCACACACATGCTCTTGTCACAGTGAGGCATGGCTCAGAAAGCTGAGCTAATATACTTGAACCTTCAAAACTATTGCTAAGGCAAGTTATGGTGGTGCACGCCTTTAATCCCACCAGTTGGGAGGCAGAGGTAGGAGGATTGCTGTGAGTTTGAGGCCACCCTGAGACTACACAGTGAGTTGCAGGTCAGCCTGGGCTGGAGTGAGACCCTACTTCAAAAAACCAAACCAAACAAAACAAAACAAAAAACACCTCAAAACAACAACAAAAACTATGAGCAAAAGAAACCCCTTTTCTTTATAAGTTACATGTTTCAAGTCTTTCATCATAGTAATGAAAAGCTAATACAGTCATAATAAACTAAGTTGGGTTTTAAATAGAGCCTTAGTAAAACAGAAAGGAAAGAGGCCACTAGAAATGGTAAGGGTGGTGGGATGACTGGGGAAGAAGGTGACGTGAAGAGCGGGGTGCACGTGTGAGGCAGTGAGGAGCAGGCCATTTATCTAAGGTGGACAGTCTGTGCAGTTGGGGCTAGAATATGGAAGACTTGGAGTTGGTGAAACGTGGAGACACTGAAGGAGTTTGAAGAAAGTTTCAGAAAATCATAAGAAAAAAAGAGTAGAGAGTCACAGTGAGCCTCATATACCTACTAGCAGGGTCTTTCATACCATTTTGGCCATAACTTTCAGTGAGAAAGGTATTTTAATTGAGGTCTAATATGCACACAGCACTGAAACTTAAATTTAACTGAACAACACTTACCTTTACTATGTATGCTACATTCTATTTTCTGTTCTACTACACTCCACCCTTTATATTCAACTTCACTATTTCATGCTGACTTTTACTCATCAAATTGAATTTTCTACCTGAGGAATGTCTTGAGATCTGAAAAAAATTAAGAGGGATGAGTCAAAGTGGGATGGTTTTTCTTAGATACTATCAATTTTGTTTATAAAGAACTTCAGGGCTGGAGAGATGGCTTAGTGGTTAAGGCATCCACCTGCAAAGCCAAAGGATCCTGGTTTGACTTTCCAGGACCCACATAAGTCAGATGCACAAGGGGGCACATGTGTCTGGAGTGCGTTTGCAGTAGCTGGAGGCCCTGGTGCACCCATTCTCTCTCTCCCTCTCTCTCTCAAAAAAATAAATAAAAATAAAAAGTAAAAACAAGAAATCCATTAATTTTGTTCCTCAACAAACATTTATTAAGTATCCCTGTACATACAAGGCATCAAAATAGAAAGAAACCCAGGCCAGTAGTTTGTCTTCTAGAGGTCATAGTCCGTGCCAATTCTCCCTCTCTCTCTCTCTCTCTCTCTCTCTCTCTCTCTCTCTCTCTCTCTCAATCCCTTCCTCTCTCTTTCTCTTTCACTTGCTCTTGCTGTCTCATGTTTAAAAAAAGTATTAATAAGACTCAATAACATGGATATGGGTATTTTTTTTCTTATTTGTGTGAGACCTCAGCAAGTTTGAAAATCACATCTGGCCATTGCTGTTTATGGAAAAAACTATGGTCATGCAGCATTACATATTTTCTCTTTTTACTTTCCTTTCTCTCCTACTCATCCTACTTCATTGAATTGATTGAATTAAAGGAATAACCTCCTGTAACGTCTGGTCTCCACTTTAAAAGCTCCACTGGCCTTTTCAACTCACTGGAAAGACAAATCTCACTATCTATAACTTACAAATTATGTACTGCTGTGGCTATTAGTGGTTTTTTTTTTTTCTTTTTCTGAGAGCAATCTGTCCAACAGCCCTCTGCCCTTCAAAACTGAATTTCCAAAAACTATTTTTTTCTAAATTATGCTCACAATGGCTTTCATATGATGAGTTGTTGTATATCTGTATTATATATCTCAGAAGATTTAAAACCATTTGAGTCTTCCACTGAAGCAAACATAGATCACAATAACAGCTATTATTTATTGGGTACTGGCTCTCCTCCAACTGTGCTCTCAAGACTTTTATATGTATAATTTCATTTTACCTTCTTAACAGCTCACTATCACTCAAGAATATTTTAGTTGCAAATGGGGGAAATCTAGATCAAAAATTGTTAAATAAAAGAAAAAGAATAGCTTGTGCATGGGAAATCTTGGGATACAGTTGGCTAAAGGCATAGATCCCAAGCCCAACAATGCCATCCAGATTGTTTCTCTTCACTCTAAGTGACTCACTTCTCACTGCCTATTCTTTATGTTATTCTGAAATGGGTAGCATTATATTCATGCTTAATAGTGCCAAAAAACTGCTATGGACTGAATTGTTCACCACCAAAATTCCTATGCTCAGTCTTAACTGCTTTTAGAGTATAATTTTAAAGCAGATCATAGGGTGGGACACTGTTTCCTCCAAATTAAAAGATTCCATTCTGGAAGGAGGGTTTCTACAAACTATAGAAGTAAATAAAACTAGGAGGGCCACAAAGAGAGAAACTCTGAAGTCTCAGATGCTTCTGGAACGTTGAGGCCCCTTCCCACGGATATCTAAACAGTAAGGGCTACCGAAGCACTGACTCGGATGGCAGAAAGAAGACTGACTAGCTGAGCTGCATTCAAAATGGGCAGTGAGCTCCAGGGACGCAGCTTCCGTGACACCCATGACAGGGTGGGCTTTCCAGTGATGCAGCTGCCTTTGATCACTCATGCTCCTCTAAGAACCCCAAGAAACACACTGGTTCGCTGACCTGGATCTGAATGAAATCTTTTCCTTGGTTTTTTGTCAAGGCCCCTTCTAGGGTTGGGGTGAATAGACATTTATTCATGACTCCCAATTAATACAACAAGCCCTAATATGATGGATGACATATATTCTTACAGACTGAGGCATTAAAGATATATCTCTCTCTCTCTCTCTCTCTCTCTCTCTCTCTCTCTCTCTCTCTCTCTCTCCCTTCCCCTCTCCCTCTTCTTTCTCTCTATTTAAGGACACAGTGAAAAGGCAGCCATCTACAACTAACAATGAAATCTTTCAATTTCCATTGTTTAATCTATGCAATGTATAATGTTTTATTATATCAAATACACACACTGAACTAATATATAAGCTTGAAGGTATTTTCCTAACACCCACATCAAAAGTCTAAGGAATGATTTTGATTTTCCCTTTTCCAACCATATGCCTACCAATATACCAACACTCTAATAAACTTAACAAGATGGGGTCACCTTCTGACTCACTGAAGTGGACTATGAAGTCAGCCTTATATTGACTATTTCAACCACAGTTAAACAGAGAGTATGCCTCAAACGAAGGAAGAAATGGCACAAGGAAAACCAAAATGTCTGCTGTTCTGGAAACCCTGAAGAGAAGGTACTAATATTCTTGGCTATGTCAGTGGACCAAGGCTGAGGGAAGTCAGGGGAGGTTAGAAAGCTTATTTCAGAAGTGGGTGGGACTCAGGCTTTCAGGTCTGAGTTTGCAGCTCCTTTATGGTTGATCAACTTTCTTGGTGATTGTGGTGGTTCCATTTAGGTGTCCCCATAAATTTCCTTGTTCTGAATGCTAGGTCCTCAGCTCCTGGCAATTTGGGAATTGACACCTCCTGGAGACAGTGTATTGTTGGGAATGGACATAGGGGTGTTACAGCCAGTGTCCCCTTGCCAGTGTTTGGCACAGTCTCCTGTGGCTATTGTCCATCTGATGTTGGCCAAGAGGTGATGTCCACCCTCTGCTCATGCCATCATTTTCCCCTGCCATTGTGGAGCTTCCCCTCCAGTTTGTAAGCCAAAATTAAACCTTTCTTCCCACAAGCTGCTCTCAGTTGGGTGTTTTCTATCAACAATGCAAACCTGACTGCACCAATTATGAAGACCTTGGGAATGGAGTGCAGTGCTATTTAAGACCTACTTCATGACCAACATGCCTCCCTTCCCTTCACCATAATTAAATTTAGCATAAGGCTAAATAAGAAATAAACTGCTCTCTCAGTAACTATTATCAAAATATGAAAAACAAAACTCCCTAGACAAAACAAAAAGAAAACAACTTTTCTGGATTGGATCAATGGTTCATTCAGTCTAATAACATCTTCAGCAATTCGTTTTGGATGTAATTTGATCTTTAATACAATCTTAATAAGTTATTTCCCCAAGCATGTCAGAGTCCTATCATCATGACTCTTTTATCCATAAATATATCAAAACATTCGTAAACATATAATAGTTTTCTTGGCTTACCATCCACCGCAGGAAGTAGTATTTCTTCTTATTTGTCTTACACATTTTTATTTAAGCTGCCAAACAGTCTACTCTGCACTGTGCTCCAGGAGCCGGGGAAATAATCTTGATTAATGCCCAGATTGACTGGTAATGATTTTCTTAGATTTATTTCTGTATGCATCCCACCTGTTCCCAGGCTGTCTTCAACAGTTAAGCTTATCCTCCATGGGACATCCCTCCCATGACACCTTTCACGTTCACGCTCACTTCCATGAGAAGTACTCCAAGCAGGGCTGCAATACAGCAGCAGCAGGCAGCGCGGGATCTCCAGCCTAGGTCGATAAGAAACAGAAACCTCGAGAGGAAAAATGATGGAGACAGTGGAGGAGGAAGTTGGGGGGATCCACATCCAGTGGTTGTAAAGAAAGCTGGATTGTACAGTGGAGGTAAGGAAAGAGTGTATCAAGACACGCCAGTTCAGTTTTGAGGGCTGTTAATCTGTTGCAAAGGTATAAGCCTTCAGCAACCCAGCCAAGTGTGCATTCCTTTTGTTGACATAAAAGACACAGAGACACAGCTCTTACCTCAAAGGGGATAAGAGATAGTTTATTCTGAAACCAAATATGAGTGACCATGACCCAAGGACACTGATTTAGTTTACCCCAAATTCCATGGTCCAATATGTTAGCAATTTCATGAAGATTTTATAGTTACAAAACAAAAGCAAGCCATGAATCAAGGCACTTTTCAAATACATTGGCTGACCATCAGGTAGCTGGTTTCAGCAAAGCAGAGAAATCTCCACCATGTGCCTCAGATGTTATCTGATGACATTCTTAGCCCTTGGGTTGGTGGAAGCTGGGGGTCTGTTCTTACATTCCAAACAGGATTACACCTGATTGACTGATAGTGACCAGGATGTTAGTTCAGACACAGAGGTGAGCAATAAATAACTATTAAAAGGCTAAAAAGCAGCCCAAGGTAATTAGGCTCTCTGCAACATCCCATCTCTCTGTGATCACGGGAGCCTTATCAGTCCATTCAGCCTTATCTGAGCATGCAGCACTTTCTGGGAACTTCAATTCACACTTGGAGGAAAATTTGAGTATGGTAGCCAAAAGTTACTGACTGCCAGTTAACAAGAGAGATAGGCCACTCGTTTGCCAAAATAAGCAATTTCATTCCACTAATGTTTATTTACCAGAAATTTTCTCAAGTGTTTTACCAGGAATGATAATTTCTTCTAAAAAGGAGGCTGCAAAATACATCATGTAAAAGCATCTCAACAAAAAGGAAGACTTTTCCTTCTCTTTTTATAGCAGTAAATTTAAAAGCAATGGCTACGTGATTATATGACAATGTGAAGAATTAAAACCAGTATAGCAAGGTTGGAGAGATTGCTTAGCAGTTAGGGCATTTTGCCTGCAAAGCCGAAGAATCCCAGTTCGACTCTCCAGGACCCACATAAGCCAGATGCACAAGGGGATGCATGCATCTGGAGTTTGTTTGCAGTGGCTGGAGGTCCTGGCATGCCCATTCTTCCCCCCCCCCTCTATCTCAAATAAATAAATAATATTTTTTTAAAAGTATAGCAAGCCAGGCATGGTGGCACATGCCTGTAATTCCAGCACTCAGGAGGGTCACTGTGGTGGTTTGATTCAGGTGTCCCCCATAAACTTACGAGTTCTGAATGCTAGGTTCCAAGCTGATGGAGATTTGGGAATCAATGCCTCCTGGAGGCAGTATATTGTTGGGGACGGGTTTATGGGCTTTATAGCCAGTTTCCCCATGCCAGTGCTTGGCACACCCTCCTGTTTCTGTGGTCCACCTTATGTTGGCCGGGGGGTGATGTCCACCCTCTGCTCATGCCATCGTTTTCCCCTGCCATCGTGGAGCTTCCCCTCAAGCCTGTGAGCCAAAATAAATCTCTTTTTCCCAGAAGCTGTTCTTTGTTGGGTGATTTCTACCAGCAATGCAAACCAGAAAGTGGTACCAAGGAGTGGGATTGCTGCTAGACAACTGACTGTGTGGCTTCAGCCTTTTGGAGCTGATTTTCAAGAGGAATGTGGAAGGAGTTGAAACCTTGGCCTAAGAGATGCCTTGCAGTGCTGTAAGTGCATCTTGATGGACTATTCTGGTCTGAGCTGCAAGACCTGAATGTAGTAAGCACTATGGACTGTGAGGTTTGGCTTATGAGGGTAAGAAAGAGCTTTGCTTGGACTGGGCTAGAAGCAGCTTGTGTGAGAAGCTTGCACTTATGCCCATGTCCTGAGAAGTTGTGCAGGGTTGCTTTGCATAGAAATGAACTGGTGTGAGTATTATGCCCAGTCCTTGGCACCCCCAGTGACCACCAAGGAGAACCAAACATGTATGCAAGGGCAAGGAGCATTTTTTAATATTCAGGCTTAAGCTCGGTCCCTTGACTTCACCAACACAGTGGTTCCATGCAAGGGCCGCGAGTAGTGGACAGGTAGGGTTTTTATACGGATTTGAACATAGAAGGGTGATGATTGGTTGATTTAAACAGTATTTTTCTGATTGGCTTGGGATTTCAGCGGGCAAGGTTGGGAGCAGAACAGAGGTGGGAGCTAGGGGAACCCCAGGCAGATGAGGTAGTCTTCATTGTGATTGGCTGGGGCAGAAAGCTCAGAGAGAACAGGCCTCAGGCATGTCCTGGGCATGTCTAGGCTAGGAGTGACTCTGGCCTTTGGGTGGGCACCTTCCCTAACCATATGTCAGGGCGGTTGCCTTCTTCCTAAACGGAAAACCTGAAAGTTAGGCCCAGCCAGGGCAGCACCTTAGTTTCTGGGTCTTTCATGAGTAGAGGGATATGGCACAGAAAGAAAAATCTTTGAGTGAACTGTTGTCAGTTCAGCTGCAACTGAGAGATTACAACCATTGATACTGGGCTCGCTGACCTGCGCTGGGCAACAAGAAGAATGTAGACTCTTTTAAAGAGGCTGAGTACTCCTGGAGTGTCATGTTCTTCAAATTCTGCTTTATTCCCCCCTGGATTAATGAAATGGCACCCTACCTGGTATCATGGACTATAAGAAATGCTGGAAAGAGGGTCACTGAGTTTGCAACACGATCTTGTATTTTGGAAATGGCCATGGGCAGCGTGAAACAGGTTTGCTGGATGCCTGCATAGAGACCCCATGGGGCCATGAGGATGAACTGTGGCTTGCAGTGGAGACCCAGTGGAGATGCCGGGACCATGAGATGACTGCCAACGAAAGCTGCCGGCCCCGATGAAATTTTCCAGGACTGTGAGTAGCCTAACTGGAGCTTCTTGCCATAGGGGTGTCTGAGACTGTCTGATCCTTAAGTCCTGTCAACAGTCTGAACTCCCCCAGCAACCGTTCATCTGCTTCTCTTCTGTTGCCACCGTGCTGCCATTGCCAAGGCAGGGCCTGCTGCCGCTGCCACTACTGCCACCGCCACTGCTTTCTCCACAGCTGCTTGCTTCTTTCTTCAGTTTAGCTCCTCTAGTGACACAGATCAGAAATAGTAAATTCTAGGTCAGCCTGAGCTAGAGTGAAACCCTACCTTGAAAAACCAAACCAAACAAAAAAAGTAAACAAGTAAACATAAAAAGTCAAAACAGGACTGGAGGGATGGCTTAGTGGTTAAGACGTTTGCCTGCAAAGCCAAAGGACCCTGGTTTGATTCCCCAGGACCCACATTAGCCAGATGCACGATGCACAAGGGGGCACACATGTCTAAAGTTCGTTTGCAATGGCTGGAGGCCCTGGCACACCCGTTCTCTCTCCCCCACCCCTTTCTCTGTCAAATAGATAAAAATAAAATATTTTTTTAAAGTCAAAACATATAATTCACTGGCTAGCTAGTTTAGCCAAATTGGGGATGAACACTAGCTTCAGAGAGAGATCTTATCTCAAAAAATCTAAGTGGAGGGCTGGGGAAATGGCTCGGTGGTTAAAGGCACTAGCTTACGAGGCCTGTGGGCCTGAATTCAATTCCCCAGCCCGATTTAAAGCAGGACCCTGAAGTGGTACATACATGTGGAATTTTCTTGTAGTAGCAAGAAACCCTGGCATACACACACATACACACACACGTGTGTGCAAATAAATAAATAAAAGAAATTAAAAGTAAGTAAGTAAAATAAGGTAGAGTGAGGAGACATGCCCCCCCCCCCCATAATACACACTAGCTGGAGAATCCCAATACATAGGCTCAGAAACCTTAACACTAGCTGCTATCAAGGTGCAGGGAATCAGATACATAACCTAGAAATTGTAATGCTAGCAGTGGTCAATGGCTAGAAAATGTCAACTTCCTCAGCTTGCACAAGAGCTGTAACCCAAGAGGGTGCCACCTGCTGCTGCTTACAGCAGTCTGCTGCTGCCACTCACTGCTGCCAGAATTAGGGGCTGTAGTAGTTCCCAGGCACCAGCACTGGAAGAACTTCTCACCAACAACTCCCATCTAGCTAGAGCAAAATAACCCAAAGTAGCACATTGGTGAGTCTGATGCACCACGATGCTTTGACAGGAATTTCAAGAAAGTACCTTACTTAGAGTTATCCATCCTGAGTCGGCACGGTGCCTGATGAGAAAAATCCTCATGTGGAGGTAACATAATAAATATTTGATTGAAATTATAAAAGACAAGAAGTACCTGGAAAAGAGATGGTTTTATTTAAGCTGTTATAATAAGAGAGTTTTCATTTGGTAAAAGAGACTGGAGAGATGGCTCAGCTTCCTTTCAAAGCCTAATGGCCCAGTCTTGATTTCCCAGTACTCACGTAGAGCTAGATGCACAAATTGGTATATATGTCTGGAGTTCATTTGCAGTGGCTAGAGTCCCTGGCAAGTTCATATTCTCTCACTCTTCCTCTTTAATAAGTCAATAGTTTTTTTAAAAAGGAGAGATGGGAGGGGATCTGGGTTGTTATTCAGTTGAGTAAATGAGAGTATCATCCTTGAGTCTTCTGGGAGTCATGGGAAAGGATCATGGTGGGTCCTGCCTTGGCATATGTGAGAGCAGGGTGTTCTTTTGCAGTAAGCCATTTCCCAGAACAGAAAACAGTGAGAAGAGTTTTCATTTGAGGCTAGGGATGGCGGCACATACCTTTAATTTCAACACTTGGGAGGCATGAGTAGGAGAGTTGTCATGAGTTAGAAGCCAGCCTGGGCTACAGAGTGAGTTCCAGGTTAATCTTGGCTAGAGTAAGACCCTGCTTCAACAAAACAAACAAAATTGACATGTAGAAATAAAGTGATATTTCTATAAAAAAAAATTCACTTGATGCTACTCTCTGGGAACATTCTAAAGTGAAGTATATAGAGAAATTAACATAGAGACTAAAATCTACTAACACAATGGACACTGACAAGGAGCAAGAAATGGCACTGGGAATAAGGAGGCTAAAGGCAATACTTCTGAGATCACCATCAGTAGGAGCTTCCTTTGCCATCTGTTGCTACCAGCAACCTCTGGTCTGGTACAATAGACACTTATGAGTCTCCATAGCTACAGAATTCCTCTCAGGGAGGCTCTTTTTCTCTTTGTCATGTTTCAGAATCATCCTTTCATAATATTTTCACCTTTATTCCAGTGCAATGCACTGTACATATCCATGCTTAGATACTCGCCTGCCACTTTGTTCCCCATTAGCACAGCTTCTAAAACTTCCCAGCAGTTGGTACACATCAATGTTCCTTCTCCTCTCCTACTCCACTATAGCTCTGCATTAGCTGCCAATGTAGGAGGTGTCACTGGGCAATCCGTTCCCTGAATCATTACTAAGTAAGATTGACCCAAGTGAATGCCTGAGGAACCCAACAGCATTAACCCTTTTCCTTCCTAACAAATGTACATTTTAGTCATTTTGTTTCCTGTCTCTAAGCCAATTCTACATTGGTGACAAAATATCCTTACCCATCCTATGGTGACAACAGTCCCCATTAAGCTGTTCTTTGGAGGTTTTATGAAGCACAAAATGTCTCTGGGGAGGACAGAGGTAATTCATAGTGTGCTGATGTGACTCCATTCTCCTCCCTGTGCCATTTAAGAACCATTTAGCCCAAAGATTAAAGATTACCCTTGTAGAAATTCAGGCACAACCTACGGCCAGCAGATCTGAGATGCAACAGAATACTCAAAACCCAAGTTGCATCAAAAAATTATTTTACATTGTAGAGGTTTCAGAATTCTGAAAACTTTAGTCTGAAAAGGTGTCCATTTACGAATATTGTTTCCTTTGGAGTTGGGTTTTACACATTGTTTTATAGCCGTCTTGGAGGGCACTATGTAGAACTCTTAACTCTTTGTATACATAAAGAAATTTGGCTTAATGTGCACCTGTGGTAAACTTGGCCTTTGTTAATACTTCCCTATTTACTAAGGAGTACTCACAAACTCCTCTTCCCTGTTTACTCAGGAGTACTCAGGAGCTCCTCCTGCACAGGGGCTGCTCTGCTACCCCTTTCCCAACTGAAACACTGTTCCGCTATTAAACGTCTCTTGGTGTAACATAACTGTCTGCTCACGTATTTCTCCTATACCAGAGCATAAGCTGTGGGTGGCAGAAAAATTATCTCCAGGTCATTGGAGCCTAAGCCCTAGCAACTACTTATTACATATCTAATAAGTGAATGAGTAAACAAGTAAACCATAGGCCACTCTCCTCCATGCCTTATGTCAAAGGTAGGCATCTTGAGGCAAGCTGGTAAGTGCTTATTCCACCTGGCAGAGTGGCAAGAACACATACAGCCTCAACCCACAGCCTCAAGGTGGTCTTGGCTCCAAAATGAATTTGTTATTCTTTTCCCTTCCAGACTTTCTCAGCCCAAATGAAAGTTCTCACTTTCAGAGTGCTTTTAGGTCATTTAAATCAATTCATTCAACGTTGACCACATCTGTAATGGGGTTCTTGGGATCCAGGAAAGGCCTTGAGCCCCAAATCCTAGGTTCATTTCTATTTTTATTTATTTATTTTAGAGCGACAGAAAGAAAGAGGCAGAGAGAGAGAGAGAGAATGGGCGCACCAGGGCCTCCAGCCACTGAAAATGAACTCCAGACACGTGCACCCCCTTGTACATCTGGCTAACAGGGGTCCTGGGGAATCAAGCCTTGAACCAGGGTCCTTGGGCTTCACAGGCAACGGCTTAACCACTAAGCAATCTCTCCAACTCTCATTTCTATTTTTAATCAAAGAATTGAATAAAATGAATAAAATTGAATGATAATTTTTAAATTATTATATTTATTGAGGGAAGTATAGAGCCAAGGAAAGACACCCATATGGCTAGAAATCCCACATGGAGGGCCTGGGAAAACTGTGGAAAGAAAAGAGAGAAAAGAAAGTTCAAGGACCTCCTCCATGTGGGGAGTTGCAGGGGGAAAGGAGCCATGTGGAGAGAAGGGGCTAAGTGATCAGAGAGCCTGCCCTCTCCTTGCAAAGATGTTTATAACTTGATAGTGGTGGGCTGGCTATCTTCTGGTTCAAGTGAACCAGATGGACAGCTTCTTGGTTAGCGCTAGGGGCTGTCTCAGGAAGAGGCTAGTTCTGACACCAAGTTCCAGGGGTTGAACTTGACCAACCACAATATTTAAATCCTGTGAAAGATCTCTCTCCCAGGAGGAGTTCTGGTTGTTTGTAGAAAAACAGGTCAGGGGCTGGAGAGATGGCTTAGCGGTTAAGCGCTTGGCTGTCTAAGCCTAAGGACCCCGGTTCGAGGCTTGATTCCCCAGGACCCACGTTAGCCAGTTGCACAAGGGGCGCATGAGTCTGGAGTTCTTTCGCAGTGGCTGGAGGCCCTGGTGTACCCATTCACTTATCTATCTGCCTCTTTCTCTCTCTCTGTCTGTCACTCTCAAATAAAAAAAAAAAAAAGAAAAAGAAAAACAGGTCAAGGGAACCAGGCCAGAGATAAGAAGTCAGATCATCTTTGATTTCTAGCAAGTGCAGACTTTCCAGTCTTTTTTACTTTCTGGAGAACAGTTACCCTAACTGTACTCTCTCATTCCCCCCTTTCATGAGATGACTCTAACTGATGTTAGAGGAAAGGGAACAATGATGTTGGATCTTCAACTCCTTTCTGCTGAACAGGGGTGTAGAAATATTTCAGTTAGAGAGTATCTCCCAGAGAGAGGAACTATTCTAAGGGAGCCTGAGTGTATTGATGGAGTGCAGGAAGATAGCCTTGGAAGAAAATGTTGGTGAGAAAGAATAAAAGTTAATGAGAAGTGAGCACACAGCAAACTGGTCGCCTTTAGTGTTTTTCTTCATGTGGACTTCTAGGCCTTGGGAAGCATTTGAAGGAACCCAGGTAGATGTAGTTGGATTGTCTCAGAACCATCTGAAAATAAGCTGGCTGAGATTTTCTCCCAGAACTGTTCTTCAAATGTCATGGCACAATAGTGCCTGACATGACCTGAATCTGTTTCTGTATGGCTGATAAAACAGATGAGATATTAGCAGAGTTATCAGGAATATATACACAACGTTTAATTTTGATAATGAAGAATATACCATATTTCTTATAATTGCCTTTCAGAGTATTCCTTTCTAAATTTGTCGTATGGGTAGCCAGGGCCAAAGGTTGGTACCAGAGTCACCAGGTGTCACTGAGGTCTCAGGACTTATTTAATGATGTCCTGGTACAAGTTTGAAGGGACTCACAATTGTATTCAGTATAAGGAAGCCTTTTGAACTAAGTGACCCTTGGTCAGAGTCATCCATATATATTTTGAAAATAACCATTTTGACATCTATGATCTTTTTTTCATTTTTTTAACTTTTTGTTTATTTTTATTTATTTGAGAGCAACAGACAGAGAGAGAAAGAAGCAGATATAGATAGAGAGAGTGAATGGGCATGCCAGGGCTTCCAGCCACTGCAAACGAACTCCAGACGTGCGCCCCCTTGTGCATCTGGCTCACATGGGTCCTGGGGAATCGAGCCTCGAACCCAGGGTCCTTAGGCTTCACAGGCAAGCAGTTAACCACTAAGCCATCTCTCTGGTCCTGTTTTTTTTTTTTTTTTTTTTATTGTAGAATTAGTACAATAAGAGGGGGCCAATATGCCATAAGAACTTATTTGTTTTCCTTTTTGGAAAGCTTTTGTGTGTTTCTGAATAGGCCATTCATATACTATTTAAGGCATCCCTTTATCTTTGGTTATACATTTCTCTCTGAGTGTTTAAGACCAAGCAGGTAGCCAAAATGTAACCAAGGATTAATTTTGAAGGTTACCAGTGCTCTCCAAAGGAGACTTTAGGGACCCTAGAGCAGCCCTATAGCTTCTCCGATGCTGGTGTTGTCTGTTAGGATGAGTCAGAGACGTGCTGGCTATGTACTTTTTTCTTTCTTGGGAAGCCTGAAGGACTGGTTTCTCCTCAGTTGTGACTCTTCTGTCTCAGACTATACACCACTTTTTTGTTTACGTGTCTCTGTATCCTCTCTGATCAGGAAGACAGGTGACCTACCAGAGGGCCAGTGTTGAAGTGTCCCATCATCTCCAGTGGCCTCATGACCTGAGAGCAGAGGCCAAAATATTGGCCTTTTTAGCTGTGGTGAATCCAAGTGGCTTTGGCTTCTTACATAGGTTATTAGAATACTTAGAAAGGAAGTTACTCCAAAGTGGATGTATGTGACTATATAGCACTTTGATAACTGAAACAGAGCGAGTTAAAGAATGGCACAAAAGCTCAAATTCATTTTGTCCAACCTTTTTAAGTTGAGTTGTCCTGTAGCAACATAGACCATGTCTGAAGCATAGAAAGTAGGCACATCTTATCCTTCAAATATCTAATAGCTATAAATACAGGCAGAAACTGTTACCAGTCTTGAAAATAATATACACCTAAAGCAATTAATTTAATCCATAAATGTCATCAAAAGGACAAGTAAGACAGTATAAAGACTTGGCACCTATGTTTGAAAACATTTTTGGTCAGTTTAAATGCCTGTGTGGGTACCAGTTACCCAGGGAACATTGGAAACAGAACCACAGAGCTTGAAATTCTCTCAGATGATGACCATTGCTTGAGCATGAGGCTGTACCCTAAAATGAGGAATATGTCTTAGGAGTTGATTTTCTTATAAGAAATGGACTTGAGATACCAGTAATAAGACAGTTACTTTATATATAATAGGGCAAAATCTGGTCATTGTTGAGTCAGAACAGCTAAGCTCTAATACAATCTTTGACAAATCTGTTTTGAAAGAGAAAACACTGTTTGACAACCAATGTTGTCAAACTGAAATTAAGTCACTTAAACCTAAGTGATTAAACCTCATGATGACCATTTGATAGAATTAGCATAAATAAAGCAGGAGCTATCTTTAAAGTCACAATGTCTTTAGGTAAGAGTACATCATCTTTGAAAACCTTTGTGAACCTTTATCTTAAGATTCAATTTTTCCAATACTTAAAACCTTGACAAACAGAGGAATCTAATTTATTTTATTAAGAGCCTAAAAGCCTGTTTTTATAATCCTTAAACTATTAAAAACTTAATATCAGTGAGCTGTTAATGAGTGAATCCTTAACCCGAAGACTCGGTTTCTCTAATAATTAACATCCTGACAAATAGAGGAATCTAGTCTATTTTACTGGAAGTCTTAAAGCTAGTTTTTATATCCCTAAAACCATGAATTTTTGGACTTGGTTTCTTTACTGGTTAAAATCTTGGCATCAAGTAAAATATATTTTAGATTTTATCCAATTAAGTGTTTCAGTGGAGGGGTCATTCGCTGAGCAACCTTCATTACCATTATGATCTCCTGATGACATCTATCCTTTTTATTTTAAATCTCTGTTTTTGGTCTCTTGGGTTTTTTTGTTGTTGTTTATGGGTTTTTTTGTTTGCTTGTTTTCTTTCTCTCAGCTTCTTGATTGAAATGTACAGATCTTGCCACCTAGAACAACTATTTTAAGCTCTTATCTGGTTTGGCTACCAATTTCTGTAATTTCATAAAATATCAGATATTGACTAAGCTAAAAATTTATTTTTAAAAAGAATTTCCTGGATTTACATTAGTGCATTTTCTAATTGTCTCCTTAAGTCTCTGGAGAGAAGTAACAGGCAATTCCTGTTCTCCCTGTGTTGTTCTCAGGGAGGAAGGAGAGCAGAGACTTCGGAGGCATCTTGGAAGCCAGTTGTCCCATCTGAAACAAAATGGAGAGAAGTGAAAGAAGAATCTAGAGTCACTTATACCCCATCCTGTCTGACAACTTCTTGGAGAAAGGCAGCCAGATTTGGGAGGAGAAATTAGGGATTTTTAATTTCCTTCTTCTAGGAATGCTAGCCCAAATTTCCCTGTTTTCTCCCCAATCAAAATGGGTCAAATGACATGGTCTGTGTGCCTCCTGGAGCATGGAAGGTCCAAGATAGGATATCAGCACTCTTCCTACAAGGCAGCTCCCAAGCTAAATTTACTCCAGACTTTTCCCACAGTTCCTTGCAGGGGCCTTACATTACAGCTATAAGGACTGCTGCTGGCATTTTAAACCTAAGTGTGAAGACTTCCACCTTTACTCCTGTCTTGATTGCTTAAATGCCCAACTGAGGGGGGAGAGTTCCTGGGATCCCTTTTCCTTCTACCCTTTGTGGGAGCCAGTGATAAGGGTTCCCCCTCCCCCAGTCTGTGAATGTTTCAGAATGGCCTAGGGACTAAAAGATATTATTGTAAAGGTAATCTTTGGTTTTATTACCTTAAATATAGGGATCCTACTGTTGTGCCAAGACCCCTGACCAGGAGCCAAGACTCCCAGTCACCCAGGAGTCACCCAGAGGACCGCCACAGAAGCCAAAACACTCGAATGTAAAAGCAACAGGTTTCTTTGAATGTCAAGCTTAAGCAGGGACTCAATCCACACAGACCGACGCAGCGGGAGTGGGAGAGAGCCCCGACCTTCTAAAAGTAGGGGTTTATAAAGGAAAAAGAGCAGGAAGGGGGAAAGGGGGTTACATCACATCACATCTTTTAAAATGATTGGTTCCAAGAAGGCACACACGGGAACATTTCTACTAGTTGCTTATCTCTGGTCAGCAGACTGCTTGCAGAACCTATCTATTGCAAGAGGCCGGAGGCCCCCACAGTTAAGTATTCTGGAATGTCCTGTTGAGCAAGCGAGCATGAGTTACAGAAGTAAAGGTCAGCATGTTAGTCAACTAGTTCCTTATCTGAGCCAAGCCTGGGCTCTTCTTTTTGTTCACAATGATTTGTCAAACAATGGCAGTACCATTGTTTAACTATTTACGCGTTATTTCTTTTGGGTCTCTCACTACCATGTGTTGATATTTAAGAGAGACAGATGAGAGACTTGATGCCTTTCTGTCATATGTTTTTACCTTAATGTACATTTTAGGTAAGCCTGATGCTTATCTTATGTAAGGAGTTTGTAACCTAATCAAATACCTTGACTCAGTTTACCCATCTGACCTTTTTGCCTAGTGAAAAATCTTATGTGACAGAGGTGACTTCAAGTGTTTAAAAGAGAGAAGCTACAAAGAGAACCCAAGTTATATGTTGTTTGTCATTTACTTTTTCTTGGTAGAGACAATTGGCTAGTTTGTCTTTGGACAGGATCTAGGGGACACATGGCTTAAACCTGCCTGAGGTCTGAGATAAAGGGAGTGTCATCCCTTTTCCCAGAGCCCAGCTTTCCATGACCTTAAATACCATGTAACAGTAAGCAAGAGCAAAAAGAAATGACAGGGCAGAGAGCTAAGCATCCTGCCATTTCTTATTTTGTTTGTTTGTTTGTTTTTGTTTTTCGAGGTAGAGTCTCACCCTAGCCCAGGCTGACCTGAAATTTACTGTGTAGTTTCAGGGTGGCCTCAAACTCATGGTGATCCTCCTACTTATGCCTCCCAAGTGCTGGGATTAAAGGCGTGCGCCACCACACCTGGCTTCCATTTCTTATTCTGAAATTGTTTATTTGTTTTTACCTAGGAAATTTATATTACCTATTTGTAATACACAAGGTTATAGGGCCTTGTCTAGGTTACAAATGTGAATTACATCTGTGCTTATGACTTTGTGACTCAGCCAGGACAGGACATCACCTGTATCTAATGTAAGCTCAATTTAGATTAAGTCTGTGTCCCTGTATAAAAATTTTAGAGCACTTAAGTGTCTGTAAACAGTTGAAAAATCCTTAATTTTAGGCATAGTGCTTATCTATGCTTAGCCTAATAATTAGCTTTTTTGTTCATTATAAATGGGAATTAATTTTAGGCAAAATTTGGTCTTTTTAGATCTCCTATATCCTTTCTACATATGTACACATTCATCCCCATATTTTAACTTTCTGATAAAGTTTCACTCAAAAAAGCATTTTTATCCAGGCATGGTGGTATACACCTTTAATCCCAGCACTGGGGAGGCAGCAGTAAGAGGATCACCATGAGTTCAAGGCCACCCTGCGAATACAGAGTGAATTTCAGGTCAACCTGGGCCTTACCTTGGAAAAACAAAAAAGCATTTTTAACAAGCATTTTATGTCCAACACTGAAAGATTCCTTCCCAGTCCCTTCAATCATCTCATCTCAACCTATAATGAGCCATTCTTATAAGTCTATTAATAGAAACCACACCAAATTGATTAATCTCATTACCCACTGACAAAGAAACAAGTAGTCTAGCCTCAAAGGTATCTCATTACTGGAAATTTGTAGAGAAACAGCCTTAGCAGTAACATTGAGAATCTCTTTATTGTTTATGTCATCAATAATCTCTACATGACTAGACTTGCCTTATAATACTCATATATATACATAACTATAAATTTTATGTGACCCGTTGATTTGAGACATCTCCTCTTAATAAACTTCCATAAATGGGCTAGACAGTTTAGTGGTTAAGCGCTTGCCTGTGAAGCCTACGGACCCTGGTTCAAGGCTCGATTCCCCAGGACTCACATTAGCCAGATGCACAAGTGGGTGCATGTCTGGAGTTCATTTGCAGTGGCTGGAGGCCCTGGAGTGCCCACTCTCTCTCTATAGCTGCCTCTTTCTCTCTGTCTGTGGCTCTCAAATAAATAAATAAATAACAATAAACTTCCAGGAAATACATTTTTTAAAAGTTTTAAGCCTATGAATACAGGCAAAACATGACAACTGTTTTGGGCATAATTTTTAGCAATACCTCTATCACACTTAGAAATGATTTTATTAAAAGTAACCAAGGCAAATTTTTGTTTTTGTCTTAAGGCAGGCTGGCCTGGAACTCAGGACAGTTGTTTGCTCTCTTTAAATGGCAGAACCATGACAATCTTTAAAATACCTGGCAAATTATAAGCCACCACCTCAGGGAAAATTTGGTTGTTCTCAATAATCCTCTATGGATTAAAGTTAAAGTTGACCTAGAACATAAATTCAGTAATTATATTTATGATATCATGTAACAAATTATGGCTGTTTATATAAAATTGTAGGTCAGCAAAAAGATCCTTGAAATAAATCAAATGCCAAAACCCTTCAGGAGAGATCGATTGGACAGTTTGGATTAGGAAAGCCATACTGTAATTTATCACACATAATAAAGAAACCAAAATGTGTCTATAAACAACATCTTACTCTAGGCCAAGCTGACATAGAACTCACGATGTAGTCTCAGGGTGGCCTTGAACTCATGGTGATCCTACCTGTGCCTCCCAAGTGCTGGGATTAAAGGTGTGTGCCACTGTGCCCGGCTTTAAGTACATAATTTTAACTGGTGATTCCCAAATTACTTAGTGATTAAAAACAGCTTGGCCTAGAGTGAGACCCTACCTCAAAAATCAACAACAACAACAAAAAGAATAAAATTATGTACTTATTTTTAGCAAGCAATTTACAGGTCATGTGGGTTTTAAGTGTGGGGTCAGGCTATCACATTGGAGCCTTGAATTGGTGATCTTACTGTCTCAGCTTCCCAAGTAGCTAGGATAATAGGCCTGTGCCAGCAGACCTAGCTCATCTTACTTTTTATAATACCTGTATGGATAAATGTTTTACAGTTTTTTGTCATAGAGCACTTTGGCAGAAAATCTTGGCAGTTAGCAAGCACCATCAGGCATGCCTTTTCCCACATGGTTGACTCCCTCACCCAGTTGACATAGCTTCAGGCCTCAGCTCCATGGGCTGCTTAGGGCTAGGGCTGTCTCAGGAAGAGGCTAGCCCTGACAGCAAGGTCCCTCCCGTGGCAACACTTGACCAAGAACAATGTTTAAATCCCATGAAAGACCTCCCTCTCAGGAGGCGTCCTGTTGGTTGTGGAAAAACAGGTCTAGGAAACTAGAGAAGAGATAAGAAGTCAGGTCATCATTGGTATCTAGCAAGTGCAGACTTCCCTGCCGTTTTTACTTTCAGGGGTCATGACCCTAACTGTGCTCCCTGTCATATCCATTGTGTGTCTGGCCCTGGAGACATGTCAATGAATAACAGAGACAAGGATATCTGACCATAGGAAACTGCCATGATAGGGGTAGACAAATAACAAGCAAAGGAAATGATTCATTTATAAACTTAAAATACAGCAGGGGGGAGGCTGGAGAAAGGTCTAAGGACCCAAGTTTAATTTCCCAGTACCACATAAAGCCAGATGCGCAAAGTGGCACATGCATCTAGAGTTTGTTGGCAGCAGCTAGAGACCCTTGCCCACTCATTCTCTCATTCTCTCTCACTCCCTCTTTGCAAATAAATGGGTAATTTTTTACAAACTTAAAATAGGCTGGAGAGATGTCTCTATGATTAAAGACACTTGCTTGCAAATCCTGACTGCTTGGGTTTGATTACCCAGTACCCACATAAAATCAGATGGACAAAGTGTAATATGCATATGGAGTTTGTTTGCAATGACAGGAGACTCTACAGCACCTGTTCTCTCTCTCCCTCCCCCCCCTCTCATTTTCTATTTCTTTTTTGTTTTTTTGAGGTAGGGTCTCACTCTAGCCCAAGCTGACCTGGAATTCACTATTTAGTCTCAAGCTAGCCTCACACTCATAGCGATCCTTCTACCTGGGCATCCTGAGTGCTGGGATTAAAGACATATGCCACCACGCCCCATATTCTCTCTTACATAAATAAATAACAATAAATAATAAGAGCTTAAAATACTCAATAAGAAGAGAGTCGGATGAAGAGATGGCTTAGCAGTTAAGGCACTCCAGCAAAGTCAAAGGACCCAAGTTTGATTTCCCAGTACCCATGTAAGACATATGCACAAGTTGGTGCATGTGTCTGGAGTATGTTTGCAGTGGCTAGAGGTCCTGTCATACCCATTCTCTCACTCTCCCTCTAATAAATAAATTAATTAAATATTTAGAAAAGATAAAACAAGCCAGCTTGGTTGTACATACTTTTAATCCCAGCACTTAGGAGGCAGAGGTAGGAAGGAGAATCACTGAGTTTGAGGTCAGCCTGAGACTACATAGTGAATTCCAGGTAAGTCTGGGATAAAGTGAAACCCTACTTCAAATATAAAACAAAAAGGGGCACTGGAGAGATGGCTTAGCAGTTAAGGCATTTGCCTGCGAAGCCAAATGACCCAGGTTCGATTCCCCAGAACCCATGTAAGCCAGATGCACAAGGGAGCACATGCGTCTGGAGTTTGTTTGCAGTGGCTGGAGGCCCTGGTGCATTCATTCTCTCTCTGTCTCTCTTCTACCTACCTATCTCTCTCTGCTTGCAAATAAATAAATAATTTAAAAAAGAAAAACAAAAGAAGAGGAAAAAATAAAAAACAAGAAGTGAAATGGTAAGTCAGTTTTCAATATTCAGTAGGGTAGTCTAAGAAATCTCAGGGAGAAGCCAGATGCACAAGGTGTCACGTGCATCTGGAGTTTGTTTGCAATAGCTAGAGGCCCTGGTGTGCCCATTCCCGCCCCCCCCATAAATAAATAAATATTTTTTTAAAAAAAGAAATATTAGGGAGGAAGTGGCAATATATCAAAGAAATAAAGAAGGAGCTGGGGAAACAAGTGGTTAAAGATGCTTGCTTGCAAAGCCCACTAGCCAAGATGTAATTCCTCAGTTTGCACATAAAACCAAATGCACACAGTGGCACATGTATCTGGAGTTTGTTTGTAGCAGCAATACACCCTGAAGTGCATACACACGCACACACACACACACACACACACACACACACACACACTCCTCACAAATAAGCAAATAAATAGATTATGCTTTTTTGAAATAAAGTAGATTGGCCCAGACATGTACCTTAGGTGAAAAGGGATGCAAGAGCAGCTGCTGGGGCAATGACCCTGACCACGACCTGCCTGACACTGGCGAACTACCAAAAGCTGGTGGGAGTGGGGAGCCGTGTGGAGAAAACAGTAGGAGATGAGATCACTGTGGCCAGGGGAGCAATGTGAGCAGGGCCAGGGCCACTGTGAGCCCTTTGGCTTCTACCCTTAGCATAACTGGATTTTGAACAGAGAAATGGATTGATCAAATATATCTTAAAAGCTCACTTTTGCTGTCTACTGTATTCAGGAAAGTTTAAGGAAGCAGGGGAGAAGCACAGAGCACAGTTTGAAGGCTGTTGTCTTCTGCCCCGTGCCTGGGGTAAGGGCAGCCTGGCAGCACTGAGGTGCTAGGACCTGGCCTGGGTACACCAGGCACAGCCATCAGAATTCCCCAATGCATTGAATGGGAAGCGTGAGGAAGAGCGGAGCCAACAAACACTTCTGCTTTTTCTTAGGGCATGGGAAGAAGTTGAACCAGAAGTTCAGCTTTGGGGCTGGAGAGATGACTCGGTGGTTAAAAACCTTGTGGCTTGGGTTCCATTCCTCAGCCACCAAGTAAAACTACATGAAGCCAGATACACAAAGCTGCACTTGTGTCTGGAGTTGGTTTGCAATGATGGGAGGCTCTGGTGTGATCGTTCTCGTTCTCTCTCTCTCTCTCTTTCACTCTTTCAAATAAATAAATAAAAATATTTCGTAAAAAGAAGTGCAGCTTTAAACCTAGTATGTTTGTGGTGTCCATATAGTTGTCTGAGCAAATATGTGTACAAGGAAGGAGACACTTTTGTCAGAATTAAAGAAAGGAGATATAAAGGGAATAGAAAGGAAGGGAGAGGGGGGACTTAATAGTATGGTATTCTGTATATGTAAGTAGAAGAATAGATTAATAGGGGTGAAAAGGCCCAAGTGAGGTCAGGGGAAGAGACTGAGTAAAGGAAAGATAGATGGAGAGAGGCTAATTACAACCTCAGAGGATAAAATAAATCATATGGAAGCCTACTTTTTTGGACAATGGAACACTCAGGAACCATAGATTGTTACTAGAAAATTTTCAGTGCCAGAGATGGGATACCTTCCAGTGAGTTGTTGGCCAGGGAGGTCCCTGATGCCCCCAAAACATTATAGGCCATTGCCAAGTCCCTTGGTTTCCCACCAGGAAGAGATGGTAAGACCCTATTGCTGAAGACTTCACATACTTGGGCCGCAAGGCCACTGAGAAATCCTGCTGGAACTGAGCTGAAAGCCTCCTCCATGTAGACCAGCTGACAGAAAGCTGGAAAAAGACAAACTGCATGCAGTTCAATGGGAAAGAGAGAAATCACCAGTGAAGATACTCCACAGTGTTCACTGCAAGCCTTGTATTTGGCCAAACAGGCCAAATGAGCCAACAGGTGCAATAGTGGCATGTCTGTTTCGGGGAAACCAATTGCCCTCTAATTTGAATGGAGGCCACTACATGGGAGGGAATACATCCCTGATACTGAAAACCTACAACAGGGATAGTCATGAGCCCTAGGGGTGTAACATCTGCTGCTGTCTGGCTAAATGTATGTACTATGCTCATAAAACAACCCAGTAAGCACTTCTCTTAATGTTCATACCCATACATTAATGCTACTCTCATTTTTGGTTAGAGAACCTTCTCTTTTCAGATGGCAGTAACCTTGGGATGACTCAGAAGGCATCACAGTGCTTAGAAGAAGTGATAGAGGAGTGCTCAGCACTGCAATATCTCTATCACACCTTCCAAGACTCAGAGTCCATTGCGGAAGAGGTGGAGGAAAGAATGTAAGAGCCAAAGGAAGGGTAGGACTCCTTACAACGTGCTCCTCCCAACACAAAATGGCCTGGATATCCATGACTTCACAGTGCCTGACACTACCCACACAAGACCATCATAATAGGAGGAAAAGATGATGACATCAAAATAAAAAAGAGACTGATTGAGAGGGGGAAGGGATATGATGGAGTGTGGAGTTTCAAAGAGGGAAGGGGGGAGGGAGGAAATTACCATGGGATATTGTTTACAATCATAGAAATTGTTAATTATAAAAATTAATTTTTTTTGGTTTTTTGAGGTAGGGTCTCACTCTGGTTCAGGAATTCACAATGTAGTCTCAAAGTGGCCTCGAACTTTCAGTGATCCTCCTACCTCTACCTCCCAAGTGCTGGGATTAAAGGCATGTGCCACCATGCCCAGCAAATAAATGTTTTATTTAAAAATGTGATCAAGTCTAAAAATATAAATTGGTACAATTTCTCTTTACCCAGGGTATTCAAAGGGACATGAAAGACTGAGATCCCTAGATGAGTGAATAAGTGAGAAAATGACCAAGAGCCCAGGACTGAGGCCAGGGCACTCCAGCAACCAAACAAGGAGGAACCAACAAACTGACAGGGAAATGATAGTAAGGGAAGTGACCAGTTAGGACAATGTGGTAATAAGTAATCAAAAGAAAATGCTGAGCTGGAGAGATTGTCTAGTGATTAAGGTTCTTGCCTGTGAAGCCTAACAACCCATGTTCTACTCTCTAGATCCCACATTAGCCAGACACACAAAGGTGAGGCAAGGGCAAAGTCACACATGCCCACTAGGTGGCGCAAGCATATTTTTTTTAAAGCAAGAAAAAGACGGGCGTGGTGGCGCACGCTTTTAATCCCAGCTCTTGGAAGGCAGAGGTAGGAGGATTGCTGTGAGTTCGAGGCCATCCTGATATTCCATAGTGAATTCCAGGTCAGCCTGAGCTAGAGTGAGACCCTACCTCGAAAAACCAAAAAAAATTTTAAAAAAAGCAAGAAAAAAAAAAGCCATCAGCCTAGGGGGAAAGAAAGCTCCCACTGTTTTTTGGCTAAATGGATATGTTGTACCGATCTATTATCCTCTAAATATTTAGGTTTATGCCCAAAGATTAGGGCTGCTCTCACTTTGCTCAGAGAAGCTTTGTTTTGTAGATCGTGGTGACAGGGAAGACTCAAAATTCATGAACTTCTGAGAAGTGACAGCTGAGTGCTCATCATTAAAGAAGACATCTCTGTGACCCTCCAAAAAGATGACAGAAAAAAATGTAAAAGCCAAAAGATGGGGAGAAGCTCTTTGGAATGCTATCTTTCAGACATGAAGGGCCATCACATTTATGATCGCACAGCAGCACAGTATTGGGCCCATCGATACACGTTGACGAATATGATTGAGAAGGGAAAAAATAATGACGTAAAAGTAGCAGAGGGGCACATTGGAAAGAAGAGGGGCTCAGTGGAAAGGGGACAAGGAAGAGGGAACAAAAGAAGGCAGTGAGAGAGGATTGTGATCAAAATGCATTTGTATGTGCATACTGTACATGTATGGAAATTGTAAATTAAAAAGTTTAAAGCAGGCCAGGCGCGGTGGCGCACGCCTTTAATCCCCGCACTTGGGAGGCAGAGTTAGTAGGATCGCCACCCTCAGACTACATAGTGAATTCCAGGTCAGCCTGGGCTAGAGTGAGACCCTACCTTGAAAAAAAAAAAAAAAAAAAAGTTTAAAACAGAAGAACTACAAACTGTTTCAAATGTACATGAGTGAGTGTTGACAATTGTGTTGAGCAAGGCAGATGTCATTCCATGCTAAATGAAGATGAACATGCCTTCTGTAGCCCCATTCTTCCTCTGGGTATTTGCTTATTAATGTACCCAAATAATGAATTAGCAGTAATTGGTGCCGTCACTGAGGACGTGCTGTGTGGGTTGACTGGCATACTCCTAGGGAGCCCAAGACAATGGACATGGACCCTGACTGTACAAACAGGACCTTGTGCTGAAGGCAAATACTCAATCATGGTGCAGAATGATTCAGCTGCTTTGGAGGATCTGTGTGCACATTCTCTCTTTCTCTCTCTCTCTCTCTCTCAAGTAAATAAATAAAAATAAAAGTAGACTTTGCCTCTCTTGTCTGGGGATAAGAACAGGTGAAGAGATTAATCTGTTAGTAGCTATTTCATCTTCCTGAGAATATGGTAAAACTCAATTACCTCAAATTCCATCAGGATTGACCAGTGTATCTGATTTACAGCTGTACCCAACAGAGAAACAATTATTTCTCTTTATGAACTGACCTACTAGTCCAAAGCTGTCCCTGCTCTTGGTATCCAGCCAATCTTATCTATAACCAATGTTGGTTCAATGCAAGTAACTCAGTGCTTTCCTCCCTCAAATTTCCATTACAATATAAAAGTGCTAAGGCTGAGTATCTGGCTCAGAAGGTAGAGAGCTTGAATCTAAGCATGAGACTATGGTGGCACAGGCGTGGAATCCCAGTTCTGGGAAGGCAGGGACAGGAAGATTCCTGGGGCAGGCTGCCTAACTTGTCTAGCCAAATTGGTAAACTCTGGGTTCAATGAGAGAGCCTGTCTCAAAAAGTAAGGTTGAGTGCTGGAGTAATGGCTCAGCAGTTAAAAAGGAAGGTTGCGCCGGGCGTGGTGGCTCACGCCTTTAATCCCAGCACTCGGGAGGCAGAGGTAGGAGGATCACCATGAGTTCAAGGCCACCCTGAGATGACAGAGTGAATTCCAGGTCAGCCTGGGACCAGAGTGAGACCCTACCTCGAAAAACCAAAAAAAAAAAAAGGAAGGTTGCGAGCAACTAAGACAGCTAATATAGACTTTGACACTCGTGTGTGTGTGTGTGTGTGTGTGTGTGTGTGTGTACACACCACATACTCATGCAAAAGTGTTCTTGGCTCTACATTACACAGACATTTTTCCAGCTGCTACCTAACCTTGCCACTAGAAGCTGTAGAAATTTGTTCCAGAACCAGGTTCTTTTGCTGGCTAGCATTTATAACAGTTCAATAAATCTTTGTATCTCAAATATTCTTCAGTCTCAAGAGGTTTTGGATTCACATCTGCTTACATTGTTACGCTTCCTCCTTCTCTTTAACACAAACCTTTGTGAGGCTCTGGACGAGCCGGGTCTGCTTTCCACAGGCGAAGGGGAGGCTCAGCCACGGCTCCACTTCCAGCCGCTGCTGCACAACAGCCCAGGAGACGTACTCGAACTCTTCCTCCGTGAGCAGGCAAGGTGGAAAAGAGCTGCCAAAGGACATTGACATCGTATGGCATGGCCAGGATCTCTTCCTTTGTTTCCTTTCATTCCAAACTCACCAGTTAGCCAGAGCTCAATTATGCAGATGTGCACAAACATGATCCCATTCCTGGGATAGTAAATCCTGGTCAAGATAAATAAGTTCAGTCAGCCAAATCTAGCAAACAGAACACAAGGAAGAGAGAGAGAGGCCCAAATCCTGGTTGTGCCATAACCAGCTGGTTAAGTTTGAAAAAAAAAAACCACTACCTTTCTGTGGACACTGCTTTTAACAAAGTGCTGAGGAAATAGAAGAGATCAGATCCTCTGACTTGTATCTGTACATCCTACTAATTGCCAGGTTGAGTAAGTTGACTCCCACTGTGAGATGGGCCAGAGTCAGCTTCCTCAGAGAAAGATGTTTACACAGTTACTGGTCCCCTGTTGCTGTATTGATCATCTTCGGTGACTGAAAAATGTAGAGGTAGAGTTGAGAATACATTTTATTGCAATCATTTCCAAGTATAAGAAAAAATAATAATTCCATTAGTGGCTAAAATTTATAATTCCACTGGCATGTATTTTATTGCTGTGGTAACTCTAAACAAATAAATTTTAATTGTAGCAAGATAATGTATAGTATGGAGAAACAAAAGAAATAAATCATAAATGAGTAATTTATAGCTAAAGCTATGCTCACTCATGTACCTGGGGTTTGAGTGCTTACATGGCCAAGAAAATGAAAATTAATCCTTTCTTCCTCTCCTCCAATAACTGTGACATTGGGACTGCATTTTTCCAGAAGCCCCCACCCTCCCCTCACTTCTGTGCTTTATTATCTAAGAGGTGATGAGAATGGAAGCAAAGCAGCAGAAAAAGCCTGAATTCCCAAGGAAAAGGTAAATACGGGAGACAAAAAAAGAGGTTGGGGGAAAGGAAGCAAAGGGGGAGAGGAGAAAGAAAGGCATGACACAGAAATATGAAATTTTGACAAAAAATATTTGACACTGGAAGTTAGATGACGATGAAAGCTTCTGGCAGCAACTTTTGCCCATGTGGAATATTTTAAAGGAGATAAGAGTGGCACAACTGTAAGTTAGGATATACTCTAGAATTATTTTTAAGTAACTATAGTGCCACATGCCAGTCATTCTAGAACTTCGGAGGCAGAAGCAGGAGGATCATGAGTTTGAAGCCATCCTGGGATATATAGAAAGGTCTGTCCCAAAAAAAGAGGGGTTCTGGGGAGACTCCTCCACAGTTAAAGTTGCTTGCTTATAAGCCTATTGGCCCAGGTTCAATTCCCAGCACCAACATAAAGCCAGAAGCAAAAAGTGGCACAAGCATCTGAAGTCTGCTTATAAGCAGCAAGAGGCCCTGGTAGGCCCATTATCTCTTTCTCTCACTCTCTTTCTCCTTGCAAATAAATAAATAAAAACTTGTTTTAAAAAACAAGGAAGGAGCCAGCTGAGTGTGGTGGCGCATGCATTTAATCCCAGCATTCAGGAGGCATGGGTAAGAGAATCACCTCGCGGTGATTTCCTTGCCACCCTGAGACGACATAGTTAATTCCAGGTCAGCCTGGACCAGAGTGAGACCCTACCTTGAAAAACCAAAACAAAAAAAAAAAAAAAAAAACAAAGAAAGAAAGAGAGATCCTTGTCATCTTTGATATTTCCTCATTTGACTAAGGATATTTTTTTTCTACTTACTCCTTTATTGTTAAAACCAGTTTCCTTAAATTAATTCTCCTGTATAAACTGTATACTAGAAGCACTAGAATGTTTATTTTATGGAAGATATTTCATAACGTTTAGTCACTAAAGAATCCTGAGTATCGTGCTCTGTGTTCTGTTCCTACAGTAAATACTGTGGCACCGACTGCCCAATAATTCTCTTCTACTCTCCCACAGTAGTCAGTTGCCATAAGAACACTGCTTCATGGGTAGTACATGATGTTTGAAAGACTGACAGAAATCCATACTCCAGAGGTGGCTCTTAACAACTGTCTCTACTACCTTTATCAATCCCAGAAAATGATAATAAAAATGCTGTTAGCATTGTTTTCCAGTAGTAAAATGAATGGCCTTCATGATACAGGCCTTCGGTACAAACATATTAGAAAGGGTCTTCATACTCTTTTATAAGAGGTTAGAAAAATTAGCAAGAGCTGTGGTTTGTATCCTTTGGAATATATATATCCCATGCTTGAGTCCACACGAGATAAACTCTGAATTAAGGGATTCTTACTATGTGTATCCAACCTGAAAACTAGCTTCCATAAACATGACTAAAGATGATCTATCCAATAACTAATGTCAAAATAACTGGATATCCACATGCAAAACAAAAGTAGACCCTTGCTTTGTGCCATATGCAAAAAAAAAAAAAAAATCAACTCAAAATGGATTAATGGCTTAAATATAAAACCAGAAACTGTCAAACTACTCAAAGAACACACATAGTCAAACCCCCATAAACTTGGTGTAGGCAATAATTTGGGGGATATGATTACAAAAACATAGGAAACAAGGGCAAAAAAAAAGAAAGTGGGACTGGCCAGGTGTGGTGGCACACTCCTTAAATCCCAGCGCTCAGGAGGCAAAGGTAGGAGGATCATCATGAGTTTGAGGCCCGCCTGGGACTACAGAATAAGTTCAATGTCAGTCTGGGCTAGAATGAGACCCTACCTGAAAAAAAAAAAAAAAAACAAAACTGGGACTGTGTCAAACTAAAAAGCTTCTGGATAAAGAAGGAAATAATAATTGAAGAGACAATTTACAGAATGGAAGAAAGTATTTGCAAACCAGATATCTGATGAAAGGTTAATATCCAAAATATATAAAGAAATCAAACAGCTAACTATCAAGAAAGCAAATCATCCAATTTAAAAATGGTGGTGCATGCCTTTAATCCCAGCACTCGGGAGGCAGAGGTATGAGGATTGCCATGAGTTTGAGGCCACCCTGAGTCTCCATAGTGAATTCCAGGTCAGCCTGGCCTAGAGTGAGACCCTACCTTGAAAAACCAAAAAAAAAAAAAAAAAAAAGGACAAAGAACCTGAAAGAACAGTGTTGTAGATGAGCATCATATGAAGTAGATAAATGGTCACCTCCACTCCCCAGTACAAGCAGTTTCAACACCAACACTGAGATGACCATAATTTTTTATTGAGACCTCTTGACAAGACATGTTTCCTGCCTCCCTCTCATACAGAATATTGAAGATAGGAGCCTGAAGATAGGGCTGGAGTACTTTGGTTCCTGTTGCCTGCACAAAACAGCTGTATTCGTTAAATTCCTGCCTTTCACTATTACTTTTCCATTTGATTTTCATTGATTTGACTCCCTGAGGAGAGTCCTCCAGGCTCAGGGCTCCAGTAACAATATCTGCACTCCACTGTACACTGCATCAATGTCCACAAAAGCCAAAATATAAAATCAATCTGCAAGTCAATCTACAGATAAATGACTCTAAAGAAAATGTGGGGGCTGGAGAGATGGCTTAGCAGTTAAGACGTTTGCCTGCAAAGCCAAGGAACCTTGGTTCAATTCCCCAGTACCCACATAAGCCAGATGCACAATGGGGCACATGCATCTGGAGGTCATTTGCAGTGGCTGGAGGTCCTGGCGTGCCCATTCTGTGTGTGTGTGTGTGTGTGTGTGTGTGTGTGTGTGTGTGTCTCACAGTCTGCCTCTTTCCCTCTCTCAAATAAATAAACAAAAATAAAAATATTTAAAAACCAGAAAGTGTGGTTATATATGTAATGAAAAACTATTCAGTCCAAAAAAAGGAAAAAAAAAATCTTATTATGTGACTATGTTGCTAAGGCAATATGCTGAGTTAAATAAGCCAAGTGTAGAAAGATACACAACATGACCTCACTTCTATGTGAACCTTATAATTGCAAACTTATAGAAGCAGACACTAGAATAATGGTTACCAGGAGCTGTAGAGGAAAGAGTTGACTGGCTAGATGTCAGTCAAAGGACACAAATTTTCAATTCCATAAGAGGAATGAATCCAAGAGACGAGCTGTACAACATAGAGACTATAGCTAATAGCAATGTTTTGTATTTCTGAAAATTGCTGAAAGAGTAGATTTAAGGGTTCTTACTATAAAAAAAAGACAGAAAAGAAAGGAAGGAAGGAAGGAAGGAAGGAAGGAAGGAAGGAAGGAAGGAAGGCAGGCAGGCAGGCAGGCAGGCAGGCAGGCAGGCAGGCAGGCAGGCAGGCAAGCAGGCAGGCAGACTTCTGTTCGAGATGGCAACTCAACTGCTTAACCACACTTCAGCTCCGGGGGTAATATCAGCTAATATCTGTGGGTCACCAGTGGGAGTGGGTCCAAGCAGACCTCCAGCGGACAGGTATGGAGGGACGCACTTGGAGATCTGCTGATTCCCACGCTTGCGGGTAGCCTACCGGACCCTTGGGTTCCCCCACCCACCTGCCCCAGCTGCTACTCCCTGACCGGGTCCTCCGCTGTGCGCTGACCTGACCCTTGCACTTTCCCAGTCTCCCAGAGCCCCCACCCCACTGTCAGAGGGATCTGCGCACCCACCTTCTCTTGCCCTTTCCCCGTGTCTCTCAGTGACAGATCGCCCCACTTTGTCCCTTGCGCCTTTCCTTTCTCTCCCCTCTTCCCCACTGCAACTGCCTTGCCCAGCCCTGCCCACTGCTTCTGTGCTGTCTTCTTTCTTTCTTTCTTTCTTTCTTTCTTTCTTTCTTTCTTTCTTTCTTCCTTCCTTCCTTCCTTCCTTCCTTCCTTCCTTCCTTCCTTCCTTCCTTCCTTCCTTCCTTCCTTTCTTTCTCCCTCTCCCTCTCTCTCCCTCCCTCTCCCTCTCTCTCCCTCTCTCTCTCTCTCTCCCCCCGCCCCACGCTCTCTCCCCCACTGCATCCCTGATCACAAGCTTCCTCTCTGCCCTGCTCACAGCAGCTGTGAACGCACCACCTTCCTCTCTCAGCCCTGTCCCTGTGTCTGTGAATGCGCTGTCTTCCTCTTTCTCAGCTTGCCCACTCCCACTGTGTCTTCAAACACAGGCCCTCCCTCCCTCAGCCCTGCCCATTGCTTTTGCGCTTGCCCGCCTTCTCTATCGCCGCCCTCACCCCCCACCACCACACTGCTGCACTCTGCACAGGACACGGCACCATTCCTCTCCCCCAGAGGCACCCTCCACCGTGTCTGTCAGCGCCTATCTGGACTCAGTAGGAGAACAGGAGCAAATGCTACAGTAAAGACACAGATAACACTAGGTCTAAAGGAATACCAGACCTCCAGTCCCACCTTTGCTTCTTCGCCCTTCACAAACAGCACATCCCAAAAGCACAAAGTCACCATTAGCCTACCCTAGGCAAACATATCATGGAACACACTCGCTGAAGATACTGCAAGGGAAATTCTTGTTTCCTCCTTAATTAAACAAGATTCACACACTGTGATGGGTAGACCAAATCACACACACACAAAAAAAAGTGAAACATCAATCGGAGGGAGCTCCAACAAGGCTACCACAAAGTCCCACAATGGAAGTCTCCAATGAAAACAGTGGAGACAACAGGAGTAGACCCCCAAAATGAAGACACAAGATATGTGTCACTAGCCAAGCAAATGGCAGAACTCACAGCAAATCAACAGAAAACCAATAATTACATAAATGAAATCCACACAGCTGTTTTTAAAAGTCTTGATCAAACAGAGGAAAACCAAGAGAGACCTAAAAAGAGAATAAAGTGAACTTAGGGTGAGCCAAAAAACAAAGGAGCTTAATAACCAGCTGGTCAAGCTTAATGAAAACAGTAAATGCAAGAATGAATTCCAAGAAGGATTAAGAAAGTCAAGACATGACCCATTCATTCTCTCTCTCTCTCTCTGCCTCTTTCTGTCTCTGTAGCTCTCAAATAAATAAAATAAACAAAAAAATTTTTTTTAAAGAGATAGATCAGCTAAGCAGAAAGTCAACAGGGAAGTAATAGAGCTCAACAACACCATCGATCAACTAGACCTAACAGACATCTAGAGAACATTCTACCACAATTCTACAGAATACACATTCTTCTTAGCAGTCTTTGGAGGCTTCTCCAAAATAGATAATATATTAGGACATAAACTTAGGAAAATTGATGTAATTTCCTGCATCATATCAAATCACAATGCTGTAAAGCTAGAAACTAATGACAAGAGATGCTCCAGGAATTCTACCTGCTCCTGAAGACTGAAAGAACACACTGCTTTTTTGTTGTTGTTGTTATTGTGTTTGTTTGTTTGTTTTTTTGTCTTTTGAGGTAGGGTCTCACTCTAGCTCAGGCTGACCTGGAATTCACTATGTAGTTTCAGGGTGGCCTCGAACTGTCAGTGATCCTCCTATCTTTGCCTTCAAAGTGCAAAAACATACTTTTAAACAATAAATGGGTATTCAAGAAATTATAAAATTTATAGAATTGAATGACAAAGAAACATAATTTACCAAAACTTATGGGACACAATGAAGGTAGTCCTAAAGAGGAAATTTCATAGCATTAATACCTTTATAAAAAAAGACAGAAAGATCTAAAATTAATAACCTAACCATCCACCTGAAGGCACTGGAAAAACAAGAAGCCAATCCTATGAGCTCCAAGTGGAAAGAAATAATCAAGATCACAACAGAAATAAATGAACTGGAAACCAAGAAAACATAAACAAGATTGATAAACCCTTGGCCAATTTGATCAAATGAAAAAAAGAGAGATGTTTCAAATTAGCAAAATTAGAAATGAAAAAGGAGAGGTCACAATAGACATAAGTGAAATTGGAAGAATTATTAGGACATTCTCCTAAAACCTCAACTCCACAAAAGCTCGATAATCTGGAAGAAATGGATGAATTCCTAGAAATATACCACCTACCAAAACTAAATTCAGAGCAGATTAAGCTCCTTAACAAATCTATGACATCCGTTGAGATTAAAAAGGTAATCAAAAACCTCCCCCAAAAGAAAAGTCCAGGACCAGATGGCTTCTCAGCTGAATGCTATCAGACTTTCACTGAAGAACTGAAACCAATCCTTCTCAAACTGTTTCATAAAATCAGAGAACAGGGACTCCTCCCAGACTCCTTTTATGAATTTAGCACTACTCTAATACCAAAACCAGACAAAACAAGAAAACTATAGGCCTATATCCCTAATGAATTTAGATACAAAGGTCCTGAACAAAATCCTTGCAAATCAAATTCAGCAACACATCAAAAGCATTATCTATCTTGACCAAGTAGGCTTCATCCCAGGGATGCAGGAATGGTTTAACATATGGAAATTAGTCAATATAATGCACCACATAAATAAAATTAATCACAAGAATCATATGATCATTTTAATAGATGCAGAGAAGGCCTTTGAAAAAATACAACATCACTTCATGATCAAAATGCTGGTGAAAATGGGCATGGATGGATTATATCTCAACACAATAAAGGCTATATATAAAGCACCTAAACCCCAAATAATACTTAATAGGGAAATACTCAGGGAGTTCCCACTGAGATTCGAACACAACAGAGTGCCCATTCTCACCATTGCTCTTCAACATAGTACTAGAAGTCTTAGCCCAGGCAATAAGATAGGAGAAAGTAACAAAAGATATACAAGTGATAAAGGAAGAAGTCAAGTTAGCCCTATTTGCAGATAACATGATCCTATACATAAGTGACCCAAAAATATCCATCTCAAAAGTTCTAAAGGTGATTAATTCCTTCAACAATGTGGTAGGATACAAAATCAATGCATAAAAATCAGTAACCTTTCTATATGCAAAGGACAAATATACAGAGAAAGAAATTAGTGAAGCTGTCTCATTTTCAATACCAACAAAAGAATTAAATTCCTTGGAATAACACTAACCAAGGATGTGAAAGACCTTTATAATGAAAACATAAAATCACTCAAGAAAGAAATTTGTAAAGATGGAAAGACCTCTCATTCTCTTGTATAGGTAGAATTAATATTTTGAAAATGACAATTCTACCAAAAGCAATATTCATATTTAATACAATACTGATAAAAATTCCAGTATCACTCTTCACAGAGATAGAAAACAATGATCTCAAAATTTATATGGAATGGTAGCAGGCCTCAAATATCCAAACGTATCCTCAGCAAAAGAAACATCTCTGGAGATATCACCATACCTGATCTAAAACTAAACTATATTACAAAGCCAAAGTTATGAAAACAGCATGGTATTGGCATAAAAACACATACAGACCAATGGAACAGAATTGATGACCCATACTTTAGGTAAAGCACCTACAGCTACTTGATCTTTGACAAACAGACTGGAGAAAAGACATCGTTTTCAACAAATGTTGCTAGATAAATTGGATAACCATATATAGAAAAATGAATCTAGACCCACATATCTCACCATACACAAAAATCAAGTCCAAATGGATTAAATTCCTCAATAGAAGACTTGAAACTTTTCTCCTACTGGAAAAAGTAGGAGGAACTCTCCATGAAATAGGAATAGGAAAAGACTTCCTGAACAAAACCCTACTAGCCCAGGAAATTAAACAATCACTCAACTAATGGGATCTCATGAAGCTAAATAAAAGCTTCTGCCCAGACAAACATACCTTAATCAGAGCCAGTAGGTTACCCACAGAATGGGAGAAAATTTTTGCCAGCTATACCACTGACAGAGGTCTAATATCTAGAAGCTATAAAAAACTCAAAAAACTAAACAATGAAAAACACTCAAACAACCCATTCCAAAAATTGGGCAGAAAACTGAATAGGAAGCTCTCAGAGAAAAAAAAAAAAAATACAAATGGCTAACAAATATTTAAGAAAATGACCAACATTCTAATCATTATGGAAATGCAAATTAAAACAATTATGAGATTCATTACAATTATTAAAAAAATCAAATGAAGCCAGGCATGGTAGCACACACCTTTAATCCCAGCACTCGGGAGGCAGAGGTAGGAGAATCGCCATGAGTTTGAGGCCACCCCGAGACTCCATAGTGAATTCCAAGTCAGCCTGGGCTAGAGTGAAACCCTACCTCAAAAAAACAAAAATAAATAAATAAATAAAATGAGCCGGGCATGGTAGCACACACCTTTAATGCCAGCACTCAGGAGGCAGAGGTAGGAGGATCACCAAGACAGTTCGAGGCCACCCTGAGACTACACAGTGAATTCCAGGTCAGCTTGAACCAGTGTGAGACCTTACCTTGAAATACAAAAAAAAAAAAAAAAAAAAAATCAGATAACAACAAATATTGGCAAGGGTGTGGGAAAAAAGGAACCCCACATTCACTATTGGTAGGAATGTAAACTTGTACAACTACTATGGAAATCAATATGGACATTCCTGAAATGAATGAATATAGAGCTACCAACAGATCCAGTTATTCCCTTACTGGGCATCTATCCTAAATGCTCTATGTCTCACTATAGAGATATTTGCACAGCCATGTTTGTACCTGCTCAATTCCTAGTAGCTAAGAACTGGAATCAACCCACGTACGCATCATTGGATTAACGGATAACAAAGATGTGGTACATTTTCACAATGAAACTCTACTCAGCAATAAGAAAAAAACAACAGTGAAATTTGTAGAAAAATGGATGGACCTGGAATAGATCATACTCAGTGAACTCACACAATCACAGAAAGACAAACACAGCATGGTCTCACTAATCTGTGGCTCCTATCCTGGACATACCTGATAGGTAACTCATGGCCCAGATAATAAGGATGGAAGGTTTTAGGGGGATAGGAAGAGGAGGGTGAGGGAAAACAAACACAAAACTAAATCCAAAATGAACTGGCACCATAGAAACCTTTATCTTTGGAGATAGACTAAAAGATAAAACCCTCAACAGGAGTAAGGGGGAGCACCTGAGAAAATGGGCCCTGGAGAGGGTGGGATGAAGCCTAAGCTTAAAAAAAAACTTTTTGTTCTTGTCTCTGGCCTGTAAGTCCCAACCAATGAGCTGTTGATCAGACAGACCTTTGAGATCCCCAAAACAAGACAGATTTTTGCCAAAGCACTTGGTTACCCACTTAAGGCAAAAGGGAAGACCCTACTGCTGAAGACCCCATATGCTGCCAACACAGAACATGAAGAGACCTGGCTGGAATCCAGAAGAGAGCCAGTCCCCCACACAGTTAGCCTGTCTATTGCTGGAAAGTACTACATGAGCTACTGGGGAAAAGTGGCCAACAAAGGTCTGAGCAACCAGAGGTCTAAGCTACTCAGAAGCAAACACCCTGACAGGATGTGTCAGTGTAACAGTGGCACACAGCCTTGATGGGTAACTAATAGCTTTCTGATTGGCTAAGAGATGTGTTCCATGTAAAGGAACCCATATCTGGAATTGGGAACCAGATCAGAATACTATGAAGATAAAGATTATGCTCTCAGTGTCAAGCTCTCAATAGTCTTTGGCTAAAAGAGGCACTACATACATCATATTCTCTCTAAATTAACAATGCTTATCCCATTTAAGCTATGCTGGCTCACTCGCCATTGGAGAATCTGTTCTTCTTTTTCAGAACGTAGCAAGCCTCAGGAGATAAAAATACCCCTTGCACTTTAGCCAAGTCACAGCTGAATGCACAGAGGAAGTGGGGAGATGAGCAAGAGTGCTGCTTCCATGCTGAACCTGAAAATCAGCCCCAGGGTGAAGGAGACAGACCCTGAGGATACTCAACACTTACCAGAGCAGAGATCCAGAGGCTCCTAAGACCTCATCACTGAAGTAGACTTAAAACTCACCCAACATGGCTCAGGGAATTTTGCAGAAGAGGGAGCAGAAAGATTGCAAGAGCCACAGGGTAAAACAACATGCCCATAGGCATTCCCTCCCCACAAAGAAAAAGAAAAAAAAAAATCCTGACTGCTCTCAGAACGCATAACCCACAACCCCATGGGGAATACCTACAACCCCAATGAGGAGTGTCCCCAGGGGAATGGGGGCAGAATGAGGGAAAGGGAACCAACACATGATGTACCCATACAAAAATACCTTGTTAATGAAAGAAAGAATAGGAAGCCTTAAAAAAAAAAAAAAAAAAAGGCAAGTCTAGGCTAGAGAGATGGCTCAGCAGTTAAAGGTGCTTGCTTGGTAAGCCTGACAGACCAAGACTGGAGTGCATTTGCAGTGACAGAAGGCCAGGCCGTAGTGCACCCATACTTGCTTTCTCTGTTACTTCCTCTTTTTGTCTCTCTCTGCCTCTCAAATAAATAAAAAAAAATATTTTACAAAGACAAGTCTGTGAGATAAGGAATATGAATATGTTAGTTAGGTTAGTCCTGCCATATATATTTATTTCATACTCTAGCACCTATCTACAGTATTGTCAATAAAAATAATAAAATATGTGTGAGTTAGAAGTGAAAATGGAGGGGCTGGAAAGATGGCTTAGCAGTTAAGGCGCTTGCCTGAAAAGCCAAAGGACCACGTAAGCCAGATACGCAAGGGGTCACATGCATTTGGAGTTTGTTTGCAGTGGCTAGAAGCCCTAGTGTGCCTATTCTCTCTCTCTCTCCCTCCCTCTCTCTCTCCCTCTCTCTCTCTCTCTCCATTCCTATTTCTGTATCTCTCTCTCTCAAATAAATAAATGAAAACAAAATGTAAAAAAAGAGAAGTGAAAATAGAAAATAAATAATAGTTGAGAAACAATGCTTCCTGAATCTATCTACCAGGATATTGCCACACTTTTCTGTCATGGACCTCTTGTGTCAAGTTTGATTGGAGTACCTGAAACAGCAGAGCCAGTCAGGGCCCATTTGCAACCCAATGGTCAGTAAGTGTAGCAATTGTGAACAGGCAGCGGATAATCCCCACTGGATTCAGATCTGGAGGGACTGCTGACATTTACCCAAAAGAAACCAGTGGCTGTGCTTGAGGCAATTAGCTTGGATCATTTCACGACAGTTACCCCTGTCATTCAGGTCAGAATTCACGATCTTGAAGCTCTCCTCCAGCTACGCCCTCCCACATGTGCACAGTTTAGCTAGAACTTGGGCAGCAGCTGCCTCCCAAGCCTCGAAGCAGTTCTGTAATGATGAAGGAGCCTCGTGTCTTTCAATCTTCATTTTGGTGTTGATCATTTCCATAAAGAAACTGAGTAGGTTTTTCCAAAGGCAGCTATTCCTATTTTCAAAGGTGCTATTAAGGAGTGATGGCATAATTGGTATTAGCAATCATTGGAATTCAACAAAATGCCCCTAGCAGAGTCAACTGGATTTGTTCCTTTGCCTCCCTGACCAAGGAGGCTTCCTCCCTGAATCAGGCCACCCAAGGGGTTGTGTTGTTTAATGAAGGAAGCTGTCCCCTCCCTCCCTTCCCTGCTTGTCCAGAGAGTCTCTTAGTGCTGACTCCCGCTGCTCTGCCTATGGAGGGTCCTTTCTCCTGCAGCAAGAGCTCTGCCAGCGCAGAAGACCAGCTGGAGACCAGTAAATGGGATTTTAAACTCTCTTTGGGTACCTGGCATTGACAGGTAGCGGTGCCCACATGAGCTGCTAGTTATGTTTCCATGGAAACATGAAGCAGTTTAGACAGGCAACGCTCACATTAACCAGCACTGTTTCACAGGAAAAAACTGTCTCACCATTAAGGAGGAGTCTAAAATTCAACTCAAACCAATGTTTTATTGATCATGTACTAGACCAAGTACTGTGCTGCTACAAATAGAGAGATTAATAAAATATGTACAATCCGGGCTGGAAAGAGGGCTTAGCAGTTAAAGCACTTTGTCTGTGAAACCTAAGGACCCAGGTTTGATTCCCAGAACCCATAAAAGCCAGATGCACAAGGTGACACATGTGTCTGGAGTTCATTTGCAGTGGCTTGAGGCCCTGGCATGCCCATTGTCTCTCACCTGCCTCTTTCTCTGTCACAAATAAATACATAAATAACTAAATAATTTAAAAAAATAGGTGTAATCCTTCTCTTCATGAAACTCCCATGTAGTAGACTATAGTGTGTTCTGGAAAAAAAAAAAGTCAAGGTACAATAAAGAGAAGAACTAAGCATATTCCTAATTATGTCTTGGGTGATTCTGATGGGGACTGCACTGTGTCCCAGTTCCTTAGAAGACATATGGTCTTTGAGAAAAGGATTACATCCAAAGCTATGTCCCTGAGTGAGCCTTTTAGTTTCATGAGGTCTAGCCAAGTCAAAGGGACAATGGAAGCAGACCAGTGGATCAGGACTAGGCCATCAGGATAAGTGTTTCTTGAAGGAACTGGGGACTGGCAAGTTAGCGTTCTCTAGAAGAGAAACTGTCTTCTTGCACTTATGGCCAAGGCCAGCTACAGGTTGGACTGCTGTTCACACAATGGTTCAAGCAAGCTGACAATGTCAGTGCTTATAATCTCACGGATAAAACCCCTTCCTCAGCAGTGATCTGCACAGAACACTGTGGACGGTCAGGCTAGGCGTCCAGTTGTGTGCTGCTTATTTGAAAGTTTTGCTCACCATCCCAGTATTTCATTTAGTCTCTTAGCAACCTATTCTCTGTCCTACTGTGGTTGTGCCATGCATGTAACAGCACTAAATTATTTACTCTGCCACCTGTCTCAAAGAAGGATTTTGTGGGACTGGCTCACATATAAATTTAGGGTGGTAATTAAATTTTTATTATTTCTGTGACTTTATGGGCTTGAATATTTCATTTATTGGTTCTCCAAAGTGGTCTAGGTAACCTCCTGACCTAGGTTTTCCCAGTAATGGGAGAGTTCTACTTTGTGGGTCTAGGGCTCCACCTTTATTATTTTGACTTTCCTTAGCCCTGTCCCCCACCCCCGCCCCTGCTATCCTTCAAGAGTTCACTGGGGCTCAACAATGAATTTTGGCCCTTTCCAGTGGGGAAAACAACTGTCCCACTTGGCCTGAGACAAAGTGTTAGGACAACTTTTAAGTGCTAAATCCAAGGAAAGTCCAAGTAGGCCAAGATGAGCTGGCCAGCCCGGCAAAATGCAGAGGTTCTAATGAACAGCTGCACTGTGGAGGTGTTGTTCTGAATGCTTGGTGGCAATTTTGGAATTAGAGCCTTGCAGGAGGAGGTATGTTGTTGGGGGAGGGCTTACGGGTGTTATAGTCAGCTCCCCCTTGTCAGAACTTGGCCCACTCTTCTACTGTTATTTTCCACCTGCCGAAGCAGAGGTGACGTCCAGCCTCTGCTCATGCCATGTGCTCTCCCGCCACTGTGGAGCCTCCCCTCTGAGTCCATAAGCCAAAACAAACCCCTTTCCTCCTATCATTGGCTTTTGGTTGGGTGCTTTGTGCCAGAAATGAGAAAGAAATTGCAACCCTCACTTTTGAAGTTATAGAATGATGGGTCAGGGCCAAAAACAAACCAAAAGAAAGTTAATGCTTCCTTGCAGGGCCGTCTTGCTTTCACTCTAACTTCAATTGCAGTGGCTGGAGGCCCTGGAACACCAATTCATTCTCTCTCATTCTCTCCCTCTCTCTCTCTTTCTCTCTTATAAAAAAAAAATTTAAGAAATAAAAAAGAATTGCCAAGGCATACATGATCCTTATGAGGACTGTTGAGATAAAACAATAATTAATAAATCCATGTATACATTTGTGACAATCAGAGCTGCCTTTTTTCCTAGAGATTGAGGAAATGGTAAAATATATATATACATCTTTTTTCCATTAGTAAACAGTAAATGGGGCATTCCCCTATATGCCTAGGAAAGCTCTCTTCCCAGGAAGAAGAGATCAGGCTGCCCATCCTACTCAGAGATAATCACAGCTGACTTTTTGATGATTGTTAAATGGGGAATTGAGGGCTAGAGAGATGGCTTAGCGGTTAAGCGCTTGCCTGTGAAGCCTAAGGACCCCGGTTCAAGGCTTGGTTCCCCAGGTCCCACGTTAGCCAGATGCACAAGGGGGCGCACGCATCTGGAGTTCGTTTGCAGAGGCTGGAAGCCCTGGCGTGCCCATTCTCTCTCTCTCCCTCTATCTGTCTTTCTCTCTGTGTCTGTCGCTCTCAAATAAATAAATAAATAAATAAATTTTAAAAAAACGGGGAATTGATATGGGACAAAGGGACAATTGTGCTCACTGTACTTAACCCTTGTCAGCCTCATGCCACCTCCCCTCTATTAACCACATGGTTCAAAATGCCATTGAAGCTATGAAACCCTTGTTTGAACATCATACCAAATGTGAATAGCTCCTATGTTTTGGCATGTAACAAAATTTGCTACTGCTTTTTTTCCCACTGTAAAGATGCCTATTGTGAATTTACTTCATAAACTAAAAATTATCAAAACTTCAAAGGAAAAAGAATGGGGGTATAGAGAAATAAGGAGGTGTACCTAGCTAAGGTTATATAGCCAAATAATATAAAGCAGAAATGGACCTCAACTACAACCTGTTAATCCCTGGCCAACAGGCTCTCCTTTACAACAACACTGTTTTCCCACAGGATCTCCCCATCATCCTCAGGCTAAGTTTAATCAATATGGAGCAGGCGAGGAAATGCTCTGTAAAACCCAGATGTCAGTGATGGGAATTCCTAGAAGTCTCACTTCCTCTGAACAGTACCTGAAAAGCAAGAAAATTAAATGCTAATTATAGCTATAATCATAATAAAATTACATGTACAAATCCTTTATTTCAACACTCTTTTCTTCCTGGGGTACATTATCATCTTTATGATGAAGTTGATTTTAAGAATCGTGTGTTGTGAGGGCTACAGAGTATAAAAGCACAAAAGTAGTGAAGAAATAAGTATCTGGAATTTCTTAGATTATAAATAACTTTCTATGATGACATATTAAGATTAAAGTCTAGTCAAATCTAATTTTTAAAATATGTTTATTGGGGCTGGAGAGATGGCTTAGCGGTTAAACTCTTGCCTGTGAAGCTTAAGGACCCTGGTTCGAGGCTCGGTTCCCCAGGTCCCATGTTAGCCAGATGCACAAGGGGGTGCACACGTCTGGAGTTTGTTTGCAGAGGCTGGAAGCCCTGGCGCGCCCATTCTCTCTCTCTCCCTCTCCTCTCTCTGTGTCTGTTGCTCTCAAATAAATAAATAAAATAAAAATTAAAAAAAAATGTTTATTGGACTGGAGGGATTGCTTAGTGGTTAAGGTGTTTGCCTGCAAAGCCAAAGGACCCTGGTTAGATTCCCCAGAATCCAGAACCCACTTTAGCCAGATGCACAAGGGGGTGCATGAGTCTGGAGTTCATTTGCAATGACTGGAGGACCTGGCATGCCCATTCTCTCTCTCTTTCTCTCTCTCTCTCTCTCTCTCTCTCTCTCTCTCTCTCTCTCTCTCTTTCTCTCTCTCTCTCTCTCTTTCTCTCTCTCTCTCTCTCTCTCTCTCTCTCTCTCTCTCCCTCTTTCCCTGTCAAATAAATGAATAAATATACATAAAACTTTTTAAAATACACACACACACATTTATTTATTTATGTATTTACTTATTTGCTTCTGAGAGAGAGTATGTATGAGACAGAATACCAGGGCCTATTGCTACTGCAAATAAACTCCAGATGCATGCACACCTCTGTGCATCTAGCTTTACATGGGTGTTGGGGAATTAAACCTTGGTCACCAGGATTTGTAACAAAGCACCTTTAGCCACTGAACTATCTCTCCAGCCCTAGATCCAGTTTTTAATTCTCCTAGCTCAGACTTTCAAAGTAACCACACTCCCTCTTTCTCAAGATGGGGGAACACAATGGCATCAAGTTACATGTTTGCTATTAACTAACTACTGTTATGTATCTGTGTGTTCATGTGTGTTGCACATGTGTAGGGTACACATACTCATATGTGTGAATGCCCATGGAGATTGGTAAGGGGTGTCTTCCTTTATTGATCTCCACTTTATTATTGAGATGGAGTCTCACTGAGCCTGGAGCTCACTGATTCATCAAGCCTCAGGAACCCTGCTGTCTGATAGTATGGGAACTACAGGCCCATGCTGCTATGCCCAGCTTTTTACATAGATGTTGGGCATTCGAACTCAAGTGTACAGCAAGCATTTTACACACTGAGCCATCCTCTTAATCCTCTGGTATTATAATTTAAACTGATTATGTTAGCAGAAGGTGCCCTCTAGCATATATGACCACAGATTGCCTCCTGAGTTACATCATCTGTCAACTTAACAATAATGCCTTCTTCCTTCACACAGCATTCTATCGAGAGCAAAGCCCTTGAACACACTGCCTAATCATCTAAGACAGACCTAAGTCCTGCCGGCCATACCTGCTAAGACACACCCCACGGGATCCATCCTCTGCTACTGGACATCAATAAGCTCATTTCACGTTGGCAGCACTTGTGTTCCCATGGCGTCCACTGAGGACCCAGGCTGAGAGGATGAGCAAGTGGGTTCCAGGACCAACTCTACCTGTCAGCGTCACTAACTCTTTCAGTAAATCACTCTCCTTCTCTGGACTGCATTTCTCTCCCGAAAAATAGAATAGACCATCATAAATAATCCTCGTGTACATGAAAGATCCACCTAGTTTTCATGAATATTTCAGTGCTTCTTTCACAAGTGCTCATTTGTTCTCAGCAATGACATGACTAAATATTTGTTAACCCAGAAAACCCAGCCCATTCTGGTCATTTCCCTTTTATCACCTCATGTTTAAAATGTCATCTTCATAGGTTGAGTCATCCTGATGGTTGTCATGCAGACCTAACTTCTCTACCCACCCCACCAGATCTCTAAATGGTAAACTTAAGAGTGATTCCCACACTTAAATACATCCCCGCACACCTGTAGACAGGTGAAGGAAATCTAAATGTATGGAGGCACAGAGACGATGAAGATGTCATTCATCACATTCCTGATCATTCTCTGCTAATTTCACCCTCCCAGACGGGTATCACAGAGAGGCCTCCAGAGACATTTCTATTTCCTCCACCATCAGCATTTGGAAGTGGCTTGGTTTGTCCCACTGACAGCACAGCGGTGGTAATGGTGACAAGATAGTCTCTGCTTTCCTACTCACTTCCCACTTGGAGACCACAGGAAAACCCAAGTGCCTTACCGATGGAGGGAACGCCTCTCTTCCCTGCTCTCTCAGATGCATCCTTTCGCGGCGCTCCACACTCAGTACTCATGGGTTCCAGATCAAAAGCAAGAATGAGCTCCTAAGGGTCATAGCTGACACTCCTATAATAAAAAGACAGGTTAGTAAGAGAAAGGCACAGTATATTTTTAATCAGAGTTTGATTTGACACACGCTTCAGAAATGAAGACCCAGTGACCCAAGGAAAACAGTTACTTGGCATCTGTCTGGTTAAAGAACAGAGAGCCAGCGTAGAAATGTGCCTGTAAAGCGTGTGATCTAGTGTGACACACTGATGGGGGAACCCTGGTAAGACCTGCCCACCTTCTTGTTGGTCTCTGTAGCATTCTTCTCTACTAGTGTGAGACTTAATCTCTTCTGCAACGAAGATATTATGACCTCCTGTCAGAGAAGGCACCCAGAGAACTTGTTGACGACCAGCTCCAACACAGGAAAATCAGAGGAAGGTTAGAGTGATGTTTCCTAGTTTTGTGACTGGATTTTGGAGATCAAGAGTCCAAGTGTCTATAGTTGGACTTAAAAGGAAAAAGACAGAAGGTAAAGATGGTTTTCTAATGTCTCATTGAGTATCTTTGTATCTATTCCCATCGGAAATATTTCTCCGTAATTTTTCTTTTTCTCTTGTTTTTCTGGGCTCTATTTCATTTCTTTCTTCTCTAATCTGTATTATTACCTTCTTTCAAATGATTTTGGGCATCCTTTGTCCTTTTCCTAGGTGCTTGAGTTACAAAAAGTAGGGTATTTAAATTTTTACTATAGAGATTTAACAATACTAAGTTCCCTCAGAACAAATTTTACAAATTCCATGAGTTTTGGTATGTTGGATTTTAATTTTTGTTTGCCTTCAGATTTTTAAATTTCCCTTCTATCTTTTCTTTGATACAGAAATTTCTAAGAAGCATATTAGTTAACTTTCATATATTATAAATTTTCTCTATTTTCCTCTTGTTAGACAGTTCTAGTTTTCTGCCTTTGTGATAGGAAAAGATACCTGTTAAATTTTCAGTCTCCTTAAATTTTTTGACTTGTTTTGTTTTGTTTTATTTTTATTTATTTGAAAGTGACAGACAGAGAGAAAGAGGCAGAGAGAGAGAGAATGGGCACGCCAGGACTTCCAGCCACTGCAAATGAACTCCAGACATGTGTTCCCCCTTGTGCATCTGGCTAACATGGGTCCTGGAGAATCAAGCCTCGAACCAGGGTCCTTAGGCTTCACAGGCAACCACTTAACCACTAAGCCATCTCTCCAGCCCAAATTTTTTGACTTGTTTTACACCCTAACATTTTGGATTCTGTGAGATTCTGGATAATTCTTTATGTGCACCTGAGAAACATATGTATCCTGCTGCTATTAGATAGCATGTCCTGTGTGTCTGTTGGGTGTATTTTGTCTTATTTTTCAAGTGCAGTGGCTCTTTATTGAGTCTATATTTTGGAAAGTATTGGGTACTAGGGAATTTAACCCAGGTCACAAGGCTTTGCAGGCAAGAGCCTCAACCACTGAGCTTCCTGCCTCATCTGTCCATTCTTTAAATAGATGCCAAAATGTCATACACTTTTAATATTGGAGTGTTAAAGTCCTCTAGCATTTTTATTTTTTAATATAGATTTTTATTTTTTATTTATTTATTAGAGACAGAAGGAGAGAAAGGGAACAGGTGGGGCAGGGCCTCTAGCCACTGCAAACGAACTCCAGATGCATGCGCCACTTTATGCATCTGGTTTATGTGGGTCCTAGAGAATCAAACCTGGTCCTTAGGCTTCACAGATAAGTGCCTTAACCACTAAGCAATCTCTTCAGCCCTAATGTATAATTTTATTGACAACATCTATACTTACAGACAACAAAGCATAATTCTCTACCCTCCCCCACTTTCCCCTTTACAACCCCACTTTCCATCTCTCTCTCTCTCTCCATTATTCTCTCTTTTATTTTGATGTCATCATCTTTTCCTCCTATTATGAGCATCTTGTGAAGGTACTGCTAGGCACTGCAAGATCATGGATATTGAAGCCAATTTCTGTCTGGACAGTTGCATTCTAAGTGTTCTTACCCTTCCTTTGGCTCTTACATTCTTTCCACTACCTCTTCTGCAATGAATCCTGAGCCTTGGAGGGTGTGATAGAGAGGTTTCAGTGTTGAATACTCCTTAATCATTTTTTTCTCAGCACTATGTTGCCTTTTGGGTCATGCTAGTTGTCAACCATCACCTGAAAAAGGTTTTCAGTAGAAGGCACGTATTCCCTCCCATGGAGCAGTCCTCCAGTTCAATTAGAAAGCAGTTGGTTTCCCCCAGAGCAGACATGCCACTATTGCACCCATTTGGTCATTTGGCCTGTCTGGCCAAACTTGAGGCTTCCAGTGTCCACAGTTTTCACAGCTGATGACATCTGTCTCCCATAGGGCTGCATACGGTAGAGTTTTTTTTCCAGCTTTTAGTCAGGTGATCTATAGGGAGGTTTTTAGCTCAGCTCCAGCTTGATTTCTCAGTGGCCTTTCCATCCAACCATGTGGAGTCTTCATCAATAGGGTCTTACCATCCATTTCTGGTGGCAAACCAAGGGCTTTGGTAAGAGCCTGTAATGTTTTGGAGACAACAGGGACCTCCCTAGCCAACAACTCACTGGAAGTTATCCCATCCCTGGCACTGAAAATTTCTAGTAACAATCTATGATTTCTGGGTCTGCCATCATCCAAAAAAGTAGGCTTTTATATGTCTTATTCAAAATATCTTGAATTTTGATTGACCTTTCCCCACCCTGTTTTTACTCAGTCTCTTCACTTGACCTTGCTTAGGCCATTCCACTTCCTGTAATCTGTTCTTCCACTTACATATAGACAATACCATCTCCTTAAGTGCTTCCCTCTCCTCCCTCCCTTATAGCCTTTTTCTAGCTTGCTGGCCTCTGCAACTGATTTTTTATTCCAGCTCACACACAAGTCGACACATTTGTAGCTAGGATCCACATATAAGAGAGAACATGTGACTTTTGGCTTTCTGGGTCTGGGTTACCTCATTTAGTATAATCCTTTTCAGATCCATCCATTTCCCTGCAAATTTCATAATTTCATTTTTCTTTACTGCTGAATAGAACTCCATTGTGTAAATGTACCACATCTTTATTATCTATTCATCTGTTGAGGGGCACCTAGGTTGGTTCTATTTCCTAGATATTGTGAATAGAGTAGCAATAAACATGGCTGAGCAAGTATCTCTAAGTAGTGAGAAGATTCCTTAGGATAAATACCTAGGAGTGCTATAGCTGGATCATATGGTAAATCTGTTTTTAGCTGTCTCAGAAACCTCCACACTTATTTCCACAATGGTTGTACCAGACTACATTCCCACCAGCAGTGTAGAAGGGTTTCTCTTTTTCCACATCCTCACCAACATTGTCATTTGTTTTCTTCACATTCTGACAGGGGTGAGTTGGAATCTCAAAGTAGTGTTAATTTGAATTTCCTTGTTGGCTAAAGATGTAGAACACTTTTTCAGATGTTTATATGTCATCTGTAGTTCTTCTTTTGAGAACTCTCTATTTAGTTCCATAGCCCATTTTTAATTGGGTTGTTTGATCTCTTATTGTTTCTTTGTATATTCTTTGTATATTCTGGATATTAATCCTTTGTTAGATGTACAGCTGGCAAAGATTTTTCTCCCATTCTGTACGTTTTCTATTTGCTTTATTCACAGTGTCCTTTGCTGTACACAAGCTTTTTAATTTCATGAGATCACAGTGTTGATTAGTGGTTTTAGCTCCCGAGCAACTGTGTGTATTCTAGTAGGCTGGGAGAAACAAACTACAGGCAAATTCTAAAGTTTTGCTGAACAATATACACATGCAATGAAAACCAGCACAGATTATTTATGCAAGAGTAAGTATTAAAATAAGCAGATCCTCTAACAAAGTCAAAGTCCCTAAGGTGTGTGTTGCCCCACACCCTTAATCCTGCTAAATGGGAAGCTGAGATTTCTGGTCTGTACAGGGTTCCACGATCACCTTGTGACCAAGTGAGACCCTGACCCAATGAACAACAGAAGAGGAGCCAAAGGCAACAAAACTCAGCAAGCAACAAATGACAACCCTAAAGTATATCTTATTTAAGCATGGCAAATCCGATCATCCATAAGATTTAACACATAATTTATCCCGACATGGAAGGTGCAATTAGCACTTCCAATACAAACCTAAATACTAGGCTTTTTTGGTGGGTACTGACCTGGTGTAAGCCCAGTTACCTTTTGGGTTAGCTTTGGTCTCAGCTATGCTGCCTGCCCACTTGGGTCCCTCGTTGCTGCACGGTGGGATCAGGTAGGCTGGCTGCGCTGGTGGGTGGCTGTTCTGATAGCCAATGCTGGGTGCTGTGTAAATGAATTCCCTTCCCTAGGTCTCTGGTGCTTGCTGGCACTTGCACTGGAAATAGGGGGAGGTGAAGCCTGTGGATGGTGGCTGAACATGTACCGCTGGTCCTCGCAATTCTCCTCCTCAGGAGCCCCTCAGCTGGTCCCTGCTGTCCTCCCCTTCAAGCTTCTTGAGCTTGCCAGGAGGGTGGTGTGAGTGGAAAATCCCCTCACCTGGCTATTCCTGCGGCTCAGGCCGAGCATGGGGACTGTGGCTGCGCAGACCTGGTGCCGCCGCTGCTGGAGCCACGTCTTCCTGCTTCTGTGGCCTCCAGGTGCTCTGGATCTCTCCTGCTTCTCTGCTGTGGTTGATAATTTCTTATACACCTTTACTTTTCAATAGAAGAGTGCCTCTTGCTGGTTGTTTGTTTGTTTGATTTTTACTTTTCACCCGTTAGGCTGCTTTGGCATGGTGACTATGCCACCGTCTTAACCAGAAGTCTAGTATTATGATTATAGTGAGACTCATTTCTCAAATCATATCTTCATATATTTTACATATTCAGGGTTTCCAATATTAGTTGCATATATAATTATAGGTGTTACATCCTCTTGATGAATTGATCCATTGATTACTAAATCATGACTTTCTTTTTTCTATTATTATGGGTTTTTTTGTTTTGTTTTTACTTAAAGTCTGCATTATCTTATACAGAGACAACTGTTCCTGCTCTCCATGGGTTACCATTTACATGAAATATCTTTTATCAGCCCTTTACTTTTGGGCATATGTGTATCCTTCAAGAAAAGTGACTCTCTTAAGTGGAAGTATTCTGTTGGATTTGACTCTTATCAAAGGGCTCTGTCTTTTTATTAGAGAATATGAGTCATGTCTATGTAAATTAACTCATTGATGTATTGATGACTTGGTGGTATTTGCCTATTTTGTTGTTCCTTTTGTAACTTTTGTTATTTTCCTTCATGATTTGATTTGATTTTTTGCTCTGTTTTGTTTTGTTTTGTTTTTCAAAGTAGGGTCTCACTCTAGCCCAGGCTGACCTGGTATTCACTATGTAGTCTCAGGGTGGCCTCAAACTCACAGCAATCCTCCTACTTCTGCCTCCCAAGTGCTGGTATTTAAGATATGTGCCACCATGCCTGGCTGGGTTTTTAATTTTCTTTAAAAAATATTTATATATATTTGTATACTTAGTGTGCACTCATGCATGCACATGCATGCACACACATACGTGCATCAGAGTCTCTTGCTGCTGCAAATGAACTGCTGTTTGGCTTTACGTGGGTGGCTGGGTGACTTGGACCCAGGTTGGCAGGTCCAGTTGCTTTGCAAGCAAGCACATTTAAACACTGAGCCATCTCTCAAGCCCTACTTACTATAGGATGTTTGTTTGTTTGTGATGTGACATATAAAATAACTTACATTTACAATAATCTAGTTTTAACTGATAGCTGCTTAACTTTGATTTCATGAATATCTCCAAGATCTTATATCTCCCCCTCACACACATTGTGTTACATCACAATCTATACCTTTTACATTAAATATATATTAATAAGTTATTATATCGTATTGTTACTTTTAATATTTTGTGTGTTTTAGCTATTATAGTTAAGTATACAGAAATTTTCACACCATTACAATTTTAGAATATTATAAATATTACTACATACTTACCCTTGCCAGGAAATTTTATGTTTTCATACTACTAATTCATGTTCTATCATTTGAACTTGAAGGATTCACTTTAACATTTCTTGTAAGACAAGTCTAGTGATGATGAACTTCCTCAAATTATTTTGGTCTAGGAAAGTAGTCTCATTTCTGAAAGATAGTTTAGCCAGGTTAAAAAGAAACAGTTATTTTTTTTTCTTTCAGCATTGTGAATATATCATCCTACTCTTTCCTGACTGGTAAGGTTTCTGTAAAAACTCCACTAACAGTCTTCTGGAAGGATGCCTAATACACAATGAGTCACTAGTCACTTTTCTCTGGCTGCTTTCAAAATTCCTTTGTCTTTGACTTTTCAGTTTAATCATAATATGTTTCTTGGTGTGAAACTGCTTATATTCAATCTCTTTGGTCCCCTTTCATCTTCCTGAATTAGATACTGCTGTCCCTTCCCAGAGGTGGTAGATTTTAGTCAGTTCTCTTAAGATTTCTATCTTTTTTTCTCTCTCTCTCTTCTCCTTCCCATAATATCCATGTTAGTTTGCTGCATGGCATATGTAAGTCCCTCCGGCTTTGCTCATTCCTTTTCTGCTATAAAAAGAGAACAGTGCTGGAGAGGTTGCTCAGTGGGCAAAGGAATTGCCATACAAGCAAGAGGACTTGAGATGGGATTCTCAGCACCCACACATCAGCACATCCGTACCCCAGTGCTAGGGAGGCAGTGACTGGAAGATCCTTGGGGCTTGCTAGGTGGCTAGGCTCGCAGAATCAGTGAGATGTAGCTTCAAGAGACCTTGCCTCAAAAAATAAGGTGAAGGGCAATTGAGGGAGTCTCCTGACACCAACCTTTGGCCTCCACACATACGTGCACATGCATTTATACACACACATGCCATCACAAATACACACACACATACACACACACACAAAAGGAAAGGATAAATTATGGTTAACCAAAGACTTCATAATTACTCTCTGTGAAATCAAATCACTTAGATGCACAAACTGTATTATGAAAGAGGGAATTTTAAAAATCATCAACCCTAGGGGCTTCCATCCAGTACTCTGTTCTTCTACCTTGGCATGAAGAGTGACCCGTACTTCGCCCATCAGAGGAACTCAGTTCTTACTTGTCTTACGTATTGGACTTTCATTTCCAAGATAATAATACAGTATCTAAGAGGAGCAGAGCAGTTGGTCCCTATAGGGCACGTTTTTTCATCACTTCCAGGTAGATATTCCAGATAATACACTGGCTGAATGTAAAATTAAATTCTAATTTCAGGAAAAGAATGAAAAATTATTAGCATAAATGTGTTTCACAGACAACTGTGCTTATTTTCACACAAGAATCCACAAACACTCTTAGAACTTGCTGCAGAATGTATGCTTTTGGTGTATGGTTATCAAGATACCATTCCTTGCTTCTCAGTTTGAACTTTAAAACACAGCTCAAAAAATATTTTCAGGCTGGAGAAATGGCTTAGCAGTTAAGGCACTTGCCTGCAAAGACTAAGGACCCAGGTTCCATTCCCCAGGACTCATGTAACCCAGATGCACGAGTGGTGTATGCTTTTGGAGTTCATTTGCAGTGACTGGAGGCCCTGGCATGTCCATTCTCTCCCTGTCCCTCTCTCTTCCCCCCACCCCTTCTCTCTCTATCTCTCTCAAATAAAGTAGAAAAATCATATTCTCCAGTATACTATCATGGTCTGAGTCAGGATGCAACAGCCATTACCACAACAACCCTGACCACACATTGGGGTAAAATGAAGGGTTTCCTTTTTAAAAAAATTTATTTTATTTATTTATATATGAGATAGAGAGCGAAAAAGAGACAGAGAGAAAGAGAATAGAGATGACAGGGTTGCTACCAATGCAAATGAACTCCAGATGCATGTGCCACCATGTGCATCTGGCTAACACGGATTCTGAGGAATCAAACCTGGGTTCTTAGGTTTTGAAGGCAAATAACTGAACTGCTAAGCCATCCTTTCAGTGTTCCCTTCAGTATAATTCCCTACCCATGCTGAAAGTCTAGTGGATCAAGTACATGTCCTCATTTGGAACTGGTGAGACTACGTGTACATCAGGGAGTCATCACATCTGTGCTATTGACATCTGGGGCCATTTGATCAACCAAAGTACAAGTCACGGGGGCTAAAGAGAGTGTTTAATGGTGAAGGTACTTGTTTGAAAGCCTAATGACCTGGGTTCAATTCCCCAGTACTCATGTAAAGCCAGGTGCACAAAGTAGCGTATGTATCAGAGTTTGTTTGCAGTGGCTGGAGGTCCTAGTACACCCATTCTCTTTTTCTCTTCTTTTTATCTCTCTCTGCTTGCAAATTAAAATATTCTTTTTTTTTTTTTTTTTTTTTTTTGGTTTTACGAGGTAGGGTCTCACTTTAGCTCAGGCTGACCTGGAATTCTCTATGTAGTCTTAGGGTGGACTCAAACTCATGGTGATCCTCCTACCTCTGCCTCCCAAGTACTGGGATTAAAGGCATGCGCCACCATGCCCGGCTATAAAAATATTCTTTAAAAAATACATGTCTGATGTTTTTTTTTCCTTTCTTAGACATCCAGCTATTTTTCTTTCCAGGTTACCTAATATCTCTTCATTACCATTCCTATACAGTAATGAGCTCCAGTGCAAACTCCATTTGCCAAGCACACTTCTGGGTATAGAGATGCATAAAATAGAGGCCCCTGTTTGAAATGCCCACATCCAGAAAGAGAGATAAACATGCAGTCTAGAAGCACACAAGACACCATGAGCTGAGGAGTGGCAGATGAGCCAGAGTGAAACCTAAATAAAGAGACAGAGTGAGCTGGACCCCCAGGACCGAGATGCTGTGATCAAATACCCAGTTGTAAATTTGGTGCTTTAGGGTATAAGGTTCAAGGGGAAGGAAAAAAGGGACAACTAAGTTAAAAGGCTGGCTTTTATATAAAATGGGAAATCCTTGAAAAAGCATTAGGCAGGTAGCTAACAATCAGATACAAGTTTGGGATAAAGCTGTCTGGAGGCCACATGCAAAAGTCCAAGGACTAAAAGAAGGTCAGGAAGCAGAAAAATGTAAAAATCACCCTAGACTATGCTGAAGATGGAAGTGACCCTGAGTGGGATGACGAGGAAAGGAAAACTGAGAATATTCAGGAAGCCAAATAGGCAAGGCATGGGGGTAGATTTTGTATGGACAGCAAGAGAGTGAGACAGGAAAGAATGATGCCTGATTTTCTAGCTTAAATGACGAGGTGACTAAAAATTCTGCCAAATTAGACAGGAAGTTCCTGTGCTGATCCTCAAGTAAAGCCAATTCTCATGCTGTATTTTTGTGCTCGTTTGCTTGGTAGCAGTCTACTGTAGGTAGCAAACACAATGGGGTAGAACCAGAGCTCATTTTGTTCACTCTTCTATTGCCAGCATTAGCTCATTGAGAGGCACAAAGAAAACAGAATGTTGGGCTGGAAAGATGGCTTAATGGTCAAAGGCACTTCAAGGCCTGGGTTCGATTCCCTAGCACCCACATGAAGCCAGATGTACAAAGTGTCACTTGCTACTGGAATTTGTTTGCAGGCCTTGGTGTGCCTATTCTTTCTCTCTTCTCTCTTCTCTCTCTCTCTCTCTCTCTCACACACACACACACACACACACACAATCATACCCCTCAGATAAATATTTAAAACAACAGAATAATAAAGGAAACAGAAGAAGAGAGACACTTGAATGAGTTCCTCTTTGAACATTATAAATTGGGAAGAACCACAGTGTCTGGAGAGAGAATCAGGAGCATCTGAGGATGAGCCTGGCGATCAGATAAGAGGTGAGGTGTGGGGAATGAAATGTGAGAGCTGACCAACATAATACGGCAGCATGGAAGGAAAAGGCCTGCCAGAGTAAACCCTAATGAAAGTCGGTGTTTAATGGGATATTCTATTCCTCCTTCTAAAGAAACTCAATTAATTTTACCCTCTCTAAGAACACCATCACCAACTCCTGGGCTATTCATAGGGCTGGTATCAGATCCAATCCCAAGGCACACATTTCTCTTTTTTATTCCACGGAGGGCTCACTTTTGTCACCTTTTCAAGGTGACATAATATATCTATATCTTTCCCATTTAGCAACTTAGTTTTCCCAGTGTTTTTCAATAGCTCATGAATTTGATGAAATCGTCAATAAATGCCTACTGAGAGGGAGCAGGGGATAGCAATGAATCCCAGTATCCCCATCGCTGGATAGAAGACAGCACTCTGGTTAATCGAAATGTAGACATTTGGTCAGGGAGTGGAGGCATATGCCTCCATCCAGCTTCTTGGGTAAGAGAATCTCAAATTTTAAGACAGCCTAGGCAATTCAGAGGACCCTGTGCCAAAATGAAATTTTGAAAAGAGTTGGGGATCCAGCTCAGTGGGAAAGTACATGCCTGAGGCTCTGGGCTTTATTTCTAATGCTGAAAAATTAAATAAACTAGCATAACTATTGAAAAGACCAAGCCTTCTTGAGAGCAATACCTCATTACCTGTTGCTGTTTAGATATTGTTTTGGCATTTGGCAATGGCATTGATCTATGAGCCCTGACCCAGTGTCTACCCTGAAGAAATCACAGGCTATGTCAGGTAAGACACCAGGATAACCTGGATCTTCTAGCACAGATTTGTTAAAAATAATTTACCCTTTAATAAAGTGATATGTCAAACTATGTATTTTGGCTCAGAAAAAAAAAATGTCATTAAGGTAGGAACACCTGGCAGATTGCCCAGTATTTACAATTAGGCATTTAATACATGCTTTTTAGGAATAACAATGACAATTTTTTAAAAAGGAACTCAAGCTTATAGCCCACAGGGCTTGTTTGGGTAGAAATGACAGCATCTAAGGCCAGCATCATAAACCTATTTATACCCTGTGTGCCCACACGGTAACTTTTCAATAATGGATTGATTAGGAATAAATTCAAGACTGACCAATCTCCAACTAGCACAGTAAATGTGTACAGGTCCTCTGAGCAGAATCCACATGCATCCTGCCTGTCCACTGCCATCCTTACTTACAGAGGTGCTTGCCGTCACACTTGTCCTCTCAAGGACACCCATGGCTTGTCACCTCCACCCTTCTTGAACTAAAGCTTTTCCATTATATTCAGGAAGAGAAGGTGCTCCTACATCAGTCCAGCCATCTTAGTGAAGAAGGTAACAAGCATTGAGTTTGTGGCTCTTACAACTGTTATATTAGAGCTAAGTAAAAGAAATAGAAATTGCCAACCACAACCACATACTTCAGACATTGGAATAAATCTAAACCACATTATGATTATTATTATTATCTTCACATTTATTTTTATTCTGTAAGCAACACTATCTAAAGCTAATTTACTTGATTTCTATTTACTGAGTTCTTGGAATAATCTAATTTCCCAACGTTTTTTGCATATCGTGTACAATGATACTATTACCTTTTATATGTTCTATTTTATCAAAATAAGCTAAAAAAAGGGACTTGTTTTTAGATACCAGTTCAGGTAAATGGGAGGATAAAACATATTTTTAATCACATTACTTTAAAAATTAGTTCCTGGAATTTTCCTCCAGGGTGACAAGAAATATTTTGGCTGGCAAGAAACAGTACAAAAGATAATTTTCTTAACTTCTCACATTTTTTCTTTGTTTGGTATGTTACATAAATTAAAATTGATCAAGATGGGAAGGAAACCTACTTTGTGTAGAGACTTTTCAACTGAGCGGTGCTTTGTCTCCATCTGGTGGACAATGTTAGCTGTGCCCTCTCTGCAGTACATTGCAAGCAATCCAACCGCCAGGTCTCTTCCTGGGCCAATTCAATTAGAAGGGGTGGGATAAGGCTCAGCAAAGGTAGGTTCCTTTGTTTGAGTGAGTTAGGTTAATTAGTTAAGTTAGTCAGGCAGTTGGTTAGTTAGTTAATTAGTTAGTTCATTAGTTAGTTGGTCTAAAGCTAGACCAAAATAATTTGGTTCTCAATCCGTAACATTTCGTCTGGCCACAATCCCAGAAGTTCTAATCAGTTAATCACCCTTGTAGAATGCTTGACGTAGTTGCAGCCGCCTTTCAGAAACTTTAGTTCACAATAATCTTGAGGAGGAAATGCACATAAGGCACATACACAATTATGAAAGTCCTTATTATGCATGTAACATGAATTACTATTTTTTAGTATTCTGGAAGTAATTTTAAATGAAGAGATATTCAAACTGATCGCTGTCTGTTGCAGTCAGCTTCACGTTGTTGGCAGGAATCACCTGACCAAAGGCAGCATATGGTAAGAAAGGGTTTATTTGGGGTTACAGACTCAAAGGGAACTCCATGAGAGCAGGGGAAATGATGGCATGAGCAGAGGGAGGACACAGCACCACGAGTGTACCCAACACTGGCAAGAGGAAGCTGGTTGTACCACCCATATGTCTGCCCCCAGCAGTACACTGTCTCCAGAAGGCTCCAATTCCCAAATTGTTACCATCTGGGGACCTAGCATTCAGAACACCTAAGTTTCTGGGAGACACCTGAGTCAAATCACCACACTGTCTTCAAGCCAGTTTTCATTAATAATGTCTAAGTCTTCTCATGTATTACTGGTATAAAATTTATATTCAATCATTCATATGTGGTTTTATATTGTATATAGAGGAGGGATAAGGATTTATATACTATGTTCTATTTCTAGCACTATTAGATAGCTCTGAATCCTCTTTCTGAGAACATAAAAAGTTATTCAAAATATCTACCATTAAAATAGTGAAGAAGCATATCAGAGTGATAAATACTTGTAACATACATTATGATCAAGAGTTCATGCCCATAGTTCACTTAACTACTTATCAATAAGGAAAATACTGCCAACACAATTTTCAAAAGGGCAAGGGACTTAGAGAATAAGGAATTCAGAAAGACCATAAAAAAAGACTCTGTTCATTTCCTTAGTAATAATAGCAATGCAAATGAAAACAACAGTGCATTTACCTGAAATGCCTCCTCAGAAGATACCAAATCAGAGGATCCATAGTTCTAACTGCTGCAAGCCTCATCTCCTACCTAGGAAACTATTTGCTAAATTTGAGCAAAGATATATATGCCACAGCTTAGAATTTTCAACTTCTATGTGTATTTATAGATGTGCAGAGAATGTTTTGCAGCATTATTTATAAATACTTAAAAACTAGAAACCCAGTGTACATTAGTGGTAGAATGTATAAGCAATACAATATGCTCGTACAATGTAATACTATGTGGCAATAACCCTGAAAAACTATACTTACAATAGAGATAAATGTAATTTTGTACAAATGAAGTCTGACAATAAATCTATACATTTTGATGCTTTCTGCGCTGTTAGAAATCAAAAGAGTAGCCCGGTGTGGAGGTGCCAATGTGTGCATCTGGCTTCATGTGGGTACTGGGGAATCAAACTTGGGTCATTAGGCTTTTTAAGCAAGTGCCTTTAGCTACTAAGCCATCTACCCAGCCCCACCATTAAAATTTTAATGAAAATTTACTTTAAACACAGCTAGGTGCAATGGTGCATACCTTAATCCCAACACTCAGAAGGATGAGGTAGAAGAACAGCCATGAGGCCAGCCTGAGGCTATAAAGTGACTTTCAGGTCAGCCTGGGCTCAGACCCTTCCTAAAAAAAAAAAAAAAAATACCATTAGGCCTTTTTTCTTGTTTTGTGAGAATTTGTTCTTAATTATAAGAACATGCATTTATTTCTCATGAAATCAGTAAAAACTAGTAAATGCACAATATACATAAGTACCCTCCCTGCTCACTGCTAACACCACCTCTCTTAATTCAGATGAGCATCCTGATATGGCAGGAAAGATTTCTTAGTGATAAGAACATGCTGTTTGGCACTGTCACAGATAGGCAGCACTTAGCAACTGGCATCTCTGTTGGATTATCTAGGGCAGTGGCTGGCAAGCTTGCTTCACAAGGCCAGATGGTAAATATTTTAAGCCTTGTGGACCATAGGGTTTCTATCACTATTACTCAGCTCTGCCCATGTAGCACAAAGCAGCTACAGACAATATGTAAATGAACAGGTCTGGGCCAGTGGCCTAGTGGATGCCCAGTCTTCTATAGCTTAGCAGTCTACAATATGTAGCTTGTCTGAAAGTGTCCTTGTATTTTAAGAAAACATGCTCCCTGGGCATGATAGTACACATCTGTGATCCCTGCACTTGAGAGGCTGAGACAAAGTTGGCAAAAGGATCATGAGTTCAAAGCCAGCCTAGGCTACATAGTGAGCCTGTCTTCCAAAAGGAAGAAATAAAGAAGGGGGAAGAGGAAAGAAGGGGAGAGAAAAGAAAAAGAAGAGAATGGGCATGTGGTGGTTTCCTTCAGATGCCTACTAAAAACTCATGCGTTTTGAATGCTTGTGGGGTGGATCCTTGCTGGAAGAGATGTGTTGTTGGGGGCAGGCTTAGGGGTGTTATAGCCAGCTCACCCTTGCTAGAGTTTGCCTCATTCTCCTGCTGAGATTTTCAACCTGCTAAGGTATAGGTTATGTCCAGCCTCTGCTTATTCCAAAATTTCCCCTGATATCATGAAACTTCCCCTCAGACAATAAGCCAAAATTAAAAAAAATAAAACGTTCCTTCCATCACCTGGTTTGGGTTAGGTGTATTATCTCAACAACACAAAAGTAAATACAACAAAAAATTGGTACCAGAGGAGTAGAGTCATAAGGTTGTTGGATGTAGAAACCTAACTATGCAGCTTTGACCTTTTGGAACTTATTTGTGGGAGGAATGTGGAAAGATTTGAAACCTTGACATAAGAGATGCCTTGTAGTGTATAAGCAGAATTTGATGGACTATTCTGGTCACAGTTTAAAAGACCTAAATGCAGGACTGGAGAAATGGCTCAGCTATTAAAGGCATTGGCTTGCAGAGCTGATGGCCTGAGTTCAATTCTCCAGTACCTATACACAGTCAGATGCACAAGGTGGTACATGCATCTAGTATTTGTTTGCAGTGGCAAAAACCCTGGCATGCCCATCCTCTCTCTCTCTCTCTCTCCCCTTGTAAATCAATAATTTTTTTTTTAAATGTTATGGAGGAGGTTATCAGCTCAGTTGCAACAGGACGTCTCAGTGGCCTTGCAGCCCAAGTATGTGCAGTCTTCAGCCATAGGGTCTTACCATCTATTCCTGGTGGGAAACCAAGGGCCTTGACAATGGCCTATAATGTTTTGGGGGCATCAGGAACCTCCCTGGCCAACAACTCACTGGAAGGTATCCAATCCCTGGCACTGAAAATTTTCTAGCAACAATCTTCGATCCTGAGTATTCCATTGTCCAAAAAAGTAGGCTTCCATATGATTTATTTATATCCTCTTAGATTTTGATTAGCCCTCCCTCTACCTTTCCTTTACTCGATCTCTTCCCCTGACCTCACTTTGGGCCTTTTCACCCCCGTTAATCTATTCTTCTACTTACATATATACAATACCATCCTATTAAGTACTTCCCCCCCCCCCACTTTCTTTCTCTTCCCTTTATGTCTCTTTTTTACCTTTCTGGCCTTTGCTACTGAGTTTTCTTCCTACTCACTCAGAAGTCCAATAATGTGTAGCTAAGATCCACATATGAGAGAGAACATGCGATGCTTGGCTTTCTGGGCCTGGGTTGACAGAAAGCTGGAAGAAACCATTCTGCATGCAGTTCAATGGGAAAAAGAGAAATCACCAGTGAAGATACTCAACAGTGGACACTGCAAGCCTTATATTTGGCCAGCCAGGCCAAATGAGCCAACAGGTGGCACATCAGTCATGGTGGAAACCAACTGCCCTCTAATTGGACTGGAGGCCTGCTCCATGGGAAGGTATATATCCCTGACGCTGAAAACCTACAACAGGAGTAGTCATGAGCCCTAGAGGTGTAACGTCTGCTGCTGTCTGGCTAAATGTATAAACTATGCTGGGAAGGGGAAGTGAATCTCATGTGGTAGATTCAAGCACAAGGAGCATTTCACTCATTCTGGCTGAGATTTGAGGAGACTGAGGTGCACAAAGACACTCACAATGACCATCCCAGTGACTGTGGCTGTGAAAACCAAGTGGACCAAGGAATAAGGATGAAGAAGAGTTACAGGACCATGGAGGCTGCCACCGGGATTTCAAAGGGCAGCCTGGAAGCCAGGTGATGTGTGGCAGGGTCAGGATTCCTGCAGCAGCGCCTGGAGCCCAATGTGTGACACTGAGAGGGAAGCTGAAACCGCCGTGGGAAGTCAGGAAGTCAGCGAGGCCGGAAGCCCAGGCCATCTACGCAGGGCAGTGGCAGAGCAAGCTTGTCAGGGTGTCAACCAATAGGTAATAGGTCCTTTTTTTTTTTTTTAATCTATTCCATTAATTTTCTTTAAATAATGCTGATGAGTGAAAAACAAAAACACAACAAAAACAGAAGGAAGACAGTTTCTATCTTGTCTTCTCCATTACAGTCAAACTGCAAACAAAAACATTTTTTGAAAACACACAATTCAGTAGCTCCTGTCTTCTTTCCATCTCCAGGTATGCAAGTCTTGTCTTTCCTGTCTTGTACTTTAAGCTAGTCCTTACTGTCCAGTCCAGTGGGTCGCACCTGTAATTCCAGCACTTGGGGGAGTTGGGGGATTGCCTCAAGTTTGAAGCCAGCCTGGAAGTCTGGTCCACACAGAGAGATCCTACCCCCCTCCTCCCTGCCCGAATGTGTTTATCATGCACTCTCCCCCTCCCTCTCCAGAATCTCGCTATATTGCCCAACCTCGCCTCAAAAATCACAATCCTCTTGCCTCAGCCTCCCAGGTGGCTGGAGTAACAGGCATGTGCCACGGTGCCTATGTGGCTGCAAGTAGAGGACAGAGGTGTTGAGCATCGGGTGTCTTCCCCCAGTATGCTCCACATTATTCCTAAGACAAAAGGGTCTCTCACTGGAGCCCAGGGTTTGCAGATGGGGCTAGTCTGGCTAGCCAGCCTGCCTTGGAGATCCCAGTCTCCACTCGGGGATTATAAGCAGACGACTGTGCCCACAGGGCATGTACATGGATGCTGGCGCTTCAAACTCAGGCCTTCGTGCTTGTGTGGCAAGCACTTTATCCACTGAACTACCTTCCCAGCCAGATGTAGCTTATGGTAAGAAACAAAAAACAATTTTAAACTTGAAAAACAGTCAGAAAGTGATTATTCTAACTAGTTATACTTCCTTATGAAAGGTTTCACAAGATTCCTTGGAATAGTAACCCCCTTTAGGACATTCAGGATTAGTTCAACTTACTTCATACACCATTCTGAATACCATCCAGAGAATTTCAAACTGTCTAAAACCTTCTCGTAACCACTGCAAGTGAAGTTAACACTCATATTCAAAAGTGAGATTTAGCTGGGCATAGTGGCAGCTACTCTGGAGGATGAGGCAGAGGGACCACGAAAGTTCAGGATTAAAACCAGCTTGGGGACCAACATAGGGAAACCTTACCTTAAATACCTAAACATGTACATAAATAATCTATGCCCATTATAAAAATAATAAATTTCTGCAATCAAGTGCTTCAATTACAAATTCTATACTCCGTCAGCATACCTTGCAGATACATCAAAGATGCTTCTAAGGGCTGGGGAGATGGCTCAGCAGTTAAAAGTGATTGTTTGCAAAGCCTGCCATCCTGAATTCAATTAACCAGTATGCAAATAAAACCAGATACATAATATGGTTCATGTGTCTGGAATTTCCTTAAACAGCAAGATAGCACATACATATTCTCTCTCTCTCTCTCTCTCTCTCTTTCTCTCTCTCTGTCATATAAATAAAAATATTTATTTTAAAAGATGCCTCCAAAAATGTATTTTAACCTTAATGTCATAACGCATACAGGATTAGCCAGTAGGAAATGTTTCATATGAAATATAAAAAGTTGCCAGGGATCAGTTTCCTCTCAAATGTGATGGAGAAAAATTTATTATTCACTTTAAATGCTGTTCCTGACCTCGCTCACATAAGTGAATTGCTTCCAAAGAGATGAAAGGAGGAAAAATTAAATCAATTTACTGTGGAGAACACCATCAACATTACCGTGGCCAGGTGGCAAAGAGTAGCTCTTGTAATGCTATGAGAAGGTAACTTTACTCTTACAATAGTTTTCCTAGAAGTCTATGTACCTGGCTAACACACAAGAAAAACACTGGATAAGCCCAAACTAAGAAATGCTGTATAAAATGTCTTACTAGTACCCCTCCCTAAAACTGTCGATACCATGAAAAAAACAAAGAAATTTGAGAAACTGTCAAGACTAAAAAGACAAAATGACTAGTCATAATGATTTTTTTCTGGATGGGATTCTGAACAGATCCTGAAACAGAAAGTGTGTGGAGAAATGAATGCAATCTTAATAGTGGTATGCAATGTTGTTTCTTGGGTCTCTCAAATGTACCATGGTAAAGAGATGGTACAAGAGAGGAAACTATGTGAAGGGTACAAATTTCCAACACTTTTGAAAATAGACAACTAACCTAAAATTTTATTTTTAAAATATTCCAACAATATTAACAAAAATATTCCATTCCTGCCCCCCACCAGCAAAAAAAAAAAAAGTTAAAGTAAGTGAGCTTTATAGCAAGGAAAAAAAAAAAAAAACATAGGGCTGGAGAGATGGCTTAGTGGTTAGGTGCTTGTTTGTGAAGCCTAAGGACTCCGGTTCTAGGCTCAATTCCCCAGGACCCACATAAACCAGGTGCACAAGGTGGTACATGCATCTGGAGTTCATTTGCACTAGCTGGAGGCCCTGGCGTGCCCATTTTCTCTCTATCTATCTGTCTTTTTCTCTGTCACTCTCAAATAAATAAATAAAAATAAACAAAAATAAGATATATCTGCACTAGAAGCCATGAGTTTTCACTTCATATATCCAGGTTGTTTTTTCCTAATTTTAACTACTCTTATCTACGTAGTCTGATATCTGTGTGTGTGTGTGTGTGTGTGTGTGTGTGTGTTACATTTTTCCAGTTTTTTAAGGTTACATATGTACAATGAAATTCATTTAAGTCAACAATTCTTCCAAATTACATAAAAATATATAACACTCAAGATGTAGAACATACCGGATTCCATAATTTCTTTACATTCTTCAATCCTTTTCTGACCTTCACCATCTAGACAATCAGTATTTCCTTCTCTCATTATGGTCTTTAAAAAAAAAAAAAAAGCCGGGTGTGGTGGCGCATGCCTTTAATCCCAGCACTTGGGAGGCAGAGGTAGGTGGATCGCCATGAGTTCAAGGCCACCCTGAGAATACATAGTGAATTCCAGGTCAGCCTGGACTAGAGTGAGACCCTACCTCAAAAAAACAAAAAACAAAATATACATATATATATATATTGCTGAGCATGGTGGCACATGCCTTTATTTCTAGCACTTGGGAGGCAGAGGTAGGAGGACTGCTGTGAATCTAAGGTCAGCTTGGGACTACATGGTGAATTCCAGATGAGCCTGGCCTAGAGTAAGACCCTACCTTGAAAAAGACAAAACAAAATTATCTGTGTGTGTGTTCTTGCCAGGGACTTTTGCAAATGAACACCAGATGCATATACAATGTTTTATGTCTGGCTTTACATGGGCACTGGGAATTAAACCTAAGCCAGCCAGCTTAGCAAATAAATGCCTTTAACCATGGAGCTCCTTGTCACTGAAGTCTTGCTTCTCCTGTGGCTTTACTTAATGACCTGCACTCATTCTTAATGACCTTGCTTATCTCTTTATACATGTATTTATCATTGCCTACATACACTTACCACTGCCTGCATTTTCAAGAGTGAAGCATTTACTTAAATATTTTGCCAAACTCCTTCTGGTATATGCAAATCAGTTTTCCAGTGTGTTGTTCTGTAGTCCTGGGCCATATGTTTCTGTCAATGACAGGCCACAGGTAATATGGTGGTCCCAGAAACCTATAAAAAATAAAAATAAAGCCAAGAAGCTCCCATTGCATTGTCTCCCCTTAGCTCCCTTAACTTGTAGCGCACCACGTGAACATGGTGAAACTGTTGTGCGAAACTGTTTCCCTGGGGTGACAAAACACACGTCTTGTCCCAAGAAAGGGCACAGATGCCAAAATGGGTCTGGTGAATCATCCGGTTTATTGAGGTTACTAACCAAGTATGGGTGAGGGGTTACTCAACAGGAGACTGGGGAACCCAAGGGCAGCTGCGTCACCACAAGGTCCCACCCCATCCTGGCTGGGCCTCTTGGAAGCTGCGTCAGGGAGTCCAACTTCCAGTTAGCCTTCTACTTCCTGTATAATCTGACTTTTTCCCAAGATCACTTGCAGCTGGGGGTGGTGGGGCTGGAGGGAACTTCAGGTGAGGGTCTTGTGACCCCTTCCTCTGTCCACTAGGGAGTTCATAATAGTTGCATTACTGCTGCTATAAACCTTGTATCACCACATTGTTCTGCTCCAAAGTTGCCAAAGCCACCTGGCCAGAGCAGTCTTCTCAGGATGGCTTCATGTACTGCCCAGAGGAAAAACACCACAGCAGGCTGGTATGCACTAACCTCCTGTGCTTGCCAGTTGTAAAACAGTGCATACAATCATAAACAGTACATATGAGAAGAAGCTGTAGTTTATGTACATAATTATGTAATAATCATTAGTGTACTCCCACTTATTTTTTTTAAAAATACATGATAGGGTGCCATGTTATGCTGGCAGCAATTGTATACATGTCATCGCACCACATCTCTTGACTGTACGGAGGCTGAGCGACTGACTAGACTTCTGTAAGTACACCCTATGAACTCGATACAATGATAAGAATCACCTAAGGATCAATTTTTCTGAATGAATCCACTAAAGGAACCCATGATTTTTAAGTAGGTTGTCTAGTTAACATATCATAAATAATGTCCTTCTGATCAGCAGCTTGCGTTGGTTTCAAGGATTTCTCTTTAGTTGATTTTCAGCAGTTTGAACAGGGATCTTTCTAGGAACACTTTGATTTGGACTTACCATGACTGGGATTTGCTGAGTTTCCAAGCCAATATTTTCCTTCCTAAGAGTTAGAAAATTTGGAGCCATTGTTTCTTCAAATATTCTTTTAATGCCTTTTTTCACTCTTGATCTGTATATCTCCAAGTGCATGCACTGTTAATCCTTTTACCCCCGTTTCACAGGACACTGCGCTCTTCAATATCCTTTCTTTTCCTTAGACTTTCTCTTCTTTTCCTGACATTTCCATCCACTGTTAAATTTCTTTTTTTCTTTTTTTAAGAGCAAGAGAGAGACAGAGACAGAGAGAGAGAATTGGCACAGCAGGGCCTCAGTCACTGAAAACAAACTCCAGATGCTTGTGTCACCTAGTGGGTATGTGCAACCTTGTGCTTGCCTCACTTTTGTGCATCTGTCTTACAGGGGATCTGGAGAGTCGAACATTGGTCCCTAGGCTTTGCAGTCAAGTGCCTTAACCACTAAGCCATCTCTCCAGTCCAAATCCACTTTTTATACTTACCATTTCTCTGCTGTAATACATTATCATTTTATTAAGATTACATTTCCAGCTGGGTGTGGTGACACACACCTTTAATCCCAGCACTTGGGAGGCAGAGGTAGGAGGATCGCAATGAGTTTCAGGATACCCTGAAACCATACAGTGAGTTCCAGGTCACCTGGGCTACAGCAAGATCCTACCTCAAAAAACCAAAGTTAAAAAACAAAAAAAAAACAAAAAACGAGATTACATTTCCTGGGTTGGAGAGATGGAAAAACACTTCCTTGCAAAGCTTGCATGCCTGAGTTCAATTCTCCAGGACCAACATAAAACCAGATGCACAAAGTGGACCATGCATCTGAAGTTTATTTGTAGCAAGAGACCCTGGCATGCTCATAGTGTTAACTCTTCCTAAACATAATAAAATATTTACAAAAACATTGTGTTTCCTTTAAGTCCACAAACGTGCATAATACCCGACCTGTTTGCCACATTCAGTATTTTGGCCATGTCAAAACATTTTTTTTTTTCAATTTAATTTTTGCCATGGACCTCTTTTTTCTATTTCATCACATCCCTAGTGATTTTTCTTTTTTTCATGGTAGGCTCTTGCTCTAGCCCAGGCTGACCTGGAATTAACTATTTAGTCTCAGTGTGGCTTTGAATTCACAGTGATCCTTTTACCTCTAACTCCCAAGTGCTGGGATTAAAGGCTTGCACCACCACACCTGGCTCATGCACTATAGAAATATATCATGGAGGGCTGGAGAGATGGCTTAGCGGTTAAGTGCTTGCCTGTGAAGCCTAAGGACCCCGGTTCGAGGCTCGATTCCCCAGGACCCATGTTAGCCAGATGCACAAGGGGGCGCATGTCTGGAGTTTGTTTGCAGTGGCTGGAGGCCCTGGCGTGCCCATTCTCTCTCTCCCTCCCTCTCCCACCCTCTTTCTTAGTAAAATAAAATAAAATAAAATAAAATATTTGATGATATTGTATATATGTAAGTAGAAGAATAGATTAATGGGGGTGAAAAGGCCCAAGTGAGGGTAGGGGAAGAGACTGAGTAAAGGAAAGGTGGAGGGAGGGCTAATCAAAATCTAAGGGAATATAAATAAATCATATGGAAGCCTACTTTTTTGGACAATGGAACACTCAGGTGCCATAGATTGTTGCTAGAAAATTTTCAGTGCCAGGGATGGGATACCTTCCAGTGAGTTGTTGGCCAGGGAGGTCCCAGATGCCCCTAAAACATCACAGGCCATTGTCAGGGCCCTTGGTTTCCCACCAGGAATCGATGATAAGACTCTATTGCTGAAGACTCCACATCCTTGGGCTACAAGGCCACTGAGAAATACTGCTGGAACTGAGCTGAGAACCTCTTCCATGTAGACCAGCTGACAGAAAGCTGGAAGAAGCCATTTTGCATGCAGTTCAATGGTAGAGACAGAAATCACCAGTGAAGATACTCAACAGTGGACACTGCAAGCCTTTTATTTTGCCAGCCAGGCCAAATGAACCAACTGGTGCAATAGTGGCACGTCTGTCATGGTAGAAACCAACTGCCCTCTAATTGGACTGGAGGCCTGCTCCATGGGAAGGAATACATCCCTGATACTGAAAACCTACAACAGGGGTAGTTATGAGCCCTAGGGATGTAACGTCTGCTGCTGTCTGGCTAAATGTATATACTATGCCTATCAAACTGCCCAGTAAGCACTTCTCTTAATTGTTCATACCCATACATTAATGCTACTCTCACTTTTGGTAGAGAACCTTCTATTTTCAGATGGCAGTAACCTTGGGATGACTCAGAAGGCATCACAGTGCTAGAAAGAAGTGACTGGAGTGCTCAAAACTGCAATATCTCTATCACACTTTCCAAGGCTCAGGGTCTATTGCGGAAGAGGTGGCGGAAAGAACGTAAGAGCCAAAGGAAGGGTAGGACTCCATACAATGTGCTCCCCCCAGACACAAAATGGCCTGGATATCCATGACCTCACAGTGCCTGAAACTACCTACACAAGACCATCATAATAGGAGGAAAAGATGACATCAAAATAAAAGAGAGACTGATTAAGAGGGGGAGGGGATGGAGAATGGAGTTTCAAAGGGGAAAATGGAGGGAGGGCATTACCATGGGATATTGTTTACAATCATGAAAGCTGTTAAAAAAAAAAAAAAGAAATGTATCTTGGGCAGTAGAGATAGGTCAGGAATTAAAATGCTTGCCTACAAAGTCTAATGACCTCGGTTCAATTCCCCAGTACTCAAGTAAAGCCAGATGCACCTACTGGCACATGCATCTGGAGTTTGCTTGCAGTGGCTGGAAATCCTAGTGTACCCATTCATTCTCTCTTCTTCTGAATAAATAAAACTGAAAATATAGAGATTATTTTTCTGAAGTATTAATTTATTATTCCAGTGGGCATTTTGATTACTGAGTGATAACTTTCACTTTATGTAGGCTTTATTTCATTTTGCTAGGCTGGATAGATAACCTAAGGTATTTGAGATAACCGGTTGTACTCTTTTATCCCCCTGCCCCTGCTCCCATTACCCTAGAGTCCTTCTCACTGTGGGTTCATGAAGGCCTCAGTCAGTTCCAGTGGAGTAGTTGGGGGGGGGGGTGCCATGTGTCTCAGCATATTCCTACTCACTTCTATGGCTCTTAGAGTCTTTCTGCCCCACCTCCCACAATGTTCCCTAAAGCATGGCAGGTCTGTTTGCAGTCTGATTTAACTTCTTGAGACCTTTTATTTTGGCAGTATGCACTCCAAAGTCTACCTCCCTTGTTGAGGTTTGCTGCTATTCTGGAATGTTACGAAGACAGAGAACAGCTATGCTCAACCTCAGCTTGCAAGCATGTGGTTAAGTTGTTGTCACTGCTCTTTTCTATACATGATCACAAAAGTACTGTAATTTGGGAGTTACAAGTTTAAGTTTTAGAAGTCAACTAAATTTGCAAATTTGTAAGCATTTGATATGTGAATAATGAAAACCAACTATTTTTTTTTAAATACTTGTTTTTGAAACAGAGAGCAAAGAAAGAGTCATACAGTGAGTGAGTATGGGTGTCCAGGGCTTTTGCCACTGTAAAACTAAAGATGCATGTGCCACTTTGTGCATCTGGCTTTACATGGGTACTGGGGAATCGACCCCAAGCCATCAAGCTTTGCAAGCAAGCGCCTTTAACCACTGAACCACCTCTCCAGCCATTAAAAAAAAAATTGTGTTAACTAGCATAATGAAAATATTTTAATGCATTTAAGTTTTCAACACAACTATCTTGATGGAAATTTTCCCTAAAGGAAACTACTACTGTTGTCTGACTAAACAGGTATATAATGCCCACCAAATTGCCCCTTAACTACCGATGTTTATGTCCAGTATTGGTTAGAGAAATCTTTACTGTTTAGTTGTCTAAATGTTTTTAGGTTAAAAAGCCCAGGGCAGGAGGGATGGCTTAACAGTTAAGTCGTTTGCCTGCAAAGCCAAAGGATCCAGGTACAATTCCCCAGGACCCATGTTAGCCAGATGCACAAGGGGGCACACATGTCTGGACTTTGTTTGCAGTGGCTGGCATGCCCATTATCTCACTGTGTCAAATAAAGTTGTTTTGCCTCTTGTTTTTTAACTGCTAGCTCAATATACATTAACTGTATGCCACAGCAAAAGTAAACTATAAGTCTTGATTTTTCTCATTGGTAAAATGAAGAAAATGTACTTCTAAGGTACAGACTTAAAATTCCTTTTATCTCCTTAAGCTGTCACTATTTAGTTCTTATATACTGTCCTAGTACCTAAGAACAAAATACACAATTTAAAAGAAGCTATTATTGCTCAGCATGGTGGTTCACGATTATAATTCCCTTTGTTCTTAAGTCTAAGAATGAGTTCCCAGGGGGAACATTTTTATGTTCAAAATAAATTTCTAAATATCTTTACACAAGTCTACAAATCTACACCTAATGGCACCCACATTATCTTGCTTTTATACTAGAGACCCATTTTTCTCTGTCTGCTCAGTTTATAATTACTGCTATTAAACAGGAAATACTGATTTCAGTATATTCAGATTTGGTATGCCTACTTTTAACTGTTACTTAGAATGATAGTTAACAATATATTCTCCTGGCATGTAAATTTAAAGTCAATCATCTGCCAATAAATAACTAGTTTCTGCTCTGATCCCATTTCTGTATTTCATCTCATTTGCCCTCAGCTCTCATTAGTACATACACAGGCATCCTTCGCAGTGCTAAGTGGTAGTAGCCCAGGCAAGCACCTCTGTTTTCAGCTTGAATTTTAATGGGGGTACGTCTTTCTCGAACATTTTATGTATATCTTATAGACAATTTTTATGCATTCATATAATGTACTTTGATCATCATCCCCTCTCACTGGGAATGCTTCTTCTGGTTACTTCAGAATATGTTGTTGAAACTTTTTTTTTTCTTTAACAAGTAAAATCAACTTTCTAGATTTATTTAAAAGTGGTTTCGAAGAATATGCCTTGATGAAAACAAGACAAAGGAAGAAAGGAAAAGAGGAAAGGTAGAAATCTGACAACTTTCTTGAATAAAAAAATTATCCCTCCCCACCACAAAAAAATAAAGTTACTAAAAAGCTTTAATAAAGTATGAAATTGTTGATTCATTTATTGAATTAAAATCATACCATATATAAAATAGCAATCTATACAGAAGCATTTATTACATAATATATACAAAAAGTCAAGATACAAGTTACAGTGATTATGAATAAGAGACTTATTTGGCCATTCTTGTGCGAAGTCGTCGTTTGAGAATTTGGTGATCGCTTTCTTTCACTTTTTGCTCCATTAAAATCTGAAATTAACAATTTGGGTTTTTCAAAAATAGGTAAAAAGAATAACATTTATGATGAAAAGTAATGAGTTCATGTGCTTAATCATTTACATATAATAGGTACATTATATTATATATTATATATAGAATCTCTGTCCATCTATAAAAAGTCAAAAAGGAAATAGATTTTGTAAGATTCATTTAACACTAACTAATTCTAAAATTAAACAGCCTTCACTTTGTCTTTAAATCAGTGCATACACATAAGCTTGAAATAACTAATAAAATATTTGGACACAAATGCTTCAAACTATTTTTAAGAAATGACCTTTCACAGCAACAAGTATATTGCTGAGGAAGTGGAAAGTGTACTGTACTACAACTAAGAAGAAAGTGGCCTTCAGCCAATGGAAGGAACTATGACCAAGACAGATGGTAATCACGTGTGACTGAAAACACAATATTACAATAGCATATTTACCTGACACCAATTCTTTCCCAGTTGCCTTTAAATGTCGAACCATGAAATTTCAATTCTATGTTTTTAATAAACACACTTGGACCCACATCTGTGCCACTCTTGTAATAAAGTTAATAGAAGGAAGAACTGATTTTCAGGGTAAATAAAATTACTAAATAGTGATCATCCTATTAATAGAAATATATTCATCTGAGAGATTGACACTGACAATGCATTAATGTGGTATTTGAATTAACTTTATAATATAGCATTAAAGGCACATCTTAAGAGAGACAAAGAACAGAAATTAAAGTCATTATAAAATTCAACCTGGCATGAATACTTTAAAATTAAAAAGAATTTGAATAATTGTACACTGATTAAAACTAAAATGCTAACTTACCACTTGGCCAGATATATCAATAGGAGATGAAATTTCATTTGTATATAATTTCCGTTTGGCTCTTTTTGGTTGTGATATGTTTTCTTTAGTGACTTCTGCATTTGACAGCTTTGAGGAACTCATTGTTTCAATTATCTTCTTTGCTACAAGTAAAAATATTAATTCCTGACATAATCTTGTAACTTCAACTTAATACAGAACACACAAAAACCAAGAAAGAAGCCAATGAAACATGTAAATAGTTTCAAGACATGAACAATCAATAAAGGAAAAAATTAAATGCCTGTAAGAAATACACACAAAAATGATACTATAGTAAAAGGAGAGAGAAGTAAATATACCTGACTAGTGTATAAATTACAGTGCAAAAATAAAAACTATACTAAGTTGATTTATTTACCCAGAGTTGAGCTAATCCTAACAGGGCTAAGCTGAGCTTAAGAAATTTGAGTTTCAGGCAATTTTATGCTGTTAAATCAAAGATACATATACAGTGGGCTGTACAACATTAAAAATTGGTAAAGCCAGGTGTAATATGATTGCCTATCACCCCAGCACTTGGAAGGCTGAGACAGGAAATCCTTGTGTTTCAGGCCAGCTTGGGCTAGATAGTGAAACCTTGTCTCAACTCCCCCACCTCAATGTTTTCTCCATGCTTGAGCTCCAACTCATCCCACTGCTATCACACAAGCACAAAAACCCCTTCAACATCCCCACTCCCTCTAGCCCACTAATAATCTCTCCAAGTTCTACATGCCAGACACACATGCCATCTAGAACTGTGAGAACATCCTCACCTTTCTGTTACTCACCTGCAAACCATTTCCACTGGTAAATGTGCCTATGTGCATGTGAGTATGGATATGGATGTATGCAGCATACATCTTCATATGGACACAGGGATTAATCACATTTTTGTAAATTCAATAGACATTTACAAAACAGTTTTCATATAGATAATGTTTACAGATGCACAGGACCAAAACAAAAACCAGGATATCCCCAATGCTACCAGTAATCACCTCTCAAGGTAAAAGTATAATTCTGCTAAATCCCATCCCCCCACTTAAAAATTTTCCCCATCATTATTAGCTTCCTCCTTCCTCCAACACTGCTTCATACTACTTGTCAACACCTCTATCATATTAAGCTACCTACTTTTCTAGATCAGTGTGGCTGTTTGAATGTGAAATGTCCCCCACAGCCTCATGTGTTTGTGATTAAGCCTCAGTCAATTCACAGTTGGTAACAATATGTGAGGCAGAGACTTGCTGGAGGTGTGTTGCTTGGAGAAGGCCTTGGGGCATTATAGCCCAAGCGTAGCTTGCCAGAGCTGACGCACTATCTTGCTACTTCCTGACAGCTGCCAAGATGTGATAGTGCCTCTGCTCTGCCATGCCATCATGCAACTTCCCCTGCAGATTGTAAACCAGAATAACCTTTTCAACTAGGAGGTAACTGCTACAATCAGTTAATAACATATATGAGTCTTTCTCCTTTAATAAAATGCCGTCTTTGCACACAGTATCCAGGATAATAAGACAATGCCTATTTAAAATATAATACTGAACTGCCACTGTATTTATACACAATCAGATATTAAAAATTACTAATGGCCAGGCATGGTGGCACATGGCTTTAATCCCAGCACTTGAGAGGCAAAGGTAGGAAGATCATCATGAGTTCAAAGCCACCCTGAGACTACATAGTGAATTCCAGGTCAGCCTGGGCTAAAGTGAGACCCTACCTCAAAACAACAACAACAAAAAACCCAAAAGACAAAAAACACTCAGGGGTGGGGAGATGACTCAGCAGATAAAGGTGTTTTCAGGCAAAGCCTGCTGGTCTAGGTTCAATTTCCAGCACCCACATGAAGCCAGAAGCAAAAAGTAGCACAAGTGCTTGGTGTTCAAATGCAGCAAGACACTGGTGGGCACATTCACACACACACGCATGCACGCACGCATGCACGCACACACACACAAATAAATAAATCTTAGAAAAACAGCCTAGCAAAACAGGTAAATTTCTGCAAACCTTTAGATTGAAGAATTGTTGGGGAAAGTTGTAGAAAGTCCCCAAATTTTTGTAGGGTCCCTTCTTTTTTCTTAGCTGCCACATCTGGACCAATTGTGGGTGCCTGGCTCCGTAAACAGTATGTTTTCTTAGATGATGGGCGTGTGGAAACCTAATAAACAAACATTTTTTAATCACCAATGAGAAATATTGAAGGAAACAGTTATGTCTAGGGTTGAATTAAAGATATCAGAAATGAGTTATTAATTTGGGGGGAATGGATTTAGAATTAAGATACTGTAGAGAGGGATAAAAGGGATAAAGAATTGCAAGCTTGCTTGCCCAGGTTCAATTCCCCAGTATCCACATAAAGTCAGATGCACAAAGTGGCTCATGCAATGGTGGCACACAGTCTTGGTGAATACCAATTGCTTTCTGATTAGCTAAGAGATCTGCTCAGTGGAAAGGAACCCATGGCTGGAAGTAGGAACCAGTTCACCTTCCCATGGAAACCAAGACTATGGTCTCCAACAACAAGCTCCCACTAACCTTTGGCCAAAAGAAGGACTATGTCCATCAAACCTCTCTATATTAATAATGCTCTTATCACATTTAACTATGCTGACTTCATTCTGTGCTGGAGAATCTGTTCTTTTTCAGAAGATAGCCAAGACCAGAGGAGATAAACAACCTCTTAGACTTCAGCCAAGGCTGAGGTGAAACCACAGAGAATTTGGTGAGATGAGCAAGAGTGCTGCCATTAGGGCAAGCCTGACAATCTGTACCAGGATGATGGAGAAAGATGCTAAGGATTCTCAACACATACCAAAGCAGAAATCCAGAAGCTCCTGAGATAGCTTAACACTTAGGTAGACTTAAAACACATCCATTACAGCTCAGGAAGTTTTGTAGAAGGAGACAGAAAGACTGCAAGAGCTACAAATCAGGAGGGCATACCCAGAGGTATTCCCAACCCCAATGACTAACTTCTGCTCTCACAAGACATAACCTGCAACCCCAATGAGGTGGGCCCTCTGAGGACTGGGGGCAGGGAGAATAGAAATGATAGCACCAACACATGTGCCCACATAAAGCATATTCTTAATTAAAAATAACAATAACGGGCTGGAGAGATGGCTTAGCAGTTAAGCGCTCGCCTGTGAAGCCTATGGACCCCGGTTCGAGGCTCAGTTCCCCAGGTCCCACGTTAGCCAGATGCACAAGGGGGCGCATGCGTCTGGAGTTCGTTTGCAGTGGCTGGAAGCCCTGGCGCACCCATTCTCTCTCTCTCCCTCTATCTGTCTTTCTCTCTGTGTCTGCTGCTCTCAAATAAATAAATTTTAAAAAAAATAATAACAATAACAATAATACAAGTAATGTTACAATTTGCTTTTAGCCATGTTTTACATATATGCTTATCCATTTATATTATGATATTGTTATAACTATTACTAATGATTTGAAGGCATTCGAGATTAAATAAAAATGGGCCAAATCTAAATTTTAAAAAAAGGTCTCCTGCTGGCCAAATGCTAAAGTTTACATTCCAAACTGGATTGCATGTATACAAAATAAATGATTTGTAGCTGGACACAATTGAATTTTTAGAAAACTAGTCAAGAGAATTTGACATCTTAACTTCTAGCTTCTACTTTATAATGTAAATGATAGAAATGGTCAGCTTACAGCAAATTTAAAGACAAACCTTTTGTTCCTTTTTGATTGAAGAATTTCTATGCGCCGAAACAGGGATCTTCAAATTAATCCTGGGTGTAGAATTCTTCGTATTTTCACTTTTCACCAACTCCTAAAAATAATGAATTTCAGCACTTTTTAACTTCTTTTCTTTCGAGGTAGGGCTTCACTCTAGCCTAGGCAGACCTGGAATTCACTACGTAGTCTCAGGGTGGCCTTGAACTCCAGCAATACTCCTACCTTTGCCTCCTGAGTGCTGGGATTAATGGCGTGCGCCACCACACCAGGCCCCAGTACTTTTTAATTTCTTAACTATTATTGCCGTTCTTTAGGCTGAGGCGATGACTCAGTACTATCTTTAAGCTCAAACAAGAAAATCTGTACAATGCTACACTACTTATTAGTTTAGGGAAAGGCGGCCGGGGGCGGGGCTTGCCGGGCATGGTAACTGCTCGGCCAGCGATGGGGTGGGGCTGGGCTGGGCTGGGCTGGGCTGCGGAGAGAACGCCCCGCCTGCTCCGTGTGGCCCCGCGTCACCATGATGATCCACAGCTTCCAGAGCAGCCACCAGGCCTTCTCGTTCGGGCCCTGGAAGCTGACGGCGTCCAAGACCCACATCATGAAGTCAGCGGATGTGGAGAAGTTAGCTGATGAGTTGCACATGCCATCTCTCCCCGAAATGATGTTTGGGGACAACGTTGTAAGGATCCAGCATGGCTCTGGCTTTGGGATTGAGTTCAATGCTACAGATGCACTAAGATGTGTAAACAACTACCAAGGAATGCTTAAACTAGCTTGTGCTGAAGAGTGGCAGGAAAGCAGGGCGGAAGGTGAACACTCCAAAGAAGTTATTAAACCGTATGATTGGACCTATACAACAGACTATAAAGGAACTTTGCTTGGAGAATCTCTTAAGTTAAAGGTTGTACCTACAACAGATCATATAGATACAGAAAAATTAAAAGCCAGAGAACAAATTAAAGTTTTTGAAGTTCTCCTGTTTGAAGATGAACTGCATGATCATGGAGTTTCAAGCTTGAGTATGAAAATTGCTGACAACACCTACATGCTACAGAATATACATCACGAGAAAGCAAAATTGCTAACTTAATGCATGTTCCACCTTCCCTCTTCACGGAACCCAATGAAATATCACAGTATTTACCAATCAAGGAAGCAGTCTATGAGAAGCTAATATTTCCAGAGAGACTAGATTCCAAACCTGGAGATTCACAAGAAAGTAAAGCTATGGAATAGAATGTGATACATACAACATGTTCTCACCCTGGATTCTGACTGTACCCCTTGGCTCTCTCTCTATAGGGGATGTGTTATTATGAGACTTAATTCCTTGCTTGCATACAGATTTTCTTTCACCTTAAAGGAAAGAAAAAAATCAAGGATCGTTGCAGGCAGGTTCCACTCAACTGCTATTTGTACTGTGTATCTTCAAATTTATACTCCAGGTTTATAGGTTCTGGAGGTAAATTTGGATTCCTAAACTGTCACTCAATATGACCTCAGCAGTAGTGATGTGTGTGTCTCCTGAGCAGTGGGTGTAATCTGCATTGTTATGAAACACTGTCTTTTCCTGTGAAGAGATGAATTTGTGAAGTCTCAATGCCTTGTGACTTTCATAGGATTCCTGGCTGTGCATGTGGATGTACTGGCTTTGTGCTTTCTGGTGTGTACTCACACTTCTAAAGAGTTGTGACTTGTATCGATATTGTGTGTATGTATACACACAATTTTTTTTAATTACTGATTTAAATGTCTCAGTCCCTGAGTAGTCTTAGATTACTTATTTTGATAATTCATTGTTGAAAACTGTGGAGTTAAAATAATTGACGTTTTAAATTAAAAAAGTGAAAGTGGGCAGGATGAGTATATTTTTGAAGATTTCATTGGTTTATTTCTGTGAGGAATACAAAGAATATGTTTTGGCCATTACTAAATATGACATATACCATTTTATATTTATTTGTTCTAAATGTCTTTTGTAAGAATAAATAAATAATACAGAATTACAAAAAAAAGATATTAGTTTAAAGAGGGGCAGTCTTGATCTTGAAAGCCAATGCAAATTGGAGATGTTATTTGTTGTCTCTGCCAGAGAGAGCATAGTATTAGCAACCAGTAGGTAAAGGCCCCAAATGCTGCTAAGCACTCCAATTTCCATCTAACAGAGAAGTGTCCAGCTCAAAATGTCACCATGCTAAAGGTGAGAACATGTGAATTCATCAAAAGTGTGAACTTAATAATGAAATCCCATGAGCACAATGTAAAACCTAGAAGGGATAATGAAAACATTTGAACTTTAGCTTTAAAATAAGGCAAATAATATACCTATTCCCCACCTCCTAAATAAGGTATGTCTCAAAGAAATGTGGCAACATCAAACATAAAACTTCATAAAGACAAATGTGACAATAAGAAATATTACAATCTTTCTTATTTCCCCACATAACATTACAGAGGACAAGGTGTTTTTTATAGGTATATTCACTGAATTTTCCTGTTGTATATCACAATTGCTACAAAGAAAATAATCACAAAAGGAGTATGGAAAAGGCAAAGAAAAGAAGCACAGAGAATGGTCACGAGTACACATCAGAACTCCACTAAAGGTGAAAGGCCTATGATATCAATCATGGGAGGAGGAGACAGAAAGACTGGAGGCTTGGCTATCACCTTCAGAGTGCTTGGTAAAGAGCTCTTTATGAGCCTTCCTGGTTAGAATATTGCATTGTATAAAAGATTTACACAGTGACCCAAATAGTTGACTCACTACATCAGTGACACTGTAACAAAATCAGTTAAAATTTTTAAATTTCAACACAATAAATGCATCAGTTTATTTTTTCTGAGATATATATATGAAGAATAGTTGTAAAAGTAAAATAATCTGTATTCTCATCTCTTAAATAGTACTATCAATTTTTCCTCTTCACTTATGTGGGGAAAAAAGGGATCAAAGAAAAATCAATGTAACATGCCTGATGAAATTCCAATGTTTTAATGGTATTTAAAACATAATTAACATAAATTAAGTAACTTAAAAACCTAACTATTAAAGCTACGAAGCAATCACTAAAAGTGGCACATGTGCAGCAGAGAAAGTGTTCACTAACACTCCCTCAGTAAATACATTCCCTCACAGCTAGCTTCAGGAGCATGGCTACCAGCTTCTCTTTCACCAGCTTGAAAACATGCTGCTCTTTAAAGGAGTAACAGAAAAGCTGAACAATATTATTCTGTCCTAATTTAAGCTTAAAACAAATTACTTGGAAAACTGAGCACTGTAAATTCAGAATGAAGGAAACTGGGCTCAGCCATCAACATGGATGGTTTTCAATAGAAGGGGGGTGCACTACCAGGCAGTAAAAGTGATTTCCCACCACTACAGCAAGACCCACATCTCAATACTGACTGGTAGTAAAAACTTTTCCAAAGCTTCCCAGGATAATGAGACCTAAGAATTTTAGTTATTTGATAAAAATTATATCAAGCAAGTTGGTCATTGTCTTTATCAATCATTTCTTATTTCCTCACCCACTGGAGGGTAAAAGTAAATTTGAACCCAACTAGTACACAGAAATAGCTCTTTAGTGAAATCCATCATCATGTGACCCTTTTACAGACTAAAGTCAGGGGAAAACTGTGCGTATGTATGTGTTTTTATTGTTATTTACTTATTTGAAAACAGACATAGAAGAGAGGCAGACAGAGGAGGTGGGCACACTGGGGCCTCCAGCCACTGTAAGCCGACTCTAGGTACATGCACCCCTTTATGCATCTGAATGTACATGAGTACTAGGGAATTGAACTCAGGTCATTAGGTTCTGAGGCAAGAACCTTAACTGTTGACCCATCCCTCCAGTCCCAACTGTGTGTTTTAATATCCAATAGCTCTTTGTTTGAGGATTATTAAGCCATGATACCATTCCCAAAAGGTACAAAATATGGCATAAATTGTGGATTTAATCTCTAACATCAGTTCTTATGAGAAGAAGTTGATACAGTAGAGCTTAACCACATATTATAGTAATATTTGCTTGTTAAATGTACTCATAAGTTAACTACTTACCTCCTCCATTTCATTACTCTTCCTCTTCCGGGCCTTGGAAATCTTAACTGTGACTGGTGTGGCACAACCAGGGCGTTTCACTGACATTTTGTTTGGCCGCAAAGGTGTAAACTGAATCTCTAATTCCGGTTTTGGAAATCGAGTACTTTGTACATTTTCTGTTGACACTTCACACGAGTCAAGAACTACAGATCCATCCTATATGAAAAGGGAATATGGGGGGGAAAAAAATCAACATAGTATGAATTTATAAACTACAAATTACTTTTCTCAATTACCTCTTCAAAACAGTAAATTGGGAAGCTAAAAGCACACCCTGTGCAGCAGCAAGACAGAGTTAATGGCCTTCAGGTTTAGATACGGTATATTAACACTGGGGAAATATACATACTAAAATTGGGGTATAGCTCAAGATTAGGGTTCATCTCTAATACCAACAAAAAATGGTGGAGGAAGCTTAGGAGGTCCACATTACCCACAATGGTATGACATAATTACCTAATAATATGCTCAAAAGAGTAGGTTTTATAACAAACCTACTACAGTCACAAATGTCCCAAGGAAGAATCTGGTATTTCTAACACTCACTGCAGTGATGACAGGTCAGAGGTAAACTACAAATCCATTGCTACTTTTCCCATTGAGAAAGAGAGACTTTCATTCTCATTTCCCTGAATCTAGGCTGGCCATATTGATTTCTATGGCAACTAAGTGGCAGAAATAGCATCATGGAGCACAAGAGAGATGGCTTAGCAGTTAAGGCGTTTGCCTGCAAAGCCCAAGGACCCAAGTGCCTGCAACACCTAGAGACCCAGGTTCAATTCCCTAGTACCCACGTAAGCCAGATGCACAAGAGAGTGCACGTGTCTGCAGTTCACGGGTTCTGGGGATCCTCTCACTCATTCAATAAGTGCTTGACCCACTGAGCCTTCTCCATAGCATGGCTTTTTTTTTTTTTTTTTTTTTTTTTGCCTGTTAGGTGATTTTATATTTCTAACCACCATGTTTATTTATATTTATTGAGCTACTATTTAAAGACGATGATATTAAAATTTGGAGATCTGGCTGGGTATGATGGATTATGCCTTTGAACCTAGCACTTGGGAGGCCAAGATTGGATAACTGTGAGTTTGAAGCCAATCTGGGGCTACAGAGTGAGTTCCAGGCCAGCTTGGACTAGAATGGGTCTCTACCTTGAGAAAAAAAAATATTAGAGATAAAAAATATTTTCTCAGAAGTTTGTATCTTTCCTTTATACAGCTAAAAGCACATATAGCTAATTCTGCAGCAAGTTACCTATAACAATTATTTTATACTTATAAGTACTCATGATTAATAGTAGGTAAAGAGAGCAAACTGCTGGACTTAAGAAATAGCTTAGAGGTTAAGGCTAAGGACACAGGTTCAATTCCCCAGAACCCACATAAGCTAGATGCACAAGGTGATACATGCATCTGGAGTTTGCCTGCTATGGCTAGAGTCCCTGGTATACCCATTTTTTCCCTCTCTCTCAAATAAATAAAAAAATAGTAAATTTTTTTTAAAAAGAGCAAAATACAGGCCATGTTATTGAATATCCACCTCCATTTCATCTCTGGAAATTTCAAAGCTTGCTGATGACTGAGGTTCAGTTTCAACGGCACCTTGATCTGCTGAACTAGTATGTCCAGGCTTGAGATTCATGGTTTGTTTTTCCTAAAATAAGAAAATTTTTTTTTAAACAGAGACAGTGTTAACCTGAAAAAGACAACTAACAAATCAATATAAAACCAAGATTTGCATAGACTACATAGTAAAATACAGACTTCTTCAGGAACCATTTTACACTCCTTCCCTTCCTTCATCTTCACAGACTCAGAGATGGGACTCTTTTGAATCTGATCTAAGTGGAGATCTGAAAGACTGCATTCTACTTCCTGTCAGTTTCATTGCAATTCACTAGTTAGGCTTGGCAAGGATTACTACTCCTACGGTAGGCACAACAACACACACCTATCATCCCAGTGCTCAGGAGGCAAACATAGAGGACCATGAGCTCAAGGCCAACCTGGGCCATATAGAGAGACCTTGTCTCAAAAAGCAAAAGGCAGGACTGGAGAGATGGCTTAGCAGTTAAGTCATGCTTGCCTGCAAAGCCTAAGGACCCATGTTCAATCCTCCATGTCCACCAGACACACAAAGATGAGGCAACTACAAGATCACACATGACTACAGGTGGCGCCAATGTCTGGTGTTTGATTGCCATGGCTGAGGCCCAGGCACACCAATTCATTCTCTCTCTCTCTCTTTCTTTCTTTCTTTCTTTCTTTCTTTCTTTCTTTCTTTCTTTCTTTCTTTCTTTCTTTCTCTCTCTCTCTCTCTCTCCCCCTCCCTCTCTCTCTCTCTCTCTCTCCCCCTCTCCCTGTCTCTAAAAATATAAAAATAAAACAAAATTTAAAAGCAAAAGGTAAACATATATGTCCTAATTTCTAAAATGAAGAAACAGAAACTCAAATATGTCAAATGGCATGATATGCACTGTGCTAAATCCTGCTTATGTAACTTTAGAGACTTATTGGGAATACTACTCCAGTCATAATGGAAACACAATCTTTTCCCACAAGAATCATGTGCTGGTTTGAATTATATGTCCCACAGAGGCTAATGTGTTTTGAATACTTAGTCCCAAGGTGATGGCAACTGGGGAAAGCTGTAAGGCTTTCAGGAGGTGGTGCCTGCTGGAAAAGGTTGTAGCTGGGGTGCACTTTGGGGTTAAAATAGCTCAGTTCTAAACCGGATACTCAGACTACTTCCCTCCTGCTGCTCTGGAGATGTGACATTTTCTGGCTATCTGCTCTTGCATGCTTTCCCCACCATGATAAAACTTCCCCTAGAAACTTGAAGCCAAAATAAACCCTTTTCTTCAGAACCATTAAGCTTTCCCTCCAGCCCCTAGTCACTTCCTTGTTGCTAGGACAAAACCCCCAGCCAGAAGTAACTTGGGTTAAGGAGCTTGCCTGCAAGGCCAAAGGAGCCAGGTTTAATTTTCCAGGACCCACATAACCCAGATGCACAAGTGTGGATGCATCTGGAGTTTGTCTGCAGTGGCTAGAGACCCTGGCATGTCCATTCTCTCTGTCTCTCTCTCTCTCTCTCACTCAAATAAATTAATTTTAAAAAAAGAAAGTGATTAATACAACCCTCATCGTCTATTTTTTCCACAATGAAAATCCTATTTCTAATCCTACTTAAAATTGTTTAAAAATAATAAAGAACTAAAAAGCTGTTTGTGGCGGAACATGCCTTTAATGCCAACACTTGAGAGGCAAAGGTAGGAGGAGCACCATGAGTTCAAGGCCACCCTGAGTCTACATAGTGAATTCCAGGTCATCCTGGGCTAGAGTGAGACCCTACCTCAAAAAAAAACAAAGGAAGAAGGAAAGAAACATATCCATATATCTTAATATGGATCTTAGCACAGCTATCAAAATAAAAAAATCAAATACATCGCTTATGCCAGAACTGACAAAAAAAAAAAAAAATCTACTGAATTCATAATGGAAAAAGCAACCAGCATGTACTGGCTTCTTCTGTAATAACAAGTGTGCTAAATACTTCACAATGCTCTTCATTAGTTCATTTTTTAAAATTTTTTTGTTTATTTATTTTATTTATTTATTTGAGAGTGACAGAGAGAGAGAGAGAGAGAGAGAGAGAATGGGCATGCCAGGGCTTCCAGCCACTGCAAACGAACTCCAGATGCGTGCACCCCCTTGTGCATCTGGCTAACGTGGGTCCTGGGGAACTGAGCCTTGAACCGGGGTCCTTAGGCTTCACAGGCAAGTGCTTAACCACTAAGCCGTCTCTCCAGCCCTTTATTTTTATTTTTATTTGAGAGACAGACACAGAGAGAAAGGCAAAGGGGGGGGGGGGGGAGAAAATGGGCACGCCAGGGCCTCCAGCCACAGCCAATAAACTCCAGACACATGCACCCCCTTGTGCATCTGACTAAAGTGGGTCCTGGGGAATCAAGCCTTGATCCAGGGTCCTTAGGCTTCACAGGGAAGTGCTTAACCGCTAAGCCATCTCTCCAACCCATGTTTTTAGGATGACAGCGTTATCGATTTTAGGTAGTTTAGAAATATTCAATAATTTCCCCAAAGATGTCAAAATCACAGTAATAGTCACAATACCAAGTTTCTGTAACTTTCTAGTCTGTGTTATATATATCACTGTAAGGTCTCACATCATATATATATATATACACACACACACATATATATATACATATATACATATATATACATATATATGGCATGACACTGTCTCTTTAGATTCATCCTTTAGGAATCATTAAATCTTTTAATATCTCTCACACACAATGCACATCACATGTACTGTCTTTCTATGTTGCCCAGACTGGTCTCAATCTCGAGAACTTCCTCACAGCTCCAGAACTGAGTATCAGTATACAAAACTATGCCTTGCTACAGTAGCAGATGTGCTTTGCTTTTATGATGCTGGAAACAGAACCCAAGACCCTGCACATGCCAGGCAAGCAAGCACCCAACCAGTGAGCTTAGAGCAGCAGATGTAAATGAGATCATTCATTCCAGAAGGACTAGCTTCAAATATCTCTTGACTCCTCATTTAGAATTCCCAATCCTAACACAGTGTCACAGAAGTAACAGCTTTGCCCACTGGAAATGTGTCCACATCAGTGCACTTACTTTTAGTAAATTCTGTATTTACACACACAAAGCATAAAGGTGGGCCTGAGTATTATTAAAGTATCACCAAAAGTTGACAACAAATCAAGTTTCTACATTTTAAAGACAGATGAAATCATAAGTATATAGTATAAGTATATAAAGTATATATATTTTCTAAATTTGCTAAATTCTCTTTTCTTGTTGTTTTATTTGTTTTGGGTTTGTTTGTTTTTTGAGGTAAGGTCTCACTCTAGCCCAGGCTCATCTGGAACTCACTCTGTAGTTCCAGCCTAGCCTTGAACTCACAGTGATCCTCCTACCTCTGCCTCTAGAATGCTGGGATTAAAGGCATGTGCCACCACATCTGGCTTCTAATTACTTTTTCTAGGAAGTATGACCAAAATATTAAGAGAAAGTACTATGCTTCAGTCATTGACAAATCAATATAAAAAGCTAAAGATTTAAACCTGTAAGAATGTTCTAATTTTTCACTCCTCTCTAATCTAATTTAGCTGGCTGAGAAATAATTTTGAAAAATTCTTATGTTCAACAAGAAGGAAAAGAAAGAATGAATAAGAGTGCACTAACTGCTTCAGAAGTCTCTGATGTGATGTTTTTTAACTGTTCAATTTCAATATCCTTCTGTTTGTTACTGGAGATGAGTGCTTTCAGCTCTCTCTCTAATGCTGTAACCAGTTGATCCCGTTCTTCTCTCCACTTCTGAAGGTCATCGTTCTTCTCTGCCAGCTGTGCGGTCAGCACTTCCTAATCCATAAATACAGAAAATAGTAAGGTATACTGACAGATATGTGTATGCAAATGCCATACTGATACCAGTCATTTTAAATGCTAGCTTTATAAAATTTATTTTAAAAATTAACATAAACTTTAAAATATCAATCTAATAATGCTTTAAAATTTTTATTATGCATAACACCAGGAATACAACATATAATAAACCATGTATTCATGTGTACATAATATATACTACCATTATACCTATTAAATATGGACATGTAGAAATGCAAATTAAAACTACTTTGACATTCCATTTCACTCCTGTCAGAATGGCTACAATCATGAAAACAAATGACAATAAATGCTGGCGAAAATACAGAAAAAGAAGACAGCTAAAAATAGACCTACCATATGACCCAGCTATAGCACTCCTAAGGCATGTGTACTAAGGATTAGTCTCACTACTTTAGAGATACTTGCTCAACCATGTTCACTGCCGCTCTATTCACAATAGCTAGGAAACAGAACCAGCCCAGATGTTCCTCAACTGATGAGTGGATAATGAAGATGTGGCACATTTATACAATGAAGCTCTACAGGGCAGTAAAGAAAAATGAAGTTATGAAATTTGCAAGAAAATGTATGGGTCTGGAAAGGATTATACTAAGTGAGGTAACCCAGGCCCAGAAAGCCAAACATTGCATGTACTCTCTCATATGTGGTTCCTAGCTACAAATGATCGGATTTCTATGTGAGCTGGAATAAAACTCAGTAGCAGAGACCAGTAAGCTAGAAAGGAGATATAAATGGAATAGAAAGGGAGAGGGGGACTTAAGAGGATGGTATTATATATGTAAGTAGAACAGATTAAGGGGGGTGGAAAGGCCTCAGTGAGGTCAAGGGAAGAGATTGAGTAAAGGAAAGGTGGGGGAGGGCTAACCAAAATCTAAGAGGATATGAATAAGTCATATGGAAACTGACTTTTTTGGATAATGGCACACCCACAAGCCATACATTGTCACTAGAAAAATTTTCAGTGTCAGGGATGGAATAGCCAACAGGTTTTACTTCTTCCTTCTTAACCAATGGCCAAAATGTCCAATAGGTTGTGGGCTAGGAATAAAGCCAGTAGTCAATACTACCACATCAGAATTCTGTTCAACTTAAATATTATTTCTTGCTATAGTTTAAATCTGGAATGTCCTTAAGGGCTCATGTATTGAAAGCTTAGTCCCAGTTCGACAATGCTGTGAGGTGAGCCTAACAGATTTTTTGTTTTGTTTTGTTTTGTTTTTCGAGGTAGGGTCCCATTATATCCCAGGCTGACCTGGAATTCACTCTGTAGTCTCAGGCTGGCCTTGAACTCACGGTGATCCTCCTACCTCTGCCTCCTTAGTACTGGGATTAAAGGCATGTGCCACCACACCCAACAGCCTAACAGATTTTTTTTATGCCATTCATTTTCTTTTTTAAAAGATATTTTCATAAAAATAACATTTATTTGTTTGTTTACAAGGAAGATGGGAGGAGAATGAGTACATCAGGGCCTCCAGCTGCTGTAAATAAACTCCAGATGCATGTGCCACTTTGTGCATCTGGCTTTACGTGGGTATACTGGGTCATTAGTGCCGTAACTACTGAGCCATCTCTCCAGCGCCTCCTTCAATTTCTTGAGCAGAGAGTTATGGGTCATGGTCTCAACCTTTCTGTCATACCCTTGGAATGAAGTGCTACACGTTCTCGTCGTAACATGCCCTCACAAGCCCAAAGCAATGGGCTGGCCATGACTGCAATTTCTAAGCTAGAAATCCAAATAAACCTTTTCATTCAATAAATTCATTAAATAAATAAAAATTCAATAAATATCTCAGGTACTTATTCCAGAAACAAAAAGAAGACTAATTTATTTCTAGAAATACCTCTAATCACATGGAATTACAACATTTAAAAAAAAAAGCTTCTCAGAGATACAGTAATAACAGCTGTTGGTCTCACAAGAAATGGCCTATGATGAATCAATACTATACAGACATATGACAGCTATACAACATTTAAATCTTGATCCCAAAAAACTGCTGGAGAAACTAGCAAAATTCAAATGAAGTCTAAAATTTAGCCATACAATAGATAATAGTAAACTGTTGGTATGGAACACTGCATTTACAATCACTTATTTATTATCATGGATTTTTTTGATTGCCCACAAGACAGGTCAAACAAACTATCAATTAAAACAAGAGGAAACAAAACTCAAATTAAGAATTTATAAAGGTTACAGTTACTCGATGGGAAACTGAACATTATGTCCCCTGAATCTTCTAAAAATTTATTGACTCAGCTGTTAAAATTTGATATAAGTAGCAGAGGCCAGTAAGTTAAAAAGGAGACATAAAGGGAAGAGAAAGGAAGGGAAGAGGGTACTTAATAGGTTGGTATTGTATATATGTAAGTACAATGATTGAGATGGGGAGGTAATATGATGGAGAATGGAATTTCAAAGGGGAAAGTGTCGACAGGGGAGGGAGGGAATTACCATGGGATATTTTTTTATAATCATGGAAAATGCTAATAAAAATTTTTAAAAAAATTTGATATAATTAGTTTACAAGATAAATGCACATACCATGTTAGATTATACAGCTCAAAATGCAATACTTAAAAATACTATAGAGAAAACAACTGCAGCCGAAAAGATATTTCTATGTTCATTATACAGGTGAGAAGCAATGAGGTATTTTCTCCACTTGCTAAATAAACAGAGAAAGTTACGACAAAACCACAAGAGAATGTCAAAATAAACTGTTAAACTTCTCACAGAAAGTTAACCTGCTCAATAAACAAATAAATAAAGGATGAGTAGTCAAGGAAAGAAAGTGAAACATTTCAAAGGTATAACTGTTACCAACCACTTGGTTTTGCTGCTTCAAGCACCGTTCTCTGTCTTCAGCATATTTTTTCATCTCTTTGTTTCGCAAATTCTCAGCTTCTTTTGCCTGAGCAATAAGCATCATTTTCTCATCTAGCCACTTTTTTCTATCTGCTTTGTATTTCTCTTCAGAGTCCTGAGTAAGAATGATAAAAGTTACTTCCATATGCCTAAGTAGACAGCAAATCTATATAGCATTTTTATACAATGTATCACTTTTGACCCTTTCAAAGAACACAAAACACATTTTTTGTTAAATAATTCAAAGTTTATTTCTAATTATAGAAAGAAACATTACCTAGGCTTGCTTTTTTTTGTTTGTTTGTTTTTCTGTTTGTTTTGCAAAGTAGGTCCTCACTCTGGTCCAGGCTGACCCAGAATTAACTCTGTAGTCTCAGGGTGGCCTCGAACTCACAGCAATCCTCCTACCTCTGCCTCCCAAGTGCTGGGATTAAAGGCGTGTGCCACCACGCCCAGATTACACTTGCTTTTATTTACAAATTTTATTTTTCTAAAGAATACATTTAAAACCTTTCTTTTGTCAGTATGCCTAAGAAGAGACAGACAGAGACAGAATGGACACACAGGACCTTTAGCCACTGCAAACAAACTCCAGACTCATGTACCACCTTGTGGATCTGGCTTTACATGGGTACTGGGGAAATGAACTTGGGTCCCTCAGCTTTACCAGAAAGCACCTTAACCACTAAGCCATCCAGCCCAAGAAATATTTTAAAATTTTATGGTGACTGAAGTCTTCCTAAATATCAGGAGAAAGCAAAAACCTGGCAATAGAATGGTACCTTGTAATTGTAGCCTGATAGCCTGGGTTTAATTCCCCTGAACCCACATAAAACCAAATGCACAAAGTTGTACATGTGTATGGAGTTTGTTTGCAGAGGCAAGAGGTCTTGGCTCACCCATTCTTTCTCTCCCTCTCCCTCTCTTTTTCTCAAATAAATAAATATATTTAAGTAAAATATATACATGAAATTTTTAAATAGTACTTGCTAAATTACATGGAAAAACTTACCTAATATATTGTAATCACACATATAACACATTAAAGATGAACAGAAAAATTTAATAAATACAAAATTAGGATAGGGGACTGAGGAGATGGCTCAGTGGATAAAGTGTATGGTACACAAACATGAGTACCCAAGTTCAGATACCCAGGTTACCCAGAGCCCAAGTAAAGCCAGATACCGCAGTGTGAATATCTACAATCCTACTGTGCTGAAAGTAAGATGAGAGGAGAGGCTAGAGAAGTTCCCAGAACCTCACCAGCTAGCCAGCCTAGCAAATCCAACAGAGAGTAACAGGACAGGAGACCCTGCCAAAACTAAAAGGCAAGTACCAACACCTGAAGCTGTCCTGTGACCTCCACACATGCACCATGGACATTCACACCCATACTCACAATCATGCATGCACACACACAAATATACACACAAAAGTGCAAAAGGAAAAAAAGCATAGGGCTGAGAAGTTAATTCAGCATGTTTGGAAAGATGGTGCAGTACAGTAGGTGTTGGCTATGTAAGCATGAAGACCTGAGTTCTATCCCCAGCACCCATATATCAATCAGGGCATGGCCCCAAATGCCTAAAAGTCCAGCCCTGAGGTACGTGAAGGTAGGAGGATTGCTATGGCTCCCTGGTCAGCCAAAATGACTTAAAAATGGAGAGTCCCAATATCAGTGAAAGACTCTTTCTCAGGGGAATATGGCCAAAGAGCAATAGAGGAGGACACCCATCACCTTCCTCTGGCCTCCACACATGTGAACATAGGATGCATAAATCTGCACACAAACATACACACATGCACATACCCTCAAGAGAAAAAAACTTAAATATATTCTACATAGTACTTTCTTATGTTAGTGATCAGACATACAACTGTATTCCTATTCAAGTTTGATTATAACTTTGAATAACAGCAAAATAATTCTCCTGATGTTCATCTTTTCCGGAGCAAATTTTGCTGAATAAGAAAATTATGGAGAGTCTTAAGAGGTTGCTCAGTGGCTAGGTTCGATTCCCCAGTACCCATGTAAAGCCATATGCACAAAATGGTGTACATGTCTGGAGTTCATTTGCAGTAGCTGGAAGCTTGGTATGCCCATACTCATTCTTGCAATCTCTCTCCCTCTGTTTATCTGCCTCACTCTCTCTCATAAATAAATACATTTTTTAAGAGAGAAAATTATGGAACATGGGTCTGAGTTCTTAAAGAGCCTACCATACTAACTATAACATGTGAGCTCAATTCCCAGTACCCATATCAATTGTCAGATGTGGATGTATGTATACGTAATCCCAGTGCTGGGGGGAGGGAGGGAGAGGGAGGGGGAGGGGGAGGGGGAGAGGGAGAGGGAGGGAGGGAGGGAGGGAGGGAGGGAGGGAGGAGGGGAGAGAGAGAGAGAAAGAGAGAGAGAGAGGTGAATCCCTGGAGCTCACTGGCCAGCGTGATCCCAGTGCTGGAGGGAGAGAGGGAGAGAGAGAGAGAGAGAGAGAGAGACAGAGAGAGAGAGAGAGGGAGGAATCCCTGGAGCTCACTGGCCAGATAGTCTAAGCTAACTAGTAAGCTACAGACCAGTGAGCTGCTTTGTCACAAAAAGAGGTGGATAGTGTTCCTAAGGATGACAACTGAGGTTTTCTTATACCCCTCCACATGCACACATGAATGTACACATAAATAAACACATATACACAAAGTTATGAATTACACAAATGTGTATAAACAGAGCAAATGTGGTGCGTAGTGGCACACGCCTTTAATCCCAGCACTTGGGAGGCAGAAGTAGGAGAATCACCATTAGTTCGAGGCCATCCTGAGACTCCATAGTGAATTCCAGGTCAGCCTGGGCTAGAGTGAGACCCTACCTCAAAAAAAAATTTTTAAAAAAAGCAAGTTAAGCATATAAAATTAAGGATTCAAACACAATTTTCACTGTATTATTTAACAATTTTTTGTCATTTCAATCTGCATTCAATGCTTGTGTATATATATAATACTAATCCCCAATTTTATTTAACCCATACCAAATCAACTACCAAATGCTAAATACTGTGTTCTCCACTTACCAGAAATGTAATGAAAACGTAGATAAAAGAAAGAGAAGGAAAAAGCTCATACCTGTAACTCATCTTGAAGTTTCCTAAGCTTTTCGCTGAGCATATCTGGGGAATCCTCAGGTTCTTTATTTGATCTTTGCTTACTTTTGCTTTCCAAATCATTGCATTTTTCCTTCCATTTTTCCAGTTCTAATTTGAAGATGCAAAATTATTTTTTAAGGAACATTCAAATGTTACAAAGTCTCAGAACAATCTAGAATATAGACCAGGATGGACCTGAAAATATTCTTTTTGAACATTTACATAGATATTCATTTAACATAGGTCTTGTATCTCTTGAAACCCGGCCCCAGTCTGCTGAGGACCTTCCTCAATAGGGTCCAAGGTGTGATGGGTAACAAGGGCCTTTGTCAGTCTCTGGGTGGAGCAGCTTTTACCTCAGGATATTTCTGCCCACCGTGGGGCTCTTAGTTTTCCAGACCCCTTTCCATAACAGTCAGTCCCTGAGTCTTGATGGGTGTGTTAGTATCTCAGCAGAGAACTGAGCTTATTTTATCCGCTGACATTTTTTTAATTTTTTTTTTGTTTTTTTATTTATTTGAGAGCGACAGACAGAAAGAGGCATACAGAGAGAGAGAATAGGCGCGCTAGGGCCTCCAGCCACTGCAAACGAACTCCAGACACAAGTGACCCCTTGTGCAGGAAATAGAGCCTCAAACCGGGGCCCCCAGGCTTCATAGGCAAGCACTTAACCGCTAAGCCATCTCTCCAGCCCTCAGCTGACATTTTGATGGTTGTTAGTTAAGTTCCCAGAAAAGAGTAACTAAAGGACCAACCAATCACTTTGAGTCGGCGTACCCGGTATGAATTCATTTCAACCTAAGTTGTATAGGGTTTAACTTCATGCAGTTCTCAAAGGAAAAGAAGTAACATCCATAAAAGTAGACTAGGAAAGTATGTAACAGCAGGACTTCACACTGTTCTTTATCATTTCTTTTGATTGCCACAAAAAAATTTCTGATCACAACCATGGCATTGTCATCATTTACCACATTTCACAGATGAGGACACTTACACTAAATCATCTCAAGTATCCTGGTTTTGAAGCTTTATTAAACAAAAACAGCCAAGTAGAATGGGAAGATGGTTCAGGTTGTAAAATGCTTGCCATGCAAGAATGAGAACCAGAATTCTGGTCCCCATCACCCACATAAAAAACTGGGCATGGTGGTGAATGCCTATAATTCCAGAAATAAGAAGACCCCAGGGCATACAGACTGTCTTGTCCAGTCAAGTCACTGAACTCTAGATTCAGTGATACATCCTGCCTCAAAAAATAAGGTGGGTGGGGAAAGGTGGCTTTGTAGGAAAGAACATTTGCTATGAAAACATGAGGACTTGAGCTCAACAGTCCTCAGCATCCATGTAAAAAGTTGGACATGGCCATGTATGCCACTACCCTGAGGAAGGCAGAGAAAGGAGGACCACTGGGCTCTGTGGTCAGCCAGTCTAACCAAAAAAATACTAATGGTCCAGATACTGTGAGAGGCTCTATGTAGTAGTTTGAATAAATGTCCCTCAATAGATTAAATAGTGTATTAAAACTTCTTGGATTCCCAGCCACCTGACTGGAAGAGATGTCACTGAGCAGATCTTAGGGTCCAGCCCTACGGTGTAGTGGTGGATTTGAAATTCCAATCTAAAGATATACAAAGTGCCTGGAAATGTGTTTGTTTGTGGTGTGGTTTCAGAGATTTGGCTTGCAGATTCTCTCTCTGCTTGGACCTGTGAAAGCAGGCCAGTTTTTTCTGTCATTATGGAACTTCCCCTGTATCTGTAAGAATCGATAAATATCCCAGCATGGTGGTTCATGCCTTTAAACCCAGCACTTCGGAGGCAGAGGCGGGAGGATCACGTGAGTTCAAGGCCACCCTGAGACTACATAGTGAATTCCAGGTCAGCCTGGGCTAAAGTGAGACCCTACCTCAAAAAAATAAAAACAATGGGAGCTGGAGGGATGGCTTAGCAGTTAAGGCAGTAGCCTGTAAAGCCTAACAACCCATGTTCAATTCCCCAGGACCTACATAAACCAGATGCACAAGGTGGCACATGCGTATGGTGCTTGTTTGCAGTGGCTGGAAATCCTGGCATGCTCATTCTCTCTCTTGCCCCCACCCCCACTTCTTTCTCTCTTTTGTAAATATATAAATAACTTTTTAGGTTAAAAAAAACTTGCTTTATTTGTTTTTACAGACAAGTTATTTTTAATGGCTAGAACACTGCAAATTATTTGCAAGGTATGGGTTCAGATTAGGAGTAAAGTAACTGTCTCTTGAGGGTCGTCAGCTAACGGCCCCCAAAAGAATATGGATTCCACCATGCCCTGGAGAGACTAGCACTCCAGTCTGATCAAAGATGGAAATTAGAAGCAGCTTCCTGATTTTTCCTCATTTGCATGGGCTTAAAGGCATACTCTTTCTGCGTCTATAATGTCTTCTGGACCCAAAAGTCAGGAAAGGTCCTTTATACACATTTGAACTTGGCAATGAGGTTCATCCTATTGGATGCCTAATTCACAAAAGGACCAGATCCAAGCCTCAATATGAAATTTTCCTGATTTTTCTTCTCCCTCTTTCCAGCCCAGTTCTAGGGTTGGAAGCATTTCTTCTCTACTATTCTTACTCTCGAAATAAATCTTTCATAATTTTCTCTTTTCCCTGTCTATGGATATTTCAGTTCTTTGCTAATAATTTGGAGAAGTCTTTGTGAGTCACTGGCTTGAAGAGTTCTAAGCCCATCCAAAGCTCTCTCCCACAACGGGATTATGGAATGGCCTTACAGCATTTTATTTTATTTTTTTTCTTCGTTTCTGTTTTGAATCAAGATCTCATGTAACCCATCCTAGCTTTAAACTCATCATGTATCCAAGGATGACCTTCAACTTCTGATCCTGCTATCTCCACCTCCCATGTGCTGGGATTAAAGGCATGTGCCACCACACTCTGTTTTATGTGATGCTACTGACCAAAACCAGGGGTGCATGCATGCTAGGCAAGCATTCTACCACCTGAGCAATATCCTCAGACATCTATCTTATGCCTTCTTTACAAAATACTATTTAACTAGATGAAAGAATGTGGGGCACAGTAGAAAATGAAAGGTGTAAAGACATTCAAAAATCGCATGGGGGCTGGGGAGATGGCCCAGTGGCTAATCATGCTTGCTTGCAAAGCCTGCTAGCCCAGGATCAATTCCTTAGTACCCATATACAGTCAGATGCACAAACAGCGCATGTATTTGAAGGTCGTTTGCAGTAGCAAGCTGGCATGTCCATCCTCACCTCTCTTTCTCAAATACATAAATAAAAATTATTTCAGGGCTGGAGAGATGGTTTAGTGGTTAAAGCGTTTGCCTGCAAAAGCCAGAAGACCCAAGGTAAACTCTCCAGGACCCACATAAGCCACATGCATAGGATGGTGCATGCATCTGGAGTTCGTTTGCAGTGGCTGGAGGCCCTGGCCTGCCCATATTCATTCATTCATTCTCATTCTCTCTCTCTCAAATAAGTGAACAAAAATTTTTTGAAAATTATTTCAAAAAAATCACATTTCAAGTATACTTGCAAACTCCATACTACTTTTAAAAGAAAAGAACTCTAGGAAAGTAAAACTAGACTAGATTGTGGTTCTATGCAATGAACACTCTTACTTTACCTGAGGCCAGCCATTCAGCTTCCTCTAACTTGGCCGCAAGGGCTTGATCTTGTTCGGCTTGAGTTTGTTCTTGCTCTTCCAGGGTCATGCGCATGTCCTTAATTATCTTCTCTTTCATGCTAAGATCTAAATATTTGCAGGGAGTGTGCTAAAAATTAGTAACAACTAGATCCAAGTTTTCTTATGTCCTTCTTTAATCATAATTTTAGTAAATACAGTACAACATGTTCTAGAGTCAGAAATTGTCTTGTTCTTCTAAAACTAAAAAGGGCTAAATCCCTATCTAACCTATTGGGTTTTTTTTTTTTTAATATTAGGTCCTTTTCTCTGAAAATATTCAAAATAAAATATGTATGTCTACTGTTTTCTTTTTTTTTTTTAAGTCATCTCCTCAGGAATCACAGTGTTACTAGACTTACATTGTTTCTGGCCCTTGGAAAGAAGACTATGTCATGAATGACTTACGTCATCCTGTCAGCAAGGAACAGATAAAGGGGAAAGGTGAGGTTGTTGCCCCTTCTGATGCACATCACAACAGGGCTCATTTCAGCACACGATGCCCATTCAGATCTAGTGTGCCCCAGAAAGAATGTTGCAAATAATAAGACAAACAACGCAATTAAAATATGGGCAAATGATGGTGATGTAGCTCAGTGGTAAAATGCACAGCTACCGTGGACAAGGCCCAGTGATCAATCACCAGCATAAAGAGGAAAAGTAATGGGCAAAGTACGTGAACAGGCATTATGCAAAGGGAAATATAGAATCAATGCTGTAAAAGAAGATGCTTGACATGTCTAGTTATTGGGAAAACACAAATTAAAATCTCTACACTCTATACTACTTTATAGCCACTAGGATGTTGTGTTGAATAGCATCATATCCACCCACTGCAATTGTGATCTTATTTGGAAAGAGATTTTTCATTGACTGCAATCAAATTAAGAATTTGTTGAGGGAATTACCATGGGATATATTTTATAATCATGGAAAATGTTAATAAAAATTAAAAAAAAAAAAAAAGAAATAAAAAGATTAATTAGAAACAAAAAAAAAAAAAAAAGAATTTGTTAATACTGGCCGGGCATGGTGGCGCACGCCTTTAATCCCAGCACTTGGGAGGCAGAGGTAGAAAGATCGCCGTGAGTTCGAGGCCACCCTGAGACTACATAGTGAATTCCAGGTCAGCCTGGGCTAGAGTGAGACCCTACCTCAAAAAATCAAAAAAAAAAAAAAAAAAAAAGACTTTGTCAATACTAGATTAAAGCAGATCATAAATCCAATATGCCTGGTACAATTCTAAGAGCAAATTTGGATAGAACCCCAGACAGAAGACAGACACACAGACAGAGGTAAGACATAATATGAAGACAGGGGCAAAATTGGAATTATGATGTTACAAGGCAAAAAATATCAGCCATTAATTGTCAAAAAGCTTAAAACAAAAAAAGCAAGAATTCTTTGCTCAGGTCAGTCCCAGTCACCCAGTCCTGTCAATCCCTGCATAGAATCGTGGTGCAGTGACAGAAGCACTATAAAGCTCAAAGCCTGTGGAAATACAGACAGTCAGAACCCTCAAACAAGGCTGGCAGATACTGGGCAGCCATTGTAGAAAGCAGTTTAGAGAAAATAATAATCTTAAAAAGCAAACAACCTGGCAACTTTTCATAAAAAGTTACTATGTGATTTTTTTTTCCCCAGTTTTACATCATCTGCAAAATTCTGAGACTACACTTACCTGACCACTTACACACAATTTTTCATAAAAGGCAAAACATACATATAACCAAATGTCCATATACTACAAAAATATGGTGTGACTGAAAAATAGATTATTAAACCATAAACAGAGAACTCATGATATGGATGAAATTTCAAAACAAGTGAAAGAAGTCAAGCACAAAAGGCTTAATAGTGCATGGATCTACTTAGCAGGAATATTCTATTAGGTAAATCCATATAAACAGAAAAGCTGACTGGTGGCTATTTGGTGTTAATAGAGAAAGAAGGAAGTAGATGACTATCAGGTAAAGGGTTTCGTTTTGGAATAGCAAATACCATTTAGAATTGGTGATAAGAAATGTACTGCTTTGTATATAGATGTCAGCCTACTAATCTTTTAATGAGTACATACTTTTAAAGAATTGGGATGGAGAGATGGCTTATAAGTAAAGACACTTGCCCACAAAGCCAAAGGAGCCAGGTTCAATTCCTTAGGACCCATCTAAGCCAAATATACAAGGTGGTACACAGGTCTGGAGTTTGTCGACAGTGGCTGGAGGCCCTGGGAAATCTATTCATTTTCTCTCCTTCTCTCTTTCTCTCTCTCTCTCAATCTCTCTCTCTCTCCTTTTCTCAAATAAATAAAATATTTTAAACTATAAAATTTATTTATTTTTATTATTTATTTATTATTTGTTATATCTAACTTTTAGGGAGAATTAAATAGGATAGTTAAATGAAAAGCATTCAGTATTTAAACAGAAATTTAGAAAATTTGTAGAATATTGCATCACATACAACGAAAATCACAGGAGTGAATGAACTGTCACAGGAGAAAGCAGAACAAAGATGATACCTTATTCAAGAAAGCTGGCAGACAGGTTGAGTCACCAGCACAATTACATCACAAAAGTTGAGGCAAGACTTTTCCTTTCTACTTAGATAAAACACACTTATAATAAATATTATTTTAAAAAAATGAGAAAAACATAAACATCAAAGTACCATAAAATTCCTGCCTGGTATTAAAAACAGAATCAAGAGCCTATGGCTATGGAGGTCATAAGCCCTGGGAGAGTGAGTGAGGGAGAGGGGGAGCTAATACTCTTAAGTGAATATATTATTCCTATCAAACTGCCTTCTAACTAAATACTTAATTTTATGCTCATGTATTAATGCTACTCTCACTTTTGGTTAAAGAAGCTTCTCTTTTCAATGGTGGTGGCTACAGAGGAGACGCAAAACTGACCAAGCGCTGCGATAAAGTGACAGTGGAATGTTTAGCACTAAGTGAGACATCTCCATCATACCCTCTATGGCTCAGGAACCACTGCAGATGAGGCGGAGGAAAGAATGTAAGAGCCCAAGGAATGTTAAACTGCTATTTTACAGACACAAAGTGGTCATGGCATTCATGACATCACAGTGGCTGGCTCTACCGCTACAAGATCACATAATAATAATAGGAAAGGAACAAATGATAACATCAAAATAGAACAGGGATTAAATGGAAGGAAAAAGGGAGTCAGTGGAGGGAAGTATAGGGGAAGAAAGACAAAGAAGGATGATGAGAGGGGATTATGATCATGGTATCTATCTATATGGAGGTCATCAATAAAGAGTTTAATAAATAGTAACAATAAGAAGCAAGGGCTAGAGAGATGGCTCAGCAGTTAAGGCCTTTGCCTGCAAGGCCAAAGGATCCCAGTTCAATTCTCCAGGTACCATGCAAGTCAGATGCACATGGTGGCACATGCATCTGGAATTCATTTACAGTGGCAAGACACTGGTGTGACCATTCTCATTTTCTTTTTCTCCCTCTCTAATAAATGAATAAATAAGAAAAAAATCTTTTTTAAAAATTTAATTTAAAAAAAAAGAAAGAAAAACATTTTAGGGCTTGAGCAGCTCTCAGTCTAGAGTGTACTTAGCATTCATGAGGACTGAGACTGGATACCTCACACCATAAAAAAATAACTAAAGAAAACTTTTCCTCACTGACTAAATTATTTATATACTTTTGTCCAGAAATTTTATATTCTAGTCATTGTAATCTTTGTAACATTAAAAAAAAACTATTTTCATTTTTTTGTTTGTTGGTTGGTTTGTTTTTCAAGGTAGGGTCTTGTTCTAGCCCAGGATGACCTGTAATTCACTATGTAGTATCAGGGTGGCCTAGAACTCATGGCCATCCTCCTATCCCTGCCTCCTGAGTGCTAGGATTCAAGGTGTATGCCACCATGCTCGGCTTTTTAAACTTTTTAAAAAATTTAATTTATATATTACAGAGAGATAGAAATGGCAGATAAGAGAGTGAGAGTGGACACACCAAGGCCTCCAAGCCACTACAAACAAACTCCAGACATGTGCACGACCTTGTGCATCTGGCTTATGTGTGCACTTGCGAATTCACACTGAGTCCTTAGGCTTCATAGGCAAGCACCTTAACCACTAAGCCTTCTCTCCAGCCCTGACTTTATTTTTTACATGATACTGACCATTCCCAAGGAATCAATGCTGCTCTGAATGAATGTTGATTATTGGTTTGTTTTTTTTTTTAATGGTCAAAAAATTTGATTAAGGCATCAGGGCTCTTGATCAAAGAGGCAAAAGAGTATTAGAGAAAATGAGGAAGACCAGAACTGAAGAGAAGGAAGGAATGCACAGCTCTTACGCAAGTGATGGTTTGGAGGGGTTTACAGAAAATGTGAAGCTTCAAGTATGTAAGTTATCCATTAGAAGTAAAACTTTAGTATTATGAAAAAGTCACATCACAGCCCTCACTTCACTTCAGAATTTTTAAAGAGAATGTTAATTGTTATTTTAAGTATATAACAGCCATTGTAATACTGAAAATAGAAATTTATTTCTGACCTTTGCACACTTTCTCATATTGCTGTATGGTGTCTTCTGCCTTCTGATTACTTAACTGATCCTAAAAAAATTAAAGAATATGCATTAAAAGCAAATATAATCCAAATACTTAACTATATTTAATAGTAAATCTTGAAAATAAAACTCAATATTAAGTCAGAGGAGAGACATTAATAAGAACAAAGTATAATAATATATATGAAAATGCCATAATCAAACTCATTACTTTGTAATGCTAACTTCAAAAATTAATTATAAAAAATATATAAATCTGAAATCTATCTCTTAAGTGGCTGGCTTATCACACTCAAGCTTCCAAGTTTCTTGAGTTAGAAAGAAAGGGAAGGTAAAAATGGTAATAAGAAAGAAACAACAAAATATACTTTTAATCTATTATATACCCCATTTAAAAATATAGTATAAAAATGTTTATTCATTGGGAAGAGAGAGAGAGTGTGTATATAAGCAGGCCAGAGCCTCCTGCCCCTATAAACAACTCCAGATGCATGTGCTACTTAGTACATCTGGCTTTAAGTGGGTACTGGAAAATCAAACCCAGCCACTCAGCCTTTGCAAGCAGACATCTTAACCACTGAGCCATCTTTCCAGCCCACAATTTCAGTCATTTTTAGCAGCTCAAGATTTTAGGAAATGTGTGCTCACTCATCACAAAATGCAGGAAAAGAAGGAAAGCAGAAGTCTAATATATATACAAAAAATAAGAAAATTTATGGGCTTGGTGATACATTCCTTTAATCCCAACACTTGTGAGGCTTAGGTAGGAGGATTACCATGAGTTCAAGGCTAGACTGAAAGTTCAGAGTGAGTTTCAGGTCAGCCTTAGCTAGAGTGATACCCTGCTTCAGGAAAAGGAAAAAAAAACAGATAATTAAGAAAAGTCATTAAAACATTCCCCATTTTACTAAACTCAAAATGTGAAGAAAAAAAAAAAAAAAAAAGAGAGAGAAAGAGAGAGACTGACCTACATCTAAAAAGCAATTGTAACATTTGGAAAGAGTAAGAGTCTTACAATTAATTAAAACTTGTCATTTAATCAAGACTTTAGTCTTTAATCTTATCTAAACTCATTACAGTCCTTTAACCTGATGTGTTTTAGGAAGAATCGTTACAGAACCTGAATATCACTGAGTCCTACTATGAGAAGACAAATTACTTTATCAGGACTACAGGCTGCTAATAATTAAAATTATGGGGGCTGGAAAGATGGCTTAGCAGTTAAAGCACTTGTTGGCAAAGCCTAAAGACCCAAGTTCAATTCCCCAGAACCCACATAAACAAGATGTACATGGTGGCACATGTTTCTGGAGTTTGTGTGCACAGGCTAGAGGCCCTGGTGTGCCAATTCTCACTTTCACTAATAATGAATAATAAAATACTTTTTAAAATTATGTATTAACAGAGAAGCTTCTTTTTGTAGACAGCTACAAAGAATCAAAGCATTGAGAATAAGATGTACTGAGAACTCAGAGCCAAATGAGATGCTTCTATCTGACCCTTCTAGAATCAAGGAACATCTCACAAGACAGGACAAAAGCAGGAGCGTGATGAGTAGGATTTTGGGACACTACTCTCCACACATCAAGTGACTGGTGCTTTTATAACCTCATAGCAGCTGTTGTTACTTCCACAGACATGAAAAATATAGAGTCCACTAGCACCATAAAACAGACTGTAAGAGGGCAGTAAGAGACATCAAAATAGAAGGGCTAGTTAGAAAGGCGGGGGGGGGGGGGGGTGGTCAGTAGAATGGGGACAGAGAAGGAGGGACAAGAAGGGAATAGGAGAGGATTATGACAAATTATAGTTTTTTCATGTATGAAAATTCCCAATAAAATAAGGAAAGGATACAGAAAAGAGGAAAAAAAAAAAAAGAGTGGCCAGGTATGGTGGCACATGCCTTTTAATCCCAGCACTTGGGAGGCCAAGGTAGGAGGATTACTGTGAATTTGAGGCCATCCCAGGTCTATAAAGTGAGTTTTACAGGTCAGTCTGGACTACAGTGAAATCCTACTTAGAAAGACAATGAGAAAACAAACAAACAAACAAAAAAGGGCTGGTCAGATAGCTCAGCAGCTAACGGTGCTTGCTACCACCAGGTTCGACTCTCCAATGCCCATGTAAAGCCAGATACAAAGTCGCACATGCATCTGGAGTTCATCTGCAGTAGAAAGAGGCCCTGGCATGCCCAGTTTCTCTTTCTCTCCCTAACTCCTTATAAGTAAATAAATAATAAAATCAAATTTATTTATTTATTATTTATTTATTTATTTGAGAGCAAGAAATAGGCAAGACAACAGAATGACACAGAATTGGTGCGCGCCAGGGCCTCCATCCACTGCAAATGAACTCCAGATTTGTATGTCCCTTGTGTATCTGCCTTACTTGGGTCCTGGGGAATTGAACTAGGGACCCATGTTCAATTCCCTAGGACCCACGTAAGCCAGATGCACAGGGGGGCACATGTGTCTGGAGTCCCTTTGCACAGGCCGGAGGCCCTGGCATGCCCAGATTCTTCTGCCCCCCCCCCCCCATCTGCATTTTTCTCTCCCTCCATCAAATAAATCATAAAAAAAAATTTTGAAAAAGAAAAGCACGTCTTGTGTGTTTCTACCTGAATCTTCACTCATTGGTTGCTTTAAAGTAAGCATAAAAAGAATATAAATCCACACTTTCTACTGTTGCCAGCTACACTCATGTAACACACAATATAACGATCCAGCATACTAATTTTAATGCGTCAGTTTTCAAAAAATAAATGTTACATACAGGCTAGCCTACCCTTTAATTTTAAGTTAAATAATTTTAGATTTACAAGAGATGTGCAATAGCCACTTTCTCTAGTGCAAAATAGCCACTTTTTCTAATGCCAGCATTCAAGATGCAGAGGCAATCACAAATCCTAGCATTCAAGAAGATGAGGCAAGAGAATCACCATGAAATCCAGGCCAGCATGGAACCACATATTAAGTCCCAGTCCAGAATGGGCTGTACAGTATGACACATATTTTTCATTTCTTTTTTTAATTTTTTTGTTTATTTATTTGAGAGCGACAGAGTGAGAAAGAGGCAGAGAGGGAGAGAGAGAGAGAATGGGCGCGCTTGGGCCTTCAGCCACTGAAAACGAACTCCAGACGCATGCGCCCCCTTACGCATCTGGCTAACGTGGGTCCTGGGGAATTGAGCTTCGAACCGGGGTCTCAGACTTCACAGGCAAGTGCTTAACCGCTAAGCAATCACTCCAGCTCAATATTTTTCATTTCATATATGTTGTGTTTTATTTTTGAGACAGAATTTCACACTAGCCAAGGATGACCGACAATTCATTATAGCCCAGGATACCCCTCAAATCACAATGCCCCTACTTTAACTTCCCCAGTGAGCCAGCACTTAGAGAGTTAACTGAAAAATAAAAGTGAACATTAAGTTTATCAGAAAAGAAAATGTAATCACAGAATGGACTTCAAACAACAAAAACAAAACTGCTACCTGGAGTTGCTGAATGGTTCGTTGTTTCATATCTATTTCCTGAGAATACTGGTTTTTCTTTTTCTCCAGCTCATTAATTTTATTCCTCAATAATTTCTCTTCATCACGCATCACGGCAACCTATAAAGCAATATTTATAAAGAAATTTAATGGCTAGAGAGGTGGCTTAGAAGTTAAGGTGCTTGCAAAGCAAGAAGACCCAGGTTCAATTCTCCAGGACCAATGTAAGTCAAATGCATAAGGTGACCCATGTGTCTGGTATTCATTTGCTAAAGGCCCTGTGTGGTGGTTTGATTCAGGCGTCCCCCATAAACTTAGGTGCTCTGAATTCTGAGTTCCCAGCTGATAGAGATTTGGGAATTAACACCTCTTGGAGGCAGTGTATTGTTGGGAGGGAGGCTTATGGGTATTATACCCAGTTTCCTCTTGCCAGTGTTTGGCACACTCTCCTATTGCTGTTTTCCACCCTATGCTCATGCCATCATTTTCCCTATCAATGTAGAGCATCCCATTGAGTCTGTAAGCCAAAATAAGTCCCTTTTCCCCAAAAGTTGTTCTTGGTTGGGTGATTTCAATCAGCAAAGAGAACCTGACTCCAACACCCTGGCATAACATTCTTTCCCTGTGTCTCTCTCAAATAAATAAGTAAATAAAATACTAGTCCCAAGGTCACTACCATCTGAAAAGAGAAGATTATTTACTAAAAGTGAGAGTAGCATTAACATAAGGGCATGAACATTAAGAGAAGTGCTTACTGGTCAGTTTGATAAGCATAGTATATACATTTAGCCAGACAGCAGCAGACGTTACATCCCTAGGGCTCATGACTACCCCTGTTTTAAGTTTTCAGTATCAGGGATGTATTCCCTCCAATGGAGCAGGCCTCCAGTCCAATTAGAGGGCAGTTGCTTTCCACCATGACAGACCTGTCACTATTGCACCACTGGCTCATTTGGCCTGGCTGCCAAAATATAAGGTTTGCACTGTCCACTATTGAGTATCTTCACTGGTGATTTCTGTCTCTCCCATTGAACTGCATGCAAAATGGCTTCTTCTAGCTTTCTGTCAGTTGGTCTACATGGAGGAGGTTCTCAGCTCAGTTCCAGCAGGATTTCTCAGTGGTATTGCAGCCCAAGTATGTGGAATCTTCAGTAATAGGGTCTTACCATCTATTCCTGGTGGGAACCAAGGGCCTCAGCAATGGCCTATAATGTTTTGGGGCATCAGGGACCTCCCTGGCCAACAACTCACTGGAGGTATCCCATTCTTGGCACTGAAATTTTTCTAGCAACAATCTACGGCTTCTGAGTGTTCCATTGTCCAAAAAAGTAGGATTCCATATGGTTTATTTATTTCCTCTTAGAAAAAATGTAAATTATTCTTCAAACACTTGCAGTGGGAGTTGCATTACCCTTTTAGTACCTTAAATTAAGAGAACTGGTTTATTAGCATGAGTATAGATTTTTCCCAAAAAAAAAAATTATGTGTTGTTGAATTTTTTGTTGATAATCGGTTTAATTTGAACGATTTATATTTGTTTAAGTTTCACAAATTGAGTCCCATCTTTACATCAAACTACCTGCTACAATAATCAACCACTTTATAAAACTATCTCCTAAAAACATACAAGGTCACAGTGCCAGGGGTGGGCTACCTCTCCTAAGACTTGCTAGCCAGGGAGGTCCCTGAGAACCCCCAAAATGAAAAGACTATCACCACTGCTGTTGGTTGGTAAAATCCTATTGCTGTAGAAGTGGCACGTTTTGGTCATAAGACATGGAGCAGCCAAGCTTGGACGGAGCTGGAAGCCACCTTGCTGCTGGCTGGCTCCTATGGTACTGGAAGATGCTATGTAGGGTGCTGGCAAAGAATGGCAATGAGCAGTCCTGCCCAGTTGTGGACTCCAAGTGCTGCATCACCAACATGCCAGGCAAGATGCGCCTGCCTGTGCAATGGTGGCGCAACTGTGGTGGGTACAGCCAATAGCTTTCTGATTGGATTCAAAGCCCCCTCTGCAGGAGAGAGTTCATGTCTGGTACTGTAAACTCTGTCAAAAGCCTGTGGCTGAGGAGGTCACAGGCCCTAGCAGGGAAGCCACTGCTGTTGTTTTATTAAATGGATGGAATGGTCCTGTCAAAGTGGCTGCTAAATATCTGTGCTTGTCCCCATAGAGGATTATTGCTGTCTGCCTTGGTGGAGAAGAGCTTGCAATGGGCCATAAGTGGTAACTGCTAATGGAGAGATTCCTAATGGGGTATGCTGCTGAGAACAAGTGACTGTTGAAATTGTGGTGGCGCAGGGCTGGAGGGATGGCTTAGCCACTAAGCACTTGCCTATAAGACCCCGGTTCGAAGCTTGATTCCCCAGGATCCATGTTAGCCAGATGCACAAGGGGGCACACATGTCTGGAGTTTCATTTGCAGTGGCTGGAAGCCCTGGTGTGCCCATCCCCCCCTCTCTCCCTCTCCCTCTCCCTCTCCCTCTATCTGCCTCTTTGTCGCTCTCAAATAAATAAATAAAAAATAAAAAAATTTGAAAAAGAAAATCAAACATTTATCAAACTGTTTTGTTGTTTAAAATTTATGGCCACTTCTCCAGTGACTCAGGTTCTTCATAATATCAATTGCAAGAAGCTGTGAATAATACTAAAATTAAATATACTATTAAATAAGAATTTTGATAAGATAAAATGATAGAAGGAAGAAAAATAGAGGCCAAGAAAATAATTGTTGGTAATTAATTCTTTGGAGGGAAATGACTGGGAGAAGTAGAGAGGATTTTTCTCACCAACTGTACCTCTGTATATTTCACAGTGAGAATTGTGTTACTGAATCCCTCACTTTAAAACTGTAAGGCAGGGGATGCAGCTCAGGGGTAGAGAGCTTGTGTTGCGAAACAAGGCCCTGGGCTCCATCACCAGCATTGAAAAAAAAAATTACATTAAAAATTTTACTCTTATTGAGCTGGAGACATGGTTCAGCAGTGAAAAGTACTTGTTTACAAAGCCTGAAAGTCTGGGTTCAATTCACCAGTACCAAGTAAAACCAGATAAACAAAATGGTGCATACATCTGGAGTTTGTTTGCAATGGCTAGAGGCCCTGGCATGGCATTCATTTTCTCTGTAAATAAATATTTTTAAAAACCATTACTATAAAAGTAACACAAAAAAATAAAAGTCATACAGAGTGAGTATGGTGGCACACTCCTTTAATTCCCAACACATGGGAAGCTGAGGTAGGTGAAACCAGCCAGGGATTAGTGAGTTCCAGGCTACTCTGGACTTGAGAGAGGCACAGCCTCAAGGGAAGGAAAAAGAAAAAAAATCATTCTGTACCTTCCAATATATACAAAAGAAATAGATTTCTTGGAGTGACCTGAATTTAGCAGTTATAAAAGAAAATAAAAAATGATTCTAGTGCTATGTAAGGCCTGTGTTTTTCTAAATGTGTGCCTTTTTCAATTTGTTTTAAGATGGTTTAAGCGTTCTATATTTTCTTTTGTAAATTAAACATTTTCATCATTAAAAAAAAAAAATGATGGTATTGTATATATGTAAGCAGAATAGGTTAATGGGTGTGAAAAGGCCCAAGTGAGATCAGGGGAAGAAATTGAGAAAAGGAAAGGATGAGAGATGGCTAATCAAAATCTAAGAAGATATAAATAAATCATATGGAAACCTACTTCTTGGGACAGTGGGACACTCAGGAGCCATAGATTGTTGCTAGAAAATTTTCAGTGCCAGGGATGGGATACCTCCAGTGAGTTGTTGGCCAGGGAGGTCCCTGATGCCCCCAAAACATTATAGGCCATTGCTGAGGCCCTTGTTCCCCACCAGGAATAGATGGTAAGACCCTATTACTGAAGATTCCACATACTTGGGCTGCAATACCACTGAGAAATCCTGCTGGAACTGAGCTGAGAACCTCCTCCATGTAGACCAACTGACAGAAAGCTAGAAGAAGCCATTTTGCATGCAGTTCAATGGGAGAGACAGAAATCACCAGTGAAGATACTCAATAGTGGACAGTGCAAGCCTTATATTTTGGCAGCCAGGCCAAATGAGCCAGCGGGTGCAATAGTGACAGGTCTGTCATGGTGGAAAGCAACTGCCCTCTAATTGGACTGGAGGCCCACTCCATTGGAGGGAATACATCCCTGATACTGAAAACTTAAAACAGGGGTAGTCATGAGCCCTAGGGATGTAACGTCTGCTGCTGTCTGGTTAAATGTATATACTATGCTTATCAAACTGACCAGTAAGCACTTCTCTTAATGTTCATGCCCTTATGTTAATGCCACTCTCACTTTCAGTAGAGAATCTTCTCTTTTCAGATGGCAGTGACCTTGGGATGACTCAGAAGGCATCACGGTGATGGAAAGAAATGACCGCAGTGTTCAGTACTGCAATATCTCTATCACACCTTCCAAGGTTCAGGGTCTAATGTGGAAGAGGTGGTAGAAAGAATATAAGGGCTAAAGAGATGGCTTAGCGGCTAAGCGCTTGCCTGTGAAGCCTAAGGACCTCGGTTCGAGGCTCGATTCCCTAGGACCCACGTTAGCCAGATGCACAAGGGGGTGCACACATCTGGAATTCGTCTTCAGTGGCTGGAGGCCCTGGCACGCCCATTCTCTCTCTCTCTCTCTACCTCGTTCTCTTGCTGTCACTCTCAAATAAATAAATAAAAATAAACCAAAATAAATTTTAAAAAAAGAGGGAATATAACAGCCAAAGGAAGGGTAGGACTCCTTACAACGTGCTCCCTGCAGACACAAAATGGCCTGGATATCCATAACCTCACAGTGCCTGACACTACTTACATAAGAACAGCATAAGAGATGGAAAAGAACATGATATCAAAATAAAAGAGACTGATTGAGAAGGGGAGGGGATATGATGGAGAATGGAGTTTAAAAGGGAAAAGCAGGGGGAGGGAGGGTATTACCATGGGATATTTTTTATAATCATGGAAGTTGTTAAAAAAAATTTGGAAAAAAAATAATAAAAGAGAGATTGATTGAGAAGGGGAAGGGATATGATGGAGAATGGAGTTACAAAGGGGAAGTGGGAGGAGGGAGGGTATTAGCATGGAATATTTTTTATAATCATGGAAGTTGATAATAAAAAAAACTGAAAAGGAAAGAAAAAATTCTAGGGCTGGAGAGATGGTTTAGCCATTAAGACACTTGCCTACAAAGCAAAAGGACCAAGGGTCAATTCTGAAAGTCCCACGTAAGCCAGATGCACATGATGGCGCCTACATCTGGAGTTCGTTTGCAGTGACTAGAAGCCTTGGCACGCCCACTCTCATTCTCTCCCCCTCTCTGTCTCAAATAAATAAATAATTCTTAAGTTCTTAAATGTTCTATTAGTCCTAAAATTAATGTCTAAACTGATCTTGGGAGAAAGGCACTTATATGCAAGGCATGATGGCCTGACCCACATAAAGCAAGATGCAAAGAGGTACATACATCTAGAATTTATTTGCAGTGGCAGTAGACCTTGATGCATTCATATTCTCCCTCCCTCCCCCCTCTCTGTCAAATAAATGAGTAGTTATTATTTTAAAAATTTTAAGCCGGGCGCCTTTAATCCCAGCACTAGGGAGGCAGAGGTAGGAGGATCATGAGTTTGAGGACACCCTGAGATTACCTAGTGAATTCCAGGTCAGCCTAGGCTAGAGTGAGACCCTACCTCAAAAAACAAACAACAAGAATTTTAAGAAAAGAAATGATCTATCACATTAAACTACTGAACACAAACTGAAATGACCTACCTCTTTCTGTACCTGTGCAATCTGCTTTTTGGCATCAGTGAGTTTGTCTTTCAGCTCAGCATAATCTTCTTCCTTCCTTTCAAGATCTGCTCTGAGATTCTGAATAAGAGCTGAGCTTGCAGCCAGCTCCTCTGTCAACCTAAAAAAAAAGAAATCACAAAGCACTTTTCTTTTTTTTTTAATTTTTTATTTTTTATTTGAGAGTGAAAGAGAGAGAAAGACAGGCAGAGAAAGAAAGAGAACAGGCGTGCCAGGGCCTCCAGCCACTGCAAACGAACTCCAGATGCATGCGCCCCCTTGTGCATCTGGCTAACATGGGTCCTGGGAAATCAAGCCTCGAACCGGGGTCCTTAGGCTTCACAGGCAAGCGCTTAACTGCTAAGCCATCTCTCCAGCCCACAAAGCACTTTTCTATAGTTAGACACTATTAACTATTTAGGGATATTGTGTGAATTGGCAACAATTTCCTAATTGTAGACTACACACGCTATGAATAAGTGCTTCTGAGGATTTCATGAGATGTTTTTGCATGGCATGCAGTTAGCATTGTGAGTGTGTGGGCGAGGTACATGCACCCGAGCTTGTAGAGGTCAGAAGACAATCTCAGGTGTTATCCTCAGGTATGGCATCCACCTTTCTGAGACAGGGTCTCTCACTGACCTGGATCCCACCAATGTAGCAAGACTAACTGGCTAGTGTAGTGACTGTAGGAATCCTCATATCTTTGCCACCCCATTGTTATCAAGAGATTTTTAAGTATATTTCACTGCCTAAAATTTTGTCTTCTAACAGATTAATGAACAAAGTTGTTTACTCATCATACATGCTACACTTTAACAGATCAAGTTAGGACGATCTTATTGTTTAAAAAATATATTAAAAATTACATAAAATAAGCCAGGCATGGTGGTGTACACCTTTATAAAATCCTAGCACTCAGGAGGCAGAGATAGGAGGATCACCATGAGTTCAAGGCCACCCTGAGACTACATACTGAAATTCCAGATCAGCCTGAGCCAGAGTGAAACCCGACCTGAAAAAAACAAACCAAAAAAATAATAAAAATACATAAAATGAATAATTTGCCTATCTTAGGTAAATAAGATTTAGCTTACCTTTCTGTTTCTTGCATATTAGTTTCTTGTTCTTCTTCCTTTAACTGAAGTGAATTTTTCACATCTTGTAAATTAATGGTTAATTGTGTGATTTCTTCTTTCAGTTTGAAATCCTTTTCCTTTAAATCTCTGGTGTTTTTGATGGAATCCTGGAGATTTGCTTGAGATTCTTCCAGATACCCTTCTAGCTTTAAGATGATAGATTCCTTTTCCAAAATGTCCTCCTGTAACTTAGCTAAATTTCCACATTCATCTTTCTTAGTCTCTAACATTATTTCAAGTTCCTTTATTTTTGCCTTATAGGAAGTAACGTCTTGGGTAAGCTCTGAAAGAGCTTTCTTTCCTTCACCCACAAGTTGGACTTGAACATCAAGCCTAGCATCTTTTTCTTGCATCTCTTCTTTAAACTGCTGAATAAGACGGTCTCTCTCCTGCAGTAGGTCCTCTTGATTTTTCTCTTCCCTCTCTTTTGCTTTCAACTCATTGTTTTCATCCTTGCAACATTTTACTTCTGCCTGCAAGGTTTCAATTTGTTGTTCTAATTCCCTAATCTGGTGACTTTTTTTTGAGGAAGCCTTCAGAATCTCCTTACATTCTTCCCAAATGGCTTCGATACTAGAGTGGAAATAACCTTCCTTATTGAGTTCTTGAATGTGATGCTCTTGAACCTGCTTACTTAACAAAATGTCATCACCCGAAAGGTGGAATTGTGCATTCAGCAAATTATCCTCCTGAGAACCATTTGACAGATCATGGAGATTAAGTGAGTCTATGTTTGATATCTGAGAAGCTGAATCAAGTGAACGTAGTTTATCTATTATTGCTTGCATTAATTTTATTTGGGAAATGTTGTTTCTGATGCTTCTGGCAGCAGCTTCTACCTCCTCTGACAACTTCCTGATCTTTTCCTCCTGCTCTTGATTCACACCTTTCTGCACGTGTAACTCAGCAATTGCACTCTCATAACTGGCCTGGATTTGCTGGACCTCGGTACTTGAAGCTGAACTCTTTTTTTCATAAGAGGCAAGTTCCTGCTGAAGACTAACAATCTGTTTATTTAATTCTACTTTTTCTGCAATTTCACTTTTAAGTTCATTCTCAACAAGAAGCAAGTGTGATTTCAGCTCTTCGCTGGTCTCTTGTAAAACTCTAATGTCTTCTACACCTTGTGAAATGGTCTGTTGTATTTCTCCCCTTTTTGCTTGATCTTCAGTGGTAACTGAAGTAACAAGTATAAATCCTTTAAAAATAAGAAAACTGGTATTAATATAGCAAACAAGAATAAAACCAAAAAGTTACCATACAAGTAATCTAAACTTCAAACATGACAAACAGCGAAGTAAACTTTTAATTAAAAACCGAAATAAACTTTTGAAAGAAAAAAATACTGGGTAGTAAATCATAAATATGTCCATTTATATAAAGCTTACAGTTTCAGGAACCACAGCAGAGGTAGAACAAGCATGGCCAAGCGCTAGCAACTACTTCTGAGCAGTACTATCAGCTGCTTTACCTTCCCTCAGATCCTTCTAGTGTTGTGTTAAGTTTTATTCCACAAACCTTTATCTACCTATAACTACTTACCTTTATCTATCTATTTAAATGAGAAACAAGGAAAAGAATTACAATGAAACATTCTAGGCAAATGCCTGTGTCCAAAAATGACAGTCTTAATGTATAATGATCCTATGGCAATGACTTATAAATTGAATGCCTTATTTTTTTCTGTTAAAATTGGAGGAGAAATGGTTAAAATTCTCAGAAGTCATATAATACTAAGTCATAGAATATAGGCCTATTACTAACTCACCAATACAGTATTTAATCGATTGTTTTCACAAATGGAAATAGTACTAACATCACCTGTATCATGGGTATTGTGAAGATGACAGTAAGCACTGTGCTTTAGAGGCAGACAGTTGCACATCTGTACCGACGTTTCAGTTAGGTTAAATGGTTTATTCAGACTAATTATCTACATTTCTAGAAGAACATCTCTGCTTGCCCTACTTATTTTAAGATTAGGGCTAAGAGGCTCAAATGAGTGAATATATAAGATGTTAAGCCATTTTTAAATGGTATATAAATAAAGCAATTTTCAATATAGAAGAGGGACTTCTTGGAAGGAAGAAGGGGTTCAGTTAAAGGGGTATGGGAAAAAAGGGAAACAAGTAATGGGAGGGGATATGATCAAAACACATCATGTACGTGAATGAAAACTGTCAAAAAATTAAAATGATTTTTATTAGGCTGGAGCACTGGCTCAGTGGTTAAAGGTGCTTGATTACAAAACCTGATAGCCTGGGTTTAATTCCACAGAATGGCACCTGTCGTAGGCTCATTTACAGCAGCAGGAGGCCCTGGCATGCCCATCCATCCTCTCTCTCAAATAAAATTTTTAAAAATTATTTTATCAGAAAAAGAAGAATCAGAGATATACCATTAGCTACATTTTTAAAATGTGTGCACGTGGTCTCTTGCTGCTATAAACAGATGCCTGACTGGCTTTATATGGTTGATGAATTGAACCCAAGCAAGCCAACTTTGCAAGAAAGCACTTTTAACAGCTAGGCTATCTCCCCAGCCCCTACTAATCACAATTTTATCCTTAACATTCGTTTTGATAAATCAAATCTCACTATACAACTGCTTAGAACAACTCTCATTCCTTTAAGTTTTCCTTTTGGGTTATAAGATTAAGACTTGAAAGATAATTCTCAATCTTCTAGATACACAAGTCTATACCTACAAATCCTTTATATTTTCATGTAATTTCTATTTCAGTAAAACTGTGTCACATCCTAGCACTTCAAAACAGGTAAGGGTTTGATTCATAGTTTCTTTTTATTTTCTGTTGTCCTACTTTATGGTCTGATGTTTATGTGTGAATTTTCTTTTAAATACATCCAAACACACATATTCATAATTATGCAACTCCACCAAGAAAAAAAAAAGAAAGCCATTGTTCCAACACAATCAATTCATCAATTCTACATGCCCTTATGACTTTGATTCACTTTCATGGTCATTTATTTGTGGAATTCACGTACATTTGTTACTAGTCGGCTACATTTCTAAGACTCCAATTCCTTAGGTTTATAAGCCCTAAGCAAAGCATAATGTAAAATGAGTATCATGACAGCAAAAGAGCTAAGGGAGGTTTGACTTTAAATCTTGCTTATTAAGAATCTTTTGCTAGCCAGGCGTGATGGCGCACGTCTTTAATCCCAGCACTCGGGAGGCAGAGGTAGGAGGATTACCCTAAATTCGAGGCCACCCTGAGACTACATAGTGAATTCCAGGTCAGCCTGAGTTAAAGTGAAACCCTACCTCGAAAAACAAAAAACAAAAAAAGAATCTTTTGCTAAAAAAGAAACAAGGCAGGTGGGGTGATGCACACCTTTAATCCCAGCACCCTGGAGGCAGAGGTAGGAAGATCACCATGAATGTTCAAGGCCACAGTGAGACTACATAGTGAATTACCTATCAGCCTGGACAAATGTGAAACCCTACCTGGAAAAACCAAAAGACAAAAGAAAGAAAGAAATCTTTTAACCGGATATGGTGGTGCACACCTTTAATCCCAGTACTAGCACTTGTGAGGCTCAGGTAGGAAAATTACTGTGAGTTTGAGGCTAACCTAAGACTAATTCCAGATCAGCCTGGCCTAGAGAGATGCCTTTCCTTGGAAAAAAGAAAAAAAATATATATATACTTTTAGTTATTATCTTCCTGATCAATATAGTATATAGTTATACATCTCTTGTACATCCTACTTGGCAGATGACAGGACCCCATGGATTATATGTAATTAATTTGCTCAATGAACAGAATTTGTAAAATCACAAAAGATCTTTTACAATCAAACTCTGCCATGCTACTTACAAATCAGGTTCCCTCTCACTAGTACTAACATGATTAGCTGAAGCTGTGAATTATAAAAAGGAAAAAGCATAAGCATTTATGAATGATCCTTCAGATACTACAAAATATAAGGGAAAACTGCATGATCGCTTATTTTATAATTTTTTTTAATTTTATGACTTCTCTTGATAAAATCCTTAGGCCTCTCAAGATTATGGTTTCAAGATATTCATCCTCCAGATAGTTTATAACATGTTAACCTAAAAATTCATGTAATTAAATATTTTTTTCCATTAAGCAATTTCCTATTAGTTACAAGTTTTCTACCTACTAATTTTGTATGAGAAGCTTCCTATGGAAAGTACAATAGTACCTTTTTTCACCGGTGGCTCATCTTGTTGAAGTTCACTTTCACTTAGTCTTTTTCTTTCTGAATAGGCTTCAGTCCTACTGCTCTTAGGCATTCCAACTGCTTCACTACAAGCTGATTTACTGACGACTAAAGATGTATCAACCTAAAGCAAAAGAATTAAAATTAAATCCCACATAGAAAGCTATAATATAAAAACTATACAAATTACCTCTCAATAGTATATCATAAAAAATCTTAACTTCCAAATTTGTTAAATTATTTTGTAATGAAGTTCTACCTAAAAACAACTGATCACAATGACAAAGGAATAGCATTTGAAGATAACTGAAAAGCCTAAGATCCTTATATGGAAAGTCACATTTAAAATGTGCTGCCAGTCAGGTGCAGTGACAAGTCCATGTTCGCCAAAGACCATATGAGCACACAAGTTCAAGATCAGACTAGACAATGCTCTAAGACCCTGACTCAAAAGTAAATGAATAAGTAAAACAAAAGTAACACAATGTACTTTGAAAAGAAAAATAAGAATGCACTAACAAAATTGTTTCATACATAATTCTATTTTTTGCCAGGCATGGTGGCACATGCCTTTAATCCCAACACTAGGGAAGCAGAGGTAGGAGGATCACTGTGAGTTCAAGACCACCCTAGACTACACAGTGAATCCCAGGTCAGCCTGTGCTAGAATGAAATCCTACTAAAATAATAATTCTTTATTTAATATTTTGTAAATGGGTCACATTTACTTTTTAGCAGTTTTCTTTTTGTATATTTTTTATTTAGAGAAAGAAAGACAGAATGAGAATGAAGATTTGAACCTATGCCAAATCTGGACTGGCAGGCTATTACAAGCACTTTTTCACCTCTGAGTCATCTCCCCATGTTTTCTGAAAGAGGATCTCATCCTGTACCCATGACTGGCCTGGTTCTCACTATGTAGTCCAGGCAGCCTTGATTTACAGCAATCCTCCTGCTCAGTCTTCCAAGTACTGAGATTATAGCACATCACCACCCTGGGTTACTTCTTATATTTTTATTTAAAAGTTAAGTTTCCATCCTAGAAACTCAACAATTAATTGTTTTGTAATCCAAATTTCTGAAAGACAACCACTACTGTCTCATAGCTTAGGAATGCCCAGAAAAGTAGTTTTAACCTAAACTTTTAGACAATGTGTATTCAAAAAGAAAGAGTTTCCAAGCAGCTTAAAACTTCACTGCTAGATGACTTCCTTAGATTTTTATGTTTTAAGACAAAGATGGTAACAAACTTAAAAAAGCTGCAACAGAAGCACAGACTATGGTCTTATCAAGTAAGAGCAAGGGGTAAAACTCAACAGTCAAATGCAAGGCTGTTAAGCAATCAAGACATGGTACCAGGCTGGAGAGATGGCTTAGCAGTTAGGCGCTTGCCTGTGAAGCCTAAAGACCCCGGTTTGAGGCTTGATTCCCTCATACCCATGTTAGGCAGATGCACAAGGGGGCGCACACATCTGGAGTTCGTCTGCTGTGGCTGGAGGCCCTGTCGCGCCCATTCTCTTTCCCTCTCTCCCTCTCTCCCTCCCCCCCCCCCCAATCTCTCTCTGCGCTCTTTCTCTGTCTGTCACTCTCAAATAAATAAAAATTTAAAAAATATTTTTAAAAAAGGATATGGTACCAGCAAGAACTAAAACTCATCTATTTTAGGGCTGGGCATGGTGGCACACGCCTTTAATCCCAGCACTCGGGAGGCAGAGGTAGAAAGACACCATGAGTTCGAGGCCACCCTGAGACTCCATAGTGAATTCCAGGTCAGCCTGGGCTACAGTGAGACCCTACCTCAAAAAAGAACAAAAAAAAACATCTATTTTGGAAAAACAAAAATGCTATTTTATATTATAAAATCAGTAGTTCTTTGACTCCCAGGAGACAGTAATAAATAGAGTCATGAAATGAAATTTAAGTAAAAAGGATTTGTTTATGTAGGTGACAAAATCCTGAGAAAGAAATGACAACTATGACAGAGCTAGCTCCACAGCAGTTCAACCATCTCTGAGTGCTATTTTGTTTCTTCCTCCCATTCATACCTGCCAGAATGACTCAGTCACTTTCCCCTTTTTAAAATGATATCATGCTTGCCAAATATACTGTCTAACATCAGTTGGGCAGGTAGTTGGAAAGAAAAACAAGAACACCTTAGTGTTAAATGAAACTTTATCACTGAAAAATCTACTTTCACAAGTTATGAAACAGTGACCCCAGACCAACAGTTAATCAGCACATTGAGGTTAACTTCCAAATTATTTTGGGCTTATGTGTCCATGGGAAAAGAATGAGCACACTCTTCTAAATCAGTTGATAAAACAAGGTCTAGAATCTGTCCATAAAAAAAATGACTAATCCAGGCATGGTGTTGCACGCCTTTAATCCCAGTTCTCAGGAGGCAGAGGTAGGAGGATCATGGTGAGTTTGAGGTCACCCTGAGACTACATAGTGAATTCCAGGTCATTATAAACTAGAGTGAAACACTACCTCGAAAAACAAAAACAAACAAAAAAAAAAAACTATTACTTAAAAAATCTTTCACACAGTGAGCATGCAGGCAATACAATAAAAATAAGTATAATTCTGGGGAAATTTTGCAACAAGGTTTTCAAAAATATTTTATGTTTTTATTTGAAAGACAAAGATACAGAGGCAGAGGGAGTGAGTATGGGTGTTTCAGGGACGCCCGCCACTACAATCAAACTCCAAATACATGTGCCACTTTGTGTTCCTGGCTTTATATGGGTACTGGGGAATTGAACTCAGACCATCAAGCTTTGCAATCGGGTGCCTTTAGCCACTGAGCCAGTGATCTCTCTAGCCCTCAAAACTTTTTTTTTTTAAATTTGAGAATGACAGACAGAGACAGCAAGAGGCAGAGAGAGAAAGAATGGGCGCACCAGGGCCTCCAGCCACTACAAACGAACTCAATGCATGCGCCACCTTGTACACTGGCTTACGTGGGTCCTGGAGAATTGAGCCTCGAACTAGGGTCCTTAGGCTTCACAGGAAAGTGCTTAACCACTAAGCCATTTCTCCAGCCACCCTCTAAACATTTTTATTGATAATGTAGTCACTAAAACTGGTTGGCCAGATGATATCTCCAAGGAGAAGCAGAAGGAAACTGGCAACTACTAGAGCAGATATGCTTATCCTGTTGGAACTAACCACTGGAACCTGCAAGAGCCCTGGAAACTATGGGCAAGTGCTTCTTCACATAGATACCAACCAGCCTCGCAGGATCAGGAGAAACAAAAGCCAGGAAGGCCAGCAGACACAAGTGGGAACACTAGCATTAACATGTCCCAACCTGATTGCACCAGGAACTAAGACTGCAAGAAGTCACGGGCTCCCGCTTGCACCACTCCAGTACAAGTCCAAACCATGCTGACAACAGTGCTTTTCTCAGTGTGGTGAAGAAGCTTGTTTTTGCAGTTGTCACTAATTACCTGGGAGATTCGCAACTCATCAGAACGCACAGAGTAACTGTGAATTGCTCACTGCTAACTGAAGGGTCCTCATCACCCTCTGCAAGTCTCAGGAAACACTGCAGAAGAGGGGAGGAGGGAACTGAATAGGCAGAGGATGAGGAGTGCTGTGAGATGTTGCCTTCCTAACAGGACACGGCTGCTGCACACATAACCTCAGACTTTTTTTTTTTTTTATTTATTTGAGAGCGACAGACACAGAGAGAAAGACAGATAGAGGGAGAGAGAGAGAATGGGCGTGCCAGGGCTTCCAGCCTCTGCAAACGAACTCCAGACGCGTGCGCCCCCTTGTGTATCTGGCTAACGTGGGACCTGGGGAACCGAGCCTCGAACCTCAGACTTCTTATGACTGGGTTTGTGAACATGTATGGTGAAGGACATGAGGGCCCCACCCCTCCCTGAGGAGTTACTGGTAGTTAAGAATTGCTGGGGTTAGGGGAGAGATTTTCTTCAATGGTATATCCACAGGTAAGTTGCATTTGCAAACAACCCTAATCAAGCTCAAACACACACAGGGGAAAAAATATCGAAGTAGGAAAGGGACTAGTTAAGTAGAAGGGATTCTGTGGGCAGGGGTGGGGGAGACAAAAAATATAATGGGAGGGTATTATGATCAAAAGACATTATGGCCGGGCGTGGTGGCACACGCCTTTAATCCCAGCACTCAGGAGGCAGAGGTAGGAGGATTGCCATGAGTTCGAGGCCCCCCTGACACTCCATAGTGAATTCCAGGTCAGCCTGGGCTAGAGTGAGACCCTACCTCGAAAAATCAAAGAACCAAAAAAAAAAAAAAAAACATTATGTACAGGCATAAAAACTGTCAAAAAAAATATGTCATCTGGCAACTGAAACAGGACTGCAATGTGTCCAAGTCTAGCATGAGTTATAGAGTGAGTTCTCAGGTAGCCAGGGCTACAAATATAATATCCTGTCTCAAGAAAACAAAACATAGTACTGGAGAGATGGTTCAGTGGTTAAAGACACTTGCTTGCAAAGTCTGATGGCCTGAGTTTGAGTCCCCATACGCACATGAAGCCAGATGCACAAAATGGCCCATATACCTGGAGTATGCTTGCAGAGCAAGAGGCCCTGGAGTGTCCACTGTCCCTCTTACTCTCTCAAATACAAAAATTAATTAAAATATTTTTTAAGTATATATGTTAAAACAGAAATATAAGCTGGGCGTGGTGGCACACGCCTTTAATCCCAGCACTTGGGAGGCAGAGGTAGGTGGACCACCATGAGTTTGAGGCCACCCTGAGACTACATAGGTCTAGAATCCCAGCCCTACTATGGTAAATTGGCAGACAAAGACAATATCTCAAAATAAAGTGGAAAGTGAGGATCAACACTCAGTTGTACTCTGACCTCCTCACATGGGCAGTGGTAATACCCACATGCCCTCACTCACACGTGTATACATACACACACACACACACACACACACACACACACACACGGCAATACATGCACTAAAATTGGAACAATTAAGAAACATGCAAATTACTGAAGCATTCCATATTTGGGTGGGTGGGGGTGGCTAGGGAGATGACTCAGCAGTTGAAAGCACTTAACTGCAAAGCCTGCAAGGATACGTTCAATTTTCTAGGACCCAGGTAAAGCCAGATGCACAAACTGGATTGTGCATCTGGAGTTCAACTGCAGTGGCAAGAGGCCCTGGTGCACCCATATTCATTCATTCATATCCTGCCTTCTCACAAATAAAAATATTTTTAGAAAAATGATTCTAGTGAAAAATAAGTATAAGCATACATAAAGAAAAGTGTAAAAGGATAATTAACCAGAACTTTTAACTTTTGAGTTACATTATGAGGGCTACATTTTCAATTTTCACATAGTTTAGTATCATTTAATTTGTACAACTACCACTATTTTCATTACTAGAAAAATAAAGAAAAAAGGAATCGTCTAAATAGTAGCTATAACATCTGCTACAGATCTTGGGATAAAATTAAGTTAAATAAGAGCACTTGTGTCAGAGACAGAAAAGAAAAAAATAAGACTTAAAACATTAAACTCAGGCTGGAGAGATGGCTTAGTGGTTAAGTGCTTGCCTGTGAAGCCTAAGGACCCCAGTTCGAGGCTTGGTTCCCCAGGTCCCCTGTTAGCCAGATGCACAAGGGGGCGCACGCATCTGGAGTTCGTTTGCAGAGGCTGGAAGCCCTGGCGCGCCCATTCTCTCTCTCTCCCTCTATCTGTCTTTCTCTCTGTGTCTGTCGCTCTCAAATAAAAAAAAAACAAAACACTAAACTCACTTCATTTTCACTTATAGTTATAATTTCAATCTTACACTTACAAACACCCTATTTACCTAAAACAGAGGGGGTGATTATCTGATCTAAAGGCAACAAGATTCTGGAGAACATCCAGTAGAAGCCTTTGTTCACAAGCTATATAATGCTAGGGCCATATCCCATATTTTTAAAATATGCAAAAAAAAAAAAAAAAGCCAGGCGTGGTAGCATACACCTTTAATCCCAGCACTCTGGAGGCAGAGGTAGGAGGATCACTTTGAGTTCAAGGCCACCCTGAGACTACACAGTGAATTCCAGGTCAGCCTGGGCTATATAGTAAGATCCTATCTTGAAAAGCCCCCCCCCCCCAAAAAAACCAAAAATAACCACAGCAGCTGCTTGATGTGGTGGGTGCACGCCTTTAATCCCAGCACTTAAGAGGCAATGGTAGGAGGATTGTTGTGAGTTTAAGCCAGACTGAGACTACAGAGGATCCAAGCCAGCCTAGGCTCCATCTCAAAATTCAAACAAGTAACTGCAGTAATTTAAGATAAAATAAACACAACTTTAATGTGTCTAATCAACACCATGCATCTTGTAAAAAAATAGAATGTTGTGTCCTGACATAGACTTCCTTCCATGATTATCTAAGCAAGCAAAAGGAGGGCTGGAGAGATGCCTCAGAAGCTGTCTGAAAGCCCAAGCTTGACTCCCCAGTACCCTTCTAATGCCAGATGGACAAAGTGACATATGTATCTGGAGTTCGTTTCCAGTGGCAAGAGGCCCATTCTCTATCTCCATTTCCCTCTAAATAAATACTTTAAAAAAGAAAAAAAAAGTAAGGCGATACTGGGCATGGTGGCATATGCCTTTAATTCCAGCACTTGAGAGACAGAAGTAGGAGGATCACCAAAATAATAATAAGTAAATAAATAATAAGTAAATAAATAAACATGGTCTTAAAAAGACAAAAAAATCATAATCCCTGCTATATAAACAAGTTCAAAGGTGTGTAAGTTGTACACACACATAAATCTGGAAGATTTGAAGAAAGTTTCAGTTGGCCACCATTGAAAAGTGAAGACACATACACTTTTCAATTTCTTAAAACCCTCATGCATTACTTTAAAAAAAAAAAAATTAGCCAGGCATAGAGGTGCATGCCTTTGATCCTAGCACTCGAAGCTAAGGTAGGAGGACTACCATGAGTTCAAGGCCAGACTAAGGTTACAGTGAATTCTATGTCAGCCTGGGATAGAGACCACCTCAGGAAGCAAAGAAAACCTGAGCACACATTAAACTCCAGCACTTGGGAGGCAGAGGTAGAAGGACTCCTGTAAGCTCATGGCCAGCCAAAGACTACAGAGTGAGATCTAGACCAGCCCGAGCTACAGTGAGACCCTACCTTGAAAACACTAAGAAAAAAAACTTTAAATAATTGTACATCATTATAATTCATTACTTCATTTATTCCTTGAGTTCCTCAAAAAGACATAATAAAGCTGACAATATTACCTTATTAGCTGCCTTGGGTTCCTGAAGCCATGATTTTGATTCTGAAAAGATAAAGAATATTGGAGGAAAAAAATCTACACATCTAAAAAGTTAAGATCACAAAATGACATTCAAGACAAGGGATTTTTAACAGCACAGGTCTCAAAATTCAAATATTAGTTCAACCATAAAGGATAATGTTCGAGAAAAGCCACTTTGACAATTCAGGGTCAGACTGATTGATATATGGTAAATAGTCAGAAAGTGGCACATCCTCAGAGAGGAAACAGAGCTAGTACCTGCCTGGTCTACCCACTATGAAGACACCACTGACTGAAATTTTATACATAGCTTCTTTCACAAATATAAAGGCAGAATATTTCATCTCCCTTAAAATCCATGTGCTCGACTGGAGAGATGGCTTACAGGTTAAGGAGCTTGCCTGCCAATCCTGAAACACTGGGTTTGATTCCCCATACTCGCATAAAACCAGTTGTACAGAATAACACATACATCTGTAGCTCACTTGCAGTGGCAAGAGACCCTGTCATACCCATATTCTCTCTCTCTCTCTCCTTACAAATAAATATATATTTTTTTTGTTCATTTTTTATTTATTTATTTGAAAGCGACAGACACAGGGAGAAAGACAGATAGAGGGAGAGAGAGAATGGGCGCACCAGGGCTTCCAGCCTCTGCAAACGAACTCCAGATGTGTGTGCCCCCTTGTGCATCTGGCTAACATGGGACCTGGGGAACCGAGACTTGAACCAGGGTCCTCAGGCTTCACAGGCAAGCGCTTAACCGCTAAGCCATCTCTCCAGCCCAGCAAATAAATATATTTTTAACAGCCTAAATGTATGCATGCATGTATGGAAAGAGATTATTAGTATAACAGATTATTTTAAAACATTCCACAGGAGTTACACTACCCCAAACCCCAGTCCTACATTTATTCTTCCAACTCTATAAAGAGTTCATAAAGAATGTTAGACCAAAAAATTTAACGCTTTTACAATTTAAATAGAGATTAATACTTAGGAAATTAATTTATTAATTTTATAACTTATTTAATATAAAATATAATTTTAGCCGGGTGTGGTGGCGCACGCATTTAATCCCAGCCCTCAGGAGGCAGAGGTAGAAGGATCACTGTGAGTTCGAGGCCACCCTGAGACTCCATAGTGAATTCCAGGTCAGCCTGGGCTAGAGTGAGACCCTACCTCGGAAAAAAAAAAAAATTCCTATTGGGATTTTTGTTGCTTTCATAAATCTTCTCTAGTAATACTTGCCTAATGATAAACAAATGGTAAAAGATATTACTAAGTCAGGAATAATGGTGTACACCTTTAATCCAAGTACTTGGGAGACAAAGGCACAAGGATTACTGTGAGTTCCAGGCTGGTCTGGAACTACAGAGTGAGTACCAGCTCAGCATGGGATAGAGTGAGATACTACCTCGAAAAGATAAAAATAAAATTGTAGTTCTATATCTATAAAATAGAAAAAATATTTAAGATATATTTTGTACCTAAAAGAATTTTCTGGACTATAATGCCAGCATTTGAGAGGTAGAGACAGGAAAACCAAGAGATTAAGGCCATCCTCGGCAACATAAGGAGCTTGAGGCCAACCTGGGATATATGACACCACACCTCAAAAGAGAAAATAGTGCATGTCTGGAGTTCGCTTATAGTAGCAAGGGACCCTGACACATCCATACTCTGTCTCTTTCTCTCAAGTAAATAAATAAAAGTATTTTATAAAAGAAAAAATAAGAACAAAGTAAGTAAATAAATTTAAAAACAAAAGGTGCACACCTTTAACTCAGTACTTGGGAGGCAAAGGTAGACGGATCACTGTGAGTTCAAGGCCATCGTGAGACTACAGAGTGAATTCCAGGTCAGCCTGAGCTAGAGTAAAACCCTACCTCAAAAAAAAAATTAAAAACAAAAGAATTATCCAGTTAAATATCATGCTCACAAACTATATTTTTCATGTATTTAAGATATCTAAATGGGTGCAAAATGCATGACTTACCATTTTCTCTTTTCTTCAGCTCTTCTTGTGTTTTAATTAATTCTTCTTTAGTTTTAGCTAATTCAGCTTTAATTTGATTAAACTTTAGTTGCAAGCAAGCAATGGCTTCCTGGGAATCAGCAAGAGATGCAATGTATAAGTGAGCAAGCTCAGCCTGTTTCTTAATACCAATGACATCATCTTGAAGAGAACCAATAATATCTTCAAATCCTACATAATTATGTGCTTCCTAAAAACAGCAAAAACCACATGTCTAATATTAACAGTGTTTCACAATTACATGTGGTAACTTCTAACTTAAACAATTTTAAAAACAGCAAATTTTGCAATTGAAAATTCTTTAAAATAAATTATATCGAAGAATTTATTTATAAAATCTTTGTGCTTCATTATTCATATTTTTGTTAATCTTCATTTATTTCCAAGTAGAGCGAGGGACAGAAAGAAGAGACAGAATGGGTGTGCCAGGACCTCCAGCTGCTGCAAACAAACTTAAGAGGTATGTACCACTTTGAGCCCTCTCCAGCCCTCACTACTCATTTTCTAAATACAGAACATCAGACCTATTTCTTCATAAACTATAGTATGTCAGTCACTATGGAACGACAATCACCTAGCTCAGACAGCCTAAATTACATGCATCTGCCATTACTTTTTGCAATAACCCAGCGAAAGCAGCTTCTATGTTCACAGCTCAGTCCACGTCCCAAACTATGTCTAGAACATACAAGGGGGATTTGCTAAGACCCTGGAGATCACAGTCCTAGGTCTGTGAATCAAGTGATCTAAAAACCAGACAGACACACTACACACACACACACACACACACACACACACAGAAAAACTAAGCAAAATCAAGAACCTCATCAATTTCAGCTTGGGTAGAAGCAGCAGAAAATGGTAAATTTTCTATTGAAGGCTACCATTTTTAACAAATGAAAATATTTGCTTTACTAAGAATAGTAAATAAATGATTCCTTAGACTTAGCAGTTCTTTTATACCTTTGTATGCATTTTCTTTCAGGACTTAAGACAAGTCTGAAAGGTATTCTGTAATCAGTGAGCCAAGGGATTGTTTTTCCTAAATAAATACAAATACTAAAGAAATACCAAATGGTATGCTGGAAAAATCCCATTAAGGCGACCATTTTTTGCCTGTAAAACCTAATGACCCGGGTTTGATTCCCCAGTACCTACAAAGACCAGATGCACAGGTGGCACCTACATCTACAGTTCATGTGCAGTGGCTGGAAGCTCTAGAATGCCCATTCTCTCTCTCTTTCTCTCTCATCTCTGTATCTCTCTCTGCTTGTAAATAAATTTAAAAACCAGGCGTGGTGGTGCACGCCTTTAATCCCAACACTCGGGAATAGGAGAATCGCCATGAGTTCAGGGCTATCCTGAGACTACATAGTGAATTCCAGGTAAGCCTGAACTAGAATGAGACCCTACCTCGGAAAAAAAAAAAAATTAAATAGAAATATCAAATTGAATATAAATGTAACAAAGAAATGTTTCTCCCACTACAAAAGCTATACTTAACACCGCCAGTGAGCCCTGAGGTATACCTATCTCTGACTCTCAACAACGGGATTCTGAGCATGTTCCACCTCACCCAGCTTTTATGTATGAGTTCTAGGAATTTAACTCTAATCCTCATGGGTGGGAGGCCAGCACTTCAGGGACTAAGCTTTCAACCCCACTCACATTTGGGTATAAATTTCTCATAAAGTACACCTAATTACAATAAAGCTACAAAGTAAGTACTATCTTAACCTCATCATTCATGTGGTAATACCAAATCATGATACTGAAATCTCACTGATTCATTTTAATATCCTCATTAACATACTTTGGTTTCAACTTTCCTGGAATAAATTCCACTTGTTGCTTCATCTTGGGAGTCACATTTACCCATCAAATCCTTAAGGATTGCCAATCGACATTCAGCATTTTCTTCTAATATCTCTCGTTCTTGAAGGAGCGTTTCCCTTCATAAGTACCATTAAGAAATAAAAGGAAATATTTTATGTTCTAAACTTTTATAATTAGATGAACAGTATATTTAAAATATTCTAAATATTTTAACAATATCTTCAAGATTGTATAAAATTTCTTTTAACACTTTATTTTGAATTTTATTTTTAATTGACAAGCAATTTTATACATTTATGAATAAGATAATAACATTTATGTACACATGGAATGAATAAATACACCCAAATAACATATCCATCATCTAAAATCAAGTCAACACATTTAGAAGCCACTTTCTCTAAAATAAGAAAATAGGGGCTGGAGAGATGGCTTAGCGGTGAAGCGCTTGCCTGTGAAGCCTAAGGACCCCGGTTTGAGGCTCGGTTCCCCAGGTCCCACGTTAGCCAGATGCACAAGGGGGCGCACGCGTCTGGAGTTCGTTTGCAAAGGCTGGAAGCCCTGGTGCGCCCATTCTCTCTCTCCCTCTATCTGTCTTTCTCTCTGTGTCTATCTCTCTCAAATAAATAAATAAATAAATAATTTAAAAAAATAAATAAAATAAGAAAATAAATAGGCCAGGTGAAATAGTGCATGCCTTTAATTCCAGCACTCGAGAGGTAGATGTAGTAGGATGACGGTGTGTCTGAGGCCACCCTGAGACTATGTAGTGAATTCCAGGTAAGCCTAGGCCAGAGTGAGACCCCACCTCGAAAAACCAAAAAATAAATAAAAATTACTTCATACCAGATTATGAAAAAACTTACTTAAAATCAGCTTCCCGTTGAGCCCAATATTGAGTAAATTCCTGTGTAACTTCTTCTCGAATTTTAAATTCCAATGTTAACTTTTCTTTCTTTTCATTTATTAGTCTGTTTTTCAAATCTTCTATTAAATCCAATAGCTTCTAAAATATGTAAATATACTTCTTAGAAAAGAATAAGTATATCCCAAGAAAAATATTGTCCAAATGTTCATTGACAACTATTATCAATTAAAAACGTGTATAATGCTGGGCATGATGGTGCACGCCTTTAATCCCAGCAATTGGGAGGCAGAGGTAGGAGGATCGCCATGAGTTCAAGGCCACTCTGAGTCTCCATAGTGAATTCCAGGTCAGCCTGGGCTAGAGTGAGACCCTACCTCAAAAAAAAAAAAAAAAATGTGTATACTGGGATGGAGAGATGGCTTAGAGGTTAAGGCACTTGTTTGCCTTCAAAGCCAAAGGACCCAGGTTTGGTTCCCTAGGACCCATGTCAGCCAGCTACACAAGGTGACACATGCATCTGGAGTTTGTTTGCAGCAGCTGGAGGATATGGAGTACCCATTCTCTCTCTGCCTGCCTCTTTCTCTCCTGTCTCGCAAATAAACAAATAATATTTTTAAAAACATATATGCTTTTTAATAGTGCTAATATTCTTTTGAACTTATTTGTTTATATATGTATTTATGAGAGAAACAGGCAGATAAAGAATGAGTGCATCAGGGACTCCAGCCACTGCAAATAAATTCCAGACACATGGTCCACCTTGTGCATCTAGCTTATGTGGGTCCTGGGACCTTTGGTTTTGTAGGCAAGCGCCTTAACCACTAAGCTATCTCTCCAGCCCAACAGTGCTAATATTTTTACTAAAAAGTATGCATTTATAAGGATTCATTAACCTGAAAAGTCAAGCTCTTCTCCCCACACTGTAGAAATATGCTCAAAACAAAAAAGGTTTAGAAAGAAATAGACTTATGGAACCAAACATTTCCCTATCTAGCTACACTAACAGGAAAAAAAAAATTGTGCATTTATGACCGACTAAGTACTACTATAAAAAGCTTCATGTTTGATTTAATTTCATCCATACAACTTGAGCTTGGTAGCTTCATATTTCTAAAGTGGGACAAGAACCTGACCTTGGTAAATGCTGAAGATTGGGTTAAGAGTGTCCTGTCCTAGATGGGCATGGTGGCTTTTAATCCTGGCACTTGGGTGGGAGGTAGGGACAGAGGATCGCTGTGAGTTCAAGGCCACCCTGAGACTACATAGTTAATTCCGGGTCAGACTGGACCCAAGTGAGACCCTACCTCGAAAAAAACAAAAACAAACAAACAAACAAAAAAAATAAGTGTCCTATCTTGTCCAGGGCTGGAGAGATGGCTTAGTGTTTGCCCGCAAAGCCAAAGGACCTCAGTTAAATTCCCCAGGACCCATGTAGGCCAGATGCACAGGGTGGCACATGTGTCTGGCATTCGTATGCAGTGACTGGAGGCTCTGGCGTGCCCATTCTCTTCCTCTCTCTCTCTCTCTCTCTCTCTCTCTCAAATAAAACTAAATTTTAAAAACAGGGTCCTGTCCAAGTCCAACGGTGTTGCACAAAGAAGAAAAATGATAATAAAGAAATCCACTTTCCAAAATATAAAAGATATTAGGTAGTCTTCCTTATTAATCTTTTATTACTATCCTGATATAAGTAAAAACTCTATAGCCTTTGAAAACGTACGTACCATCAGATAATATATATAATGAACAAATATAGTAAACATGGCCAGTATAGATTCATATTATAAAATAGTAAAATAAATTACAGCAGTAAAAGAAAGGCACTGGCCAGGCATGGTAGCACATCTTTAATTCCAGCACTCGGGAGGCAGCAGTAGGAGGATCACTGTGAATTTGGGGACAGCCTGAGGCTGCATAGTGAGTTCCAGTTCATCCTGGGCTAGAGTAAGACCTTGCCTTGAAAAGACAAAAACAAAACAAAAAACAACAACAACAAAGCCCTGGTATTCTTTAAGGATTCTGATTTATTTCTCAACAAAAAAAGTAATCATTATGTTCTCTCAAAATTTATATTTAGGTTAGAGAGATGGCTCAGCTGTTAAAGGCAGCTGCTTATAACAAAGTCTCTTGGCCCAGGTTCAATTTCCCAGTACCCATGTAAAGCCATATGAACAAAGTGGCACATGCATCTGGAGTTTGTTTGCAGTTGCAAAAGGCACTGGTGTACCCATTAGCTCTCTGTCTGCTTGCAAACAAACATGATTTTTTTTTTTTAATGTAATGGTGCGCTGAAGAGATGGCTTAGCAGTTTTGTCACTTGCCTGCAAAGCCTAATGACTGAAGTTTAATTCCCCAGTACCCACATAAAGCCAGATGAACAAAATGGTACATGTATATGGAGTGTGTTTGCAGTGGCTGGAGGCCCTGGTGTGCCCATTCGTTCATTCCCTTTCCTCCTCTCTCCCCCTGTGCATGTAAATAAATAAATAAATAAATATTTTTTAAAGTGAAAGTATTTCATTGCCTCAATTTTATATTTGAAAATAAATCTACAGATATACTGACTTCAAAATTAAACTAAGAACTTACACAAAGGAAAAAAGTTATCCAGTGTTCTGGCTATAACAATGTTTATCAGTTTGGTGTTTTGTTTTTGTGTCAGTAATTACATTAATATAAAGGAAAAGTGGACTGGAGAGGTGGCTTAGCAGTTAAGTGCTTGCCTATGAAGACTAAGGACCCCGGTTCAAGGCTCGATTCCCCAGGATCCATGTTAGCCAGATGCACAAGGGAGGCATGCATCTGGAATTCATTTGCAGTGGCTGGTGGTCCTAGCATGCCCATTCTCTCTGGAATTCATTTGCAGTGGCTGGTGGTCCTAGCATGCCCATTCTCTCTCTCTGCCTCTTTTTTTTAAAAAAAGGAAAAGTATTGAGCTAATGGTTTACTGGGAGAATGAATGCTCTAACTTGTGTAAATTCTGGGTTCAGTCCCCCACACCACCAAAAAAAAGTCAAGCAGACAAAAAGTAGAATTTTTCTCTTAAAAGTAATTGTTATTGTTGCCAGGCATGGTGGCACATGCTTTTAATCCCAGCACTCAGGAGGCAGAAGTAGTAGCATCACTGTGAGTTCGAGGGCACCCTAAGAATACAGAGTGAATTCCAGGCCAGCCTGGGCTAAAGTGAGACCCTACCTCAACCCCTCCAAAAAAAATTGTTATTGTTATGTTTATTTATATGATATACGCTATCATAAGCTACAGCATTACATATTTTCCAATTAAATTTTCTTTCAGAAATTTTTATTGCATTTTCTTAGTTCTGAAGAAATGTCTCACTTTAGCCCAGACCATTTGGCCTGGAACTCATGGTGATCCACCTACCACAGCCTTCCTAGTACTAGGATACAGGCATGAGCCTCTATGCCCAGTTTCTTTAAAATACATTTTTAGTTAATTTATTTGCATGCACACAGGTGGGCGTGTGTGCATGTATGTGTTTGGATGTGCCAGGGTCTCTCACTACTGCAAACACACTCTAGACACAAGTACCCTTTGTATCCAGTTTTACAAGGATGGCTGGAATTAAAACTGGGCAGGAAGGCTTTGCAAAAAACACCTTTAAATAAACCCCAGTACTTAAATTTTTTTGTTTACTTTTGTTTTGTTGAGGCAGTATATAACTCTAGGCCAGGCTGAGCTAGAACTTACTATATAGTACAATCTGGCCTCAAATTCACAGAGATCCTCTTATCTCAGCTTCCCAAGTGCTAGGATTTATAGGCATTAGCTTCCTTATATACTTTTTTTTTTTTTTGCAACTTTTTCCTCTAGTAAACTTTAAATACTTTGAGTTTGACCATCATATTAAAAACTTTGGCCAGGCATGGTTGCACACGCCTTTAATCCCAGCACTCGGGTGACAGAGGTAGGAGGATCACTAAGAGTTCAAGGCCACCCTGAGACTACAGAGTGAATTCCAGGTCAGTGTGGGCCAGAGATCCTACCTCAAAAAAAAAAAAAAAAAAAAAAAACCCTTTGGATAATCCCAGGACCTCTTTTTAAAATTTTTTATTTATTTGAAGGAGAGAGAAAAAAAAGAAAGAAGCAGAGAGAATGGGCACCCCAGGGCCGCTGCTAATGAACTGGAGTTCATTTATGTTTATGTGGGTCCTTGGGAATAGAACCTAGATCCTTCAGTTGTGTAGGCAAGCATCTTAACCACTAAGCCACAATCCCAGGACTATTAATGGAACTTTATAATACTGAAGAAAGCACTTCATTATAGAAGCCACATTAACAAAGTCCAACTGTATAGTGACTGGAGAAACAATGACACATGTGGCCAGTGAAGCTTTCATGCTTGTTTCACAACATAAGAAAAGGGTGGTTTTCCAGGATACTTATACAAATTACAAAAATGAGTATTTAACCTAGATATCATTTATGTACTTGAACTTATGTTTACCAAATGAACATGATGACATACAACATATTAAAATCATTAAATGATACATATGAACAGTTTTCCAGTGTTCCTAGTACATTGGTTTGATGACTCAATGTACACATATGCAGATGTGGCAAGTTAATAGGAGGAGCAGATAATATAAACATTAATTAAATACAAGAGTAACACACCTTAAACAATACATGAACTGTATTTGGGTACAGTCTAAAAGAAACATTAGGTCTTTTGTATTTACCACATCAACAAGATGTCTAAGAAACAGAACCACTGGTACAAAACATATGTTCCCAACACTTCTGTCAACTAAAAGTCTGGTGGAATATACTAAAATCAACTAATGGAAAGATACTGAGGAACAGAAAATTCATATGAATTCAAGTTATCACTCCACAAATATACGCTTTACAACAACGAGCGAGCAGGAAAATTTCACCTTAAAGAAAAGTAAGCCTTAGCATTTCCAAAACTGGAGAAAACAAATATCCATGCACCTCCCAAAGTAACATAATGGAAAATGCTTAACTTCACCCATATAATAATGCTTACATAAAGAATTAAACCTGGATATTAGAAAAAATTCAGATGACTCTAAACAAATTATGTTTTTTAAGACAGACTACATTTAAAAGACAAATCAGGGCTAGAAAGATTAGCAAAGTGGTTAAAGTACTTGCCTGAAAAGCCTAAGGACCCAGGTTTGATTCCCCAGTACCCACATAAACCAGATGCACAGGACAATACGTGAATCAAGTTGATTTGCACTGTCTGGAGACCCTGGCATACCCGTTCTCTCACATACACACAAATAAATAATTTTTAAAAATTAATGCTCAATTAGGAATGACTTACGACATATACACAAAAAATGTGTTAGCCAGGTGTGATGGCACACACCTTTAATCCCACCACTTCAGAAGCAGAGGTATGAGAATCACTGTGAGTTTGAGGCCACACTGGAACTACAGAGTGAGTTTAGGACAGTCTGGGCTATATAGTGAGACCCTATCCCAAAAATAAATAAAATATAATGTGTTAACATCAGTTACACACAAAAACAAAGTGGTTAGGAGGACATATTTGTACCACTGAAAAGTCAACACAGAAAGTATGACAGATTATAGCAAGATTTCTTTCCAGAGTATTAAAATGGTCCTGTGGGGCTGAAGAGATGTCTCAATTGTTGAAGGTGCTTGCTTGCAAAGCCTGATGGCCTGAGTTCAATTTCCCAGTACCCACATAAAGTTATATATACAATCTGGCACATGCATATAGAGTTCATCTGCAGTAGCAGAAGGCCCTGGTGTACCCATACACATTCATGTTCTCTCTGTGGCTTATTCATTGTCTCGCTCGCTCACTCTAAATAAATAAAATAAAATGGTCCTGAAGCCAGGCATGATGGTGCACGCTTTTAATCCCAACACTTGAGAGACAGAGAGGTAGGAGGATCCCATGAGTTCAAAACCACCCTGAGACTACATAGTGAATTCCAGGTCAGCCTGAGCTATAGTAAAACCCTACTTCAAAAACACAAAAAATAAAATGGCCCTATGATCATGAAAAGGAAAAAACCCTTCACATTCTAGAATATGAGCTGGGAATGCAGCTAACTGGTAGAGCACTTGGCTAGCATATGCAAGCAAGACCTTGGGCTCAAGTCCCAGCACACCTGAAAGAAAAAAAAGTTGGATGTGTTGACAGTATGCTTATAATCCTAGCACTTGGGGTGGGGGGAGGCAGAAGGCAAAAGGATGACTGCAAGTTTATGACCAGCCAGGGCCACACTGCCTAACTCTGTCTCAAAAAGAAAAGGCTGGAGAGATGGCTTAGCAGTTAAGCGCTTGCCTGTGATGCCTGAGAACCCCGGTTCGAGGATCAATTTCCCAGGACCCAAGTTACCCAGATGCACAAGGGGGTACAGGCACCTGGAGGTCGTTTGCAATGGGTGGAGGCCCTGGTATGCGCATTCTCTCTATCTGCCCCTTTGTCTGTCGCCCTCAAATTAATAAATAAAAATAAACAAAAATTTTTTTAAAAAGGGGCAGAGGGCAGAGGGTGTGGCAGGAGGCTTAGTGGTTAAGGGGGCATGCTTATTTATTACACTTGTCTTTCCATAGGTTAGGGGAAAACAGTAAACTTGAGATTCAAAATTTCAGCATAGCCGGGCGTGGTGGAGCATGCCTTTAATCCCAGCATTCGGGAGGAGAGGTAGGCGGACTGCTGTGAGTTCAAGGCCACCCTGAGACTCTATAGTGAATTCCAGGTCAGCCTGGGCTAGAGTGAGACCCTACCTCGAAAAAAAAAAAAAAAAATTTCAGCATAGTGGTTTAAAAACAAAAATAAGAGGGCTGGAGGGATAACTCAGCAGTTACAGGTTCTTACTTACAAAGCCTAATGGCTGGTGTTCAATTCCTCAGTAACCATGTAAAGTCAAATGCAAAATGGCACATGCATCTGTAGTTCATTTGCAGTGGCAGTAGGCCCTGGCATGCCCAGTCTGTCTCTGTCTCTCACTCTCTGTTTCTCTCCCTCCCTCCAGATCAGCTGGCAAATAAACAAATAGATAGGAAGAAAGAAAGAGAGAGAAAAAGAGTGAGGCTGTAGTTCCAATGTTTGGGTGGCTGAGGTGGTTAGATCATCTGAGCCCAGGAGGTTTTGTCCAGCTAGGGAAATATAAAAAAACTCAAATAAAAAGCAAAAATCTCAGCCAGCATGGGGGCACATGCCTTTAATCCCAGTACTTGGGAGGCAGAGGTAGGAGGATCGCCATGAGTTCAAGGCCACCCTGAGACTACAGAGTTAATTCCAGGTCAGCCTGGACCAGAGTGAGACCCTACTGCAAAAAAACAAAAACTAAAAATAACAATAAAAATCTCAAATAAATTAGATGATAGATAGATGATTCTTAACTGTGAACTTTAATTTCAGAAAAATAAGCCAAACACACAAGAGCAATACTTACTGTGTTCTCATGGCTTTTGGAAACCTTGTATTCTTCTGTTTTATCCAGATCTTCTTCAGTAAGTTCAGTTTCCACATTTTGCTTTTCTGCATCTTTTTCTAAATCCTCAACCAAATCTTCAACTTCAGCCAGATCTTCTAGGCTATTTTCCCATGATATCGTGGTTCTTTTTACATTTAATATTTTATTATCCAAAGTATTGTCTAATGGGACATCTTGAGAAGATTTGATGGATCCACAAGATTTCTCTTGAGAAGAATTTAAAATATCAGGAACATAAACCTGTTAAAATTTCCAGTGTGATATTTAAAACAAAAAAGTCAAGAACTTACTCTAAAAATAATTTTATAAATTTAGGCAAATGACAATTTAAAAGTTAAAGTAATGGAAAGAAATACACAAAAAGTAGCCAGGTGTGATCCAAACACTCAGGAGGCTGAGGCAGGAGGATTACTGTTACTCTGAAGCCAGCCTAGAGCTACAAAGTGAGTTCCAGGTTAGCCTAGGGTAAAGTGAAACCCTACTGCAAAAAAAAGTATAAAGTATTTAGTATCTTTAAGAAAAAAACTACTTCTTAATGAAAATACAGGAGAGCAAGGCATGGTGGTGCATGCCTTTAATCTCAGCACTTGGGAGGCAGAGGTAGGAGGATCACCGTGAGTTTGAGGCCATCCTGAGACTACAGAGTGAATTACAGGTCAGCCTGGGCTAGAGTGAGACTCTACCTCCAAAAACCAAAAAAACAAAAAAACAGGTGAAACTGCCTTCCTAGGTTAAGTTCTTAAGTAGTGGGCTTTCTGATTACCCAACATTAAATGAACCTGATGAATGAAAGAATAAACAATTCATTCCAAAAATACTTAATCTGTTATCTATGTTTATGATAAAACACTTAAAGGTTATTTTAATCCTGTCAGGGACAACTTTCAATTTTTTTTTGCCATATCTTCCTACTGATCAAATATTTACATTTCATACTCAAATATTTCCTAAGCCTAAGTAGTATGTACAAAGTATTTATTTCAAGGGTGGTGGCAGAACTGTAATTCCAGCACTCTGAAGGCAAAGGCAGGGTCACGTATGCAAGCTCCAGGCCAGCCTGGGACACAGAATGAGACTTGGTCTTAAGCAAGAAGAAAAACAATCTATCAAGGAAAATTGTTAATATTCTGAGATAGTTTAATAAATTCTGCAGAAATCCAAATATATTTACCCTTTGAGCGATGGCCGAGAACTTCAATACATTAAGTGTTTCGTCATAGGCAAAACAACACTGACTGATATTGACAATCATACATATTTTCCCTTTACCATTAAAAAAACTTTGAAAATAGTGTGTCAGTTTACTTTCCCGGAAAGGCACATGCTGTTGAAACCTATGGAAAAATTTTTGAAATCATAAATTAAAATAAGACTTCAAACAGGGTTAGTAAAATTACTCAATGGTAGAGCACTTGCCTAACATATGCCAAGCCCTGGATTCAATCCCTAGTACTAACAGTTACTAATAAAATTTCATTAAAAAAAAATTAATGCAGGGCGGGCGTGGTGGTGCACGCCTTTAATTCCAGCACTTGAGGGGCAGAGGTAGGAGGATCGCCGTGAGTTCGAGGCCACCCTGACATTCCATAGTGAATTCCACGTCAGCCTGGGCTAGAGTGAGACCCTACCTCGAAAAAGAAAAAAAAAAAAAAAAAAAATTAATGCAACTAACAGTTAAGTTTCTCTTGTCAACATGATCTAATCAGGAAATCAAGAAACCTACCTCCTAAGGCAAATCTATAAGGAAATCCACAGGAAAAGAATGACAGGGAAAAAAGACCTTCCTTCTACAGAGTAGGCAGCCATTCTTATAGCAGACTACATAAAGAGGATCCAGGAAAAAGCAGTGCCTTTGTGTTTAGCTGCCCTTGCTACTTGACAGACAACATCTACGCTGATGCCATCCTTTGTGGACACTGGAAGTCAGCTTATTCAGCCTCACAACAGGGACAAAAGACCAGCAGCACTCCAAGAATCATCCAGGCCTTCAGCCCCAAACTGGGACTATTGAAATACCCAGCACCCTGTACTGAGCAGTGCTGTGTTCTCAGATCCCCCCACCTACAGACAGACAATGCTGAACTACCTAACCCAAATCAGAAAACTAATCTCATAAATCCTATTTGTAACACATAGTCATTCTATGAGGTCTGCTCCTCTAGAGAATCATGAGTAACACACAGCTATTACTGATAAACTTTAGGTTAATAATTTTTTAGTTCTAACTGTAATAATCCTTCTCTACTTTAACTACTGTTGCTAAAAATAATGAGACCCCTGTAACATTAACAAGTTCAATAAAAAGTAAAGAAAAAATAATGCTAACAATAACCTACTAGGCAAAATGTTTTTTAAGCCAGGCGTGGTGGAGCACACCTTTAATCCTAGCACTCGGGAGGCAAAGGTAGGAGGATCACTGTGAGTTTGAGGCCATCCAGAGACTACAGAGTGAACTCCAGGTCAGCCAGGGCTACAGTGAAACCCTACTTAAAAAAATTTAAAAAAAAAAAACTTTTCTTAAAATCACATTTAATTAGGTTGTATTGCCTAGTGTTTAGCAATTATGTGTTACAATTCATAAAATACCTTAACTAGAAACTTAAATTATTTCATCAGCTTAAAATACTAATGTGAAAAATCTAGCATATCTACAGGAATACACATAATAGAGCTGGGGAGATGGCTCCAAAGTTAAAGGCACTTGCTTGTAAAGCTTACCAACCCAGGTTCAATTCCCTAGTACCTATGTAAAACCAAATGCACAAAGTGATGCATGTATATGCACATGGACTTCATCTGCAGCTCCAAGAGGCTTCAGAGTACCCATTCTCATTCCCTCTCTCTCCAATAAATAAACATATTTTTTAAAAGTACACACAATAGGGCTGGAGAGACAGCTTAGCAGTTAAGGCATTTGTCTGCAAAGCCAAAGGATTGACTCTAGGCAGAGCATGTATTCTCCCTCTCCCTCCCTTTCTCTGTCTCAAATAAATAAATAAAATATATTTAATAAATAAATAGAATCATGGAAAATGTTAATAAAAATTTAAAAATTTAAAAATAAAATAAAAAATCAAATAAATAAATAGAATAAAAATACACACGATATATTACTTAAGAATAAAGTGGTTTTAAATTCCAAACCAAAATCATAAAAGACTCATTTTCTAAAGTATTTATCAATATACACCTGCTGTGAAAAGTACTGCATTTATTTGATAATACTGGCATTTAACATTTTAACTATCATTTCTTTAAATTTGGACTTCTAAGTACTTTAACCATAATCAATACAGTCATTACACAAGTACTACTACTATAACATAGAACTACTTTCTTAAATAGCAATGTTGAAAATTTAAAGACTTTACTATTTATTATGCTAATACCACTTACTTTAACTTTTCACTATTCTTCAAAACATTTATACACTTTCCCAAAGTCAATAAAGAGGTGTTGATATTCCCAGTCTCTCTCAACCTTTCACCTTCATTTTGTGTCTTCATGCTTCGTTCTGAACCAGCAAGATCACACAAAGACAATCTAAATCAACGAAAAAAAATTATATATGTGTATATATAATATATATAATGTAATAATGTTATATGTACATACATATATAGATATACACATATGTATATATGCACATATATGTGTATATCTAGGTGCATATATATATATATATATATATATATATATATGTATGTATATACATATAAAGTTCTTCAAGCCATTTTAAAATAAGTACAATCTAAGGAACGTTCAACTTACTCACTGACTCGAATGACCTGAGGCACTTCAGAATCTTCAATCTGTAAAATTCTAATAGTGAATATGCTGTGGCTAAAAGAAATACACAAAGATTAAGAATTAGCATTCCATTTTTTTCTTTTTTTAAAAAATATATTTTATTTATTTATTTATTTGAGAGAGAGAAAGAGGCAGAGAGTGGGGGGGAGAATGAGCATACCAGGGCCTCCAGTCACTGCAAACGAACTTCAAGACGCATGCGCCCACTTGTGCATCTGGCTTACCTGGGTCCTGGAGAGTTGAACCAGGATCCTTTTGTTTTGCAGACAAATGCCTTAACTGCAAAGACATCTCACTAGCCATAACATCCCTTTTTGTTTGTTTATTTATTTGAGAGAGAGAGAGAGAGAGAATGGGCTTGCCAGGGCCTCCAGCTGCTGCAAACGAACTCTAGACGCGTGCATCTGGCTAACGTGGGTCCTGGGAAATAAAGCCTCAAACCAGGATCCTTAGCCTTCACAGGCAAGCACTTAACCGCTAAGCCATCTCCCCAGCCCCCTAACATTCCATTTTCAACTTCTGCATTCTAAGTAGGAGACAAGCACATAAATGGACCTCTGCCTACAGTCATACAGTCTAGCACAAACTGCAGTCCATCATGCTGCATTCTGAAACTACCTGCCGGTTATGTTAAGCCAGTACTCCTGTCACCTATATACCCAACTATGTAAAATCATCTATCATTTGCCTAGGCCCAAATCCCTCGAGCCTTCAATTCCTGACATTCCAACTTACATTAATGAAATCATTTATACTACAGACTCACCTTTCAGCTACTAGGGAGGCTAAGGTAGGAGGATCACAGGTTCAGGCCAGTGTAGGCTATAGTGAGTTCAGGGCCAGCATGTGCAACTAGTGAGACCCTGACTAAAAAGTCTGAAAAGTGGGGGTAGGGACACAGCTCAGCTTACTGTGTGCTTGCCTAGCATGCACTAAGCACTAGCTTTGATCCCTAACTTAGCATAAAAACCAAACATGGTGGCACATGTCTATAATTCCAGGACTCAAGACATGGAAGCAGGAAGATGAGAAGTTCAAGGTCATAATTGGCTATAAAGAGTTTAAGGCCAATCTGTACTACATGAGATTCTGTCTCAATAAATGAATGAATAAGTAAGTAAATAAAATAAAATGTAAACAGATGGCTGGTGATGGATGTAGCTCACTGGTAGAGTACCTAGCATATGTGAGACCGTAGGGTCAATTTCCAGTACCATGAAGAAAATGACAGCATTTTCTTGCCAAGATAATATTATTAGTGAAAATTCTATTGTGTACAGCTAATATACTTCAAATATATACCTAAAAAAAAAATTTGTCCTATAAAGGCTGATGTTGATCAAATATCATCCCAGGCTCAACTCAGACTGGAGAAAAGGTTTTGTTTTGTTTTTCTTTAATTTTTTTTGTTTATTTCATTTATTTTTTTGAAAGCAACAGAGAGAGAGAAAGAGACAGATAGAGAGAGAATGGGCGCGCCAGGGCCTCCAGCCACTGCAAACGAACTCCAGACATGTGCGCCCCCTTGTGCATCTGGCTAACGTGGGTCCTGGGGAATTGAGCCTCAAACCGGGGTCCTTAGGCTTCACAGGCAAGCGCTGAACCGCTAAGCCATCTCTCCAGCCCGAGAAAAGGGTTTTAAAGCTTAAGAAAATGAGTGTTACACATCTCACTACTGCAGCTTATTAGTCTTTGGTATCAAATCCCTCTCATGCAAAATATCCTTTCTTAATCACTTGAAATTATGCCTGACTCAGTTTATCTACAGTGTCCATGGGATTAAACACAGAGACTCATTCCAAGCAACTATGAAAATGAGTCAGGACATCCACATAAAGGAAAAATGAAAATACTTCAGGCAGCCTGCAAATCAGTGAACCTAACATCAAGACAAGAAATAGTGATGGTACGGTATGCCTAGTATAGTATAGAAGCAATGTTTTGTCTTTGGTTTTTTCAAGGCAGGGTCTCACTGTAGCCTAGGTTGACCTAAACCTCACTATGTTGCCCTAGGCTGGCCTCAAAACCCAGCGATTCTCCTGAGTACTGATATTCAAGTTGTGTGTCATAAAGTCCAACTTTATAGACGATTTTATGGTTACAAATTCATGTAATCAGAGAACCTACTGAGCACTTCAATCTAAAATTAGTTGCACTAGGCTGATGGCTCACTAGGACATGGCTCACTGGTTAAAGGCATTTGCTTGCAAAACCTGCCAGCCCAGGAATCAATTCCCCAGTACTTTCATAAGGCCAGATGTGCAAAAGCAGTGACAAGAGGCTTGGCATGCCCATGCTTTCTCTTTCTCTAATAATCAAATAAACGAATGATTTGTTTGAAATGAGCTGCAGGTGCATTTGTGTTTGCACAGAACAGCGCGAGTGTTTCATGATCACTCCCTGGGCTTCCCCACTTACCTTCTACTGGAGGCGTTGTTGAGCTTTGTGAAGGCCACACTCTGGTGTTTTACTCCTAGCTTTAAAAGTCGATATGCTTCTTTGGAATCAGATACTTGAATCCACTGCAGATCTTTTTAAAAGACAGGTACATATCAGCTTATAGAATGAGAATTCATGTTGATATATATTTTTTCCAATGTGTTATCCTAAAGATATATGACAACATCTTCCTGCTAATCACACATCCTAATGGGAATCAACTGAGTCCATAAGAGATGTAAAAAAGGGGGTCAGTTATACAAATACACAAAATAAATGTCCTTCCATACAATTTGTCCAAGGGAAATAACAGGTATATTAGTGGGACCATAGCTCAGTGTAGAGGACTTGGCATATGTGAGCCTAGTTTCAATCCCCAAAACCAGGAAAAAAAAAAAAAAAAAAAAAAGAATAAAGCAGGTCTTTAAAAAGAAAGGGGAAAAAACAGAATACAGATGAATCTTACAATTTCCTAGCTATGAGCCACTGGAGATTATAGTTTATTATTCAATCATGAGCTACAAGGATCGCCATGAGTTCGAGGCCAACTGGAGACAACATACTGAATTCCAGGTCAGCCTGGGCTAGAGAAAGACCTTAGCTTGAAAAACCCAAAAAATAAAAAAAAAAAGGAAGGTGAAAGGTATTCCTAAAGAAGTGTGCACATACTTGTAATGTACCACCACAAACACAATCACACATGCAAGCACACACACTGGCACAAGGTGAGTCAAGTTTTGAAATACAGTGTTTTCCGATAGTTATAACAAATCTAAGAATTGAATCTTGGTACAACAAAACAAAAATATTCATTAGCATACCTTTAATAAAAGAATAGCCCTTTACATCTTGGGAAAGGCGTAGCATCTTTCTCTTTTGGAATTTAGATGATACCGGAACAAGCAAGTCATAAACACATTCATTGTAAATCTCAAAAAAAGAAATCCATACAGAAAATTTTATATTATCCATACTGACGTTAGCTTGTTCACTATTTTTAATGGATTCTTCAAACTCTGGGATAGTCAAAGAGTTGGTTAAACTTCCTATTAAAAAAAGAAAAGAAAAAATGAGCACAAAATTAAGCACGACTAAAAATGAGACAAACGATGACTTCAAACTTGAAATATCAAGTATTCTTAATACTTTGACCATCTGTGTTAAACATCGCAAAGAACAAATATTTACAGTACCCAAAGCTTGATTTGTTTTAATCTCACTTTACTCTTTTTTGGAGATAATAAACCAAATAAAAATTAAAGCAGCCGGGCATGGTGGCGCACACCTTTAATCCCAGCACTTAAGAGGCAGAGATAGGAGGATCACCGTAAGTCCAAGGCCACCATGAGAATACAAAGTGAATTCCAGGTCAACCTGGGCTAGAGTGAGACCCTATCTCGAAAAACCAAAACACAAAAACAAAAATTAGAGCAAAGAAAAAAGGAAAAAAATAATTTGTAAATTCAATATTAAAATTATAACCAGGGAAAATTATAACTGTGATGTTTAATACAAATGAAATTTTACAGACAACTGGCAATTCATTTAGTTACGTAACATTTGGAGGTACAAATTTTAGAGAAATTAAATCAATAGCATGATTTGAAAATTAAACTTTCAAATATATTTCATATGATGAATAAATCAAGAAAGGAAACCTTACCACAAAGAGTATCATAACTGTCATTATGTATAGTAATCTAAAAAGAAAAAACACTTAAAAGTTAGAAAACATTTTTCAGTAAGATTAAATAGTAAACTTATTTAATAATGAACCCACCAAACAATTCAGTCTGTCAACTACTCAGTTCAATGATTCCTGTTTAATTTTTTTCTTAGTTAATATCTTATAATAAGAAAATTGAAATTTGGAATGCTAACATATTAAACAAGAATGCCAAGATTTATTATATATCCAGCTAGAGATAAGTATTATAAATACTTAAATATGTTCTCCCCCTTTTCCAGCATCTATTTTATACTGTTATCTTTTACTTTCTTTTTTTGTCTTGTTGTTGTTTTTTGAGGTAGGGTCCCACTCTATCTAGCCCAGGGTGACCTGGAATTCACTCTGTAGTCTCAGGGTGGCCTCCAACTCATGGTGATCCTCCTACTGCTATATCCCAAATACTGCGATTAAAGGTGTGCGCCACCATGCTTGGCTACCTTTTCCTTTTGTAATTGAAAACTGCATACTGGGCTGGAGAGATGGCTTAGCAGTTAAGCGCTTGCCTGTGAAGCCTAAGGACCCCGGTTCAAGGCTCGGTTCCCCAGGTCCCACATTAGCCAGATGCACAAGGGGGCACATGTGTCTGGAGTTCATTTGCAGTGGCTGGAAGCCCTGGCGTGCCCATTCTCTCTCTCTCCCTCTCTCTCTCTCTCTCTCTCTCTCTCTCTCTCTCTCTCTCTCTCTCTCTGCCTATTTCTCTCTCTGTCACTCTCAAATAAATAAATAAAAATGAGCAAAAAACAAAAACTGCATATAAACATTTGATGGCTATTTAGAATATATAAAATGACTGAATTTTCCTTTGTTATTAAGCATTTGCTGGTTATTTGCAATTTTGCCAGTAAAAATAACGCTGTAACAAACATCAGTATATTTTCTTCTGCATCCTAATTAATTTATTGGGTATATAGCAAAAGATGAAAAGACAAGGAGTTTGGAGCCGAGTGTGATGGCACACAAGGTTAATCCCAGCACTCGGGAGGTAGAGGTAGCAGGATCTCCAAGAGTTCGAGGCCACCCTGAGTCTAGCCCAGGTCAGCCTGGGCTACAGTGAGACCCTACTTCAAGAAAAGATAAGGACTTTAAAAGTCCCCAGCCTCAATTACGCACAAATCATTTCATTTATAGTTAAACATGAATTAAGACTGAGTGAGACAACTGCTCAAACAACTATCCAAGAACTAGTAAACATCGCCCAGAGCCAGGTGTAGGGGCCTTTACTTGTAATGCCAGAATTCAGGAGCCTGAGGGTTCTGGGGATCTGAACTCAGGTCTTCAAATTCATGTGGCAAGTAGCCCATCACTGGCCCATTACCCAACCCTCATCTAGTCATTCTTACTTGCTCTTTCAAGTCTGTTTTTCAAAAAGAAAATATTACCATGACCACAAAATAAAAATTCATGATTTATATATTTTATATCTTAAAAAACTCCCGTACCTCTTTAGTTTGTCGAAGTAATGCACTTTTGCTAGCACTTTCTTCTTTCTCTTGGTCTGATGATAACCGCAAGTATTCCCTGCACCTATAAGGTTTGAGGTTCATCCTGGTATACAGCCTTTCCTGAAGACTATCAAATAGCACATTCAAAGTTCTAGGCAAAATGCCAACGTTCTCTTCTGTGCCTATAAAACAGTAGTAAAGAGTGAAGATTTCTGGAATAATACAATTGCTTTTATACTACCAACAAGCAAGAGTAAACAAGTAAAAGTACAAGAAACTGAGGAATTATTTGGTTTTCTATCATTTTAGACACCACTACACTGATAAAATTTCAATTATATTCTGATGGAAAACCTGAAATTTTACATTCACATTAAGCCTTAATATTATTAGTAATATTGATATTAAACCTTAATATATACATAAATAGGCACTGACAAGAACAATTTGTTGTCTTTATTATTTTTTGTTTGTTTTTTGAGGTAGAGTCTTACTCTAGCCCAACCTAACCTGTAATTCACTCTGTATCCCCCAGGCCTGCCTCCAACTTCTGGCAATCCTCCTACCTCTGCCTCTACAGTGCTGAAATTAAAGGCATGTACCACATCAGGAAAAAACAACTTTTTGTTACTGTCGTTTTGAGGCAAGGTCTCACTCTAGACCAGGATGACCTGGAATTTGCTCTGTAGCCCAGGCTGGCCTCAAACTTAGTGATCCTGTTACCTTACCTTCCCAGGTGGTAGCATTAAAGATGTATACCACCAAGCCCAACTAAGAAAAACTGTTGAAAAGTACTCTAACAGCATAGGCTAAAGTAATCCCAAGAACTGTAAGTGAAATTACATAAAAAAGCTCACAAATGGAGAGATGACTCAGTAGTTAAGGCACTATGTGGCAAGGTCCAGGTTCAATTCCCAGTACCACAGATGCACAAAGTGGTGCATGTATCTAGAGTTCATTTGGAGTGGAAGGAGGCTTTGGCATACCTCTCTCTCTTTTCTCTCTTTCTCACCCTGTTTGCTTGCAATAAAAAAATAAATAATTTTTTTTAAAAGCCCATGCACAGAAAATTAATCATCACAGAGAAAAGAGACTAATGAATGGGGGAAAAAAAAAAACTACTGCCACCTACATATATATATCCAAGAAAGGATCAATGTATATTTCATATACATTAAGAACTAAAAAGTTAAATACCAAAACATCTCATAAAATCAATAAACGGGCTAGTGAGCTGAACAATTCTCAAAGGAACAAAGAAAAAAAAAACAGGCTAATAAATCTTAAAAAGTGCTCAGCACCTTCAGCAATCAGGAAAATGCAAATTAAAACATTCCACCTCATCCCAATGAGAATGACTAACATCAAGAAAACAAATGAGGGCTGGAGAGATGGCTTAGCGGTTAAGCGCTTGCCTGTGAAGCATAAGGACCTCGGTTCGAGGCTCGGTTCCCCAGGTCCCACGTTAGCCAGATGCACAAGAGGGCGCACGCGTCTGGAGTTCGTTTGCAGTGGCTGGAGGCCCTGGCGCGCCCATTCTCTCTCCCTCCATCTGTCTTTCTCTCTATGTCTGTCACTCTCAAATAAATAAATTAAAAAAATGAACAAAAAAAAAATGAAAAAAAAAGAAAACAAATGAGGGCTGGAGAGATGGCTTAGCGGTTAAGCGCTTGCCTGTGAAGCCTAAGAACCCCGGTTCGAGGCTCGATTCCCCAGGTCCCATGTTAGCCAGATGCACAAGGGGGCGCACGCGTCTGGAGTTCGTTTGCAGAGGCTGTAAGCCCTGGGCGCCCATTCTCTCTCTCTCCCTCTATCTGTCTTTCTCTCTGTGTCTGTCGCTCTCAAATAAATAAATAAATTAAAAAAAAAAAAAAGAAATGACCACAGGCATGGCGGTTCAAACTACCCAAATACAAAGGAGGTGGAGGCAGGGGAATCAGAAATTCAAGGTCTCCTCAACTAGATAGTAATAGAGAAGCCAGCTGTCTCAGGAGAAAATAATTTTTTTTTTTGCAGGGGGGGGGGTTTGAGGTTGTGTCTCACTCTACCTAGGCTGACCTGGAATTCATTATGTAGTCTCAGGTGGCCTCGAACTCATGGCAATCCTCCTACCTCTGCCTCCCGAGTGCTGGGATTAAAGGCGTGCACCACCATACCCGGCTCAAGAGAAAAAAATTTTATAAGATAACAAATAAATAAAATGATCATTATATACTGCTTGGGGGAGCATAAACTGATACATCTACTATGAAAGTCAGTGTGGCTGAGGAGATGGCTCAGTGGTTAAAGGGACTTATTTGTAAAGCCTACTGGTCCAGGCTCAATTAGCCAGTGCCTACCTAAACCCAGTACATAAAGTTGTGTATCATCTAGAGTTTGTTTGCAATGGCAAGAGTCCCTGGTGCACCCATTCTCAGTCACTCTATGTCTGTTCGCAAATAACTAAAATAAAATTTTTAAAACTACCATTATGACCCACTCCTAAGTGTATGTGCGTGTCATACCATAGAGATACATGCACATCCAGAATTATGCTGCACTATTTACAACAGCTAAAAAGTGGAACCTGCCTACACGTGCATGAAGAGATAGATGAAAGAAAATGTTAAGCTGGGTGTGGTGGTGGTGCATGCCTTTAATCGCAGCACTCAGCACTTGGGAGGCAGAGGTAGGAGGATCACGGTGAATTCAAGGCTACCCTGAGACGACATAGTGAATTCCAGGTCAGCCTGAGTTACCTACCTCAAAACCCAGAAAAAAAAAAAAAGAGTGGTACATACACACAAATTTTTTCATAAGGAAAAATGAACTGATGGCATTTTTCAGGAAAGTGAATGAAACTGGACGTTCATTATGTTAAGTTAAATAAGCTGAACACAAAATGCCCAATATTTTCTATATCCTCTTATAAGCAGAATCTCAATCTATATTTACATGTGTTTGTGTATGTATGTATGTATACGTGTGTGTGTGTGTGTGTATCATGAAGTAGAAAGGGAATCATTAGAGGGGAGAAATCATAGGAGAGAGGGAAGAGAAGACAGTATTATGGAATACATGTGACCCAAAAGCAGAAGAGAAGACTACTGGGGGTAGAAAGGCATCCAGCAAGAGGGAGGCACAAGGATGCACATGTGAATGGAGCAGGAATGAATAAAACAAATATAATACACAGTCATAAAAATGCCATCAATGAAAGCAAAACTTGGTCTGCTAATTCATTGAATTTATATTTTTATTTATTTGCAAACAGAGAGGTAGAGAAGAGAGTCAGAAAGAATGGACACACCAGGGACTCTAGCCACTGCAAACGAAGTCCAGATGTATGCATTACTTTGTGCATCTAGCTTTATGTGGGTGTCGGAGAATGAAACCCAGGTTGTTAGGCTTTGCAGGCAAGTGACTTACCTGCTAAGATCTCTCTCCAGTACTTGGTATACTTGGTATGCCAATTCAAGACACTAATTTAAAAAAAAAGAAAAAGAAAAAAGCAGGGCTGGAGAGATGGATTAGAGTTTGTTTGCAATGGTTAGAGGCCCTGACATGTTCATTCTCTATCTGCCTCCTTTTTTTCTCTCACTCTTTCTCTCAAATAAATATATAAAATATTTAACTTTTATAATGAAAAACCATGTGCCAGGTGGTGCAAATACATCTACATGCAATTATGAAAGCTATTGCTTCTTTTTCTTCTCTAGCCAAAATGAACAATATTTACCTTGAAATGTGTATGTTTTTCCTGAGTTGGTCAGCCCGTAAGTAAAGATTAGCCGACTCTGTCCTTTCAAGAGGTCTTTTACTGGTTGCATAATGCAGCCCTGGAAGAATTCTTTCTGTGAAGTTTCTGGTCCAAAGACCTAAGAAAAGGTATTTAAGGCAAGTTTATTCAAAAAGTTCAAGGGAATAATCACAATGGTTCTACTCTCTCATGTTTCAAAACTTTTAAACATTGATTTTAATAGATATATTCTTTTAAAAAGTATTATAACTACACTATAAAAAGAACAGTTAACTATTATCAAGTAAGTTTTCAAAATAGAAACCTCCTCTTTGCAACCAACTAATTTTTCATGAGTTTTAGAATTTTTGTTTGTTTTTCAAGGTAGGGTCTTGCTCTAGCCCAAGCTGACAGAATTTACTATGCAGACTCAGGCCGGCCCCAAACTCAGAGCAATCCTCCTACCTTAGCCTCTCAAATGCTAGGATAAAAGGCATGCACCACCACACCCAACTCTTTCATGAGTTTTATTTATTTATTTATTTAGAGAGATACAGAAATAGGCAGGTAGAAGGATGGAGAAAGAATAGGCATACCAGGGCCTCCAGCCAGAGCATACAAACTCTAGATGCATGTGCCCCCTTGTGCACGTGGCTTACATGAGTCCTGGGGAGTCAAATTTGGCTCCTTTGGCTTTTCAGGCAAGCGCTAAACTGCAAAGCCATCTCTCCAGACCAATTTTTATTTATTTATTTTTTTTTTTGGTTTTTCGAGGTAGGGTCTCTGGCTCAGGCTGACCTGGAATTCACTATGTAGTCTCAGGGTGGCCTCGAACTCTCGGAGATCCTCCTACCTCTGCCTCCCAAGTGCTAGGATTAAAGGCATGCGCCACCACGCCCAGCCAGACCAATTTTTTATTTTATATTTACTTATTTATTTGAGAGAGAGAGAGATACAGAAATAGGCAGGTAGAAAGAGAAACAGGAATAGGTAGGTAGAGAGAGAGAAAATTTCATGAATTTTAAAAAGAGTATTTCACAGGCTAGAGAGATGGCTTAGTGGTTAAGGCACTTGCCTGAGAAGTGTAAGGATCCATGTTCTACTCTCTAGATCCCACGTTAGCCAGATGCAGAGGTGAGGCAGATGCAAAGTCACACATACCCACTAAGTAGCACAAGCATCTGGAGTTCAATTTCAGTGGCTATGGTGCTGGTGTGCCAATTCTCTCTCTCTCTCTCTCTACAACTAAAAATATTTTTAAAAGAGTATTTCTTTAAATAAAAAAGAACAATATGGTGATTTACTCACTTCCAATTATGTATTTACAGACCTGAAATATGAGTCGTCTTAGCCTTAGAAAAAAAAACACCAGCATCAAGGGACTAAAGTAACCACAAGCACAAAACATACACTTTGTTTTATAATACCTTAGTCTAAGCCAAGTCTCACTTTGCTCAAAAACAGGAGGGGAGAAGCTTCAATGTACCTCAAGGGTAGAGCACATGCTTGACATGTGCCAGGCCCTATATTCAATCCCCTACATGCCCCCTCTTCCCATCCCCACCCCCACACATTTTCCAGGGTACTTACTTTAGAAAAGCTGAATTTCTGTGCCATCTGCCCAGAGCTTTTCTCACTTAACCGGCCAAGTACACTCTGAGGATCTTTTAGCACGACGGTCTGTGAATCCAGGACATGCACACAGCCCTAGAAAACAACCACAATAAACAAGAACAATGAGATGTTGCCGATTTAATGAAAGCAAAATATTAAAACCTAATTAAATTCAACACAAACCTCAGATGCATGTTCTTTTTCTGACTGTGTGAATGGTCTTATCCGAAGACAAACTTGAAGATAATCTTTAGATCCCAAACTGTTTGCCTAAAGGAGAAAAACAGCTGTTTTTAAAATACAGAATATGGGGTTGGGAAGATTGCTCCAATGGTTAAAGATGCTTGACTGCAAAGCCTGTTAGCCCTGGGTCAATTCCTTAGTATCCACATAAAGCCAGATGCACAATGTGACTCGTGTCACAAGTTTGTTTGCAGCAGCAAAAGGCACTGGCATACCCACACTCTCCTCTCTCTAAAATAAGGAAACTTTTTTTTAGCTTTGTTCTTGAGATAGCTCCTCAGATTACCTCAGCCTCCCAAGTACTGGGATTACAGTTCTGCACCACTACACTCACTTTATTTTATATAGTAAAAGAAAGATTTGCTAGGTATAGGGGTGAACACCTGTAATCCCAGCATTTGGGAGGCACAGATAGGAGGATCACTCTGAGTTCCAGGCCAGCATAGAACTAGAGTGAGATTCAGGTCAGCCTGGACTAAAGTGAAGACCCCACCTCCAAAGAAAAATATAAAACAAAAAACACAACAACAAAAATCAAATATATCATATATGCACACAAACATATAAATCGCAAAAGACTCAATCTCTTCTACCTCCTATATTTCTGTCAAGTTTATTAAAACTTGCTCTCCAAAGAGTAATCTTTATAAATAATATAATTATCCATACTTTGGATCATTAGAAAATAGAATTCTAGACTAATTTAACAGCAATGAAAATAAACCAATCAAAAAAGACAGGCATAACCCTTCTATACTGCTGGTGGGAATGCAATCTGGTCCAGCCATTGTGGAAATCAGTGTGGAGGTTCCTAAAACAGCTAATGATTGATCTACCATATGACCCAGCTATCGCACTCCTAGGCATATATCCAAAGGACTCATCTCCTTTCCTTAGAAGTACGTGCTCAACCATGTTTATTGCTGCTCAATTTATAATAGCTGGGAAATGGAACCAGTCTAGATGTCCCTCAACAGATGAATGGATAATGAAGATGTGGCACATTTATACAATGAAGTTCTACTCAGCGGTAAAGAAAAATGAAGTTATGGAATTTGCAGAAAAATGGATGGATCTGGAAAGGATTATACTAAGTGAGGTAACCCAAGCCCAGAAAGCCAAGTGCCACATGTTCTCCCTCAGATGTGGATCCTAGCTACAGATGATTGGGCTTCTGTGTGAGAAGGAAAATACTTAGTAGCAGAGGCCAGTAAGTTAAAAAGGAGATATAAAGGAAAGAGAAAGGAAGGGAGGAGGGTACTTAATAGGTTGATATTGTATATATATAAGTACAATGATTGAGATGGAGAGGTAATATGATGGAGAATGGAATTTCAAAGGGAAAAGTGGGGGGCGGGAAATTACTGTGGGATATTTTTTTATAATCATGGAAAATGTTAATAAAAATTAAAAAAAAAAAAAAAAGACAGGCATGTTAGCCTGGGCTAGAGGCAGATTCTACCCTCGAAAAACCAAAAAAAAAAAAAAAGGATGGGCGTAGTTGTGCAAAACCAATCAAAATAATCCAAATGCTAGATTCCATCATGCATTCTGAGATTGTTTTTAACTCTGTGACTCTTGCTTTTCTTCAGGAAAAAAAAAATGAGCTTACCTTTTTCTCATTTTTAAAAGTAATTTTTTTTTAATTTTTATTGATTTATTTGAGAGCAACAGACACAGAGAGAAAGACAGATAGAGGGAGAGAGAGAATGGGCGCGCCAGGGCTTCCAGCCTCTGCAAACGAACTCCAGACGCGTGCACCCCCTTGTGCATCTGGCTAACGTGGGACCTGGGGAACCGAGCTTCGAACCGGGGTCCTTAGGCTTCATAGGCAAGCGCTTAACCGCTAAGCCATCTCTCCAGCCCTAAAAGTAATTTTTTAAAATATTTCTGCTTATGTGCAAACAGAGAAAGAGAAAAAACAGGTGCACTAGGGTTGTTTGCCACTGCAAATGAACTCCAGATGATTTTGCCATCTTGGTACATATGGCTTTATGTGTGTACTGAGAAACTGAACCAAGGCAGACAGGGTTTGCAAGTACGCACCTATAACCACAGAGCCATCTCTCCAGCTCCCAAAAATTGATTTTTAAAAACAACACTATGCACAAGTCTCAAAAATTCTCACAAACAAGCAATAAATCATAAAAAACAAAAATAAGGGCTGGAGAGATGACTTAATAGTTAAGGCACGTGCCTGCAAAGCCAAAGGACCCAGGTTCAATTCCCCAGGACCCATGTAAGCCATATGCACAAGGTGGTACATGTGTCTGGAGTTCATTCCCAGTGGCTAAAAGCCCTGACACACCCATTCCCCCCCAATAAATAAAAAGTTAAATTAAAAGATCATTAAAAATAATTAAATTAGGGCTGGAGAGATGGCTTAGCGGTTAAGTGCTTGCCTGTGAAGCCTAAGGACCCAGGTTCGAGGTTCGGTTCCCCAGGACCCACGTTAGCCAGATGCACAAAGGGGCGCACGCATCTGGAGTTCGTTTGCAGTGGCTGGATGCCCTGGCACGCCCATTCTCTCTCTCTCTCTCTCTCTGCCTCTTTCTCTCTCTGTCTGTCGCTCTCAAATAAATAAACAAAAAAATTTAAAAAAAAATAAAAAAAATAATTAAAAATAAAATAAAAAGATTTCAGGCTGGGAAATAGCTCAGCAGTTAAAGGAGCATGCTTGCAAAGCCCGTCAGCCTATGTTTGATTCCCCAGTACCCACATAAACCCAAATGCACAACATGGAAAATAGCTCTAAAATTTGTTTCCAGTGGCAAGAGGCCCTGGTGCACTCATACTTTCTCTAAATAACTGAATGAATCAATGAAGGAAAATATTTTCAAGCCAGGAGTGGTGGTGCACACCTTTAAACCCAGCACACAGGAGGCAGAGGTAGGAGGATCACTGTGAGTTCAAGACCACCCTGAGACCACATGGTTAATTCCAGGTCAGCCTGGACCAGAGACCCTACCTCGAAAATCCAAAAAAATAGAAAATATTTTTTCAATCCCAGCACTCAGAAGGCTGAGGTAGGAGGAACACTGGGAATAGAGATGAGTTGGAGAATAGTTGAGTTGTAGGTCAGCCTGGGCTAGAGTGAGACACCACCATAAAAAAAAAAAAAAAATACACACATACACATATATACACACACAAATTTTTAGAAGGATGTAAAGATACATACACTAAAATCTTTAGAATATTGCTGAGAGAAATTAAAGGGGACCAAATTACATTCATCTTGTTTGGTGGACTCCATACTGGTAACTGGATGTTTTTCAAAAGTGATACACAGACTGAATGCAAAGCTAATCAAGTTTTGTTATTCCCCAGAAAGTTTTTATGAAAAAATTCAGTAATTTGTCAATTTTCAAATTCACATAGGAAGATAAAGTATACTAAACAGTCAAACAAATTTGAAAAAGAAACTCACAGACAACCACCTCATCTTGAGATTTATTTGAATCTTTTAGTTAGTTTAGTACAGCCAGAAAGATCCACATAACTTGGAAATAATAAAGGTTCAGTTCCAAAACACCACAGTAAAGCAGATATCAAAATTAAACAAGTCACACACATACACTTTAGTGTAACAAAGAATGAAATTTTGAATGTTTTTCACTTATTTTTTTTTTCCAGGTAGCTACCAGATTAGGGCATGGATACATTTAAGATTGGACCTGTTATTTTCAACAAAAGTGTTACATATTTCTTTAGACCCAGGGTCCCATTGAAAAGTTACTGAGATACAAGTTTGTCTTAAACCTAGTTTCAATGATGTGTACGTATTTCCCTTCAATCATGCTAGTCAACGTAATGCTTCTCTTATACTGCACTTACCTCTGGGTTTGAAGCAACTAAGGAAAATTCATGAGAGAGATCAAGCTTAATGCCATCAAAATTTATTTCTGAAGGCCTTGCAACTGGATCAGCACTAAAAACGTAAGATGGTCTAGGCACTCCATCTTGATTCAAATTAGATTCCATTCTGCAATAAGAGAAGTAGCTTCTTTAGTCACCTAGTAAGTCAGCATGGAAGTCCCCAGGGTAAACTCTACATTTCAGGGGACTGAGCCCTGAAATATAACTCAGTTGGTACAACATATTTCTAGCCTGCACAAAGTCCTGGGTTTGATCCCCAGCACCATATGAACTGGGTATGGTGATATAAGCACCTATAATCCCAGCACTCAGAAGGTAGATGCAGGAGGACTAGAAGCTTTGGACCATTCTCAGCTATATAGGGAGTTTAAGGCCAGATTGGCTGAAGCTCCAGTCTCAAAAAAAAAAAAAAAAAAAAACATCAAAAGGGCTGGAGAGATGGCTCAGTGGTTAAGGCACATGCCTTCAAAGCCTAATGACCCTGATTCAATTCCACAGTACCCAAGTAAAGCCCAATGCACAAAATGGCACATGCATCTGGAGTTCATTTGCAGCAGTTGGAGGCCCTGGTGTGCCCATTCTCTCTCCCTTTCTCTCTCTCCTTGCAAATAAATAAGTAAAAATATTTAAGAATCAATAGAATCTACAGTCCAGCCAACTACTTACTCCCACCCTCGACAACTAGACTTCAGAGAAGCAAAGCATTAGACTGCTTAATTATACCACAACGGCCTATGGAAAAGAAAAGACTAAGCTTCTAGGCATGGTGGTGCACAACTTTAATCCCAGCAGTCAGAAAAGATAGGAAGACCATGAGGAGTTTGTGACCAACCTGAAACTAGAGTGAGTTCCAAGTCAACTAAAAAAAAAGAAAAAAAAGGAAAAAGAAAAAAGAAAGAAAGGAGACTAAAGTATATTTACAGATTCTGAATTTAATAGTATTGTATATAGCCTACTACTATTCATATGACCAAAGGCAATCAGTAAAGAAAGACAATATAGCTGGTGTGGTGGGGCACAAGGAGACAGAGGTAAGAGGATTACTGTGAGCTGGAGGCCAGTCTAGGACTACAGAGTGAGTCCCAAGTCCGCCCAGGTAGAGTAAGACCCTACCTCAGGAAAAAAAAAAAAAAAAAGGAAGCGCTGGAGAGATGGCTTAGGATGTAAGGAGCTTGCCTGCAAAGTCTAAGTAGCCAGGTTCAATTCCCCCAATACCCACATAAAGCCAGATGCACAAAGTGGCATACGGGTCTGGAGTTCATTTGCAGTGGCTTGGAGGCCCTGACATGCCATTCTCTATCTGCCTCTCTCACTGTCTCTCTCATAAACACTTCTAAAAAATAAAATACAGGGGCTGGAGAGATGGCTTAGCGGTTAAGCGCTTGCCTGTGAAGCCTAAGAATCCCGGTTCAAGGCTTGATTCCCCAGGTCCCACGTTAGCCAGATGCACAAGAGGGTGCAAGCGTCTGGAGTTCGTTTGCAGTGGCCGGAGGCCCTGGCACGCCCATTCTCTCTCATCTCTCCCTATCTGCCTCTTTCTCTCTCTGTCACTAGCAAATAAATAAAAATAAACAAAAAATTTAAAAAAAATAAAATAAAATACAAAATGTTCACTGACTTATATCTCAGAAATCAAATACCAAAGAAATTAAGCAGTAAGCTATGACCCTGTGTTATTTTCATTACTCGAAAATAAATAATTAAATTAAAATAAATAGATCAGTACTTGACACATCACAGATCTTAAACTGAATATGAAATAACGTATCACTAAACTATAACTGGATTAAACGATAAATCACTAAAAGGTAAACTTAAGGGTAACCTAACTAAAAAACATATATTTGGTAGGACTCTACCACAGTGGGGGGAGGGAAAAAAAGCCTCCTGTTTTGTTTTTTTTTTTTTTTGGGTTTTTCGAGGTAGGGTCTCACTCTGGTCCAGGCTGACCTGGAATGAACTCTGTAGTCTCGGGGTGGCCTTGAACTCATGGCAATCCTCCTACCTCTGCCTCCCGAGTGCTGGGATTAAAGGCGTGCGCCACCACGCCCGGCCCTCCTGTGCTTTTTTTTTTTAATTTTTTATTTATTTATTTATTTATTTGAGAGCGGCAGACACAGAGAGAAAGACAGATAGAGGGAGAGAGAGAGAATGGGCGCGCCAGGGCTTCCAGCCTCTGCAAACGAACTCCAGACGCGTGCGCCCCTTGTGCATCTGGCTAACGTGGGACCTGGGGAACCGAGCCTCGAACCAGGGTCCTTAGGCTTCACAGGCAAGCACTTAACCGCTAAGCCATCTCTCCAGCCCCCTCCTGTGCTTTTTGATAAGAGTCTAAAACATCTGACTCTGTGATTCATAAATTAGGGCTTACTGGCTGGAGAATAGTTGGCATGCACCCACTTTTGTTTAATTCTTCAAAAGATGGGTCATTAACCCAAAAGAACGACACTCCTAAGACAACTAAGGCACCCAAGTGAAATAGGGAACTCCTCCGTTTGATGCATAAGCAGAGTTTGGCCACTCAGGGCCAGCAAGGCTGACGCCACCCTGGGATCCGCCCAGAAAGAGACCTTGTCACCTGCCCAACAAGCTGCTCAGCGAAGCTCTCAGGGAGCTAGGTGTGTGCAGCCGGGTCCTCGGCCGCAGAAACCAGCACCGAGATACAAACGTGAACGGCGGCAAACGGTCCTGCGAACAGCGAGCCGGCAGTGGCCGCGACCACCTCACCCTTCACGGGTCTTCACGAGACATAAAGGCGGTCTTCTGACCTGAAGGTTATGAGCGCCTTGGGATCTAGAGTGCATCTCCTTAGCAGAGGACGCAACTGAGCGAGAGAGTTTAAAATCAACTGCCTGGCGTCGCTCGGCTATCCAGGTACGGCTGCTCCCTCCCTCCCAGTTCCTGGCTTAGGGGCGTCCCCAACCCCGACAGAAAACGGCGCCGTCGCAAGGACCCGTCAGCTCCTCACCTGCAACATGGCCCGGCTCCGGACCCGACAGCAGAACGCAGGCGTCTTCGTTTTCAAATTCAAACAATGGCGGCCGGAACGCCGCACGGGACGCTGGGAGTGGGCGGAGCTTCCGGAGCGCTCTGGGAACGCGGCGGGCGCCAGCTTCCGGCTGAAGTTTTCAAACCTGGGGGCGGGACTCGGCGCCGCGCGCGACCAATAGGGAGCGGCGGGCTGGAGGGCGGCGTGGCGGCGAGCGGCTAGCTGTGCCGCGGACTCCTCGTGGCGGCGAGAGGTGTGTCCTTGGGCTCGCTGGAGCGCAGGTCTCGGGTTTCGTGCTTAAGAACGGCGGGCTTGTCGCGGGGTTCTGTCCCTCGGGGTCACTTCCCCATCTGTAGCCGACAGCGGCCCTTGGAGGAAGCAGGTGTGCCCTCAGAATATACCGTCATGGGCATGTTGGCTTCCTCATCTTTTCCTGGTTTTCCGAGAGTATAAAGCAGCGTCGGCTGCAAGGAGATGTGCTGTGTTCGGTGCCGGCGCGTCCTCCTCTGCGGCTGCTCGAGAACGCTGGCTGGAGTGCGACGCTGGCGCTGTGACAGGCGCTGACGACCCTGTGCTCTCCGCTGTATTTTGTTTAAAGAAACAGAACGGGGGCTGGAGGAATGGTTTAGTGGCTAATGCGCTTGCTTGCAAAGCCTAAGGACCCAGGTTCGATTCCCCAGGGCCCACGTAAGCCAGATGAACAAGGTGGTGCTTGCGTCTGCAGCGACTGGAGGCCCTGATGCAACCATGATCTCTCTCCCTGATCTTTCTGTCAAAAAAATAAAATACGTTAAAAAAAAAAAAAAGGAACATGCCGGTAATCCCAGCACTGGGGAGGCAGAGGTAGGAAGGAGGATCGCAGTGAGTTTGAGACCACATAGTGAATTCCAGGTCAGCCTGGACTAGAGTGAGACCTACCTCGGGGAAAAAAAAAAAAAAAGAAAAAAGAAACAGAATTGCAGGCAAATTTAGCGGTTACCTTATACCACGAATACTACAAAGATTATAAAGTGGATTGTCTCAGCTGGTCTTGAGAACGACCCTTTTAAGGTAGATATTGTGATCGTCCCATTTTATGAATTTTCAGTTCACACACTTAAAGTAGTAATCACAAAGCAAAATGGAGCCTCCATTTAGATTCAGCTGAAGAATTTCATGACCCTTGCTTCTACTTACAGTCTTATTTTCAGCTGTTTTACTAGATTAGAAGCATTTTTTTGAACACTTCCCAGATGAGGTCTTACTTCCCTTATGCTTGTATTTACATCCCTCATCAACTATCCTCTCTCCTTCACTGACTTCACTGTCTCACTCAATTTGTCTTCCCTTCCCCATAAAATAATCAAATTGAGTCTGGCATGGTGGTGCACGCCTTTAATCCCAGCATTGGGGAGGTGGAGGTAGGAGGATCACCATGAGTTCGAGACCACCCTGAGACTACATAGTGAATTCCAGGTCAGCCAGAGCTACAGTGAGAGCCCACCTTGGAAAACCAAAAAATAAAATAAATAATAATCATTATCATCCTCAAATTAGAGGCGAACCAGTTTGGAGTATAAAATAAAGATCAGAAGAGGAAATGAACAAAGAAATGTATATATGAAGCCCAGCCTGGTAGCACACGCCTTTAATCCCAGCATTCGAGAGGCAGGGGTAAGAGGATCACCAGGAGTTCAAGGCCACCCTGAGACTACATAGTAAATTTCAAGTCAGCCTGGGCTAGAGTGAACCCCTACCTCGAAAAACAAAAAAGAAAAAGAAATGTAGATGTGAAAGGGTTAAAAATAGAAGAGAAACTTTTTTTCTTTCCTGGCTGGAACTTGCATCTAGTGTGTGTGGCATTTGGTGGGGAGGAGGAATGCACCTGTCTGGGCAGGTGGGATGCCCCTTGTGCACGTGTATGGAGGCCAGGGACGGCCCTTGATAGCCCCCTCTGTCACTCTTGCTCATTATTTGCCTGAGCCAGTGATTCAGTGAACCTGGAACTCCCAAGTTTCTCAGTTAAACTGGCTAACAGTGGAATCTTCCTGTCTCTCCTCACCTGTTCAGTGCTTAATTTACAAGCATGACTGGCTTTTTATATGGGTGCTGGGAATTAAACTCCGCCCTCTTACCTGCTGAGCTATCTCTCCCCCTACATCTTTTTTTGTTTGTTTGTTTGTTTGTTTTTTGGTTTTTCGAGGGAGGGTCTCACTCTGGTTCAGGCTGACCTGGAATTAGCTCTGTCATCTCAGGGTGGCCTTGAACTCATGGCAATCCTCCTACCTCTGCCTCCCGAGTGCTGGGATTAAAGGCGTGCGCCACCACGCCCGGCTTGTTTGTTTTGTTTTTGTTTTTTGAGGTAGGGTCTCGCTGTAGCTCAGGCTGACCTGGAATTCACTATGTAGTCTAACGGTGGCCTTGAACTCACCGCGATCCTCTTACCTCTGCCTTCGGAGTGCTGGGATTGAAGGCGTGCACCACCATGTCCGGCACACCTTTTTTTTTTTTTTAAATAATATTGTGATTTTTGTGATATTTATTTGCAAGGAGAGAGGGAATGGGCATGCCAAGGCCTCCTGCCACTGCAAATGAACTCCAGATGTGTATGCCTGTGCATCTGGCTTTATGGAATTGAACTCTGGCTGTCAGGCTTTGCAAGCAAGTGCCTTAGACTACTGAGCCATCTCTCCAACTTCCCCTCACACACATACACACATTTTTTGAAGGCTAGATCTTTCTGTGTAGCCCAGGATGGCCTATAACTCCAAATTTTCCTGCATTTGCCTTTAATGGGCTTTATGTTGTTATCATTCCATTTTCAGATAAGTCTATCCTTTGATCTGCTTTCTTTCAAACTTCATAGTGTCTTCTTGCTTCTTAAAGTTATTGCAAATTTCCAGCACTTGTCAGGTGCTACAGAATGAGTTCTAAGTCAACCTGGACTGGGGTAAGACCCTGCCTCAAAAAAATAAAATAAAATAATGAATAAAAACCACTTAAAAAGAGAGAGAGCTCAGACACGTTCCAGAAAACTGTACTTAGGAAAATTACAGAAAGCTAAACAAGAATTCATCCACATACTGGAAGGGTGGCACATCCCTCACGGGCAGAAGCTTCAGAGGTTGAGACCCTTCCAGGCCCCAGACCTCAACCCATGTATCTCCTCATCTTACTGTTTATTTTTATCCTTATAATACATTAATAAGTGTAAGTAAAATTCAGTTGTCGACTACCACAATAAAATAAATATATAGTAAAGGCAGTCACAAATTTTTCAGATTCTCAGCTCATAAAATGTTGCATTATGTTATGTAAAAAAAGTAAATTCCTTGCTGACTATGGTAGAACATACCTATAACTTCAGCACTGGGGAGGTAAAAGCAGGATAATTAGAAGTTTGGGGACCAGCCTGGCCTGCATAGCAAGAGAAGAACAACCTGGGCTACATGAGACCCTATATCAAAAATTTTAAAGTCTCACTTGGGAGCCAGAGGTAGGAGGATCGCTGTGAGTTCAAAGCCACCCTGAGACTACAGAGTGTATTCCAGGTCAGCCTGGGCTAGAATGAAACCCTACTTTGGAAAAAAAATAAAGTCTGAGGCTACAGCACAGTAGCAGAATGGTTGCGTAGCATGTTTGAAGCCCTAGTTCAATCCTCAATACATATACACCTTACTTTTTTTTTTTTAATTTTTTATTTATTTATTTGAGAGCGACAGACAGAGAAAGACAGATAGAGGGAGAGAGAGAATGGGCGCGCCAGGGCTTCCAGCCTCTGTAAACGAACTCCAGACGCATGCGCCCCCTTGTGCATCTGGCTAACGTGGGACCTGGGGAACCGAGCCTCGAACCGGGGTCCTTAGGCTTCACAGGCAAGCGCTTAACTGCTAAGCCATCTCTCCAGCCCTACACCTTACTTTTAAAAATGGCTTGTTGCTTAAAAATATTAACAATTTCCCTTGCCTTTGGAAAGCCATAATGTTTTTGCTGGTAGAGGGTTTTGCTTCAATGTTCATGGCTGCTAGGTAGCCAGGGTGGTGGTTGCTGAGTCGAGTAGCTGTAATAATCTCTTAAAATAAGACAATAAAGTTTGCCGTGTTGATTTTCACATCCTTTCACAAAAGGTTTCTTTGTTGAATGAAGCACTTTCAATAGCACTTTACTGTACATAGTGGTACTTCTATAAAAACTAGGGTCAGGTTACCCGATCCCTGACACTGCTCTGTATTAGAACGGCAAAATCAGCCTGCACTCCCAGTGTAAAGTCACCAGCTTCAATAGCCCTAAACTAGAGTCAGCTGTGCTTAGAATGATTGAGGCCAGGCATTGACTTCTTTGTAGCAATGAAAAGTCCCCGAAGCAGAAGGCTATTTTGTGCACATTGAGAATCTCTTGTTAGTAAACAGCCACCTCCATCAGTGACCCTGACCACATCCAGATCATCTGCAGCAGCTTCTACGGGCACTGTTATGCAGTGGAGTTGGTATCCCTGCTTAGCCTCATGGGCCACCCTTTGCTAGCATCAAGCTGGTTTTTTTTTTTTTGTAATTATTTTTGTTTATTTTTATTTATTTATTTGAGAGTGACAGAGAGAGAAAGAGGCAGAGAGAGAGAGAATGGACGCACCAGGGCCTCCAGCCACTGCAGATGAACTCCAGATGCCTGCACCCCCTGTGCATCTGGCTAACGTGGGTCCTGGGGAATTAAGCCTTGAGCCGGGGTCCTCAGGCTTCACAGGCAAGCACTTGACCACTAAGCCATCTCTCCAGCCCTCAAACAGCTTTATTAACAATATGAGGAAAGTTTTAGTGGTCTGGGAAGAACATCAAACTAGCCATACATTCTCTAAAATTGAAGCCTAATCTTAGGAAGCCAAAGCTTAAGTTATTTAAAGACTTAGAGGTGATGACACCATAAAAGAACAGCTTGAGGGCTGGAGAGATGGCTTAGTGGTTAAGCCCTTGCCTGTGAAGCCTAAGGATCCCGGTTCAAGGCTTAATAACCCAGGACCCACATTAGCCAGATGCACAAGGGGGCACACGTCTGGAGTTCGTTTGCACTGACTAGAAGCCCTGGCGCGCCATTCTCTCTCTCCCTCCCTCTCCCTCCCCCCCCTCCCTCTCCCTCTTCTTCTCTCTCTCCCTCTTTCTCTGTCTGTCACTCTCAAATAAATAAATAAATTTTTAAAAAATAAAGCTGTTTGACTTTATCATTTGTGAGCTCACTACATAGCTGACAGTAGCTTCAAACTCCCCATCCCCTATCTCAGTCCCCCAAGTACTGGGATGACAGGTATGTGCCACCACACCTAGGTAGAGTAGCACTTTTTGTGGGCTTTTTTTTTTTTTCTAAGGTAGGGTCTCACTCTAGCTCTGGCTGACCTTGAAGTCAGAGTGATTCTCCTACCTCTGCCTCCCAAATATTGGGATTAAATGCATGAGCCACCACTCCCAGCTAAAGTAGCACTTTTTTTTTTTTTCAATAACTTTTCCTTTGCCAGCACAAGTTGGCTGTTTGGTAGAAGAGGCCTAGCTTTGAGCCTATCCTGGTTTTTTAGAAAAAAACATTGTATCATTCACTTGCAAGCAGAGAGAGATACAGATAGATGGAGAGAGAGAGAGAATGGGTATGCCAGGGCGTCTAGCCACTGCCAACTAATTCCAGGTACATGTGCCACCCTATGTGTCTGGCTTTAAGTGGCCACTGGAAAATCAAACCCAGGCTGTCAGACTGCAGGCACTTTAACCACCACGCTACCTGTCCACCCCCATATCTTAGATTTTAACATGATTTCCTCGCTAAACTTAATCATGTCTACCTTTTGATTTATAGTGAAAGATGTTCAATCTTTCCTTTCATATGAACACTTGAAGGCCATTGTAGAGTTATTAATCATCCTAATTTCAGAGAATAGCAGACTTGAGCAGAGGGAAACAACCAGTTAGTAGAGCAGTGAGAATTCACACGTGAATTGACTAAATTTGCCCTCTACATGGGTGAGACTTGTGGTGGCCGAGACAGTTGTAGTAATAGTAAGATCAAATATCAAAGATCACCGTAACAGATACAATGATGAGAGTTTAAGGCTGGGGACATTGCTCAGGTGGCAGAGTGCTGGCCTAGCAAGCACAAGGCCCTCAGTTTGATCCCTGATATGGAACATGTGCCTGTAATCCCATCATGCAGGAGGTGAAAGCAGAAAGATCAGAAGTTTAAGATCATCCTCCGATATGTGGGGGATTTGAGGCCAGCCTAGGGTGAGACTACCTCAAAGAAGAATTTTTAAAAATACCTTACACCGGGTGTGGTAATCCCAGCACTCAGGAGGCAGAGGTGGGAGAATCACCAAGAGTTTGAGGCCACCCTGAGACTACATAGTGAATTCCAGGTCAGCCTGGGCTAAAGTGAAACCCTGTTTTGCAGTAGTGGAAAGGTGGTATTGATAGACTTGTGTGACATAAGGTTGCTGCAAAACTGTAGAAAACACAATGTCAACAACAATAAAACCAGCCAGGTCAGCCTGAGTTAGAGCAAGACTCAGCCTCAAAAACAAAAAGCCCAGGGCTGGAGAGATGGCTTAGCAGTTAAGGCACTTGCCAGCAAAGCCAAAGGACCCATGTGAGCCAGATGCACAAGACAGCACATGCATCTGGAGTTCTTTTGCAGTGGCTGGAGGCCCTGGCATGCCCATTCTCTTTCTCTCTATTTGCCTCTTTCCCTCTCCCTCTTTCTCTCTCTCACTCTCAAATAATAAATAGAAAAATTTAGAACACCCAATATCTACTATGAAATGTACTGATGAAAAGCATAATAAAATAAGACATACTTGTAATTTTCTATGTATCAGATAATATTCTAAACAATTTATGCTCATTTTAATACTAACACTCTGTGATATCATTTATTATACTTAACTAGCAGAGAAAGAAACCAGGGAGCATAGCTGTTAAATACATCTACTTTGTAGTAATATTCAGGTGAAATCGGGTGACATTGTAAAGAGCTTACAAAACTACCTGCTGCTTATTTAATAATGACTTGCATAAGTTTGCTGACTTCACAAATAGTGGCGTTGGAATCTGTGTAGTGTGGCCCCAGAGTCTGGATAATTTACCATGTATTCTTCCACATTTCAAGTTTGAGTCCAGCACCTTTGGAAATCTAGTAAGAGTAGCCTGAGTGCAGGCTGGAGAGATGGCTCAGCAGTTAAAGGTGCTTGTTTGCAAAACCTGACAACCCAGGTTCGATTCCCCATTATCTACATAAAGCCATATGCACAAAGTGATTCATGCATCTGGAGTTCATATGTAGTATCTAGAGGCCCTGGTATTCTCATACTCACTCAGTCTTCTCTCTCTCTCAAATAAATAAATAGAGTATTTTTCAAAAGAATAGCCTGAGTGCTTAACTCCTAAAACAAAGCTACTCCCATTAGCAAGACTAATTTGATTTTCATTCCAAACATGAAGTACAAGGGTTTAAATAACAGGTTCAACAAAAAGTGTATAAAGTGTCCACTATGTGGCAGATACTTAGACTCTGAAGAAGCCTGTAAAGAAACCTTTCTCATGGAGGAGTTTCTAGAATAACCCCAAGCTGGGCAAGATGGCACATGCCTATAATCCCAGCCCTTAGGAGGGTAAAGTAGCAAGATTGCCATGCATTTGAAGTCAGCCTGTGCTACAGAATAAGTTGCAGGTCAGGTTGGACTAAAGTTAAAAGAAAATCCCTAATGCCTTAAAGCACCCATGGCCCATTACATATTAACCTCTCTCTCATGTGCACCTGGAATAATTCTATTCCTGCAGCATCTTGTGACAAGAATCACAATTTTTTTAATATTTTATAGAGAGCTTTAATGCATTGTTCCAAAATGAAGAGACAAATGCTGTGACAGAAGTGCACAGAGATAGGACTGGGAAGATGGCTCCGTGGATAAAGCACTGGTTTCACAAGTACAGGTATCTGACTTTGGATCCCCAGGCCCCAGTAATGAGCCACGAGGAGGGCTGGAGAGATAGCTCAGTGGCTAGAGGTGCTTTCTTGCAAAACCTTCCACCAGAGGTTTGATTCTCTAGTACCCATGTAAAGCCAGACACACCAAGTAGCTCATGTGTCAGGATTTTGTATGCAAGGGCAGGAGGCCCTGGCATGCCAATTCTCTCCTCTTCCCCCCCCCCACTCTCTCTCTCACACACACACACACACCACAACTAAATAAAATATGTTAGGGCTGGAGAGATGGCTTAACAAAGCCTAAAGACCAAGGTTTGATTCCCCATTACCCACATAAACCAGATGCAAAAGGTAGTGCATGTATCTGGAGTTGTTTGCAGTGGCTAGAGGCCCTGGCATACCCATTCTCTCTATATATCTGCCTCTTTCTCTCTCAAGTAAATAAATAAATTACAAACCATCAGAAGAATTTCCCAGCTAACCTGGCCAATGGACAATGAAAAAGCCTGCCTCGATGAGGTAGAAGATGAGGATTGATCTGAAAGTTGTCCTTTAACCACCATGCTCGCACCCTGGCACCCATGTGCCTGCACTCACACAGATAATACACACACACACACACACACACACACATACACTAGTTTGTAATATATTTTTAAAAGAAGCACACAATACTGGGAGCAGAGTATAGCTTTAAGGGCAGTGGCTTAAAGTCAGACAGACTAAAATTGAATACAAACCCATCCATTTAAAAGACAATGACAAGCCTGGCATTAATCCCAGTACTCAGGAGGCAGAGGTAAGAGGATTGCTATGGACTCAAAGCCAGTTTGGGACTACAAAGTGAGATCCAGGTCAGCCTGGGCTAGAATGAGACCCTACTTCAAAAACAAGCAAACAAACAAAAAAAGACAGTGACTGGGCTGGAGGGATGACTTAGCAATTAAGGCCTTTGCCTGCAAAGCCGAAGGACACAGGTTTGATTCCCCAGGACCCACATGAGCCAGATGCACAAGGGGGCGCAAGCATCTGGAATTAGTTTGTAGTGGCTGGAGGCCCTGGTGCCCTCTCTTTCTCTCTCCTTTTTTTCTCTCTCTCCCCCTCTTTCTTGGTCAAATAAATAAATAAATAAGACAGTGACACCAGAAAAAAAAGTTAATCTTACGGAGCCTCTCACAGTTCTTGTAAAGATTAAAGCAGCACATGTGAGAGGACTAGGGAGGTGGCTCAGTGGGCAAAGCACTTGACACACAAGCATGAGGACCAGAGTTCAGATCCCCAGCAGCCACACAAACGCCAGGTAGACTCGGAGGCCCACCAGCAACCCAGCACTCGATCCCAGACAGACAGGGAGTCCCCGGAGCAGGCTAGCTGGGTAGATTAGCCTCATTGATGAGCTCTGGGCTCAAGTAAGAGACCCTCCCTCAGGAAGTAAAGTGGAGCATGATAAAGACAGACACCTGATGTCAGCCTCTGGTCTCCACATGCACATACATGTGCACCTGCCCACATATGAACATGCATAAATGCATGCAGTCACACAACACACACAAGTATATGCAAAAAAGGGCTTGTATTAGAAAGTCCTATAAAATAGCACATGTGAGTTATTTAGCACAATCCAGGTACATAGCCCATTTCATAATGGTGGTTATGTCTATGAAGTCTGTTTATTATCACTAGAATGCAAGCTCCAGAGTGTCTGTCTTGGACCACTGTAGTGCTGACATTTAAATCAGTACTTTGCTACTTTGCACACAACAGGTGTTCAAACAATATTTTTGATTGAATAACAACCTTCAAGGAAGAGTTTTTGAAGTAGTATGTAGGCTAAAGTGAATAATGCCACTAGGAGGCCATTCCAAGCAGTGGAAAGATATGAAGCAATAAGTAGAAAAATAAATGGCCATTGCATTCATGACTTTACAACAACTGGTGTCTTCCCTGCACAATATTGGACCCATCAATATTCCTTCATGGACAATGAAAGAGGGCAGAAGGCCTCCATCCCTCTCTCAGAAGTTGTTGACAGTTTAGTTAATGGTTGTTGGGGAAGAGGCAGACATTTTCTACAGTGGTTTAGCCACTGGTGTTATGTGTTCTCTGGTTAATAATCTCCCTATACCATGCTACAGGCAACCGTAATTAAGCTCAGTGGGTCACACACACACACAAACACACAAAGACAGCAGCCAGGTGTGCTGGCACATGACTCATGACTCTAATCTTGGAGAGCAGAGGCAAGAGAAATGCTGAAAGTTCAAAGCCAGCCTGGTCTACATAGTGAGTTACAGGCCAGTCAGAGCTACATGGTGAAAAAAGAGATGGGGGGGGGTGCAAAAGGAGGGAAAAAAGGAAGAGAGAGAAGATAGAAGCAAAAGGAAAAATGAGTAATTCCAAAAACTATAAATGCACATAAACTTCAGTATGATGCTAAGTATAGCTAAAAAGAATAAAGGCAAGAGATTATATATATATATACACACACACATATGTAGAGGTGACTGGAAGGATGGTTCAATGGTAAAGGCATTTGTTTACAAACCCTGATGGCCTGGTTCCATTTCCTAGGACCTACATAAGCCAGATACACAAGATGGCACATGCATCTGGAGTTTACTTGCAGTGGCAGGAGCCTCTGGCATGCCTATGCGCTCTCTCTCTCTAACTCTCTTTCTCTCTCTCTCTCCATATCTACCTATCTATCTCTCTGCCTCTTTCTCTATGTCTCAAATATTTAAAAATATATAGGTAGAGGCTAGCAGCTCATAAAAATCACTCTGTAATATGCTCAAAAACAAATCTTGGAATGAAATTCTATAAGATACAGGAGACTACCAGGCAGAGGTATGGAGGCTTAAGTAGAAGAGAAGCAACAGGAAAAGTTAGGTCTATAATGTCTTAGTTTTACAAAGAGGGAGTTAAGAGATGAAGACACAAAATTTTAAGTACAATATTCACAGGCTCAATGGTAACCAGTAGAGTGGAGGAAAAGCTACTCCTTAAGCTACATGTTTACCTGTCCACAGCACATAATGGTACATCCCTGAACTCCCAACAGTTAGGAGGTTTACACAGGTGGATACTGTGTTTAAGTTCAGCCTGGGCTACCTGACAAGAACCATTCTCAAGAAAAGGGGGAAGGAGAGAATGAGGGTTGTTTATTTTTGTAAAAAGAAAATACATAAGCTAGGTGTGGTTGTGCATGTTTTTAATCCCAGCAAAGGTAGGAGGATCGCTGTGTGTCTAAGGCCAGCCTGGGACTATAGAGCGAGTTCCAGGTCAGCCTAGACTAAAATGAGAAGCTACATTGGAAACAAACAAAAGAGTAAGTAGATAATCTTACAATTAACTGCCAAAATAATAACTAAAAGCTAAAAGTAATTGCCTTTTAGGAAAGAGGACTGGATGTGTGAAAAGGTCAGTCTTTTTATTGTAAGCTCTTTTTAAGATTATTTGAAACATTTTTTTGTATATGTGCTGCTAGAGCAAGCTCTGAATCATTTTTTAAAACCTGATATGTCAAAGAAAAGGAGTGCTCATTTATTAAGTACTTATTCCGTGCCCAGCTGTTAGTTGCCACCCCCATAGCGAAGGAGGCTCCCATTTCTAAGTCTACAGGAAGTCTAACATTTGCCATCATTCTTTTTTTTTTAGTTTTGACATTTCATACATGTGTATGATGTATTTTGATCATATTACCCCCTACGTTTCCCTCCCTATCTTCCCACTCCTGCTAAACCCATTCTTCTTCCGGCCTAATCTTACTAATTTCACGTCTTTTTTTCTCCCTTGTGACCCACTGAGTTTAATTAGGATTACATGTATGAGCATGGGTGGAGGACTCTTTACTAAACTATGGGCAATTTATCAGGGACTCACTACTGCAGAACATGACTCCCCTCCCCACAACCGTTAATTGCCAGGGGCTCCTCTGGGAGGAGGAGGGGGTCTCATGAACCCCTCCTATATCCATAATAGGATGTTGGTGGGATCAGTCTCATGCAGGAAACCACAGCTGCCATGACTTCCCGAGTGTAACGGTCATCTCCACAGCACTCCCTCCGCCCGTCCCGCAGCGCACAGATCCTTTCCACCTCCTCTCCCCTAGTGTTCCCTGAGCCTTGAAGGGGATGACAGAGAAGCTTTGTTTGGAGCTGAGCACACACAGTGGTTTATTCTCAGCACTTGGTCCATGTGTGCATCTCTTCATTATCCTCTGTCCACTGCAAAAAAAAAAAAAAAAATGTGATTGAGGCTGAGAGAAGCACTAATCTATGGATATAAACATAAAAATTTAGAAGATTGTTTGACACCTGTCCATTGAACATAAAAATAATAGTATGTTCTCCCTAGTATTAGCCAATGTGGTGGTTTGATTCAGGTGACCCCATAAACTTAGGTATTTTGAATGCTAGTCTCTCCAGATGATTGGAAATTAAAGCCTCCTGGAGGCAGTGTATTGTTCGGGGCAGGCTTATGGGTGTTATAGCCAGTTTCCCCTTGCCAGTGTTTGGCACACTCTGCTGCTGCTGTTGTCCACCTGATGTTGGCCAGGGGATGATGTCCATGCTCTGCTTATGCCGTCATTTTCCCCTGCCATCATGGAGCTTCCCCTCGAGCCTCTAAGGCAAAATAAACCTCTTTTTTCCGACAAGCTGCTCTTGGTTGGGTGTTTTCTACCAGCAATGTGAACCTGACTGCAATAGTAAAATGATACCAAGGAGGGGTGTCATTTGCTAATAGACACCTGACTGTGTGGCTTTGGCCCTTTGAAGCTGATTTGCAAGAAGAATGTGGAAGGATTTGAAAATTTGGCCTCAGAGACACCTTGCAATGCTGGAAGTACAGCTTGATGGAGTATTCTGGTAAGAGCTGAAAGACCTGAATGCAGTAAGAATTATGGACTGTGAGGATTGGATTATGAGGGTGAGAAAGAACTTTACCTGGACTGGGCTTGAATCAGTTTGTGTGAGAGGCTTGCTGTTATGCCTGTGTCCTGAGAACTTGTGCAGGGTTGCTTTGCATAGAAATGGGCTGGTGTGTGCAGAGAGATATGGCACAGAAAGAAACATTCAGGCCAAAACTGCTACCTGTTCAGATGCAATTGAGAGATTACAACCTCTGAGACTGGGCCAGCTGATCTGCACTGGGGTAATAGGAAGAATGTACTCTTTTCAAAGGGCCTGAGTGCTCAAGGAGTGTCCTATTCTTCAAAGTCTACTTTATTCCCCCATGGATTAACAAATTGGCGCCCTACCTGGTATTGTGGAGTATAAGAAATGCAGGAAAGATAGGGTCTTTGCGTTTGCAATGTGGTCTTGTGTTTTGGAAATGGCCATGGGCAGTGTGAAGCAGGTTTGCTGGATGCCTGCATGGAGACCCCATGGGGCCATGAGGATGAACCATGGACTGCAGTAGAGACTTGGTGGCAATGCTGGGACCATGAGATGGCTGCAAAGGAAAGCTGCCGGCCCTGCTAAAGTTTTCCAGGACTGTGAGTAGCCTACCTAGCTGGAGGGGTGGAATTGGAACTCCAGAGACTTGTTGCTGGTTAGAATGAGTGGACTTGGAGATTTGTCACTGACTAGAGCTGTTGGACTTGGAGCTACAGAGTTTGATGTTTGCCCTGTTTAAATCTTGTATTGGTTGAATATTTCTTTGCTATTCCCAATGCCATCTTTTGCTGTGTGAGTGCTTATTCTGTGCCATTATGGGTTTGGGGAAGTGGTTTGGTGTTATGGCTCAGTTAAAAGACCTTGGACTATGGGGATGTTTGACTAGCACTAGGATTGATTAAAAACTATGGGGATGCCAGGCATGGTGGCACATGCCTTTAATCGCAGCACTTGGCAGGCAAAGGTAGGAGGATCACCATGAGTTCAAGGCCACCCTGAGTATGGTTATCAGTTTATGGGGACCAGGGGCAGAATGTGGTGGTTTGATTTAGGTGTCCCCTGTAAATTTAGGTATTCTGAATGCTAGTCTCCCCAGCTGATGGCAATCGGAAATTAAAGCCTCCTGGAGGCAGAGTATTGTTGGAGGCAGGCTTATGGGTGTTATAGCCAGCTTCCCCTTGCCAGTGTGTGGCACACTCTCCTGTTGCTATTGTCTTCCTGATGTTGGTCAGGGGGTGATGCCCACCCTCTGCTCATGCCATTGTTTTCCCCTGCCATTGTGGAGCTTCCCCTTTGAGCCTGTAAGCCAAAGTAAACCTCTTTTTTCCCACAAGCTGCTCTTGGTTGGGTGATTTCCACCAGCAATGTGAACCTAACTGCAATAGCAACTTTCTAGACCCCACCAAACTGGTCCTTGCCTGAAAGCTTTTGTACTTTCTGTTTCCTGTATTTGCCCTTTCAAAATGTCTTTGCATGACCAACTCCTTGTCTGTATGCTCTGCACACATGATCTCCTCAAAGAGGCTATCTTTGACTATTCCACCTGAAATTGCTCCTCTCACCTTCCCCAACCAGGCACCACCACATTTTCTTCTCTTAGTATTTGACTTTCTTCATAACACTTAAAGTACCTAAAACTACCTTGTTTGTGCTATTTCTTCTCCATTATAACATAAGCTTGTAAGACAATACCTTCATCCATTTGTTCACTTCATACCTGGAACTATGCCTAGCACATAGGAGGTGCTAATAAATGTCTGCTCAGTGAATGAATTTTCACAAGTGTCCTAGAACCTCAATATCCTGTGACCTACCTGAGATCAGTGATATTGTCTCTTTTTGTGTATTTCTATGTAGTGTCAACCACAGAGTCTAGTTTTAAAGTATGAGCTAAAAATAACTAGCTATTATTAGGTACTCAATACTAGTGTGTTGCATTATTATAAATGAGTAATCAAGTCTATGGATTTTCTTATATGCCGCCTCATTTAGTGCCCCCTAGTATTCCTCCAGTGTATACCTGCATGTGCGAGTGTGTATATGAGTATGTATACACTCATATAACCCAGAATGGGTTTTATATGCTCCAGATCTTCTTATTTTTATTTAATTTAATATTTATTTATTTTGGTTTTTTGAGGTAGGGTCTCACTGTATCCCAGTCTGACCTGAAAATCACTATGTAGTCTCAGGGTGGCCTCAAACTCACGGCGATCCTCCTACCTCTGCCTCCCGAGTGCTGCTCCTGACCCTGTTTAAATGCCATAGCTAGAAATTACCTTTCTTATTTCACCTTTGGCATACTCTGGTGGATAAGGAACTTATACTGCTTTGCAAAAGATTGTGAGGGGCTGAGAACATAGCTCAGTAATATAGTACCTATCTGGAATGCACAAGGTCCGAGGTTCAAACCCCATCACCACGATAAAAGAGTATAAGCATCATGGACTGTTAATAAAGATGAAACCCACACAGAAATTCAGGTGAGATCTCTTAGCAAAGTCTTAGGGAGCAGTAGTCATTCTTAATCAAAGGAGCTTAGAGACGAAGAGCAGATGGCTAACGTGGCCTGACTGTGGGGACAGCAGCACCCGAGGCTCCTGCATCCCAGCGTCAAGCTCATGAAAACTAAAGGCTAGCTTGACTTCCAAGCTCCATGACTAGCCAGCAGCCATGTCCCCCCATGCTCCCTCTCCCGCTCTGCTCTTTTCACGAAGTCATTCTATTCAATGCAGACTGTGGCTTTGTGTCTGTGATCAATCTCAGCGCTCCACAAGTCAATTCAGGTGTGTCTGATTATAAAAATAAGGGCAAGAAAGAAAAGCACAGCACCAATGTTTCAAGCCCTTTCCTTATCATTCGCAATTTTGGAAGTATGTAAAACCATACGATCCAGTAGACTATTCTATTTAGATCAGCAAAATGAAATTATTTAATATCCAAACGGGCTCTGGTAACAGATCATGTGTCGCACTGGTTTGAAGGTGGCACAAGGTGGCGCTAGTGGACCTCACACAGACATCTTTCAGCTTCCCATCGAATCTACTTATTCCACAGTTTTGTATCTGATGAGCTATCTTAGGGTTCTAGTTTCTTCAGAAGGAAGTAAGATCTATGGCAGTATGACCTTTTTATCTTAGAAAATGTGATCTTTAATATATGCTTTTGAGATTTCAATTGCTAGGAAAACTAATGTCCTGAATAATTATTTTTGATTAATGAAACCCACTGAATTACAATATTCAATTGTCAGGAAACCAATTTCAGTAAATACCTCAAAAAATAATAGTATTTCAGTCTGGAGAGATGGCTCAGAGGTTAAAGGTACTTTCTCACAAAGCCTGGTGGTCCTGGTTTGATTCCCCAGTACCCACGTAAAGCCAGATGCACACAGTGGCACTGAGTCTGCAGTTTGAAGTCACAGGAGGCCCCAATGTGCCCATACTCCCCCTAGCTCTCTCTCTCTCTCACACACACACTTTCTCTGTCTCTCTCAAATAAATAAATAAAATATATTTTTAAAAATAACAGTGTGGGGCTGGAGGAATGGCTGAGGGACTAAGGCACTTGCCTGCAAAGCCGGGGTTCAATTCTCCAGTTCCCACCTAAAGCCAGATACACAGTGGCACATGCAACTGGAGTTCGTTTGCAGCAGCTAGAGTGCCCATTCTTTTTGTCTGTCTTCTGTCTATCTCTCTCTGCTTGCAAATAAATAAAAATATTCAAAACAATAACAGTGTGGTGGTTTGACTCAGGTGCCCCCACCAATAACTTAGGTGTCTTGAATGCTAGGTCCCCACCTGGTGGCAATTTGGGAATTGAAGTCACCTGAGGCAATCTCTTGTTGGGGCAGCGTGTAGGTGTTACAGTCAGCCTCCCCTTGCCAGTGTTTGTCACACTCTTCTGCTGCTGTTGTCTACCTGATGTTGGCCAGGAGGTGGAGGTGATATCCAGCCTCTGCTCATGCCACAATTTCCCCTGCCATCATGGAATTTCCTGTTGTGTCTACAAGCCAAAGTAAACCTTTTCCACCTATAAATTACTTTGGGCTGAGTACTTTGTCAACAAGGAGAAAGTGACTACAACAATGTTTGACGTAAGCAAATAGGGCTTCATGATATTTGGAAGAAGGAAGAACCAGAGGGAAGAAAGGGGGAAAATGAGAAAGAAGGCAGAAGAAGAAAGATGGTGGGGAGGGTGTTAGTTTTGTGTTTGTTTTACTTTTTTAGAAGGTTATGTCTTTTTCTTAATTTTAGACTTTTTTTTTTTGGTTTTTCAAGGTAGGGTCTCACTCTAGCCCAGGCTGACCTGGAATTCACTATGCCATCTCAGGGTGGCCTCGAACTCACAGTGATCCTCCCTCTGCCTCCCATGTGCTGGGATTAAAGGCGTGCACTACCATGCTTGGCTTAATTTTAAACTTTTTTTTACAACCTTCATACATGTACACCATGGACCCTGATCACACTCCCCTTTCACCCCCTTCACTGAACTTCTTTTCACCTAGTTCTTCTATTTTGATATATCTTTTTAGAATTTTCTTCCTTTTTTGTGTTAAATTATTTTTTTAAATTTGTATATATTTATTTGAAAGAGAGAGATAGAGAAAGAGGCAAATAGAGAGAATGAGCAGCCACTGCGAACAAACTCCAGATGCATGCACCACCTTGTTCATCTGGCTTACACAGGTCCTGAGGAATTGAACCTTGGTCTTTAGGCTTCGCAGGCAAGCACCTTAACCACTAAACCATCACTCCAGCCCTTGATGTCATTTTGCTTTTTTGCCTTCATATTATGCAGGTCTTATATAGGTAGCTAGCATCAGGACTGTGCAATTATGAATGCAATGCCATTTTGTTTGGTTTGACTTTTTTCAATTTAAGATAGGATCTCACCATGTAGCTCAAATTGGGCTGGAGCTTACTATGTAGCTAAGACTAGCCTCAAGCATGGTCCTCTGGCTTCTGCCTCCTAAGTGCTGGAATTACATGTATGAGCCACCATGCCTGAGCCTGGCTATATATATGGTGGGTTATTTTTTTGTTTGTTTGTTTGTTTGTTTTTTGAGGTAGGGTCTCACTCTGGCCCAGGCTGACCTGGAATTCACTGTGTAGTCTCAGGGTGGCCTTGAACTCATGGCGATCCTCCTACCTTTGCCTCCCAAGTGCTGGGATTAAAGGCGTGTGTCACCATGTCCAGCAGAAATATATTTTTAGATACATTTTGTTTTCAGTCATCTAAGGGATTATTATTTATGAGTCTTAAATAGCAGAGGCATAGAATATTAGAGGAATAAATGAGTAGACAAGACAGGTGTATTGAGAATGCCTATAATCCCAATATTCAAGAAGCAGAAGCAGAAAGGTTGCTGCAAGTACAAAGCCAACTTGATCTACATAGCAAGTTCTAGGCCAATCAACTCTACATAACAAGACCCTATATTTTTTTCTCAATTTTTTATTAACATTTTCCATGATTATAAAAAATATCCCATGGTAATACCCTTCCTCCCCCCACTTTCCCCTTTGAAATTCCATTCTCCATCATATCCCTTCCCCCTCTCAATCAGTCTCTCTTTTATTTTGATGTCATGATCTTTTCCTCCTATTACGATGGTCTTGTGTAGGTAGTGTCAGGCACTATGAGGTCATGGATATCCAGGCCATTTTATGTCTGTAGGGAGCATGTTGTAAGGAGTCCTACCCTTCCTTTGGCTCTTATGTTCTTTCTGCCACCTCTTCCGCATTAGACCCTGAGCCTTGGAAGGTGTGATCGAGATGTTACTCAGTACTCCAGTCACTTCTTTCCAGCACTATGATACCTTCTGGGTCATCCCAAGGTCACTGCCATCTGAAAAGAGAAGATTCTCTACCAAAAGTGAGAGTAGCATTAATATAAGGGTATAAATAGTAAGAGAAGTGCTTACTGAGCAGTTTGATAAGCATAATATATATATTTACCCAGACATCAGCAGATGTTATACCCCTAGGGCTAAGTTTTTAGTATCAGGGATATACTCCCTCCCATTAATTTTTTGTTCATTTTTTAATTTGAGAACAACAGACAGAGAAAGGAAGAGGGAGAGAGAGACACACACAGAGAGAGAGAATGGGCACGCCAGGGCCTCCAGCCACTGTAAATGAACTCCAGACGCGTGAGCCCCCTGTGCATCTGGCTACCCATGAGTCCTGGGGAATGGAGCCTCGAACCGAGGTCTCTAGGCTTCACAGGCAAGCGCTTAACCACTAAGACATCTCTCCAGCCTGGGGGCTTCATTTTTTTTTTCTTTCAGCTTGGAATTGGATTTTATTTTATTTTATTTTATTACATGTACTTTTAAAATTTTTATTAGCATTTTCCATGATTATAAAAATTGTTCCATGTTAATTCCCTCCCTCCCCCTCACACTTTCCCCTTTGAAATTCCATTCTCCATCATATTACCTCCCAATCACAATCATTGTACTTATATATATACAATATCAACCTATTAAGCACCCTCCTCCCTTCCTTTCTCTGCCCTTTATGTCTCCTTTTAAACTTACTGGCCTCTGCTACTAAGTATTTTCATTCTCATGCAGAGGGGGCCTCATTTTTTGAGGTAGGGTCTAATTCTAGCCCAGGCTGACCTGGAATTCACTATGGAGTCTCAGGGTGGCCTCGAACTCACGGCGATCCTCCTACCTCTGCCTCCTGAGTGCTGGGATTAAAGGTGTGCACCACCACACCTGACTTGTTATATATATTTTTAAAATATTTATTTATCTGATACAGGGAAAGAAGTAGAGAGAGAGAGAGAGAGAGAGAGAGAGAGAGAGGGAGGGAGAGAAAGGGCACGTCAGGGCCTATAGCCACTGCAAATGAACTCTAGATGCATGTACCACCTTGTGCATTGGGCTTATGTGGGTACTAAGGAATTGAACCTGGGTCTTTAGGCATCGCAGGCAAGTGCCTTAACCTCTAATCCATCTCTCCAATGTACTTTTTATGTTTTTAACTGTCTTTTTTTTTTTTTTTTGTCACCATAGGATTTTTCTCTCAAGAGCATTGACTTTTTGAGCATAGTCCAAGAAATAAAGAGTCATAGTCATCCCACTGCCCACTGTAACTGAAAATCCTTAATTCAAAAGCCACAATACACCATTAACAGAAATGTAGAAAGAAAGAAAAGAGGGAAGGAGGAAAAGAAAGCAGAAAGACAAAAAACAAGAAAAAGGAAGAAAGAGAGAAAGGAGGATAGAAGAAAGAATGAAAGAAAGAGAGGGAGAAAGAAAAAGAAAGAAAGAAAGAAAGAAAGAAAGAAAGAAAGAAAGAAAGAAAGAAAGAAAGAAAGAAAGGAAAGGAAAGGAAGGAAGGAAAGGAAGGAAGAAAGAAAGGAAAGGAAGGAAGGAAAGGAAGGAAGGAAGGAAGGAAACGAAGGAGAGAGAAAAGAAAAATTAAAAGCCCTTTTAATGAGTGAGTGTGAATCGATGGGGCTGTTGGGGACGTAACTAAATCGAGCTCTTTTTTTGCATTTTATGATTGCATATCGTAAGGCAATAAGTAACCAGGTAGATAAGTACCAAACAGATGAACTGGTATAGTACAAAAAGGAAAATCTATACTCAGTGATAAAATTTAGGTTCTCCAACCTCTTCCTGCCAAGACATCTCCATGTTATCAGCACAAGGCTTACCCACCAACCGTGTCGGTCACCCAGCCAAGAGCGTCAGGTTCCTTGGCTAAAAATATTCCAACTCAAATCATCTTGGCAGGTGATTAGAAAGATTCTTCTGTCCAGTCACATGACCAAGTTTTAGGAGAGCGGACATAAGACGAGCAGACAAGCAGCGGCTGCACAATGGAGGGAGTTTCTAACTGAGCCTCGCCCAGGCTTCTCACCATTAAAACTGTATCTGTGATACAGGCCCACAGCTTCTACCTTGCAACTGCAAAATAAAACAAAAGCAGAAAACACCCCCAAACCCCAAAGTGTCATATATGTTTGGCACCTGAACTATTTAGCAACAGGACCTACTGTGAATAAAGGCTCTGATGTCTCAGCATTCATATCCATCCATCACACATGTCTTTCTTAGTTGCTAACATTTGGTGACTCGAGCATTAGCTGCATTAGAAAATGCCCAAGATCCGGGCGTGGTGGCTCACGCCTTTAATCCCAGCACTCAGGAAGCAGAGGTAGGAGGATGGCCGTGAGTTCAAGGCCACCCTGAGACTACACAGTGAATTCCAGATCAGCCTGGGCTAGAGTGAAACCTTGCTTTGAAAAACAAAAAAAAAAAAGAAAGAAAGAAAGAAAAGAAAAGAAAATGTCCAAAAGAGTTCAAGATATTCCTCTTGAACAGTGAGAAGAAAAAGAAGCATCTGTCTTTATTAGCAGCCAAGAGAGTGGAACTGTACAAGCTTGCTGCTAGAAGGGCTGTGAGATCTTCCTGAAGAGTGCAGTGTGTGAACCACCACCACGTATGATTTAAATATTTTAATTTTATTTATTTATTAGAGAAAGGGGAGAGGGAGAGAGAGAGAAAGACAGAGAGACCATGGGCACGCCAGGGCCTCTAGCTAATGCAAACAAACTCCAGACACATGCGTCACCATGTGCAACTAGCTTATGTGGGACCTGGAAAATCAAACCTGGGTCCTTAGGTTTTTCAGGCAAGTACTTTAACTGCTAAGCCATCTCTCTAGCCCCATATATGATTTTGACAGGCAGAAAGACAAAGTTGTTAATTTTTTTTTTTTTTTTTTGAGGAAACCCAACAGACTGGCAAGAGAGAATTGGTGTGCCAGGGCCTTTAGCCACTGTAATCTAACTCCAGACACATATGTCATATTGTGTGCATATGCGACCTTGTGTCACCTTGTGTGTCTGCTTTATGTGGAATCTGGAGAGTTGAAGAGTTGAACATGGGTCCTTAGGCTTTACAGACAAGCGCCTTAACTGCTAAGCCATCTTTCCAGCCCAAGTTGCTAAAATTTTACAGTGACAGCAAAAACCAAGAGCTAATGAAAAATAGAAAAATATAGCCGGGCATGGTGGTGCATGCCTTTAATCCTAGCACTTGGGAGGCAGAGGCAGGAGGTTCATCGTGAGTTCGAGGCCACCCTGAGACTCCATAGTGAATTCCAGGTCAGCCTGGGATAGAGTGAGACCCTACCTTGAAAAACCAATAAAAAGAAAAGACAGAAAAATATTGCATAGGGCCAAAAATGAAGGCCTTGGTCGTGTGATGACTGAATGTGTTCAACAGCAAGGAAGTGAACATAGGTCACTGACTGATTTGTCGATCATGAAACAAGATGGACTATCCCATGAAGAACTGAACATTGAAAGTAGGTGTGAGGATTCAAAAGGCTGGCTGCAAACATTTTTAAAACGTCATGGATTTAGGTGTTGGTAAGAAAACTTGGGGCTGAGGAAATGGTTTAGTGGTTAAGGTATTTGACTGCAAAGCCAAAGGACCCTGGTTCAAATCCCCAAGACCCATGTAAGCCAGATGCACAAAGGTGCACATATGTTTGGAGTTTGTTTGCAGTGGCTAGAGGGCCTGGCAGGCCCATTCTCTCTTTCCCTCTATCTGCCTCTTCCTCTTCCTCTCTCTCTCTCTCTCTCAAATAAATAAATAATAAATTATTGTTTTTTAAAAAGAAAACTTCTGGAGACCAGGAAACTGCTAAAAATTTCACTGATGAGTTTGCTAAGATGACAAACATCTGATGAAAACCTGAGCCCTGAACAAATTTACATTGCTGATGAAACAGCCCTCTGTTGGTGCTATGTTCCCCAAAAACCCTTCGCCACGGCCAGTGAAAGAGATATCAGGGATGTGGAGCAGAGATGAACTGTTCTTGGGTGTGCTAATGCTGCAGGTATACACAAGATGAAACTGGCAGTGACTATGCCCAAAATGTTTAAGAGATGCGAGCAGCATACCTGTGCATTACTATACAAATAAGAAAGCATCAGCAACAGGGGAAATATTTTCTGACTGGTTCAATAATCATTGTGTGCCAGCAGCATGAACTCACTGCAAGCAAGTTGGACTGAAAGGAAATTACAAAATTTCACTGCTCTTAGACAACTGTTCTACACATTCGCCTGCAGAACTCCTTGTGAAAAGTGATGTTCTCAGCATCTACCTTCCTCCCAACATGACGTCTGTAATACAGCTGTGTAACCAAGGAATTTTACACTCCTTGTAAAGCAGGTTATGTTGTAGTAAGGTTCGCATTGCTGGAAGAAATCACCAGACCAAGAGCAGCTTGTGGGGAACAAAAGGTTTATTTTGGCTTACAGACTCAAAGGGAAGCTCCATGATGGCAGGGGAAAACGATGGCATGAGCAGAGGGTGGACATCACCTCCTCACCAACATCAGGTGGTCAACAAAAACAGGAGAATGCCCCAAACACTGGCAAGGTGAAACTGGCTATAATACCCATAAGTCCACCCCCAATAATATGCTGCCTTCAGGAGGTGTTAATTAGCAAATCTCCATCAGCTGGGAACCTAGCATTCAGAATACTTAAGTTTATGGGTGTGGGGGAGCCTGAATCAAACTACCACAGTCCGCCCTGGCCCCAGGCCCCATAAACTGATAACCATACCTGATATAAAATGCAATGCATTCAGTCCAACTTTAAAAATCCCCATCGTGAGTTGGAGAGATGGCTTAGTGGTTAAGGCATATGCCTGTGAAGCCTAAGGACCCAGGTTCAATTCTTCAGGTCCCATGTAAGCCAGATGCACAAGGTGCACATGCATCTAGAGTTTGTAGTGGCTGGAGGCCTTAATACACCCATTCTCTCTCTCTCTCTCTCTCTCTCTCTTCCTCTCCCTGTGTCAAATCAATAAATAAAATAGATAAATAAAATGTTAAAAAAAAAGAAAAGTCCCCACCATTTTTAGCAGTCCTAATGATATCCAAACATTCCCATAGTTCAAACTCAGGCAGAGTATAGATAGATCCCCATCCTACTTCAGGGTCCATGCTGATGAAGTCATTAAGGTTCATTTTGGAGTCTCCAGTTTCAATGCAGGGATATGCCAGAGGAGGCTCTTTCCAGTTCCCACTGGAGTCTTTCATGTGAGATCGGTCAGAAGCAAAATGCTTCAAGTAGGAGTCTGCACGGACCACTCTAAATTTCCTCCTAAACTGCGGGTGAATGTCATCATCGGACTTAAGGGCATCCTCTATGTAAACATCAAAAGGGCAGGGAAATGGCAAAACTGTATCCAGATCATAGACGAAGCTCTGTCCTTCACCTGACACATGAACCAGAACAACGTGGTAATCCCAGATCACTGGTCCATTCCCAGGTCTTGCCTGCTGTTTCCAGATAGGTACCATCTTCTTCTCGTTTGATATGAAGACAGCATAGCAATCTTCCAAAGTGTATTGGCTGTGGGTTTTGATGTATTCACACAGCTTCCAAATATTTTCTTCATACAGACATCTTCAAGAGCCTATGAGGTACAAATGGCTGCTAACTGCTGACAGGCCCTTACAACATGCTGATGAGTAGTCCCCATGGTCCAAGATCTTTTAACTGACCCATAATACCAAAGAAACCAAAAAACCTATAATGGCACAGAATAAACACTCACACTGCAAAAGATGGCATTGGGTGTAGCACAGAAATATTCAGCTGATACAAGATTTAAAACAACTAGGGCAAATATCAAACTCTGTAGCTCCAAGTACCAACAACTCAAACCAGACAAGTCTCCAAGTCCGATAATTCTAGCCACCAACAAGTCTCTGGCATTTCAATTCCACCCCTCCAGCTAGGCTATTGTCAGTCCTAAAAAAAACTTCATCTGGGGCCAGCAACTCTCCTTAGCAGCCATCTCATGGGCCCAGCAACTCCATTGGTTCTCCACTGCAACCCACAGTCCATCCTCACAGCTCCATTGGGTCTCCATGCCAGCATCCAGCAAACCTGCTTCACATTGTCCATAGCCATTTCCAAAACACAAGATTATGTTGCAAATTCAATGACCTTTTCTTTCCTGCATTTCTTTTACTCCAACATAATACCAAATGGGGTACTAATTTGTTAATCCAAGGGGGAATAAAGCAGCCTTTGAAGAACATGACACTCCTTTAGCATTCAGGCCCCTTCAAAAGACTGAATTTTTTCTGTTGTTCCAATAGAAGTCAGCTGGCCCAGTCTCAATGGTTGAAATCTCTCATACAAATGCAGCTGACCTGGCAGAAGTTTCAGCCCAAAGACTTCATTCCTGTGCCATATTCCTCTGCTCACACTAGTCCATTTCTACACAAAAGAACCCTGCACAAGGGACATGGACATAACAACAAGCCTCTCTCACAAACTGCTTCTAGTCTAATCCAGGCAAAGATCTTTCTCATCCTCATAAACTAAACCTCACAGTCCATAGTTCTTACTGCATTCAGCTCCTTCAACTCTGACCAGAATAGTCCATCAAGATGCACTTATAGCACTGCAAGGCATCTCTTAGGCCAAGGTTTCAAATCCTTCCACATCCCTCTTGAAAATCAGCTGCAAAAGGCCAAAGCCACACAGTCAGGTGTCTAGCAGCAATCCCACTCCTCAGTACCACTTTATTGTTGCAGTCAGGTTCGCATTGCTGATAGAAATCACCCAACCAAGAGCAGCTTCTGGGAAAAAGGTTTATTTTGGCTTACAGGCTCAAGGGGAAGCTCCACGATGGCAGGGGAAAACGATGGCATGAGCAGAGAGTGGACATCACCCCCTGGCCAACATAAGATGGACCACAGCAACAGGAGAATGTGGCAAACACTGGCATGGGGAAACTGGCTATAACACCCATAAGCCCACCCCCAACAATATGCTGCCTCCAGGAGGCGTTAATTCCCAAATCTCCATCAACTAGGAACCTAGCATTTAGAATATCTAAGTTCATGGGGGACACCTGAATCAAACTACCACAAGATATAAACACCTTTTTTTTGAATAGTATAATTGTTTCAGCTAACAGAAGCCTAAAAATCCAGAACTGCCTTAGAAAATTTAGTCTTTAAAATGCCATCTATGAAGTTGTTAATGCCTGGAATGATGTTTACAAGTCAATGTTAATCAATGCTTGGCATAGACTTTAGGCTACAATAATGCTTAAAAATGACCATGCCAATGAAGATTTTTGAAGGATTTAGAGATTCTAATGAAATGATGATGATACAAAACTCATCACTCATGCCAAAAGTGCAAAGAAGGCTGGAAAGATGGCTTAGCGGCTAAGTTCTTGGTGTGAACCCTAGGAACCATGGTTTGAGGCTCAGTTTCCCAGGACCCACGTAAGCCAGATGCACAAGGGGGCGCATGTGTTTGGAGTTCATTTGCAGTGGCTGGAGGCCCTGGTTCACCCATTCTCTGTCTCCCTGCTTCTTTCTCTCTTTGTCACTCTCAAATAAATAAATAAATAAATATAAACAAAAAAGTGCAAATAAACTAGAAGACGCTGATAGTGAAGATGTGCTGGACATTGGCAATGCTTAAGCCTCTCTCTGCAAGTTTGCCCTTCCACAAAGGATGTACAGTGGGGACTAGAGAGATTGCTCAGCAGTTAAGACATTTGCCTGAGAAGCCAAAGGACCCAGGTTCAATTCCCTAGTACTCACATAAGCCAGATGCACAAGGTGGTACATGCACACACCTGGAGTTTAGTTACAGTGGCTGAAGACCCTGACATGTCCATTCTCTCTGCTATCACTATTATGTCATGACTACTCATAAGATTTCAGATGTTGAAATTAGTAAGTTGACCTAATAGAAATATTGATGATCACTCTTTAAATGTTGTCAACCTAAGAGACATTTCGACACTGTGCTGATGGTAATATGCATTTGACTATCTCCTCCTCTTCATCCCAGAGATGCAAGCATTTCCAAAGTTGGAGGACAGGCGATATGATGCCACGGTGGCATTTCATGTTAATAAAGTGGTTCACCTTCAGTTCTGACCTTATTTTATTAATCAAAAATATTGTGTGGGCTGGGGCAATAGCTTCATGAGTAAATGGCTTGCCTCACAAGCATAAGGGCCTTATCAATCCCTAGTATCTATAATCCCAGCACTGAATTAGGAGCTGAGGAAGGTCCCTGGAGCTCAGTGACCAGCTAGTCTAGACTAATTGGTGAGTTCTAGGTCAATGAGACCCAGTTTCAGAAAGAGTATAACAACTGAGGTTGTTCTCTGGTTTCCACATGCACACTGACTCAAACAGACCCGTGCACCTACACATACGTGCATGCACATGCTTACGTACACACTGTGTCTATAATTGCTCATCTGTCGGCTAACATTCCTTCAGCCTCCTCTTCCACAAGCTCTACATAAGCAATAACTTAATCCCCTGTGATCAAAGAGACTGAAACTTCTTGTAAAACCCCAGTTGCTATTTCATTTCCTTAGGTTTTATTAAAACTGAGTGATGGCATGAATCAACTGGAATGGCTCAGTCATTCATGGACTTGCCAAGAAATAGTTGGCTCAAGCTCCTGGGGTCTTGTCAGTGTGCTACGGCAGGGGGAAGTCCTGTATTCTCATCTTCCATCTTCAAGGCTAATAGACACCCAGAAAAGCATGTTCTGTGTTGGGAGCTCCATGCTCTCCATGTGGCCTGTGCTGCGGGATCTTTGAGGAGCTGGAATGGTGGCCTCTAAAATCCAGACCCTCAGTATACACTGCATTGCAGCGCCCTCTCTGAATGCTAGCTTCCTCCCCACAGAACTGCATCAAGGGTAATCAGAATCTCAGAGACCTTCGGACCCCAGACATCCACTCTTCAGTGACTTTGTTTTCTTCTTTTTCTTGTCCTCTTTTATTTTTTTTAAATATTATTATTATTATTTGTAAACAGGGAGAGACAGACAGACAGAGAAAGAATGGGTCCTCAAGGGCCTTTTGCAACTACAAATTCCACATGCATGCTCTACGTTGTGCATCTAGTTTTATATGGGTCCTGGGGATTCAAACCTGGGCCATCGGGCTTGTTCAAGCAAGCACCTCAACCACTAAGCCATCTCCCCAACCCCTTGCCCTCTTTTTCCCCTTTTCCTGTTTGCTTCAGAAAAGCCAGGAGCACAAAACAGCTTGAGCATTTACAAAATAAAAACAGACCCATGGCACTTTCTGTTTTTCTTTTGCAAAAAAAAAAAATCTTACCCGTTGCTCAGTTGTAGCTTAGATGGAGTATTTAGCATGTGCAAGGTCCTGGGTTTGAGCCCTAGCACCAACAAAGAAAAGCCCTGGGACAAGAAAATATCAAGCTTCCTGTGTAGAGAGAGAGTAGTGAGCACATCATACAGAAAATGTGTAAAATTATTTCATGTTTTTCTGCCAAGAAAAATGAAGTGATCCATATATCTTTAATCCCAGCATTTGGGAGGCTGATAGGAGAATCACTGTGAGTTTGAAGCCAGCCTGGGATACAGAGTGAGTTACAGGTCAGCCTGGACTAGAGTGAAACCCTGATTCAAAAAAACCAAAAGAGGAGCTGGAGAGATGGCTTAGTGGTTAAGCACTTGCCTGTGAAGCCTAAGGACCCCGGTTTGAGGCTTGGTTCCCCAGGTCCCACGTTAGCCAGATGCACAAGGGGGTGCACGCGTCTGGAGTTCATTTGCAGAGGCTGGAAGCCCTGGCGCGCCCATTCTCTCTCTCTCCCTCTATCTGTCTTTCTCTCTGTGTCTGTCGCTCTCAAATAAATAATTAAAAAAAAAAAAAAAAAGAGGTGTCGGGCGTGGTGGCGCAGGCCTTTAATCCCAGCACTTAGGAGGCAGATATAGGACAACCGCTGTGAGCTCAAGGCCACCCTGAGGCTACATAGTGAATTCCAGGTCAGCCTGGGCTAGAGTGAGACCCTATCTCAGGAAAAAAAAAAAAGAAAGAAAAGAAAGAAAGAAGGGCTGGAGAGATGGCTTAGCGGTTAAGGCAAGCCAAAGGACCCAGGTAAGCCAAGTGTACAACTTGGCACATGCACCTGGAGTTCATTTACAGTGACTGAAGGCCCTGCCATGCCCATTCTTTCTTTCTTTCTCCCTCTCTCCCTCTCTCTCTCTCTCTCTCTCTCTCTCTCTCTCAAATAAATAAAATAAAATAAAATAAGCTGGATGTGGTGGCTCATGCCTTTAATCCTAGCACCTGGGAGGCAGAGGCAGGAGGATCACCATGAGTTCAAGGCCACCCTGAGACTACATAGTTAAATCCAGGTCAGCCTGGGCTAGAGTGAGACCTTATCTTGAAAACCCAAAAACAATAAAATAAAAATAAACCAAAAAAACAAACAAAAAACATATCTATTATATTTTTTAAAAATTAAGTGACCCAAAGCCCCACAGTACTAAAAGCAGTGCTGGGGTTTGGGGAGATGGCTCAGCAGTTACAGGTACTTGCTTGCAAAGCCAAATAGCCCAGGTTTGATTCTCCACTACCCACGTAAAGCCAGATACACAAAGTGGCTTGTGCATCTGAGTTTGTTTAAAGCAGCAGCAGGACCTGGTGTGTCGTACTCCCTTTCTATCTCTCTCCTTCTTTCTCCCAAATAAATTAATAATATTTTTAAAAAGTGGGGGGCTGGAGAAATGGCTCAGCAGTTAAAGGCACTTGCTTGCAAACCCTGATGGTCATAGCCAGACACACAGTGACACAGGCATCTACAGTTTGTTTGAAGTACCAGGAGGCCCACCCGTACTTACTCTCTCTCTCTCTCTTCTTTCTCTCTCAAATAAATAAATAAAAATGTATTTTTTAAAAGCAGTGCAGGGGCTGGAGACATGGCTTCAGAGTTAAGGCGCTTGCCTGCAAAGCCAAAGGACCCAGGTTCAATTCCCCAGAACCCACGTAAGCCAGATGCACAAAGTAGTGCATGCATCTGGAGTTCGTTTGCAGTGGCTGGAGGCCCTGGCGTGCCCATTCTCTCTCTCTCTCTCTTCATTCTCTTCAAATAAATAAAAATATGTATTTTTTTTTAAAAAGCCATGCAAGCCAGGTGTGGTGGTGCATGCCTTTAATCCCAGCACTTAGGAGTCTGAGGTAGGAGGATGGCTGTGAGTTTAAGATCAGCCTGGACTACACAGTGAATTCTAAGGCAGCCTGGGCTAGAGTGAGACCCTACCTCAAAAATAAATAAATAAATAAAAAACTGGTACCAGGATTCATCAAGTCCCTGTCAGCTAAACGGAAGTTCATGTGAAGGCCAAGCTCCAGTTGTTCCTGGACAGGGTGAGTGGGCGGGCACAGCAGCAGCTGCAGATTCTAGGAGGCTGCCCTGTGCCATACCGGTGCAGATACAAGTGGGCAAGATTTAGGGACCCAACGGGGTTGTAATCCAAACCCAGGTCACCCACAAGACTTTCTGTCATCATTCACTAGGTAAATAACGTGCATCTGGTCTTGAAATGTCCTGTGATTGATGCTTGCATCAAGCTATGCCAGAAACAGGATGACAGCATTATTAAAGACCATTTCACTGAAGCAAAGCAGACCTGGGTGCCTCCTCAAGTTCACCTCCAACTTCCTGTTTGTAACTCCACGTTAAGGTGGCCTGTGCATGTAGCTAAAGTTTGCAGTGGCAAGAGGCCGTGCTTCACCGATTCTCTTTCTTTCTCTTCACAAATAACTGGATAAAAATATTTTAAAAAATAAAATCTTAAGTGGATAAGTAGTTAAGCCACAGAGAAAACCAAACCATTTGGTCTTGGATCTGTCTTTTTAAAATATTTACAGTAGTATTTTTATATGACCACAGCTGTTAAAAGCATCAAAATTTTTAAAAACTGATATAGTGTAGGTGGGGTGAGTCCTCTAACCAGCCCCAAATTAGGGGTTATTATAAAGTAAGCTTTTAGACCCACAGCATTTTGTTTACCCTGTTCACTTTTCCTTTAGTAAATAATTTAGACATATAAAATATATCAGGCTCTGTGTGGGTGCTGGGGAATTGAACTTGGGCCAGCAGTCTTAAAGGCAAGTGCCTTTCAAGCCTAGGGCTCCAGAGTGAGTTCCAGGTCAGCCTGAGCTAGAGTGAGACCCTCAAGAAAAAAATAAATAAATAAATAAAACATCAAGTGCCTTTAACTGCTAAACCATCTCCCCAACCTGGAAATGAGAATTTCCTGATTTCTATACCTTGTATTTTTTGTTGTTGGTAGTTGCGGGGTAGGGGAGGTGGGTCTTGGTTTAGGGTTGTTTTTTGTTTGTTTGTTTTTGACATAGGTTCTCACTCTAGCCCAGACTAACTTGGATTCACTCTGCAGCCCAGGCTGGCCAAGAACTCATAGTGATCATCATACTTCAGCCTCCAAGTGCTGAGATTAAAGGGGTGTGCCACCATGCTCAGCACATCTGAAGCTTCCTTTCACTCACCCTTTAATTCTCTCTCCTCCCATATCTTCACCTTCAACTTCCTGTTTATAATTCCATGTTAAGGTTGGTCTTCCCACCTCTATGAACCGAATCAAGATAAACTTTAACTGGGTTCAAGGCCACCCTGAGACTACATAGTGAATTCCAGGTCAGCCTGGGCTACATTAAGACCTTACCTCAAACAACAACAACCAAAACAGAGAGAGAGATTGAGAGAGAGAGAGAGAGAGAATATCCCTAACTGGTAATTCTTTTTTTTTTTTTTTTGAGGTAAAGTCTCACTCTGGCGATCCTCTGCCTCCTGAGTGCTGGGATTAAAGGCATGCACCACCACGCCCAGCTTCCTAACTGGTAATTCTATGTCCTGTCAAAATAGCAATCAATATCAACTATGACAAGTCTGTATATTAGTTTAATAGCTTGGTATCAAAGTTAATTTTTTGGTTTCATGAATGTTTTATGGCAGATATGAACATTTGGGAACCTAAACTGTTTGTTTTTTAGTGATGGATATTTTGCATCTTCAAAACACTTTTTCTTAATCTATTTGAGAGTGTGAGACCAACAGAGAGAGTATGGATGTACTAGGGCCTCTTGCCAATGCAAACAAACTCCAGGTGCATGCACCACTTTGTGCATGGAGCTTTTTGTGGGTACTGGGGAATCAAGCCTATGCCAGCAGGCTTTGCAAGCACAAGCAAGTACTGTTAACCACTGAGCCATTTCCCCAATCTACTTTTGGTTTTTTGTTTTGTTTTGCTTTTTCAATGTAGTGCCTCACTATATCCCAAGCTGACCTGGAAATCACTCAGTAGCTCAGGCTGGCCTAAAACTCACTATGTTTCCCAAACTAGCCTATATCTCATCACAATCCTCCCAAGTGCTGGTATTACAGTTATAAGCCACCATGTCAGATTTCTTAAAACCTGAACTATAGTAAGAACAGGAGTTTTCTTGTAATCAGACAAATCTAAATTCACATATTGGTCCAATATATTAGCTGTGTGATCTTAAGTAGATTATTCTGAACATCAATTTCCTTACCAGTAAATTAGAATAACTAAGCCCACATCATAGAGGTTCAAGGGTGGCCTAGGCTATAGTAAATTAGAGGTCAATCTGGATCACATGAGACCCTGACTAAAAAGAAAAAAAGAAAAGAGAGATGCTGGGCTTAATGGCACATGCTTTTGATTCCAGCACTGGGAAGGCTGAGGTAAACAGATAGATCACTTTGAGTTCAAGGTCAGCCTGGACTAGAGTGAGATCCTACTTCAAAAAAAGTTGGTCATGGTGATATACACCTTTAGTCCTAGCCCTTGGAGGCTGTGGTAGGAGGATTGGCATGATTTCAAGGCCAGCCTGGTACTACAGAGTGAGTTTGAGATCAGCCTGGACTGTAGGGAGACCCTGCTTCAAAAACAAACAGAAATGGGGTGGGTATTAACTTTAGCTTCCTCCCAGCCCAGGAAATAAGAAAAGGCAAAGACCAGAAAGGTGAAATGGAAGGTGCGGCAGGGTACTGCTGGGTTTTTACTAAATCCATTTTATTTTTGTCTTAAGCACATAATTAAGTTTCCTAATCTCCCCTGTGGTCAGTAGCACCTCATGTTAGTCATGAGCCCGCTGCTAACATGTCCTGTACGGCCATCCATGGTGAGTCCTGTCTGCTGGCTGGCGTTGGTCTCAGTGTACAGTCTAGTGTGGAGGTGTGGGTGGAAAGAGGGAACTCTGAGTCAAACAGAGACCCCACCATCTTCAGTGCACTGAAGCTTACTGCTGGTTCTTTTCATTCAGCCAGCACTGAGGTCATAAATAGGGCCACACATGCACCTTGAAGTGGAGTGCTCCCAAAACAAAAGCCCGAAGTAGGTTGACACTGACTTAGCATCCCAGGTGTGGGAAGAAAAGAAAGTGATGCAGGGGCAGAAAAGATCACAGTCTTCTCTACGAAGTGGCAAAGCACTGGGCAGGAGTCCTGACAACCTAAAAGTCAGGCCATCTGCTTACTGATCTGTCTGCACCAAGAGAAGCAGCTGGAGAGAACCACACACTGAGCATAACAGCTTTTGGCTGGCAAGCACTGGCAGTGTATAAGAAAAAAAAAAAAAAACCTGAAAAGAAAATAGGAAAATTATATAAATTTGAAGTCTTAGAATACTTTGAAATCTCAAATACTAAGAAACTATATTGAGAAAACTGTTAACAACAAAGGCCTGCCACCAAAGAGCACTTTGGAATTGTGGCTTTCCCACTTAGTCCTGACAGCCTGACCATGGTTGCCACCAGCTAGGCTGTCTCAGAAAAGTGGGGAAATCACAGCTCAACAAAACAAAATAGACAAAGAATGAGTGGAGTATCACAAAAGTAATTTGAGGGATAGTTTGTGGTATAGGACCTGGATACAAGGAGGTCAATCTGTTACGTTTCTAAAGAAGTTTATTTCCAAAGAAAAACAAAGACAAGGATTGATCATGGCATGGAACAGTTCTCAGATATCCCAAAGGAAGTAGATTTCAAAATATCCCTAGCCCCAGTGAAAGCCACTTTATTTTCTTTAATAGTTTTATTTTTATTTGTTTGTTAGAGAGAGAGTGAGAGAATATGGGCATGCCAGGGCCTTTTTCCATGCAAATAAACTCTAGATACAAGCACCACTATGTACATCTGGCTTACATGAGTATTGGGGAATTGAACCCTGGCTAGTAGGTTTGCAAGTGAGTACTTTTAACCAGCTGGTCATCTGCCCAGCTCCCATCACCCACTTTAAAGTTGTTTTTTTTTTTTTTTTTTAATTTATTTGAGAGCGACAGACAGAGAGAAGGAGGGAGGGAAAGAGAGAGAGAGAGAGAGAGAATATGGGCGTGCCAGGGCTTCCAGCCTCTGCAAAAGAACTCCAGACGCATGCACCCCCTTGTGCATCTGGCTAACCTGGGTCCTGGGGAATTGAGTCTCGAGCCGGGGTCCTTAGGCTTCAAAGGCAAGCACTTAACCGCTAAGCCATCTCTCTAGCCCAACCATCACCCACTTTAGATATCACCATGCAAAATGATACTCAATGGGGCTCTCAGGTAAGATGGTGGCAAAGCAGCCACGCCAAAGCAGCCTAAGAATGGTAATAAGCAGAAAAACAGCAGAGTATACTCTTCTACCTAAAAGTGAAGAAGAGCAAGTTATTATCAACCATAGGCAAGAAGCAAGACAGACTCAGATCTTCTAGGAAGGAAGAAATCAGCCAGAATATCCCTGCGGCGCTGTCGCCTGGATCCATGTGCCTGCCCAGCCAGCGCAGAGCTGCAGGAGCAGAATCCAGATCAAGTGACTTTTCTACTCACACCAGCCTCCTCACAAATGTCAAGGAGCCAGAAGGAGAAGACAGCAGGGAGCACCTGAGCAGCGGCTGAAGGAGAACACAAAGGGGACCAGCTAAGCAGCTCCGGTTCAACTCCAGGCATACTGCACGGACCCCATCCCCCACTGCCAGTGCCATGAATCACTGGGGAACTCATCCACTCCCCCACCCCCCACCCCCACACACAGCATACAGCACAGCCAATCAGAGCACCAGATCCAATGAACCAAGCAGCCCGAGTCCACAGCAAAACAGAGAGGGATCAAGTGGGCCTTTAGCATTAGTGAGATTGGAAGAAATCCCAAAAGGTAACAAAGTCTACTTACACAAGCCAGGTACATAGGCCCGCACTGGAAGTGCTAATCTCTGTTTTCATGCCAGGGCAGGTTATATGTTAGATTTGATTGATATATTCTTAGTCAGCTTTCCCATTCTCAAATAAGGTGTATTTTGCTGCTGACTATTGTTGCATTTGATGTTTCCTGATTTATAAGGCCTTTGTTTTTCTCTTCTGTAATTATTGGGGGCAGAGTCTGAATTGGCCCCAGCTGAACTGGAACCCATTTCAGACCAGCAATCTCAACCTCCCAGTTGACAGGATTAAGGGTGTGGGACAACAACACGCTAGAGACTTTAACTTTATTAGATTATCTGTTTGTTTTAATCCCTACGCTTGCATAAATACTCTGTGCTGTTTTTGAGTGAATGTGTATATTGCTCAGTTGAATTTAAGAATTTGCCAGTAATTTGCTAGTAATTTGCTTCACCCACTCTACCAGAATACTAAAATAGCAGGCAAACTCAACTCCTAGGGTCACTTTTCTGGGTGTATAAGAGCTACACCTGTCACCTTAAACTCCTACTCTGAAATTCAGAAAATCATGACATACTTTTTTTAAAAAATTTTTCTTTCTTTCTTTTTTTTTTTTTAAATTTTATTTATTTATTTATTTGAGAGCTACAGACACAGAGAGAAAGACAGGTAGAGGGAGAGAGAGAGAATGGGTGCGCCAGGGCTTCCAGCCACTGCAAACGAACTCCAGACGCGTGCGCCCCCTTGTGCATCTGGCTAACGTGGGACCTGGGGAAGCGAGCCTCGAACCGGGGTCCTTAGGCTTCACAGGCAAGCGCTTAAGCGCTAAGCCATCTCTCCAGCCCTTATTTATTTCTTTGACAGAGAGAAAGAAGCAGAGAGAGAGACAAATAGAGAGAAAACAGGCATACTAGGGCCTCCAGCCACTACAAACAAACTCCAGATGCATGGGCCACCATGTGTAGCTGGCTTATGTGGGTCCTGGGGAATTGAACCTAGGTCCTTTGGCTTTGCAGGCAAGTGCCTTAACCGCTAAGCCATTTCTCCAGCCCAGGACATACTTTAAGAACATATACTCCACTAAGTTTGAAAATCTGAAAGAAACGGATGATTTCATTGATTTATATGACCTACCAAAATTAAATCAAGATGAGATAAACTACTTACATAGACCCATGAGAAGTACAAAGATCCAGGCAGTAATCAAAAATCTCCCAGCTAAAAAAAGTTCAGGGCTGGAGAGATGGCTTAGCAGTTAAGAGCTTGCCTTCAACATATTGGCATAGGTAACAATTCTCTGAATATAACCCCAGTTACACAGGAAATAAAAGCACTAATCAACCACTGGGACCTCATGAAATTATAAAACTTTTGTATACCAAAGTATGTTGTGAATAGAGCAAAGAAGCAACCTTCAGAATGGGAGAAAATCTTTGGCAGTTACATATCTGACAAAGGATTAATATCCAGGATATACAAAGAACTCAAAAAACTAAATAATAAGAAATCAAACAACCCAATTAAAAAATGTGTTATGGCGGAGTTCTACTCAATGGTAAAGAAAAAAGTTATGAAATTTGCAGAAAAATGGATGGACCTGGAAAGTATTATACTAAGTGAAGTAACCCAGGCCCAGAAAGCCAAGCGCCACATGTTCTCTCTCATATGTGGATCCTAGCTACAGATGATTGGGCTTCTGCGTGAGAAGGAAAATACTTAGTAGCAGAGGCCAGTAAGTTAAAAAGGAGATATAAAGGGAAGAGAAATGAAGAGAGGAGGGTACTTAATAGGTTGGTATTGTATATATGTATGTACAATGATTGCGATGGGGAGGTAATATGATGGAGAATGGAAAGGGGAAAGTGCGGGGCGGGGGGAAGGGAGGGTATTGCCATGGGATATTTTTTATAATCATGGAAAATGTTAATAAAAATTGTGAAAAGAAAAAAAAATGTGTTATGGGGCTGGAGAGATGGCTTAGCGGTTAAGCGCTTGCCTGTGAAGCCTAAGGACCCCAGTTCTAGGCTCGGTTCCCCAGGTCCCACGTTAGCCAGATGCACAAGGGGGTGCACGCATCTGGAGTTCGTTTGCAGAGGCTGGAAGCCCTGGCGCGCCCATTCTCTCTCTCTCCCTCTATCTGTCTTTCTCTCTGTGTCTGTCGCTCTCAAATAAATAAAAATAAAATAAAATAAAAAAAATTTAAAAAAATGTGTTATGGAACTAAATAGTTGTCAAAAGAAGAAATAGAGATGGCTTGTAAACATCTAAAAAAATGTTCTACAGCCTTAGCCACCAGGAAATTGCAAGTTAAAACTACTTTGAGATTCCATCTCACTCCTGTTGCAATGGCTATCACCAACAAAACAAACAACATTAAATGCTAGCAAGGATGGGGAAAAAGAGGAACCCTTCTACACTATATTGGGAATGTACACTGGTACAGCCATTGTGGAAATCAGTGTGGAGGTTCTAAGACAGCTAAAAATAGATTTACCATATGATCCAGCTATACCACTCCTAGGCATATATCCTAAGGCTTTGTCTCACTACCTTAGAGATACTTGCTCTATTCAAAATAGCTAGGAAATGGAACCAGCCTAGATGTCCATCAGCTGACGAGTGGATAATGAAGATGTGGTACATTTATACAATGGAGTTCAATTCAGCAGTAAAGAAAAATGAAATTTGCAGGGAAATGATGTACCTGGAAAGGACTATATACTTAGTGAGGTAACCCAGGTCTAGAAAGCCAAGCACCATATGTTATCTCTCATATGTGGATTCTAGCTACAAATGTTTGGACTTGTCTGGGAATTGAAATAAAACTCAGTAGCAGAGGCCAGTAAGCTAGAAAGGGTCTGTAATGGGGGAAGGAGAGAGGAGGACTTAAGGGGACAGTAGTGTATATATGTGAGTAGATGAACAGGTTACTGGGGGTGGGAAGGCCTAAGTTAGGTCAGGGAAAGAAATTGAGTAAAGGTAGGGTAAGGGGAGGGCTAATCAGAATCTAAGAGGATATAAGTAAGTCATATGGAAAACAACTTTTGTACAATGGCAGACCCAAAAGTCACAGATTGTTACTAAAAAATTATCAGTGCCAGAGATGGAATACCTTCCAGTGAGTGTTGGTCAGGGAGGTCCCTGATGGCCCCCAAACATTTCAGGCCACTGCCAAGGCTCTTGGTTCCCCACCAGGACTAGATGGTAAGACCCTATTTCTGAAGATTTCACATGCTTGGGCTGCAAGGTCACTGAGAAATCTTATTGGAACTGAGATGAAAACCTCCTTTGTGTAGGCCAGCTGACAGAAAACTGGACAAACCTATGCTGCATGCATGCAGCTCTATGGGAAACAGAGAAATCACCAGTGGAGATAAGCAACAATGGACACTGCAAGCCTTAAATTTGGCCAGCCAGGCCAAATGAGCCAACAGATGTAATACTGGCACATCTGTTGTTGAGAAAACCAACTTCTCTCCACTTAGAGTAGAGGTCCTCTCCACAGGAGGTAACACACACCTGTTATTGAAAGCCTATGATAGGGGAAGTCATGAGCTCTAGGGGTGTATACCAAACAGCTTCAGGTTCCCTGAGATGAACTTCCAGACCAGGCACAGTTATAGAGGAAGGAATTTATTAAAACTTACAGGTCCAGGGGAAGTTCTCTAATGGCAGAAGAAGCTGGCCTGCCTTCACAAGTCCAAGCAGAGAGACAGAGAGAAGCCTCAAGCCTGGCACAATTCAGGAGCTCCAGGAGGAACCCAGGCACTGTGCATATCTTTATATTGGAATCTCAAATCCACTACCACACCTTAGGGCTGCCCTAAGATCCATCTCTTCCAGCCAGATGGCTACAGATCCAAACTACAAAGTAATAAAACACTGAATATATTGGGGGGGCATCTATTCAAACTACCACAGGGTGTAATGTCTGCTGGTGTCTGGTTAAATGTATATACTATGCTAATCAAACTACCTAGTAAGCATTTCTCTTAATGTTCATACCCATATATTAATGCTACTCTCACTTTTGGTTAGAGAAGCTTCTCTTTTCAAATGGCAGTGACCTTGGGATGACTCAGAAGGCATCATGGTGAAGAAATGACAGAGGAATGCTCAGCACTGAAATATCTCTATCGCACCTTCCAAGGCTCAGGGTCCATTGCAAAAGAGGTGGCAAGAAGAATGTAAGAGCCAAAGGAAGGGTAGGACTCCTTACAATGCACCCTTCCAGACACAAAATGGCCTGGATATCCCTGGCCTCACAGTGCCTGATACTACTACCTACAGAAGACCATCATAATAGGAGGAAAAGATGATGACATCAAAATACAAGACAGACTAATTGAGAAGGGAATGGGGATATGATGAAGAATGGAGTTGTGAAGGGGAAAGTGGGAGAGGAGGGAGTTATCATGGTTTATTTTCTATAATTATGGAAGGTGTCAATAAAACAAAACTTAAGAAACAAAATGGTGGGCTGGAGAGATGGCTTAGCGGTTAAGCGCTTGCCTGTGAAGCCTAAGGACCCCGGTTCGAGGCTCGGTTCCCCAGGTCCCACGTTAGCCAGATGCACAAGGGGGCACATGCGTCTGGAGTTCGTTTGCAGAGGCTGGAAGCCCTGGCGCGCCCATTCTCTCTCTCCCTCTATCTGTCTTTCTCTCTGTGTCTGTTGCTCTCAAATAAATAAATAAAAATTAAAAAAAAAAGTCAGTAACTTTAAAAAAAAAAAAAAGAAAAGAAAAAAGAAACAAAATGGTGCTCTATGAAGAGAATTTCCAGAAAGCAGAACCTGTCAGTGGAAGTCTGCCATTGTGGTGCACTCTTTCAATCCCTGCACTCGGGGCTTGAGTTTGGAGGATTGCCATGAGCTCAAGGCTAGTCTGGAGCTAGAGTGATACCATGCCTCAAAAAAACAAATAAACAAATTCCTGTCACAGAACTAAAAGTCCAGCAGTGTGTAGTGGTGCTCACCTTTAATCCTAGCACTTGGGAGGCAGAGGTTGGTGGATCACTGTGAATTTGAGGCCACCTGAGACTACATAGTGAATTCTGAATTCCAGGTCAGCCTGGACTAGAGAGCAAGAGTCTACCTTGAAACAAAAAAATGTGGGGGGGCTGGGGAAGTAACTTAGCAGTTAAGGCATTTGCCTTTGAAGCCTAAGGACCCAGGTTCAATTCACCAGGACCCACATAAGCCAGTCGCACAAGGGGGTACATGCATCTGGAATTCGTTTGCAGTGGCTGGAGGCCCTGGAGCACCCATTCTTTCTTTCTCTCTGCCTCTTCCTCTCTCTCAAATAAATAAATAAAATATATTTTTAAAAAAACTAAACTAAAAGTCCAAACAATTTTCCCATGTGTTATACATACACAATGGAGTTTTATTCACCCAAACTGAATGCAATTGTTATTTGCAGGAAAATGGATGGAATTAGAGATCATTGTTATATTTGGGAAAATAAGGCAAACTCAGATATAGAAATGTCACATTTTGGGCTGGAGAGACGGCTTAGCGGTTAAGCGCTTGCCTGTGAAGCCTAAGGACCCTGGTTCGAGGCTCGGTTCCCCAGGTCCCACGTCAGCCAGATGCACAAGGGGGCACACGCGTCTGGAGTTCGTTTGCAGAGGCTGGAAGCCCTGGCGTGCCCATTCTCTCTCTCTCCCTCTATCTGTCTTTCTCTCTGTGTCTGTCGCTCTCAAATAAATAAATAAAAAATAAATAAATAAAATAAAAAAAAAGAAATGTCACATTTTAACTCATAATATGGATCACACACACACAGGATAATAAAAGGAGAACTACAAAAGAGGAACCAGGCTAGTAGGAAGGAAGAAGGGACAGGAGAGGATAATGGGAGTAAATATGTTTAAAGCACATGATCTATTTGAGAAAAATATATATAAAGTCATTATGCAACCGACCACTGTGCACAATGAATATGCACTAATAAAAATTTAAACAATGAATTTAAAACTTCACAGTGCCTGCCCAAGTTCTTTAAGTCAATAATAGCTTTATGTCTTTCATTTTTCCTTTCAAAATGGGCCAGTGAAATTGTCTCTACTCACTGTATATTTGGTGATAAGAAAAGTGAAGGAAGTAGAGAGCTCTTCCTTTTAGTTTCAATTATTCAATCGAAAACAAAAGAAAAGAAAAAGAAGAAGAAAGAAAGAAAAGAAACATATCTATATTAGATAAACATGACTGGCCATCATCCAGGGACTTTTGCTGAATGAAGTGAACAGTCTTCTGAGAGTCAGGGTGTGAAAGGGAAGCAATATGCGCGTGTGTGTGTGTGTGTGTATGTGTGTGTGTGTGTGTGCGCGCGCACGCGTGCGTGCGCATGTGTGTATAATTGAGCTGGTTTACACCTTTAATCCCACTTGGGAGGCTGAAGTCAGAGAATCACCATGAGTTTGAGATCAGCCTGCACTAAGGTAAGCCCCTGCCTCAAATATATATATATATATATATATATATATATATATGGAGAGAGAGAGGGAGGGAGTTGTTGATATAATGTGAATATTATAAATATTACATATAATCTTAAAAAAAGAACTTTAACTCTGGGGGCTTAGCGGTTAAGGCACTCGCCTGCAAAGCCAAAGGACCCAAGTTCTATTCCCCAGGACCCTCATAAGCTAGATGTACAAGGGGGAGCACACATAGTTTGCAGTGGCTGGAGGCCCTAGCATGCCCATTCTGTCTGTCTGTCTGTTTCTCTCTCTCTGACTATCTCAAATAAATAAATAAATAAACTTAAAAAAAAAAACTTTGACTCTAGGCTGGGAAGATGGATCAGTAGTTAAGGCATTTACCTGCAAAGCCTAATAACCAGGGTGTGATCCCACAATACCCTCATAAAACCAAATGCACAGAGTGGTACATGCACCTTGAATTTGCTTGTAGTGTCCACAGTGACACCAAGTTACAAGCTTGAATGTAACTCTTGAATCATTTGGGGACATCCATTCAAACTACCACAGGGATATTACAATTTCCATATGACTAGATAAATTTGAACTTCTGTCCATCTTATTGTCTACTTTCCATGTATGCTCCTTGCCTTTGTTTCTCACTACATTAGAAATTATATGTTCTAGGGGCTGGGAAGATAGCTCAGCTGTTAAAGGCATTTGCTGGCAAAGTATGCTGGTCCAGGTTCAATTCCTAAGCTACCCATGTGCCCACTCTCTCACACACATATTCAGATTAACATATTAATTAAAGAACAAGTGCATGCTCTATTCAATTTATTGATCCCTGTACTGTGGCATCTGGTATATTGTAGGTCTCAAAAATGTTATTCCTAAAAATCAGTAATTTTTATTTTTCTGAGGCATGGTCTCATTCTAGCTCAGGCTGATCTGGAACTCATCCTATAGTCTCAACCTGGTCTAGAACTCAAGATAATCCTCCTACTTCAGCCTCCTGAGGGCTGGGACTAAAAATATGTGCCACCACAACCAACTCATGTAATATGATTCTGACTCTAAAGGATATGTATCTAACCACTACAACATACACACACAAATAAACACACACTCTTCTCTTGTTGAATACATAGGTTACCTCCCCTTCTCTCATTGTATTATTTTTATTTATCTATTTATTTACTTATTTTTGTTTTCGGAGGTAGCATCTCGCTCCAGCTCAGAGCTGACCTGGAATTAATTCACTCTGTAGTCTCAGGGTGGCCTTGAACTCATAGTGATCTTCCTACCTCTGCCTCCTGCTGGGAATAAATGCATGTGCCACCACACCCGGCCCCCTTCTCCAATTTTTTTTTTAATTTTTATTTATTTATTTATTTATTTATTTATTTGAGAGTGACAGACACAGAGAGAAAGACAGATAGAGGGAGAGAGAGAGAATGGGTGTGCCAGGGCTTCCAGCCTCTGCAAACGAACTCCAGACACGTGCGCCCCCTGTGCATCTGGCTAACGTGGGACCTGGGGAACCGAGCCTCGAACCAGGGTCCTTAGGCTTCACAGGCAAGCGCTTAACCGCTAAGCCATCTCTCCAGCCCCCTTCTCCAATTTTTGAAGTTGGTTAAAGATGAACTCCCAAAAGAATTTAAAGACACATTACAAGATGAAGACAGTTTTCTGACCCTATTTCTGTCCAGTAACAACTTTACTAACATGCCAGTGGTGCCAATGAGGTGCAGGTGTCAAGGTCACCAGCAGCCCTGGCTGGCGTGGTGCGGTCACACAGGTCATGCCAAGTACTCTGAGCACAGCTTCAAGAACATTCAATTCCTATCAGCTAGACATGGCCAGTTGACCTAGCTTCACAATAAAGCTTTCTTATGGGCTGGAGAGATGGCTTAGCAGTTAAGGGCTTGCCTGTGAAGCCTAAGAACCCCGGTTCCAGGCTCAACTCCCCAGGACCCACATTAGCCAGATACACAAGGGGGCGCATGCGTCTGGGGTTTGTTAGCAGTGGCTGGAGGCTCTAGTGTGCCCATTCTCTCTGTGTCTCTCTCTCTCTGCCTCTTTCTTGCTCTGTCTGTTGCTCTCAAATAAACAAACAAACAAACAAACAAACAAACAAACAAAAGCTTTCTTATAATTTTAGGCTAAAAGAAAAGCAAGTCATTCTGGTTCTTCTCAAAAGTGTCCAAATGGTAACAGTTTGATGACTAAGCAACAGTGTTGACTTTCTCAGTGTCATTCTTCCATACTACAAAGCAGTTTAAGCCATGTGAATGCACGTTTGTGTTTGTGCACTCATGTGTGTTCACATGGATGAACATGCATGTAGAGGCCCAAGGTGGACATCAAGTGTCTTTCTCAATCTGTTTTATTTTTTGAGACATAGTCTCATATAGAACAGACTGTCTTGAACTGGAAATGTCTCCAGAGATGATGATCTTTCAGACTCCATCTGCCAAGTTCTGGGAGTACAGGAGTGTACCACCTCACCTAGTTTATTCCTACTTCTAAATTTTTTTTTTACTTATTTATTTGAGAAAAAGTGTAATAAATATGAGTGTGCCAGGGCCTCTGGCAACTGCAAACCAACTTCAGATCCATGTGCCACTTTGTGCAGCTGTCTTTTATGTGGGTCTTGGGGAGTAGAATCCTGAGCAGCAGGCTTTGCAAACAAGAACATTTACCCATTAAGCCATCTCCCTTTCTCCTTTTTTTTTTTTAATTTTTTTGTTTTATTTTTATTTATTTATTTGAGAGCAACAGACAGAAAGAGAAACAGGCAGAGACAGAGAGAGAGAGAATGGGCGCACTAAGGCCTCCAGCCACTGCAAATAAACTCCAGACACATGTGCCACCTTGTGCATCTGGCTTACCGAGGTCCTTAGGCTTCACAGACAAGCGTTTAGCCTCTAAGCCATCTCTCCAGCCCTCTCCTTATTTTTTGAGATAGGATCTCTCACTAGACCCGAAGCTTCCTGATTTGGCTAGACTCACTAGCCAGCAAGCCCCAACCTCACAGTCCCAACCAAGAAGTGTGTCTCTAGATTCCTGCTTAGATCAAGTTGACAAGAGAATTTAACCATCACATCTGCCTCTTTCTCTGTTTCTATCAAATAAATAAATAATGATAAGTTATTTTTTTTAAAAAAATCCCTGAGGCTGTGGGAGACATACATTCACATTCAAACCACCACAGTAGCCATTTCAGAATGAAACAGAGGGTCGGGCGTGGTGGCGCAGGCCTTTTATCCCAGCACTCGGGAGGCAGAGGTAGGAGGATCACTGTGAGTTCGAGGCCACCTTAAGACTACATAGTGAATTCCAGGTCAGGGGACCTCCAGAAACAAAACAAAACAAAACAAAAAAAAACCTCATAATAAATATTGCCTAATGGTTCAGTGGTCAAAGGTACTCACTTGCAAGGCCCAGCATCCCTGATTCAACTCTCTAATATCCACATAAATCCAGGAAAAGCCACATGCAAATGGCTAGAGTTTATTTGCAGTGGCGAGACATACATACAAATTGTAAAATAATTTTTAAAAACGATGGTATGCTGAGCATAGTGGCTCACACTTTTAGGCCTAGCACTCTGGAGGCTGATACAGGAGAAGCCTTGTGAGCTCTGGGCCAGTCTTGGCTAGAGTAAGACCCTGCCTCAAAAATAAATAAAACAACTTAGGAAGACATTCTTACTACTGTCCACTATACAGTATGGCAGCCTCTAGCCACATGTTGCTGTCTAAATTTGAATGTTAAGTGAAATAAAAAAAATTGTAAATTCCATTTCTTAATTGCATTTACCTGAGTCTTATGACCCTCCAGGAGGGAAGCCCAAAAGCCACGTGTGTCTAGTGTCAATGTGTGATTTCCTGGAGAGACATAAGCCAACCCTGTTACTGATGGGACACTGACAATAGACCGAAGAAGTAGTCCACTCAAGCCTAGCTCGGTGAACCAATGGGCGCATTGTGTTTGCTTACCGGAGCATGTACGGGGCAATGTCAACAGAAGCATAAGTGATTGAAAGCAGCTACATGACTGAAAAGTCCACCCCATCATGGATGATGACTCACAAAGGCTGCATCTCTTGAGTTCCCTACATAATTCTTCCCTTTCCAGCAATTGTGAGGGACCATGTCAGTCTTATAACTTTCCTTTTCTTTTGATGGGTGTGCATATGGGTGTGGTGTGCATGCATGGATGCATGTTCATGTGTGGAAGTGTGCATGTGTTGTGGAGGCCACATGTTGACATCAGATGTCTTTCTCATTATCAGATGTCAGTCGCTCTCTACCTTGTTGTTTAAGACAGGGTCTTGCCTTGATCCTATAGTTCAGTGATTCAGTGACACTAACAAGCCAGAAGCCCCAGGGATCATCCTGTCTTCACCAATGCTGGGATCATAGGCATGCATCACCACACCCAGCATTTACCATGGGTGTTGTGGATTTGTGCTTGAGCCATCTTTCCAGCCTCTGCTTAGGACTCCTTAGCTTCCCGAGCCTACTACATTTAGTTTATCTTCCTGAGTCTTTTTTTTTTTTTTTCGTTAAAGGCATTTTGAAATTACATTTTTTTGTTCATTTTTATTTATTTACTTGAGAGTGACAGAGAGAGAAAGAGGCAGATAGAAAGAGAGAGAGAATGGGCGCGCCAGGGCTTCCAGCCACTGAAAACAAACACCAGACGCATGGGCCCCCTTGTGCATCTGGCTAACGTGGGTCCCGGGGAACCGAGCCTCGAACCAGGGTCCGTAGGCTTCACAGGCAAGCGCTTAACCGCTAAGCCATCTCTCCAGCCCCTTCCTGAGTCTTATCAAGGGGGAACGTTTCAACTTGGAGGGCATAAAGCACACTAGTACATACAGTGCAATTCTCTTATATCTGGGTTCTGTTGGGAAGGGGGTTGCAGTAGTAAACACCCGTAGGTCCAGTCATTCAGAGGAAGGTGGCTTAACTTCAGGAGTTTGAAATCAGTGTGGTCAACACAGCAAGTCTCTATCTCCAAACAAACATTAAATTAATTAGCTATTTAGAAAAAAAAAATATTGGAAGCAATAGAGACAAAGAAATGGGCTAAAAGAGAAGTAACTTAGTGTCACCCAGTTATGATTGTAACGTGACTGCTGGCGGGGAGGTGGAGGTCAAACCACTGAGTGGCTGCAGAGCTCTCGTCACCCCACACCCCGTCTCCACTGGTGCTTTAAACTCAGACCTCTCACAGCGTCTGAACTGTAGCCCTCTGCCCGGACTAAAGGAATTCCTAGACTCCAGAAAACTTCCGGCTATGTTATCAACATTCTCCACTAAGGTTTGAGGTAGGTAAATACAATACATGGGGGTCACTCAGCTCCTTTCAGTCACTTACAGTGTGCTGGGTTATGTGCCCGAAGTGAGGAGGCCGGGGACCTCACGTCCCAGACATGTTAGTTGGGGTCTTGTAGGTGAGCTGGCTCTGCTAAGCAGATGCTCCTAGGCAAACCTGCAAGATCAGACAGCTGCGCTGTTCTGTTTATCAGAGGATCCAGTGGCCTGACCTTGACCATGGACTTGGAGAGACAGAATATATAAGGCATGTGTTTTGCAGGAAGCACACCTGGAGTGAGCTTGGATGATCTGCCTCCCTTCCTTTCCCAGCTCTTCCCCACCCCCATACGTTTCCCTGTGCATCTCTCCAGCTGACTGCTCACCTGTATCCCTTACAAAACATGGATAAGCATGAGGAAAGGGATTCCCTGAGTCCTCTGAGCCATTCTAGCAAGTCACCAAACCTGAGGAGAAAGGCACAGGAACCTTGTTCTGGAGTTGGTCAGAAAGAAGTCACCAGCGGACACTCGTAGTGAGCATCCGAAGATAGAAATCTTGTGGGACTGGCTTTTTTTTTTTAATGCTTGCATTTATCCACGTATTTTCATGTGTGTGTATGAGTATGGGTGTACCAAGGCCTCGTGCCTCTGTGAGTGAATGCCAGACACTTGCGTCACTTTTTTTGCATCTGGCTTATGTGAATGGCTTGGGAATTGAACCTGGAAAAGCAGGCTCTGCAAGCAAAAGCTTTTAATTGCTGACCCATCTTCCCAGCCCTGGGACTGACCTCTTCTTGGAACCTGATACTATCCCAGACAGGGTCAGAACTGAGCTGAGTTACAGGACAAGCACAGACTTGGTGCATGTGCGTGGTGGAGTGGAGATTCTCACACACTGTCATCTGCACCTTCAGTTACCAACATAAATATGATGTCTTCACTGTTCCATGTAAAATGGGAGTCTTGGGATGGAGAGATGGCTTAACGGTTCAGGTGCTTGCCTGCAAAGCCAAAGGACCCAGGTTTGATTCCCCAGTACCTGTGTAAAGCCAGATGCACAAGGTGGTGCACACATCTGGAGCTCATTTGAGTAGCTACGGGCCCTGGTGCACCCATTCTCTCTCTCTTTCTCAAACAAATTTAAAAAAATTAAAAATGGGAGTTTCACTGTAGCCCAGTCTCACTTTGTAGCCCGGGCTGGCTTCAAACTCACAATTCTCCTATTCCTGTCTCCTGAGTGTTGGGATTATGGGCCTAGCCATTAGGTTCAGCTTAGAAAATTCTATCCTAGGGCAAAAAAAAAAAAAAAAAAGGCTCTTTTAGAGGAACCCTTTTACACTGTGGGTGGGAATGCAATCTGGTCCAGCCATTGTGGAAATCAGTGTGGAGGTTCCTAAAACAGCTAAAGATTGATCTACCATATGACCCAGATATAGCACTCCTAGGCATATATCCAAAGGACTCATCTCATTTCCTTAGAAATATGTGCTCATCCATGTTTATTGCTGCTCAATTTATAATAGCTGGGAAATGGAACCAGCCTAGATGTCCATCAACTGATGAGTGGATAATGAAGATGTGGCACATTTATACAATGGAGTTCTACTCAGCGGTAAAGAAAAATGAAGTTATGAAATTTGCAGAAAAATGGATGGATCGGGAAAGGATTATACTAAGTGAGGTAACCCAGGCCCAGAAAGCCAAGCACCACATGTTCTCCCTCATATGTGGATCCTAGCTACAGATGATTGGGCTTCTGCGTGAGAAGGAAAATACTTAGTAGCAGAGGCCAGTAAGTTAAAAAGGAGACATAAAGGGAAGAGAAAGGAAGGGAGGAGGGTACTTAATAGGTTGGTATTGTATATATGTAAGTACAATGATTGAGATGGGGAGGGGATATGATGGAGAATGGAATTTCAAAGGGGAAAGTGTGGGGGGGGTATTACCATGGGATATTTTTTATAATCATGGAAAATGTTAATAAAAGTTGAGAAAAAAATAAAAATAAATAATTGCAAAAAAAAAAAAAAGGCTCTTTTAAAAGAATTTTTTTGCTGGGTGTGGTGATGTATGCCTTAATCCCAGTACTTAGGAGGCAGACGTAGTAGGTGACTGTGAGTCTGAGGTCAGCCTGACACTACAGGGTGAGGTCCAGGTCATTCTGGGCTAGAGTGTGACCCTACCTCAAAAAAGCAAAATAAAACAATAAATAAATAATAAAACAAGTATTTATTTGCAAGCAGAGCGATAGAGAAGAAAGAAAGAATGGGTGCACCAGGTCCTTGTGCCACTACAGACAAAGTCCCAACACATATGCCACTTTGCGCATCTGGCTTTACATGAGTACTAGGGAATCAAATCTGGGCTGTCAGGCTTTGCAAACACTACCTTTAACCTCTGAGCCATCTCTCCAATCACCCTCCCTCCAAAAGGGTTTTTAAAATTTATTTTACTTTAATTTTTTTTTTAATTAATTTGAGAGAATGAGAGAGAGAGATAGAGAATGAGCATGCCAGGACTTCTGGCCACTGCAAACGAACTCCAGACATGTGCCACCACGTGCATTTGACTTACGTGGGTACTGAGAAATCAAACTTGGGTCCTTACTTAGGCTTTGCAGGCATGTGCCTTAACTGCTAAGCCATCTCTTCAGTCCCAGCCCCCGCCTCTCACCCCCCCCCTTTCTTTTGGTTTTTTGAGGCAGGGTCTCACTCTGGTCCAGGCTGACCTGGAATTTACTAGGTAGTCTCAGGGTGTCCTTGAACTCACGATGGTCCTCCTACCTCTGCCTCCTGAGTGCTGGGATTAAAGGCATTGCATCACCATGCTCTGCTTCTTTAGTCCTTTTATTTTTTTAGCTAAACAGAATCTAAATACCTACAGCCCTGAGGGGGAAACATGACACTATCCAAACAAAATGTTACAAAATTATACTCTTTTTTTTTTTCTCTTCCTCAAGAAGTAATCCAACTAGGCTTGTCAAATAACTGACCAGGAGACCTTCCCTGGGAAGCTGTGACTCCTGAACACTTAAGGAAGTGGGAGGAATAATTCTCCCATTGATGAGAGAATGAACTTATACCCACAGAAACCCTTCCTATATGATTGCTTGAATTTCCTCGTTGCTAAGCCCTTTTTCTTATCTCCCTCTTTTCTTCTTTGGATACTGGCCAAAGTTCTAGGCATGCTTGTCCTGACCCCCTAAGTTTTCTGTTTCCTTCCCTTTCCTGCTATGCAGCTGCCTGCCAACCTCCATTGCTGATCTTGTCTGCTTCCTTGAACTCTAATTCAAAAGACATAACTTTGTTTTTCATCTTTCTCCCAGCAGCTGCTGAAATGTACAACTTTGCCTGTCCTTCTGTTGTTTTTTTCTCCAACTCTAAGAAAATTGTCCTTCTGAATCAGTTTCTAAATTCTTTTATTAATGAGACAAAGTTCTCACAAAAAGGAACCTCAGTTCCCTGGTAACATTCCTCCTTAGATTTGATAATTTGCTAGGACAGTACATAGAATTTAGAAAGACAGGGCTGGAGAGATGGCTTAGCGGTTAAGCGCTTGCCTGTGAAGCCTAAGGACCCCGGTTCGAGGCTCAGTTCCCCAGGTCCCACGTTAGCCAGATGTACAAGGGGGCGCACGCCTCTGGAGTTTGTTTGCAGAGGCTGGAAGCCCTGGCGCGCCCATTCTCTCTGTCTCCCTCTATCTGTCTTTCTCTCTGTGTCTGTCGCTCTCAAATAAATTAAAAAAAAAAATTTTTTTTTAAAAGAATTTAGAAAGACAGTTTACTTATGATTTTCCATTCATTATGAGGAATAATAATCTCAGATGAGATTAAAGGCACACACTACTATGTCTGGTTTCCCAGCACTCAAGAGGCTGAGGTAGGATTGTCATGAGTTCAAGGCCAGCCTGGGCTACAGAGTGAGACTCTGCTTTTGATGTAGGATTTGAGGGTTTAGGGAGGGTCAGTAACTTCCAACTTCTGGGTCCTTATCTGATTTTAGCAAAGAATTAACAAAACAGACGCTGAGAATGGTAAATTATGAATTATGAAGTTTATTGTAAGGGAATTAAGATCTAGGGTTGAGGCTAGCTGACTCAAGCCAAAAGAGAATTTTCTTAGTTGCCCACCAGAAAAGGAAGAGAAGAAAGAGACTCTCCATCACACAGTAATCTAAGGCTCTGGACAAGGCACACATACCCACGTAGGGAAGGCAAAGCCCAGGAACCAAAAGATCAGCTGGTCGTGGCGGCACATGCCTTCTGTCCTAGCACTTGGCAGGCTGCAGGAGCAAGATCCCTGTGAGTTCGAGGCCAGCCTGGGGCTACAGAGTGAGTTACAGATCAGCCTGGGATAGAGTGAGACTCTACCTTGAAAATAATTTAAAAAATAATAATAAATAAACAATCAAAAAAGTCCCCTTTACATAAAAGACCAGAAGGATACAAAGGACTCAAGAGATGAAAGAAAGATCATACATTTAACAAAGTGAAAAAGCACCCCAAAGCCAGACACATGTAGAAGACAAGAAGGAAAATACCCAGAGAGAGACAGACTTACACACTGGTGTCCAGTCAAAATTATAGGAAGAGGGCTGGCGGGATGGCTTAGCGGTTAAGGTGTTTGCCTGCAAAGCCAAAGGACCCAGGTTTGATTCCCCAGGACCCACGTTAGCCAGACGCATAAGGGGCCTCACGCATCTGGAGTTCGTCTGCAGTGGCTGGAAGCCCTGGTGCACCCATTACTCTCTCTCTCTCTCTCTCTCTCTCTCTCTCTCTCTCTCTCTCTCTGTGTGTGTGTGTGTGTGTGTGTGTGTGTGTGTGTGTGTGTGTGTGAAATAAATAAATAAAAATTACAAGAAGAAAAGGGCTTGGCTGACAATATGGTTAGCCAATTTGATAACAAATCAGACTTCGAATTAGGATGAGTTTTGTCATCAGAGGCCTGATTGATTGCCTCAGAGAGGCTGACTCAGAGAGGCCAAGAGCTGATTGATTCCTGGACTCAGGGTTGATCCAGAGAGGCCCATCCACCTCGGTGCTGAGCCCAGGAAGAAGCGGGAAGTTCCCGCTGGAGGAGCGTTGCCGCTGGTCATCTTGGATGAGACTGGAGCAGTCAGAGTTCTAGTTTTGCCAGGGCGGAGGGTGTGGCATCTCCTTGTCCTTGTGCCTGGCTAACTCCCTATAAAAAACTATCTTGCTCCTGTTTTTCCTTTGCTTCAAAAAACAAAAATAAATATACGGGGCTGTGATGAGGCACGCCTTTAATCCTGGCACTCAGAAGGCAGAGGTAGGTGGATCGCCATGAGTTCGAGGCCACCCTGAGACTACTTAGTGAATTCCAGGTCAGCCTGGGCTAGAGAGCGAGACCCTACCTCAAAAAACTAGAAAACCAAAAAATAAGTAAAGAAATAAAATAAATAAATAAATAACAAATGACTCCGATGCACTGCCAGATAAAATGACGCCTAGGGGTTCTCCCTTAAGAGCCTCTGTGTGAGTGCAGGACATGGAGGTAGGTTAGGTCGAAAAGGGCTTCCCAACAGGGAGTCACCAAAAGAAAACAGGATGGCTGCAGGGAGATATAAGGAAATGGATCATCCACATTCCTCAAGAAATTACCCAACCATTAACAATGCCCCAAGAACAGACATTTACCCCCCACTTCTTATCTCTCACTATGTCACCTCTCACCCTAAGAACAGAGATTTACTGTCCCCTATCTCTCACTGGATCACTCCTGGTCTCACCATATGGCTAATGTGCAGAACAGAGATTTACTGCCCTAATAAGAAAATTCCTTCCCTTTCTCGCCTTTCCCCATTTGAAAAGCCTATAAAGCCCACTATCTGTAACCCCAAACTGACTGCTCTGCTCTTGAGAGTCAGTCCTGGCAGCCCGTGTCCCCCTCCCCCCCGAATAAAAACTTCCATCTTTGCTTCAGAGTGGTCTCTGTGGTCCTTGGTCACTCCTGAACCTTACAGCGGCACACACCTGTTGTCTTAGAAACTAACAAGGCTGAGACAAGAGGATAATAATGAGATGAAGGTCATCCTTGGCTGTAGCCTTGGACTATATGAGATGATCTTATCTTAAAAAAAAAAAAACATTAAAAAAAGTAAACATGAACACACATAAAAGCACCTTCAAGTGCTCAGCAACCTGGAAATGCATCATGTTTCATTATTCAAGAGTTTTATAGAGGTTAATATTGAGTCGGCCCACCCCTCCTGAAGGTTGCAGGAAGGTGTGGTTGAAGGTTCAGCCCTCAGCCAGTAATCGCTCACTGCTATGATATCAGTAAATGGGAAACTGAAGCCTCAAGTTCAAAGCCAGCCTTGGCTACGTAATAAGTTCCAAGCCAGCATGATAGAGTAAGGCTCTCTTCTCATAGCCTGCCTCACATACAAATAAAGAAAGTTCTAACCCCTTCATTTTCTAATCATTTTTGGTGTTTCTTGTGACTGGCCCTATACAGAGCTTATTTCTGGCCTCACTTAAGCACCTAATTAGCGTAAAATCAATTATAATAAAATCAGGTTCTGTTGTTTATAACAAAAGATACTTCTATCACTCAAGAAATTCTAAAGGTTTTTTTTTTTTTTTTTAATTTATTTATTTGAGAGTGACAGACACAGAGAGAAAGACAGATAGAGAGAGACAGAGAGAATGGGCGCGCCAGGGCTTCCAGCCTCTGCAAACGAACTCCAGACGCGTGCGCCCCCTTGTGCATCTGGCTAATGTGGGACCTGGGGAACCGAGCCTCGAACCGGGGTCCTTAGGCTTCACAGGCAAGCGCTTAACCGCTAAGCCATCTCTCCAGCCCAATTCTAAAGGTTTTAAGAATGCTGTGACATGATTTTTTAAATTTTACTTTTATTTCATTTTTGACAGTTTCATACAGGTGTCATCTATTTTGATTATATTCACCCCCATTACATTTTCCTATCCCCTTCACACTCTCACTAAATCTTTTCTTTCCACCTAATGTCCTTCCGACTTTCATGTCTCTTTTTCTTCTTGAGAGCCACTAAGTTAAGCTAGGATTTGCTTGCCAGAGAATAGATGGGGGTATTTAACGGAGCACAGGCAACTTGCCAGTGGTCACACCACTGAAGAACATGACCCCCTCCCTCAGAAACCATTAACTGCCAACTGCTACTGAGGGAAGAGGAGGGAGCCCCACCACCAACCATGCAGAAATGTTGAAGGGCCCAGTCTTGCATAGGAACCTACAGCTTCTGTGAGATCATGAGAATAATGGCCATATTATATCCAGAAGACTGTGTTCCAGAGCACTCCTCCACTGTCTCTGGTTCTTACATTCTTTCTGCCATGTCCCCTCTTCAGTGATGGTCCCTAAGCCTTGGAGGGGGTGACATAGATGTCCTGTTTGGAGTTGAACACACACTAGCCACTTATTCTTAACAATTTTGCCAGCTAACCATCTCTGCATTAACATCACTGTACAATGTCACTTCTGTGACCAGGGCTGAGAGCAGTATTAATCTATGGGTATAAACATAAGGATTTAGAAGGCAGCTTGAAAACCTGTCCATTTAGCATGACAACAACAGTAGATTCCATGAGCTTTTGACAAGGTTTACAATACCAAGCATGAATTACCTCCTGTAGTGGGTGCCTCAAATCCAATCAGACAGTGGTGGGTTACTCCATAGCAGTCATGCCACTGTTACACCAGTGGGCACATCTTATCTGGCAGATATGACAGCATCTTGAGTTTTGTGCATCTGGCTTTATATGGGAACTGGGGATTTGAACTAGGGCTGGCAGGTTTTGCAAGCAAGCACCTTTAATTGCTGAACCATCTCTCCAGCCTGTGACAGGCTCTTGGGACACAGAGTTTGACTGTGTCTATCAACCCAAGGGGAAAAAAATGAAGATTTTAAAAACCAAGCCAACTCATAATTCCAGTACTTGAGTGGCTGAGGCAGAAGGATCACAAATTTGAGTCCAGCCTGGGCTGCACAGTAAGTCTTAAGTCAGCTTTGACCTCATGGAGAATCAGAAATAAAACAAAAACCCTCTTAGCTCCATGCTTTAACAGACTATTTCCAGCTACTTTCTAGTCTACCTACTGGTAAGAAACACTTTCATTTAAGAGCCCTTGGTATCTAATGTGTTGATTTCACAAAACTATGTCCTGAAATATGCCCTTTCTCTTAATAAAAACTGTATTATTTATTTATTTGAGAAAGTGAAAGAGGTAGGGAGAGAGTGAAAGAATGGGCACACCAGAGCCTCCAGCCACTGCAAACAAACTCCAGATGAATGCACCTCCTTGTGCATCTGGTTTATTTGGGTCCCAGGGAATCGAACTGGGGTTCTTTGTCTTTTCAGGCAAACACCTTAACTGCTAAGCCATATTCTGCAGCCCATAAAAACTTTGACAGCAAGAAAGACAACAGACAGACAGACATTATGAGTATGCCAGGGCCTCTTCCCGCATTTGGCTTTACATGGTGTGGTAGTTTGAATAGATGGCCCCCAGTATATTCAGTGTTTTATTAGTTTGTAGTTTGCATCTGCAGCCACCTGGCTGGAGACATGTCACTGGGTAGATCTTAAGGTGTGGTGGGTTTGAGATTTCAATTTAAAGATATGCAAAGTGTGCCTAGCTGGAGTTCCTAAAGTGTGCTACACTGTGTGACTTCTGGCTTGTGCCTCTCTCTGTGTGTTTGGTCCTTTGAAAACAGGCCAGCTTCTTCTACCATTATGGAACTTCCCCTGGATCTGTAAGCTTCAATAAATCCCTTCCTCCATAACTGTGCCTGGTCTGGAGGTTCACCTCAGTGAACCTGAAACTGTCTGCTACACATAGGTACTGGGGAATACAACACAGGCTGGCAAGTAAGCACCTTTAACCATTGAGCCATCTCTCCAGCCAGCCCCTAAAGGTGATCATTTAAAACCAACATGCTGTAATAAAAGCTCATTCAGAGGGCTAGAGAAATGGCTTAGTGGTTAAGGCATTTGCCTGCAAAGACAAAGGATCCAGATTTAATCCCCCAGGATCCATATAAGCCAGGTGCATAAGGGGGTGCACGCATCTGGAGTTTTTTTTGCAGTGGCTGGAGACCCTGGCATGCACATTCTCTCTCCCTTTATCTGACTATTTCTCTCTCTCTCAAATAAATAAAGAAAAAAATAAAATACTTTTAAAAAATCTCATAGAACATAATCATATTCTTCTGGAGAGAAAACTGAGCCTTACATTGTCACACATTTAAAGTCAAAGCCTGGTTCTTGGGAGGCAGAGGCGGCAGCACTGCGAGCGTGAGGCCATGAGGCCAGCCCGGTCTGCACAGACTCCCAGGCAAGCCAGGATCACACAGGGAGACAAAACAAAGAGAATAATAAGCAAAAACAAGCAAAAATGGCTACAGGGTGGAGTTTCTGCCTCACCAATAAAACCGTACAATTATGCACATAAACATATACATCCAGGGAAGACAAGGGAGAATGGTTGGTTGACTAAAGGGAAGTCAGTTGGTCAGCTAGGTAGGGTGGCGCACGACTTTAATTCCGGCACTCAGGGGTCGGAGGTAAGAGGATCGTCGTGAGTTCAAGGCCATCCTGAGACTATACAGTGAATTCCAGGTCACCCTGAGCTACAGCGAGACCCAATCATGAAAAACCAACAAAAAGAAAGAGAAGTCAGTCAGATACAGTGGCATATACATGAGGTCTATGGCTTGGGAGGCTGAGACAGGAGGATCTCTTGAACCCTGGATGACATAGCAAGGCTTTCTCCCTTTCTCCAGTCTTACATTGTAGGCTAGACTGGTCTTCAATTTATGGCAATCTTTCTGCCTACACCTCCAAAGAGCTTGAATTACAGGCATGAGTGACACCATGCCTGTTTCTGATTCTCTTTAAAGCAAGGAAGTTAAAATGTAAAATTCCTTTGCCCAGCTCCATGGCTCATGCTTGTAATCCCAGGACTTGGGAGGTAAAATCAGGAGAATCATAGTTGCAAGGCCTGCCAGGCTACAAAGTGAGTTCTGTGTAACTTAGTGAGAGTCTGCCTCAAAATAAATAAATTAAAAAAAAAAAATCCAGCTAGGGATGTCACTCAGTGTTAGGGTTATTTGTTTTTTTGTTTTCTGAGGCAAGCTGTCATTCTTGCCCAGGCTGACCTGGATCCCTGTAGCCTAGGCTGGCCACAAACTCAAGGCAAGCCTACCTCATCCTCCCAAATATGGGGATCTGCCTGCCTCAAGTCTGGGTCATTCTTATATGACACTAATGTTGGAAAACCAATGGTTTTTCTAGAAAACCATGAGCCTTTTGAGGGAAGTAAAGGCACCGCCTTTGCCTTTCTATTTCTAGCATCTGTTGTATTGCCTACAACACAATACACACTTCATACATGATTGACAAATTAATGAATGAAGAGAGGGCGGTGGCTTGCCTATTTCCCCTTCCTTCCCTCTTTAAGATATTATCTGTTCCAGGCACTCCAGGACCACAAGCTCGCTCATGTGCCTCGATGCTACCTCCTACACGTATCCCTGAATAAATCTGTGGGATGTCACCTACCTTCCTCCCAAACCAGGGTGTAAGCAGGGTGCCAGCTGACAAGGGAAGCAGGTAGGAGACATTCTGTCCCTGCACCAGTGCTTTTGCCTTGCCTGAGTCAGAGCCACCTGGCTCAGGTCTCTGTCACCATGCCTAGGAATCAAGTTGGACAGAATACATCCTTGAAGACACTGCATTGGTAAAGCTTCTATTCACATCTCTGGTATAAGATGCTTCCTAACTGACAGCTCAGTTATATGGGAATTTGAATACTGAGAAGTGACTGGGGATTTTTTTTTTTTTTTTGGCAAATTTATAGTGAGAGCAACCTAGGTGAAATACCATCTAAGTCACTTATTTAGACACAAATGATTATTCAAAGTTCCTAGGAATACAGCAATTGGCAAAATCAGCTGCCTTAATGGAGCTTACACTGTAGCAGGGGGTGGGGGATGGTAGCAATCACATAGTATGCAACTGTTTGGCATCACTTACAATGGACTGGATACTTGCATTAATTCATTTCATCATCCTAGCGTGAGTATGACTGTGCAGGTTGATATCCATTGTCAACCTGACAGGGTCTAGAGTCACATAGGAGACAAACCCCCAGGCATATCTATTAGGGATTGTCTAGATTAGGTTAAGTGCGGTGGGAAGACTGGCAAGTCTTTCTTTTGGAGATAGGGTTTCCTATGATATCCCTGGCTGCCCTGGATCTCCCTACATAAATCGGGTTGGCCTTGAACTCATTTCCATCTGCTGATCCCTGCCTCCTGAGTACTGCAATTACAGGCATGTGCCACTAGGTTTAATATTAATTGGATTCTTATCCCCCCCCCTCCTTGGTTTTTCAAGGTAGATTCTCACTCTAGCCCCAGGCTGACCTGGAATTCACTATGTAGTCTCAGGGTGGCCTCGAACTCACGGCAATCCTTCTACCTCTGCCTCCCCAGGGCTGGGATTAAAGGTGTGCACCACCATGCCCAGCAGATTCGTTTCTGATTCTATAATTGGGCCACACTCCATTCTATCAGTGTTCCAACAGGCAAAGCAGAGGAGTTTTGGCCCCACAGACAGAAAAATTTGAAGAAAGAAACAAAGAGTAAATCAGGATTTCAAAGTTATGTTGCTTGTAAGGTGGGGGCAGGGAGACAGAATACAGATAGATGATAGGCTAACATCAGGTTATTTCAAATATTTATTCATTTATTTATTAGAAAGAGAGATTGGGTGTATATGGACATGTCAGGGCTTCCTGCTGCTGCAAAGGAACTCTAGACTTACATTTGGCTTTACCTTGGTACTGGGTGTCACCAGGCTTTGTAAGTACCACCTCTCCAGCCCACTTCAGGTTATTTCTTTTTCCTAAGGGTTAAGGCAGAACAAACCTTATTCTTGCCCATGACCAGTTAAAGTTTATTCATTAACATCTTCTTTTTTTTTTTTTTTTTTGAAGTAGGGTCTCCCTCTAGCCCAGGCTGACCTGGAATTCACTATGTAATCTCAGGGTGGCCTTGAACTCATGGCAATCCTCCTACTTCTGCCTCCCCGTTGCTGGGATTAAAGGCGTGTGCCACCATGCCTGGCTCATTAACATCTTTAATCTAAATTTTTTTGGAACATAAGTACCTTAGTTTCCACTATTCATTTTGACTTTTAGCCTGCTCGGTTCTGAGTAATTAAAAACCAGCAATCTTCCCAGCTCCCTTCTGGAAGTTGGAACCCACTACTGGGCAAGCATGCTTCTACTGAGTTATAGCCCCTGTCGGACCATGTAATTTTTTTCTTTTTTTTTGAGGTGGGGTCTCACTCTAGCTCAGGCTGACCTGGAATTCACTATGTAGTCTCAGCGTGGCCTCGAACTCTCGGCGATCCTCTTACCTGTGCCTCCAATTTTTATTTTAGACTCTCAATAGCATTAGTTTTGTGCCAGGATTGCACCATACCCTTTTGAATAAGAAAGACTCCCCTTTAGCAGATATAAAAGCTGAGGCTGCAAGGTATCACCAACTGTGAGATCTACAACCCCAATGTGTCCTGCTTGCTGAGCATGCCTGGTCTGGTTTCCTACTACCAGCAGCATTAAGCAGCGACTGTCATTTGCTCAGTGGCTGAACTGGCATTGGAACCCAAGACTAACTCCAAGGTTTACTGGGCTGGTTACCTTCTTAAAACCAGAGGCAACTCCTTACTCTATTAATAACACCACATTGTCTCCTTTAGTCCTTTCTGGGTGAGGAAAGCGCTTTTTATAGCTTGCGATTTCTTCTGTTTACTTGGGCTCTTCCAGCACCGGTTAATCCTGCCTGGTTTTGCCCTTCACTGCCCTTACTCCGTCTTCCCAGGTTTCCAATTTGCAAAAAGACCACTAACTCCACTAGACCACAAGGGGTGTGTGTGTATGTGCCAGCAAAGAAAATGCACCCCCATCCTCCCTCGCCAAGTCTGCCCACCTTTCTATAAATAATCGCTCTTCCCTCCCTTCAGACCTCGGGGTAGTTTGGTCATGCTAACGCGCGAGGAGACACACACACACACACACACACTCACGGCGGGAGGTGGGGCAGGAGTGACCTTGTGAAGGTACTAACCCACTGGGGGACAGGATTAGCAAACCTGAAACCTCTGCAAATATTTGGCAGCGGCCGGCTCTCCCGCGCCTACCTCACCCAGTACCCTTTTAGGCTCGCCTCGCCATACAAAGCCCAGTCCGCCCATCTCCTCCTTGCAAACCCAGACAACTTCATTCCGCACGTTGAAACTCGTCGGTGGCGGTGGCAGAAAGGACTGGGCATGCTCAGTGGCGGGGACAGGTCTGGGAGGCGAGGAAGCTGCATTTGAAGTGGCAGGGCCTGGGGAGCGGGGGGAGGCGTGCGCCCCAGCCGGGGGTGCGCGACGATCACGGACCGCGCTCCCGAGGCCGACATGCTCCCGGCAGGCGCGGCGGAGCCGGCGCGCGGGGCCCAGGCCGCCGAGGAGGTGGCTGTGGGGGAGTCGGCGGGAGGAGGGGAGGAGCGCCCGGGTCGCCATCCCCCCGCCGCGGCTCCCCTGCGGCTGCAGAATCGGAAGCCGCAGGGAGGATCGCAGGAAATAAAGACGCCCGAGAATGACCTCCAGCGAGGCCGCCTGAGCCGGAGCTCGCGCGCGAATCCCGGAGCCCCGGGCATGGGTGACCGCGGCGCGCTGCCCGAGCGCTCGCTCCCGCGCTCCCCCGGGGCCGCCGAGGACCCCGGCACCGGCGTGAACGGGCTGCTGCACAACGGCTTCCACCCGCTGCCGGGCTGCAGCCGGGGCTCGGCCGGCGGATGCGACTCGGCGCCCGCACGCCTCCCGCTCCTGCCCGAGCTCCAGCCGCAGCCGCTGCTCCCGCAGCACGACTCTCCAGCCAAGAAATGCCGGCTGCGGAGGAGGATGGACTCGGGGAGGAAGAACAGGCCGCGTAAGTCGCGCGGGAGGACTGCAGCGCCGCCGCCGAGCCGCACCGGCCGGGAAGAGGGGCGGGAGCCGCGGGGACTCGCGCGCACCGGGGGATGGGGGTGTTGGCTCGGAAGGGCGCGGGAGCCACTCTTCTCCCCGGACGCCGACCACTAAGGGGCACTGCCCGAGCCTGCCTCTGGCTCTGTCCGATGCGCATCATGGGCCGATTGGGCACGAGCCTTGTGTCCCCCTGGGTCACGGCTCTAGAAGAGCCGAAGGCACTGCGCGCGCGTCTTATGGGTCGCGGGGAGGAGGCACGCGCGCGGGCTTTGGGCAGGGTCCGCAGTGGGGCGGAGACGCGGGCAGCCCGGCGGGCCTGTCCCTGCCCCGCGCATCTCCGGGCTGGCAGCTGGGGCCCCTAGCTTGTCCTTTGAAGAGCCTGGTAACCGCCGGTACCTCGGGCCTAGAGGCAAGCACCAGGCTGGAGGCGTGGAGTTGACGATCCCCCCCCCCCCAATCACAGCTTATTAAGCACAGTTTCTGCGCAGCCAATGAGATGGGCTGTTGGCAGGGAAACGCCCACTGATACCATGTGGGCCGGAACTATGAGGACCAATGAGGACTGGAGTGGATTTTTTTTTTTTTTCTGGAAGGGGGTAGAGTTGAGAGTTTGTAATCATACAGCGCTGAAAGTGCGCTATTTCACAATCGGCAGCTCTTGTATATATATGATGGAGATGTGTAAAGGGCACCTTTCCCGACGGACGTTCTGGGTTGTAAATTTGTAGTTCGAATTTACGACACTTTTTCTTTTCTTATCTGAGCCTAACGTCTTTCACCTGGTTACCTGTTTGTGAGTGTCTTTAATGAAGCTTATAAATGGCAAAAAGCAATGTAAGTAGCATGTTAATAAGTGATTGCGCTCACACATGACTTTTCCCCCATAAGGTGCTGTGCTTGGATGGTGCTGGGAAATTACTAGAGCTTTGACTCTCTGTAAAATTTGATCATTGACAAACAGCATACCTTGTCTTTTCTGTTCATATATATATATATTTTTAATCTCTTTCATAGCTTTCCTAGCTTTTCGACAGTGAATTAAAATTTCTAAATTTTGCCAAATACCTTAACCTGACTTTGGGATGATTGCAGTGCTTGTGTTTTCTGGACCGCTGAGGTTGAGAGTTCAGGTTCTGTGTGGAGGTTAGAAAGCACACAGCAGCCTGGATTTCGCTGTTTGTAAGAAAGTCCTGTAAGGGCCAGAAGTTTTCCTTGGTGATTTTATACTTGTTAGACAATTATTTCATGAGCTTAATGTTAAATAATACCTGTGATTTATCCATCTGTTTAACTTCTTTGAAACCACAATTCAGTTATTTCTCTGGTCTGTATTAACACATTATGCCAGAGTTTGTGGTGCAAATAACTAAAATAACTAAAGGAAAGAGAACTTATTTGAGTGATTTGGCGAAGGCCTGTAACTCCAGCACTTGAGAGGCTGAGGCAGGAGGGGCTGCGTCTCTGAGTTTGAGGCCAGCCTGAGCTATATATTAAGCCAGTTTAGGCTATAGAGTAAGACCCTATCTCAAAAAAGGGGAAGTAGGAGAACTGTATTGAGGTTTTTAGTATTGCCTGTTTGAGTAGTCGATGTTTGTCTTTTTTTTTTTAAAAAAATCCTATTTATTTGAGAGACAGAGAGGAGAGAGAATGGATGCAACAGTATCTGTTGACACTGCAAATGAACTCCAGATGCATGTGCCACTGTCCATCGGGCTGTATGTGGGTAGTGGGGACTTGAACCCAGGCCCTCAGGCTGTCAGGTTTTTGCAGGCAAGAGCCCTTAACTGCTGAGTCATATCTCTAGCCCAGTAATCTATATTGAATTGAAGATACAACACTTATTTCTGATGTGTTTTTGTAATTTTGTAATTTTTTTTGCAATTTGTGATGTATCTGTTTATGTACTCGGGAGAGAGAGAGACAGAAAGACACAGAGAAAATTGTTGCCTGCAGATGAACTCCAGATGCACGTGCCACTTTGTACATCTGGCTTTAAAGAGGTACAGGGGAATCTAACCCAGGTAGTCAGGCCTAGCAAGCAAGTTCCTTCAACCCCAGTATAAATTCTTTTAAATGACTATGATAGTTAATTTAAAGGGTTATTTAATCAAAGTTAGATTTAAAAATCAATTTGTAAGAGAGAGTTGAGTGAGTATGGGCATGCCAGGGCCTTTTGCTGCTACAAATTAACTGCAGTTGCATGTGCCATTTTGTGTGCCCGACTTTTGCATAGGTACTGCAGAATTGAACCACTGAGCTATCTCCCAGCCCATAAATTGGCTTTTTATTATAATACCATACTTCCTTTTCTCAGATGTGGACACATACATAATTTTATTTTTTCAAAGTAGGGTCTTGCTCTAGCCCAGGCTGACCTGGAATTCACTGTAGTCTCAGGCTGGCCTCAAACTCATGGCAATCCTTCTACCTTTGCCTCCCGAGTACTAGAATTGAAGGAAGATGTGCCTCACCACACCTGACTTTTTTTTGTTGTTGTTGTTCAAGGTAAAGTCTCCCTCTAGGCCAGGCTGCCTTGGAATTCACTGTGTACTCTCAGGCTGACCTCAAACTCATGGCGATCCTAACTTAGCCTCCCCAGTTTGGGATTAAAGGCGTGTGCCACTATGCCCAGCAACACATTTTTTTTTTTTTTAGTTGACAGTGTTTGTTTTGTTTGTTTTGAAGTAGAGCTAACCTGGTACTCTCTCTGTAGCTCAGGCTGGCCTCAACTGCAATCTTATCTCAGCCTCCTGAGTGCTGGGATTACAGAGTGAGCTACCGCACTGAATTTGTTGACAGTTTTTATGTTTGTGTACACTGTTTTGAGCATAACCCCCTTGCATTGCTTTCTCTTGTCCCTTTCCCATTAAATCCCTTCTTCCCAACTAGTCCCTCTTCTAATTTGATGGCTTTTTTTTTTTCTTGTGTAAGTATGTGTGACTTAGTTTTTTTTTTTTTTTTTTTTTTTCCTGAGGTAGAGTCTCACTCTAACTCAGGCTGACGTGGAATTCACTATGGAGTCTCAGGGTGGCCTCGAACTCACGGCGATCCTCCTACCTCTGCCTCCCGAGTGCTGGGATTAAAGGCGTGCGCCACCATGCCCGGCTTTTTTGGTTTTTTGAAGTAGGGTCTCACTCTAGGTCAGGCTGATCTGGAATTCACTATGTAGTCTTCAGGGTGGCTTTGAACTCATGGCAGTCCTCTTACCTCTGCCTCCCAAGTGCTGGGATTAAAGGCGTGCGCCACCATGCCTGCCAATTTGCTGAGTTTTATTAGGATTCCTGCATGAACATGGGTGGAGGGTTATTTATCAGAGCTCATGCATTTTACCAGTGGCTATGCCACTGCAGAAAATGTTTCCCTCTCTCCCTGAAAAACACACACACACAAAATACCCCCCCCCCAGTAGTCACACTTGCCCATTTCATTACAAAATTTCCTAATTAAAGCTAGGTTTAAATTAATTTTTTGCCAAGTGTGATAATCCAGATACTTGGAAAGCTGACGTACTCTTTGAGAGTTGAGGACTCAGTGCCAGTCTGGGAGACTTAGCAAAACCTTAGTAAAACTCAAAATAAAAATTGGGACAAGAGCTGGAGCTGGAGCTCATTAGAAAAGTGCTTGCCAGAGCCGGGCGCAGTGGCGCACCCCTTTAATCCCAGCACTCGGGAGGCAGAGGTAGGAGGATCCCCGTGAGTTCAAGGCCACCCTGAGACTACAGAGTGAATTCCAGGTCAGCCTGGACTAGAGTGAGTCCCTACCTCGAAAAACCAAAAAAAAAAAGTAAAAGAAAAGTGCTTGCCTAGAATACCCACAGTCCTGGGTGCGATCCCCAGTACTGCAAAAAAAGAAGGCTTTTTTTGGTACTTTACTTACTTATATTCAGATATCTTTACGAGATGATATTATCCAATCCATTGGTATTTAAGCATTCAAAGAGGAGTCTACTTAGAGCTTAGCATATTTCTGTTTTCTGATGACTGACACATTCAACATGAATAGTTATTGCAAAGAGGATTTGGGTCTTTTACATATGAACTTTCTGAGTATATTGGTGGTAAAGTATCAAATATTTCTGTTTACCAGTTTATAGCATGAGCTGCTTGCCCCTACATGGGTATTAGGATAGCCAGTGATATGGCTTCCAAAGACATTTGGAGTGCATATTTGGGTAGGTGTGTTTTTAAGGTAGCATTTTAGGTAGAGTGCAATACCATGAAAATACTTCATGTTTGAAAATGTCTTATGAAAGCTCGGGAGGCAGAGGTAGGAGGATCACCATGAGTTCAAGGCCACCCTGAGACTAAAGAGTGAATTCCAGGTCAGTTGGAGCTAGAGGGAAACCCTACCTTGAAAAATTACACACACAAAAAAATAAAATAAAATAAAAAAATCTTATGAAGTGAAATGAGCAGTTTTATATATTTAGCTATTTAAAAATTTTAGGGGTGGGGTATAGCTTCGAAATAAAGTGCTTATCATAACCCAGCACTGTAGAATACCTTAAATAAATGTAAAAATAAATCACCAGGCAAGGAGGCACACTTGGGAGTTGGAGGCAGGAGTTCAAGGTCATTTTTGGCTACATAGTGAGTTCCAGGTCAGCCTGGGATAAATGAGACTCTGTCTCAAAGAGCAAACAAACAAAAACAAAAAGTTTAAACTGATTTCTCAATGCACAGGTAATCTAATGTAGAGGAAAAAATCAGGAGGCTGGAGGAATAGCTCTGAAGTCCTTTGGTTTAATTAAAAAAAAAAAAAAAGAATCAGGGCTGGAGTGATGGCTTAGTGGTTAAGGCATTTGCCTGCAAAGCCAAAGGACCCTAGTTTGATTCCCCAGGACCCACGTTAGCCAGATGCACAAGGGACACATGTGTCTGGAGTTCGTTTTCAGAGGCCCTGGCATGCCCATTCTCTCTTTCCCTCTTTCTTTGTCAAATAAATAAATAAAAATAATTTTTTTAAAAAAAAAATCAGATCAGATTCAGGGCCTCCCCTACCACTGAGTCCCTGTGTCTGTCTCCCCAGCCCTTTTCTGATTGTCTTATGTTCCTGCCTTTCCAATTCACATTTTAGAACATATTTTTTGTTCATTTATTTGAGAGAGAGAGAAAATATCCATGGGTGTGCCAGGGCCTCTTGGCACTGTAGAGGAACTCCAGACACATGTGCCACTTTGTACATGTGGCTTTACATGGATATTGGGGAACTGAACCAGGACTGCCAGGCTTTGCAAGCAAGCACCATTAACTGCTGAGCCTTCTTCCCAGTCCTGCAATTTTATTTGAATTGCACATATTAATGGATTAAAAAGTATGTTCACTTAGAAGAGTTGACTCCAGCAAAAGGGCAGAAGAGGTGTCAGTGAGCTAAGACTTCTTGGTGCACTACTCCTCGCCCTGAGCTAGAGCTGATGTGGTGTCCACGTGCCTGCTGTGCTGATCCCGCGAAGCCATCTGAGCACTGCTGGGGCCAGTGTTAGCTCTGAGATGATCTGAATGCCCGAGGTGTTGTAAGTGGCTTAAATCCCCTCCTAAGGGACTTGGGTTTGAATTTTAGCTACTAAGACTTTTTTTATTTTTTTTAAATTTTTTTAATTTTTAATTTTTTATTTATTTGAGAGCTACAGACATAGAGAGAAAGACAGATAGAGGGAGAGAGAGAGAATGGGCGTGCCAGGGCTTCCAGGCTCTGCAAATGAACTCCAGACGCATGTGCCCCCTTGTGCATCTGGCTAACGTGGGACCTGGGGAACTGAGCCTCAAACCGGGGTCCTTAGGCTTCACAGGCAAGCGCCTAACCGCTAAGCCATCTCTCCAGCCCTTTTTTTTTGGTTTTTCGAGGTAGGGTCTTACTCTGGCCCAGGCTGACCCGGAATTAACTATGTTCTCTCAGGGTGGCCTTGAACTCACTGCAAACAAATGCCAGATGCTTGCCCCACTTTTTACGTCTAGTTTACATGGGTGACTTGAGAATTGAACCAGGGCCATTAGGCTTTGCAAGCAAACACCTTTAACAGCTGAGTCATTTTCCCAGTTCTAGACTCAATGTTTTGTTTGGTGTGTGTGTGTGTGTGTTTTATGTGTGCTAATGGTAGTTGGTCATGGAAGCTCACATCTGTAATCCTGTCTCTTGGGAGATTGAAACAGGACGATTACTCTAAGTTTGAGGCCAGCCTGGGCTACAGAGACCCTGTCACAACAACAATAAAGAAAAACCAGGAGCTGGAGAGATGGCTTAGCGTTAAGGCATTCGCCTGTGAAGCCTACGGTCCCAGGTTCGATTCTCCAGTACCCACATAAGCCAGATGCACAAGGTGGTGCATACATCTGGAGTTCATTTTTCAATGGCTAGAGGTCCTGGTGCACCCATTCTCCTTTCTCTGTCTCCCTCTCAAACACATAAATAAAAATAAAATATTTAAAAAGAAGAAAAACCAATCACCGTCAAAATAAATTTAATTTAACTTTCATTATGTTTAATTGCATATATTTTAGCTTTAGTATGTAAGCCAGTATCCATCCACCTGGGGATGACCATATTCTAAATTAGATATGGAAACTGTTCAACGTACCCAGTGTGGCATGCAGAATTTCTGAGTAGACCTTTTTTCTACTTAGTGCAGCTGTCATGCTTGGTATCTCATTACTTAATGTATGACATCGTTTAGATGCTTGCAGTTGTGTGTGTATCTATGAATATCTGTCTCTCCATGGGAATGTATTTAAGGGCAGTAGATGGCTTACAAGGGTGAGAGAATGTTATTTTTATTAGAACACACATCAGTATACCAGGACCCGTGTCTCGTCGTAATCGTTTAGTGGTCATTTTAGGGACAACTGCATCAGAGTAATGATCTGGGCCTCTACTGCAGCAGAGTTTAGTTTGGCAGGACTCTGCAAAGAACCTAGGCCTCCTGTATGCTAGCCAAACACTCCGCCACTGAGCTACATCTCTAGCCCCAGTTGCTCTGTAGTTTGGAAAGAGAGCTGAAAAACTCTTGATAGAAGGTACTTGTAGTAACAGTTATCATGTAGTAACAGTTTGAGTAACCCAGGCAGCTGTCCTTAAGCAATAGCTATTTCCCCCTAGTTCCAAGTGCTTTCACGCAAGCGCCCGCACATTCCTATGTTCCAGGCGGGGCAGGCCCAGAACAGTGAACTGACAGGGCTCAACTCTACAGCCAGGACTGTCTCCACTGCCAGCTGGCTTTCTTTGCTACTACCGTATGCCTCTCGTTTTTAACTGGACATAAGAAGTGCATCCTGTAAAGCTTTCGGAAAGGACAGGTATATATAATCTGTATAAAGGTAGCGTGTTGTCTATCCATGTGTCTTTGGAAGCAACAGTAGCCAACGTTAAGGAGCACTTAACTTGTGGGCACCAGGTAAAACACTTTATATGGATTTTTTCATCAAATACTCCCGGCGCCCAAGGAGATGTGGGACTACCACTTATCTACAGCGAAAGAAAGCGAGAACTCAGGATTTTGACCCTGCTGGGCAGGGAGCTGGGGAAGTTCTAGGAAGTAAGTGTGCTGTATTGGAAAGAGCTGCAGAAGCAGCAGACCCAGATGCAGGGTAGTCTCAGGTGACACCCACGCCTCTCTGAGGCCCATTTACCAACAGATAATAAGGGCCGTCTTACCAGTTGTAGTGAGGACTAAGTGTGCATGAAATACACAGTTACACTCAGGGACCCTCTTTGGGACCAGGCTGCAGGCTCTTCTCCCATCTGATCTTATATTACCTCCTGAAAGGAAGCTTCCCTTAAAACCTTTTGATGTTTCTAGAAGCAGGTCATATGTCCCGTCTTGATTGTCACATTCATAGATTGCCCTACAGCAACTCCTGAGGCCAAGTAGGCATGCTCTGTTGAAAGTGATGTTGGCCACTTAGTGAATAAGAGAACTGTGTAAGTTATTGAGCTGCTAAGTTAGTGTCAGAGCAAATATATCATTTGAAAAGGAAGTATCCTTTGATCTCTACTGGCACCTCAGCCTTTGAATGAGGCCCAGAACCACGAAGGAGGTGAAAAGGGTTAGAAAGACGAATACTTCCTTTCTAAGAACCCCGTGAATTGAGCGAAACTTCAGAATTCAGAGCAGCAGCATCCAGCTCTTAACCTCTAGAGACTGAAAAAAATGAGTTATTGTTTTAGCTGGTGATGAGGAAGATGGACTCTTTTAGGCACTTGTTCCCCTTAGGACTAAGCATATTGACTTTCTGTCGTCCCGGCTTTGACTGCTGAATCTGAGGCTGCAAGGACTTGAGTGAGATTCGGGCTCAGGATGGGTGGATCGCCATGAGCCTCTGTGAGCTGTGGCCAGCCGGGGACCTCAGGTCCTCAAGGGCTTCTGGACAAATGATCCTTCAAAGCCCAATCAATGTAGACTGTCCAAGGGTGAAAGAGACAGGAGTGGTCTTAGTTGATTGTAAGTGAGATATAAATCAGTATATTGAGGCTTCCAGCAAAATGTTAGTTATGATTAGTGGTGGTGGTAGATGACCTGTGTCAAAATCTGCTCTTCCCGTAACTTCCACCTTGTGTTCCCTGACGAAACAATAGACCTAGTCAGCCTTCTGCAAGGCAGCTCATTAGATATGTTAAGATAGCTCTATTATCTTAACTTTTCCTCTGGATCTTTCTGACTCTACTGTCATTCAATGTGGGGTTGTGACAGGGATTAAGAAAATATTGACCTAGGTAGCCTTGGGCTTGGAACGTTTATGATTTCATTTGAGTCCTTAGGGACTGATTAGTTTTTGTTTGGGCTAGAAAATGTACTGGACTTTGGATGTGGTATTTTTTAGTATTATGCAGCTCCAAGCTGGAATATAATCTGAAGCAGTTGCCTGGCAGTTCCAGAAGTCACCGAACTGTGTGTATGAATCGGGATCTGAATATTGAATTTGCGTGCCATTTGTACTTCTCCAGATACCCATTTCGGTGTTTTGTTTGCGTGTTTTGTGTGTGTGGCGTGTGTGCGCGCGCTTGTGGGTAGGTGTGATTGCACAAGCGTGGGTGAAAGTGTGGGTGCTGGGTATGCATGTATGTGAGGCCAGAGGTTGATGCTAAGTGTTTGCCTTGATTGCTCTCCTTCTTAGTTTTTGACATAACTGCATCCGGAGCTCACTGATTTGGCTAGACTAGACAGCAAACCCTGGGGACTCCCTGTCTCAGCCTCCCAAGTGCTGGGTTATAGGCACGTACCGTCATGCCTGCTTTTATGTGGGTGCTGGAGATAGGAACTCATGTACTGTGCCTGCACAGAAACTCTTTACTGACCGAGCCGTCTCCCTAGTCCATTATTTTGGTTTTCTGAACCAGGGTCTCTAGCCCAGGCTGACTTGGAACTCACTCTATAGTCCGTCCAGGCTGGCTTTGAATTTATGGTGAATCTCCTATCTCAACTTCTGTGTGCTATGATTAAAGGGGTGTACCACCATGCCCAGCCTCAACTTTTACTTATATTTTTTGAGATGGGGTTTTGTTTTGTTGTCCCAGCTGCCCTTGAACTTTAGATCCTTCAGCATCAGCCTCCCAAGTAGCTGAACTAAAGATGCACATCAGCACGTGTGGTTACAACTCTCCCCATTCTATGTAAGTAGTCAGAGCCGAGATGGTGGGACATGCTGGTAATCAGCACTGGGGAGACTGAGACAGGAGGATTGTGAGTTCACTGGCAGTCTAGGCTACTTGGAAAGGCCCTTTCTCAAAACAAAAGGATGTTATATATTTATGATTTATTAAGAAAGAAATATAAGGCTGGGCATGGTGGTGCACGCCTTTAATCCCAGCACGTGGGAGGCAGAGGTAGGAGGATCACCATAAGTTTGAGGCCACTCTGAGACTACATAGTGAATTCCAGGTCAGCCTGGACTAGAGTGAAACCCTAACTTCAAAAGTGAAAAAAAAAAAAAAAAAAAAAAGGAGGAGGAGGAGGTAATATAAGTTTAGCTGAGGGCTGTGCTTGGTGGCACATGCCTATAGTCCCTGCACTTGGAGGCAGAGGTAGAAGGATCGCCACAACACAGTGAGTTCTAGTGAGCCCTGTCTCAAACAAAACAAAATAAAAACATAAATAAATAAAGGTAAAGCTAGACATAATGGATCACACCTTTGATCTCAGCACTTGGGAGACAGAGTTAAGAAGATGGCTGTGAGGTCAAGGCCAACCTGGGACTACAGAGTGACTTTTAGGTCAGCGTGGGCTACAGTGAGACCTATTTTGAAAAAAAAAACAAACCAAAAACAATAAGCAAATAAGTATAAAAAGATAATCATATTTTCCTGCCTTTTGTGAAGAGTCCTTTTTCTCTTTCAGAAAGTTTTTACTATGAGCAAAAGTCCAAATGTGACTTTTTTTTCTTTTTGGGGTGAACACGGAACACGCACTATTTCATCAGCACTATTCAGTAGTAGGGCACCATTGTTATAGCAGGAACACGGGCATAAACTGGGATTTCTCCTAGGCAGTGGTCTCAGGGTGTGCTGGGGCCGTCTTGCTGACTGAAGGCCTCCTTGTACACATTTCTTCCTAAGTGCGCATTCAGTTTCTTTGCCCATGATAGGTCCACTTGAGGCAAGAGTAGGATAGGTACATTTGAGGTGTCTTTGAGATGATGGAGCCAGTCTCAGTTCTTTGTTGGACATTCACACAGAATGGTCACTGTCATGCAAAGTTTTTACTGAATCAGTGGCCTCTAGATTCTTGTCTTATGAATCTTGAGGAATGAAATCCACAGACCATAGATGGTGAAATTTTATAGATCTTAAGAGAAGGAAAGATGTCAGAGCCCCACCAGTAAGTTGGGGATTGGGGGGGGGGTGGTCCCTGGGAATGGTAAAGCCGCTTGATGTCTGATTGGGGTCTTTTATGGGGATTTACTAGATGGGCCCAGCTGGTCAGTCTAGTGCCTACGTGGGTGTGGCAGGGGTAATCGTCTAGGAATAAATCCTTTAGGCCAGAAGGCAGGAGGAAGACCAGACTCTTCTGACATTCCAGGCCTCCAGCAAGGAGGAGGCTGCGGGGACCCATGCAGGGGCAACACGGTAAGGAAGAAAAAGTTTCGCTCTCACAGGCTCAGGGACATTTCTCCCTTTGGCCACTTTTAGTTTACACATGGGGATCCTGTTAACCCTAAACTGTCTCACATTTAGACCATGGAAATTGCACAGAGAATGGAAAGTCAGGGCCTCCTCCCGCCTTCGGGAAGCCAGTTGTTCAGTATTTACCAGCACGCCAGTAATAGGAACACAGAACACAGAAGAAACTCCAAGGAAAGGCCTATAGGGCATCTGCAATACCAGTTGAAACACTGCAGCATTTGTAGCAGAAATTAGAGGGAATATCCATGGATACTTCTTTGCTATGTACTACAGTGCTTCTCTCTCTTTTTTGCAGGGGTAATGGGTGTGGGTGATGAGATGGGGTCTCATCCAGTAGGTAAAAATTGCCTCTAACTTGAAGAGGAAGGGGGTAATTCTCTTGCCTGCCTATCTTGGATTACAGGCATATACCCCAGACTTTATTTATTTATTTATTTTTTGTGACAGGGTCTCGTGTAACCCAGGCAACTGGCCTTGAACTTCTAAGCTCCTGTCTCTTCCTCCCAAGTGTTAGGGTTGCATGTAAGCCACCTCACCCTGGCTTGGATGTAGTTGTGTTGTATGTATATGGAGATGCCAGGGTCTCTTGCTGCTGCAAATTAATACCTATTGGGCTTTTACTTGGGTCGATGGGGGAATTGAACCCAAGGCCAGCAGGCTTTGCAAGCCAGTATCTTTAACCACTGAGCCATCTCTTCAGTCCCCTATTGCAGTTTTTATTGGCATTTCTCTAGTGACCAATGATGTCAAACATTGTCTTATGTGCTTATTGTGGGTTAGAGCACTAACATTATATGATCTAAAAAACAAATATTGCTCTATTTGTGGGTGTGCATGCACATATTTGTGTACCCGCACATCAGGGTCTCATGATATTGCAGACAAATGCCAGATGTGTGTGCCACATTTTTTTAAAATCTGGCTTTACATAAATGTTAGAGAACTGAACCTGAGCCAGCAGGCTTTGCAAGCAAGCACCACATGCTATGATTTTTTTTTCTTGTTTTTTTAAGGTATTCATTATGTAGTCTCAGGGTGGCCTTGAACTCACAGCGATCCTCCTACCTCTGCCTCCCAAGTGCTGGGATTAAAGGCCTGCGCCACCATGCCCAGCTCCGTCCTATGATGTTTAAATCTCTCTAAGTTTGCATTCTGTGTCCAGTTAAATTAAATTGCTGGGATGGGAGCTGGCAAGATGGCCCAGTGGTTAAAGGCTCTCCCTTTCAAAGCCTGCCCACCCAGGTTTCAATTCTCCAGCACCCATGTGGAGCTGGATGCAAAGTGGTACTTGCATCTGTGATCCCAGCGCGTCCCTGACAATGGGAGACAGGACCGGAGGAACCCGAATCGTGCGGAGCAGCCAGTCTGGCGCTCGTTTCCAGTCAGGCGTTTTGTTTTTATGGCAGCAAGAGACCCTGTTTCAGAGAAGGTGGACCACAGACACCTGGAAGTCCTCGGATCTCCACGTACACTGTGGCAAACATGCTCATAAACACACACATGCACCAATAAATAAATAAGTAAGTGAATTTTAATGAAAAAATAAAAATTTCCAAAGTTTCTGGAGTGGCTAATAGGTGTCAGCCTTTACTTCATTATGATTACTGCATTTAGGAGAGCCACTCTTAGTATGAATATTGACAAGTTGGTTGTTTTAATTTAGTTGTTTAATTTGATTGCAGGACAATGTAGGTTTCACTCCTTTCCAGACTGTTCTTAATCTCCGGTCCTTGTGAACTGGAATGTAAATGACAAAGAGCCCTGTGCATTGCTGTGTTTAAATCTGGTTTATCACAGTGTCTTTCACTGTCTAGGAAAACCTAAGTGGCTCATCCATCAGTGGATGAGTAAGAATAGATTTGTTCTCAGACTGTCTGAGGCAGGTGCTTGAGAGCTTGTCTTTATTTCCACTTGTGCGGCTGTAAGAGCACTTGGCACATCTTTCTTCAGCCTCCCTGCTAGCCCGACCCAACTTTGAAGACTTAGCTAGACCTTCTTGGTTAAGGCCAAAATACATGGGCAGAGCCCATTTCTGGTAGACTTGTTCTGCTCAGAGGTACTGCCTGGCGATGCTCTTCTTTCCGAAGCTTCTTTAATTAGCCACTCTGCAACATTAAATTATCAATAACATCCCTGGAGTAAGCCAGCATACTCTGGCGGCTTGTCAAGACAGAGAGCTAAACCTCTTGGTGGTTTAAACTGGGATTTGCTTGAGCAGATAATGAGATTACCATCTGGAGTCCCCGTGTTGGGCATTAGGAAGTTGGAGAGGCTGTACCTGGATGGACACTGCTCAGCTCTAGTTGGCAAGGATGTCCCGTTGGAGACAGTGCTACAAATGCCTGGTGGGCACATCTGAGTGTGGTCAAAACAATAGAATCCTTTATCTTATTCAGGGAATATATTTCAGGTGAAGAAAGGACTATGTTGTATCACTTTTCCTGGGGACATAAGAACAAACATCTGTTCTCTCCAGAGGGCATCACCAATAGACCAAAGGATTCCACGAAGTCTGGCCCAGTGAGCCAGTGAGTTTATGGGAGTTACAGGAGCGTGGGCAACTGCACCATCAAAAAAGTGTCCCCCAGCATGGGTGACAGCTCCTGAAAGCTGCAACCCTGGAGCTCCGGGCCCAGTATAGACACCCCCACTGAAGAATCCCCCCTGCCGGCAAATGCTTCCTGCTTTACAGACTGTGGGAAGGGGCCCTAGGTGAGCTCCTTTCCTACCTCCATGGGGAAATGTTTCAATTAGGAGGAAACAACTATACAACAGGTTTCTTTAAGGAAGGCTGATCTCTCTCTCTGTGTGTGTGTATACACACACACATATGTATACATATACACACATATAAAACTTTTTTGTTGTTGTTTTTCAAGGTAGGGTCTCACTCTAGCTCAGGCTAACTTAGAAATCACTATGTAGTCTCAGTGTGGCCTTGAACTCACAGCAATCCTCCTACCTCTGCCTCCCAAGTGCTGGGATTAAAGGCGTGCGCCACCACTCCCGGCTCTCTGTTGTATTTCTGATCTCTTCTGTTGGTTTTAGATTGGGCAGAAACAGCAGCTTCTTGGTGAGAAATAAGGGTGACGCCTGTGTTTTCCATACGCTCTCTAGACAGGCTGAGAACATATGGAATAGGAACCAAATTCAACCCGCCTCCTCTTGCTCCTTCTTTATGCCTGGAGCAGATATGCAGAGCTTGACTGCAGGGGTGCTGAGTGAAGATGAAGGTCGCTGGGGTGACTTCCTTCTACGGTAACTTCTCCTATAACCTTATAACGGTGGCATGGAGAGGCTCCCTGGCACCTTGGAAGCTCTGAGCTACTCAGTGACTTGAGAGAGAGATCGGGCTTGACGTTGTTGGATGTCCTCATCTCTTTTGAGTACCCTAGTCTCCAGCTCCATCTTGCCTGTCCTTCCTTCTAACCAAACCCCCCCCCCCAAGAAGGCATACGCTGGTGCTATCTGTCAGTACAGTTTCCTTTTCTCCTGCAAGAGCGTTGTGCTTTCCAGACCATAACTTTAGATCATAGGTTTTATGTTGGCGCTTGAGCTTGTTTTGGCCTCGCATGCTTGTCCGTCTTAAGGTTAGCCATGCGGGCTGCAAATCAAAGAACGTGCGCCTATGTGACCTAAATGCTTGCGTTCTGTCGCCAGAGCCGGCATCTCTAAGAGAGAATACGTGGTTCCCTTGACAAGTGACAGTGACTGGGACAGAAAAGCCAACCATGGAATTTCATTAGAAGACTTCATGAACACATAGGATGACACCTATAACTTGGAAAGATGTATTTAAAAATTGAAAACCACCGGTAGCATCCATAGCCTAACTTGTCCTTAAATAACTGCTAAAACAATTGGCTGTGTTCTGGGGTCTGCATTGCTGGTTGGGTCATTGGGGTATGTTGGCCTCAGCTGTGAACCGCATCGCTTTGGCTCCAGTTGCCAGTCAAGACAGCACATTCTCACACCTATTTCGCACTTTAAAGTATTTATAGCATTCATCTGGATTCCACCAGTGGTTCTGAACTTGGCTAGTGAGAATTACAGGGACCCCTTGTTGAAAGCAGTTTTTGGTTGTCATTCTTCACAGGTAATCAAGACCCCTAGGTGACAAGAGCCAGGCAACTTGGGCTTTTTTACTTTCTGTGGTGCTGGGATGTTAGCTTGGCTCATGTGTGGTGGACAGGAGCTCTACCAGTGAGCCATACTCCTGGCTTGGCAATCTGTATTTATAACACATGCCTTAGGTGTTTCTGATAACTTGGCAAATTTGACAAACTATGTGGTTTGAATATGGCCAGTCACTTCAAAAAAATAACTACAATTAAATTTTTGACTTTTGGGCTGGAGAGATGCTTAGTGGTTAGGGCACTTGCTGGCAAAGCCAAAAGACCCAGGTTCATTTTTGTTTTTGTTTTTCGAGGTAGGGTCTCAATCTAGCTCAGGCTGACCTGGAATTCACTATGTAGTTTCAGGGTGGCCTTGAATTCACAGTGATTCTCCTGTCTCTGCCTCCCGAGTGCTGGGATTAAAGGCATGTGCCACCATGCCTGGCTAGGACCCAGGTTTGATTCCTCAGTACCCACGTAAAGCCAGATGCACAAGGCAGTGCATGCTTCTGGAGTTCATTTGCAGTGACTAGAGGCCCTAATGTGCCCATTCTCTCTCTCTTTCTCTCTCTGCCTCACTCTTTCAAATAAATAAAATATATTTTAAAATTTGACTTTTAAGTTTAGTTGAATTAAATACCAAAGTTGAAGTTGCTTTAAGGCAATGTGATTGTAAATAAATCGCAGAGACCTGGCTTACAGTGCAAATGCAAAGTAGGTTCTGATGGGGCATGTCACTTTTGCAGCTGAACTTGAGTGTGAAAAGGCTAGCTCTTATAGCCCTGGGCTCTTGCCTCTGTGGATTTTTTTGTCTATTAAAAAAGGAATTATGTTTTATCACTGTGTCGGTGTAGAGACAACAGTGTCTGTTAGTACCTTTCCTTCAACCCAAGAAATTCATGTTTTCTTCTCATTTTTGTTGTTTTTGAGATAAGGTCTTACCATGTAGCCTTGAGCTTACTACGTAGCCCAGGCTGGCTTTAACTCATGGCAATCCTCCTGCCTCACCTTCCCATGTGCTGCAATTATAACCTTGTGACCTCCATGCCTGGCTTATCTTCTGATTTTATTTTACTTTCATTTCTATTTATTAGCACGTATGCTTGTATCTAAGTATGGGCATACATGTGCCACAGCATGTGTGTGGATGTCGGAGGACACCTTTTGTGACCGACCTCACCTTTCTGGAAACATCATTGTTGGCAGGGTTTTTCTCTGGATTCTTGCTCTGCCGTTGTTCTTTGCTGTGTCCCCCACAAGTTTCCTTCGGGGAATTCCCTCTCATTTATTTGAAGGAGAGAAGATGCATGGATATGCCAGGGCCTTCTGCCACTGCGGATGAACTCCAGATGCATGCACCACCGTGTGTTTGGCTTTCTATGGGTACTGGAGGAGCAAACCCAGGCCAGCAGGCTTTGCTCGCAAACAACTTTAACCCCTGATCTATCTCCCCAGCCCAAGCTTTTGGCTTTTTAATGTGAGGGTCTGAGGATTGAGCTCAGGTAATCTATCTTGAGCAACAAGTGCTCTTTCCATGGAGCCATTGCTCCAGCCCACATTCCGACTTTAGAAGAACTTTTCTTTCCTTCCTTCCTTCTTTCTTCCTCCCTCCCTCCTTCCCTCCCTCCCTCCCTCCCTCCCTCCCTCCCTCCCTCCCTCCCTCCCTCTCTCCCTCTCTCTTTCTTTCTTTTATTGCAGGTAGAGTCTAACTCTAGCTCAGGATGGCCTTGAATTTGCTTTGATCTTCCTACTTTAGCCTCTGAAGTGTTGGGAATGAAGGTGTGAGCCAGCCCTAAAAGAACTATTACACATACACACACACACATACACACACACATGCACGCATACACGTACACTTTAAAAATATATATTTTTTGCTTTTATTTGTTTATTTTAAAGAGAGAGAAAGAGGCAGATATGTATAGAGAGAGAATGGGCATGCCAGGGCCTCTAGCCACTGCAATGAACTCCAGATGCATGCACCACCTTGTGCATCTGGCTTATTTGGATAGTGGCCAACCTGGGTTCTTAGGCTTCTCAGGCAAGTGTCTTAACCACTAAGCAATCTCTCCAGCCCACATTATTATTATTATTTTTTCTTTTTTTTTGGTGCTAGGGACTTGCTGCTGCACAGCCAAGGCTCCTCTCCAGCTCACCATGTAGCCCAGGCTAGCCTGAAACTCATTATCATGACCCAGCCAAGTGCTGGAATTACAGGTAAATACCATTATACTTGGCTTCCTTACCATTCTTTAAGGCTTGTGTCAGTGGATTTTATTACGGTTGGTCTGAAAAGTGCTTCTGTGTCACACAAAAAGTAACTGCTGGTGAGTTAAAAAACACAGGCATGCTGTTTTCCATGAGTAAACCTCTGCTAGTGAAACACCTTTCTCTTTGCATCAGGACAGAGGATTTTTTTTTTAACTTTTTTTTTTTATTTTTATTTATCTGAGAGCAACAGACAGAGAGAGAGAGTCAGAGAGAGAGAGAGAGAGAGAGAGAGTGAATGGGTGCTCCAGCCACTGCAAATGAACTCCAGATGCTTGCACCCCCTTGTGCATCTGGCTTACGTGGGTCCTGGGGAATTGAGCCTCGAACCAGGGTCCTTAGGCTTCACAGGCAAGCGCATAACCGCTAAGCCATCTCTCCTGCCCCCAGGACAGAGATTTTTAACCAATAATAGATACATCAGATTATGAAGCTTAAATGTGTTCATTGTTAAAAAGAGATATTACAAGAAAGAAAACGATGACCCCAGTCCAAGATCCAGAGATAATAACAATCAACACTTAAAAAAATTTTATTTTGAGAGAGAGAGAAAGAGAAAGAGAATATGGGTGCACAAGGGCCTCCTGCCACTGCAAACTAACGAGACACATGTGCCACTTTGTGCATCTGACTTTACTGGGTACTGGGGAATTGAACCCAAGCCTTCAGACTTTGTAAGCCAGTTGACTACTGAGTCATCTCTCAAGCCTGTGGTGAGCAATTTAATTGTGCTAATGGATAATTCTTTGCTCTACTGCTTTACAACCCTCTACTGTTGGACAGTGTTCCATTCACTTACTTCTATAGAGTCTTTTGAAACAATAATCTCATGTAACTTGGGATAACCTTGAACTCACTATGTAGTGGAAGCTGACTGTGAACTTTTTATTTTAATTTATTTCACTTGCTGGTTTTCTGAGGTAGGGTTTCACTCTAGTCCAGGCTGACCTAGAATTCACTCTGTACCCCAGCACTGAGGATAAAACCTACTACCTAACAAATACTAGACAACTAGACAATTTTTCTACCTCTGAGCTGCATTTCCTGCCAAAGTTTCTACTTGTAATTGAACTTTTTGGATGCATATGTAATTATATCTTTTTCTAAACATGTGTAAGTATGTGTGGTGTGCATGCATATGGTTTTGAGTGTTTCTTTGCTTTCGTATGTATGTGCAGGTGAGTGTGGAGACCAGACATCGACATTTGGGCTCTTCCTCAGTCACTCTCCACCTTATTCTTTGCTACACTTGGAATTTTATGTGGCTACTTGGGGTTTGAACTCAGGTCTTTAGGTTTGTACTGGAAACACTTTACCCACTGAGCCATCTCCCCAGCCGCCCATAATTACGTATAATTTATTATATATTTGTGTATGTGTGTAGTATGTATGGTGTGTGTGGTGTTTGCACATGTATGTGTGCAGATACCCACACACTGTGAGCACACATGTGGAAGCCAGGGGGAGACTGGGTATGCTGTCCTACCGCTCTGCCACCTCATCTCCCTGAGACAGAGTTTCTCACTGAACCTGGAGATGCAGCAAGCCCCTCCTCTTTCTTCTGATTCCACTCCCTTCTAGACGCGGGTGACCAGCATGATCGACTGTGCCCAGCTTGTTGCGTATGTGCTGGGGACCGAACTCAGGTCCTCATGCTTGTGCAGCACGGGCTCTTGCCCACGGAGCCATTTCCCCAGCTCCCATAATTGCATTTTTTTTCAAATTTTTATTAACAACTTCCATGATTATAAAAATATCCCATGGTAATACCCTCCGTCCCCCCACTTTCCCCTTTGAAACTCCATTCATATTCCTTCCCCATCTCAATCAGTCTCTTTTTTTATTTTGATGTCATGACCTTTTCCTCCTCTTATGATGGTCTTGTGTAGGTAGTGTCAGGCACGGTGAGGTCATGGATATCCAGGCCATTTTGTGTCTGGGGGGAGCATGTTGTGAGGAGTCCTGCCCTTCCTTTGGCTCTTATGTTCTTTCCGCCACCTCTTCCGCATTAGACTTTGAGTCTTGGAAGGTGTGAGTAAGATATTACAGTACTGAGCATTCTGGTCACTTCTTTCCAGTACCATGATGCCTTCTTAGTCATCCCAAGGTCACTGCCATATGAAAAGAGAAGACTCTACCAAAAGTGAGAGTAGCATTAATATAAGCATATGACACTAAGAGAAGTGCTTACTGGGCAGTTTGATGAGCATAGTATATACATTTAGCCAGACAGCAGCAGACGTTACACCCCTAGGGTTCATGACTACCCCTGTTTTAAGTTTTCAGTATCAGGGATGTATTCCCTCCCATGGAGTGGGCCTCCAGTCCAATTAGAGGGCAGTTGGTTTCCACCATAACAGACATGATACTATTGCACCTGTTGGCTCATTTGGCCTGGCTGGCAAATACAAGGTTTGCAGTATCCACTGTTGAATATCTTCTCTGGTGATTTCTCTTTCTGCATGCGGAATGTCTTCTTCCATCTTTCTGTCAGCTGTTCTACATGGAGGAGGTTATCGGCTCAGTTCTAGCAGGATTTCTCCGTGGCCTTATAGCCCAAGTATGTGGAGTCTTCAGCATAGGGTCTTACCACCTATTCCTGGTGGGAAACCAAGGGCCTTGGTGTTGCAGTCCGGTTCTCATTGCTGTTAGAAATCACCCAACCAAGAGTAGCTTCTGGGAAAAAGAGATTTATTTTGGCTTACAGGCTCGAGGGGAAGCTTCATGATGGCAGGGGAAAACGATGGCATGAGCAGAGGGTGGACATCACCCCCTGGCCAACATAAGATGGACCACAGCAACAGAAGGGTGTGCCAAACACTGGCAAGGGGAAACTGGCTATAAAGCCCATAAGCCCGCCCCCAACAATACACTCCCTCCAGGAGGCATTAATTCCCAAATATCCATCAGCTGGGAACCTAGCATTCAGAACACCTAAGTTTATGGGGGACACCTGAATCAAACCACCACACTTGGCAATGACCTATAATGTTTTGGGGGCATCAGGGACCTCCCTGGCCAACAGCTCACTGGAAGGTATCCCATCCCTGGCACTGAAAATTTTCTAGCAACAATCTATGGTTCCTGAGTGTTCCATTGTCCAAAAAAAATAGGATTCCATATGATTTATTTATATCCCCTTAGATTTTGATTAGCCCTCCCTCCACCTTTCCTTTACTCAATCTCTTCCCCTGACCTCACTTTGGGCCTTTTCACCCCATTAATCTATTCTTCTACTTATATATATATACAATACCATCCTATTAAGAACCCCCTTCCCTTCCTTTAACTTCCCTTTATATTTTTATTATATTTATACTTATATTTATATTTCTTTTCTAGTTTACTGGTCTTTGCTACTGAGTTTTCTTCCTACTCAAATGGAACTCCAATCATCTGTAGCTAGGATCCACATATGAGAGAGAACATGCAACACTTGGCTTTCTGGGCCTGGGTTACCTCACTTAGTATAATCCTTTCCAGATCCATCCATTTTCCTGCAAATTTCATAACTTCATTTTTCTTTACCTCTGAGTAGAACTCCATTGTATAAATGTGCCATATCTTCATTATCCACTCATCAGTTGAGGGACATCTAGGCTGGCATTGAGCAGCAATTAACATGGTTGAGCAAGTATCTCTAAGGTAATGAGATGAGTCCTTAGGATATATGTCTAGGAATGCTATAGCTGGGTCATGGTACATCTAGTTTTAGGTGTCTTAAGAACCTCCACACTGATTTCCACAATGGCTAGACCAGATTGCATTCCTACCAACAGTGTAGAAGGGTTCCTCTTTTTCCACATCCTTGCCAGCATTTATTGTGATTTGTTTTCATGAACCATAATTGTATTTTTAAGTTAGAATAAAGGGCTGGAGAAATGGCTTAGAGGTTAAGGCCTTACTTGTGAAACCTAAGGACCCAGGTTCAATTCCCCAGTACCCATGTAAGCCAGACGCACAAGGTAGCACATGCATCTGGAGTTCATTTGCAGTAGCTAGAGGCCGTAGCGTGCCCATTCTCTCTCTCTCGAATAAAAGAGTAAATAAAATAAAAATAAAGTTAGAATAAAGGTACTAGGGGGCTAGAAATCTGGAGCTTTAAAGAATATTTTCTGCTGGGCGTGGTGGTGCATGCCTTTAATCCCAGCACTTGGGAGGCAGTGAATTCCAGGTCAGCCTGGGCTAGAGTGAAATCCTACCTCAAAAAAACAAAACAAAAACAACAACAAGAAAATCCTAACAGCCCTATGGAAAGATTATACAATTTCTATTCCCATTCATAGCATGTGGATATTTGTACCTTTGCCCACATTGGCAATTATCATGTGACTAAAATCCAAGCTAAGGAAATCTGATATTCATTAATTTGACAGAACATTAACTCCAGTTTTTTTTGTGTAGTGTGTTTTAAGTTTAATAGCTTCTGTCTGTGTACAGTAATTATGGATTTCTTTATTGTGATACAGAAACTCTTTTATTAAATTTTACATTCAATACTTTAAGGTCCTTAAAAATAGCTATTAGGTTTTCAACTCATGTTATTTATTGCTGTTGAATTTCTGGAGGACTTTGCATGTGTGTATTTAGAATGATAGAATATGAGAACTGGGCAGGGCTGGAGTGATGGCTTAGTGGTTAAGGCACTTGCCTGCGAAGCCTAAGGACCCATGTTCTCCTCTCCAGATCCAAGTAAGCCAAATACACAAGGTGACTCAAGTGTGAAAGGTTGCACATGCTCACAAGGTGGCATGTGCACTGGAGTTCAATTACAATGGCTGGAGGCTCTGGTGCACCAATTTCTCTCTCTCTCTCTCTCTCTCTCTCTTGTTCTCTTGCTGTTTATCTCTTGCATTTAAAAGAAAAAGGTCAGTCTGTTGGGCTTGCCTCAAAAAAGTAAAATAAAATAAAATAAAATAAAATAAAATAAAATAAAATAAAATAAAATAAAATAAAATAAAATAAAATAAAATAAAATAGAAAAGAATGCTAGGGATACTCTATTCACAGTACAGCAAATGGCTCAGTCGGGAACATTTCCATATACTTTTCACCTGTTGTTGCAAGTGTCAGAGCTCAGTAAGGACAGTTCTACAGGCACGTGCTGTTATGCCTGGCTTCATTGATTTTTCTCTGTCCCAGTTTTCACATCTGTACACAGAATATTGAGTTTGAGTTTCCCTCTTAACATTAAATGATACTATGCATATACTAATAAATAATTACAACATATTAACAACCAAATTTGCATGTAATGAAGGGAAGATATTGTTCTTTAAAATATTTTTATTTATTTGAGAGAAAGGAAAAGGGGAAAAGTATGGGTGTGCCGGGGCCTCCTGCCGCTGCAGATGAACTCTAGATGCATGCGCCACTTCATATGGCTGGCTTTATGTTAGTCCTGGGGAATTAAACCTTAGTGTTAGGCTTTATAGGCAAGAACTTGTAACTACTGAGCCATCTCTCCAGCCTGAAGGAAGTTGTTTTTTTTTTTAAATTAAGAACATACTTCATATGGATACATCATGTGTTGGTGCCATCTTTTCTCTCCTCTCTGTCCTCATTCCACAGGGTCACTCCTCAGTGGGGTTGCTGGTATTCTCCATGGGGTTGTGGGTTATGTGTTCTGGGAGCAGCAGTCACTTTTGGGAGAAGGCAGTGCCTCGGGCCTGACGACCCAACCTGTGACTCTTATAGCTTTCTGCCCCCTGTTCTGCAAAATTCTCTGAGCCGTGGTGGGTGTGTTTTAAAGTCTTCTTCTGTGATGAGCTCTCTGGAGCCTCTCGATTTCTGCCGTGGTATGTGTTGAGTATCCTCAGCACCCGTCTCCTTGTCCTTAACCTGGCGCTGCTCGTTAGGCTAACCTGGGCCTTGGCTGAAATACGAGGGGCGGTTTATCTCAAGTCTTGCTGCCTTCTGAAAAAGAAAAACTTACTCACCAGCGGAGAGTAAAGTCAGCATAGGTTAAATTGGATAAGCATTATTGATTTGGGGAGAGTTAGATGGATGTAGCCCCTCTTTCAGCCAAAGACTTGGAGCTTGACATTGGAGAGCATAATCTGTGTCTCCATAGATTCTGACCTGGTCCCCAGTTCCGGATATGGTTTCCTTTCCACTGAGCAGATCTCTTAGCCAATCAGAAAGCTATTGGTTACTCACCAGGGCTGTGTGCCACCTTTGCACTGGTGTGTACTTCTTGTCAGGCTGGTTGTTTCTGAGTAGCTTAGACCCCTGCTGGCCCACACTGTGGTTGGGAGCTTTCCCCTAGTAGCTCATGTAGTGCTTTCCAGCCCTAGATGGGTTAACTCTCTGGAGACTGGCTCTCAAGAAGTAGTTTTTTTTTTTTTAATTTTAAATTTTAAATTTTTAAAATATTTATTTGAGCAAGAGGGAGGGATGAGAGAGTATAGGGTACATCAGAGCTTCCTGTCACTGCAAATGAATTCTAGATGCATGCGCATCTTTGTGCATCTGGCTTTACATGGGAACTGGGGAATCCAGCCTGAGCCATAAGCTTTGTAAGCAAGCATTTTTAACCGTTTAGCCATCTCTCCAGTTCCTCCCCTTGTTTTCTCAAGGTAGGGTCTCAGTCTAGCTCAGGCTGACATGCAACTCACTCTGTAGTCTTAGGCTGGCCTCAGACTCATGGTGATCCTCCTACCTTTGCCTCTCAAGTGTTGGGATTAAATACATGAAGACAGAGATGCCAGGCTTACATATAGATATTTTTTTTGAGGTAGGTTCTTGCTCTAGCTCAGGCTGACCTTGAATTCACTGTGTAATCTCAGGCTGGCCTCGAACTCACAGCAATCCTCCTACCTTTCTACCTGTGCCTTTTGAGTGCTGGAGTTAAAGGCATGTACCACCATGCCCAGTCAGCCCCAATATTTTGGAAGAAATACGTGTTTTTGATTTTTTTTGTTTTTTGTGGTACTGGGGCCTTGCACATGCTGGATACGTGCCTTCCCACCATGCTATATCCTCAACCCAAGTAATACAAGTTTATCATTTACTTGGATCTAAATCAACAATATTTCAACTTGTAGAAGCCAAGTTGGTTAGGAATAGAATATTTAGTGTAAACTGTCTTCAAAATGATTTTAAGGAAGCCGGGTGTGGTGGCGCACACCTTTAATCCCAGCACTTGGGAGGCAAAGATTGGAGGATTGCCATGAGTTCGAGGCCACCCTGAGACTACATAGTGAATTCCAGGTCATCCTGGGCTAGAGTGAGACCCTACCTCGAAAAAACAAACAAACAACAACAACAACAACAAACAATGCTTTTAAGGGCTGGAAATATAGCTCAGTACAAGGACCTGGGATACTTCCCATAGTATCAGGAAAAAAAGTGCTTTTTAAATATTTTCTTTTTTTGGTTGAGACATCTTCTCCAGCTGTTAGCTTTTTAACAGATCTTCACAAATAAAATAAGAAATTTCCGTGTACTGCTCCCTGTTCACAATTTGTAAAAGGAATTATAACTCACTGGAACTCTGAGAGAATTCTTACTGTCCCAGCTTGTGGGGTCAGACCCAGGTCCAGAGAGAGAACTGTTCACTCAGGTGCCTAATTTCCACGCAGGAAGCACTTCACCAGTTGCATATTGCTCAGTGACAGGGTACACTCTGATCAGTGTGTCTGGTGCTGCCCGGCAGTTTCGTCATCCTGTGAACGCAGCAGAGCGCCGTCGCGGGCTCCTGGGACCCCATCATGTGCGGGGCTCATTGTCTACAGACATGTTCTGCTCAGGCACATGACTGTGGGTGTTAAGGAACTTTGCCTCACCAGGAGTACTTCTTTTTTTTTTCCCCATATACATGTGTGTGGTGTGTGTATGTGTTCATATGTATGTGGGCACATGTGTTTACATGGGCATGTGTGCATGCACAGGCCAGGGGTTGAGGACGTGTGTCTTTCTTGATGGCGCTGTATTCACTGAGGCAGGGTCTCTTAGTCAGCTACGCCAGTGACCCCCTGTCTCCAACTCCCCAGTGCTGTGTCTACAGATGGCGCCTGGCATTTCTGTGTGTGCTGGGGAACTGAAGTCCAGTCCTGAAGAACCTCAGATTTAGTTCTCTACAATATGAAGTCAAGAGAAGGTCAGTTTTCCCCTGCCAGGCTCCCTTACTTCTTTAAACTGAATTCTGAAAACAGTTTGGAAATTGTTCCTTTTTTCTGTTTGTTTTCTTCCTTGTCTTTGCTCATTTATGATTTTTTTTTAAGTTCAAATTTTTTATTTTTATTTATTTATTTGAGAGCGACAGAGAGGGGGAGAGAGAGAGAGAGAGAGAGAGAATGGGCACTCCAGAGCCTTCAGCCACTGAAATGAACTCCAGATGCGTGCGCCCCCTTGAGCATCTGGCTAATGTGGGTCCTGGGAAATTGAGCCTTCAACTGGGGTCCTTAGACTTCATAGGCAAGTGCTTAGCCACTATGCCATCTCTCCAGCCCTCATTTATGTTTTTTATCTTGGGTGATACCAGTGTTCTAAAAGGTCTTTGGGAAGTAAGCTTTGAGGGGTTAGAGATTTAGTTCAGTGGTAGAGTGCTTACCTGCCACACACACACACACAGACACACACACTCACGCACGCACACATGGCTTTGTAACTGGTCATGGTGATATGGCTTTAATCCTATCACTCAGGAGATAGAGTCAGGAGGATTAGGAGTTCAAGATCATCTCTGGATACATTGAAAACCTGGGCTAGAGACTGTGTCATAACAGGGAGGCAGGCAGAGAGAGAGAGAGAGAGAGAGAGAGAGAGAGGGAGGGAGGGAGGGAGGGAGGGAGGGAGGGAGGGAGGGAGAGAGAGAGAGAGAGAGAGAGAGAGAGGAGAAAGACAGACAGACAAACATGATATTTTTTTTGAATTCTCTATGTAGTTTCAAGGTGGTCTGGAACTCAGAAGATCCTGCTACCTATGCTTCCTGAGTGATGGGATTAAAGGCGTGTGTCACCACACCCGGCTTTTCTGACTCTTTAAAATTTTTTTTTGGGCTGGAGAGATGGCTTAGCGGTTAAGCGCTTGCCTGTGAAGCCTAAGGACCCCTGTTCAAGGCTCGGTTCCCCAGGTCCCACGTTAGCCAGATGCACAAGGGGGCGCACGCGTCTGGAGTTCGTTTGCAGAGGCTGGAAGCCCTGGCGCGCCCATTCTCTCTCTCTCCCTCTATCTGTCTTTCTCTCTGTGTCTGTCACTCTCAAATAAATAAATAAAAATTTTAAAAAAATTAATTATTAACAACTTCCATAATTATAAACAATAAACCATGGTCATTCCCTCCCTGCTCACTTTCCCTTAAGCAACTCCATTCTTCATCATATCCCCTCCCCTCTCAATCTGTCTCTCTTTTATTTTGATGTCATTATATTTTCCTCCTATGATGATGTTCTTGTGTATGACTTTCTTTTAATGCTAAATTTCTGATTTTGTTTTAAAGCTGTCTACCGTCAAAAGAGGTTTTAGCCAGGCGTGGTGGTGCATGCCTTTAATCCTAGCACCCAGGAGGCAGAGGTAGGAGGACCACTATGAGTTCGAGGCCACCCTGAGATTCCATAGTGAATTCCAGGTCAGCCTGGGCTAGAGTGAGACCGTACCTCAAAAAACCCCCCAAAAAAGAGGTTTTTAAAAAAGTTTGCTACAGTAGTTGGGATGCAAATTCGCTTTACAGTTTCAGTTACTGTCATGTTGACAATCTTGTTTGTTTCTTGAGAAAGTTTAGGACAGACATAAATACAGCAGGACTTCCATACCTTTTTTAAAATTTGTTTTCTTCATCAGTTATGTACATACGCAGTGTGAACACAGCCATGTTGATACCATCGTTAGCCTCCTCCCTGTCCTACTTCCTCTAAAGGAGCACTCCTCATTGGGGAATGTGGGTTGTGCATTGGGGGATACCCATTTGTTATGGGGAAAGGCAATGTCTTTGTACATGTTGTTCCAACTTGTTGCTCTAACAATCTTTCCGCCTCCTCTTCTGCAAATTTCCCTGAGCCATGTTGGGTTCGTTTTAGGTCTACTTCAGTGATGAGGTCTTGGGAGCCTCTGTGTCTCTGGGAATCTGGTTTGGTAGGAGTTGAGTGTCCTCTGTGCCTATCTCCTTCAACTTCACCAAGAAAGCAACACTCTTGCTTATTTCCCCAGTTCCTCTATGGTTTCAGCTGGGCCCCTGGTGAGGTGCACTGGGCTGATTCTCTCAGGTTCTGCATCCATCTGAAAAAGAGAAGCAGATTCTCCAATGGAGAGTAGTGAAGTCAGCACTGGATAAATGGGATAACCACTATTATTTTAGAGGGAATTTAATAGGTGTAGGTCCTCTTGTAACCCAAGATTGGTGAGAACTTGATAGTGGTGAGCAAACTCATTTTTTGGATATGGTTCTGACTTGTTTCCCAGTTCCAGCTATGGGTTCCATTCTACCGAGTGGATCCGTTAGTCAATTCAAGAGCAGTTGGTTTCCCATCATGGCTGTGTGCCACTATTGCACTTAGGTGAGCATCATGTCATGTTGTTTGCTGCTGAGTAGCTTAGACCAGAAGTTGCTTGGACAGATGTTGGCCATTTTCTCCCAGTCACTCATGTAGCAGCTTCTGGCACTAGATAAGCTCACTGTCTGGGGACTGACTCTTCCAGATTCTAGCCAGGTCTCTCCATGTTACATACCAATAGCAATATGGTGTTTTTGGCACTAGGGTCTTACCATTGACCTTTGGTGGGTTATCAAGTGCTCTGACAGAAATCTGTCTTCTTTTGGGAAACCTTGTAGGTCTCTCTGATCAACAGTTCATTGTGGATGTTAACTGCATCCTGGTGCTGTGAGTTACAGTTATAGGCCAGTGCCAAGGGAAAAGAAAGAAGAAAAAGGTAACATAAAAGAGAGAGATGAGAGAGAGAGAGAAGGAGGGAGAAAGAGAGAGAGGGAAACAGGAGAAGATTGAGGTTAGTCTTCATCATACCCTCTTCAGGGCCCTTTGTGCGGTGTTTCCTCTAAGGCTTAACCTTTTAATCTGTCTTTCAGGATATAGGATTTTATGGTACCATTTCCATTTGGGTCCAGCTCTGTGTCCTTTCTCCCCTCCCCTCCCCTCCCCCTCCCGCCCCACCCTCCCTATTGTCGGTCCTCAAGATGCCTATTAGGTACCTTTCTATTGGCGCCCAGGCACCACACACTTACCAGTGTCGGTGGCAGGTCCTGCATGAGGCTCTGCTGGAGAGAGATGTCTTCCTAGAAATAAACTGCCAAAGGTTCTGCTGCAGACGATGGCAATCTGGACAGGCAGGTGCTATGGTTTGGTGTTTTCCAAACATCCATGTGTCTCCAGGGAAGTGCTGTTGGAAGGTGATGGAACATAATGGAAGGTCCTTAAGTCATCTGACGCATGTTTGTAAAGGAGATTGGGAGATCCTGGTTCATTCTTCTTTGTGTGTGCTGTTTGATTTCTGGCTGGCAAACTGAGTAGTTTTTTTTTTTTTTTGTTAATCTGCCTGGTGGCTCCAACCTGGGTGTGCTACTTTGCTTTAGGCCCAAAGCAATCAAGTCACTTGGTCTTAGAACCTCTGAAACCATGAGGCAAAACAAACCTTTTCTCTGATACTTTATTGTAGTAATCTGATGCTAACTGTTGCAGTCAGGTTCACATTGCTGGTAGAAACACCCAACCAAGAGCAGCTTTTGGGAAAAAGAGGTTTATTTTGGCTTACAGGCTCAAGCAGAAGCTCCATGATGGCAGGGGAGAATAATGGCATGTGCAGAGGGTGGACATCACCCCCTGGCCAACATCAGGTGGACTATAGCACCAGGAGAATGTGTCAAACACTGGCTTGGGGAAACTGGCTATAACACCCATAAGCCCGCCCCCAACAATATACTCCCTCCAGGAGGCATTAATTCCCAAACCTCTTTCAGCTGGGAACCTAGCATTCAGAACACCTAAGTTTATGGGGGACGCCTGAATTAAACCACCACACTAACTAACACAGCAAGTCTATGCTATAATCACAAATAACCCTTAAGTCTCAGTGGCTTAAACCACAAGTCTGCTGAAGGGTGACAGGAAGTCCATATGGCTCGCTTCACTCTGAGACCCAAATGATAGAGCAGTTGTTGCCAGTTACAGGTTATCACAGCCCTGTAGCGTCTTGTCCCGGTGCAAAGTACTTTTCCCTGAAAGTAGCGCTCATATACAACCCACTGGCCAGCTTAGAAACGTTGCCTGGCTCAGTCATTAAATGACTAGGAGTTGAAGTCTGACCTTATTGGACCTAAAAGGAAGAAAACAGAAATATTTGCCCAATAGCCCAAGTGACTGTCAAAGTTTGCTCTTCTGGTGACAAGATGTTTGCTTTGCTGGCAAAATATATTTGTGCCTTCTCGAAAGGAGACAGCCCAATGCCCCACTTAGGCACAGCTGGTTGGATGGTGCTTCATTTGGACTCTAAATATGGGGATAATATAAAGTTATTTCTAAATCAATTCTGGATATTGTTTCTATTAATCTAGAGACTTCTGAACAAAAGAGAAGCTACTTGTTGTACTTCCCCTCACACTTTGTATATTAGTAAAGCTAAACAGAGATTGGAAAACTCACTGCACTGCCATGTCTAGGAAAGGGCAACAGTCACTCTAAAAGTCAGAAGCATTTCTGAAATCCCTGTGGGCTATCTGGCATGGAGGGAGAGTGCCTTCCCAGTACATCATTCTTTTCAGCCCTTGGCTCCTTTTCTTGGAGTGCCCCAGGTCCAGTAACCTCCTTGATCACATCTGTCAGGTAAAAATTACAGTTGGACTCAAAGTTACACTAGGCTCCAAAAGACTAGGTTGACAACCAAATGGAGTCACGCACACTAAATAGAAACCTTACCTTCCAAGAAATCTGGATTAGGGGTTGATGCAAAACACACAGCTCTCATCTCAAGTGGAGTAAGTTTGTTCTGGAGTCAAATGTGAGTGACTCAGGCCTTCCAGGAACACAGATTCAAGGTACCCCAAATTCTGTGTTCCAGTGTATCAACTTTGTGAAGGTTTTATAGTCACGGAACAAAAGAAAGGCATGAACAAGGCGCAGGTTGGTGGAAGCCATTGGTCTGTCAGCACATTTCAGAAAGGCTTCACCTGATCACCTGGTTGTCACCATGTTATGTCAGACACAGAGGGGGCCGTAAATGGCTATTAAGGAGGCTAAAGACAGTTCAAGATAATTTTGGTTCTGTGCTTTCACCATCCCAATCTCAACACTGAAATTCTAATCAGTGTATGGTCTTGCAGGATAGAAGTCTTCCCCACCTTTTCAGAGGACTTCAGTTTACAAGAAAAACTATGCAAATTTCCCAAACAGATGATGTCTCCTCTGTCTTAATCCTTAGGCAAAAGAAACAACCTGAAGTAACTCAATGTTAATATGAAAGTAGGATTTTGGAGTTGTTTTTTTTTTTTTTAAGTGCAAGAGAGAGTGAGGGAAAGAGAGAATTGGTACACCAGGACTTCCAGCCACTGCACTTGAACTCCAGATGTGTGTGCCACCTTGTGTGCATATATGATCATGTGTGCTTCTGTCACTGTGTCTGGCTTACATGGGACCTGAAAGTCAAATTTGAGACCTTAGGCTTCACAGGCAAGTGCCTTAACCGCTAAACCATCTCTGCAGCCATGGTTTTTTGATTGTTTGGGTTGTTGTTAGTTTTTGTTTTTGAGTCAGGTCTTACTCTAGTCCACCTTGACCTGGAATTCACTCTAGATCCCAGGCTGGCCTTTAACTCACAGTAATCCTGCTATCTCAGCCCCCCAAGTCCTGGTCCCTGCTTTATGCAGAAGTAGTTTTGAAATGACCAGCCTACTCATTGTTCTTTTGTTTCTTCACAAATCTAAATTCCTGTGCTCTGACTATTGGAACACTTTAATCCTAGAACTGAAAAATAAAGTTGTGGTGGGCATAGAGTACTTGCTTAGTATGCCCAAGGTCCTGGGTGTGAACCCTAGAACTTTCTCCCTCATTGTAAAAAAAAAATGGTAGAGTTAAAATAAAAGTAATTTTGCCCTCCCCGAGACAGCACCTTTTTCCATGGCTTCTCACTCAGAGATTTGGTGGTGGGGTGGGGGTGACTGCAGAAGTTTTCCCAGGCTCGTTTTGTCAGCCGTACAACTCTTTTCACCAGGAAGTAGGTTTCTTATCGGTTTGATTCTGGTTTATTTCCATATGCCTGCTGCATACTCCTTGTGTTTGCTGTGTGACTTAGTGTGTTTGCTTCCAGACCTTGTCATTGACTTAGTGGGTCCCATTTTGAAAGAGTCTGACTATGGGTAGATGAGGCTGTTAGTTTCTTTTCCCCTGAGGTATTCTAATCAAAAGACTAAAATGATGGCCTTAGCCTTATAGTATCTTGCTTTGAGATGTCCTAGCCTTTCCAGAGTGTTAACAGAGGACGGGATAGCACTCTCTTTCCTCTGAAGAATTAAAGTGTACAAGCTAAGTTTATTTGCGTGTGTGTGCACATCCTGTCACTACAGACAAATGGCAGGTGCTTGTGCCACTTGTCTTGCGTCTGACCTTATGTGGATGCTAGGGAACTGAGCCTGGGTCAGTAGGCTTTACAAGCAAACACCTTTAACTGCTGCACCCAGTCTTCCAGGGTTTTTTGGAGTGAAGCCCCTTCGTTTGCCTACACTTAGCAAGATGTCATCAGTGGAAGGTCATGTGGGGGCTCTTGCTCAGGAAGGCCTGGTTAAGCACTGTGGGCTGGGCCAGTTCTGAGGGTCTGGTGTAGGTCTGGATTATTCCCTGTGTTTTAACAGCTTGTTCTGCCCATTCGTTGCTGAGATAGCTTCTATTTCCCATCATTACCCTGTCTCAAAATGCAAGGCAATAAACAAGACAAATTGAGGCAAAGATTTGCATCTATACTGCTTTGGATCTTGATTTTCTTGTTAACAGAAATATGGAAAATATCTTTCCAGTCATCTGAATAGATCTCATTCATTTAAATACCTGCCTAAGAGCCTGCGGTTTAAAAGGTGTATACTTCAATGAACAGTCTTTGGTAAGGGCATGAACTTTGTTTCTAGTTGTTTGCTTGTTTTTGAGAGAGAGCAAGCAAGCACGGGAGCGCCAGGGCCTCTGACCATTGCAAATGAACTCCAGATACATGTGCCCACCACTTCGTGGGTCCTGCTCTACATGGGTACTGGGGAATCAACCTCAGGCCAGAAGGCTTTGGCAAGCAGGCATCCTCAACCACTGAGTCATCTGTGTCTCCAGCTCCCCTAGTTTGTTTTTGTTGATTTGACCATTCTTTTTTTTTTTAATTATTTATTTATTTATTTGAGAGCGACAGACACAGAGAGAAAGACAGATGGAGGGAGAGAGAGAGAGAATGGGCACGCCAGGGCTTCCAGCCTCTGCAAACGAACTCCAGACGCGTGTGCCCCCTTGTGCTTCTGGCTAACGTGGGACCTGGGGAACCGAGCCTCGAACCGGGGTCCTTAGGACTCACAAGCAAGCACTTAACCACTAAGCCATCTCTCCAGCCCTGATTTGACCATTCTTAAGGAGGCTGCAATGAACATTCTTGCACCCGAATCCTTGAACACTTGAGTTTTTGTTGATGTCTCAGTCGGCAGCACAGGTTGCCTCGGAACTTATGATGATCCTCCGCCTTAGCCTTCCAAGTGCTGGGATTACAAGTGTGAGCTTCTGTGCTGAGTTTTGGACTTGTTTTTCTTTTAAAATTTAAATATGATTCAGAAGAGGGGTTACCTTTGTTTCAAGTATATATGTACTTTTAGTTTTAACAAATGTTGCCAGAGCTTTCCAAAATGATTATCCTAGAAGTACTGCAGAAGACTTCTTTCCCACCATGCCTACTGGCAGGTGCCATCTCTACTCTGCTAAGAAAGGTCACAGCTGCAATACTGCTGGCATGACCCAGGCAGCTGGTGACATACCAGACCGCATCTGAGTTGACTCCATGCAGAAAGACACCTGTTGGAATTTATGGCTGGGGTGATTCTGATTTTTCTTTCATACTTAAAAATAATCCGTGAGAAGTACAAGGCCAAGAGGGAACAGGAGGCTATTCTCCTGCAGCTTGTTCCCTTCAGACATGAGGAAAGTGAGACCCAGAGAGTGGAAGGAGTTAAAAGTACAGTGTCCCTCTCGGGAAGCAGCCACCTGCTGTGAACTCTAATGTGGGCTATACCTGTGACTTTGAGGCTCATATTTTGTGTGCCAAGCCATATGACTTAGACAACAGACCAACAAGTTTCATCTCTGAGCAACATTGACTAATAAGGACAGAGCTGTTTCCAGTTTCCTCTTATCTCCTACTGAGACAAGCAAGCTTCGCCTCCTACACTGAGCTGTGTGGGGTTTGCTTCTTAAGCTCTAGTACTGATAACAGCATCTTTGTTAACTTAGTCTTAGCAGTGGGTTTTTTTTTTTTTTTAATTTTTAGCCTTTCAAGGTAGGGTCTCACTCTAACCCAGCTTGACCTGGAACTCACTCTGGTAGTTCTAGGCTGTCCTCGAACTCACAACGATTCTCTCCTACCCATGATTTCTGAGGGCTGAGATTAAAAGCATGCACCCTCATGCCCAGCTAAGGGCTTGGAATTTTAATTTCCTATAGTATCAGAAAAATGACTGCTTACCAAACACTTTGAATCATACAATAACAACAGTGAGGCTGAGGAAAGATTCTGTTTATAGAAATGTTTTCCTTCTACATTCTTTCTCCCTTGGCCCTCCTGAGTAGAACAATAGGAGAGAAGCAAACAAAAACCAGCCCTTCTGCAGGCCCTGCTGTGTTTCTGGCCTCGTACTGTGCACAGTTTGACAAAGGTTTGTTTACAAGAATATTACAAGGACTGCGAGAAAAGGAACTTTTAAAAAATATTTTTGTTCATTTATTTGCGAGAGAGGGAGAGAGATAGAGAGAGAGAAAAAAAATGTTGCACCAGGGCTTCTTAGCAATGCAAATGAACTCCAGATGTGTTTGTCACTTTGTGCATCTGGCTTTGCAAGCAAGCTGGAGCCCTCAACCACTGAGCTATCTCCCCAGCACAAAAGAAAACTTTGGAAAGAAGTCATTTTTATCCAACTTCCTCACCACTTTGTTTGTTTGTTGAGACAGGCTTTCTGTCTGTAGCCCAGTCTGGCCTTCAGAGCTTGCAATCCTCCCACCTCAGCTCCCACAGGGCTGCTCTTACAGGTGTGTGATACGTGCCTGCCTCGGGAACACATACATTTCTTTGACTAAGATTCTGGAAAAGGGGCTGGGGAGGTGGCTCAGCGATTGAAGGCACTTGCTTACAAAGCCTGCCAGTCAGGGTTCAATTCCCCAGTCACCAACTTAAAGCCAGACGCCAAGAAGTAGTTTCTGGTATTCCTTTAGAGGGGCGGGAGGCACATGCAAATAAATAAATAAATAAGTGAACAAATAAAGTTTTTAGAAAATAATTTAAAAAGATTTTGGTAAACCAACATTTTAAAGCCCTGATACATGCAAAAAAAAAATGTATATCTTTGAGTACTGGAACAGCCTTTAGCATGGTGAGATAGTCAAGTCTCAAAAACACACTTGAGACTTCCTAAGGGTTCTGCAATGTCCTATTTCTACGTCACTTAGTTCTGAGGCTGCTGCATTGAATGGAGTATATGGACAGAGTCATGGGTAACAGCAGAATTGGGAATGTCTCCCTGTACCTTACTTTAGACACTTACAGTTGACTTTAAGGAAGTTGATATTAAATGCATGTCCCTATGTCCCTGTTGAGTACTCAAGACTTGAAGTGTCGTGTCCCCCCCACCCCCCCACCCCCCCCAACCCCCACCCCCGCCACGCGTGTAAAATGCAGCAGCGCTCATTCTTTCTGCCCTGCAGCGTTCCCGTGGTTCGGCATGGATATCGGTGGGACCCTGGTCAAGCTGGTTTACTTCGAACCGAAGGATATTACAGCCGAAGAGGAGCAAGAGGAAGTGGAGAACCTGAAGAGCATCCGGAAGTATCTGACTTCCCACACGGCCTACGGGAAAACGGGGATCCGGGACGTGCACCTGGAACTGAAAGACCTGACGGTGTGCGGGCGCAAGGGGAACCTGCACTTCATCCGCTTCCCCACCAGCGCCATGCACATGTTCATCCAGATGGGCAGCGACAAGAACTTCTCCAGCCTCCACACCACCCTCTGTGCCACAGGAGGGGGCGCTTTCAAGTTTGAGGAGGACTTCAGAATGGTAGGTCAGCCTAGTCCTGGCATAAACAACCCAGGCTCTCACATGCCCACAGTCAGGGCTTCCTTTGCTGATAACCAGGCCACTAAACCTGGGCAAGTTCACTTCATCTCTGTGCCTCAGTTTCTACACCTGCCTGAGAATAAAAGTATCTCTTACCTCATAGGATTGTTCTGTGAGAGATGAAGTAAGATCATAGGCACCTGGCTCTTGGGATGAGATGTATATATAGATTAGTTCCCATGTTTACAGTTACTGCTGGGTAATCTACTAAAGGCAAGATGCTCTAAAATCCCCTTCTAAAGCACATATTTTATTTATTTTTGCTTGTTTTGTGTTTTGATCAGTTAGGGTCTCCCTCAAGCCCTGGCTGGAATTTACTCTGTAGTCTCCAGAACTCATGACAATCCTCCTACCTCTGCCTCCCAAGTGCTGGCATTGAAGGCGTGCACCACCACAACTGGCTCAGTTAGTATTTTATAGGCACTTATTATATCATCCTGATGCCAGTTTCCTCGGTACAGACTGAACCCATAGGAAGATTTTCTATAAACCCAGTAAGAATTAATCCTTTCTAAGCAAGTATCTTACTGTTGAGCCATCATCTCCTCAGCCCCAAGAATTTTTCCTCTCGACACATTTGCTCTTGGAAGTGTCTCAGTGACTGCATTTAGAAGTTTCACAATGAAATCTTTTGCCAGAGATAGTGGCTCATGTCTATCATCCTAGCAATTGGGAGGTAGAGGCAGGAAATTCAGGAGTTCAAGGCTAGCTAGAGCTACATGAGACTGTCTCAACAAAACAAAATTTTAATATTAATTTACAGGTGGATTCCTTCACTAACGAATACCACTTTGGGAATATGGGTCTACATATTTGGAATAGTGCTGTGTCCTAATGGGCAGTGCATACTGACTCTGTGTTTCTAGTTTAATTTTGACAAATGTTGCTTAATGAAAGTTATGGAGAATGTATTGAGTCCAGAGTCTGTATTTAGCAAACCCTCCACATCTGTGTGTTCCCCTTTCCCCATATTCTATAGTCAAGATAGAAATCTCTGCTGCCTAGCTATATCTCACAGAGTAAAGTTAGGATAAAATTAAGTAATAGCTGTTGATTTATCTTAGAAAATAAAGACAGCTAAATAGAAGTGATTGGACATAGGAGAAGGAAGGGTTGGAAGATTTCCAGATCTATTTTCATGAAGTTGAAAATATCATGAGGTAATTAAGGATGTTTTAGAGTACTTTTCTCAAAGCTTATAGTGCAGATTATTGCATTTTGTCATGGAACCAACATAAACAAGTCTTGATATAAAGTCTGCCATCATTGAATAATGAGTGAACATATTTTTGTGGTACTTAATAAGGCTATAAATGGCAAGTTTTATTTTATTTGTATCATCAAAAGGAGTACCATTGATTTCAGTGAGTAATTTCTTATTTGGCAGTGCTGAGAGTCAAACCCAGGTCTTATGTTTGGAAGGTAAGCCCTCCACCAACTGAGTTAAATCTCCAGCCTTCAGTGAGTAATCTATAAGAGTAGGCAATACAGTTGTGTAGCATTATCCTAAAGTCAGACAGATTAGCTGCAGATTTGGGCCTTTTTCTTCTGTATCACCTTTCCCTCCACAGCAGTCAAATTTGATACTGCCACTGACTTCAGTGACCCATGAGATCTTTTCCCACGGAGTCACCCAAGTTTTGAAACCAAAACAATTAAGGAGATGAGGACTAAATCTGAGTCCATAATGGAACCTAAATTCTAGTTCTCTTTCTGCATTTAACAGCTAATGACTTTGGGGCAAAAATATCTCTCCCCTGTGGGCCTCAGTTTTATCATTTGCACAAAGGAGGCAGTAAGGTCAAGAGAGAAGGAAGTGATCTTTGGAGATGAGGAAGCACAGAATTTTTGCACTACATGGATGAAGACACTAAAGTGTAAAGATGATGAAGAGGCCTTTGTATAGAGATGCTCTGTGTGTAAGAGCTGAGTCTTGCGCTACATTTTTGATTTAGAAGAAATGCTGTGCCATCCTGGCTAAGAATACTGTGGTTCCTTGGCCTCAAAGACACACATTCTGTCCACCAGAGAGCCTGAAGTGAACCAAGGTGACCCAGTGGGTTTATACAACCTCTGTCAATGCCTCCATTCTTCCTCAGAATTAACTTATATCCCTGGAGAAAGTTACTCAATCTGTGTTGGCCATTGAGTAAGTGTTTCTTAAGGTTCTGAACTGAGACAGGTTACATCTTCTTTCACACAGGCTCTTGGAGCCTAATGAATAGACCTGAACTGGGAGTAAGGCTGGTGGATTTGCTAAGTAGCTTGGCCAAGCTCTGTCCATCAGTATTAGTCTATAGGTTGCCTTTTGTTTCCATGATAAGTCTTGGCCAACATAGAGACAGAATTGAGAAAGACAGATTTCTTCCTGTGTCTTGCTTGACAAAGTAATGTGCTTATATCCAAAGTTGGCAAGAATTAGTAGACTTTACTATCTTCTTTCCTAAGCAGTCATTCACCTACGTAACACATAATTTACCTTACTCCTTCTATGGGCCAAATAATGTTACATATAAAACAGAGCTCCTGACCCTTGAGTTTACATCCTGTCCAAGGATATAGTCTGATCAATAAGTGAATATAGGATATCTCAGATGTAGTAAGTGTTATGAAAGTGGAAATAGGGGAAGTCAAGGAAGATAGAGAATGTTGGGAAAGTCTCTGTGGTGAGGTAACATTAAAGCAGAGAGAAAGAGAAGTAATAGAACAATGCAGGTATTTTAGGAAAATGGAACAGTGTGTTAAAGACTTCTGGGTGTCTAGAATCCAAGTCTTTGAATGTTGCAGATTGAGATGTTGAAGATTTATGAAGGTCAGTATATGTCATTTGATATAGCAAACCATTTGACAATAAAGCAGTGCATTTAATACACACACACACACACATACATACATATGCATACTTATATATATGTTATTGTATAAAATTACTACATTTGAGATAGTATAACTTTGCAGGTAGGAGTTTTAGTAAGCCACTTGAATTATTAGAAAGTCAAAGATGGTCAACAGTCTGAGTAGTTAGTGGTTGTTAGGAGTGAGGGCAATAACTTAGTTTCAAATTACTAAATAATGTTAACTATGTTCCATCAAATTTAGAATGTACCAAGGGGGGAACTATGATTAATGAGACAAGCATTAAATTATCCCCTTGTATAAAATATTCAGCAGAACAAATCTTCATTTTTGACTTAGTTTCTTTCCCTTCCTATTCTTTTTTTCTGTTAACATTTAAGCTCATTGTTCTAACCACACTTCTTTAAAAAAAAATATTTTATTTAGTTATTTGCAAGGAGGGAGGGAGAGAGAAAGAATGGGCATGCCAGGGCCTCTAGCTGCTGCAAACAAACTCCAGATGCATGCGCCACTTTGTACATCTGGCTTTACATGGGTACTAGAGAATTGAACTTAGGTTGTTAGGCTTTGTAGGCAAGCACCTTAACTGCTGAGCCATTTCTCCAGCCTCACATTTCTTTCTTTTTTTTTGTTTTTATTGGAGACAGGATCTCACAACATAGCATATAGGCTGTCCTCTATTTCCTGATCCTCCTGCCTCTGTTGCCTAAATATTAGGATTTACAAGCACATACCAGCACACCTGGCTTCAACCAGATTTATGACTGGTATCGATTAGTTTTCAAAATGAATGATTTACAAGATGGAACACTAGAGAAACTGAATCTGTTTGTAGATACTCTAAACACTAAGCCAGGGAGGAATCCTACTCAAAAAAATGGTCTTTTAGTGTGGAATCCTGGTTTCAAACAACCACATGGAACATTGTAGATGTCAGTTAATTTTGCAACAGAATATTTTATTTACCAACTTGTAAGATTCACTCTCTGCCATATTCATCCTTGACTTAACATCAACTAGCATTTATAAAAATAGAGTGTATTTGAGCCAGGTGTGGTGACACATGCCTTTAATCACAGCACTCAGGAGGTGGAGGTAGGAGGATCAATGTGAGTTTGAGGCCACCCTGAGACTACATAGTGAATTCCAGGTCAGCCTGGACTAGAGTGAAACCCTACCTCAGAAAAACAAAACAAAACAAAAAAATAATAATTATATATATATCACTGTGTGTGCATGCATATGTATATATAAAGTGTATTATAATAGAAAATATTTATTTGGGGCTGGAGAGATGGCTTAATGGTTAAGATCCTTGCATGTGAAGTCTTCAATTCCCCAGAACCCACATAAGCCAGATGCACAAGGTGATATTCATGTCTGGAGTTCGTTTGCAATGGCTAGAGGCCCTGGCGTGCCCATTCTCTATCTGCCTCTTTCATTTTTTTTTTTCTCTCAAATACATAAATAAAATATTTTTAAAAAGAAGATATTTATTTAAAAAATTCTAACTATGTTGCTCTTCATTATAGTGGATACTTGTGGGTTTTGTTCAGTCCAAGAATAGCATTGCTTAGAAGTTAGAAGAGATTCTTTTGTATGTGTGTATGGTGTATATGTATGGGCTTGTGCATGCCACAGTACTCATGTGGAGGTCAAAGGACAACTTTTCTTTTTTTAAAAATATTTAATTTAATTTAATTTTTTTCTCAATTTTTAAGAACATTTTCCATGATTATAAAAAATATCCCATGGTAATACCCTCCCATTCCCCGCTTTTCCCCTTTGAAATTCCATTCTCCATCATATCCCCTCCCCATCTCAATCAGTCTCTCTTTTATTTTGATGTCATGATCTTTTCCTCCTATTATGATGCTCTTGTGTAGGTAGTGTCAGGCACTGTGAGGTCATGGATATCCAGGCCATTTTATATCTGGAGGGAGCACCTTGTAAGGAGTCCTACCCTTCCTTTGGCTCTTACGTTCTTTCCACCACCTCTTCCACATCAGACCCTGAGCCTTGGAAGGTGTGATCGAGATGTTACTCGGTACTCTAGTCACTTTTTTTCAGCACCGTGATACCTTCTGAGTCATCCCAAGGTCACTGCCATCTGAAAAGAGAATCAAAGGACAACTTTTCATTTGCCTTTTTAAAAAAATTTTTTGTTTATTTTTATTTATTTGAGAGTGACAGAGAGAGAGAGAGAGAATGGGTGCGCCAGGGCCTCCAGCCACTGCAAACAAACTCCAGACGCATGCGCCCCCTTGTGCATCTGGCTAATGTGGGTCCTGGGGAATTGAGCCTTAAACTGGGGTTCTTAAGCTTCACAGGCAAGCGCTTAACCACTAAGCTATCTCTCTGGCCCAGAGAACAGCTTTTCAGTGTCAGTCCTTGTCTTTCACCTTTTTTGAGACAGAGTCTGCTTTTGCCATTACAAAGGCCAAACTAGCTATATCTGGCTTCATGATTCTCCTGACTCCACTCCCCACTGTCATAGGTGCACTGGGATTACCAATGTGCTATTTATCTCTGGCTTTTTATGGGCTCTGGGTATCTTAACTCTGGTCCTCAGGCTTTAGCAAGCACATTTAACTGCTGAACCAGCCCCCAACCCTTTTTTGAGGCAGGTTCTCCTATCTCCTGTAGTTCAGGCTGACTTTGGACCACTATGTAGTCAAGGCAGGTTTTGTCCTCCTGGTCTCCTGCCTCCACTACCCAAATGTAGAGAGTACAGGCTTGTACCACCACAGACGTTCTTTCAGTTACACACTTGAAGTAAGATCTGGCTAAATGTCATGGCTTATGCCTTAAATCATAGAATTCAGGAAACGGAGGTAGTAGTATTGCCATGATTTCAAGGCTAGCCTGGGCTTCAGAGTGAGTTTTTCAAATCAGTATGAGCTAGAGTGAGGCTCTGCCTCAAGAAAGGAAAAGAAAGGTGTGGTGGCACATACCTTTAATCTCAGCACTCAGGAGGCCGAGGTAGGAGAATCACCATGAGTTTGAGGCCAATCTGAGACAACATTGTGAATTCCAGGTCAGCCTGGGCTACAGTGAGACCTTACCTCAAAAAATGAAAAAACAAAAAACAAAAGGAAGGCTTTGAATACATAGGATAAGGACATGGTATCAACCTTGGTCAATGTGAGATTCAGAGAAAAGAAAACAATTTGTCTATTTTCTGGGTATTATTTTTTTTTCAGTTTCAAGAAGTTCCTCCTAGGAAGAAACTAACAAGTTAGTGACAGTGGAAAAACCATCAGAAGGGGGCAGAATGACTGTGAATGAGTAGAATCTCCAGTGGACCATCTAAGCACATTTATCGTCTTGGCTCCATTGAGCTCATGAACTGATTTGTGATTTCATAGTGCCAGCCTGGGTGGAGGTGTTTCGGGCAGCGTTCAGTGAGGTGTGGTATGATGGCATGCACAGTACAAAATGTGCATGTTGTGTGTTCTGAATCAAGATTGCGATTTAGTGTGCCAAGCGCTGCCAGAAATGCCTGAGGTTCATTATGCATTGGGTTGCACAGTAATTTTGCATTGGCTTTTGAAGTCACTTTTGATTGTGTTCAAAAACTTTTTTTTTTTTTTTTTGAGTTCAGGAGACAGACTTTAATTGAGAAGTAGTTCATATACTTGACAAGTAACTGGGGACATTTGTGAGAGCAGAGAATGTGGACTTGGCAGTGCACACACAGGTTCAAAGGTGTTCCGATAAGTCATGGCTAATGTGAAGAGTTCATCTTTGGAATAAGCTGTGAAGGGTGAATGGATATGGATTAAGGTAGCCAAGTGTAGCAGAAAGCTTCAGGTTCACTGAGATGAACTTCCATACCAGGCACAGTTATGGAGAAAGGGATATTTATTGAAGATTACAGATCTAGAGGAAGTACGATAATGGCAGAAGAAGCTGGCCTACCTTCACAGGTGCAGAGAGAGAGGAGCACAAGCCAAAATCCACAGAGCACAGCACACACTTCAGGAACTCCACTTTGCATATCTTTTTTTTTTTTTTTTTTTTTCAGTAGGATCTCACTCTAGCTCAGTCTGACCTGGAATTCACTTCATAGTCTCAGGGTGGTCTTGAACTCATGGCAATCCTCCTACCTCTGCCTCCTGAATGCTGGGATTAAAGGCTCTCTCTCTCTCTCTCTCTCTCTCTCTCTCTCTCTGTGTGTGTGTGTGTGTGTGTGTGTCCATGTCCAGCTCACTTTACATATCTTTAGATTGGAATCTCAAACCCACCACCACACCTTAGGGCTGGACCCTAAAATCTACCCAGTGATACTGCCTCCAGCCAGGTAGCTGTAGATCCAAACTGCAAGCTAATAAAACACTGAATGTATTGGAGGCCATCTATTCAAACTACCACCCAAAAGAACTCAGGTAAGATTTCCAGATCTGGAGTAGCAGACATGCTTAAAAAAAGCCTTAGGGTAGGCACACATCATCCTGCGGGACCCAGGGGAGTAAGTCTGTGACACAGAGCGAGGAGAAGAAGTGGAGCTGGTGTGGCCAGAGAATACATAGGGGTGCTATGGTGCCTTACAGCCTGTATCTGGGATCTTAGATTTTAGAAGATTTATGAAGTAGGACTAAATACATAATCAACTGGGCTGTAGCGTGAAGAGCTTTTTATAAAGGTGGAAACAGTTTGAAGATTGTTTCAGTGTTACAGATGAGAGATGATAAATCCTTGGACAAGAAGGAAGAAAATGGAGAGGGAGAGAATTAAATGGAATAAAGATATATTAGAGGATATAATTTTTAAAAAATCTTTGGGGCTGGAGAGATGGCTTAGTGGTTAAGCGCTTGCCCGTGAAGCCTAAGGACCCCAGTTCAAGGCTTGATTTCCCAGGACCCATGTTAGCCAGATGCCCAAGGGGTCGCATGCATCTGGAGTTTGTTTGCTGTGGCTGGAGGCCCTGGTGCGCCCATTCTCTCTCTCTCTCTCTCTCTCTCTCTCTCTGACTCTTTCTTTCTCTCTCTCTGTCACTCTCAAATAAATAAAAATGAACAAAACAATTTAAAAAGATTAAAAGAAAAACTCTGGAGACTGGTGGGCTGTACTATGATAAGGGAGTTATTAATGATAGCTGTCGAGTTTGAGGATAGAGAAATCTAAAGAAAGGTAGTGTCACTCACTGTTGTAGAGAACACAAGTACCAATAACATGCTTGCCATAAGTCAAGAGTCGATTTTTTGTTTGTTTGTTTTTTGATTTTTCGAGGTAGGGTTTCACTCTGGCCCCGGCTGACCTGTATTCACTGTGTATTCTCAGGGTGGCCTCGAAATTACGGCAATCCTCCTACCTCTGCATCCTGAGTGCTGGGATTAAAGGCATGTGCCACCATGCCCTGCCAAGAGTAGAGTTTTAAAACTTTTATTTATTTATTTACTTGAGAGAGAGAAAGAACCAAACAGAGAGAGAATGGGTACGCCAGGGCCTCCAGCCACTGCAAATGAACTCCAGACACATGTGCCACCTTGTGCATCTGGCTTACGTGGGTCCTGGGGAATTGAAGCTGGGTCCTTTGGCTTTGCAGGCAAGTGCTTTAACTGCTAAGCCATCTCTCCAGCCCAAAAGTAGATTTTTAGCAATAGTGAACATACAGCATGTTTGGCATACCCAAGGAGCAATGTCAAATTGGTATAAATCATAAACTGAAACAACAGTTTTTTGACTGCAGTTACCCATACAATTGGTTATAAATATTCTATTTGATGCCATGTTTTTGTTAGAACGTCAGTATTTGAATTTTAAATTGAAAACAGAGACCTGTAAATGCTAAAGAACTTTGAATGTATTCCAACATTCAAATTGTACTTATAGGGGTTAGCCTGTAGTTGGGAAAAGAACCAAGAACTTATGGCTGCGTAGGAGAGAATGTTAGAAAGCTTTGACCTTGGGCCTCAAGCTCCCGGCAACTGTTTGAATAAGCCCTCCAGGAGATTCTGATGCTCCTAAAGTTTGAGAACCTCACTATACAATACTTGCTGGGGTGACTTTGATAGGAGGCAAAACAAAAATAACAATTTTTCATAGGTTTAAAAAAATATTTTTGAGGGAAAGGGAGGGAAAGAAAGAGGAGGAGTATGAGTGTGCTGGGGCCCCTTGCCACTGCAGTCAAGCTACAGATACATGTGCCACTTTGTACATCTGGCCTTAAGTGAGTACTAGGGAGTTGAACCCTGAGCATGAGGCTTTGCAAGCAAGTAACTAACTGCTGAGCATCCCCCCTCTTCCCCCCCCCCCCCCCGTGCATTTTGAGACAAGGCCTTATTCCAGCTCAGTCTGACTTAGAACTCACTGTGGATTCCAAGTTGACTCAAAGTGATCTGGAACTCAAGATTTCCCTGCTTTATTCTCCCAAACACTGGAATACAGGCAGGAATATTCTCAACTTTATAGCCTAGTTCTGGAGGCTGAAAGTCAAACAGCATAGTTCTACAACTGTGAGGCGGGTTCCTTTGGCAAATGGTGGAGGATGTGAGAGGGAAGGGAGTGTACCTCAAAACAGAGACTCAAGGGTAAGGTTCAGTCTTAGAACACCTTGTTGCCACGAGAGCTCACCCCCAAAGAACAGTATTGTCTTCTTAGGGCAGCATCTCCCCCGGCCCCACCCCCCCCACCTAAGGTTCTCTGAATTTCACCTCATTCAGGTTTTCATCAACCCCACGTGTTTACACTGGGGACCACAATGCCAACACAGGGACAGACAGTACTAAACCACAGCATCTATACGGAAAGCTGGTCATAGGGAATAAAATGTAATGTGCTTTGCTGGCCTGCAGTATATAAACAAAAAGTCTAATTCGCTACCAACATATAAAAATTAAGGATTTGGGCTGGAGAAATGGCTTAGCAGTTAAGCGCTTGCCTGTGAAGTCTAAGGACCCTGGTTCAAGGCTCGATTCCCCAGGACCCACGTTAGCCAGATGCACAAGGGGGTGCACACATCTGGAGTTCGTTTACAGTGGCTAAGCAGCCCTGGTGTGCCCACTCTCCCCTCTCTCTCTCTCTCTCTGTCACTCTCAAATAAATAAATCAAAATCAACAACAACAACAACAATTTAAAAAAAAATTAAAGATTTCACACAAATGCCTGTATTTCTAGCTCTTGAAAAAATAGGATTAAATAGCAACACCGAGGCTCCATTTCCACAAAGCAGCAGAGGTCTGGAGGCGGGTTGTCTTGTGGACACGGTCCTCGTCATTCTGTTACTTCATACAGTCAAGGGCTTGCTTTATTTTTTTGCCGTCTCCTTTTGGCATTTGAATTTGTGGCCCCTGGTATAACAAAATATTTTTGTTTCTCCTTAGCTGGAATTTTAACGGCTTGTTTTAAGCTTTCCACGGACTTAACTCGGGTTTACTAGCAAAGCAAAAATTATGAGGATTAATTCACAATTTGTCTGAATTTCAGAGAGCCCATTTGAAAATCTCAGTATTGATTTGACTCATGATCTGTACCCGGGAACATAACTTTCCCTATTATCTTTGTTTCCCCGTCGGGGCTGCATGGCCCTAGGGTCCCAGTATACCTATCCCTCAGCAAAACATTCGTTTGTCACTAGCACTTTATGTGAAAATCATTTTGAAGGGAAAGGTGAGATAACAATGTTTTATTTCAGACCAAAGTTGTATGTGTTTAGTTTGTTTGTTCTGACAATTTTTCCCCCCAGAGTTGTTTCAGGGCATCCAGCTAGACAGTACCTCTGTCCGTGTTTCTGATGTTGGTTCTGGGTTTGGTTGTCAATATTGTTGATGGCCCTTTGTTTAATGTTTAAGCAGGTTAATCTATGGGTCCAAGACTGACTGATGAAATTGCCACTTTTCAGGTTGGGGTGATCCATGAGGTGGTAACTTTCCATGTTGATTTAATAAATGTTTATTAAGCAGTGATTAGGGTCAGGCCTCTAGCATGGTATTGAGGGACATTTATATCAGAAAAGCCAGATTATGGCCAAAGCTATAATCGTAATGGTAAACTTGAGTCAGGTAGACCAGAGAAGATAGTACTTACCTTGTTAGGTGACCCTACAGTGTTTCAGATGTCCAGGTACACCTGTAGCATTTCCTCCTTAAAAATGTGTGTAATTATGTACATTTTACCCAAAAGCTTCACTTGGCAAAAAAAGAAAAAAAAGAACTGTTTAGACCCACTTATAAAATACATTTGCTTTATACTCAAGGGTCATATAAGTAGAATGTTAACTTCCATATGTCAAGAATCCTTCCATCACCTGCTAGTGACGTACTCTAATTCGGCTTTGCCGGCATAGATTCAGCCAATTCTGCTGCATAAATTGGGTGAACTGGACTGTCTGGTCTAGGCCTGTTTTACTTCCGCTCAGCTGGCTTCAGTGGCAAGCCTAAATGTTACTATTTTGAAAATCCTACAAATACTAAATTGTGTCCAAAAAAAAAAAGTGCCAGGCTGCCTCAATAACCCATTTTGATAAAATTAGCATGACAAAAAAATCAAAAGTTTACTCCTGGCTTTTACCTTTTGTAATGAAAATGATGCTTTATGACAAAAGTCTGACACATGTACAGATTTTTCTCTTTCCAGACTCCCGAAATAGTACCTGTTGCATCCAGGAGTCACTGGGAAAGTGATTTGAGCTCTATGCATTCTAACCATCGAAGAAGATTAATAATAGCACCTGTTGATAGATTTTTCTTTTTCCAGAGGCAGCTATATAGCCAAGGCTGGTCTTGAACTCATGATTCTCTGGCCTCATCCTCCTGAGTGTTGGGATTCCAGGCATGTACCATATACCTGAGCCTTATAGTTGTGTGTGTGATGTTTTTTGAGGCAGGATCTCACTCTAGCCTATGCCGACCAAGAATTTTGTAGCCTAAGCTGGCCTGGAACTCATGTTGACTCTCCTTCCTTCACCTCCCGAGTACTGGGATTAAAAGTGTGCACTACCACACCCAATAAAATATGTATATAACATGAGCTTTGTTACGGTTTCATACATATATTAGTATACTTTATTAGGGGCTGGAGAATGGGCTAGGGTTAAGCGCTTGCCTGTGAAGCCTATGGACCCCAGTTTGAGGCTCGATTCCCCAGGACCCATGTTAGCCAGATGCACAAGGGGGCTCACAAGTCTGGAGTTCATTTGCAGTGGCTGGAGGCCCTGGCGCGCCCATTCTCTCTCTCTCTCTCTCTCTCTCTCTCTCTCTCTCTTTCTCTCTCTGCCTCTTTCTCTCTGTCACTCTCAAATAAGAATAAACGAAAAAAAATTTAAAGTATTCTTTATTAATCATCTCCACCCACACTTACATTGCCACCTCTTACTGGTCCCCTATTACCCTCTTCTGCCAAAGGTTCCCTGTGTGATTTTGTGTCACGTGTATTCTATTAGTCTTTCCTTTTTTTCCTTAGAGTAGGAGGTTTTGCTTACGGGATCATTAAAGACACTCGGGGCTCCCCTTGCTAGTAAGCCCTTTGTGTGTGTGAAGCCCTGTGTCAGCACGTCTCGTCAGTGGAGGTTCTTATTTCAGTTTTGCAGATGAGGAAACTTAGAGTTGAGAAGCAAAGCAATGCACCTTCTGCCCTTCAGCTAAGTATGTTTTGGAGCTAGGTTTCAAAGCAGGTAAGTCTTGCTCCAGAGCCCGAGTCTGGGAAAAGGCTTTGTGGACTCAGAGGAGACCCTGCCCAGCTCCCGGCCCTTTTAGGACCCATGTCCTGCTAAGGATAGGCGTTCCTATTGGTTTTCTGGGTGTCCTCACTCAGCTCGCCTGGAAGAAACCCCCATCTTGGCAGCGTGCCCCATACGATTCGACAGCTTTCGATGACAGAGGTGTTTTCACTCGTAGTTCTGGTAGCCGGTAACCCCCAGTCGGAGCCTTGGCGGGGTCACCCATCTTCACATCAAGGCTCGTGTGGAGGGAACCCAGCTGCCTCTTCAGGGTCTGCTTGGCTGTGCTCCTTGGACCTTAGTGCCGATCTTCAGTCTCTGCCTTCATCTTCACACAGCCTTGTCCTCCGGCCCTTTCCGTTTCCCTCTTGACCTTGGATTTAGAGCCCACCCTGTGACCTAGGATGATCCCTAGTTACGTGTGCAGAGATCCCTTTTCCAAAGGCGGGTGACCGCAGTACAGGTTCTGAGCGTCCTGGACAAGGGCCACCACTCAGCCCTTGACACCTGCTGGCGGAGGCTTGGCCAGCTCCTGTCCTTCAGCGCGGCTCTCGCCGCCCAGGCTTCCTCCCACATGCCCGTGGCATCTCACAGGACTTTGTTCTCTTCCAGATTGCTGACCTGCAGCTGCATAAACTGGATGAACTGGACTGCCTGATTCAAGGCCTTCTTTACGTCGACTCGGTTGGCTTCAATGGCAAGCCGGAATGTTACTACTTTGAAAATCCCACAGATCCGGAGTTGTGTCAAAAAAAGCCATACTGCCTTGATAACCCGTACCCTATGTTGCTGGTTAACATGGGCTCAGGGGTCAGCATCCTTGCAGTGTACTCCAAGGACAACTATAAAAGAGTTACGGGGACCAGGTAAACATGTTTTCCACTAGAGGGTAGACCCTCTTTGTGCTTAAAGCCATACGCACTCTTTAAAAGACAGCACATAGCAAAAGATTTATTTATGTTGAGTACATTTTTTTCTTTTTTTTTTCTGTTTATGTATTTTTTTTTAATTTAATTTATTAGTTTTCTTTTCAGTAAATACAGGCAGTTTGGTACCATTATTTAGGCTCATCTGTGATCTACCCCTTCCCATTAGACCCTCCTTGTTAATGAAAATGGAATGACATGGCCGGAAGCCAGGACAGAGTCAGTCCCCAGACCGTCAGCGTGTCTAGTGCCAGAAGGCGCTACATAGGCGACTGGGGGAAATGACCAAGATCTGTCCAAGCAACACATTGTTTAACCTAATTAGCAAAAAATAACCGGATGTGATGCCCACACAAGTACAATAGTGGTACACAGCCATGGTGAGGAATCAATTGCTCTTGATTTTTTTTCTTTTTGAGGTAGGGTCTCCCCTCTATCCCTGGCTGACCTGCAATTCACTATGTAGTCTCAGGCTTGCCTTAATTGCACAGCAGTGCTCCTCCCTTGGCTTCCTGAGTGGTGGGATTAAAAGCATAAGCCACCATGCCTGGCTGAATACATTTTTTTTAATGTAATAACTTTTCTAACTTTATTTTTTTTAATATATTTTAAAAATAAATACTGGGAGCTGGGCGTGGTGGCGCAGGCCTTTAATCCCAGCACTCGGGAGGCAGAGGTAGGAGGATTACTATGAGTTCGAGGCCACCCTGAGACTACATAGTGAATTCCAGGTCAGCCAGGGCTAGAGTGAGACCCTACCTTGAAAAACCAATAAATAAATAAATGCTGGAAGCCGGGCGTGGTGGCGCATGCCTTTAATCCCAGCACTTGGGAGGCAGAGGTAGGAGGGTGGCTGAGAGTTTGAGCCCCCCTGAGACTGCGTAGGAAGTTCCAGGTCAGCCTAGACTAGAGTGAGACCCTACCTTGAAAAACCAAAAATAAAAATAAATAAATAAATATTGGGCTCCTCTGCCAACCAAAAAGAGAACTTTTTGGATGGTATATTGGTTTTGTTTTGTTCTTTTGGATTTTAAAATAGAGTCTTTTTGTATAGCCCAGGCTGGCTTGAACTCACATTCCTGCCTTGGCCTCCTAAGTTTTGGGGAATTACAAGGGAGAGTTCTAAGACCAACTTGTTGGATAATTATGTTAAAGAAAAAAGAGGATGGTTTCTATAAAGCTTAATAGCACTCTTTGCCCTGCTGGCAACTGTGGTCAAGTTGAGGGAAAAATTATCATGCACACCAGGGATTTTCCAGCAACTTAGCGCGTACTGAATGGTAAAGAGAATAAGCCCAGTGGAAGCCAGCTCAGACAGGGCCAAGCACAGAGCAAATTGCTTGAAATAATACACCAAAATGAGATTTATGAAGGGTATTTTTTCCTTCCTGCAGATAAGAGTTTCACCTAAAAGGGCATAGAGACAGTGCAGTTCTGATGAACTTTAGATGCAGGGGATGGGATGGCAGCCCCGTGGCCACAGGTCAGAGTGCTTTGTAGCAATACAGAGCCAAGGCCTGTGTAAGGCAAACAGGTTAGCTTCCTATCCATGGGAAACTCACCATGGCAAAATCCTTAAGAAATCCTGGTGTAAACAAAATTCAGCCCTTCCTCAACTTACTGGACTACAGAACCCAGTTTTAGAGGAGCGACTTAAGGAACCAGTGTTATGCAGTGTGCTTGTTCACCCACGGGAGGAAAGCTGTTTCATGGCTTATGATGGATCTATATGTCAGTGTTTCCTGACTCTCTGGAGACTTTTATTTTCAGTTTTTTTTTTTGTTTTTTTTTTTTAAGTTTTTAGCTGGGCATGGTGGCTCATGCCTTTAATCCCAGCACTCAGGAGACAGAGGTAGGAGGATTGCCACAAGTTTGAGGCCACCCTGAGACTACATAGTGAATCCCAGGTTAGCCTGAACTAGAGTGAGATCCTACCTCAAACAAAACAAAACAAAACAAAAAAAAAAAACTGTTTTTTGAGGTTGGGTCTTACTCTAGCCCAGCTTGACCTTGAACTCATTCTATAGCCACAGACTGGCCTCAAACTCAAAGAGATCCTCCTATGTCAGCCTCCTGAGTGCTGGATTAAAAGTGTGCACCACCACATCCGGCAGGAGATTGGTTTTTAGTTGGTACCATTGAAGGTAGAAGAGCATGAGTAAGGTGATGTCAGGTGTTCTGACAACATTCTGTAGTGCATAGGCCAGCTCCCCATCGACAAAGACATGAAGATCAAATATGCACAGAATTGCTATTGAGGAGCCCCGGCACCTGAACGTACTGGCTGAAGTATGCTTGGATTCAGAATGGAGGCTTTGTGTCTAGGCACACATTTTTATTTGTTTATTCATTCATTCACTTACTTATTGTTTGTTTGTGAGAGAGAATGGGCATGCCAGAGCCTCTTGCTGCTGCAAACAAACTCCAGACACATGTGCCACTTTGTGCATCAGACTTTATGTAGGTACTGGGGAATTGAACCCCTGCCAGCAGGCTTTGCAAGCACACGTCTTTAACCACTGAGCAATTTCCTCAGCCCAAGGCACATACTTTTGAACTACAAATGCAGCAGCTTATTTGCTTGTCCAAGAATCAAAACTGACCCCTTAGCCTTATTACAATGACTGTCAGGAGTATCAGGCATAGAGAGTGATTTCCCCACAAAAGTATGAGTTTTACAGTAAGTATAGACTTCCCAGGAGTACCTGAATTGGTCAAGTTAGTCTCAGAATAGCAAGCTAAACATTTCCCACAAGAAGAGCTATTTGGGGCTGGAGAGATGGCTTAGCGGTTAAGCGCTTGCCTGTGAAGCCTAAGGACCCCGGTTCAAGGCTCGGTTCCCCAGGTCCCACGTTAGCCAGATGCACAAGGGGGCGCACGCGTCTGGAGTTCGTTTGCAGAGGCTGGAAGCCCTGGCGCGCCCATTCTCTCTCTCTCTCCCTCTATCTGTCTTTCTCTCTGTGTCTATCGCTCTCAAATAAATAAATAAATAAAAATTTAAAAAAAAAAAAAGAAGAGCTATTTGCAGTTTTGTTGGTGAGCACTTAGCATTTTCATGAATTGTATCACATATACATGGGGAGACTTGTCTCAAATAACTTCTAAGGAGCTAATTGTAGGGTTTCACTTCTTTTACACATGAATCAGTGCCTATAAACTCTAGTTATTAGTAAATGTCCTTAATGTTCAGTGTTCTGCAATCATCAACAAACCCTATTGAGATGACCCAGTTTCCCTACACCTTCTCTCTCCAAGTTGTCAGGTTAGAAATGTGTTGATAGGCAGCCCATTAAGGGGCTGCCTCAGGCATTTGTGGGGACTCTTATCCTGTCCAGCCAAGACTTAACTTCCCTGCCCTTCTGATCCCTCGTGTCCTCTCCCTCCCTTTCTGTTCTTTCTCTGTTCTCTCTCTTTCCCTCCCTCCCTCCCGCTCCTTTTGCCTAGCCACAATTTCCCAATCCTTCTGCTAGTGTCCCAAGTGCTAGGATTGTAGGTGTGTGTCATCACGCCTAGCTCCACTAAAAATCTCATGCGTGTATGTGTGTGTGTGTGTGCGTGCACAGAGCTGTACATGCATGTGTTTGCATGTGGAGGCAAGAGATTGGTATTGGATGTCTCCCTCAGTTGCTCTGTACACTGAACCCAGACTCACTGATTGAGCCCATCTAGCTAGCCAGTTTGTCCTGGGCATCAACTGGGGATTCTGGGCACAGGGCTGCCCTGCCAGCTTGCATTCAGACGCTAGGAGACTAAAGTCAGGTCCTCACCTTCGTGTGGCAAGTGATTTGCCAAATGAGCCATGTCCTCGTCCCTCAAAAGTTTCTTTTGATCCAAATTATAAAACATGACTTAGAAGATTATGATTATGTGAACATCAGCATGTGGAATACTTTGTGAACTACCAATGTAAGCAAATGGTGTGCACTTTAAATTTTGCTATTTTTGTGAACTGAGAACTGCAGCTCTGGGAGTTTTTTGGTAAGTGAATTTTATATGATAGTTTTCCCTGTAGACAGTTTTTGGTTTTCTTTTTTTCTCTCTCTTTCTTTCTTTCTTTTTGGTTTTTCAAGATAGGGTCTTGCTGCAGCCTAGGCTAACCTGGAATTCACTATGTAGTCTCAGGGTGGCCTCGAATTTATGGCAATCCTCCTACCTCTGCCTCCCGAGAGCTGGGATTAAAGGCATATGCCACCACGCCCGGCCTTTCTTTCTTTTTTAACATTTATTTATTTACTTATTTAGTGTATACTTTGTATAGACACTTCATGTGTTGGTATCACCATTTCCCTCCTCACTGCCCCCATTCCTCTGACAGTCCTTAGTGGGATTGCTGGTGTTCCCCATGGGGCTCTGGGTTACGAGTTGGGAGAGCAGCAGTCAATGTGGGGGTGGGGGCAGTGCCTGCGGATATGCCCCTCTCACCCTGTGGCTCTTTGAAGCAAGCACTGTCTTTTTTTTTTTTTTTTTTTGAGACAGGGTCTCATTCTAGCCAAGGCTGGTGTCACTTACAGCAGGCCTCCTTCTTGAGCCTCCCAAGTGCCAGGATTATAGATGTGAGTCACCATGCCTGATTCCCAGGAAGCACTGTTTTTTGTTTCTTTCCTCTACCTTTCCATTTCAGGGATTGCAGGCCCTGTTTATGCAGTGCTGACGATTGAACCCAGGGCTTCATGCATGCTAGGCAAGCACTCTACTGACGTAGCTGCATCCCCAGTCACCTAGTCACACTTTTAAAGACGCCATGTGATTACATTGTGCCAATGTTCTTTTCTTTCTTTTATTTTTATTTGAGAGAGAGAGAGAGAGAAAGGGAGTGAATATAGGCTCACCAGGGCTGCCTGCCACTGCAAGTGAATTCTAGATGCATGTGCCATTCGGTGCATCTAGCTTTACTTGGGTACTGGGGAATTGAACTCAGGCTGTCAGACATTGCATGTAAGTGCCTTTAACCACTGAACCATCCCCCCGCTTTTTTATGTAATCAAAATAGAGACAGTTTATTAAGAACTAGAAAGGCACTCCTTAAAATGGAAGGCTAGTGAGCCTTCTCTTAAGCATGATTTTTCAAAAATATTTTTTGTTCATTTTTATTTATTTGAGAGTGACAGAGAGAGAGGCAGATAGAGAGAGAAAGAGAATGGGTGCGCCAGGGCTTCTAGCCACTGCAAACGAACTCCAGATGCGTGTGCCCCCTTGTGCATCTGGCTAACGTGGGTCCTGGGGAATCAAGCCTTGAACCCAGGTCCTTAGGCTTCACAGGCAAGCACTTAACCACTAAGCCATCTCTCCAGCCCTTAAGCATGATTTTAAAATGGTTGCTTATATATTGTTAACTGTATACCAGGCTGATCAGGATCCTTACTGTTTTCTAGTGATACAAGTCCAATTTCTAAGTTGGGCATGGTGGCACATGCCTTCTGTCCCACACTTGGGAGGCCAAGGTAGGAGGATGCCATGAATTTGAGGCCACCCTGAGACCACCTTGAGACCTGAGCTAGAGTAAGACCCTGCCTCGAAACCCCACCACCCAAAAAGAGTAGGATATGCAGGTTAATAAAATGTCAACAAGTCCAGTTTTCAGCTAACACCATGTATAGTATGTTCAGAGAGGAATGTGAGAACATCGGACCTTCACTGCAGTAGCCTTACATCCCACCCCATCACATGGGAATCGACTTTCAGGGCATGCCCACTTATGCCCATGAGTGACTGCATTCTGCAGTCAGCAGCAGTTCCATTACAAAAAGGAGTAACTTGAGGTTTCTTCAGCTTGTCCCTAAATAGCTTCACTGAGTTGAATAATGAGAACACTCAGTGACATTTTCTAGCTACATGTATTTGTCTCTGCTCTACCAAGCATTTGTGTGCGTGTGTGTGTGTGTGTGTGTGTGTGTGTGTGTGTGTGCTCAGATACATGTACCTGATTGTCAGGAAATCACTCAAATAAATCACGGCAGGTTGAAGATGTTATTAAGGTGCAAAGAGACTCGTGGCTCCTTTTCTGCTGTCTGTGGCACATCAGTTGTGTAAACACATGCTTGCCTTTTCTGTTCAGCATTTCGTCCAGACTCATCTGTCATTTTCTAGACATGCCCTTTTTCACTTACACCAGCACATCAGTTGATAAGTTACCTTCTTTCTAAGTCAGCCAGTTTCTTGAGTTGCTTCCATTTGGAGTAGGTTGCTGAATGCCTTTAGATGGATGCTTAATGTTCAAAGAAAGATTACCAGGGACAAAAGGATGTTACGAAGCTAAAAATGTGAGCAAACACAATTTAAATTAAAAGTTCTTAATTGTATAGGAAGAAGAACAAAACGAATCTAGATGGCACGCAACCCCGAAAGCGTTCTTGTGCAAACACAGTAGCAGGGCCGGGCTTGGGCATCAGCTCAGTTAGGAGCCTGGCCCGACATCACGAGGCCGGGGTTCAACGCCTAGCGTCACGAAACCAAACAAAAACCCACTGGCTTTGTAGGACACATGCCATGTTAAATGTAAATGAAGCCCAGCTTTCTTCGAGAAAATCTGAAGTTCTACTCATGACTAAGCTATCAGTGTTGTAACATACACAGGCTCTTTTGTTTCCTTGTGACCCTGACCTGTTTTTCACAGTTCATTGGTGCATAGCCATATAATAGTCCATAGAAAATGACCCATAATTTCACTGAAGGATGGAAGTCTGTAAGAATCACAGTTTAGGACTTATTTATCTATTTGACAGAGAAAGAGGGAGAGAGAGAGAGAGAGAGAGAATTGGTGAGCCAGGGCCTCCAGCCACTGCAAACACTCTTGTGCATCTGGTTGATGTGGGTTCTGTGGAATCGAACCTGGGTCCTTTGGCTTTGTAGGCAAATGCAGTAACTGACAAGCCATCCCTCCAGCCCCAGTTTAGAACTTTATACACAGTTTTAGTTTAAATGCAATTTAAAGAACTATGTGCCTGTTTACAATCTGGTGTGTTCTTATTAACACTGGCAATAAGTATAATTTATTGTACTTTTGTTGTTTCAAATTTAAGTTAAAAAAAAAAAACCTTAATCTCAATTTAATTTTATTTATTTTTTGGGTTTTTCAAGGTAGGGTCTCATTCTAGCCCAGGCTGACCTGTAGTTCACTATGTAGTCTCAGGGTGGCCTCGAACTCATGGCGATCCTCCTACCTCGGCCTCCCGAGTGCTGGGATGAAAGGCGTGCGCCACCATGCCTGTCTTTAATTTTATTTTATTTTGTAGAATTAAAATCTGGTGTTGGTACACAGATGGATTTCCCAGAACTCATGACTTTGTGGTTCCACAGCCGTTACAGCTAGCTCTCTCACACGTGTTTTTGTACATGGTAAATAAGAGTAGCATCCATGCCAACTGTTAGGAATTAGATCTCCTTCTCCTGCCATGAGTTCTTTCCACAAGGTCACTCTGATATTAATGTATGATTTTATTCCCATCTATTATAACTAGTTTCTAAATTTAACCAAATAGACAATTTTAAGAGGCATTTCCCCACCCAATGAAAAGCTTTTAAAAATATAATTTCAAGCATTATAACCATTTTGTGACTGTTTTTACCCTTTTAATTTCGGGTGGTAAGTAAAATATCAATCACCTTTTCCAGAGATGAGTGGGGGAAAAAACCCAATATTAATCAGTAGTTCTTACCAAACTTTCTGAGGAAATAGGGTGAGATTATCGCTGCTAGAGAAGTGATGTCAGGAAGAAGGAAGCCTTTGAGCTACTGGCCCAGTAGGCTCTTAGCTCAGAGTTGTCATCAGAGGGTTTGGCTGTGTCATTGTGAACTCTGCACACAGTTTCTTTTTCTGACTGTTTGCATTCAGCTGTATATGATGTTCTAACATCAGCCATTCTCTGGCCCCATTTCCTAAGTGGGAAGACTCACTGAAGCTCTTAGGTTAGGGGTTAGCTGAAGGTCTCACAACAAAGATCAGTGAGAGTCTTTCTTTAGTTTTATTCTCAAATTAAGTGGCAAGTTTTTATTGATGTGAAATTTGAGCCCTCTTTTCTTATCCAATCTACCCTAAAGTTCTGTTGCACCCCAGCACTTCGCTTCAGGGTGCTCCTTTGCTCTGCCGACGTTTTTCTGAATCCGTGTTCATAGTCTTAATGTAGTTGGGGACTTGGATGGGCATATCTTAAAAGAAAACTTTAAAAATAAACCTTATTGTTCCTTCAGTCTTGGAGGTGGAACATTCCTAGGCCTATGTTGCTTGCTGACTGGTTGTGAGACCTTTGAAGAAGCTCTGGAAATGGCAGCTAAAGGCGACAGCACCAATGTTGATAAGCTGGTGAAGGACATTTACGGAGGAGACTATGAACGATTTGGCCTTCAAGGATCTGCCGTAGCATCAAGGTAGAGACTAAGTGGCTAGGAGCTTAGGGACTCTACACAAGGCAGCCTCTCCACCCTGGCCACTCACTGAGTTCCTTTTAAACAAAATACCAGCCAAGCAGCCTGGTGCATCTATGCATCATGTCAAATCTCAGACTTCATCTCCTGTCCTTAATGAAGCACTGAGATGTTTAGCTCTTGAGGCCTGTGCTTGAAATAAGGCAACTTTGAAAGAAGGCTCTGGAAAGCTGCCACAGTTTCCCCTGTTCACTCTTATCCAGATATCCAGGCATTAATAGTCTCTGCCCATTAATAGTCATGCTGCTTTGTCCCTTTTAAGAAAGGGGGGCAGCCAACCATTCATACCTGTCTTACCCACTGACGGTAGCAACATCAGGTCATTTGGAGTTTGAGCAGAACTGTTTGTAGAGCTTCCCAGAGTTCCTTGGTGGAAGCATGGGTTCTACCTAAGGATGATTTTTGAATATTCTCACTGATATTTCCAACATAGCTTTGGCAACATGATGAGTAAAGAAAAGAGAGAGTCCATCAGCAAGGAAGACCTCGCCCGGGCCACACTGGTCACCATCACCAACAACATAGGCTCCATTGCTCGGATGTGTGCACTGAATGAGGTGAGTACAGCATTACCGCCGAGAAAGCCACACGTCACTACCCTGCATCATCCTTGGCAGTGGGATAACTGTTGACTGTTGCAAAAACCACATATCCTTAGTACGCCTACTCTTTGTTATAGGAGAAAGGCTATGGCAAGGGAAGGAGAAGAGAATGTGCTGTCTTTTTAAGTAGACAAAGGATGATAACAAAAGATGAAACATTTCACTGTGGAGACATGAGGTTTTAATCCACGCTCCAGTCTTACACCATCATTGCCTGTGGCCATGGAAATGTGAGGGAAAGCTCTGAGTGTCCTTGCAAATGTCTGTGCGTCACGAGCTTCCACTTTCAGTGGCCAATATTCTCTCTGCTTTCAGCTTCTTTACAGTGTTGCCTTGTGGCATGGAGTTCAAGCAGCATTGTACAGGGCTATCAAAGCACAGAGAGCTTGCTGCGGCCGGGGCCAGGGCCCCAAACAAAAGAAGCGGCAGAGGTGGGGGTCACACACAGCTTCAGTAACAAGTTTTGAAACATTGCAAAAATTCTTTTGGGAAAAATTAAACCCTTTCCTGAAATCCACGATTTGTGAAGTCGAACAACTCTTGTCTTGCTGAGGTGTGTTAGGAAGGCAAGAAGAGGAAGTTGGGGCTTGGAACTGGTTACTAGGAAAAATAAACAACCGTAATAGGTCAATGCTAAGGTTTGTTTGTTTTATTTATTTATTTACGTTGGTTTTCTGAGGTAGGGTCTCACTCTATCCCAGGCTGGCCTGGAATTCACTATGTAATCTCAGGGTGGCCTTGAACTCATGGCAATTCTCCTACCTCTGCCTTCCAAGTGCTAGGATTAAAGGTGAGCACCACCATGCACAGCAATAATAGGGTTTTTAAATACATAATTTCTTTAAAACTCTTTTGTACATATTTTATTTATTTACTAGAGAGCATGAGTTCATGCGAGGAAGAGAGAGAGAGATAGAGAGAGCAAGAAACAAATAGAGAGAGAATGGGTGCGCCAGGACCTTCAGCTGCTGCAGATGAACTCCAGACATACACACCACCTTGTACATCTGGCTTACATGGATCCTGAGGAATCGAACTGGGGTCCTTTGTCTTTGCAGGCAGCCACCTTAACTGCTAAGTCATTTCTCTGGCCCTAACTATGTAATTTTTAAGAAATATTTTTTATTTTATTTGAGAGGTGAGGAGAGTATGGGCACACCTGGGCTTCTAGCTGCTGCAAATGAATTCCAGACACATGTACCAATTTATGTATCTGGCTTTACATGGATACTAGGGAATCGAACCAAGGCCATCAGGCTTTACAAGCTTTTAACCACTGACCCATTTTTCCAGCCTTAAATATATAAAATTTTTAAATTTATGTATGTTCTGGTATACACATGCCTCCATGCACCACTTTGCATCTGGCCTTACTTGGGTGCTGGGGAATTGAACCTGGGCCAGTAGGCTTTACATACAAGCACTGTTCACTACTGACCCACCTCCCCAGCCCTGAAATGTGTAACTTTTAATAGAAATATGACACGCATACACAAAAAGGCACAAGTCTTATGTGTGCAGCATAATGAGAAGTGTACATCTTCATAAATCTTCACACACACAATGCATGTACACACACAATGCATGTACACAACCATTCAATCAGGAAATAGAACATTACAGACACTTCAGAACCCCCTTGAAGAGGTGGCTCAGCGGGTAAAGTGTTTGCTGCACAAGTGTGAATACTTCAGTTCAGTTCCCTAGGACACACCTAAAGCTAGACGCTGTAAGGCAAGTCTGTAATGCCAAGAAGGGACGTGGAGATAGGAGAATCTTTTGGACAGACACAGGGATGAATAAGAGACCCTGCCTCAAACAAGGCTAGGACTGACACCTGAAGTTGTCTTCTAACCACCACGTGCAATCATGGCACGTGTACGCCTGTTCTCATACATATGAACATATGAGAACACAACACACTCCTCACATCAAGATCCCTTTGAGTCCTTTCCCAGCTGAATATGGAGTGTTAGAGTATGAGGCCTTTTTTTTTTTTTTTTTTTTTTTAATAGGCTGGGTCTTATCCTAGCCAAGGTAATCCTCCTACCTCACCTTCCTAATTGCTAGGATTCTGATCATGAGCTGCCACACCTGGCTAATGAGGCTCTTTTTTTTTTTTTTTTAATAATACTGGTGCTGACTTGGAGCTTTGGGGTTACAAAAAAGACACTTCCTTTCACCACACTGAATGGAGTATGTGACTGGCATATGGATGCCAGTCAGAAGTTTTTCAGAAGTCCCTGGTTTGGATGGAGTTTAAATGGGAAGCTGAGAATAAGAGGCGAGTATTCCAGAGAAAGGTCTTTTCAAAGTCCACGTTGGTCATGAGATTCATTATAAAAGAGGGTTTATTTTTTTGACATTAACCTCTACAGTGTTTTTCCAAGTAGCCAAACAAGCCCTGAGACTAATCTGTGGGTAGCTGGCTGTACTCACGGCTCTCAAAGGTCAGGTACGTGGTGACACCCTTTGCCCCACAGAGCAACAGTGCCCTTTCCCCTGCTTTGCACCGACCGCCAGCTGCCCTGCGCTCCGGCAGGTCTTCTCACAGCTCCCATAACCCCTTCGTAGGAGGGCACCTGGCCCTGTTTTCCTCTATTTGCAAATGTATGCACTGTAGACAGGTTTGAGCAGCTGTTGTGGACTTGCCTGAGAGGTTTAGTGAGTGAAGGGATTCATTGTCATCTCTGCGAAGGCTTTAGATAAAGGCTGCGGAGTCAGTGTAGGCTCCTGGGGGACAGCCCCGAGAATGCCGGCATCACGTTTCCCCGGGAAACCGGTAACCAAGATCTTCGGCCTTTGTGTCCCTCTCTGGAGCTGATGGCTTGAGGATCTTTGATTTCAGCCATCTCATAGGCTAGGACAGCACATTTACTGAGTCTAATTCTGTTTTTTGTTATGATTTATTGGTGTACTAAGAAATGCCTCCCCCAATAGCTTTCTTTTCTTACTTAGTTTTTTTAATAAGTCAAGGTAAATGCATAATGCAGAATTCTAAACACAGCAGACAAGCAAACAGGGAAGCAAGTCACCCTTTCTACCGCGTCCCTCGGTGAGAGGCAGCTCTTGCTTGTTTCTACGCTGTGCTGGGTGTAATGAGGATATATATACGTCCTTACAGAGGTAACAAACCCTGCATGTACATGATATATTTAACAGCTTTACTGACAACCCCAAACCATGCGGTTCAACCTCGAGATACATACTGCCCTGCGGCTTGCTTTGGCCTCAGGATTTTCTTATGAAAATTCTCAGACATTCACGAAAGTAAGTCTCAACCATAATACACATAGACTTCATATGCACTTCAGTGTATACGTCTAAAACCATTGTTTTCTATTTTTTTAAATAACATGTCATAAGATTATCATATTGCATCATTCATAATGGCCACATAGTATCTAAACATGTAATAGGCCATTCTTGTTTGGTCTTTCCTAATAATATTTAGTTTTTCCTAGCCTCCTGTGTTAAAAATCCTGCAGTATATTTCTGTACAGTATGTACCCACATACACATTTATGTATACAACACATAGTTTTGTGTAAATATTGCTGTTTGTGAAGGAATTTGCTGAGTCAAAGGCTACTTTGATTATAATCGTGACAGATAAAGTTTCTCCCAAGAGGGTAATTAAACCTTTTGATACTTTTCAGTCTAATATATAAAAATTCAAATGTTATTACAAGTGATGTTAAATACGTTCATATATATATATATATATATATAAATTTATTTATTTATTTGAAAAGGAGAGAACATGAATGGGTGGGACAGAGCCTCTTGCCACTGCAGATGAACTCCAGATGCATGCACCACTTTGTGCATTTGGCTTTATGTGGGTGCTAGGGAATTGAACTTGGACCAGCAGACTTTACAAGCTAATACATTTAACTACTAAGCCATCTCCTCAGCCTCATTTTACATATTTTTTAAAATTATTTTTATTTATTTGAGAGCAACAGACAGAGAGAGAAAGGCAGAGAGAGAGAGAGAGAGAGAGAGAGGGAGGGAGAATGGGTACACTAGGGCTCCAGCCACTGGCAATGAACTCCAGACATGTGCACTCCCTTGTACATCTGGCTAACATGGGTCCTGGGGAATCGAGCCTCAATGGGTCCTTAGACTTCACAGGGAAGTGCTTAACCACTAAGCCATCTCTCCAGCCTACTTTTACATATTTTAAGAAAATATTTTATTTATTTGAGAAAGAGAGAGAGAAGCAGACAGAGATAGAGAGGATGGGCACACCAGGGCCTCTATCCACTGCAAATGAACTTCAGACATATGTGTCACCCTGTTTATCCAGCTTTATTTGGGTCCTGGGGAATTGAACCTGGGTCCTTTGGCTTTGTAGGCAAATGCTTTAACCACTGAGCAATCCTTTCATATGTTTAATAGGCTATAATATTTCCCCTTTTATGTTCATGTGAGCAATCTATTAATTCTGTTCACCATCTATTAGATCGTTCTCTTATTGATTTGTAGAAACTCTATTAATAAATCATTTCATGTGGTCTATACTGAAAGTACTTTTCCTCTTCCCCCAAGCCAGGGTCTCACTCTAGTCCAGGCTGTCTTGGAACTCACTTTGTAATTCCAGGCTAGCCTTAAACTCACAGTGATCCTCCTACCTCTGCCTCCTGAGTGCTGGGGTTAAAGGTGTGCACCATCACAACTGGCTTGAAAGTACTTTTTGTTTATTACTTCCGCCGTGCATGGTGGTGCACACCTTTAATTCCAGCACTTGGAAGGCAGAGGTAGGAGGATCGCCATGAGTTTGAGGCCACCCTGAGATTACATAGTGAATTCCAGGTCAGCCTGGACTAGAGTGAAACCATACCTTGGGGGAAAAAAAAAAAAGAATTTTGTTTATTACTTTTCATTGGATTTGGATTTGTTCATAGTGATTCTTTCCCCTTGATTACATGTTTGGTTTTCTGTAGTCTCCCTGACCTTTTCCTTTCTTTGTTAAACATTTTTGTTTGGGACACACCTGAAATTTATTTGAAAAATCCAGTGCTCATAGATATTTAATGTCACCTCTACCCCATCTGGATTTCTGCCAGGGTACTGCAAGAATGGGCTTTGAAAGTCCTACTTTGTGTTGGAGAGATGGCTCAGCAGTTAAGGTGTTTGCCTCAAAGTCCTACTTTGGGCCACCTAAATTTAATTAAATTCCTCTTTAATCTGAGTTTCTTGCCTTGTGTGTTCCTTGCCATCTCTTAATCTGGGCAGTTGGTAGCTACAGTTATTTTCTAACAGAAACTTATTAAAAGTACCTCTGAGCTTTCTACCCATGGAAAATTTTCAGTAGCTAAGGTCTCCATGAACATGCCGTATTAAAACTCAGGGCAATTAGAAGTTGATGTTCCCAGATCCTCAGAGACTCTCTTCCTTGGCTGCACTTAATCATGGGACTGGCTGTGTGGTGAATGATTACCAGCCTCCCCAAGATAGGCAGAGCTCTTTGGGACAGTGGGAAGTGCTGCTAGTGTGCTAGAGTTGGAGGCAAAAGAGATCTGAAGCCTGCCTCTGTGGGCAGGAGAAGAGTGTGGGTTCAGAATGCAATATCTATGGAGACAAAAATACCATATGTTGATCACACCTTTGTTCTGCCATATATCCTGAAGGCACAGAGTATTGTTTCTGCCTTTTAATCCCAAGCTCATTAGAAGCACAAACCATACCACAGCTCCTTCATTTATGAGCTGGTTATAACAATAGCTTTTCTTTTTTGAGACAGGTTCTCAGGTAATCCAGGTGACCTCCAACTCACTAAGTAGCTAAGGATGACCATGAACTTCTGATCTTCACGTACTTTCCAAATACTGAGATTATGGGCATGTGCCACCACATCCATCATATTCAGTGCTGGGAATTAACCCATGGCCTCATGCATGATAGGCAAGCATTCTACCCACTGAAATACATGCCCAGACCCATATCATAGTATTTTATGCTTGTAGTTTGAGGTACTGAGGGAATCCACAAGAGAATTTAACTGAACTTGAGCTCCAGCTATCATTATATGTATCTAGATAGGTAGGTAGATAGGTAGGTAGGTAGATAGATAGATAGATAGATAGATAGATAGATAGATAGATAGATAGATACATGCATACATATAATGTATATGCAGACAGAGAGAGAGAGAGGGGGAGAATGGGCACACCAGGGCCTCTAGCCACTGCATCTAGCTTATATTTGGGTTCTGGGGAGTCGAACCTGGGTCTTTAGGCTTCACAGGCAAGCACCTTAACTACTGAGCCATCTCTCCAGCAATTCATGGCATATATAGTATGTACATATGTTGTCAGGTCAGACCTAGTGCAATGTAGCATAATGACTATAAAGACTATGCTCTACTCAAAATCTTACCATCTTGTTCCTGCAGGATGCTCTGTTGAACCTATTCAGCTTCATTTTGGAAATGCTGAAATTGTTTCCCTTGGCTGGGGGTGGGGGTCAGGCAGGGACTTGAGATATGGCTCAGTAGTTAAAGGCGCTTGCTTGTAAAGCCTGATGACCTGGATTTTTTTTTTTCTAAATTATTTATTTATTTGAGAGCGACAGACACAGAGAGAAAGACAGATAGAGGGAGAGAGAGAGAATGGGCGCGCCAGGGCTTCCAGCCTCTGCAAACGAACTCCAGACACATGCGCCCCCTTGTGCATCTGGCTAACGTGGGACCTGGGGAACTGAGCCTTGAACCGGGGTCCTTAGGCTTCACAGGCAAGCGCTTAACCGCTAAGCCATCTCTCCAGCCCATGACCTGGATTTTTAATAAAATTTTCTTCAAAGTTATTTACTTATTTGAGATAGAGAGAATGGGCATGCCAGGGCTTCCAGCCACTGCAAACTAACTGCAGATGCATGTGCCACCTTGTGCATCTGGTTTATGTGGGGCCTGGAGAATCGAACCAGGATCCTTTGGTTTTGCAGGCAAATGCCTTAACTGCTAAGTCATCTCTCCAGCCCATAACCTGGAGCTTTATTTCCCAGTGCCCACATAAAGCCAGATGCACAAAGTATTGCATGCATCTGGGATTTGTTTGCAGGGGCAAGAGACCTCATGACACCCCCTCCCTCCCCTCTCTCATAGATAACTAATAAAGTATTTAACAGAATACTATGTAGGGCTTTGCACCAATCCTGCCTTCTTATGGGGAGGAGCCCTCTATACTTTCTCCTCTTTGCTTCTCCTAAGCACTTTAAGTTTTATCTATAGTCTAATAAATTCTCTCTGAACCTTAAAAGAAACCCTAGGCAAGGTTAAATACAGTAACATACAGAACATTGAGTTTTTGCTAAGTGCTATTTTTATGCCACACTTCAATTGTTTTATTCACCTTTTTTTTCAGAATATTGACAGAGTTGTGTTTGTTGGAAATTTTCTCAGAATCAATATGGTCTCTATGAAGTTGCTAGCGTATGCCATGAATTTTTGGTCCAAGGGGCAGTTGAAAGCTCTATTTTTGGAACATGAGGTACGTTGAACTTGCATGGACTTAATTGTTCTACGTGGGATGTATTTTTGGTCTATTTTTATTATTTATGTGGGTATGTCTGTATGTGGGGAGGGGTAGTGCATGTGCACTGGTATGGGTGCAGGTCAGAGGACAACTTCAGGGTGTTTTTCCCCTTCCACCTTCTTTAGAGACATGGTCTCTTTTGGCGACTTGACCTTTGGGATTCTCCTGGCTCCACCTCCCATTGCTGTAGCACATTGGGATTACATAAACACGGGCCACTTTGCACCATATCTTTATGTGGGTATTGGGGAATCACACGTGGGGTGCTAGGCTCACAAGCAAGCACCTTTAACCTCAGAGTCCTCTTCCCAGTCCTGTGATGTGAATTTTCTTATAGCCATAGTGGGAAGCAGTATGGAGATTCCTTAGAAAACTTAAAGCAGAATTACCATATGATCCCGCAACTTCACTTCCGGGTATTCACCCCCCCAAAAATTGAAAGCAGTGTGTTGAAGAGCAGTCTGCATGCCTGTGTGCATCGTATCATTACTTGCAATAGCCAAGAATGAAATCAACCTGTTCCATCAACAAATGAGTGGAAAAAGAATATGTGTTTTACAAATCCTGTCAGTTGCAACAACATGAGTACGAATGGAGAACATTCTACTGAGTGAAGTCAGGCACAGGAAGCATGACACATGTGTTTACTTATGTGTGGAATCTGAAACAACTGGGCTCATAAAAGCAGAGGGTATGGGATGGGGAGGTGGCTCAGGGAGGAAGAGGACTCACTGTGAAAGCTCAAGGTCTGGAGACTGATGACCAGCGCCCACAGAAAAAGCCAGGCATGGTAGCACATGCCTGTAAGCCCAGCATATAAGGGAGGTTGGGACAGAAGGATCTCTGGGGCTCCCTGGTCAGCCAATCTAACCACAATTTCGGTAGCTCAAGGTTCAGAGAGAGACCATGTCTCAGGGAAGGAAATATGGTGAAGGAGGGGTGGAGGAGGACACCCAGTTCCTCGTCTAGTCCCTGCCCTGTGTGCATTGGACGCAGGCTGCTGTGCAGGTGCATTTACCGTGAACACACACACACAACAGAGGGTAGAGTGTTGGTTAAATGGACTTAGGTGAGCCGGGCATGGTGGCACACACCTTTAATTCCGGCCTTTGGGTGGCTGAGGTAGGAGGATTGCTACATGTTTAAAGCCAGCCGGGGGCTGCAGAGTGAGTTCCAAGTCAGACTGAGCTAGTTATAGAGTAAGACCCTGCCTTGAAAAAAAAATTTAAAAAAGAGGTGGGGGGAAGTCAGGTGAAATAGAGAGATGATATAGGGTACAACATCTGAGACAGGAGAAATAATGTTTGTAAAACTTTTTATAAGCTGAGTGTCGTAATGCATGCCTTTAATGCCAGCACTTGGGAGGCAGAGGTTGGAGGGACACTGCAAACAAACTCCAGATGCATGTGCCACCTTGCGTATCTGGCTCACGTAGATACTGAGGAATTGAACCTGGGTCCTTAAGCTTTGCAGGCAAGCACCTGAACTGCTAAGCCATCACTCCAGCCCTTATATTTTATTTTACTTGCTGTACTGAAGATTGAACCTCAAGGGCTTTGTGCATACTAGGCAAGTGCTTTACCACTGAGCTATAATCCAACACTTCCTTCTCTTTGGTTATTGGAGATAGGTTTCATGTAGCCAAGACTGGTTTCCAGTGCACTGTGTAACCAAGGATGACCTTGAACTTTTTTGTTCATTTGTATTTTATTTTATTATTTGAGAGTGACAGAGAGAGAGAGAGAGAGGGAGAGACATAGATAGAGAGAGAATGAGCGTGCCAGGGCTTCCAGCCCCTGCAAACGAACTCCAGATGCGTGCGCCCCCTTGTGCATCTAGCTAACATGGGTCCTGGGAAATCGACCCTCGAACCGGGGTCCTTAGGCTTCACAGGCAAGCGCTTAACCGCTAAGCCATCTCTCCAGCCCAGACCTTGAACTTTTGATTCTGTTGCCCCTGCTTCCTGAGTGCTAGGATTACAAGTGTAGACTGGTTTTATACAGTGCTGGGGACTGGACCTAGGGCATCGAGAAAGCACTCTTAACAGTTGAGCTATATCCTCAGCTTACCTTTTCATTTTTTTCTTTGAGACAGAGTCTCATTGAAGTACCTAGGCTAGCTTCAAAATTGTGATCATCCTGCCTTAACTTGTGATAACCGGACGTACTAGTTTGTGCTGATATGCCTGGCCTTTTTTTTTTTTTTTGATGGTTTTTTTTTTTGGCACTAGGCTAGCCCATTTTATTTTGACTTGATATATTTAATTGTGTATTTACTTATCAATCTTTTTTGTTGTTGCTGTTGTTGTTTTTCAAGTTAGGGTTTCATTCTAACCTAAGCTGACTTAGAATTCACTATGTAGACTCAGGGTGGCCCCAAACTCATGGCAATCCTCCTACCTCTGCCTTCCCCCAAGTGCTGGGATTAAAGGCATGTGCCTCTACACCCAGCTTTTGCCAATCTTTTGATGTAGAACCAGGGTCCATTTTTTGAGAATGATAGAGCACTGTCGTTTTAATCTATATTACATACCTCTTTTGATTTTCAATTGGTTTCCTTAAAGTAAATTAAAAAAAAAACCCACAAGATACTTATGAAGTATTTTGGTTGCAAAATTCTAGATTTTTACCTGTCTTTCTTGTATGTGTGGCATCTACCTGAGTAGAGCACAATGGCTTGTGACTTCCCTTTCCAATCTTTTTCAAGAATTCTGAAGCCAGGTGTGGTAGCACACACCTTTAATCCCAGCACTTGGGAGACAGAGGTAGGAGGATCATCATGAGTTCAAGGCCACCCGGAGGCTACATAGTGAATTCCAGGTCAGCCTGAGCTAGAGTAAGACCCTGCCTTAAACAAAAACAAAAGAAAAAGGATTTTCTACTGAATTTTTCATAGAACTGACCATGATTTTGCACCTTTTTATTGGCTAAAGTGGCTTATAATTAGGTTACTACATAAGTAATAAAATTATCATAAGCATATATGAGGACAAACACAACTGACTTTTGCCAAGTTAACAGCTCAACTGGGGCTACTAACTGCAGCTACTGGTTTTGAGGGCCCAGTATACTTGGAGTAGAGATTAGCTCAGGCACCAGTTACAGGGCCTTAAACTTAAGACACTCTTGCTTTTGTCTCCCAAGTACTGGCATTATAAGCATACCTTGCTGTGCCTGGTTTAATTCAGAATTTCTAAGATCAAGTGGGGATACCTATTTTTTCTTTTACATTCCCTTTCAACCCCCTTTAAAAATCAGTGCTGAAGGGCTGGAGATGTGGCTTAGCAGTTAAGGTGCTTGCTTGCAAAGCCAAAGGACCCAGGTTTGATTTCCTAGTACCTATGTAAGCCAGATGCACAAGGTTGTGCATGATGCATCTGGAGTTTGTTTGCAGTGGCAGGAGGCCCTGGTGTGCCCATTCTCTCTATCTGCCTCCTTCTCTTTCATAAATAAATAAATAAAATCAGTGCTGAAAAGGGCACTGTGCCACCCCAGACCTCTGTGACTATAGCTTTGGTTTATTACTATAGACCATGTCAGACAGGCTCTGGCCAGGGAACCTCCTGAAGGTGTCCCTTAGAAAATTATCTGCTCTTAAGTCCACCTTGGCTTAGTCAGGCCTTCCTAAGGAGTGATATGGATAGAAGGTGTTTGACAAGCACTGATGGCTTGGTGGCTTTCTGCCCACAGGCCATGGTTTTGGAAGCCCTTATGAGGTGCTGGGGACCCATCCCAGAACTTTGCACTTACTAGTCAATTACTCTGAGCTGTACCCAGGCTGACTTCAAATTCCCAATCCTTTAGTCCCAGCCTACCAAGTCCTGGGAGTGCTGGGTCCTTTGGTCATGTGTCACCATGCCCAGCCTCAGTTTCTCTTCCACTCAACTATGACGAAGCCTGTCCTAAAAGAAACAGTCCAAATAAGCACATCAGAGCACAGTGTTTCGTGGACTGAGATCTTAGATGGCTCTGTGGCTCCACTTAATCTTTTAACATTTGTAGAATAAGGAAATAGTATTTGTCTTGTGGAGTCCTGATGTCAAGAGTAAATCTATGTAAGGTCCTTAGAAAATGCCTGCATATGGTTAGGCCTTAGTCAGTATTAGCTAGCGGCTGCAGCAGCAACCTTATCCTAACATACCCACCTGTATAATAAGTAATTGCTCTCAAGAAATGCCAGAGGAGAGGTCTCTAGCCTTTTGGAAATCAGGTCGCTAATGGACATAATAGCATTGTTCCCCACCCCAATACATAGGTTGATATCCAAATCCCCAAGATAATACTAGAAGACGAGGCTTTAAGGAGGCCAGGGGCTGAGCTCTCTTGGTTGGTATTATTGTCCTTACAACAGAGGTCCAAGGAAACCATCTTGCCCCTTCTGCAAGGTTAGCAGGGAGGACAGTTGTCTCTGAAGACCTGGCCCTCACCAGACACCTTGATCTTAGACTTCCCAGTCCCCAGAAATCTAAGAGATAAAGTCCCATTGTTTGTAAGCCACCCAGTTTATAGTACTCTATTGTTTATAACAGGCCAACTGACCGTCAGAATTTCCAGAAATTTCTAGAAGTATGAGCTTGTATTACATGTGACCAAAGTGACTCCATGAGCCAGATATTGTTCTAAGCACTACATATGTCAGTATGTATAAACAAATAGACATTCAAATAAACTATTGTTATTTGATTATCCCATCACGTTTCATAAAAAAGCGTTCAGCTTTTGTTTGTCCTTGTGGTGCTGGGGATAGAATACATGGCCTCACTTCTGCTAAACATGCATTTGACCATATCCCAGACCAGGAATCCGGTTTGAAAGTTTCTCTTTCATCTATAAGCTTAGGGGCAGCATTCCTGCAAATATTAAAAGTAATAGCTCTTTGGTTAAGGTTCATAAACAAGTGTACAGAAGTTTTCCATTGTTTCGTAGGGTTACTTTGGAGCTGTTGGGGCGTTGTTGGAACTGTTCAAAATGAACGATGAGCAGTAGGGAACAGCCTCCTGTGAGGACAGAGAACTGACAGGTACTGCCAAGATGCAAAGTCTCCTTGGGATGGAAGCCAAGCCATTGTGGCAGATGAACCTGCTGGATTTGTAAATAATTAAAATCCTTCTAGTTGATCTTTTGCTCTTAGATTTCAAGCTGATGATTGAAAATGGGGAATATAAGAGGTTTTTTTCTGTATACTGTATTTTTTAAAAAAGAAAATTGTGCAGCGTGGCCAAACGTACAAATTTTGTGCATTGACTTTGAAAAGTTGTATGATGTTTAAAAAAGACCTGAAATGTAAGTGCTGTTCGTTTTTCTTCTGGGGTTTACTGATCAGTGTGGTAATTTTAACTTCATGTAGTAATTACTCTAGGAGATTTTACCTTGCCTTATATTTTTTCATGACGTTTCATGACTTGTTGTTGGTTTCAAATGAAACTACAAATCTGGCATGTTTTACTGTGAACACTTTGTTTGTTTGTGCATTCTTTTTTATCTTTTCTGTTTGAATGTCATATTTAAAAAAAAATCCCTTCCCCTGTTTTTGTCCCCGGATGATCTCTCTCTCTCTCCTCTATCCATGAGCTTTCTTTAATGTAACTGCTCATATCAATCAAGGTGCTGACCAACTCAACACAAAGTTAAACTCATAGTCTAAAACTCTGAAAAGTACTCACACAGAGGAGAAGACATTAGAGTTAGTTCATTTAATAAATGTGGCAACTGTTGAAAACAATATACAATTTTGTCTTACCCATTATATAGTGCTTTGTTGGATTTATTTGTTACTGCATTATATTAAATTGAAATATTTTCTCATAGAATGTCCTCATTCATGTACATCATCTGGACAAAAGGTTAGAAAAGTCTCCCATAGTTGGCCTGGTCATAGAAGATTTAGGGGATGTCATGGATTGAGGGGTCAGGTAGTAAGTAATAGCTATTCGTTTTGTAGATGTATGCGCCTAGGAACTTTGTAACAAGGTATCTTAAGTAACAATGTTCAAGGGTTTTTGTTTTTTTGAAGTTTTAATATTTTAAGCTTAACTCTGTACTTTATTTCATTTCTAAAATTTAAATTAATTTATGATACATACAAACATATAATATATTTCCTTTTGAAGAAGTTCAACTAAGGCATATGGGTTACTTCCAAGTGAGGGTGTGGTGCACATACCTGAACACATGAGATCTAATGATCTTTTGGGCTGAGGGTGTCCTTGAAAGGGATTTTTGAAAGGCAGTGCCATTGCTCCCTAGTGAATCTTCCCTTCTCTGCCTTCAGGAGCACCACCATTAATTTCCATTTCCTTAAGTCTGGAAGAAGTTGATACTAATTGAAGAATTCACGTGTCTGGTTTAAATAAAGCCTGTTGCTGTTGTGATGTTTTTAGTGTATATGTTTTTTTTTTTCATTTCTTATGCCTCGTCTTTCTATTTATCTGCTTTGTAATGTGAAGTGACTATGTGTTGTTGATTTTTACAGCTCTCTCTTCCATAATTTTACCTAAGTGGAGTAAAATCAAAAACTGTGTCTTCAGTTGTGGCTGTAGATCTATGTAGGGATAGTTTAAATATCGCTTTATAAGAGGGTCAACTGATTCCTTAATGCCAAAGTATCACTGTGATATAAGACCCTTCATTTTGCTCATCACAGATGTCAACTTTTGCCTAGCTTAAAAAAATTCAATCAACTAACATGTTCTTAAAAGAGACATTATCTCTGTATTAGCTATAATTAGTGCCTTATGATAGTCTCTTCTCCAAGTTTTATATCTTTCAGGGTACAGCAGACATAGGTCATAGTTCTGCAAAGGAAATCAGGGCAAATTACTATAATTATATATATATTTTTTAATTACCTGAAATCACTTGATCTCTTACTATAAACATTTAAAACATTGGAGCCAGGTGTGGTGGTGCAAGCTGATAATCCATCAGAGTACATCAGAGGCTAAGGTAGGAGGATTAATGTGTCTGAGGCCAGCCTGGCCTACATAGGGTTCCAGGCCAACCTAGACTACATTGTGAAACCATCTCTCTTCCTCTTACTCTCTCTCACACACACATTGGTTTAGCTGAGATATTTAATTGGTACCAGTTAAATGGTGGTTAGATATAGCTGGCCTGCATTAACGAAGAAGTGCTTGTGTCTTGAGGATTTTGACATTTTCCTGAATTATAGAAACTTTCCATAGACTCACCATCACAAAGAAATTTGGCAAGAATAAAGGATATTTTTATATCTGTGCTATGTAAAATTAGGATGGTCAGGTAGTCCTATATGTGGTTTTGGCTTTTGATTATGAGGTAGTTTCAGTTTGAATCCAATTTGGCCAGTTACTAGCTGTGCAGACACATTGCTCAACATCTCTGTAAGCCTGAGTGTGCTCATCTGTAAGACAGGACAAACTAGTATGTAGGTTTTCATTCATATTTAAAGAACTGAGTACAAGGGTTGACAAATAGTACATGCTTCATCCATGGTTGTTGTAAAAAAAAATAGATATTTTAAATTAATGCAATAAAGCAGGGATCCCTAACGCCCTGAACCGTGAGGAATGCATTTCAGCACAGGCCCTTCACAGATCTTGAACACCAGAACATGGCCGCCACTACTTCCCCACAACACAAAATTTCCACACTCATCTGTTAGTATATTTGACTGCAGGGTACTGATTCATCTAAGTATGTTGCATAATTAATTATTCTGAGTTTTAAAACATACATAGCCCTAATGATTGACTAGATAAAGGGTTGGTAGAAATACTGTTGTGTTGTTCAGTTTATGCAGTATACATGAATTCACAGTGTCTTCATTGGCAACTCTTATGGATAAGTATGGTGGGTGTCAGTCAACCATACAAAGAGTATTAAGAAGTTACTCCAGGGGCTGGAGAAATGGCTCAGTGATTCAAGGCTCTTACCTGGAAAGCCTGCCTGTTTGGATTCAATTCCCCAGTATCCATGTAAAGCGAGACCCAAAGTGGAACATACGTCTGGTGCTCATTTGCAGCAGCAAGAGGCCCTGGCATGCCCACCCCCCCACACCATGCACAAGCACACAAATAAATAAATTAATGAGATTAGTCACATTAAATTTACTCCAGATTACTAAGACATGCTAGCACAGAGTTGTCAACAAAGATGACTAGGATACAGCCCTGCTGTCAGCGTGAGGCGACAGCCAAGGTCTCAAGGTAGGGTGTGTACTGAGTCACAAGTGCCAGTCATTCATTTATTCGTTCACTCACAAATCTAACAGTAAACAAAATGAAGACCCATGCTCATAGGCCTTACATTCTTGAAGGGAAGGCATACATTACTAAGTACATAATGTCATGTTCTATCACTGGTATTAAAAATGTAGTCTAAAGCTTGCATTTCATGCTAGTGAAAGGATAGGTCTATTTGTGAGAAGTCCCTATTCTTGCTTAGAGAGGGGATAGTTTGTAATGAGAAGGGGAGGAATTTCTTTGACTACAGTGGTCAAAGACACCTTCTGGTTGGAGGTGATCTCAGAATAGAGAGTTGGATGAAATCGAGAGCACACTAAATAAGTGGGAAAATATATTTTCAGTGATAGGAAATAGGAATGGGAGTTTGAGAGACCTGAGAGGCCATTGTCTGGGTAAAACTTGGTGAGAGCAACGGGAAGCAGCTGGGTTAGGAGCGGCCTCGGGCAAGTCCTGTGGGAAGTTCAGGAGAGCAGAGGAGCGCAATGGAAGGAGAGTTGGTTGGGTATTTCCCCCATCGCAGTGCTAGGAAAAGTTTTGTAGAGTCTTAACCAAGTGTGGATCATGAAAAAAGACTTTCCCAAGTGGAAGGAACTGAGTGAGCAGAAGTTCTGAGAGGAGAAACAGCCTTCCTTCTTCAGAGAGGTGGCTGGTATTTGACGGTGCCTTTCTCATGCACAGGAAACTGGATACTGGGGTGGGGGGCGGGGGAGGCAACCAGCCCACCTGCGGAAGGGCTTAAGTTCCATGCCAAAGATTCTGTACTATTTAGTCCACACGTGGCCATTGAAGGGCTTCAAGTAAAGAGAAGCTGGAAATAACCTGGTTTGGAATAGCAGAGCAAATTCTCCCCGAGGTAAATACATGAACCCAGTTAATGCACCTTCAGACACATAGAATTATCAGATTTAGTTCTCCCTTTTCCTTTGGTGCCAAACCTCATGCAATGGTTGCACTGTGGACCATTCTTTCTCTATAGCAAAGGTAGCAATTGAAAGCCTGAAAATTTCCCAGAGGACAAAGCTACACTTATAACTATATCTACTGTGCATCCAGTCAGTGAATAGGAAGTTATCAACACAAGGGATGGATTACCCTCAGCTCTTGTTACTTATTAGAAAGCAAATTCCTCCTATTAACCAGAAGGTGACCCTACATTTGTGAGGAAGATTTTCTTTTCCTTTTTTTTTTTTTTTTTTTTTGGTAGAGTCTTGGTCTACCCCAGGCTGATCTGGAATTCAGTATCTAGTCCCAAACTGGCCTTGAACTCACGCAGTCCTCCTTCCTCTGCCTCACGAGTGCTGGGATTAAAGGTGTGCACCACCATGCCTGGCCTGAGAAGGATTTTCTTAATGTGTATTGGTTACTGGGTCTCCCAGATGTTCATTCATTCACTCTTCCTCAGTGTAATTTTACTCACTACCTATGGTGTGGGAGGCAACACTGAGTATGCGATCACTTGTACACAAGACTGCAGACCCCAGTGTCTTTAGACTTTCATCCTGGAAAGGAGGTATAAGCATATAGGTCAATCTGTAAGAAGCTGTCAGGGAGTGATTAGTGTTATGAGGAAAAGGGACAGGGGAAATGGTAGAAAAGAAGGAGAGGAACCTCCTTGGTCAGGTGGTCTTGGGATGCAAATATGATGAAATCATGGATAGTCTCAGTTTTGAGAAATGACACGTTCACTTTGCATTCATTCTTGGTACCTCTGCAGTGGAAAGGAAGGGAATTTTGGGAAAGCAGTTGGTTAACTAATTCCTTTTCTTTTATTTAGGCTATTTAATTTAGTTTACACTTATATCTTTAAAAAGTGTCATATAAAATATATATTAATTTAGTAATGTACTCTTTTACTAATTATATGAAAGTTTGGTTTAAATTGTTCAATTTAATCTTCACTGTTGCTCCCTTTATCATTATCAGAATCTCTTTGTGACTCGTCCTGTGATAATGCTGGCCTTCTTTCCCTCAGCCAAGCCACAACTACTTTTTCCCTTAATGAGCTCAATTCATTGCATTTTCCAAAAGGTGTCTGCTGGTATGCAGTGTAACTGTATGTAGAGACTTGTAAAGTTAGCTTTGAAAGGCTACTTTGCAAAGATTCATCGATTGCAATACAAAAATAAAAAAAAAAAGTTGCAGTAAAAGTCTTTGGCTCTTTTCTAATCACTTCTTACGCACTACACTTTCCAAACGAATTGACTGGGGTGACTTCATGACTTCACCAATCCATTCTCAACGGAGTCCCAAGAAGAATTCATCTTCTTTTTAAGTTTAAGTAATTTCTAAATTCAGTATTTTGTAGGCATATAGTTGAAAGTCAAGGAGCTGCACAAAATTATGAAAAACAAGTGCAGCCAGAAGGTTTGTTGTGTCATTTTATCATTTTCACATAGTGGCTTTCCAGAAAAAGGTAAAATGGTGGTGACTTTTTTTGAGTATTTGCATATCTCTAAGGTTGTTTGTTTGTTTGTTTGTTTTTTTTTGGTTTTCTGAGGTAGGGTCTCACTCTAGCTCAGGCTGGCCTGGAATTCACTATGTAGTCTCAGGGTGGCCTTGAACTCATGGCAAGTGCGGGGATAAAAGGCGTGCACCACCACACCCAGCTTTTTTTTTTTCCATTTTGAGAAAAGTTCTCACATGGTAGCCCAGGCTGGCCTGGACTTCCCCTGAAATAAAGCAAGAAACAAATTAGTCTTCCTGACTCATCTTTCCAAGTGCTATAATTATAGACACAAGCCTTCATACCAGAGTGTATATGAAAATTTCAAAAACTAATTTTATTTTACTTTCCTACCCAACTGATGACTTGGAAAATCAGTAACTTTCTGCTTTCTTCAGAGATCAGTTTCCCTGCCATCTATAAACGGATAGAAAGTTAGAGGCCATTCATTGGGTGAGCTGACACGTGTGTGAGGAATCAGTCCTTGAAGCCCCAGGTCTCCACACCTCCATCGGTTATTCCACCAGGAAAGTCTCTAGGATGAAAGAAGGAAAATTGTCCTTCTGAAATCCATCCACAGTATTTTCTACTTAGATTTGCAGAGACATTTAGCATACCAATAACTGGGGACTAACTCCACAATGCACGACCCATTTACATCAACAAGGAGGGTCTAATGGGAAGGGGTAGATCATAGATGAGCCTAAACAATGGTACCAAACTGCCTGTATTTGATGAAAAGAAAACTAATAAATCAAATTAAAAAAAAAAAAAAAGCCAGGTGTGGAAGCAAGAGTTAAGAGGATCACCATGAGTTTGAAGCCTGAATTTCAGGTCAGCCTGGACTAGAGTGAAACTCTACCTCAAAAAACAAAAATAAAAACAAAACAAAAAAAAGACCCAAGCTAGGCGTGGCACATGACTTTAATCCTAGCTGTAAGTTTAAGGCCAGCCTAGGACTACATAGTGAATTCCAGGTCTGCCTGGGCTAGAGTAAGATCCTACCTTGAAACACAAAGCCAAACAAAAAGACCTTTTACAAAGGAAAAGTCATCAGAGACACATCTTGTGTATGAGGACAATCTACTTGGTGTAAATGTGTTCCTCCACTATGCCGATCAAATGATGGATCCATTCAGAGTAAAAATTAATTTCCGGGCCGGCCAGATGGCTTAGCGGTTAAGCGCACTTGCCTGTGAAGCCTAAGGACCCTGGTTCGAGGCTCGATTTCCCAGGGCCCACAGGATGCACAAGGGGGCGCATGCATCTGGAGTTCGTTTGCAGTGGGTGGAGGCCCTGGTGCACCCATTCTCTCTCTCTCCTCTCTGTCTCTTTCTGTCACTGTCTATTGCTCTCAAATAAATAAATATCCCGAAAAATTTTTAAAAAATTAATTTCCGTCATCTCTAATAAATTTTCTTATGTCATTTTTAAATAACTAACCACCCTATCTGTCAACCAGGAGTTAGGTTTTGGATATTGACTCCTGTACTGGTTCCCAAACATTCATATCCTTTTCATTCTTGTTACATCTTGAGGTTTTCTTTCTTTTGCTTCATTTAACTACTATAATATGACTTGGCTATCAAAAAGAAAAATTCACACAATCATCTCTATCGATACAAAGTGGCATTTAAGAAGATTTAATGAATTTTCTTGTTAAAAATAAAAATCAGGGCTGGAGAGATGGCTTAGCAGTTACGGCACTTGCCTGCGAAACCAAAGGACCCAGATTCTATTCCCCAGAACCCATGTAAGCCAGATGCACAAGGTAGCACATGCATCTGGGGTTTATTTGCAGTGGCTAGAAGCCCTGATATGCCTATTCTCTCTTTTTCTCTCTCCATCTCTCTTTCTCTCTCACAAATAAATAAATAAAATAAAAATTAGTAACAAAACACTCACTCAACAAACTAGAAGAAAACATCTGCAGCCTGATAAAGATCACTGTGAAAAATTCCTATCTTGTCTGGGTGTGGTGGCACATGCCTTTAATCCTAGCACTCTGGAGGCTGGAATCACCTTAAGTTCAAGGCCAGCCTGGGGCTCCATTGTATTCCAGGTCAGCCTGTGCTGGAGTGCTAGAGTGCTATCCTACCTTCAAAACAAAGCAAACATAAAACAAAATTAGGGCCTGGAGGAACGACTCAGTGATTAAAATGCTTGCTTGAAAAGCCTGATGGCCCAGGTTCCATTCCCTAGTACACACATAAAGCCAGATGCACAAAGTGGTACATGAATCGAGTTCATTTGCAGTAGCAAGAAGCCCTGGCATGCCAATCTGTCTCTGTCTTTCTTCCCCCTCTGTGAAATAAATGAACAAAGATTAAAAGAAGAGAAGAGAGAAGCTCACTTCTTCCATCATACTCACTGATGAAAGACTGGCCTCTTCCCATAGATCTGCAATAGGACAAGAATAACCGATCTTGTCCCTTTTAGCCAATGTTGTATTGGAGAGCCTGGCCATGGCAATTGGGCAAGAAAGTGAAATAAAGGAATCCAAACTGGAAAGAAAGAAATGAAACTATTTCTGCTTTCAGGTCCCATGATGATAAATCCACTGAAAATTACAAAGCAAAAACAAAAAAATAAGGAAATTACAAGATACAAAAGCAGAAATAGTGGCAGATGCCTTTAATCCCAGCACCCAGGAGGCAGGGGCAAGAGAGTCACTGGGAGTTCAAGGCTAGCCTGCAGCTGCTGAGTAAGTTCCAGGTTACCTTTGGGTTACAGTGAGCCCTACCTCAAAAAAGAAATGTATTATGATTCTATAAATTAGCAGTGAAGAAACCTGAAAATGAAATTATGAAACCAATTCCATTTACTATACCAACAAAGACTAACATATTTAGAAATTTTTAAAAGAAGTACAGAGCTGGGGTGGTGGCTTAATGGTTAAGACACTTGCCTGTGATGCCTAAGAACTCAGGTTCAGTTCCTCAGTACCCACGTAAGCCAAATGCACAAAGTAGCACATGCATCTGTAGTTTGTTTGCAGTGGCTAGAGGCCCTGGCATGCCCATTTTCTCTTTCTTCTCTCTCTCTGTCTTAAATAAATAAATATATTTTAAGATTATTTTATTTTGTTTATTCATTTGCAAGCAGAGAGATATAAATAGAGATAGGAGACAGACAGAGAGAATGGGTGTGTTAGGGCCTCCAGCTACTGCAAATGAACTCCAGGTGCGTGCACCCCCTTGTGCATCTGGCTTATGTGGGTTCTGGGGAATCGAACCTGGGTCCTTTCGCTTTGCAGACAAACACCTTAACTGCTAAGCCATCTCTCCATCACTAAATCAATCAATCTATCTATCTATCTATCTATGTATCTATTGGTTTTTTGAGATAGGGTTTCACTCTAGCCCTGGCTGATCTGGAATTCACTATGTAGTCTTAGGGTAGCCTCGAATTCATGGTGATCCTCCTACCTCTGCCTCCCAAGTGCTGGGATTAAAGGTGTGCGCCACCATGTCTGGCTTCTAAATCAATATTTTTAAAAGAAGTACAAACATATTCTTAAAACCACATAGGTTTTGTTTGTTTGTTTTGAGGTAGGGTCTTGCTCTAGCTCAGGCTGACCTGTGTAGTCTAAGGGTGGCCTTGAACTCACAGTGATCCTCCATATATATATATGATCTCCATATATATATATATATGATCTCTCTCTCTCTCTCTCTCTCTATATATATATATGTATATATATATATGTATATATATATTGCTGCTCTCAAATAAAATATTAAAAATATTTTTAAAACATTTAAAAATAATATTGAGGGTGTGGAGAAATTTGCAGCCTCATATTTCTAATGGGGTTTGTAGAGGTGCAAACACTCTGGAAAAGACGGGCAGCTAAATATAGAGTGACCACGTGATTCAGAAAGTCTACTGTTAGGTATAGACCCACAGGAAATGGAAACATACATATACATATACAATGTGCTTAGAAATATTCTTTTTTAAATTTTTTTTAATTTTAATTTTTATTTATTTATTAGAGAAAGAGAGAGATAGGCAAGTAGAGAGAGAGAATGGGCATACTAGGGCCTTGGGCCACTGCAAACAAACTCCAGATGCATCTGGCTTACGTCCTACGTGGATCCTAGGGAATCAAACTGAGGTCCTTTGCTTTAACCACTAAGCCATCTCTCCAGCCCTAGAAATATTCTTGACAATATTATTCCTAATAATCTAATATATAAATTAATGCCCAGCAAATGATGACTGTGTGAACAAAAGGTACATTTTCATTGAAAAATAAGGCAGGCATATAAAGGAATGATTTACAAAACATCCCAATCTTGAAAGCTTAAGGCTGAGTGAAAGTAGCTGGTGACAAAGACCATATGCCCTATGGTTCTGTTATGTGGACAATGCAGAGTGGGCAAGGCCATGGACAGAAGATCGGTGAGTTGGGGAGAAATGGGGCGTCATCTCAAGGGTATGAGCTTCTCTGTGTGGTGAGGAGAATGTTCTGGAAACGGTTATGGCGATGGTCACATAACTCATTGAAAGCTGCTGACCTATATACTTGAAGTGAGTGAATTGAATATATATTATATTTTGACAAAGGTGAAGTTTTTAAAGTTTCTAAAATGTTTTATTTATTTACAAGCAGAGAGAGAATGAGAGAGGGAAGGAGAGCACCGGGGCCTCCTACTCTGCAAACCACCTCCGTGCGCATGCCCCACTTTGTGCGTCTGGCTCTGCATGAGTCCTGGGGAAGCCGATCACTTTGCAAGCAAGAGCCTTTAACCACTGACATCTCTCCAGCCAAGAACAAGTTTGTACTGGTTCCTTTTGCTTTTCCGCCTGTTTTCTTTTGCACATTCCTAGAATTGTCACTGTCGCTTGCCTCTCGACCTTTGCCTTCCCTCGCTGCCCCACCTCGGAGACGGGATCTTGCTACGACTCTGCCTGGCTTTGTGCTCACCGCATGCCTACATGTCCCACAACACCCAACTGAAGCAATTGTTTGCTTGTACTCGTTTATTTACTCAAATATAGCCCACGCTAGCCTTGCATTCACAGCAATCCTCCTGCTTCAACCTCCTGAGCGCTGCAATGACAGACATGTATCACTATGCCCAGTTTATTATATTTTCAACTACTAAGTACATATCATCAATTTTGTGTGGCTAGGAGCTGGAGAATTTTGATATATATTTAAATACTTATTTTTTTAAAACTTTTTAATTTTTATTATTTATTTATTATTTATTTATTTGAGACAGAAAGGGGGAGAGGATGGGGGTGCCAGGGCCTCTAGCCACTGCAAATGAACTCCAGATGCATGTGCCCCCTTGTGCATCTGGCTTATATGGGACCTGGAGAATCAAACTTGGATCCTTAGGCTTCTCAGGCAAGTGCCTTAACCGCTAAGCCATCTCTCTAGGCCCCTTGATATGTACTTGAATAGCATCAGCCCAGTTGTATAAACTCCCGTTCCCTTCCTCCTCCCTCTCCTCCCCCTCCCCCTTCCCTCCCTCCCTTGTTGTAAATTTTAAAATGAGCTGTCACACTTCTGTCAGTTCATGTGCTGACATCAACATTGAATTTCTCAAGTAGTTATTTATGCAATGTTTAGACTGGCAAAATGAAATGGAGAGGTGAGGCAATTATCCATAGCTCCAACCCACACAAATCTGGTAAGTGCAGCAAAACGCTTTGGTCGTCCAGAACAATTGAGTTCTCTTGCCTCTGTCCTGAACATTTCATTGATTGCACAGTTCCCCATGTCCTTTAGCCTGTGTTCTGCTCACATCTGGCCTAGCCATTCTGTTCTGCACTCATTAGTTAACCATGAGGATTGGCTCAGAAAAATCAAGCTGTGAGGTTCTGTGTTCCTTGTAAAGTCTGAGCTCAGAAAAAAAAAAATTAAGGATGATTTCACCTGTGGCATTTTAATGGCCATGTGAGAGACGTCACAAGGCTAAAATCTCGCTTGGATGAAAAAGGGTTTATGCCATTTAGATTTGATATTGAAAGTGGGTATTAAACATTAAGCCCACCTGTACCACCAAGCTATCACATCGTGCGGGTCTTGTGTAGATAGTGTCAGTCACTGTGAGGTCATGAATCCCGCAGCCACTCTGTGTCTGGACACAGTGTACAAAGTACTCCTTCCCTGTCTCTGGCTCTTACGTTCTTTCCACCACTTCTGCAGTGGCCTCTGAACCCTGGGAGGGTGGCGGAGATGTCGCTCTCAGTGCTGCACCCACCACGGCTGCTGCTTCTCTGCACTTCGGCAAGTTTCCAGTCTCCCCAGTAGTATTACCCACCCCGCAGCAGTCACCAGTGGTCACCACCATCTGAAAAGAGAAGCTTTTGTAACCAAAAGTGAGAATAGCACTATACATGGCATAAACATGAACGTTTAGAGGGAAGTTTTGATGGTCATAATATATGCATTTAGCCAGACAACAGGAGTAGTTTTCCCCCTAGGGCTTATGACCTCCCCAGCCATAGGCTTTTCATTAGGTTCTCATTACCAGGCAGGAATTCCCTCCCATGAAGCAGGCATCAAATCCAGTCAGAGAGCAATTGGTTACTCTCATACCTCACCTGTGGGCCCTTCTGACCCGGCCAATAGTTTGTGTAGCTCTCAGGATCCACTGCTGGTTAAAACTGTTGGATGACTTGTCTCTGCCAGAAACCCGCCTACTTCTTTGGAGCAAAATGACAGTGAGCCAGCCGGGGGCCCTCAGCTCAGCTCCAGCTTAATTTCTCAGTGTCCTGCAACCAGAGCAGGTGACGTCTTCAGAAGTAGGATGTTAACAACTAGTTCTGATGGGCAGCCAAGAGCCTTGGCAGTAGCTTGTAATGTCTTAGGAGTACCAGGGTCCTCTCTGACCAGCAACCTACTGGGAGATATCCCACCTCTGGCACTAGGATTTTCTTTAACAACCTCTGGCTTCTGGGTGGAGCACTATCCACCCCACAGGGAACTTCTGCACGAGCCTCTCCCTGCCTCACTTTAGACCAGGCCGACCTGGAGCTCGCTCTGTAGCACCAAGCTAGCTTCAAACTCAATTCTCCTACGTCTGCCTCTCAAGTGCTAGGATTAAAGGCATGTGCCACCACTCCTGGCACTAAATTTTATATTTTAATTAGCTAACAAAGAAATAGGTTTCCATATGGCTTATTCATAATGAAAAGATAGGAGGAAGCTAGCTCCTTTTATACAGTTTCAGGTAGAGACTGAGGTCCGGAGAGAGCCGGGAGATTCCACCCCACATGACATCTCTCCCTGACACAAACTGAAATTCATGGTGCAAATGGAACTTGTGTCTGATCAAGATTGATCCGGCTGCCCTGGGGCTGCTTGAGCAGCCGTGAGTGCCAGGGCAAGAAACCCCAGGGAGAGGGCTTCAGAAAACAGCTCACCTATTTGTCAGGAGGATGGGTTAATAGCGCTTGTGAACGATCGGGAAGAGGTACGGGTCATAAGGGGATTGGTTAGTACAAAGGTCCAGCTGACGCCCAACTAGCATGTAGGGAGTTTCCGGGTGAGTGGGAAAGGATCACGTGGTCTAAGTGGCGGAAAAGGTATAGGGTGCGGGTCATACAGGGATTGGCTGAGAAGGCTTCTGGCTGATATCTTATTAGCATATAGGGACTTTCTGGACAAGCTGCAACAGGTCACAAGGCTCTGGGGAAAGTGAAACCTTCAGTCTTATCAGGATGTCCAGGCACCTTGGGCAGGGGGAGGGAGCAGCCTCATTCCTGCCCAAGATCTAGGCAACCTCCTGGGGAGCCTGCCGGTCTCCCCTGCTGCAAGCTCCCGGGCCTGGGGCCCTCAGCCTTGCTGGACAGCACCCCATGCTGACCACAGTCTAGCGTGCTACCTACATAGAGGGCCCAAATGGGCTAGCTCTGGGATCCGCCCTCCCAATCTACAAGCCAACTGGGTCTTTCCTTGCTTATAAGGGCTGCCCTCTTCTTCCTGAGGCTAGCTCACCCCCCACTCCTGCCCTCCCCTCTGCTTTCCTGGCTCTGCTCAGCATTGCCTGCCTCTCTTTGCTCTGGTCACAGGGGTATGGATACGAGTTAGTCTAGCTTCCCCCTTACCCAGCCTGCCTCAGTGGGAGGAGAGCATAACAGTTTCTTGGTCTGGGAGAACTTTTTGTTTGCCCATGCTTTATAGTTTGGAGTAACTTCTCACTTTGATCAGGATTTCCCTCTGGTCTCTGAATCTACCACATGCTACTTCCCTTCCACTCTTGATCTGTCACTGGGTGCTCTCACTAACTCTAGGCCTGCTTCCTGTGTGACTTCTTTAAACTTGGGGTAACCATGAGTGTAACTCTCTTCATTACTCTTTTCTCCTCTGAATTTCTTGGTCTCTGCTTCGATATTTTTCCTTGAGCCTCATGGGAAAGCACGTGGCAGATGCCATGCGTGTTCTAAGTCTCTCTACATATATACCTAAGTTCTGCCTTCCACATGCTTCAAGCTCTACTCTCATCTCTCCTTGAAAGCCTCAGTTTCTCTTAAATGGGCTTTATGCATTCCCCTCCACGTGCATCTGTATTCCAGTCTTTCCCAAAAATCCTCAATTTTTCTTAAAGGAACCTCGTAAACTATGTAGTGTGTTCCACATGAGAGTGTGATTCCTACTTCCCATGTGTTTGTGACCTTGCTCCAGCCTTCCTTCCTAGACCCCAATCTCCCTTAAACACACACACACACACACACACACACACACACACAAAGTTTGTGATTTCTCCTTCAATAAACTTAATAATTCATAATTTATCTTTCTTGAGTTTGTCTTTTTCAATTTTTTGTTAAAGGTAGGACAGAACCCAAACTTGGGTTTCATAAATTTGGAAGAACCTTCATGAAACCCCAAATCCTCCATCAATAACATAAATTCTTTAAAAAGATATTTATTTACTTACTTGTACATGTGTGTTGATTGGGGTGGGAGTTGTGTGCTGAAAAGGAACACCCATCTGGCTTTATGTGGTGGCTGAGGAAATGAACTTGGGCCAGTAGGCTTTGTAAGCAATTGCCTTTAACCACTGAGCTATCTCTCCAGCTCTATAAAATTATTTTTTAAAATTTTATATATATTTGCAATCAGAGAGAGATAAAGGGCACACTAGAGCCTCTAGCTGCTGCAGATGAACTCCAGATGCATGTGCCACTTTGAGCATCTGGCTTTTTGTGGGTACTGGGGAATTGAACCTGGATTGTTAAGCTTTGCAGGAAATGGCCTTAACCATTGAACAATCTCTCCAGCCACCCCCATATAAATTCTTAATATGTTTCTAAACAAATCTGAAGATACAAGTTTCATAATCCATCTCATAGTGTTCGTTATTGAATAATTGTTAGTCATGTACTAATGTCAGGTTTTACTTACTGATTCAGTCCTGCAAGAGACTTTGGAAGTAATAACTGAGTTTTACATTTCAACTTAGGAGAAGTTAATTCTTAATACTATAGCAGTTACCTGTTCATTGCTGGGACAAAACACCCCATCAAAAGCAGCTGGAAAGGATTTATTGCAGGCTTATAGTTTTGAAGGGAAATCTCATCATGTTGGAGAAAGCATGGCAGAGCAGAGGCTGGCCATCACATCTTTTTACATCAACTGGGAGATAGCAGTAAGCAAGTAAGTAAGCTTTGGCAAGGAGGGCTTGGGCTGTAACACTCCAAGGCCCCTTCCAAATGGCACACCTTCTCTAGCAAGGCTCCACTTCTCAAATTGCCACCATCTGAGAACTGAGTATGAGGCTTAATTGCAAACACATCAGGCTGTAAGTAACATTTCCATTCAAACCACCACAATCACTAAGGAGTAAGTTGCAAAATCATGCTAAAGGCCTCTTCGAATGTAAAACTAAGAGAAATGGAAATTATCCTTTTTACTATTGTTCTAAGGTTAAATTCCTAGATAAATGTTGGACAACTATGTAGAGAATGTCATTTCAGGAAGGTACGGAACTCTTACAGTTTCTGGCTTTGCAGTTTATGAAGTAGGGCTTGGGCCTTCATGACCTTTAATGTCCTTCCAATGCTAGGCTTTTGCAGTTCTAAGAATTGAATGTTAGCTGCCCTTTACTAAACTGCAGTACTAAGTAGTAGTGGTACTTCTCCTGTTTCCTCCTCCTTCTCTTCCTCCTCCTCCCCTTCTTCCTTCTCGTCCTCTTCATTGCTTTTACTTTTGTTTTTCTCCCTCTGCCTCCTCCTTTTCCTTTGTTCTTAACAATGGTATCAAACACAAAGCCTCAGGCAAGCAAAGCAAAAGACAAAAACTTAAAAAGGTAAAAGAACATGTTATGTTCTTGAATCGAGTGTTGAGCCAGGCGTGGTGGCGCACACCTTTAATCCCAGCACTCAAGAGACAGAGGTAGGAGTATCGCTTACAGTTCGAGGCCATCCTGAGACTACATAGTGAATTCCAGGTCAGCCTGAACTAGAATGAGACCCTACCTTGAAAAACCAAAAAAAAAAAAAACAAAAACTTGAAACTAGAGAGATGGTATTTGCTTGCAATGCCTAATTGTCTGGGTGCAATTATCCAGTACACACATAATCCAGATTCATAAAGTGGGACAGGTGTGGAGTTTGTTTACAGTGACAAGATACCCTCATATGCCCATAGTCTAACACCTTTCCCCCTGCCTTGCAAATAAATACATAAAAATATAGTTTAAAAGAATCTTAAAACATTCTTCTGGGAAAAATTAAGACTTCTGTGTGTACAAATGACCCAGAATTTTATCTCTATCCTCCAAAAGATATTATGTGTACAGTCAATATCTAAATATATGAATATCATTTCCATAATTTCATCTCATTTAAATTTCTGCATGCCCAGACTCAAAATGTCATACTAAGCCATTTCTCCAGCTTGAGACTGCCTCCAGGTTCAATTCCCCAGGACCCACATAAGCCAGATGCACAAGGGGGCGCACATGTCTGGAGTTTGTTCGCAGTGGCTGGAGGCCCTGGTGAGCCCTTTCTCTCTCTCAAATAAAATAAATTAAATATATTTTTTAAATTATAAAAAATGGGCTGCAGGGATGGCTTAGAGGTTAAGGCATTTGCCTGCAAAACCAAAGGACCCAGGTTCGATTCCCCAGGACCCACATTAGCCAGATGCACAAGTGGGCGCACGTGTCTGGAGTTCGTTTGCAGCGGCTGGAGGCCCGGGTGCACCCATTCTCTCTCTCTGCCTCTCTTTCTCTGCCAAATAAATAATTAAAAATAAAACATTGTTTTTTAAAGTGTAAAAAATAAACAAGGTATGATGGCACACACCTTTAAATCCAGAACTTGGGAGGCAAAGGTAGGAGGATACTGTGAGTCCAGCCAACCTGAGACAACATAGTGAATTCCAGTTCAGCCCGAGCTAGGGAGAGACCCTACCTCAAAATAAATAAATAAATAAATAAATAAAAATAAATAAATCCTCCTTACAAGAACTAATTAATTGTTTTAAGACATCTCATGTAACCCAGGCTGGCCTCAAACTCACTATGTAGTTGAGGATGACCTTGAACTTGTTCTCCTACCTCCAAGTCCTACGTGCTGGAGTTACAGACACATGCCACCACGACAAGACCTAACTGATTATAAAGAGCGTGCATCTTCAGTTCATTGCTGCAGGCTGCTCCATGTTGCTGGGGAAAACATACACCCAGACATAGTTTCTGGGAGGAAAGGTTCATTTCAGCTTGCAAACCCAGGAGAAACTGCACCCATGGTGGAAGAAGCTACAGAGAGAAAAACTGCTGCAAGTAAATACCAGCGAGCCAGCGTGAACCAGCGGCCAGAGTGCACACCGCTCTCCGCACACCTTTGGGCTGGAATCCAGATCAACCGCCAAGCCCGCCTTGGGGCTGGATTCCCCGGCCTGCTCCCAGTGACACCTCTGCCAGCGAAATGGCTGGAGACCCGAGTTACAGGTTTTCATTTTAATAAAACACCTGAGTTGGTGGGGCCCTGTATTCATACTATCACATTCAAACTACCACAACTGTCATCCTTCCAAAATGGCTTTCAAAGGAATTAACTTTATTCCTGTTCTTTTTTTTTTTTTTTTGATCTACAAATGACACAGGTCAAAGACAGTTTTCTTTCTTTCTCTCTTTCTTTCTTTCTTTCTTTCTTTCTTTCTTTCTTTCTTTCTTTCTTTCTTTCTTTCTTTTTTTTTTTTTTTTTTGGTTTTTCGAGGTAGGGTCTCACTCTAGCTCAGCCTGACCTGGAATTCATTATGGAGTCTCAGGGTGGCCTCGAACTCACGGCAATCCTCCTACCTCTGCCTCCCGAGCCACCACGCCCGACCAGTTTTCATTTTTATTTATCTATTTTTAATATTTTATTTATTTTTAAGGAGAGAGAGAGGGTGTTATAGTCACCTCCGAGTTGCTGGGACAAACTTGGAACCACACAGTTTAGGGGCGGGAGGGTTTATTTAAGCCTTCTAGACGTAGGGGCAGGAGAAGCTCTGCTTCCGCAGGTCCGAGCGGAGAAAAGGCAGCAGGCAGCACAGAGCAGCCACACGGCTGGAGAGCCCAGACCTGCCCGGCCCGCGCCGCTCTCTGCACGCCTTTGGGCGAGGGTCAGATCCTCACCAGGTAACACCCCCGGAGCAGGAATCCGCCTGCTAGTGGGCAAAGAAGAAAACTTAATGTTAATAAAACATATGCATCTATCGGACCATATATTTATATTATTACAGTCAAACTACCACAAAGGGAGAGAAAGAATGGGTGCGCCAAGGCCTCTTGCCGCTGTAAACCTACTCCAGATGCATGAGGCACTTTGTGCATCTGGCTTTACGTGCGTACTGAGGAATTAAACTCAGGCCATCGGGCTTTGCAAACAAGTGCCTTTAACCACTGAGCAACCTCCCCAGACCAAGTCTTCATTTTAAAATAGAACTTTATGTTCTAGTACCTTAAAGCAGCACCATTGATTAAAGAAGCTTACCATCTCTCATGCCAGGCTAATGCAGTTCGTAAGACCAAGTATCCTAAAGAATGGTTTAAACTAACATGACTGAGATAACCTGGAAAGTTGGTATGCAAAGTCTAGTTGGGGGTCTTTCTCCACAGCAGTAATCCGAATGTCAGTGAATAGGCCCCAGAAAACAAATTTAAAAGCTGCTCAAAGTATTCTTAAATTCTTTTTTTTTTTTTTTTTGGCTTTTTGAGGTAGGGTCTCACCTGGAATTCACTATGGAGTCTCAGGGTGGCCTCAAACTCACAGCATTCCTCCTACCTCTGCCTCCCAAGTGCTGGGGTTAAAGGTGTGCGTGCACCACCATGCCTGGCTCTTTCTTTCTTTCTTTCTTTCTTTTTGTTTTTGTTTTTTTTTCTTTGTTTGTTTTTGTTTTTTTGAGGTAGGGTCTCACTCTAGTCCAGGCTGACCTGGAATTCACTATGGAGTGTCAGGGTGGCCTCACACTCATGGCAATCCTCCTACCTCTGCCTCCCAAGTGCTGGGGTTAAAGGTGTGCGTGCACCACCATGCCTGGCTCTTTCTTTCTTTCTTTTTGTTTTTGTTTTTTTTTTCTTTGTTTGTTTTTGTTTTTTTGAGGTAGGGTCTCACTCTAGTCCAGGCTGACCTGGAATTCACTATGGAGTCTCAGGGTGGCCTCACACTCATGGCAATCCTCCTACCTCTGCCTCCCAAGTGCTGGGATTAAAGGCATGCGCCATCACGCCCGGCCCCCGGCTCTTTCTTAAACTCTTAAAATCTCAGAAGTGTTGTCTTAAATTTTACATTAATGCAGCATTGAAAGTCATAGCCAGGAGGCTGATAGTTGGTTGTAATATAATCCACTCAGCATTTAAGTGTCCCTGGGTCCTCAACACGCGCACGTGCACACGCACACACGCATGCGCGCGCGCACACACACACACACACACACACACACACACACAGTACCTTTTACATATTTTTAACATGTCTGGCTCTTTGGCAGGTTATACCTAGATGCAGAGCAGCAGTTCTTTTTGATAGTTCACTATCAACTAACCCAACCCAATTTCTTTCTTTTTTTTCACTTAAAAATGTTTTATATTTATTTATTTGTGTGTGAGAGAGTGAGCAAGAGAGACACAGACAGAAAGAGAGAAGAGATGTGCCAGAGCCACTAGCCACTGCAACAAACTCCAGATGCATGTGCTGCCATGTGCCTCTGGCTTTCATGGGATCTGGGGAATCAAACCTGGGTCCTATGCTTCACGGGCAAGTGCCTTAACTGCTCACTCGAGCCCTTTAACTTTTTTTATTGATAACTTCCACAATTAAAGACAATAAACCATGATAATTCCCTCCCCTCCCCCCACTTTCCCCTTCACAACACCACTCTCCATCAATTCCCCTCCCCCTCTCAAATGGTCTCTTTTATTTTGATGTCATCATCTTTTTCTCTGTTATAAGGTTCTTGTGAAGGTAGTACTAGGCACTGTGAGGTCATTGTTATTGAGACCAATTGTGTTTGGAAGAGTACATGGTAAGCAGTCCTATCTTTCCTTTGGCTCTTATATTCTTTCTGCCACCTCTTCCACAATGTAGCCTGAGCCTTGGAAGGTATGATCGAGATGTTCCAGTGCTGAACACTCCTCTGTCACTTTTCAGCATTATGGTGTCTTTGGGGTCAACCTAGTGGTTCACCACCATCTGAAAAGAGAAGTTTCCCTAACCAAAAGTGAGGGTAGCATTAATATATGGGTATGGATATTAAGAAAAGTGCTTACAGGGCAGTTCAGTGAGCATAATATATGCATTTAGCCAGACACCAGCAAATGTTACACTCCTAGCACTCATGAACTCCCATCATAGGCTTTTGACTAGGTTTTCAGGCCTTCAGTCCAATTAGAGAGCAGTTGGTTTTCCCCATAACAGACATGCCACTATTGCACCTCTTGGTCATTTGGCCTGGCTGGACAAACTTAAGTCATGCAGTGTCCATTGATGTTTATCACCACTGATGACTTCTCTCTTCCATAGGGCTGCATGCACTGTAGCTTTTTCCAGCTTTCTGTCAGCTGGTCTATAGGGCGGAGGATTTCAAATCATCTCCAGCAAGATTTCTCAGTGACTTTGCAGTCCAAGCATGTGGAGTCTTCAGCAATAGGGTCTTACCATCTATTTCTGTTGTTAAACCTTGGCAATGTCCTGTAATGTTTTGTGGGCATCAGAGATCTCACTGGCCAAAAACTCACTGGAAGATATCCCATCCCTGGTACTGAAATTTTTCTAGTAACAATCTATGGCTTCTGGGTGTGCCATTATACAAAAATTAGGTTTCTACGTGGCTTATTCATAACATCTTAAATTTTGGTTAAACTCTCCCCCCAATACACACACTCTTCCTTTACTCAATCTCTTGCCCTGATTTCACTTAGTCCTTTTCACCCCCAGTAATCTGTTCGTCTACTTACATATATGCAATACCCTTTTCTTTCTTTTCTTCTTTTTTTTTTTTGTTTGAGGTAGGGTCTCACTCTAGCTCAGGCTGACCTTGAATTCACTCTGTAGTCTCAGGGTGGCCTTGAACTCATGGCGATCCTCCTACCTCTGCCTCCCAAGTACTGAGATTAAAGGCATGCGCCACCACACCCAGCTCAAAACCCTTTTCTTATGTCCTTGCCTCTCCTCCCTCCTTTATAGCCCTTTTCTAGCTTACTGGCCTTTGTTACTGATTTTCACTCCAACTCACATATAAGTCTATACATTTGTAGCTAGGATCCACATATGAGAAAGAACATGCAGCATTTGGTTTTCTGGGCCTGGGTTACATTACTGAGTATAATCCTTTCCAGATCCATCCATTTCCCTGCAAATTTCATTTTTCTTTACTGTTGAATTAAGTTACTTATTTAGCATTTACGTATATGTGATAAACATGTGTATGGGCACTTGTGTGTTTGCAAGTATGTGTGTGGAGGCCAGAGGGCAACACTGGGGGTCTTCCTCAGTTGCTTTTCACCTTTTCGTTTTTGAAGTAGGGTCTCACCCTAGTCCAGGCTGACCTGGAATTCACTATGTATTCTTAGGGTGGCCTCGAGCTCATGGTGATCCTCCTACCTCTGCCTCCCAAGTAGTGGAATTAAAGGTGTGTACCACCACACCCCGCCTCCACCTTATTTTTTGAGACAGGTTCTCTCACTTATCCTAGAGCTCACTAATTCAGCAAGCTGTGGGTATCCTCCTGTGTCAATCTCCCCAGCACTTAGATTGCAGGTGCATACTACCATGCCTGGATTTTATGTGCACACTGACTATTACGACTCATGTCTCCATGCGTATATAGCAAGCGGTTTACTGGCTGTTCCATCTTCCCAGCCCTTCACCCCAATTTCTGCCTGTGTTTGAAATGTTTGTGTCCAGGGCTGGAGAGATGGCTTAGTGGTTAAGGCACTTGCCTGCAAAGCCAAAGGACCCAGGTTCCCACTTAAGCCAGGTGCACAAGGTGGTACATGCAACATGGAGTTCGTTTGCAGTGGCTGGAGGCCCTGGTGTGCCCATTCTTTCTCATCTGCCTCTCTTTCTCAAAATAAAAATAAGCCAAAGTTAAAAAAAAATCTTTGTGTTCTGTGTCCATCATCATCATCTTCTTCTGCATGTGACCAGTGCCCCTTAAAATAGTAGAGGCACATTTTTCCCCCAAATCATGTTGAAAGTAATTGCAAATGCAGTTTGTGGGCTACTTTTCACTTTCTATTTTGCTTGCATATTGTTCTAATAGCTCCCTCCCCTCAGCGCTAAGGAGGTAATGCTCTGAGTTTAGTTTGCAGAGAATAGCTTAGTTGGGTAGTTACCCTGAAATTATCTGGGGTTCATCTCAGGTGAGCCATCTCTTCCTCCCAGCACAGAAGTGACAGAAGAGTCTCAAAAGGTCAGCCTGCCCTTCTGTGGCTACATCTACAATGCATTTTGAAGTGCCTGTCAGCTATACTGGAAACTGTAAGGACGAGATGCAAAGAAATTTACAGCTCCCATTTCTCCCAAACAGACCACTACACTGAACCAGAATGGTAGTGTAGTCTTAGATGCACTTGTAGAGACAGGAAAACAGCAGCCCTAGCTAGTCCCAAATACTGCCAACCCAGAATGCCTCTCGTTATCTTAAGAAATGCCTTTACATTTTATAAATCACATAAAAATAATAGCCATGACATGTGTAGGACTGAGCCAGGAATTTTTTTTTTTTAAAGTAGACCTTTCCATGCACAAAAGAGAGAGGAGAGGTTTAAAATTCTCTTAAAAAAACTTTAATTAGGGCTGGAGAGATGGCTTAGTGGTTAAGCGCTTGCCTGTGAAGCCTAAGGACCCCGGTTTGAGGCTCGGTTCCCCAGGTCCCACGTTAGCCAGATGCACAAGGGGGCGCACGCGTCTGGAGTTCGTTTGCAGAGGCTGGAAGCCCTGGCGCACCCATTCTCTCTCTCTCCCTCTATCTGTCTTTCTCTCTGTGCCTGTCGCTCTCAAATAAATAAATTTTTTAAAAAAACTTTAATTATTTGCAGGTTTGTGTGTGTGTGTGTGTGTGCGTGCGCACACTCATGCATGCATGTATGTATGATGGGGTCTCTTGTTATTGTAGACAGACGCCAGGAACAGGCACCCCTTTGATGCCTCTGGTTTCATGTGAGTGCTGGGGAATTGAACCCTGGCTGTTGAGCTTTGCAAGCAAATGCCTTTAATTGCTGAGCCATCTCTCCAGCAGCCACTTTAAATTATTCAGTTTCTGGCATGTCAACATTACCAGATAACTGAATGTTTTTCAGTCATTTAGATATTCAGACAATCGTTAAAAATCCCATATATTCTGAAACCATGCTACTTTGTAAGACATGAAACATACTAAAAAAAATTATTAAAATAAATATATTGCCCTCAACTTTTACTACGTAATTGCTGAAATTGTTCTCTCTTTGGTCGTTTGATTTATCCAAGCCTAAAGACATGTTTTCTTTCACTTATGGAGATGATAATAAAGTTAAAACATGAAATTTAAGAGCATGCTTTTTGGGGGGTTTGCTCTGTATTGACTATTATTCTGAAACCATCAGGTCCACAGATTTAAAGGCTAAGCACTGTAAATCATTTCATTGCAAAGATATTTATGTATAACCATGCCCAAACAGTTATTCATAGACTTGGCTACAATATGTACATTGCCATTTAAATCTTATTAATAATCATAAAAACTCCATCCAGGCAGTTGCTTACAGATCCTTGTGGAGCCTGACCACTTTTGTTTGTTTGTTTTTTCTGAGTTCTAACTCAAAAAGTGTGAGTCCTTGTTGCCCTTAAAACAAAGAATCTACAAGGGGTAGACAAAAATCCCCCAAGAATTTGACACTTCAACCAATGACTCATTCACATCTCTGGAACCCAGACTGATTGTGGGCTCTTTTGGTTCCTCCCTTCCCCCAGGTAGGGTCTCGCTCTAGCCCAGGCTGACCTGGAATACACTATGTAGTCTCAGGCTGGCCTCAATCTCACAACAATCCTACCTCCGCCTCCTCAGTACTGGGCTTAAAGGCATGCGCCACCATTGTTCGTTTCTTCCAAATTTTTTTTAAAAACTTTATTTGCTTGCTAGAGATAGAGAGGGAGAGAGAGAAAGTGAGTGACTATGGGTGCGCCACAGCTCCTGCCCCTGCAAACAGGCTCCAGCTGCGTGCCCCACTTTGTGAGTCTGATTGGATGTGAGTACTGAGGAACTGAAGCCTGGTGGAAGGCTTTGCAAGCAAATGCGTTTAACGGTAGAGCCATCACTTCAACCCCAGACTCATTGTTCTTCAAAGTCCCAGAACCTGCTGTTATAATGGCTGTGACCCCTCAGGATCCACCCAGCAGAGTCTCTGAAGAAATTTGGGGCATATATTCTGTTTTCAGAGTCAGTACTGCCAAGTGATTATCTTTCTTTTCATTTTTTCTTTTGCCCTCATTACTATTCTCAGTCCTTGTCACTTTCCTGGAGGTCCTGTGTGAGGAGTAAAGTGGAAGAAAGAGACCACTTCTTTCAAAAGTTGAACTTGGATGCCGGGTGTGGTGGTGCACGCCTTTAATCCTAGCACTTGGGAGGCAGAGGTGGGAGGATCACCGTGAGTTTGAGGCCACCCTGAGACCACATAGTGAATTCCAGGTCAGCCTGAGATAGAGTGAGACCCCACCTCAAAAAAAAAAAAAAAGCTGAAGTTGGTATTTTAATCAACAAAAGGCTAAGACTATAAAGAACATTTAGTAATATGGTCACACCAAATGTTTGTGTTTAAATCAACTTAAGGTTTTGGAGTGCTCAGCAACACACATTGACAAAAAGAACAAACTAGCCTAATTATGAAGAGAAACTTTTATGTTTTTAGTGAGGAAACAAAATGAGAAAAGAATTGACCTTGATATTCCATTCCACTTCAAAACAGCTTTGACACCAGCCATGTGGTGTGTGCCTGTAAACTCTGGAGGCTGAGGAGAGAGGATTGCCATGAGCTGGAGGCCAACGTAATGCTGTCTTGATCACATGCAAAAAGACAAATAGGGCTGGAGAGATGGCTTAGTGGTTAAGCGCTTGCCTGTGAAGCCTAAGGACCCTGATTCGAGGTTCGATTCCCCAGGACCCACGTTAGCCAGATGCACAAGGGGGCACACGCATCTGGAGTTCGTTTGCAGTGGCTGGAGGCCCTGGCGTGCCCATTCTCTCCCTCCCTCCCTCTCTCTCTCTATCAGCCTTTCTCACTCTATCTGTCCCTCTCAAATAAATAAATAAAAAATGAACAAAAAAAGACAAACAAACAAAACCCAAGAAGTCTTTTAGCCTTAAAAACAGAACAGCAAACAAAATCCCAGGTGTGATGGCTCACATCTGTAATCCTAGCACTTGGGGGGCTGGGTCAGCCTGGACTACAGAGTACATGCCAGGTCAGCCTTGGCTGCCAAAAAAGAAAAGAAAAGGGGGCTGGAGAGAGGGCTTAGCAGTTGAGGCGTTTGCCTGCAAAGCCAAAGGATCCCAGTTTGATTCTCCATGACCCACGCAAGCCAGATGCACAAGAGGGCGCAAACATCTGGAGTTTCTTTATAATGGCTGGAGGCCCTGACGCACCCATTCTCTCTCTCACTCTCTCTCTGCCTCTTTCTTGCTCAAATAAATAAATAAAATATACTTAAAAGAAAAAATATAAAAAGAAAAGTTTATGTTACATATTAAACTTGGAATTAAATGCTTTTTAAATGCTATTAAAATTTCATCTTGGGGCTGGAGAGATGGCTTAATGGTTAAATGCTTGCTTGTGAAGCCTAAGGACCCCAGTTCGAGGCTCGATTCCCCAGGACCCACATTAACCAGATGCACAAGGGGGCGCACGCGTCTGGAGTTCATTTGCAGTGGCTGGAAGCCCTGGAACGCCCACTCTCTCCTCTCTCTCTCTCTCTCTCTCTCTCTCTCTCTCTCTGCCTCTTTCTCTGTCTGTTGCTCTCAAATAAATAAATAAAAACAAAAAAAAAATTAAAAAATTTTTCATCTTGGCTGCTGGTTCAAACATTTTTTTTAGGAAAACTTAACATAAATGGTAGTCTACACTGGCATTGTGTATTAATAGCAAACGGAGTCTTTGAATTGTCTTGAAATTTTGCTGAGTGGGCATTTGAGGGGCTATAAATAGTATTTGCCTTCTTTGCTCTTCTTTGCTCTATCCTCAGTGACACCAGTATGCAGTAGGTTTGGAACACTGCCTCAGGTGTGAGCACTGCTAAGACGCCACAGCTGGCCCTAAGAGGGTGGGCTGCCAAGCCCCCCTGGGCTGCAGGGCTGAGGTCAGGACCCACGCCTCCCATCCTGCTCTGGCTCATTGGTCTGCCTCTCTTTTGGACGGTTTATTGCATGTGCTGAATCTTCAGATGCACTGTAGACATGCATTCCCACACCATGATAACTGATTTTCCCCATCAGAGAAGGTTAGGAAAAGAAGACTAAAATCTGGGAGGTGAAATGCATATGGCTGGAATGTCCCCCCTGCCCCAGCTGTTAAAGATTGAAAGTTAGTTTCCTGCTGTCCTTGGTGTGGGGGATGGGGCGAGAGGGAATCCTATAGCTACAACTCTTTATATAGGCCAGGGCGGGCTCAAGCTTTCATCAGTCCTCCTGCCTCAGCCTCCTAAATCCTGGAATTACTGGCATGTACCACCATGTCTTAGTCTTCCAATAATTCATTTAACGATTTTTCTTTTAGGTAGGGTCTTAGCCATCACAGATTAACATTGAATTTGCTATGTGGTCAAGGATGACCTTGAACTCCAGATTCTTCTGCCTCCACCTCCTGATAGCTGGGGTTTCGGGGATGTACCACTGAGCCTTGTTTACGCAGGGCTGGGTATGCAACCCAGCGTTTCTGCTGTAGTTACCTTCTCACTGCTGGCACCAAGCTCCTATGGGAGGAGAGTGCTTATTTATTTACTTATTTATTTACTGGCTTGCAGTCCCTGTGGGAAGCTTCATGATGGCAGGGAAAAGCTTGGCATGAGCAGAGGCTGGACATCACCTCTGCCCCAGCGGGTGGACAACAGCAGCAGAGTGAGCTGAGTTCTGGCTATAACACCTCTAAGCTCTCCCTCAACAACACAGCTCCTCCAGTAAGAATCCAGTTCCCTAATTGCCACCAGCTGGGAACAAAACATTCAAAATACATAAGTATATGGGGGACCCCCAATTCAGACCACCCTAACCCACCCATTCCCCCCAAAGCCTGTTTCTTAGTCAAAACTTAGCAACTCATTTAGCACAAAGCCTGGTAATAGGAAATCTTTATTTATGTACTAGTAAATCTCTCTCTCTCTCTTTCTTTGCTTTTGTTTTGAGATGAGGTCTCAGTATGTAACCCAGGCTCCCAGGCTGGCATAGAAATTGCTACTATATAACCCAGACCAACCACAACCTCAGAATCAGCATCACCAGTGCTGGGACTGTATGCATGCTTTCCCTTTCTCTTCAGTACTCAGTAAAACTTGAGTAAACTCCTTTCCTCTGTGTGAGCTTTCCTTAGCTTGTTTAGGCCAATGATGTTTTTTATTTATATGTTCATTAATTTGCCCACTTCCATAAGAAATAGTGAGAGCTCACAAAGTACTCCCTGCCAGTTATTTTACATTTGATTTCTTTTTTGCTGTTGTGTTTTGTTTGTGAGATCTTACTATGCAATCCAGGCTGTCTTGAACCTAGAAATCCCTCTGCCTTTACCTCCAAGTTTGGGGGAGTGTAGGCCTGTGCCTTCATACCAGGCCATATATCTGATTTTTTTTTTTGTGCTATAAAAACAAACATCACAAGAATTTTCAAACAGCCTTTTCTATTTGGCATTCAGTAGCTTTTTCCCAGCAAAAAATAATTATTATCTTGATGGAGCCAAACCCCATTCAGATGTCTTTTGTCATGTGACACGTTAAGTCTGCCTAAACTTTTGATCTATAATGTAGTCATTAATGAACATAGGAAACACAGAGTCTTTAAAATGCAAAATCCTTGGCCTTATTTCTAAGAGATTCCAATGAACTTACTGGGAAAAGGGCCAGGTCTGCAGTCTTTTTTAGGCTCTCCCTCGAACTCTCTAACGCGTTGTCAAGGATGAGAGCCACGGGAAGGGAAGGAGTGCTCGAGGTCAGCACTCTACTTTGGTGTCAATAAACATTTAATGAGATTTCTGGCTGCGGAGTATTGTGGGAGGCAAAGAAAAACCTCCCCCCCTCCCCACCCAGCAGAAGGATGAGGTGATAAAAACTTCTTCATTTTCTTTCCAATTTAAAAGTTATAAAAGTAACATAGTCTTCTTGTAACAACTCCACAATATCATACAAGATGAGAATTCCATTTTCCTCTTATCTTACTCTATTCCCTTTCCTCCAGAAAGTGAGAACAGCTATCAGTTCACTGTGCATATGTCCAGTTTGTATTCTATTTAGTTGCATTTATAAGTATCCATACTTTGACACAATAGGTTGATTGTGAGTGCGCATTTGTAAGACATAAAAATACATTCACTGATAAACGGGAAGTTCAAGGGAAAGACATGGAAGTAGCAGAAAGGGTTAGAAGGTGAGTGAAAGGTAGCGCTTCAAATGCTGAGAAGTGAGCCACCTGGTGGTGCAGCCTGCAGGTGTACCTACCCAAGAGACGAAGGCTTGGGGATTGCAAGTTCAAAGCCAGCTTGGGCTACAGAGTGAGTTCAAGTTAGCCTGGACAACTTAGTGAGATCCCATCAAAATAACAAGCACAAACAGGGCTGAGGAGATATCTCAGCAATTAAAGGTTCTTGACTGCAATGCCTGATGGCCTGGGTTTGATTCTTCAGTACCCGCATAAAGCCAGGTGCACAAAGTGGTGTATGTCTAGAGTTTGTTTGCAGTGGCAAGAGGCCCTCCTGCACCCCTCCATTTTCATTCACTCTCTTTTCTCTCTCTCTCTCCTCCTCGATCAAATAAATGAATGATCAAATGCATGAATAAATAAATAAACACACACATATGTTTTAAAGAAGCACAAGAAGGCTTGGGAGATGGCTCAGAAGTTAAAGCTTAACAGCCAGGGTTCAATTCCCTAGTACCCATGTAAAGCCAGATGCACAATGGGGTGCATGCATCTGGAGTTTGTTTGCAGTAGCAGGAGGCCCTGACACACTCATACTTATTCTTTGTTTCCCAAATAAATAAATAAATAAAATTTTTTAAAAAATTTACAAAGAGGGCTGGGGATAAAGCTCAAGTAGAGCCCTTAGCTTAGCAGATAGGAAGTTTTTAGGTTTAATTCCTAGTATTTCAAAAAAGAGATGACAACGTATATTTTGCATTGGTTAATATTCTTTTCAAAAAATCTATTATTATGGGCTGGAGAGATGGCTTAGCAGTTAAGCGCTTGCCTGTGAAGCCTAAGGACCCCGGTTCGAGGCTCGGTTCCCCAGGTCCCATGTTAGCCAGATGCAGAAGGGGGCACACGCGTCTGGAGTTCGTTTGCAGAGGCTGAAAGCCCTGGCGCGCCCATTCTCTCTCTCTCCCTCTATCTGTCTTTCTCTCTGTGTCTGTCGCTCTCAAATAAATAAATAAATTAATTAATTAAAAAAAATCTATTATTATTATTGTTGTGCATGCATGCATGTGTGTGTGTGTGTATGCGTGCGTGCGTGTGTGTGTGTGTGTGTGTGCATGCATGTGTGTGTGTGTGTGTGTGCGCGTGTGCATGTACATGGGTGCTCCAGGATCTCTTGCCACTGCAAACAAACTTTACATAGGTGGCTAGGAAGTTGAACTGGGTTGGCAGGCTTTGCAAGCAAGTTCTTTTAATCACTGAGCATCTCCTCAGCCCCCAGCGAGTATTCTTTATGTTAAACTTCTCTTAATGCATGAAATGTAATAAAAAGTTATGTATTTATTTTTATTTTGTAAGTCTTAAATTTAGAAAAAAATGTAAAAGTTGTAGTTCTTATGCACCCTACATCAGTTTCCCCTATGATTTCATCTTACCTTAGCAGATACATTTGTCACAATTAATGAACCAATACATTATCATTAAATAAACCCTTGCTTGATTCAGAATTCTATAGTTTTTGTTTGTTTGTTTGTTTTGCTTGCTCTCTAGCCCAGGCTGACCTAGAATTCACTATGTAGTTTTAGAGTGGCCTTGAACTCGGCATGATCCACCTACCTCTGCCTCCCAAGTGCTGGGATTAAAAGTTTTTACCTAATGTCTTTTCTGTTCTAGGACTCCATGCACACTATTATATTATTACTATGTTTAGTCATTATGTCTTTTTTCCTTTTCCTTTTTTTTTTTTTTTTTTCAAGGAAGGGTCTCACTCTAGCTCAGGATGACCTGGAATTCACTCTGTAGTCTCAGTAGCCTCGAACTCATGGTGATCCCTCTGCCTCCTGAGTGCTGGGATTAAAGGCGTGTGTCACCACACCCAGCTGATTATATCTTCTTAATGGTTGTCTCCAACAGCAGCCCAGACTTTCCCTGTTTTGATGACCATGACAATTTAGAGAAGCACAAATCTTTGATGTCATTTTGTAGCATGTCCCTCAAGTAGGATTTGACTGATGTTGTTTGATGATTAGCCTGGGGTTATGAGTTTGGGGGAGGAAGAGCACAGAGATATATCATTCTCTTAAAGCCACAGGCTGTGATATTGTCCTTGGTCTCCTGGCTGAGGTAGTGTTTGTCAGGTTTCTCCATGGAAACTTTCCCTTTTCTTCTTTCTCCACTGGAAACTTTCCCCTTTTTCCTTTTTCTCATTCTTCTTCTTCTTCATTTTTCATTCTGTACTCTTTGGAAGTCTATATATATAGTGCACACTTAACGAGAGGAAGTTATGCCTTATATCTTTTTTTTTTTTTTTTTTAAATTTTTATTAACATTTTCCATGATTATAAAATATATCCCATGGTAATTCCCTCCCTCCCCACCCCCACACTTTCCCGTTTGAAATTCCATTCTCAATCATATTACCTCCCCATTACAATCATTGTAATTACATATATACAATATCAACCTATTAAGTATCCTCTTCCCTTCCTTTCTCCACCCTTTATGTCTCCTTTTCAACTTACTGGCCTCTGCTACTAAGTATTTTCATTCTCACACAGAAGCCCAGTCATCTGTAGCTAGGATCCCCATATGAGGGAGAACATGTGTATGCCTTATATCTTTATTTTGAATTCTTCTGCATGGAAGGACTCAGCAAACTGCCCCTAACTGTCAGTCCCAGCAGTATGCTGAGAATTCACTTCCCGATTTTCCAGAAAAGGAAGCAAGGCAGCGCTGTCACCCAGGGAGACAGGAGGGGGTTTGAGAGCTTAAGACTCAGATCAGGGTCTTGCTGAGCCTCGCGCGTGGCAGCTGCTTTAGCCAGTCTAGTCAAATCTGCAACATACAGCTATGGGTGTGGTATAGAGGGAGCGCTCCCAGCCACAGGGGAGGAATGAGCTAGCAACGAAAGATTACCTCAAAGGAAGACTGAAATCATCGTCTGGGCTCCAGCAAGCTTGAGAAGCCCCTTCGCCCTCTGACCCTGCCGCCTGTAGCACAGGCGATCTCTCTCTTGGGCCAGCCCCACTCTCTTCCTGAAGATTTCCTCGGGGCACACCCCCCAGTCCTGAGGACACTTAGGTTTCGAGTTCACAGTTCATCACAGTTCACTCAGGAGGTGCACACAGGCGATCGGACCTTGCTGCACATGGTTCGGCCTCAGCTGTTTTCCTGAACCTTGGTGCAAACCTCCATGAGCTCATAACTCTTGCATTTTGGATACCGACTCAGCACTACGTGGATGATGTCAGGCTCTGCTGCCGGCACCAGGGCGCCTCCAGCCGCTGCAGTTGAGCACCAGACGCGTGTGCCACTTTTGTGTGCATGTGCAACCTTGCACACGTGTGTCACTTTGTGCGTCTGGCTTATGTGGGGTCTGGAGAGTTGCACATGGGTCCTTAGGCTTCACAGGCAAGCACCTTAACTACCAAGCCATCTCTCCAGCCCCTAAAGTAGATTTTTAAAATTACTTGTTTCTTTATTTTTGTGTATGTGCATGTATGATATTGCACGCGTCTTCACGTGTGCCTATAGGCACAATGGGAAATCAGAGGACAACTTTTGGGTGTCTCCTCTCCCTTTCACTTCCTTTGAGGCAGAGTCTCTTTGATTCTTACTGTAGTTCTTTGATGGCCTTGCTGTGGGCTTCTGAACTTACCAGGAACTTTTTCTGTCTCTGCCTTCCTTCTCACATCAGTGTGCCACATGGCTTTTTGCTTTGTGACTTCCGGCCTGGGGATTAAACTGTTGTACTCAGGCTTGAGCAGCAAGCACTTTATCTGCTGCGCAAGCCGCCCAGCCCTGTCTTTCCCCGACCATCTCCTTACAAGTGACTTTTCATTCTTAGGCTCGGTAGCTTTTCATGGGCCACGTCTCACCCTCAAGGTGCCCCCTCTGTGTCGCACTTTAGTTGTGCTAATCCCTTGCGGTCACCTTGTCCTTAGCCGCTTTTTGCACACGTTTCCTTGCCAAACAGTGCCCTTTTCTCACCATTCTCGCCTTTCTGCTCTTTTACCATAAACCTACCAGCAGGGGGCAGTGGCCATGGCACACGCAGCCTGGATATTGTATCATCTTTAATTTCTTTCCACCAAACACTTTAGTCCATTACTTTTGAATTCATCCTCATTCAAATTTTCAGGGCATTGGCAAAAGAAAAGCACACTATTCTTTGCTAAAATGCAACACGAATGGCCAATAGCTCAGTTCCTGATAGAGCACTAGTCTTTTTTTAAAAAAAGTATTTATTTATTTGAGAGACAGAGAGAATGGGTGTGCCAGGCACTCCAGCCACTGCAAACAAACTCTATATGCATGCGCACCCTTGTGCATCTGCCTTACGTGGGCCCTGGGGAATTGAACCTGGATCTTTTGCCTTTGCAGGCAAGTGCCTTAACCACTAAGCCATCTTCTCCAGCCCAGAACACTGGTCTTTTGCAACTTCATGAGCGCAGTCCTCTCTTTCCACACTTCGGCTGTGTTCTGGTCTTCTGAACCAGCCATTACACTCTGCTTCTAGTATTCTAGGGCTTCTCTAGCCTTCAAACTCTCCCCAGTCACTCCACAAAGCAGTTTCACAGGCCTCCGGCTCATATGATCAGGTTTCGCACAGGAATGGCTCCACTCTTTGGCACCAGTTTTTTTTTTTTTTTTTAATTTAGTTATTCTTCTCCTACAGGTATGGATGGAGAGATGCCTCCCTCTACACTCCCTCCGATCGCAGTCACACAGCAGTGTTAGTTTCTGTGTTCCTCAGGGAGAAAAACTTCCACTAAGGCATACGTTGGGCAAGTAGCAAAAGTTTCTTTTTGGCAGGCAAAAGAGTGAAAGTGGAAAGTGGAAAGCGAAAGTGGAGAGCGCCCTGGGTCAAGCGACAACTCCAGGCTGTCGCCTCGCGGACCCATTATGTCCTGTCCGACACTCTTCCTGCCTTGCCACTCCCGAAGCAAAAAAAAAGGAGTTGAGCCCTTTCTTGAAATGGGTGGAGGGTTTTTTTTTTTTTTTTATAAATTTTTATTTATTTATTTATTTGAGAGCGACAGACACAGAGAGAAAGACAGAGAGGGAGAGAGAGAGAATGGGCGCGCCAGGGCTTCCAGCCTCTGCAAACGAACTCCAGACGCGTGCGCCCCCTTGTGCATCTGGCTAACGTGGGACCTGGGGAACCGAGCCTCGAACCGGGGTCCTTAGGCTTCACAGGCAAGCGCTTAACCGCTAAGCCATCTCTCCAGCTCAGGTGGAGGGTTTTTTAGAAGCCATCCTTACCTACAATTCAGTCTGTGACAATGAGGTCCATTAGGCACAAAACGATGTGCAGCAGCTTAACTCCCTTGAGGTTGAGAGGTCATGACGGCCAGGGCAGCGCTGCCCGGCCCGTGCGTCTCAGGGAGGGAGGGCTCTGGTGTTGTCCCCCTTCTGACCCAGTTACCTTAGCTGCTGCTCACACCAGCTAGAAATCTTCTTTTGTATCATCCTCAGTGTTCCCAGACGAGTCGTTTTAATCCCAACATTTGTCTTAACACTAACAATTACTGAGACAAAATACCCGATAGAAGCGATTTGTGGGAGGAAAGGGTTATTTAAGAGGATGCAGTCTTCATGGCAGGCTGGGCATGGCGGTACAGCGCCACGGTGGCCAGAGTGCAAGGTGACTGCTTCACATTGGGGCAGAATACATGATTTTATTACTTTTATTTTATTTATTTATTTATTCATTCATTCATTCATTCAACAGAGAAAGATCGAGCGCGCGCGCGAGAGAAACAGAGAAACGGACGCGCCAGGGCCTCCAGCCACTGCAGACGAATTCCAGCTGCTTGTTCCCGTTCCCCCTTGTGCATCTGGCTAACGTGGGTCCTGGAGAATCGGTCCTGGGTCCTTTGGCTTTGCATGCAAATGCCTTAACCGCTAAGCCTCCGGCCAGATTTCATTCTTTCTAATACTTAAAGGATTCATTGCATGTTATCTTTCATTGCTTCTGCTTTGATTATACCACCAGAGGGCACCACTTTCCTGGGATTTTTTTTCTGATTGTTGCCCATATTATTTAGTGAGTCAACCAAATCAAATATGAAATGATGTTCATTCAGGACGGCTTTTACTGCAAAACTGATTGATGCCTAATAAACTAAGCACTCCAGCACACCACGTATGTCACCGATTTAGCCTATTTTAAAATTTTTTATTTATTTGCAACAGCGATAGAGGGGAAGAGGGAGAGAGAAAGAGACAGAATGGGCACGCCAGGGCCTCCAGCCACTGCAACCGAATTCCAGATGCATGCCCCACCTTGTGCATCCGGATAATGTGGGTCCTGGTTAATTGAACCAAGGTCTTTTGGCTTTGCAGGTAAATGCCTTAATAGCTAAGCCATCTGCCTAGCCCCTCTTTTGTCTATTTTTAAAAATTGGGTCATTTTCTTTCTTTTAAAAAAAATTAATTAATTTACTTGAGAGAGCCAGAGAGGGAAAGAGGCAGAAAATGGGAGAGAGAGAGAGGGTGTATGTGTGCCAGGGCCTCCAGCCACTGTAAACCAACTCCAGATGCATGCACCACTTTGTGCATCTGGTTTATATGGGTCCTGGGGAATCGAACCAAGGTCCTTTGGCTTTGCAGGCAAATGCCTAAGTGCTAAGCCATCTCTCCAGTCCCTCATTTTCTTAATGTTGTGTTTTATCAGTGACTTGAAAAAACTATAGACTTCAGTTGGAGATATAGCTTAGCAATTAAGGTGCTTGCCAGCAAAGCCAATGGACTCAGGTTTGATTTCTCACTACCTATGTAAAGCCAGATGCACAAGGTTGCATATGGATCTGGAGTTCATTTGCAGTGGCTGGAAGCCCTGGCATGCCCATTCTCACTCTCTCTCTCTTTCTGTATCTACCTTTCTCTCTCAAATAAATAACTAAAAATATTTTTTTAAAAATAGACTTGAGCTGGAGAGATTTCTCAGTGGTTAAAGGTACTTAATTGCAAAGCCTAATGGCCTGGGATTGATTCCCAGTATCTAGGTAAATCCAGATGCACAAAGTGGCACATGTATCTGGAGTTTGTTTGCAGTTGCAAAAGACCCTGGCATACCCATTTTCTCTACTTGCAAATAAATAATACATTAAAGTTTAGAAACTACAGACTTTAATAAGTGCAGAAATGCATGGGGAAAGATGTAACAGCAATAACTAAAATATTTCGATTTTTGGATCTGTTTTTTGCATGCATGTACAAATATACCACTGCAATATATTTGAAATTAGTGGCATTCAGCGATAACTACCAAAACCCCAGTGGATCACAAATGGTCCCTGCAGAGTTGCTGTTTATAATATTCCATTCCAGATGCTTCCCTTAAATTTCTTTGTTTCAAACTATGCTGGCCTTTCCCCTGTGCCTGTATGCATTTCTTCCTTGAAAATTCACTATGATGTCAAGCAATGAAAATACTATATAGCAAGATTTTCTGAAAAGTCTATCAGTTTTATCAAAGATTTAAAAAAAGTATATCCAAAACTTCTTCTAATTTGTATGTGTCTTAATTACAGCTTGCTGTAGTTTTGGATTTTGGTAGTCACCAATAACTGTGTCTATGGATTATGTCTTTACATATTACCTGCTTATAGGCTTTTTTTTTTTTTTTTTACAAGGTAGGGTCTCACTCTAGATCCAGGCTGGCCATGAACCCACAGTGATCCTATCTTTGCCTTTTGAATGCTGGGATTACGGTATACACCACCATACTCAGCCTGATTGTTTTGTTTTTCTTTCCACCCCCTCCTTCCCAAGATTCCCTGAGCCTTGGTGCCTGTGCTTGGTGGATGTCCAGCTCTCAGCAGCTTCTGGATTTCCCCTTTGGTGCATTTGCATGTCCTCAGGGTCTGTCTCCATCACCCTGGCCCAGGTTGTCAGGCTCACCATGGAAGCAGCTCTCTTGCTCATCTCATCAGTTCCTTTGGTTTCATCTGGGCCCTGGCTGATGCACGAGGGATGGCTCATCTCCTGCCAGGGAGTCAGCTCTCCTTGTCTTGTTGAGAGATTTTGGTTGTCCTCAGTTCTCATCATTTTCTGAAAAAGAAAAGCAGATTAATGGCATTCGCAAGACCTTGCTCCAAGCCTCTCTTGGGCTGGCCTTGCCCTCCCAGGCAGCCACCCAGGGATCTGCTTATAGTTTTTTGTGTTTTATTTTTAATCTTTATTTCTGTGTTTCTCAAATAAACCTGGCTAGAACTATGAAAAATTCCATGAAGTTGTTTGTCATCCTTGTGCCGGGACCAAGCTCAACTTTCCTGTATTGTTTCAATTTTAGTATGCATGCTGCTGAAGTGAGCAGCTGCCTGTAATTTTTTTTTTCTTTTTATTGACTATCTCCAGTCATATACACAATGCACCCAGATCACAGTTCTCTCCTAATTATCCTTCCTCCCATATTTTCTCTCCACGGAATCCCCTCCCCCCTTTTTTGAGGTAGGGTCTCACTCTAGCTCAGACTGACCTGGAATTCACTATATAGTCTCAGGATGGTCTTGAATTCATGGTGATCCTCCTACTTGTGCCTCCTGAGTGCTGAGATTAAAGGTGTGCGCCACCACACCTGGCTGTAGCCCCTCTTCTTTTGCAGGCATCCTTCTCCTCTCATATTTTGAGATCTTATGTAGGTAGTGTCAGCAACTGTGAGGTCATGAATTTTAAGGCTGATTTGTGTCTGGAAGATAGTGCTCCATTAATATTTTTAGGTGGATTTATATCATCTTGCTTTTTAGTGTTTCTTGTGTTATAATGTATATATTTTTGCATCTTGGATTAAGTTAATGCTTGGATTTTCTAGCTAGCTGGGTATTCTTAGCTGTATCAATTGATTTGATGTTAAATATTTTCAGGGTAGGAGCTTAAGGTGTTAGATGTGGCTCTTAAGACTCTGAGAGTATCTACAAAGATGTTCTTAGGGGTTGAGTTTCCCTGCTATGGGAGTATTCAAGTAGGCTGAGTGGAATAAAACATAGGTAGATTCTAAAAATTAACTAAACACTGTACCCATTCAGTCAAAAACAGCCCCAAGTATGTATGCCAGAGTAGTTATTATAACAACCAGATCCTCTATCAACACAGAGGTTAAGATTTCTGGTCTGTTGAGGGATCCCAGTCAGCTTGTGACCAAGTGAGACGCTTCCCTGGTGCAACCCCAGTTACCTTGGATGAGTTTGGTTTCAGTCAAGTTGCTGCCTGGGTCGTCAGGCTGCTGTTCTGATTTCTGGAGCTGGGCACTGGCTTTTCCTACGGGGCAAACCAAGCCTGGCAACTGTGGCCCTGTAGATCAGCACCCCCGCTGCTGGAACTGCTGCTGCTTCTGGGTCTGCCGCTGCTGCCACTCCTGGGTCTGCTGCTGCTGGGGCCGCTGTTACCAGTGCTGGAGCCGCTGATGTTGCTGCCGAACTCTGCTCCTGCTTGGGTCCCGCTGTTGGCGTGGCCGGGTCCCGGGCTGCTGTTCTGTTCGCCGGAGCTGGGCTCAGGCGGTGGGGGGGGGGGGGGGGAGCCGCGGCTGCTCTGGTTCTCTCGCTGCTCCACGTGTGCTTCTACCTCGCGGTCTGCTCCTCCGCTGCTCGCTGCCGCTCTCCCCTCACGTTTCCTGAGCTGCGGAGAGCGCGGTGTGAGGGGAAGCACCCGCACCTGGCTTTTCCTGCAGCTGGAGGCGAGTCTGGCAGCTTTCTGGTGCACCGCCACTGTGGCGGTTAGCGGAGCTGCCCGCGCTGCTTTTGCCGGCCTGTGCGGGCTCTGGATGCTCTGGATCTCTCCTACTTCTCCACTGTCGCTTCAGTTTCCTATATACCTCACTTTTTAGTAAAAATGTGTATTTTGCTGAGGTTTTTTGGTCTTTTTTCCCCCCAGGCTGCTTTGGCGTGGTACCTACGCCACCATCTTAACCGGAACGAAGATAGTGCTCCAAAGCACTTCTTCCTTTGGCTCTAGTTTCTTTCTGCCACTTCTTCTGCAATGGTCCCTGAGCCTTGGAAGCTGTGACAGACATGTCTCAGTGCTGAACACTCCACTGTCACTTCTTAGCACTTTGATGAGTTTTGAGTTTCCCCAGTTGTCACTACCACCTGAAAGACAAGCTTCTCTAAGCAAAAGTAACAGTATATGGTCATATTTATAAATAAATACTTAAAGGGCATTTTTGGTGGGCATCCTATATCCATTTAGCCAAACAACAGTAGTAGTTCTCTCCTAGGACTTATGACCACCTTGGCCATAGGCAATTTTTTTTTTTTTTTTTTTTTTTTGAGACAGGGTCTCATTCTGTGGCTCAGGCTGGCCTAGGGCTCAGAACTATAGGATTTTTATTAGGTTTTCAGTACTTTCCATGGAGCAGTCCTGAAATCCAGTCAGAAGACAGCTAGGTTCCCCCATAACAGACTTGCTACCATTGCACCAGTTGGCACATTTGGTTTGGGTGGCAAGCCATGTAGCTTCCAGAGTCCATTGCTGGTTAAGACTACTGATCACTCTTCTTGCAGCACCATGACAGCTAGTCAACAGGGAGGAGGCTTCCAGCCCGAGCGTGTGGCATCTTCAACAGAAGGGTCTTACTGTCTAGTTCTAGTGGGAAACCAAGGGCCTTGGCCATAACCTGTATTATTTGGAGGGGAGGGAGCATTAGGAGCCTAAACTCACTAGAAGGTATTCTACTGTTGGCAATGAAACTTTCTTGTAACAATCGATGGCTCTGGACATAGCATTATCCACCCTTATAGAATACTTCTGCCCAAATTCTCTCGCCTTTAAATTTATTTTTTAACTATCTTTGTTTATGCTTTAAAAGTATTTTTGTTTATGTATTTACTTGAGAAAGAGACATGGGGTAGGTCGGAGAGATGGATTTTGGGCATACCAGGGCCTCTTGCCACTGCAAATAAACTCCATGTTACAGTTGAGTTTTGATTGCTGGTAGAAATCACCTGACCAAGAACAGCTTGTGGGAAAAAGAGGGTTTATTTTGGCTTACAGGCTCGAGGGGGAAGCTCCACGATGGCAGGGGAAAATGATGGCCTGAGCAAAGGATGGACGTCACCCCCTGGCCAACGTAAGGGGGACAAAAACAGTGGGAGAGTATGCCAAACACTGGCAAGGGGAAACCAGCTATGACACCCATAAGCCCGCCCCCAGAAATACACTGCCTCCAGGAGGCATTAATTCCCAAATCTCCATCAGCTGGGAACCTAGCATTCAGAACATTTAAGTTTATGGGGTACACCTGAATCAAATCACCACACTCCATATGCATGCACCTTAGACTATTCCTACCCACCATGTGGCTCTTCAATCCTTTTATTTCTTGTTCCCTTACTTGGAGGTAGGGTTTCACTCTATCCCAAGCTGACCTGAAATTCACTCTGTAGTCCCAGGCTGGCCTCGAACTCACAGTGACCCACCTACCTCTGCCTCCCAAGTGCTAGGATTAAAGGTGTGCACCACCATGACCAGGTTACTTAGACAATTTAAAAATAGATGTTACGTATATATTTTCAAGGAGAGAGAGAAATGAATGGGGGCGCGCCAGGTCCTAGAGCCACGCAAATGAACTCCAGACATAGGCGCCACTTTGTGCATCTGGGTTTATGCAGGTACTGGGGGATTGAATCCAGGCTGTCAGACTTTGCCAGTGTCTCTAGCTGCTGAGCCCTCTCTCTAGCTCTGCCTCTTACCATCTTGCTGGTCCTTTATCCGCAATGTTCCCTGAGCCTTGGTGGGTATGTTAGAAGTTTAATTTAGTGTTGAGATCTCTGTAGCCTCTATTCAGCTTTGAAGAGTTTTCTTTTGGGGGAAGAGGGAGGGCCAAGGGTCTTTATTTGGGGAGAGGAATGTGGGAGGAATTCTCCAGGGTCTATTGTCACTGCAAGTGAATGCCAGCCACATGCACCACTTGCTTATTTACTTATTTGCAAACTGAGAGACAAAGAATGTGGGAGGGGGGAATGGGTACACCGCAATCTAGCTCTGGACACATGCGCCACTTTGTGCATCTGTCTTTTTGTGGGTACTCCAGGCAGGGTCTCACTCTAGCTCAGACTAGCCCTCACCCATCTATTTGTTGTTGTTGTTCTTTTCTAGTCCAGGCTATCCTGGAACTCACAAGGATCCTCCGAGGTTCCTCAGCCTCCTGAGTGCTGGGGTTAAAGGCATGTGCTCTGCTTTGATGGTTTTTGGGTGACCACAGTGTCTGTCACAATCTGCTTGGAGCTGGCTGGCAGGCCAGTAGCGACAGCGGTGCTTGTGTTAAAATCTCCGCCTCCTCTGCAACGTCTTCTGGGCCCCGGCAGATGCAGTGGAAGAGATGACATGTCTAGTGGTGAGCAGTCAGCTCCTTTTTTCTTGTCTTACTGATGGATCTTGGATCTCTTCAGAATTCTCTGCCATACACCATCATTTTTTGGGAGGAGGGTGTGTTGTGGTATCTTGTGCCCATCCCCCGCCCCATTTCTGAGAAGACTGTGAGAACACAAGAAAGGGCCCAGCATTGTGCCTGAGTAAAAACTCAATAATAAACGCATTTATGTTTGCTAATTACTTTCGGTTACCAGGGATCAAGCTGAATCAATTCTGAAAGCACTCTAGCCTTTCCTCTAAAACCATCATCTAGTTTTTGTATATATTTGAATGATTCCGTCATTCAGTTTCTCTCAAGACATGGCAAAGGGCCCTGCAGCTGTTGCTTGGGCTGGACTGCAGGCCCTCCTTATGTCCAGCAGAACTCCCAGCCTGCACACGCGCCAGAACTTCCAGCAGTGAGCACAAGGGGGTGTGTTCTAGCTTTCCCCTGGTCAGGCTCAATTCAGAAGCTTGGTTTTCCTTTCCTTTCCCTCCCTCCCTCCCTCCTTCCCTCCCCCTCCCCTTTTCCTTCTCTCCCATTATCTTTTCCCTCCATATTTCTTTTTTTTAAGTGTTTATTCTTTAAAATTTATTTTAGAGAGAGTGAGTGAGAGAGAAATCGGAAGGTAGACAGAGAGAGACAGAGAGAGAGAGAGAATGGGTGCACCAGGATCTCCAGCCATTGCAAAGGAACTCTAAATGCTTGCAACCCCTTGAACATCTGGCTTATGTGGGTTCTAAAGAATCAAACTGGGTTCTTTGGCTTTGTAGCTGAGTGTCTTAACCACTAAGCACTCTCTCCAGTCCTCTTTTTATTTTTTAATTAATTAATTAATGAAAAAAATTTTTTGAGGTAGTGTCTTGCTCTACCCTAGCCTGACCTGGAATTTACTATGTAGCCTCAGGCTGGCCACAAATTCACAGCAGTCCTATCTCTGGAGTGCTAGAATTAAAGGCATGTGCCACCACTCCTGGCCATATTGCTTTTAATTTTGTCATAGTGTGTATGTACTGTATTGTTACATAAAGATATTTCCATACAAGTATGTATTCTCTGTTAGGCACATTCTCTCCACACCCCCATTTTGCCCCCCCTTTTATCTTCTCTTTCCCCTTTAGTCCCTTTTGTTTCCCACAGATAGTTTTATTTCTACTTTCATATATATACAGACATGATTCTGATGCTGTCTAGGTGTGTTGGGTTCATATCTCTGTCATTTAAAGAATTAAAGAGGCCTGGAGAGATGGCTTAGTAGTTAAGGTGGTTGCCTGCAAAGCCTAATGACTGGAGTTCAGTTGTCTAGTTCCCACATAAAGCCAGATGCACAAGGTGGTGCATATATCTGGAGCTCATTTATAGGGGCTGGAGGCCCTAGCATGCCCATTCTATCTTTCTCTCTTCTCACTTTCTCTGTACTTACACATGAATAAATAAACATTTATTTGTTTCAAAAAAGAATTAAGGGGCAGGAAAGGGTTTAAAAGAATAAAGTTTATTTCAAAGTTAGAGATAAAGAAAGCAGAGAGAGAACACAGATTCCTCATGGAGGAAATTCCAGAGCTGGAAGATTTGCTGCCCCGGAGGGAGCTGGATATTTATTGAATGAAGGAAGCCCATTCACCCAGAGTCAGCTGGCCAGCTTAAGCCAAGATGAAGGTGCAGGTCCCAGAAAGGCTGCAAAACAAGCCTGCAGGCAGGAATGCTCACTTAGGCCAAGAAGTAGGAAGCTGGAATATCACCATCTGCTGAGGGCCCTGTGTCTCTGTCTGTATGCGTAACCAACAAAACTGTCTAGCTCCTACTGTGTATCAACTTTGTGTATCTATATAAATTATAAGAAACAGATCTAAGAGAAACCATAGCATACTGGGCTGAAGACATGGCTTAGTGGTAAAGCTTAAGGACCCACGTTCAATACTCCAGTACCCATATAAGCCAGACGCACAAGGTGGTGCATGGATCTGGAGTTTATTTGCAGTGGCTAGAGGCCCTGGGATGCCCATTCTCGTTCTCTCTCTCTCTCTGACTCTCACAAATAACTAAATAAAAAAATAATTTTTTAAAAGAAATCATAGCATATTTGTCTTTCTGAGACTGGCTTGATTTGCTTAATGATTATCTTCATTTGCATCCATTTTTTATTCCTTATATTTGAAAAAATCCATTGTTAGGTCAGGACAAAAATGGAATCACAGCTGGAGGGCAACAGAGACATAAAGAAGTGGGTCACCCACATTCCTTAAAGAACCACCCAGCCGTCATCCCTTCCTTGCGTAACAATGCCCCAGGTCTAGGTTTCCTGCCCCCTTCTCTCTCAGGTCACCTGGTCACTGTTCTGGTCTCACAGCCTAGCTATGTGAAATGGCTGATGTAAAGAACAAAGGAGTTCCTTTCCCTTCCTCACCTTCCCCCAGCTGAAGAAGTCTACATAGCCCACTACCTGTATCTCAAAGTTGACTGTGCTCAGCTCTTGTGAGTCAGTCCTGGCAGCTTGTGCTTTTCCCAGAATAAAAGCTTCCATCTTTGCCTCAGAGTGGTCTCTGTGGTCTTGGTCACTCCCGAAGCTTACATGTACCTTCTTTGATTTTTTTTGAATACACTTACTTATAATCATTCTTTTAAATGTTTGTCTGGGATTTCATATGCGATTGGTAATTTGGGGGAGTTATGTTGCCTTTGTTTCTTGAGTTTATGTGTTACTTGTGCATCTGAGGCTTGGTAGGATATTGAGTGAATAAACAGAAAATCATCCTTATTCTTTCAGGGGAAGCATTTACAATGTCCAAGAGGACTATAACAGAACAGAGGTGGGTTTTTACTCTGTAAAACTAGTGTTTGGGGTACCAGGCTCAGTCTCCAGTACTCCCCTGAGAGGAGAAGGCCGTCTAAAAAAGTAATCACTATCAAAGCCCACTATGAAAACACAGTAATAGTTAAATAAAAATAATCACCCTTTAAGCGCCAATCATTTTGGGAAGAAAAGGAACACGTTGTACTGTGAGCAGTGAGATAACTCCTGGGGATGAAAAGCTAAACGCAGATGAAGCTAGTAATTTGCATTTGGCTGATAGAGGAAAAGCAGAGGAGGGGAAGTAGATGGAAGTGTGGAGGACAGTAGAGATTTGGGGCAGGAGAGATGAGGGAGTTTGGGCTAAAAGTAAAATGAAAGGAAACAGGTAAAGAAATGTAATCAGAAAACCTGAAACCATCCCAACTCTCTCAAAAGGCTAAGACAAAGATACCTGGCTAACCAGGCCGGCCTGTTTTCCCTGGGGAAGCCTATCAAACGAAAACTGGGGCCGGGCGTGGTGGTGCATGCCTTTAATCCCAGCATTTGGGAGGCAGAGGTAGGAGGATTGCTGTGAGTTCGAGGCCACCCTGGGACTACAGAGTGAACTCCAGGTCAGCCTGAGCTAGAGTTTGACCCTACCTCAAAAAAACAAAAAGAAACAAACAAAACAAAACAACAACAACAAAAAAGAAAACTGGGGGGGGGGGAGAAAAGGATAGAGGGGAAGAAAAAGAAGAAGAAGAAGAGAGAGAAGACAAACATGCACTACAGAGTCAGGCTGCTAAATTGAGCTGAGTAGTGAGGAAGGAATACGTGAATGGGGGAGTGAGCTGAGTGGGGTTCAAACACAGTCTTGCTGCCTGCTGGTTCCAACCTGTACTCTGGGTTTCCTTCCCAGGCTCCCAGATACCTGTCACAGTGCTGAGCTGTCTTTTGGATGGGGGGGCGGGGTCACAGACACTGGTTGTCAGTGGTCAGTCTGTCACAAGTCAGGCCATAAATGCTGGCCATGCTTGTGGGTGGTTCTTCACAGGTCAGGTCACACCTCTGGGTGCTCCTTCAGGAGTCTGACTGCACATGCAGGCCTTGGTCCTGGGCAGTTAATCCTTCCTAGGAAGCTGTGTCTATGTTCCCACATGAACTCTGCCTCTGTCAAGAAGGAAATTGGTTTTCTAAGTACAATTTTTAAAGCCTGGTCTTGGCCCAGAAAGTGAGTTCTTTGTTCTTTTACATTAAGGCTTACTGTTTTTATTTCATCACAGCCTGGACCATGTTCTTTCTGACTAAATTAAAAAGAAATTTAAAGCATGATTATAGACATATTAAGAGGGTTTCAAATATGCTATTTAATCCAAACAGTTTCAATGGATTCTCTCAGTCACGTAACAAAAGATAATTGATTACAACTAGGACTTGAATGTGTTCCCGCTCAAACACCGATTTGCTCTGATAACCACTGTAGACCCTTTCCAGGAGTCACTGCTAGCCTGCGATACTCCATTCCACCAACACCAACTGCCTTCTAGACGTTAGGAGACCGAGTCTCAGAGCTTTCCGTTGGCAGACAGGTGTGGTCCTGAGTCATTATGGAGACTGAACCCACCCAGAGCTCTCATCCCGCAACACTTCCAGAAGAGAAGAGAGAGGGGAGGAGACAGTCCTTGCGGGGGCTCCACAGGTTTGAAGCATGAACTCGGATTAGTTAGCTCTGCGAAGATGGAAGGAGGCTTGGAGGGCACTAGAAGATATGTGGACGCTTAGAGGCGAGAACTGCCCTTACGGCAAGAACAGGTATCTAGTTTAAAGTCCACAGCTTCTCAGTTTAGCCCAGGATAGAATTCTCTTCTCTCTTAGTGTTAAAATTAACCCAATCCCCACCGGAATTTAGAAGACCGCTGAAGCCAATGATTGTTTTGGGGCCAGGAAGGTAGCGGCAGGGCTCAGGGCAAGGAAGAGAGGAGGCTCTGAACCACCTTGTACAAGAAAGGAAAGATCTTAAAGTCTTCTGGTGAGGGCTGGAGAAATGACTCAGTGGCTAAAGTTGCCTGCTTGCAAAGTCTGAAAGCCTGGGTTTGCTGTCCCATTCCCCACGTAGAGCCGGATGAGCAAAGTGGCAGCATGTATCTGCAGTTTGTTTGCAGTGGCAAGAGGCCCTGGCGTGCCCGTTTTCTCTCTCTCACTCTTTCTCTCCCCCCTTCTTTCTCTGCATCAACGAACTAAATAAATAATAAAATTAAAAAGGAGAAATAGGCATGGGAGGGGAGGGTCTTCTACTACATTGGATTAAGAGGGAATCTGGTGTCTTTGTCAGGCGGTGAGGGTGACTGGGCCCCCGACAGTATCCTGGCAGTCTCCACTTTGCTAGAGATCAAAGTATGATCTGACTTCTTATCTCTTCCCTAGGTCTGTTTGTCCACGAACAACCTGAGCCCTCCTGGGAGGAAGGTCTTCTTTCCCAGGATTTAATCTTAACATTATGGTTGGTCAAGTTCGGCCCCTACAATTTAGCATCATGGCCCGCCTCTTCCTGAGACGTTTACTGAGGGAAGCAGAGAAACAGGGAAGGAAAATGAATGCAGCCAATACGGTGAGCCTGGAAGAAACCTACAAAAGAGAGGTAGAGGGGAAAGAAAGGAAAGTACAGAGAGCTCCTGCCATGTGGAGGGCAGGGGAGGGCAGAGAGTCCTGTGGGAGTGGGGGTCAGGGAGAGACTCACTAGAACCTGAGGTCCATGAGCGACCGGCAGCCACAAGAGAGGCTGCCCTCCCGGGTTAAACGTGTTTATAGCCTTACGGTGGTGGGCCCTACCTTCTGGCTCAGGGGAGCCAGTAAGAGAGCAGATTAGTGTGGGCCAGGAGCTGCCTCAGGAAGAGGCGGGCCATGATGCTAAATTCTAGTCAGATCATACTTTGATCTCTAGCAAAGTGGTCTTCCAGCTCCTGCCTCCACATGGGCCTATATGCCTCTACCAGCCTCCTCCTGCATTTGTAATCTCCCCCTAGATAAACTTAACAATTCATCATTTATCCTTCTCAGTCTGATTACTTCAATTCTTTGTTAAAAATAGACAAGAATTCAAAAGTTGGGGTTCGTATGCCCTCCCTGAACTCCAGAATTCCCACATCAAGGGGGTTTCTGAAATCTTTACACACATCACCCATTGTCCTAAGGTCACCAAACAGGAAGAGCCACTCTGGAAATGTTGGCCAGTAGATAACACTGGTGAGTTAATGCACCTTGTTCTCCAACCTCCTCTCACACATCAAGTATCTCTTAAAAAACAAGCCTACTAGGGTAACTTGATAGTGAATAAGACAAGACAGCAGCATGAATGGCGACCAAGGCCACCGTCGAGTAAGGGCTCCTTCCTACCTGACCTTCCTCACAGTGTTTCCTTGGCCAACAAAAAGGCTGCCCTTCCTGAGCTGGGTTCTTCTAAGCCTCCTTCCTGCTAGATTTCGCCATCACACAATATAGCATGACCATCCTCAGGGCCTTCAGATGAGAAGTGAGGTGGCTGAGCTGGCCTTTCTTTGTTTTTCAAGGTAGGGTCTCACTCTAGCCCAGGCTGACCTGGAATTCACTATGGAGTCTCAGGGTGGCCTCGAACTCACGGCGGATCCTCCTACCTCTGCCTCCTTAGGGCTGGGATTAAAGGTGTGCGCCACCACGCCCAGCTCTTTGTGAGCTTTGAATAGAAGAATGATCAAGCAAGGCAGGGAAGATCTGAGACCCGATTGATCCACAGTGCACACATTTTGATTTTCTCATACTCCAGGCTAGCCTGGAATTTGCAATGTAATCTTGAACTCGTGATCTCCCCTGCCTCGGCCTCCTGAGTGCTGGGAGTAGAGGCGTGTATTGCTACCACTTGCAATGGATGAAGATTTTTTTTTTTTTTTTTTTTTGGTTTTTCGAGGTAGGGTCTCACTCTGGCTCAGGCTGACCTGGAATTCACTATGTAGTCTCAGGGTGGCCTAGAACTCTCGGAGATCCTCCTACCTCTGCCTCCCGAGTGCTGGGATTAAAGGCGTGTGCCACCACGCCCGGCTTTGGATGAAGATTTTTTAAATGCTTTGAGGATCAATCTAGGTTGGCCTGAAAGCTGAAGTTTGACTGGTAGTCAAAGAGTTTGATCTCTGACCTAATTCAACTCCTTAATTTTACAGATAAAGTGACAAACTCAGAGAAGCTAGCGATTTATCCTATCTTATCAAAGAATCTATGTTCTTTTCACTTAGTCATCGCATAGCTGCGAAAATCAAGGGGATATATACTACAGTTACTGAGACAAGCATTTTTAACTTTAGTTAACTTAGTATTGGAAGAGTGCTGTGCTACTTGGCAATGTAGATGCTGAAATGACTTGAAAGTATGTGGCTTATACAAACAATGATTGTATGGGAATATCTAATGTGGAAAATGATCCTTATCACAGAGGAGCTAATGAGAAAACAGAGGATGTGCTAGTGTGGTTGCCAGGGGTAACAAGCAGGCCCTATGACCAGTGCTATCAAATATGCATAACTACAAACACAATGGTGTATTGGAAAACAGCTACAGGATAATGTTGCAAGAAATTCTGGGCAAGTCAGAATTCTATTATTTTTAAATCTAATAAAAGAAATGCATATGGATTTTACTATTAAATTAAGAAAAATGGTTCACTGTGACACGGAAAAGCATTAAGTTTGTGGATATGAATGAGGGGATGAAGAAACAGCTAATTTAGTGGGGGCTGCAAATTTGGGGCTAGTCAAATGTATTTGATGATCATTTCATCAAACCAAGGACTGAAAATATGTTGGTAACACTTAAAAAGGTGCTATTTCTTTGAATGTCCACTACATAGACATTCATGACATGGCAACATTTTTTGTGTGTTAAACTGACAGCCCAAGAGGAGAGCCAAGTGCAGACAGAGGTAGATGTCTAGCTTATTCATTGTCATTCCTGGCTCCCTTCCTGGCATTCAGAAGGCTCTCAGTAACTGTTTGCATGGTTGGCTTGATTTGACTTAGCTTGAATTGAAAAATCTGGCAGACACAGGAGAGCTAATTCTTATCCACATCCAGTTATGTCCTTTCAAGCCTGAGATCATTCCCTCTTCTCATACCCCATTTCATTTATCTAGTTGTAAACAGAGGGAGGGAGGGAGGGAGAGAGAGAGAGAGAATGAGAATGGGTGCACCAGGGCCTCTAGTCACCTCCAACAAACTCCAGACATATGTGCCACGTTGTGCATCTGGCTTTATGTGAGTACTGGGGAAATCAAATCCAGGTTGTCAGGCTTTGCATGCAAGTGTCTTAAGTGCTGAGCCATTTCTCCAGCCAACACACAACAGCCCATTTCAGTGCATGATTGCAGAGCCAACTCTTATCATCCTAGACCTCTGCAGGTGGTGCTAAAAAAGAGAAAGATCTAATTTTGCTCAACATCTACAAGTTTATTATTGAGACAGATTCCTGTAACAAAAGACAGATTTAAAAAAAAAATCTTATTTAGTTTAATTTATTTACTTGCAAGCAGAGAGAAAGAGAGAGAAAAGAGAGAGAGAGAGAGACAGAGAAAATGGCCATGTCAGGGCCTCCAGACTCTGAAAATGAACTCCAGATGAATATTCCACTTTGTGTATCTGGCTTTACATGTGTATTGGGGAATCGAGCCTGGGTTGTTAGGCTTTGCAGGCAAGTGCCTTAACTGGTGATCTATTTTTCCATCTCAAAAGATAGATTTGTTAGAGAAAAACAAGCCTGGTGTGGTGGTGCACAGCTATAATTACTTAAGAGGATGAGGCAGGAAGATACGAGGTCAAGGACATCTTGGGTTATGCAGCAAAGCTATTGAGTGTGAGTACTTATTGTGCCATAGCAGTCGCTTGGTAAACTTGTATCATGCCATGTAGGAGTGAAACAACGGAAGGCCGGGCTAGGGTCTGGGGTTAAGCAGTGTTTTAGCAAAGAATGAGGCAGGAAAAAAAAAGGCAGGCATAGACTTTTGAGTCAGGTAAGTATAGGAAGGTAAATTTATGGGCAGAAAGTTTGCTGCGAGATATATCCAGTCCTGCTGCCCCTTCGCCGATGAACAAGCCCTCCGAGGAATACTTTACAGTCAGTGTGTAAGCGGGAATATGGAGGAAGAGGGGGGAGAGACCGCAAGTCTTTCTGACTCTCTTTTTCTTTTTTTTTTTCCAAGGAAAGGTTTCACTCTAGCCCAGGCTGACCTGGAATTCACTCTGTGGTCTCAGGGTGGCCTTGAATTCATGGTGATCCTCTTATTTGTAGCCTCCCGAGTGGTGGGATTAAAGGCGTGGGCCACCACACCTGGCTCTCTCTTGCCCTCGGTAAGCAAAGAGAGAAGGCAGAGCTTCCTCGCACTTTGGTTTTCTTCAGCTCAATAATCATTTATACTTTTCAGAGAAATATTTTGCTCTCCTTTAGGAGAGACTTTAGGGATTTTTTTTTTTTTTTTTTTTGAGTCTCATGCTCTACCAACCAAACTAGCTGGACCTAAAGCCTATACTTTTAAGTTCAGTTTTACTTTTTAAGTTTTTATTTATGTATGTATATATGTATGTATGTATGTATGTATGTGAGAGAGAGAGAGAAAGAGAGAGAGAGAAAGAGAGAGAGAGATAAAATGGGTACACCAGGTCCTCTTGCCCCTGCAAACAAATGCCAGATGCTTGCTCCACTTACATGAGTGGCTTGGCAATTGAACCCAGACCAACAGGCTTTGTAAGCAAGCATTGTAACTACTGAGTCATCTTCCCAGTCCCCCAAAGCCTACACATTTATGAGAAGGTTGCACAGGATTCATTTATTATGATTTTCATATAGCCATAACAAGTATTAATAATATGTGATTTATAGTTGGCTGGGATTTTTCCCCAAAGAGCTCAAATCTTTCTTATTTCTTGCTGTGATATATTTGCACTTAGAGATGAAACTAGTAAACCCAAATATGCAAAATGATAGCTCAAACCTTTGGTTCTAGCACTCTGGCGAATTGCCTTGAGTCTGAAGCCAGCCTGGGCTGCAGAATGAGTTCTGTATAGCCCTGGGCTGGAGTGAGACCTTGTCTTTAAACCAAACCAAACCAAAAAAAGAAGCAGAAGAGCTTTTATACCATGTCTTGTTAAAGATAAAAGGAGGTCAGATATGCCCTGTGTCCACACTTACTTCAAGACTGCTGTGACTGTTCTTGCTGTTCAATAACCAGATGCAGCAGTCAAAGTCAATGAGGACATTAGGCTAACAGGGAAGCCTGGTCAAGCAGGTCCCAAGAGACAACAGGACATTTCTAAGGGTCCTACAGCTTTGTTAAGTCTCCTGTCTTCTTGGTTAGAGAGGCCATGGTGACCCAGTGTTGGACTCAACCAATGTGTCAAAACAGAGGAAAAGATCCTCAGTGCTTCCGAGGGAAGACACAGGGCTTCCAGGCATGTCAACAGATGGCACAGATGGTGAAGCCATGGGCTTTTCTCAGTTCCCTGAAGTCTCTCCTAAAGAATTGCAACTGAATATATATGTGTGTGTGTGTGTGTGTGTGTATTTGGTCTTAAATCCCCAGATACCCAGCAGGAAAGTATAATCAGAGAGTAAAATATGACTTAAAATCTTTGGGTGGCATAGCCAAGAGAATTTCTCTTCTTCATTCCAAAGGCTCAAATGATAAGGGGGCAATGGTGTGGAGCTGTGTGACTTTCGACCTGCTCGTGGTGGCCCAGAGCAGCACCTGTGCCATTGGCGAGGCTAGCTACTGTTCATGTATTCTTGACAATTCGGCTAATGTCTCATCTGCTTTACAAGATGCACAAAGGCAGATCCAGATCACACCGGACATCACTGTTCTATCTGCTGCACAACTTTAGAAACACATTTTTGAATCTTCACTCAGCTTTAAGATGCCAGATCAGTCATCACCCCAATTCTTCAATGACAGTTAGGGTTACTTCTTCAGCAGGGCGGGGGGGGGGGGGATGAGGCAGTTTAGGGTTAACAGAGCCCCTGAAAGTAAACTAAAAGTGGATGAAGGTGAGAAAATGTCCCCCCCACCTTTATCTCTTTTTGTCTAAAGAACTTCCCTCTCTAGATCTCTGATTCCCTAAAGGAATTCTCTCTTCCTAGAAGAGATAAAATTATACTTTCTTGAAGGATTAAGATTCCTGAGAAGATTGCTCCTTTCCCAGAAAACCAGATCCCTTACCTAGAGAACTAGTATTGAGTCTGTACAGTTTAGCCCCTGTCCAGTTCATAAAAGAGCTCAATCTGGGTCTCTGGGTGTGCTCTTCCACTCCCCAGAAACCTGGTTCCTGCCCCTTCTTGGGCAGAAGCTCTGTATTCTTTTCTCTTCTTAAACCACTAATCTCTTTCTGTAATCTCTATAGTAAAATCTTTGTAAACTTAAAAAAGAAGATGCTAGTCAGGCATGGTGGCATATGCCTTTGATCCCAGCACTCGGGAGACAGAGGTAGGAGGATTGCTGTGAGTTTGAGGTCAGCCTGAGCTAGAGTGAAACCCTACCTGAAAAAAAACCAAAGCCAAAACAGAACAACAACAACAACAAAAAGATGTTGTATTAGTCAAGCTATTGTTGCTGAGACAAAATATCTGACAAAAATCAGTTTAAGGAAGGATGGGTTTATTTCATTTACAGCTCCAGGTTATGTCCGTCATAGTGCCAAAGGCATGGTGGCAAGAGCTGGTCACATTTGGTACAACTTAATGTCATTGTACTATTATCTACAATTACAAGAACTTATTATTGGCGCTGGAGCAATACCTCAGGCACTTGCTTGCAAAGCCTAATGGCCCAGATTCAATTCCTAGCACCCATGTAAAGCCAGGCACACAAAGTGGCACATGTGTCTGCAGTTCATTTGTAGGGGCAAGAACACCTGTCTTCTCTTTCTCTTCCCCCTGTCTTTCTCTAGTAAATAAATAAAAACCTATATATATATTTGGTTTTCTGAGGTAGGGTCTCATGCTAGCTCAGGCTGACCTAGAACTCACTATGTAGTCTCAGGGTGGCCTCGAACTCTCAGCGATACTCATACGTCTGCCTCCCATGTGCTAGGACTAAAGGTGTGCACCACCACACCTGGCTAAAATATTTTTTAAAAAAGAACTACATGTTTTTTTTTTAACATAACAGGCTGAGAGCTGGAGATACAGCTCAGTAGTTAAAAGTGCTTGCTTGCAAAGCCTAATGGCCCAAGTTTAGTTCCCCAGTACCTACATAAAGCCAGATGCACAAAGTAGTGCATGTGTCTAGAGTTTGATTACAGTGGCAAGAGGTCCTAACATGCCCATTTTTTCTCTCTCTTTTTTATTAGTTTTTCGACGTAGGGTCTCACCCCCAACTCAGGTTGACCTGGAATTGTCTATGTAGTCTCAGGGTGGCCTAGAACTTGTGGTGATCCTCCTACCTCTGCCTCCCGAGTGCTGGGATTAAAGGCATGCCCCACCATGCCCAGTCTCTCTCTCTTTTTCAAGGTAAGGTCTCCCTCTAGCCCAGGCTGACCTGACCTGGAATTCATTATGTTCTCTCATGATGGCTTTGAACTCTGGGCGATCTTTCTACCAATTGCCTCCTCAGTACTAGGATTAAAGGTGTGTGTCACCATGTCTCAATCTCTCTCTGCCTCTTTCTCTTTGCCTCTCTCTCTCAAATAGACAAGTAACTTAAATATTAAATAATAAAACAATCCAGACCGAAGCCGGGAGTGCTGGTGCACATCTCTAATCCCAGCTCTCGGGAAGCAGAGCTACTACGATCACCAAGCATTCGAGGCTAGGCTGGGCTACAGTGAGTTCCGGGTCAGCCTGGGCTAGAATGAGACCTAACCTGGAAGAAAACAAACAAACAAAAAAACTGAGTTACTTGTATGTATATTAAAGAAACTAATAGGAGATTTGGCTATTGTTCATTGGCCTAGATGTTTATTTCTTTCTTCTTTCCTTTTCTTTTTCTTTCCTCTCTCTCTCTCTCGCTATCTCTCTTTTGTTCTGTGGTTCAATCCCAGGAAGTTGCGCACGGTAGGCAAGTGCTCTATTACTGAGCTATATCTCATCCCTAGGTGTTGTTATTTATTTGAACTGACTTTTTAAGAAAACTTTCTATTGACAACCTCCATATTTATAGACAACGTACCACGATTATTTAGATTGACTTTATTCTAATCAAATGTTTTCTTTAATTTGAACTTTCTGAATTTATAAAAATGAAGTAAGGTGAAGCAGGAACTTGCTAGTTAATTCCTTAAGATCACCACAGAGAATGAGGAAGGTTAAATCACCCCAAAGAAAGCTGACGGTGTCCACTTTCCAAACAGACTTCACTGCGCATCTTTCCTTACAGGTGTGTGGTCCTGTGGGAACCACCCAATCCTTCTAATGACTTACAGGAGCCACTGGGTCTTGTAAGTGGGCTCTACTTGTCACCACTCTCTCTTCTCTTGAAAGAGAGAGCTTCCTCTCTGCGAGCACACCCTCCTCCCTTCTTATCACTGTGGAGCTCACGTGGCACTGGCTTCATTCTTGTTAGCTGTCCCCTGTGGCCTTCCTTATCTCCCCACTAGACATTGCTGGCATTCTCCAAGGGCCGGTTCTTGCCCCACTGCTCTGGCTTCGTTTTCCAATCAGCCACTGACAATTTTCAAACCATACCTCTAATATGGACTTTCCCCCCTGGCCCATGACCTGAATGTCCAGCCACTTGCTGGGTATTTTGCTCCCAGCTCAAGCGCCACATGTTTAATATTGAAAAGTTCACAAGCTATTAATGATCAACTTCCTTCTGGCTGGCTTCTCCCGTGTTTTCCACTCTGTATCTGTTCAGTCACTTTGTTCTATTGATTTTCTGTTCTCATCAACGTACTTATTTACTTGCTACCAAATACACCCTGCACTTTCCACTGTAAGTATTATCACCTATGGCAGGGCATTCCTGCCTGCTCAGTGAAATATTCCAACAATCAGCTTTCATCTTACTAAAGTCTCTCTCAAGCACTCTGCTTTTCTGAATTTTCCTAGCAAAGGTTGACTTTTTAAAAAAATCTATATTACCAAATACCTCAAAAAGTGAAACATGCATATTCTCTTTCAGATGTGATTCTTACCTTCAAATGTTTATTTTTTATTTTTTTCAATTTATTTATTTTAATTTATTTGACACACAGAAAGAGGGAGACACACACACACACACACACACAGAGAGAGAGAGAGAGAGAGAGAGAGAGAGAGAGAGAGAGGGAGAGAGAATGGACACAAGAGGGCCTTCAGCTGCTGCAAACGAACTGCAGTTGCATGTGCATCTGGCATACGTGGGTTCTGGGGAATCAAAACCTGGGTTCTTTGGCTTCGCAGGCAAGCACTTTAACTGCTAAGCCATTTCTACAACCCAAATACTTACATTTGTATGTGAGTTGGAATAAGAGTCAGTAACAGAGGCCAAAAAGCCAGAAAGGCCCACGAGGGAGAGGAGAGAGCTTAGGGGAGGATATAGTGGGTGTGTAAGTAATAGGGCAGAATACTGGGGATGAAATGGTCTAAGTGCAATCGGGGAGGGAATAGAGGAGAGGGGTGGTGGTTTGATTCAGGTGTCCCCCATAAACTTAGGTATTCTGAATGCTAGTCTCCCCAGATGATGGCAGTTGGAAATTAAGCAATGTATTGTTGGGGGCAGGCTTATGGGTGTTATAGCCAGTTTCCTCTTGCCAGTGTTTGACACACTCTCCTATTCCTGTTGTCCACCTGATGTTGGTTAGGGGTGATGTTCATCCTTTGCACATGCCATCATTTTCCCTGCCATCGTAGAGTGCCCCTTGAGTCTGTAAACCAAAATAAACCCTTGGACCCCCAAAGCTGCTCTTGGTCGGGTGATTTCTGCCAGCAATGCAAACCTGACTGCAACAAGAGGAGATAGTCGGAAGAGGGTTAATCAGAACTAAAGGTGTTATGAATAAGCCATATGGAAACCTGCTTTTTTCCTAGTTAAATACTATATATGCTCAAAAAGAAAGTGGGGGCAGAGTGGCATATGGAGTAGAGAGAGTGAAAATGCTGTGCCCAGAAGCCATAGAGTGTTTTAAGAAAATTTCATTGCCTGGGGTGGTATACCTTACAGCAAGTTGGTCAGAGGCCTCTGATGCCCACACAACATTACAAGTTATTGCCAGGCTTCTTGGTTTCCCACCAGGACTAGGTGGTAAGACTCTAATGTTGAAGGTACTACATGCTTGGGCAGAAGATCACTGAGAAATCAAGGTAGCGCTTAGCTGAAAGCCTTCTTGCTGCGGACTAGCTGGTAGGATTCTGGAAAGAGCTATGGATCCTGTTGGCTGAGAAAAGTCACCATTGGCTTAACCAGTAATGGACCTGCAAGCTCAACAACTGGCCAACCAGGCCAAATGTATCAACTGGTGCCATGGTGGCATGTCAGTCATATGGAAACCAGCTACTCTCTGATTGGATTTGAGGCCTATTCCATTCATGCCTGGTATTGAAAACCTAATCAAAAGCTCATGACTGAGGAGGTCATAAGCCCTAGGTGGGAAGCTTCTACTGTTGTCCAGCTAAATGAATATATTATACCCATCAAACTTTCCTCTGAATACTTATGTTTATGCTTGCTTATGGTGCTGCTGGTGGTATTTCTCTCTGTGTGGACCTGTGAAAGATGGCCAGCTTCTTTTGCCATTATGGAACTTTCCCTGGATCTCTAAGCCTGAAATAAATTCCTTTCCTCCTATAAACTGTGTCTGATCTGGAGGTTCCTCCTAGCAATGTGGAGCTGACTACGACACAATACCACAAAGGTAGTTCAGCTTGCAATTCTGTTACTCCTTAAATTGGCTCATTAGGCACAAATAATTTCCTTTTTCTTCTTCTTTTCTTTCTTTTTTTATTTTGTCTTTTCCAGGTAGGGTCACTATGTAGTCTCAGGGTAGCCTCGAACTCATGGTTATCCTCCTACCTCTGCCTCCCAGGTGCTGTGATTAAAGGCATGCGCCACCACACCCAGTTCCTTTTTCTTGTTTAAAATATATTTTATTTATTTATTTATTTATTTATTTATTTATTTATTTATTTGAGAGAGAGAGATTGAGAGAATGGGTGCACCAGGGCCTCCAGCCACTGCAAATAAACTCCAAATGCTTACGCCCCCTTGTGCATCTGGCTTACATGAGGTCCTGGAGACTTGAACTTGGATCCTTTAGCTTTGTGGGCAAACGCCTTAACTGCTAAGCCATCTCTCCAGCCTCGTTCTTTCTTTTTTTCTTTTTTGTTTTTTGAGAAGTGTCTTGCTCTAGCCCAGGCTGACCTGCAATTCCCTCTGTAGTCTCAGGGTGGCCTCGAACTCATAGCAATCCTTCTACCTCTGCCTCCCAGGTACTGGGATTAAAGGCGTGTGCCACCACGCCCGGCTGCTTTTTTTTTTTAATGGGCGTTTCATAATAGGGGCTTTAACTCTAGCTCACTTTGTAGGCCCAGGCTGGCCTTGAACTCAGAGCAATCCTTCTACCTCTGCCTCCCGAGTGCTGGGATCACAGCTGTGCCCCACCACACCCAACCCAATTCCCTTTTTCTTCTAATATATTTTGTATAAGATGTCTTTTCATCCTGAGTAATTGAACAAAAGCAATACAATAGCATGATAAATACAGGAAAGGAACCCTTTTTAAATATTTTTTTTTGTCTTGTTTATTTTTTACTTATTTGAGAGCAATAGAGAGAAAGAGGCAGATAGAGAGAGAGAGAGACAATGGGCATGCCAGGGCTTCCAGCCACTGCAAACAAACTCCAGATGCATGTGCCCCCTTGTGCATCTGGCTAACGTGGGTCCTGGGGAATCGAGCCTTGAACCGGGCGGGGTCTTAGGCTTCACAGGCAAGAGCTTAACCACTAAGCCATCTCTCCAGCCCCAGAAACCCTTTTAAAATATGGGTTTGCAAACACTTTTCTCTTTATGCTATCATAGGTATAGTTAAGGTCTGCAGGGTGTGTGACTGTATCTTTTGAGTAAGTGATGTTGCACAGCACACCACCGTGCCTCAGTGACTACGTCTGCACACGAGTGAGCAGTTGGGCGAGGAAGTTCTGCTGACCTTGGGCAGGTCTCGGTGGGCTCACTCGTGTACCTGCTGTCCGCTGCAGGGACAGCTGTGCTGATCTTGGCTGGCCTCACTCCACATCTGGGCCTCAGAGCAACTGGGCGGACTCAAGCTGGCCCCATGTGTTCTCTCGCTAGCCAGCAGGCCGGCTCAGGCTTGTTCTCTGGGCAACGCAGCATCCGAGTGAGAGCCAAGTGGGGACATGGCTGTTAAGATACACATACTCAGAATTGCCCAATTATCAATTTTCTTCTCAAGTGGCTAAAACAATCCCAAGATCTGTCACAATTTAAGGATCATAACAATAGGCCCCATCTTTTTGTGGATGAGCTACAAAGTCATCTTACAAAGGATATGGGAAAATGGATGGTGGGGAGGATCCTAGCACCCTTTGCTATTGCTCTATACCAGAGTTAGTCTGGGCTGCAGTGAGACCTTGCTTCTAAGTAAATATATACTTGTATGTTTTTACTTAGATGCTAATAGTGCTGGGATCAGCACTATTTACCAGTTGCACAATGTTGAACAATTTCTTCAACCACGCGGAACCACTTTTCCTCAACCGGAAAGTATGTATGGTGATGGGGGAATAAAGTCATATATACAAGGTCTGAAGGTGGGTCAGGCCAAGGGGAATTTGCCTCATTTTTTTTTTTCATATTCCACATTTGATTGGGAGATGAGACCACTAATATTTCCTGTTTCTCATTCTACATGCAAACTCGTGTTTCTCGTCTACGTATTTCTTCAAAAGGGTCTTAGATTTGTTTGACACTCACTCCTGAAGCTGAACGGCAGTGCCCAGCTCGGAAACCACAGATTTCACTGGCAGAGCAGGGTGAGAAGTGAGACTGTCGGGGCTCTACCGAGAATTGCTGATTCCTAGGGTGTAGCTCATATACACGGCTGGACAGATCTCCCGGAACACAAACAGCAGAGTGGTTGGTGACGGCGCTACATCACTAATACCGGACAACTCATTCTGCAAAGGTTTTTAACATTCCTCTTCAGTAGGCGTGGAGGAAGGGAAAAGAAGACAGAGGAACTTCCTCCTGGCCGGCAGCTTATGTCCGGGTGTTTGTATCTACTTTTTAGCTAAAATTTATTTAATATTATGCATCAACTACTGTGATCAGCACTTTGCAGCTATATGTGACACTTAATCTTCACAGCAGTCTTATGAGAGAGGAAAATAAATGAAGAAAGTGAAGTTTTGAGTTATGTGACTTGACCGAGGTCACCCAGCAAGCAAGTCATGGACCTGGGCTTTGAACTCAGATCTATTTGATGCCTAAGCTTGCTTTCTTAATGATTGTGGCTAATGTTGGGAAGGAGGGAGGTTTTGTGGAGAAATTAGGATGCTTATTTTTAATTTTAGCTTATTATTTTTTATTTTACTTTATAATTTTATCATGAAAATTTGAAACAGAAAAATATTGAAAGGATTATATTGTGTCCCGGTACCCAGGCGGTGAGGCAGGAGGATCACCATGAATTCAGAGTCAGTCTGGGCTGCAGAATAAGTTTGAGATGAGTCTGCGCTACAGTGAGACCCTGTTGCAAAATAAATATATAGTGAGTATTAATATGTTTTTACATAGATTCTAAGATGCTAATCTTACTATATTTGACTTATTTCATAACTACGTACCATACCTCTTTCTAACCATAAATTTTCTCCTTTTGTCTTGGATTTCAAAGGAATTTTCAGACTTTAATAGAAGTTAAAATTTTGAGTTCTTAAAGAAATTTTTATTGACAACTTCTAAACTTACAGACCATAAACCATAATATTTTCCTCCCCTCCTCCATTTCCCCTTCACAACTCTGCTCTCCACCATATCCCCTCCCTCTCTCTGTTAGTTTCTCTTTTTATTTTGATGTCATCATCTTTTTCTCCTATTAAGAGGTTCTTGTGAAGGTACATCTAGGCACTGCTAGGTCATGGATATGGAGGCCAATTTCTGTCTGGGCAGATGCATTGTAAGGAGAGGTGCCCTTCCTTTAGCTCTTACATTCTTTCTACCACCTCTTCTGTAATGGACCCTGAGCCTTGGAGGGTGTGATAGAAATGTTTAAGTGCTGAGCACTCCTCCATCATTTCTTCTCAGCACTATATTGCCTTTTGGGTCATCCCAGCGGTCATTGCCATCTGAAAAGAGAAGCTTCTCTAACCAGAAGCATTAATATGTGAATATGAACATTAAGTGTAGTGCTTTCAGAGCAGTTTGGCGAGAGTAACATGCATTTTTCCAGACAAGAGCAGGCTTTATACTCCTTAGGCACATGGCCTCCCCTACCATAGGCTTTTGATTAGGTTTTCAGTACCAGGTATGCATTCCCTCCCATGGAGTGGGCCTCCAATCCAGTTAAGAGAGCATTTGGTTTCCCCCAGAGCAGACATGCCACTATTGCACCCATTTGGTTATTTGGCCTGTCTTGCCAAAACGTGAGGCTTCCAGTGTCCACTGTTTTCACCACTGATGACTTATGTCTCCCATAGGGCTGCATGTAGTGCAACTTTTTCCGGCTTTCAGTTGGATGGTCTACAAGGAGACAGTTTTCTGCTCAGCACAACTTGATTTCTCAGTGATCTTGCTGCCCACACATATGAAGCCTTTAGCAATAGGGTCTTACCATCTGTTACTCGTGGGAAACCACGGGCCTTGGTAAAAGCCTATAATGTGTTTGAGGCAGCAGGGACCTTCCTGGCCAACAACTCACTGGTAGGTATCCCTGGCACTGAAAATTTTCTAGTAGCAATCTATGGCTTCTGGAGTGCCATTATCCAAAGAAGTAGGCTTTCATATGTCTTATTCAGAATATCTTGAATATTAAACAATCCTCCCCCACCCTTCTCTTATTCTCTTCCCCTGGCCTCACTTAAAAAAAAAAAAATATGTATATACATATATATATATATATATATATGTATATATATATATAATTTTATTTTTGTTGTTGTTGTTGTTTTGAGGTACAGTCTCACTCTAGCTCAGGCTGATCTGGAATTCACTATGTAGTCCCAGGCTAGTCTTGAACTCATGGTAATTCTCCTACCTCTGCCTCCTGAGTGCTGGGATTAAAGGTGTGTGCCACCATGCCCAGCACTTAAAATATTTTTAAAAATATTTTATTTATTTATTTGAGAGAGACGAGAGAGAGAGAGAGAAAGAGAGAAAGGGAATGGGTGCACCAGGGCCTCCAGCCACTGCAAACCAACTCCACATGCACGTACCTTGTGAATCTGGCTTGTGAGGGTCCTGGAGAATTGAACCTGGGTCCTGTGGCTTTGCAGGGAAGTGCCTTAACTGCTAAGCTATCTGTCCAGCTCAGAAGTTGAAATTTGGCTTGGGTGTTGAAATATGTTCTCAGATTTCCACAGACAAAGAGAGAGAGATAGAGAGAGAGGGAGACAGAAGAAGGGACCGTGTAGGCATGGAAACCGTTTGGGAGATATGACGCAAGATGATCTCATGGCACAAGAAGCCCGGGTCAAAGGCCGCAGCTCAGCAGCATGATGATGACTGGCGCATAGCATGGCTGGATGAAAGAGGGCTTTTCTGGCCGGAAAATGAGTTCTATTTCAGTGAAGCAAATGTGGATAAAGGGGAGCCAAATGTCATGTCACATGAATGCAATCTTAGCGTTTAGAGGGCCGAAGCAGGAGGATTGTGAGTTGAAGGGCAGCTACATAGCAAGAACCTGTCACAAAAAGCAAAAGCAGAGAAACAGAAACAACAGTTTCCCGTGGAAAGAATGCTAGGCAGAGACTGTCAGGAATGTTGTTTGTATAGACAGCGTGCAGGGAGAACAAAAGAAAAAAGTGGTGAAAACATGGCAGATCTAGTGGTCTATGCATGAGGAAAGATGAGGCTGGAGAACAGAGACAAGAAAAGGTAATAAAAGAATTTATTTATTTATTTATTTTTGGTTGTTCGAGGTAGGGTCTCACTCTGGCCCAGGCTGACCTGGAATTCACTATGTAGTCTCAGGGTGGCCTCTAATTCACGGAGATCATCCTACCTTTGCCTCCCAAGTGCTGGGATTAAAGGCGGGCGCCACCACGCCCAGTAGTTTTGTCTTGTTTAAATTCTAGCAACATGGGTTGGAGAGATTTCTTAGTGGTTAATGCACTTTTCTGTGAAGCCTAAGGACCCAGGTTTGATTCCCCAGTACCCACGCAAGCCAGATGCATGTACACATGCATCTGGAGTTCATTTCCAGTGGCCCCGGGGTGCTTTTTCTCTTTCTCTCGCTAATAAATAAGTAAAAATATCTTCAAATTCCACAAAAATATTTGCTAATCTAAAATTCAGGGTGAGAGACAGAGCTTCCAGAATGAGTGCACATTCATATTCTGCCAATGGTGACCTGGTTCAAAAATGTACCTGCCAAGTTAGAGAGATGGCTTAGAGGTTACAGTACTTGCCTGCAAAGTCTAAGAACCCAGGTTCAATTCCCCAGAACCCACATAAGCCAGTTGCACAAGGTGGCTCATGCATTTGGAGTTGGTTTGCAGTGGCTAGAGGCCCTGTGTGCCCATATTCTCCCTCACTCTCTCACTAATAAATATATAAAAATAAAATGTTTTTAAAAATGTACCTGCCACTTTGGGGTCATCAAGTTACGATGCAGCACCCACACAGTACAACCTCATGGCTCTCTCCCGTCTTCCTGTTCCTTCACAGGCATGTTTGACAATGTCTGTAGACAATCTGAGTGTCATGACTAGGCGGGTTACTATTGACACCTGTTGGGAAAAGCCGAGCTGCTGCTCAGTCCTCTGATATGCACAGGGCAGACTCACAACACAGACTTATCAGGACAAAATATCAGTAGTGCAGAGAGTTCGAGACTTACCTAATTAGCACAGGAGCTAGGACAAATTGCTGCTCAATATGTTTAAATTTTTTTTTTTAAGGTAGGTCTTACTCAAGTCCAGGATGACCTGGAATTCACAGCAATACTCTTACCTCTGCCTCCTGAGTGCTGGGATTAAAGGCACGTGCCACCAAGCCTAGAATTTTTTTTTTTTTCAGTGTATTGTGTACGTGGGTGCAGGCGTGCATGTGTGCAAATGCATGTATGTATGTGTGCATGTGGAGGTCAGAGGATATCCTTAGGTTCTGATCCTTAGGAAAGCCACCCTTTTTGGAGATGAACTCTCTCATTGGACTGGAGCTTGCCAATTGGGCTCTACCAGCAGGCTAGCAAGGCTCAGGGATCTTCTTGTCTCTTCCTCTCCAGCTCTCTGATTACAAGTGTGTGCCACCACTCCTGGCATTTTTGAAAAATTTTTTTGTTTTATTTTTATTTGAGAGTGACAGAGAGAGAAAGAGACAGAGAGAGAGAGAGAGAGAGAGAGGAAGAGAATGGGCTTGCCAGGGCCTCCAGCTATTGCAAACAAACTCCAGACGCATGTGACCCCTTGTGCATCTGGCTAACATGGGTCCTGGGAAATCGAGCCTTGAACTAGGGTCCTTAGGCTTTTCAGGTAAGCGCTTAACCACTAAGCCATCTCTCCAGCCCATTCCTGACATTTTTACATGGGTTTTGGGGACTGAACTCATATTTGCAAGGAAAGAACTTTACTGAGTGACCTATCGCCTAAAGGCCTCAATATGTCTTGTGAATGGTATTAATTACATCATTTAAAATTTTTAAATTTTATTTTATTTTATTTTCTATTGACAACTTCCATAGCTGTAAACAATATCCCATGGCAATTCCCTCCCTCCTCTCACTTTTCCCTTTGAAACTCCACTGTCCATCATATCCCCTCCCCCTCTCAATCAGTCTCTCTTTTATTTTGATGTAGTGATCTTTTCCTCCTATTACAATGGTCTTGTGTTAGTAGTGTCAGGCACTGTGAGGTATTTTGAGGTATTATATTTATGTGTGCGTGTGTGTGTGTGCGTGCACGTGTGCATGCATGCGCGTGTGTGTATGTGTGTGTGTGTGTAGGCCAGCGGTCAACGTTGGGTGTCTTCTTTCCTCATTCACTCTCCACTTTTATTTATTTATTTATTTATTTGGTTTTTTGGTTTTTCAAGGTAGGGTCTCACTCTGGTCCAGGCTGACCTAGAATTAACTATGTAGTCCCAGGGTGGCCTCGAACTCTCCGTGATCCTCCCACCTCTGCCTTCCCAAGTGCTGGGATTAAAGGCGTGCACCACCATGCCCGGCCACTCTCCACTTTTAAATAAAATGTTTTTTGCTTGTGTATGTATGTGGCATGCACACATGTTATATGGGTGTGGGGTGTATGGGAGTGCAGGTGCAGTGGAGGCCAGAGGTCAACTTTGGGGGTCTCCCTTTATTGCTGTGCTCTTATTTACTGAGAATGGGTCTCTCACTGAGCCCAGAGCTGACAGACTCAGCTAGTACTGCCAACCAGCTTACCCTGGGCACATGGGTCTGCCTTAACCCTGGGCATGTGTGTCTCTGCCTCTCATCCAGGCATGTGTGTGTCTGCCTCTAACCCTGGCATGTGTGTGTGTCTCTGCCTCTAACCCTGGCATGTGCGTGTGTCTGCCTCTAACCCTGGCATGTGCGTGTCTCTCTCTAACCCTGGCATGTGTGTCTCTGCCTCTAACCCTGGCATGTGTGTGTCTCCCTCTCACCCTGGCATGTGCGTGTGTCTGCCTCTCACCCTGGCATGTGTGTGTCTCTGCCTCTAACCCTGGCATGTGTGTATCTCTGCCTCTCCAGAGCAGAGATTTGGGGTACAAGCCACCATGCTTGGCATTTTACCTGGGTGTCTGGGGTTTTCGGTCAGGTCCTCATGTTTACACGGCAAGCACTTTTCCTATGGAGCCATTTCTCTATTCCCTATTTCCTCATTTTTATAAGAAATCTGAAGGGATAGGGCAAGAAAGTGTTCTAAATTTGTATCGCTACAAGGTGGTAGAAATAAATTTACTCCAAATTCAACATCTTTCAGTTATACCATGACTCCAGGAAGGAGAGAAATGGGTTTAGGTGGTTCCATGGTTTCAGGCCAGGCCAGGGTAAGCAAGAGGACCAGCATCAGGGACCAGGACGGGAAGGAAACACTTGAGAGCTGCCGGGAAGCCGAGAGAAAGTTGTGATAAGTGTTCTAAAACTTGAAGTGGTGAGGTGGGGAGGCCGCAAGTGAAAATATCCACTGGGTGTTTGGTGACAAGACCAGGAGTTCAGAGGAAGGTCACCACGGCAATGCCATGCTATTGACAGCAGGTGTCAGCTACAGTGATGAAAAGAGGGACGATGAGGGTTTGAGAAAGAACAGAGAAGCTGAACTCGAGGAAAATGCTTACAGAAAAGAAGTGAAGGGGGAAGGAAGGAATCAAGAAATACAGTGAAGGAAGCAGGATCTAATCGGGGAAGGTGATTCTTCAGGAAAGAATCTGAGAAGAATTTTACTATTTCCTTTTCCAGGTATTGTTCTAATTCTGTGTAGCTGATGGCAGCCAATGTTCACATTTCTCTTTGGTGAATCCACACATCCTTGTTTGATTTAGTGACAGGAACAAACAGTTCTTTCCATAATGGATATACCAAAAGCCACCATGCTTCTCAGAATTTCATCTGGAAATTAACTCCACCAAGTTGTGGGGCAGTATAATTTGTGTTAACACACTTGTTAATTATTGGCTACAAATGGTGAGAATTTGCCCAAATATTCTGTGCCTGCAGGCCAGAATAACTCAGACAATACTCAGCTTTGCAGAGGAAAGGAGAAAGTTGGATCACAGCTATTAATGGCAGCTGAATGTTTATAACAGCTGATCATATTAGCAGAAGGTCATTTAATTAGTAATGATATGATTATAGTGCCATGTCCCTTGTTAACAAAAAATAATCCAATAACCTTTGATAAGCCATGGTAAGGAAGAATTTTTTGTGTGTGTTGGAGGAAAGATCACTGACTGGTAGAGGGACCACTGTAATGGGGTCTTGAGCTGGGGAGAGAGATAGGGTTCAAGTGTGAATAGAACATGTATGCATTATATTTTTCTAGCCAAGGAACAGGGTGGGGTTCAGAGGATTGAAAATTACTAATAAGAAACATTGGGAGTAACGAGATTATGGCTAAGCCATCGGTATTAGTCAGAGTTCTCGAGAGGAACAAAGTGGATTGGATGAATATACATTATAAAGGGGATTGATTGGATTGGCTTATATAAGAACATGGACTGGGCAGTCTAGTAATGGCTGTCTGCAGGCTGGGGAGTCTGAGACCTCAGTGGCTGCCCAGTGCATGAGGCTGGAGGCCTCGGCAGTCTCAGTTTGGCACTGAGGGCCCAGAGGATTCCTGGAGAGCCAGTGGTCTTCAGTGCCTGGTGGAAGGCTGAAGAAGCTGGGCTCCAGTGTCTTCAAAGGGTAGATGTGCCCACCAACAAGCAGCCAGGGCAGCCAGGCAAAAGGAACACCCTTTTCCTGGAACCTCTTTATATGTAGGCTGTCTCCCAAGGGCTGCACATTCTGGGAGATGGCTTTTTTTTTTTTCCTTCAGATATTCCTTCTAGAAAAAATGTCCTCACAGACCAGCCTAGGCGGCAGGACTCTTACTTGATTCCCAATTCAATCAAGTTGATTTGATTAATCAAATTAAGTGTCATATCAACCTAACAGGATTCTTGCTGAAGACAGGCCTGAGTGATCAGAGGATAGTGGAGGATTGGTAGTCTGGTCAGATATGGGGAAGGAGGGATTTTTGCTCGACTGATTTAAAAAGTTCAGAAGTGAAGCCAGGCGTGGTGGTGCACGCCTTTAATTCCAGCACTCAGGAAGGCAGAGGTAGGAGGATCACCAAGAGCTTGAGGCCACCCTGAGACTACACAGTGAATTCCAGGTCTGCCTGAGCTAGAGTGAGACCCTACATCGAAAACACCAAAAAAAAAAAAAAAAAAAAAAAAAGTTCAGAAGTAACAATTAGTTAAGCCAATAATCTTTGTCACTACTTATAACAGTATGGATTAAGAATTTTTACATCTTTGGGGTTGGGAAGTGACTCAGTGAGTAAAGTGCTTGTTTTGGAAGCATGAGAACCTGATATTGGGCCTCCCCAGCACCAGGTAAAATAAAAGCCTGGGTGTGATGGTATGCAGCTGTAATCTCAATGCTGGGGATGTGGAGGCAGGGGACTCCTTGCTGGATAGCTTGTGGAATTGGTGAACTCCAGATTCAGTGAGAGACACTGTGTCAAACAACAGGGTGGCCCTGACTGTGGTTCTCATCCCAGTGCTCAGAAGTCTGAAGTAGGAGGACCAAAGCCAGCCTGGGCTACAGAGTTAGTTCCAGGTCAGCCTAGGCTAGAGAGACCTTTCCTCAAGACCCACAAAACATAAAGCAAAACGTGTGAAAAGTGATTGAGGAAGACATTTGATGGTGACCCCTGGCCTCTGTAGGTGTGCACACATGTACTCCTGCCCTTGCTTGCGCGCGCGCGTACACACACACACACACGCACACACAAACATGCATACACATACACACACACCACAGACAAGTACACATGTAAACACAAAAGAATTTGTGTGTGTTCCCCAGCTCTGAGGCATTGCAGTAAAGTGCTCTGATAGTCTCGGTTAAACCCTCACAAGGGTCCAGAGATGCCGGTTTCGTTGTCATCATCCCCACCGGCCTTTGTGCAGATGTTTAGGGTCAGGAAAGCTCCACATCTGGGCTTCCTTCCTCGGGGCAGCCCGCCCAGTCCCTCTTCCGCACTAGGCAGGGCCCAGCCACCAGTGCTTCCTCAGCCTTGGAGTGGGGGCACCCCACCTTTCCGAGGGGCCCCGTCCTATCTACTTTGCACTTACAAGCCTCAAATACTGAACTTTTGATGCTTTTAAAGACAGGGGCTTGCTCTGCAGTGTGGGCTGGTCTCAAAGTCACCATCCTCCTGCCTCAGCCTTTGGAACGCTGGGATTACAGGCCTACACCACCACGTTATCAGTTCCTGAACTCTTAAAGGTTGAAACTCCCGTCAGAGGGAACAGGCGGAGCGAATCTGAACCCTCATGACCGAAGCCACCTGGACATGCACTTGATGAAATCAACCAAATGTTTGCTTTGGGCGCTCTCTGTTCGCCGCCCTGAGGGTGGCTTATGCAAAAGCCGGGGAGAGGAGTTTGTCCATGCTTAAGACGTTTTAAAAGAATGGGTTGTCCTGTATTATTTAAATATTTATTTGCCACCGAAAACCGTGTTTAACTGGGAAATGTTTTTCTGGAACACTTTCCAAGCTTTTAAACCTAAAGACCTTCACAGCTGAGCATTCAGGGCTGGCCCTGCATTTACACAGGCTCATTATCGATGCTCATGAATTCATTCACACGGGAGGGCAAGGGGAGGGTGGAGACGCTGGAGCCAGAGGGCAAAATGAGAAAGGACTTTACTAGCCCTTTTGGGTTTTGTTCTGTTTGTGCAGTGTGGGGACCCCAGCATCCGGGCAATGTTACTGAAGCCCTGTATCATTGCGCCACACCCTCAGCTCCTCCAGTGTTTTGTATGTGTGTGTATTGGTGTGAGTGCACACGAACTCACTTGTGTGTGTGTGTGTGTGTGTGTGTGTGTGTGTAATCCCAACATCTAAAAGGTGGAGGCAGGAGGATTGGGAGTTGGAGGCCAGCCAGACAAAACAAAAACAACCAAATCTGATCCATGAGGTCTTATTCTCCAAATTTCCAAAAGCCTTATTTTCAAACCTTAAGGTGCATCAGAGCCACTAAGGATTCTTGTGAAAGTGAAAACTGTGAATTGGAGAGTTACATTTCTAATAGGTGCCTAGTGGGTCTGTTGCCTCGCAGGCCACCCTGAGTAGCAAGGGTGTAATGTTGAGTCCCAAGAAGTTGGAATTGGACGTTTTCTGTTCGGTGGCCTTGTTTCTGAGGGACAGAGCTTTCCCGGAAGGAAGGTTGGCCTGAGACCCTCCGCAGAGAGGCGGGTAGGCGCCCTGCCTTGCAGGTTTTAAGCCGACCAAGAATACTGGAGCCTGTACCTCCTCTTCCTTCTCTGAGCAGTACCTGCGGGCGCTACTGCTACCTTTTTTTTTTTTTTTTTAAAGATGAAACAAATGCTCAAAAAGTTAAACAGAGATCACTCAACGTCGTAGTGTGGGCTTTGCAGGAAAGTTGAGTCCAGGCCCATTAGGACGCTTGAAATCAGCGCACTCGCCCTTGGCTGAGCCGAGCAGTGGTCAGCTGGGACCTGGCGGGGTCGGGATCCCGGCCAGGCCCGCGGGAGGGAAGGAGTCCGCTCGCCTTCTCCCGAGCTTGCTCTTTAACCCCGCCGGAGCCGGGCACCGGCTCCCGCGCGCGCGCTCGCTCTGGACGCGCACCTCGGTGCCCGGGGGCGGGGGTGAGGGGGACCGGGCTGCAGTCACCCGGCCCGAGCCTTACGTAACCCGAGGCGCCCCTCCTCCAGCCCGCGCCCCTCACCCCCGGGCCCGAGAGAGATCCCCGGGATAAATCCCCTCGGCCTTCCGGGCACGGAGGCCGGCGGGGCTGGAGAGCGGCTGTCTTAAGCTCTAGACGCCGGGATCTTCCCGGGACCCCCGCGGAGCCCCGGCGCCAGCCCCGCGGAGTGCCCCCGGGGTGGGGGGGAGTCCACTCGCCGCCCCTGGACGCGAGGACCCCGCAGCGTCTGCGGCGGGGACCGGGGCTACCGTGCCGGGACGCGTCCGCCCGGGGGCATGTCGGCTCGCCACCCACAGGGCTGCAGCCGTCCCCGCGAGGTGAGGACCGGGGGGACCCGGGAGGGAGGGCGGGATCCGGGCGGGCGCAGCAGGGCTGCGGGGCGCCGGAGCTGCTGGTCCCCCGCCGGCGGCCCCGGGTTCCCCACCCATTGCCCCGGGCGGAGGAATGCTCCGGGCGCCCGGGCTTCCCGCCTTGGGACTGGGCAGCTCAGGTGGCACCGGCATCCCCGGAGGCGGGACGGCGGGGCGGCAGAGCCGGCTTGGGGCTGCGGGACCCGGGCCCTCCCCTTCTCGTTCAGCTCGGGTCGTGAGTTCGCGACCCTGAGTGTGCACACCTGTTGGGTCCGAAGGGATCCACGTGCCCACTCCTCGCAGAGTCTGTGTCGCGTGGCATCCGGGCTGAGTTTCTGGGCAGGTGGCTTTGATTTCCATCTCCTGCGGTGTCCAGATGTTTCTCTGGACGTTCTGTGTTCGTTGCTTATTTTTACTACTTCCCCAGAAATATTCATTTCCCCTTCGTGGTCTATGAAAAACACACCAGCTTTCGACGGTTTTAATGAGTTTACACTTAATTTCTTCGGTGACTTACTATCCGCTAAGAAAAGCCGAGATGCCGGTAGCGCCAACTCACGATTCTATTCGGAACCGGTCTCTTCCATTTGGACCAGCCTAAGTCAGTTTCTCCTACCTGACTTTGCTGAGTTGGCACTGCTGCCCAGCCAACTTAGCCCCAGAGGAAAACCTTCAGGTCTGCCAAGTTCAAAAACACACTGTCGCTACAGGTGTCAGAGCTCACTAGCTTTGGGAACCGTCCATGGCTGCCCGCATTATCTTCTCTGTGGGACCCTCCCAAGGTGCCCAACGTGACCAGAACCATCGACTGGACTCGATCGCTTATAATCACGTGATCGTAGAATTGAAAGCCGTTTTAAAATTATCATCTATAAGATTTAAAGCCTTCATTTTAGAGTTTGGGAAACTCAGATAACAGGTAGGCAAGGACTGGTTAATTCACACCCTGAATTGAAAGTAGGACCAACACTGAAACTCGGGCCTTCTTATTGCCTCCTGGGGAAGTTTGGAAGGAACTTGGCGTCTACGCATTTTGAACAAAAGTGATACTAGAATCCCCTAATCATACAATTATGATTTTTTCTGTTTCATCGCTTACTTATTTGAGAGAGAGACAGAGGGAGAGAGAATGAGTGGGTATGTCAGGATCACTTGCTGTAAATGAACTACAGCGGCGTATACCACCTTGTGCATCTGGCTTTACATGGGCATTGGGGATCAAACTAGGACTGGCAGGCTTTGCAAGCAAGCACGTTAGCTGCTGAGTCATGTCCCCAGCCTTGCCTTGTTTTTCATCTAGCTCTAAAAACCGGCAATAGTTTTATCTGGTTTTAAAACCGAAAGAGATGACAGAGTTTGATTTAGTCAAACTGCTTTTGTAGCATAATTGTTAAAAACAGGAATTTTGAAGGCTGATGTAGTGTGATACACACGTGTAATTTCAGCACTCTTGAGACAGAGGCAGAGGTTTTTGGGAGTTCTGGGCCAGCTTGGGCTACATAGTGAATATCAGACCAGCCAGAGATAAATAGCAAGATTTTTTTTTTTTTTTTTCTTTTTGAGGAAAAACAAGGCTGGAGACATGGCTCAGAGGTTAAGCCTGCAAAGCCTAAGGACTTGAGTTCAACTCCCCAGTACCCGTGTAATGCCAAATGTACAAGTTGGCACATATGTCTGCAGTTTGTACTGGCTGGAGGTTCTATTCTCTCTCTTTCTATCTGCCCCTTTCTCTCTCAAATAAATAAATAAGTAAATAAAAATAAAGCATTAAGAAAAAAGAAGAAAGAATCCTTTTTTGTTTGTTTGTTTGAGTCAGGGTTTCACTGTAGCCCAGGCTGTCCTGAAACTCACTCTGTAGCCCCAGGCTAGCTCCAACTCAGATCCTCCTACCACAGCCTCCTGAGCGCTGGGATTAAAGGCTTGTGTGTCACCACACCAGAATCCTTAATTTTAATTTTAAGTGGTATTTTAGAAGAAAAGTAACCCAAAGGTGGGCATGAGTCTCCCTGCACTGGTCCTGACAGCTTCTCTTGATCCATGCTCTTTGTGGTGGTGACTGAGCAGAGCTGAGGGCATGAATTTGAGGTGAGGACCTGTGTCTGGCAAAGAGGCCTTTAGGAGCGTTGTATCATGACCTATAGCATAACTCATGACAACTTTTAAGGGATTTAAAAAAATTTAATTTTATTTATTTGCAAGGAGAGAGAGGGAGAGAGAAGAGAGACAGAGAGAATGGGTGCACCAGGGCATCTAGCCACTGCAAACAAACTCCAGATGCTTGCACTACTTTGTTCATCTGGCTTTATGTAGGTACTGGGGAATCGAACTTGGGTCATTAACCTTTGCAAGCAAGCACCTTAACCACTGAACCATCTCTCCAGCCCTTTTAAGGAAATTTTAGAAACTGATTATATTGTACCGTGGTAGTGCATTGCATGTTTCATGGGTTGCAATTTACTTCAATCCAACAGATATTTATTCAGCACCTACTATGTGCCCAGTGCTTGTCTGAGCACTTGGGATTTGTCAATGAACAAAACAAATCTCATGGAGCTCACATTACAATTCATTCATTGGTTTTTCCCCAGGATTGTCTTAAATTGTTTTGCCTACAGAAGGGAAGCCAGCAGAAATGTTCTTTCATCCTCTCAAACCCATGATTCTGCTGTCTGCTAGTCGTGAGAAACAAACCACCCTCAAAGTTGCCTTGACGTTTATGAACTGACTTTCAGAATATATGGTCAGCAGTCTCCACATTTGATTTACTTAAGGTCAGTTTGTAGTTCATTTCTCTTATTGTGGGGACATCAGTGTTGTGACTAAACTTAGGGAAGCATGGGAGGATTAATCCTTTGAGAAGTGTTCATGCTGGAGGCTGTAATTGCATTAGCGTGTAGATATAGCTGGCTTTTTATTTATTTATTTATGCGGAAGGTACTCTGTTTTTATTTTGTCCCCCACTCCCCTGTGCATTCACAGTGTACGGTGTTGTGGCTGTTGGTAAGCCTCTCACCATGGTAGTTTTCCTGTTTGAATCAGACATTCCAGTTTTAAGCATTCTCTAATTCCCTTCCTTGCATTTTCTTTAAACAGCACATTTTACAAGTTCAGGCATTTTTTTTTTTAAATAATGACTTATCAAAATGAACTTGGCAGTTTTTTTTGTCATCTGATGCCAAAAAAGAAAAAGAAAAGGAAGTGTTCAGTGTAGTGTTTGGGATTATTTATTCATTCCTCATCTAACCAATTGTTTTTACTTTTAAAAATGGCCAAATTGGAAGCTATTTTATTATCTTTTTAGTAGCTTTAAAAACTCACCGATTACTTGTATAATTTAATTCAGTAAAACGAAATCCACAGTTGAAAATGTCGGGGGATTTTGGAAGCAAAGATTCTGTCTCTGTTTTTTTTTTTTTAAATTTTTATTAACATTTTCCATGATTATAAAAAAATCCTGTGTTAATTCCCTCCCTCCCCCCCACTTTCTCCTTTGAAATTCCATTCTCCATCATTTTGTGTCTCTGTTTTTAATTTGCTGTACATAAAAAAGACATCAAGAAGTGTCATTACCTAACAATGTCAAACACTTGGGGAGGGTCATGACTTCTGATGCCTGTCAGGCGCTCAGAGCAGTTGATCGCTTTCTGCATTCAGTCCTCCCTTTGCTCCACAAACTGTTTATTCCTCCTTCTCCAGCTGTGTAGAGGCTGGGGCGGGGCGGGGGTGGGGGGGGGCTGCTGTCAGGGTGGTGCATATCATTGATTAACTATTCAAAAGCTCACTTTTGACTTGTTGATTTAATAAATATTTATCAAACATGTGCCCCCTAATAATTATTTGTGTAAAGATTGTGTTTTGGGCTGGAGAGATGGCTTAGTGGTTAAGCACTTGACTGTGAAGCCTAAGGACTCGGGTTCGAGGCTGGATTCCTCAGGACCCACGTTAGCCAGATGCACAAGGGGGCGCACGTGTCTGGAGTTTGTTTGCAGTGGCTGGAGGCCCTGGCCCACCCATTCTCTCTCTCTCTCTGCCTTTCTCTCTGTATCTGTCGCTCTCAAATAAATAAATAATGAACATCAACAACAACAAAAGATTGTGTTTTGGATATTTCTTTTATTGGTGGCAGAAGGTGATTAGAACCAACCTCTTGAAACAGCTTACAGCTTGATCTGGAAGAAAAGACATTTCAGGATTAGCAGTTAGCATTGCCATAGGAGAAATGTACTGTGGAAAGAGAGAGAGAGAAAGAGAGAGAGAATGAGGATGAGAATAAATACAGGCACTGTGAGGAGTTAATGGTTAGGGAAGACTTTACTGAGACCATATCTGAGCTGCTCCTTGAAAGATGAGTAACATGATACAGTGTTTGTGGAGGCAAAGGCATGCACTGTCTTTATGAGAACATATCCTTGCTTTTCTTTTGTGAAGCTGGGGATTGAACCTAGGGCCTTACACATGTTAGGTAAACTACCACTGAGCCCTCAGCCCTACTTGCTTCTTTTTAAAAAATTTTTTTTGTTCATTTTTATTTATTTATTTGAGAGTGAGAGGGAGAGAGAGAGAGAAAGAAGCAGATATATATATATAGAGAGAGGGAGAGAATGGGCATGCCAGGACTTCCAGCCACTGCAAATGAACTCCAGACAAGTGTGCCCCCTTGTGCATCTGGCTAACGTGGGTCCTGAAGAATCGAGCCTCGAACCAGGGTCCTTAGGCTTCACAGACAAGGGCTTAACCACTAAACTATCTCTCCAGCCCACTTGCTTCTTTTTGAAGACAGAAGACGTTTTTAAACCCCATTTGAGACTGTGCTATGTTGTATAGTAAACATAACTCTTCCGTATCCTTCTCAGTGCTTCCTCTTTCCTGGAAAGTGAAGTATTGACCAACACTTAAACGACTCATTAGACTAACCCTGGAACACATATTGACTGTTGCAGAACACACTGCGTATCCCCGTAGTAAGCTGGTATACTATGCTCTTTCTAGTTTGGGCACATGCTCACAGTGCTCTTTGCTCACATTCTTGTTTATGCCAGTTATACTAGTTACTATTGTTTTGCAATTAAATAAGTATCACCTAAAGTAATTTAATGCCGGGGCCAAATGAAGTACCCTTTACCTGCGAAAAGTAAGTCGATTGGCAGATGGGCCTCGGTGTTAGCCACCTTCATAGGTAATCCCTGAGATAGCTAACTCACACAGAGAAAGGTTGATTTTGCCTCAGGTTTGGAGATTCTAGTCCAAGACCGAGCGAGGGTGCGTGGTTGGGAGCCCAGAGCAAGGAAACCGTTCATCTATGGAAGCCAAAATATAGAGGTAGGAAGGGTGGAGCCACCATACCTTTCACAAACAATATCTCCAATTACCTAAGGATATTTTATAAGGTCCTACTTCCCAAGGGTTCTACCACCTTCCATTAGTGCTATGCTGGAGACCAAGCTTTTAACTCAATGGATCTTTGGGGGAACACTCAACATCCAAATTACCACAGTCTGCAAAAGTAAGCCACATTAAGAAAAAAAAAAATAAAATCAACTCCCTCTATCTACCTCTGTGTGTGTGTGTGCCTCTCTCAAAAAAGTAAATAAATAAATAAAAATATATTTATTTAAATGTTAAAAAAAATCAACACATGAGCCTTGAAAACATCAGGTGAAAGAAGTTGATGCAAAGGGCCACATATTATATGATTCCATTGCATGGGACTCAGAAGAGGCGAATCCTGTAGAGATCAAAGTAGTAAGGTGAAGCATTTTTTCTTTTTCTTTGTGGGGGAATGACTGTGTTTTTGAATTAGATGGTGGTGATGCTGCTTGCAGAAATCATGGATGTACTAGAACCTCATGAACTATATACTTTAGAGTGACTGTGCAAAAGCCTGGCAGGCAGCTAGTGTAGATCGTTTGCCTAGTATGTACCAGGCACTGGCTTCCATTCTTAGAGATGTAATAAAAAGATAATCTGCAGTGTCATGAGTGGGGCTTAGGTGCTGTGAATTTTATCTCCATGCCTTTCAGCTGCTTCCCCATGCTCTTCCTGTCTGCCCGAGCTTGGAATACAGCTTGGTCTTTGTTTCTCTGGCTCCTCATTCATATTGTCACACAAAGAAAACTTCCAACTTGCTGTCTTGCTCTGGAACTGCATATTATCTCAGTTAATAAGGAAAAGACAGTAAAACTTCCAAAAAATGGTGACACAAACAACAACTTAGATACCGTCCCCTATAATGTATTGGGAGAGTACAGGAAAATTATCTAGAAGGATCTCGCAGTCAGCTATTTTACAAGCTTCATTAAGGTCATGTTCCACTTTTTTTTTTTTTTTTTTTTAAGAAGTAAAAGCAAGAAATTTATGTGTGGCCGGGTGTAGTGGTGGCTCATGCCTTTAATCCCAGCACTCAGGAGGCAGAGGTAGGAGGATCACCGTGAGTTCAAGGCCACCCTGAGATGACATAGTGAATTCCAGGTCAGCCTGAGCTAGAGTGAGACCCTACCTTGAAAAACCAAAAAAAAAAAAAAAAAGAGAAAGAGAAAAGTTTAGGTGTGGTTTAACCAAGAAATACAATGCATAACTCCAACCATGACTCACTATCTGAAAATGAGTGAATTAATTTATATTCACTTATGTAACTAAAGCCAAAATAAGATATTTAAAATACTTGGCATCAACTTTTCTACTTTGTTCTGGTGACTTGCTAGCTGCGGCAGAGCGCTTCTGAAGTTCCAACTCTGTATTTTCCCATATATCCTGAAAATAGCACAGACTTTGGCATCTGCATGATGTTTCCTGTTTACGAGCCCCTTATGGATAGATAAGTTTTCATTTACAATTACATATGGGGCCCCACCCAGCTTCCATAAAAGGTACCAACAATTTTCTCACCAAACCCTCTGTTTTGACTGCTTGGTTTCCACGTGTACCCAGAGCCACAGCGTGAAATGTCAGCCACACCAGCCCCTAAGACTTAACACCGAAACCGTTAGCAGGCTATAATTTTTCAATATATTCCTGAGTCCAATTCATCCTTTGTGATTTATTTGACACACTACAAGCTAAGGGTGCGAGTACTTATTTTGGGGACAAGTGGTTTTGTTTTTGCAATTCTGCGTTGCTTGATGAAACACTTTCCATGGAAATGAGCTCATATTAATCTATTGAAACCAGCTGTATTTCTTGAAATAGTAATTTTCATCTCTCAGAACGTGTTAACTTCAAAACAGCCCTATTGTGGCTGGTTTGGAGGAACCACTGAAAAACCACAAACTTGCACTCAAAGCTAACTTGAACCTACTTTAAGAAACAATAGAGTGTGGCTTCCTCAGCCACATATGGGTCAGCCAGGCAGCTACTAAAAGCCAGTCTTAAGTGCTAGTATTCAAAAGTTCTTTATTTTATGTTATTTTATTTTTGGAGGTAGGGTCTCACTCTAGCTCAGGCTGATCTGGAATTCACTATGTAGTCTTAGGGTGGCCTCGAACTCACGGCAATCCTCCTACCTTTGCCTCCTGAGTGCCGAGATTAAAGGCGTGCACCACCATGCCTGTTTTTATTATTATTTTTTATTTTCAAGACAGGGTCTCACTCTATCCCACACTGACCTGGAACTCACTCTGTAACTTTAGGCTGGCCTTGCTCTCATGGTGATCCCCTACTCAGCTAAGACTGAAGGTTTGCGTCATCATGCCTGGCTTGAGTACTCAATAGTTCTAAACAGGGTATTTCAGATCACAGGTATGAACGGTATCAAAAGGGGGTTGGGAGGATAGCTCAACCATTAAGGTGCTTGTTTGCAAAGGCTGGGCTCGATTCCCTAGTACCCACATAAAGCCAGATGCACAAAGTGGCACATGGGTATGGAATTTGATTGCAGTGGCAGAAGGCTCTGGCATGCCCATTCTCTCCTTGCAAATAAATAAATATTTTTTTTTTTGAAGATGAGGCTTGTTCACATTGATACTTGACAACCTTGTATTCATAAGTTCATTGATTCAATACTATGTCAAGAGTTGTTGATACTGGCTATGCATTAAAATCATCAAATTAAAATAAAAAAGAGGTCACACGCAGGCAAAAGGTGGCTATGGAGGGCTGGAAAAAATGGCTTGACAGTTAAAGTGCTTGCCCATGAAGCCTAAGGACCCAGGTACAATTCTCTAGGTCCCATATAAGCCAGATATACAAAGTGGCACATGTATCTGGAGTTCATTTGCAGTAGCTAGAGGCCCTGGTGTTCCCATATTCTCCCCCCTACACTTCTCTGTCTCTAACAAATAAATAAAAATAAAATTTAAAAAATCTGCTAGGGAGGGATGAAAATACAATGGTCTCACCCTAAAAGCTTCCCATTAAAGTGTACTGTGGGACACTCCTGACTTCAACCAACTGGTACATTCATGACCCCACAGTGATTACCAATACCCCACTGGTGAGGGTCCTTAGTGGGAACATGATCAATTTGCAGTATGTTCATATATTAAAGTTCCTAGTAAAACTTATAAAAAAATTCCCCCAAACTTCCCATCCAGTAGGTCTAGGGTAAGGCCAGGGCCTCAGTAGTTTTTAAAGCTCCTTTGTGAAGATCATGTGCAGCCATGGTTGAGAACTATCAGTTCAGATGATTTTTTAATAATCATGCTTTTTCAGAAAAAAAACAAACAGCTATTATGGTATTTTATAAACATGCCTATTAAAATTAAATATAATTTTTTCTTCTTTTTACTTTTTTGAAAAATTCATTTTCTCTACACCATGCTCTTTCTTTCAGGATATGAGAAGTCTTGTCCAATGGTTGGATGAATTTTCACTGATTTCTTTTACCCTCTATGGAATTCACTAAATTTATGTTTGTGTGATGTCAAAAAAACTAAGCTAAACTTATCAGCTTATGTTCTGTTGCTACAACAAGAATACCCAGTGCTGGATACTCTGTAAAGAGAAGACGGTCCATTCAGCTGATGGCTTTGGAGGCTGGCTGTTGAAGGTCAGCTGGCATCAGCAGTTTGGTCTCTGATGAAGACATGCTTGGCGGCATCCCGTCGTGGTGGTTGGCGTTTGGGTGGGAGCGCATGTGAGAGAGGAGGGAGAGGTGACACGCAGGCCGAAAGCAAGCCAGAGAAATATTCAGGGGCCAGGCTTGTGCTTTCCTAGCCATCTGCTCTTTCAGGGACTGACTTGCTCTTCACCTCCTGCCTTGATCCTGTCCAAGGGCGCCCGTGATCTAGCCTCCTTCCATAGCCCCATCCCCGAAAGGCTTTACTCTCCTTAACACTGAGCACACATGAACCTTTGGGGTCAAAGCACATTTAAGCCACAGCACCAGCAAAACTGGCAGAATTGGTTGAATTAATTGATAAACCTTTTTCTACCCCTCATCTATTTAGTGATTGTTTTATCACAGATATATATATTTTTTAATGTTTTATTTATTTATTTGAGAGAGAAAAAGAGAGAGAGAGAGATTGAGAATGGTTGTGCCAGGGCCTCTAGCCACTGCAAATGGACTCCAGAAGCATGTGTCACTTTGTGCATCTGGCTTATGTGGGCACTGAGAAATCAAACCTGGATCCTTAGGCTTCACAGGCAAGTACCTTAACCACTAAGCCATCTCTCCAGCCCTGTAGACATATATTTTTGAGAATAATAATTTGACCTTTTACTCTATAACAACCATGTGTACTCTGCAAACTTTAAAAATATGTCCTTCCATCCTGTTTCCTTTTTTTTTTTTTTTTAACTCCTGAGGTAGGGTCTCACTCTAGTCCAGGCTGACCTGGAATTCACTGTGTAGTCTCAGGGTGGCTTTGAACACATGGAGATTCTCCTACCTCTGCCTCCCAAGTGCTGGGATTAAAGGCATGCACCACCATGCCTGGCTCTGTTTTTGTTTTAAATATTTTATTTATTATTTACTTGCAAGGAGTCACACATAACATGAGAGAGAGAGAAGGAGAGTGAGAGAGAGAGAGAGAGAGCACACATTAGCACATCAGGGACCCCTCCCCGTATGGATGAACTCCAGATGCATGCAAAACTTTGTGCATCTGGCTTTACATGGATACTGGGGAATCACACTGGAATCAGGCTTTGCAAGCCTTTTAACCATTGAGCCATCTCTCCAGCCTTTTTCCATCTTTTTTGAGACAGGGTTTTTCCATACAGGATGGGCAGGCCACAAATTCACTATGTAGCCTAGGCTGACCTTGAACTCGTCATCCCTTTGCCATCTCCTCAGCGCTGGCGGTACAGCTGTGTGCCACCATGCCTGGTTTTGCTCTATGTTTCTTTAAGTTGATTCACTAGTAAACCCTAATCAACAAACATCTCTGGACCCTTTCCCTTTCATTTGGTTATAGCAAAATGCATTTTTATTATAAGATAGTACATATGTGTACTTACATGAGAAAGACAGACGTTTAAATCTTGTTCTTTGTGACTTCAGCAAAGCTGGATGAGCTGTAAGTTTTTACCTGCTAGTAGGTGTTACTGTCTTTGAGAAAATGTGCTGAGGTGATTGACATGGAATGTGACAACTGACTAGGTGGACTATATATTTAGTTCTGAGTATTGTAGAGCTAACCTTGGGTCTGGGGTGTCAGTCAGTTGTACAATGTGTGCCTAGCATTCATGTGCTTCTGGGTTTGATTCTAGAACCACAAAACAAAACTAAACAAACTAGACCAAAACAGAATAGATTGATGAGGGGAAAAAGCAAAAAAACTAACCATATCTTTTTTATTTCACTTATTTTTTACCCTTTCACACATGTATCTAATGTATTTGATCTTATTCTCTTTAATACCCCTCTCCTTCCACTAAAATGCTTCTTCCCAATTAAATCCTATCCTACTTTCAATGCCCCCCTGTTTTTTCTGTTGACCCATTTTATTTATATTAGGTTGCTTGCATGATTATGAATGGTGTGGTGGTTTGATTCAGGTGTCCCCCATAAACTTCTGAATGCTAGGTTCCCAGCTGATAGAAATTTGGGAATTAACACCTCCTGGAGGCAGTGTATTGTTGGGAGGTGGGCTTATGGGTGCTATAGATAGTTTCCCCTGGCCAGTGTTTGGCACACTCTCCTGCTAATGTTGTCCATCTAATGTTGGCCAGGAGATGATATCCACTCTTTGCTCATGCCGTCATTTTCCCCTGCCATCATTGAGCTTCCCCTTGAGTCTGTAAGCCAAAATAAACCTTTCTTCCCACAATTTGCTCTTGGTAGAGTGATTTCTGCCAGCAATGAGAACCTGACTGCAACAGATGGGAAGTTATTTATTGGCATAAATTACCATTGAAGCACATGACTCCCTCTCTCCAAGCAGCTATGAGCTGCCGATTGCTGCTCCAGGAGATGTGGGGTTTGGAGAGGCCTTTTCCCATCCATTATTAAATGTTGACCAGAACCCACAGCTACCTTGAGTTCATGAGTGCTATAGCTGTGTTGTATTCAGAAGACAGCATTGTGTATCTCTGCTTCCTTCATTCAGCTCTGTCTTGCACTAGATCCCCTCAGCCTTGGAGTGGGTGGTTTAGATGTCCTATTTAGTAAAGAGCACACAATAGCCGCTTTTTTTTTTTATTAACAACTTCCATGATTGTAACTAATCTCCCATGGTAATGCCCTCCCTCCCCCCACTTTCTCCTTTGAAACTCCATTTTCCATCATTTCCCCTCCCCCTCTCAATCAGTCAGTCTCTCTTTTATTTTGATGTCACCATCTTTTCCTCCTATTATGATGGTCTTGTGTAGGTAGTGTCGGGCACTGTGAGGTCATGGATATCCAGGCCATTTTGTGTCTGGGGGGAGCACATTGTAAGAAGTCTTACCCTTCTTTTGGCTCTTACATTCTTTCTGCCATCTCTTCCACAATGGAAGGTGTGATAGAGATACTGCAGTTCTAAGCACTCCTGTCACTTCTTTCCAGTACCATGATGCCTTCTGAGTCATCCCAAGGTCACTGCCATCTGTAAAGAGAAGGTTCTCTACCAAAAGTGAGAGTAGCATTAATGTATGGGTATGAACATTAAGAGAAGTGCTTACTGGGCAGTTTGATAAGCATAGTATATACATTTAGGCAGACAGCAGCAGACATTACACCCATAGGGCCCATGACTACCCCAGTTGTAGTTTTTCAGTATCAGGGATGTATTCCCTCCCATGGAGTGAGCCTCCAGTCCAATTAGAGGGCAGTTGGTTTCTAGCATGACAGATGTGCCACTATTGTACCCGTTGGCTCTTTTGGCCTGGCTGGCCAAATATAAGGCTTTCAGTGTCCATGTTGAGTTTCTTCACTGATGATTTCTCTCTTTCCCATTGAACTGCATGCAGAATGGCTTCTTCCAGCTTTCTGTCAGCTGGTCTACATGAGCTGGTTATCAGCTCAGTTCCAGCAGGATTTTTCAGTAATAGCCACTTATTCTTGACAATTTTGCTAGCTCTGCATTTCTGTGTTAACCTCTACCCATTTCAGAAAAGAACCTTCTACCATTGAGGTTGAAGAGCAGTACTCATCTATGGGAACCAATATAAATATTTAGAAAGCAGTTTGATATCCTGTCCACTTAGCATAGCAATATTCATAGGTCCATTTCCCCTGCTCCCTCCCCTACATCAGGGCCTATGTCCCTAGCCACAGCATTTGGTCAGGTTTGTAGTACTAGACATGAAATCCCCCCTAGAGAGCATGCCTCAAATCCAATCAGAAAGTGGTTGGGCTGGGCATGGTGGCGCACGTCTTTAATCCCAGCACTCGGGAGGCAGAGGTAGGAGGATCACCGTGAGTTCGAGGCCACCCTGAGACTACATAGTTAATTCCAGGTCAGCCTGGACCAGGGTGAGACTCTACCTCGAAAAACCAAAAAAAAAAAAAAAGAAAGTTGGTTACCCCCACAACAGTCATGCCCCTATTGCACTGATGGGCACATCCTGCCTGGCATGTTGGTTGTGGAGTACATCGTGCTCACAGGTGGATGGGATTGTTGATGCCTTTTCTCCCCCAGCATCCTGAATAGTGCCTTCTGGCATGAAGAAAGCTAGGCATCATGGAGGAAGCTTCTAGACCAGTTCCATCTTAATTTCTGTAGGGTCTACACCCATGTCTTCCACTGTAGGTGTTTTCCATCTAGTTCTGGTAGGCAACCATGAGCAATGAAGTAGCCTATATTATTTGGGACCTCTGTAGCCTCCTTGATCAAAAACTCATTGAGAAGTTTCATCTCTCATCTCTGACATGGGTACTGGGGATCAAATTTAGGTCCTCATGTTTGCATGGCAAGCACTTTTACCTGCTGAGCCATGCCCCGGCCCTGCTTTCAAACTTTGTTTTCATTTTTCTTTTTGAGGTAGGGTCTTGCTCTAGCCCAGGGTGACCTGAAGTTGACTACCTGGTCTCAGGGTGGCCTCAAACTCACAATCCTCCTACCTCTGCCTCCTGTGTGCTTGGATTAAAGGCATGCACCGCCATATCTGGCTTAAACTTTATTTATTTATTTATTTATTTTTGTTTTTGTTTTTCAAGGCAGGGTTTCACTCTAGTCCAGATTGACCTGGGATTCACTATGTAGCCTCAGGGTGGCCTTGAACTCATGGTAATCCTCCTACCTCTGCCTCCTGAGTGCTGGAATTAAAGGCCTGCGTGACCACGCCCAGCTGCCTTAAACTTTTTATTGACCATTTTCATACAAGTTTTGAGTGTCCCTAGTAGTCACTGCCATGTGTACAAAGAAGCTTCTCTGACTGAAGGGGAGAGCAGCACTGGTCTGTGGGCACGAACATAATTACGTAGATATAGCCAAACAGCAGTAGTCGCTTCCCTCCTGGGGCCTGCAGCCTTGTCATGGTCTTCCGCCAGGGTTGCAGTGCCAGCAGTGAATTCCCTTCCCTTCCCTCCCATAGAGTAGGACTCAAATCTGATCAGAGTGCAGCTGCTTATCCCCTTAATAGTCACACCACTTTTGCACCTATGGGCACACCTTGCCTGGCTGATCGCTTATGGAGCTCACAGAGCCCCCTGTTGACTGGAACTGTGGACTTCTCTGCGCAGCAGCTGCATAGTACTTTCCAGCACTGCATATGGTGAGCAGAGGTGCTTCCAGCTCAGTTCCAGGATGATTTCTCAGTGTCCTGCAATCAAAGCCTGTGGTTGTCCTCAGCAGTAAGGTCTTGACTTCATGGTCCTTGAGTGGTGGGCTTTGGACTGTACTTTGCAGATTTCTGAGTTTCACGAAGCCCTTTAGGAGCTGTTCTAGGAATATGGTCTGGGACGACTGGGAACTTCCAGTTTCTGGCTCAGGGCTTCTTTCTGCCGTCCCCTGAAACCCAGGCAAGTGTGCAGTTTCTGATTGCACACACGGGATTTCCAAGAAAGGCTTAATTTAAACAAAGGATTCTTAGCTCAAACAAGTTTCTCAATGGGGCCATGTGTTTCTAAGTTTCTGCTTTCTTTTCTTGATTCAATTTGGTTTCTGTTCTGGCAGGGCCTGTTTCTAGCTACTGTTGTGTATTTGTGTTGAAAAAGCTCAGGTAGACCTTAGTATTAATGAGTGCAAGCTAGCACGTGTGGGGAGTGATGCCCAGTGAGAGTTAGATGTTCAGGACACTAGACTGGAAATGATCGGTGGGGAGATGACTCTACTCAAGACATATGGCTTATGAGCAAGTGCTTATAGAGACGAGAGCCAGGTCAAATAGGAAATCGGGGAACAGCTATGCTGGGCTGGGTCCCCTTCTCTGTCCTTATGTTAACTTGGTGCAATGTTTTGGTGAAATATGTTCACTTTTCATATTTTAATATTTTTTGGGTTTGTTTATTTTCAAGGAGAGAGAGAGAGAGAGAGGTGGGGGAATATGGGCACATCAAGGCCTACTGGGGAATTGAACACAGGCTGTCAGGCTTTGTGAGCAAACAAGCACTTTAACTGCTAAGCCATCTCTCCAGCCCATGATTTTATTTTTTTAGTTGACCATTGTGGTATTTTTCTAATACAAAATAATGTGCTAAGTAGTGTTGTAGCTTTCTCACTTTCTGAATTGAGACATAACCCCTGGCTCCGTGTCTTCATTCCTCCCTGCGGAACTGGACTGTGACGGCTGGGCTCGAGTGAGGTCCCATGAGGTGAGGTAAGCCCCACTTCTCGTGTATTGTGACTTGTGTTTCATTGACCCAGAGTGTGACCTAGACTGTGCTAGTCTTCTCTTCGGACAATTAGTGGCAAGTTTCACCAGATACCAGAGGCAAACAATTAAAAACTTATCAGTCGTTTAGAAGTCAAAGCAGTGGTGATAAGGGTCTTGGTATTTACAGTGTTCCAGGGACGAAAGGAGCAACCTTGTGCTAAAGATGAAGCCCACATGTTTCTTCCTTTTTGCTTCTTTTTTTTTTTTTTTAATTTTTATTAGCATTTTCCATGATTATAAAAAAATCCCATGGTAATTTCCTCCCTCCCCCCCTTTCCCCTTTGAAATCCTTTTTGCTTCTTTCAGTTGACATCTTTATCTACTACATTAAAGAAGATAAAATCAGACAATTGCATAGTCTTTTTTATTAGAGATGAGGATTGTACTAAAATTTCAAATGAAAATTTTATTTTTGTAGTTTATTCATTCATTCATTCCGTTTTTCTTTTTTTGAGGTAGGCTCCCATTGGAGCCCAGGCTGACCTACAACTTACTCTGTAGCCCCAGGTAGACTTCCTATCTCAGTCTCTGGGTGCTGGGGCTACAGGCATGCACCATCATATTCGGCCATTCATTCAATTTTTGTGAGACATGGTCTCATGTATCTAGGCTATCCTTGAACTTGCTATGTAGTTAAAGATGACTTGAACTCTTGGTTAACCAGCCTCTACCTCACAAATGCTAGGATCGCAGTTTTGCAACACTGCACTTAGTTTTAATCATTTCTGGAGATCAAACCTAGGACTGCAGGCTAAGTAAGCACTCTGCTAATTGAACTAAATCTCCAGCCCTGGAAAGTTCAATATTCTAATGAAATATTATGACTAAGCTATGTTATGCTAGCGTTGAGTTTACCGCCCCATTAGTCGGATGCTTATTGAGCAGCCCAGATACTAGACACTGAGCTGCTGCTGAAGGCTGAACTCTTAGGTAACGCAACGTCGCGTACCACTCACCAGTCTCCCGATGAGCCTCACTCTTGCCTGCTGTGGGAGTTCAGGGCCTGAGGCACTTCAAAACTTCCCAGGTTGCTCAAGCCATTATGGATATGTAGGTTTTCATCAGGTAAACATTGTGGGCAGTAGGCACTGAGTCGGAAAGGAACACTGTGGTTGGAAGCCCTGCTGGTTCTCCACAGTGATGCTGATGCGTAGGGTACGAGCTAGGACACTAGAAAAGACCAGAGGGCATGCAGTAGCCAGAGCATTTAACGACTGGCATATCACACCAACTTCCCGTTTTGCCTTGGGAGCTTCTAAACAGAAGGGTTGGGTGGGGTTCTAAGATTAATTTATACTTCGTATGGTTGACTGAGTGAGGTTCAAACATACTACCTAGGAATCTGTTGAATGGGTACAGATGGGAAATAAGGTGAGTGCCTCACAGTTTGACTTTATTTATTGATATTTATATTCTCAGTGCCCTGTGGGGCATGTAATAGAGAGATCTGGTAGGTAGTTTGGTATTCCCGGCAAGGAGTCCGCATTTGAGCATCATCTACTCATAGGGTTCGTTGAAATGCCATGGCTGGATGTGATTGCCAGGGGGAATGTAGAAGAAAGAGGTAATGAGTGATATGAAAAGTGGAGGAGAAAGCCAGGCTGTGCACCCACTGATCCCAGCCCATGTCTTGGTCATTACTCTATTGCATTATACTCGTCTAGCTTGTGTACGTCTTTTTTTTTTTTTTTTTTTTTTTCGAGGTAGGGTCTCACTCTGGTCCAGGCTGACCTGGAATTAACTCTGTAGTCTCAGGGTGGCCTTGAACTCACGGTGATCCTCCTACCTCTGCCTCCCAAGTGCTGGGATTAAAGGCGTGCGCCACCACGCCCGGCTTTTTTTTTTAACCCCTGGGCCAACTTTGAGGGCAGGGACTGTGCCTTATTCACAGCGTCACTGCCATTGTACAACTTCCCAGCGTGCCATCTGCAGGTGTGTGCGGTTTCTCTTCTGTGAGTATTGTGCCCCTGAGGAGAGCTTCCAGTGGGCCTGCTTAACTTGTCTCTGTGGCCATCATGGTACCTGCTCTGGCTTCAATATGGCTTGTCCCTGCTGAAACACATGCTGGAAAGGCACTCCTTGTTTGAAATACAAAGAGGTGGACTATGTGGGATCTTCAGGATATGACTAGAGCTTTGCTTTCAGGAAGATGAATCTGTCGTACAGTGGATGGGTGAATGGGTCATATCCAGAGTGAGTCTGCTGCAGGTCAGTTTGGCTAGCTCTCCATATCCCACCTCTTGCCATGAGGGGCCCTGGACTGCCTCAGGATTCTGCCCACAAGGAAGTCATCACCAGATGCAGCCTTTTGACCTTGAACCAGGCCCGTGAGCCAAAACAGACTTCTTTTCTTTATTAAGTTATAATCTGCGGTGTTGTGTTATTAGAAACAGAAAACAGACTTAGCCAGTTCCCTGACTGTTGAATATGCTTGTTGAATAAATGGCACAATATTATCATGAGTGGTCGGAGAAAGTGAATCTGGTATAGGAAGGTAAAAAGCGGGGCCCATAGGAAGAAGGTTAACTTGGAGTCTTCTGTCATGGAAATCCCAGAGACAGTTTTCAACAATGGGAGAGAAGGGGACAGTGCTGCAGAGAGGTCAGTTAAGAAGGGTGATGGTATAATCACTGGAAATGAGGAGTCACTGGTGACAGTGTCAGAAGCAGTTTGAGTGGCTCATAAGGGAGGCAGAAGGCAAAGCCCATCCCACTGAGATGTGGGGGGGGGGGAGGGAGGAGGCTGGGCTTGCACAGGGAAGAATTTAACGGTGATGGGCGATGAGGTTGAGGGGAATCGTATCTCTGTGTTCTCCTTCTCTTCCTTTCTTTCTCACATTCACCCTTCAACCTATGAGAAAAGGTTGGGTCTGGAGAGATGATTCAGCAGTTAAAGGAGCTTGCTTGCAAATCCTGACATTTCTGGTTTGATTCCCCAGAACCTATATAAACCAGATGCACACAGTGGCACATGGGTCTGGAGTTGATTTGCAGTGACAAGAGGTCCTCTTTCATCTCTCTTTCTCCCTCTTTGCTTGCAAATAAGTAAGTAAAAATAGTTTTAAAAATTATTTAGCTTATTTATTTATGAGAGAGAGAGAGAGAGGTAAATAGAGAGAATAGGCATGCCAGGGCCTCCAGCCACTGCAAGTGAACTCCAGATGCATGCTTCACTTTGAGCAACTGGCTTATGTGGGTTCTGGGGAGTCGAACCTGGGTCCTTAGGCTTCGCAGGCAAGTGCCTTAATTGCTAAGCTATATTTATAGCCCAATAAAAATATTTTAAAAAGAGACACTTGAGTAAATTTACATGCTGAGACCCAGTAAAAGGCCCAAGAGAGCTGGGATGATGGCTCAGTGAATAAAGCACTGACTGTGGAGGCTTGAATACCTGAGTCTCGATCCCCAGACCCCATATGAAAGCCAGAAGCCACAGTAGGCTTCTGTAATCCCAGCACACCAAGCGCAAGAAGGGAAATGGAGGCAGGAGAATTACCTGGAGTTTTGCAGATGAGCCAACCTGGAGAAAACAGCAGTGAGTAACAGGATAGAGAGCTCCTGCCCCAAATGAAGTGGAAGTCTAGGACTGACACCTGAAAGTTGTCCTCTGGTCTTCACATGTGCACCATGCCACACGTGCCTGCACACACACACACACACACACACACACACACACACACACACACACACCCCAAAACAAACAAATTTTTAAAAAAAATTTATTACTTGAGACCAGTGGTGGGGTGGAGAGGGAAGGGGCACGGGAGGGGGGGGGGGAATGGTTGCTCCAGGGCTTCTAGCCACAGCAAACAAACTCCAGACGCATGGGCCACTTTGTATATCTGGCTTACATGAGTCGGGGGCGGGGGAATGGAACCGGGGTCTTTTGGCTTTGCAGGCAAGTGCCTTAACCGCCAAGCCATCTCTCCAGCCCAAAAATAACATTTCTAAAAACACACACGAAGAAGCACTTTATTGTAACTTTACCATATATAAATAGTTTAGGTCAAATCTGTGCTTTTTGGCAGCTGAAAGCCATGTCCCTCCCCACCACAAATAAACATTTGTTAAAAGGAAAAGGTCTGAGTTCAAAGCATAGAAAAGAGATAGGAAATACAAAAGAACAAATCATTCTTTGAAAAAAAAAGAAGGATGTGGGTCTTAGTTGACTGGAGGAATAAACTGAAGGAAAGGAAATGGAGGAGGAAAACCCCAAAGTCCCAGATCTCTGTATAAAATAGTAACCAGTGGGTTTCGGTTACTTCCTACTTTCTAAGGATTATTAAAATCACTTTCCATATGTAACTCATTAAATTCCTATGGCAACCTTGTGAAAACAGAATTAATTATTTAAACTTTAAACTAAAGCCGGTGAAACAGAGATTAAGCCTGAGGGTATGTAGTTACTAAGAGGCAGAACCAGAATACAGAGGTCTTTTTGTTTTGTTTTGTTTTGAGGTAGGGTTTCACTTTAGCCCAGGCTGACGTGGAACCACTCTGTAGTCCCAGGCTGGTTTAGAACTCAGTGATCCTTCTGCTTCTGCCTCCTGAGTGCTGGAATTAAAGGTGTATGCTACCTTGCCTGGCTGGAACTATTTATTTATTTGGTTTTTCGAGGTAGGGTCTCATTCCAGGCCAGGCTGACCTGCAATTCACTATGTAGTTTCAGAGTGGCCTCAAACTCATAGCAATCCTCCTACCTCTGTCTCCTAAATTCTGGGATTAAAGGCATACACCCTCATGCCTGGTTCTTTATTTTTTAAAAACATATATTTATTTATTTATTTGCAAGAAGAGAAAGACAGAGAGAATGAGTTCACCTAGACCTCTTGCCACTACAAGTGAACTCCATGTGCTGTTCTGTATAGCTGACTATATGGGTACTAGAGAATTGAACCTGGGACTGCAGACTTTGCAAGTAAGCTCCTTTAACCACTGAACAATCTCTCTCGCCCTCTCTTTTGTTCGTCTTAAAATGAGAACTTCATATATGAATGTACAGTAATTTGATCATGTTCCCATCCCATTATTCTCCTTTGCCCCTTCTTCCCAACTCTCCATTCCCTGAGGGCCCTTTCCATTCAAGATGTTTGTTTAATTTTGTAATCCTCCATTCTCCGTCACCATGTCAAAATGTTGATGGGCTTAGAAATTTCCTTTGTAATATGATGGAGAATGGAATTGCAAAGGGGAAAGTTAGGTGGGGGGAGGGAGGGGATTACCATGGGATATTTTTTTATAATCATGGAAAATGCTAATAACATTTTTTTAAAAAGCCAAAAAAAAAAAAAAAAAAGAAATTTCCTTTAGTGTTGAGCTCTCAACAGACTCTTTTCTGCTTCGACGAGTTTTGAGTCTCCACAGAGGACACCAAGCTCTTAACCACGGTGCTATGTGGCTGGAAACAGGGAGTACTTAGAATTTCAAATAGCCATGGGTAAGGAAGGGATACATCACTGTGTGCTGAGTCATGGCACCCAGCACTTAGTTCCTGTTGGAATTTATAATTTGCTAGGTTGGGAGATTTCTGCTAGCAAAATTGGCCTTCCCAGTGCAGGAGATAAAGGTTGAGATATTTGGATTAATACTGAATCAGGGAATGGTTGCTTGAGGTGGAGGCGCCAGCAAGAGAGCCAAGTGATGGACTGTGAGTTCTGGGCTTGAAAGACAGGTAAAAGCAAACAGGTCCAGCTGAGGGGAGGGACAAAGAAGCACAGCAAAGGGTCCACAGGCTCAAGTTGAAAGCCAAGTGCGTCAGGAGTTACAAAGCTCAAGAGTTGTGGAGGATGAGTTAGACAGGGGGTACTCAATGCTCACAACAACCTTAAATTTCAGAAGTGAGGATCTGCAAGTCTGGTGGTAGGTTGACGGTACGGCTTTGTAAGTATGTGGCTGACATGGGCTGCAGGTAAATCTCATGAGACACGAGATTTCACAGTTGATGATCACAGAGGGAAGGGCAAATATAAATGCTAACTACCTTGGCCAATCAATGGAGGATGCCTAGTAGCTGTACGTGCTTGTGTCGACTTTAGAATGTCGTAACACAGGCACGTACGGCTATAGGGAAAGATATACAGGTTAGCTGGGATTTGGCATATGATAAAAAAAAGTGGCTGACGGGGTTGGAGAGACAGCTTAGTGGTTAAGGAGCAGGCCTGCAAAGCCTAATGACCAGGGTTTGATTTTCCAGAACCTACATAAAGCCAGATGCACAAAATGGCATAAGCATCTGAAATTCCTTTGCAGTGGCTAGAGGTCCTGGCTTGGCTATTATCTCTTCCTCTCTGCCTATCTCTCTTCTCTCTCTGGGTGCAAATAAATAAATAAATATAAAAAAGTGCTTGATAGTATCAATAAAACTTGTCAAAGCACAACTGAGTAATTTGCATTTTTCACTACAGTTTGTGAAAAAGAACTTGAAACATGAATTGGCAAAGCAGTGCATTTCACGGGTATCTTGGGATGCCATAGCCAAATCGTCGTCATTGCTCTGAGAGGAGAAGACAGTGTCCTCTGATGATGTCTCCCCCCTCTTCTTCCCCAGCCCCTTTCTTTTCTCCTGGCAATGTGCAGTAGACACTCTCTGAGCCTAGAGAGGCAGCTGAAGACCATCCGGCTTCCAGCTGTGCACTCTGTTAGAACTTGAGGAGGCAGGGTCATGGGAGAGGGGGCCAGCCGCCTCAGGGACGCGCAGGGTGGTGGCCTCGCTTCTATAATTAGCTTGTGATGGGAACACAGCGGTACAGACCTTCTGAGGGAAGAGCGCATAGCCCCACATGTGAAGCTGCGACAGACTGTGTACCAGGTCGGACAGCTGAGTGACATGGGCCGAAGATGCATCAAGTAGGATGTCTGGGGATGCAAGGCACAGGAACCCCGACTTAGGCAGGCTTGCATAAAGGCAAATCATGCCCTCATGCAGCGGGAAGCCCTGGAGGAGAAGGGCTGGACCTGGCTTTGCTTTTCTGTGAGTCTCTTGGCTCCGTCCCTGTCATGTACCGTTTCATGGACCCAAGATGGCAACAGAAATGCAAATACAGGGAATTCTTAGTGTACAAGAAGGGCCTTTGCCTTTATGTCTCCTTAGCAGTGAGGAAGCCTTTCCTGGAAGCTCCAAGAAGTCTTTGCTCAAGTTGTTGGTAAGAACTGGGGCATTATTCTTTCCTTAAGTGAGCCTATCTCCTATAGGAGGAACAAGATCACCACAATTTTTTCTTGTTTCTGTTTTTCTTTTTCCTTCCTTCCTCCCTCCCTCCCTCCCTTCTTTTTTTTCTTTTGAGGCAAAGTCTTAGTATGTAGTCTAGTTTGGCCTTAGCTTCAAGATCTTCCTGTCTGAACCTTCTCAGTGCTGGGGTTAAAGCATATGCCATATGACTACCATTATTTGTAAGCATTTTAAAAAATTATTTGCAGAGAGAGAGAGAGAGAGAGAGAGAGAGAGAGAGAGAGAGAGAATGAATGAATGAATGGGGTATGCCAGAGCCTCTTACCCCTCACATGAATTTCAGAGGTATGTGCCGCTTCATGCATCTGGCTTTACCTGGGAATCAAACCCAGGTTGTTAGGCTTTGCAAGTAAGCATCTTAATCACTGAGCCATCTCTCCAACTCCATAATTCTTTATTAACCATTTTGAATGGACCAGATGTTAGAAATAAACTGCAAAGTCCATGGTAGAGAAAAGGCCAAAAGACAAGTTGTGAGGAGCACCCAGCCCCATCCCAGGGAACGAACTCTGGGTGGCAATCAGACCCCATGTTCTCAATGTTTTGCTCAGTGTGAACCTGAACAAGCCACCGCCTCAGTGAGCCTCAGCTCTCTCCCAGAGGATTGTTGTGGGGTATGGAAGTGCTTTACATAAGTCCTGTTATACAAATGTGAATTGTTTAAATAATGGCAACAATTCCATTCACTAAGCATTTTGAAGGTCCAGGCAGGTGCTAAAGGGCTCTCTTTTTATTCTCTTTCTACTTATGAAACATTATGGAGCCATGGACATCTTAGGAGAACTCTGCTAAAGGCGTTATCTCCTGCCTCAGTGAAGCTGAGGCTCAAGGGTAGGGGCGGAGGTCAGCTATGCGCCCTCTCAACCAGGGCCTCCGCTTCCTTCTCATGTGCCAGAATAGAGGCAACTGGCTGTGTGACGTCAGTGCATTGCGCTTTTCTACCTCTTGTTGTCTTTTGCTCAGTAATTCAGGGGTCAGTGCACCAGGTGTGCACGGTAATATTGGATGCTGCCAGACAGAGTGATGTACACCTTTAATCCCAGCGCTTGGAAGGCTGAGGAAGTAGGACCGCCACGTGTTCAAGGCCAGCCTAGGACTAGAAAGTGATGCTTTTCTTTCCATTGTTACTCTTTTTTTTTAAACTATGAGTTATTTTTATTTTTGTGCTTTTGAAAAAAACAGCTTAATGAATGCTTATTAGGTATTTAGTTATTTCGTATCTCATTGACCCTCATAAGGAAGTCAAGCCTGAATTTTTATTGAATTGAGGCATAGAGGCTGAGCAGCCCATCAGTGAGACATGAAGTCAGGAACCAAGGCACATTAGTTTTTTTAAATTTTATTTCATTTTACACATTAGTTTTTTGATGCTGCACATTATCTTGTTTTAAGTGTAATTGTGATGCAAACTCTTATGTGCTTATTCTAGTTTTCTTAAAGAAGAATCAAGTTTTGAGCTTATTATTCATGTATAGATTGACTAAGTGGTCTCCATGAAGTTTTTTTTTTTTTTTTTTTCCGAGGTAGGGTCTCACTCTAGCTCAGGCTGACCTGGAATTCACTCTGTCGTCTCAGGGTGGCCTCGAACTGTCGGTGGACCTCCTACGAGTGCTGGGATTAAAGGAATGTGCCACCACGCCTGGCTTTCTATGACGGTTTGAACGAACATGACATATTTAGGCTGTTATTTTTGGACTACGCATTTTCTCTTTTGCTGATGCTTTTTATGCATGCATGTATGTGTCGTATGCTTGCATATGTGTCGATGCACACCCACATGTGAGCAAGCACTTGTGCACCCGGAGACTAGAGGTTAATATTGGTCGTCTTCCTCAGTCATTCTCCACCTTGTTCAAGATAGGGTCTCTGGGGTTGGAGACATGGCTCAGCAGCTAAAGTGATCACTTGCAAATCCTAACAACCTGGATTTGAATCCTCAGTACCCACATAAAGCCAGATGCACAAAGCAGCACATGCATCTGGAGTTTGTTTGCAGCAGCTAGAGGTTCTGGTGTCCCCATTCTCTCTGTCTCTCTGTCTATCTCTACTTGCAAATAAGTACATAAAAGCATATATATATAAGATAGGGTCTCTCAAGGAACATAAGGCTAACCAATTCAGCTAGGCTAGCTACCCAGTAAGACCAAAGGATCTCTGTCCCCATCACTGAGATCATAAGTACATTTCACAATGTCCAGTATTTTATATGGGTTCTGGGGATCTGAACTCTGTTCATCGTGCATGTGTGTCAAGGACTTTACCCACTGAGCCAACATCCCAGCCCTCTATGATATTTTTATGTGACTGGGATCCTAAAATATTTCCATAAAATTCAAATAGTTCTGATACTATGTAACCTAATGTTTTCTATATCTCCCTTGCACTGATAATTAAAAAAAAAAAAAAGATGTTTCTATGATTCAGCCCATACTAGATTTTAAGGAAACCCTCCCTTATTGGTCTCTTCCTACTAATCCACTGTGTTCTGGTGAGAAGCTAAGCTTGAGCATCTTAGTGGGAGTGTCTTCTGGGGCTTCTGAGCTTGCTGGAAGCCTGACTCCCAGACATCTGCTTTCCATTCATAGTTCTGGCTCTCACGCTGGGACCCTTGCTATATTCTGAAACGCTTTGTGACTAAATTGACGGGAAACATGAAATGGGAGCGTCCAGGTTTTTGCTGACACAGGACGGATATGTGATGTTTGTTGTGGAGTTGTGGTAGAGGGGCAAAGACTTCCATTCAGATGACGCAATGTCTCATACTGTTCTTGCAACAGTTCCTAGAGCACACCACATGTCTAACTCTTCCTGCACCTCCACCTCCACCCCAAGACATGCTGATGCTGAAGCGCCACAGCAGAGGATAGGCAGAGCCAGGAATTCCCACTGTTCCCATATCTGTCCTCTCCTCCCCCTCCTCCTACCCTTCCTCCTCCCCCTCCTCCTCCCCCTCCTCCTCATTTCTACTTTGAGGCAAGGTCTCGCTCTAGCCCAGGCTGACCTGGAACTTCCAGCGTTCCTCTCACTTCAGTCTCTCCAGTGCTAGGGTTATAGATGTAAGCCATCATGCCTGGCTCTAAATAGATTAAACAAAACAAAACAAAACATAGTTGTGGTTGCAGTATATATAATATAGAACCTGTTAATGTCTAGTTTCACCTTTCTCCAAGACCAAGATATACTTTTCTCCTTCTCATCTTAATGTTTCTGACATAAGAAGTGATTAGTCTTAGGTATATATATATGTATTGGTTTTTCAAGGTAGGGTCTCACTCTAGCTCAGGCTGACCTGGAATTCACTACATAGTCTCAGGGAGGCCTCAAACTCACAGTGATCCTCCTACCTCTGCCTCCCAAAGGCTGAGATTAAAGGCATGTGCCACCATGCCTGGCTAGGTGTTTATATTTACTAGAATAGCTTTTCTTAGTTTTTTGTTTTTTACTTTTTTGAAGTTGTTTTTAAGTTAGTGGGATAACTTATAATTTATGTTACTTTTTTAAAAAATATGTATTTATTTGTAAGCAGTTAGATACAGGGAGAGGGAGAAAGAGTAAACAAACCCCAGATGCATGTACCACTTTGTGCATCTGGCTTTACATTGGAATTGAGGACTCAAACCTGGGTAGTCAGGCTTTGCAAGCAAACATTTTCACCACTGAGCCACTTCCTCAGTACCCAGTTTATGTTACTTTAAGATTGTGGGAATGTGACAGTCAGTCCCTCGTGAGGTCATTTGAACAATAGCCACAGCCTGATAACCTGCTTTGTGATCTGTAAAGCGCTACATGAACATACAAGATCAGAAATGGCTGGCTATGTTGCCAATTTTTCCTTTTTTTTTTTTTAAAAAAAGTATATATGTATGTATTAATATATGTGCATGTATGCCAACTTGCATATACGGAGGCCAGAGGACAACTTCAAGGTGTCTGTGCTTCACCTTCTTTGAGACGGAATTCCTCGTCACTGCAAACAAACCACTGGACCACAGATGAGTGCCAGAGTAGCTGGCCTGCAAGCTTTGACACTCCTGGTTCTGGCTCCCGTTGGCATAGGTGTGTTGGAATCACAGATGCCACTTTGCATCCAGCTTTTATGTGGGTGCTAGGGAACTGAACTTTAGCTGGCGCACTTTGAAGCCAGCTCCTTTAACTGCTGAGCCACCATCCCAGCTCTGTGTAGCCAGCAGAAAATTCTTGACTTAGAAAGCAGCAACAGTCTTCTATACTATCAAGCTGATGTTCTGGATTATAAGAATGTCTATTCCTAGTCTGTCACTCCCCTCATTGCACTCAATAAACTATCTTCATTTTGAATTAAACATGTACCAGAACCATTTGAATGGGTCTTGAACTAAACCTTAGCATAAATAATTTTCTTCCTATGTATTGAGTGGATTCCTGGTCCTAGCTACCAGGGTAGCTACAAAAGTCTTGTTACCTTGAATAGACTGTTAATACACAAAGAAGTGCTGTAATTCAAGTGGAAAACTAAAATGCCAGTGAGTGCCTACAGTATGCCAGGCAGCACAAGGGGATTAAAACAACTACTCAGAAAACTCTGTTCTTGCCTAGGTGGAAGTCAGTGTGGAGACAGCAAGGGGTGAAGCCTAGGTACTGAGCTAAAAGTTTACTTTTCCATTACTTCAATCAATTTGCCTTAATAATTGGTCAGAGAAGGTTACAATCTGGCAGGAAACTTGGTGAGAACAGCACCCTCTGCTCATGCCATTGTTTCCCCCTGCCATCACTGCAACAGTAAAGTGGTACCGAGCAGTGGGATTGCTGCTAGACACCTGACGGTGTGGCTTTGGCCTTTTGGAGCTGATTTTCAAGAGGAATGTGGAAGGATTTGAAATTTTGGCTTAAGAGATGCCTTGCAGTGCTGTAAGTACAGCTTGATGGACTATTCTGGTTAGAGTTGAAAAACCTGAATGCAGTAAGAACTATGGACTGTGAAGCTTGACTTATGAGCATGAGAAAGAGCTTTGCCTAGACTGGGCTAGCAGTTTGTGTGGGAAGCTTGCTGTTATGCCTGTGTCCTGAGAACTTGTGCAGGGCTGCTTTGCGTAGAAATGAACTGGTGTGAGCAGAGGGATATGGCACAGGAAAATTAAAATCTTTGGGCCTAAACTGCTGCCCATTCACCTGCAAATTGTTTGAGAGATTAACAACCTTTGAGACTGGGCTAGCTGATCTGCATTGGGGCAATAGGAAGAATGTCGACTTTTTTGAAGAGGCCTGAATGCTTAAGAAGTATTCTGTTTTTTAAAGTCTGCTTTATTCCCCCCTGGATTAGCAAATTGGCACCCTACCTGGTATTGTGGAGTATAAGAATGCAGGAAAGAGAGGGTCATTGAGTTTGCAATGTAGTCTTGTGTTTTGGAAATGGCCATGGGCAGTGTGAAGCAGGTTTGCTGGATGCCTGCATGGAGACCCCATTGGGCCATGAGGATGAACTGTGGCTTGCAGTGGAGACCCAGTGGAGATGTGACCACGAGATGGCTGCTAAGGAAAGTTGCTGGCCCCAATGAAGTTTCCCAGTACTGTGAGTAAGTAGCCTCGCTGGAGGGGCAGAATTGGAATGCCAGAGACTTGTTGCTGGTTAGAACTATCGGACTTGGAGACTTGTCATTGGCTAGAGTTGTTGGACTTGGAGCTACAGAGTTTGATGTTTGCCCTGTTTTAAATCTTGTATTGGTTGAATATTTTTTTTTGCTATGCCCAATGCCATACTTTGCAGTGTGAATGTTTAATCTGTGTCATTATGTTTTTTTGGGGGGGATTATTTTGGTATCATGGCTCAGTTTAAAGATCTTAGACTATGGGGATATATGAACATCATTGGAACTGATAAAATTTATGGGAACTTTTAAAGTTGGATGAATGCATTGCATTTTACATCATGGATGGTTATCAGTTTGTGGGGACCAGGGCAGAGTGTGGTGGTTTGACTAAGCTATCCTCCCATAAACTTAGGTTTCTGGATGCTAGGTTCCCAGCTGAGGGAGATTTGGAAATTAACACCTCCTGGAGACAGTGTATTGTTGGGGGCGGGCTTATGGTTGTTATAGCCAGTTTCCCCATGCCAGTGTTTGTCATACTCTCCTGTTGCTATTGTACACCTTGTGTTGGTGAGGGGGTGATGTCCACCCTCTGCTCATGCCATCATTTCCCCCTGCCATCATGGAGCTTCCCCTCGACTGTGTAAGCCAAAATAAACCTCTTTTTTTTTTTTTTTTCCCACAAGCTGCTCTTGGTTGGGTGATTTCTACCAGCAATGGGACCTGACTGCAACACCATGCAAACAAGATCATAGGTTGTTTGCATTCTCAGAAGAAGTCTCATCAGCTATATGGAGCAAGTTATCTAACACAGCATTTAAACCAGGAGTTTAAAGGCAAGTAACTTTGGGGCCCACGTGTGAAGTAGCTCTCATGACACTGTCAGAAGGGCTTGGACTGTGGCCATGGGGATGCATAGCAAGGTTCATTCACCGATCAGCAGATGCTTCAGTTCTGTTCTAGGTGCTAGGCATACGTCAGTGGATAAAATCCACTGATGAAATTCTGCCGCCTTGAAATTTACATTCTAATTTTCTCTCTTAGAAAACAGCTAAGCCAGAATTATTTCTATTATATTACAGCAGCTATACTAGAATTATCTCTCCAGTATGAGTAAATGTGCCAATCACGCAGGTGTGATGCTGTAAATAAACCACACAGGCTTTCATTATGTTAGCTTTTTCACATGGCGAATATTTCTGGATAGACATGATTACTGTAGGAGAGCACTATTCTTTTTGCTTTGCCTGTCATCTTTATTTGCCAAATAAGAATTATAAGTCATTACTGACTCTACAAAGCAGTGCCTGTTTCTTGATTCCAGTTCTGATGTCCAATAGAAATAAAATAGTATTTCAAAAAATCTCATTTTTTCTTCCATGGGACTGATCATGATGGCTTATTGTGATTAATTGAGAATAGCTTCATGTGGTTCAATGGCTGCAATTAGTGGATCCTGTGGCTGTGACCCAGGTCATAGCTCTCCAGGAGATTTCACATGAGGAATGTTCTTTAGGCCTGGGGTTCTTTTCTTTTCATCTTTAAAAATATATATTTTATTTATTTATTTGAGAGAGAGAGAATGAGTATGAGCACCCGAGGGCCTCTTGCTACTGCAAACAAACTCCAGATGCATGCAGCACCTTGTGTGTATGGCTTTACATGGGTACTTGGGAATCAAATGCAGACCAGTAGGCTTTGAAAACAAATGCCTTTAACTTTTGAGCCATCTCTCCAGTCCCAGACCTAGATTTCTGTGTATTTCTTGTTTTGTTTGTTTGTTTCAGAGGTAGGGTCTCACTCTAGCCCAGGCTAACATGGAACTCAGTCTGTAGTTATAGGCTGGCCTCAAACTCACAGCAATTCTCCTATGACTGCCTCCCAAGTTCTGGGTTAAAGGCATGTGCCACCATGCCCGGCCAGACCTGAATTTCTAATGAGTGTTCAGACACAGCTTTCTACAGTGTTACTCTGATGAGGTCACTGCAACGACAAGTAGGGAAATATGCACCTACGAACCACATGACTTTTGTTTTAAAAGTTTTTATTTATTTATTTGAGAGTGACATACAGAGAAAGAATGGGCGCGCCAGGGTTTCCAGCCACTGCAAACAAACTCCAGACGCGTGCACCCCCTTGTGCATCTGGCTAACGTGGGTCCTGGGGAATTGAGCCTGGAACCAGGGTCCTTAGGCTTCACAGGCAAGCGCTTAACCGCCAAGCCATCTCTCCAGCTCCACATGCCTCTTTGACCTTGTGGTAAAATGGGGATTAGGAGCACTGGGGACTGTATTCATCTTTCATTCTCATTTATTTATCTAGTTATGCACATGCCTGCACAGAGACCAGAATCCTTTATTCTGATGAGACAAGGTCTCTCACTTGAAAGCAGAACTTGCAGATTTAGCCTAGCTTAACCCTGGGATTCATGCCTCAGTCACTTGTGTGTTGGGATTACAAGTGGCTATCAAGCCCACCTGACATTGTCTCCCATGTTAACAAAGAAATCTGGAGAGTCTGAAAGAGGCAAAATTGATCAGTGTCGAGAGAGAGGAAAAGCAGGTGCCTAGCAGGGTCCGGAACCCAGGCACTCTTGTCTGTCTGTCTTGGGAGGCTTTACTGGTTAGTAGGGTATTAAGGGGAGGGATGTTTGTGACATGAATTCCCATTTCAGGAACTTCTTCACTTGTGTACCTGACCTCTCACAGTCCTGGATTTTGGGATTTTTCCATTAGTGGAACTGGGGGGTTGTGCCTTTATCTACCAAAATTGCTTTCCAATGCCTAATGGGTGTCTTTACATGTTTACACAGCCCCACGGGCACTATAATTAGTGGACTGAATATTTTTCACCAGACATGTATGTTTTAGTCATAGTCACTGTCAAAAGTTAAAATTGGGGCTGGAGAGATGACTCAGTTTTGAAGGAATCGGCCTGCAACGCCAAAGGACCCCAGTTCAAGTCCCCAGGACTCACGTAAGCCAGATGCTCAAGGTGGTGTGTATGTCTGGAATTTGTTTGCAGCAGCTGGAGCCCCTGGCGCACCTGTTTTCTCCTCACCCACTCTCTGCTTCTTTCTATCTCTGAAATAAATAAAATATTTAAAAAGTTAAGATTACAACAAATAGGTGACAGATTTTAATTGACTTTATGTATGACTCGAGAACCAGACAGCGTTTCATTCTGTAAACTGAAGTATGTGTTCTGACGAGTCACACAGCACAGACTGTTTTCATAGAAACCATTCGTAGAGAGGGGCCGGGGAAAGCAGGAACAGAACAAAAAGCAGACTGGTTGCTAGGAAATTTTTATTTGTCTATTAATTAATTTATTTATTTATCACAGTGCTAGGGATTAAATTTAGGGCTTTGTATAGGCTGACCACGCACATACACATTCTCAAATAGATAAGGGCCCCTCATTATTGAAAGTATGGTCCCTGGACAGCGGAGCCCGCACTTTGAGCTTCTCGAAGTGTATGCGTCAGGCTCTGTCCAAAGCTGTGGAACCTGTGTCTCTGTGAATACGTAGTGCCCACGACAGTCTCAGAAGGTCTGCTCTATGATTTCAGTGACCAGCTGTGCTCCGACCTCTAAGCACACATCTTATGTCTGTCTGTTTTGTATTGCTCGTAACAAAATTCCCAAGACTCTGTGATTTATAAAGGAAAGAATTTACTGGACTTAGGAATCTAGTGGCTGGACAGCCTAAACAACATGACCCTGGGGTCTTACAGGGTACCCTCGGCCATCACAGCACGGTGGAGGAGTGAAAGGGGAAGAGGGCATGTGTGAAAGAGGCTACATGTGTGGGGGTGATCTTGACCTTATTTTATAACAACCTGCTTTCATGGTAACTAACCCTCTCCCATGAGCCCTGACCCACTCCTGTGAGATCAGCATCAATCCTTTCCAGAGGGCAGTGCGCCCCCATGACCTAAGTATCTTCCACTAGGCCCCACTTGGTAATGACACCACCTGATAACACTACAGCATTGGGAACCAAGCTTCTAGCACATGAACCTTGGGCTGGGGGGGGTGACAAACAAAATGGTGGAAAAGGCCAGTTTTCTCTCCAGGACTCTAGTTCAGTTTACCCAGTAGTCTCCTGATTGTTCACTCAGAAGTTTCTTTAAAACAGGCCTATCAGAGTTTATCTGGACAATTTGCCAGTCTTGATATGTTTCCTATTGCTAACAACAGTACCACAGATTGGGCAATTTATAAAAAAAAAATGATTGTGGCTCATGGTTCTGATCCAAAGTCAAGGGATTACATCTGGTGAGGGTCTCACTGGCAGAGTCCTGTGGCAGTCAGTGCGGGCATCATGTGGAAAGACTGGTCATGACTGGTCAGGACTCCCTTCCTTATAAAGCTATTAGCATTCAACTCATCAAAGAGCATGATATGTCTGTCCTGATCTCTTCCCCTATAAAGCTGGCAGTAGTCAGTCAAAGGTCCTGATGTCTTTATCTAATCCTAAGTATCTCCCAAATGCCCCATCTCAAAACTCTATTGTTAGATTGTTTTCATCCCCTTAATACCTTAAAACAGGGAGTAAATTTGAATGACTGAAGGCTACAAACCATATGCAAATCAGCTTGACTTTGTTATTCCCAAATGTACTTCTTTTCTAAAACATTTTATTTCTTTATTTGTAAGCAGAAAGAAAAAATATGCAAGGGTCTCCTACTAGTGCAAACTCTAGATGCATGTGCTACTTTGTGCATCTGGCTTTACATGGGTACTGGAGGATCAAACCCAAGACATTAGGCTTTGTAAGCAAGCACGTTTCCACCACCAAGCCATCTCTCCAGTCCCTAGAATAGGCTTCTCTTTTGGGGGCAATCAACAAAAGCTAGGGTCTAGCAAGAAACTGACTTTCTGGTCCACTTAACTGTATGGCTATATCAAATGGTTCCTTTTGGGTTACTCCAAGCTCATAGCTGGTGTCCTCTTGTCTGGCCAGCCCACTGTCCAGCAAGCTTGCGCTGTGGTGCTCAGTGCCCCAGTCAGCGTCCTGTTAGATATTGTAACTATTACCCATCAAGTCATGCTCCATTAAGAACACTTCTCACTTTTCCTCCATAGTGAGTTTCAAAAGTCTACCAGCACTTTATGAATATTTATTATTCAGTGCCAGCTATTGTATTTGATATCAATTATTAAATACATTTCAGATATAAGTGGTTAATATATTTTTTTCAATTTTAATTATTTTCTTTTCAAAATTTTTATTAACATTTTCCATGATTGTAAAAAATATCCCATGGTAATACCCTCCCTCTACCCCCCTGCACTTTCCCCTTTGAAATTCCATTCTCCATCATATTACCTCCCCATCTCAATCATTGTACTTACATATATACAATACCAACCTATTAAGTATCCTCCTCCCTTCCTTTCTCTTCCCTTTATATCTCCTTTTTAACTTACTGGCTTCTGCTACTAAGTATTTTCCTTCTCATGCAGAAGCCCAATCATCTGCAGCTAGGATCCACATATGAGGGAGAACATGTGGCACTTGGCTTTCTGGGCCTGGGTTACCTCACTTAGTATAATCCTTTCCAGATCCATCCATTTTTCTGCAAATTTGTATCTTCATTTTTCTTTAGCGCTGTGTAGAACTCCATTGAATAAATGTGCCACATCTTCATTATCCACTCATCAGTTGAGGGACATCTAGGCTGGTTCCATTTCCCAGCTATTATAAATTGAGCAGCAATAAACATGGTTGAGCACGTACTTCTAAGGAAATTAGATGAGTCCTTAGGATATATGCCTAGGAGTGCTATAGCTGGGTCATATGGTAGATCAATCTTCAGCTGCTTTAGGAACCTCCACACTGATTTCCACAATGGCTGGACCAGATTGCATTCCCACCAGCAGTGTAGGAGGGTTCCTCTTTTTCCACATCCCTGCCAACATTTATGATCATTTGTTTTCATGATGGTGGCCAATCTGACAGGAGTGAGATGGAATCTCAATGTAGTTTTAATCTGCATTTCCCTGATGATTAGTGACGTAGAACATTTTTTTAGATGCTTATATGCCATTCGTATTTCTTCCTTTAAGAATGCTCTATTTAGCTCCATGGCCCATTTTTTGATTGGCTTGTTTGATTCCTTATTATTTAACTTTTTGAGTTCTTTGTATATCCTAGATATTAATCCTCTATCAGATATATAGCTGGCAAAGATTTTTTTCCCATTCTGTAGGTTGCCTCTTTGCTTTTTTCACTGTGTCCTTTGCAGTGCAAAATCTTTGTAATTTCATGAGGTCCCAGTGGTTAATCTGTGGTTTTATTGCCTGAGCAGTTGGGGTTGTATTCAGAAAGTCTTTGCCAAGACCAATATGTTGAAGGGTTTCCCCCACTTTTTTCTCTAGCAGTTTCAGAGTTTCAGGTCTGATGTTAAGGTCTTTAATTCATTTGGACTTCATTCTTGTCCATGGTGAGAGAGAAGAATCTATTTTCATCCTTCTGCAGATATATATCCAGTGTTCCCAACACCATTTGCTGAAGAGGCTGTCTTTTCTCCAATGAGTATTTTTGGCATTTTTATCGAATATCAGGTGGCTATAGCTACCTGGACTTACATCTGTGTCCTCTATTCTGTTCCACTGATCTACATGTCTGTTTTTGTGCCAGTACAATGCTGTTTTTGTTACTATGGCTCTGTAGTATAGGTTAAAATCAGGTATGGTGATACCACCAGCCTCATTTTTGTTGCTCAGTATTATTTTAGATATTCGAGGTTTTTTGTGTTTCCAAATGAATTTTTGGATTGTTTTTTCTATTTCCATGAAGAATGCCTTAGGAATTTTGATAGGGATTGCATTAAATGTGTAGATTGCTTTTGGTAAGGTTGCCATTTTCACAATATTGATTCTTCCAATCCAGGAACAGGGGATGTTTCTCCACTTTCTAGTGTCTTCTGCAATTTCTCGCTTGAGTGTTTTAAAGTTCTCATTGTAGAGATTCTTTACTTCCTTGGTTAGGTTTATTCCAAGGTACTTTATTATTTTTTTTTGATGCAATTGTGAATGGGAATGATCCTCTGATTTCATCCTCTGTGTGTTTGTTGTTAGCATATATGAAGGCTATTGATTTCTGTGTATTTATTTTGTATCCTGCTACATGGCTGTAGGTTTTGATCAGCTCTAACAGTTTGCTAGTAGAGTCTTTAGGGTCTTTTATGTATACAATCATGTCATCTGCAAATAATGATAACTTGATCTCTTCCTTTCCAATTTGTATCCCTTTTATGTGTGTCTCTTGCCTTATTGTTATGGCTAAGACTTCCAAAACTAAATTATATAAAAGTGGGGACAGTGGACACCCTTGTCTTGTTCCTGATTTTAGTGGAAAAGCTTCCAGTTTTTCCCCATTTAGTAATATGTTGGCTGTAGGCTTGTCATAAATAGCTTTTATTATATTGAGATATGTTCCTTCTATTCCCAGTCTCTGTAGGACTTTTATCATGATGGGATGTTGGATTTTGTTGAACGCTTTCTCTGCATTTAATGAGATGATCATGTGATTTTTGTCCTTCAACCCATTTATATAATGTATTACATTTATAGATTTGCTTATATTGAACCATCCCTGCATCTCTGGGATAAAGCCTACTTGGTCAGGGTGAATGATCTTTTTGATATATTCTTGTATTCTGTTTGCCAATATTTTGTTGAGAATTTTTGCATCTGTATCCATGAGGGAGATTGGTCTGTAATTTTCTTTTCTTGTTCTATCTTTGCCTGGTTTTGGTATCAGGGTGATGCTGGCTTCGGTTAATACTTTTAACAGTGAGGAAAGATGATGTTTTCTGATTTCAGGGTTAGATTTTCAGAACATTGGTGTCCAAATTCCAGATCTGGAATTCCCATAGTGAGTCTGGAGGAAGGGCCATTAGGAATGTAGGGTGATATTTCATGTACTGCATCCACATGGGCCACACACTTGTATCATACAACATTTTGGAAGGGAATCAGAGGCACCCTAGCTGTCAACACTAGGAGATTGGAGGTCAATTATGCTACATTTATAAAATCAGATACTTTGCAAGTTTTAAAATGATCATAGAATAAATACATTATTAATATGATTTTATAACTTTTAAAATTTTATTTTTATTTATTTATTTGAGAGAGAAAGAAGGAGAGAGGGAGAGAGAGAAAGAGAATGGGCACACCAGGATCTCCAGTCACTGCAAATGAACTCCAGATGCATGCACTACCTTGTGCATCTGGCTTATGTGGGGCCTGAGGAATTGAACCTGGGTCCTCTGACATAGCCTGCTAGTGCCTTAACTGCTAAGCCATTTCTCTGACCCACATTTATGATTTTAAATATAAAGAAAAAATTAAGCATGGAAAGATCATAGTTTAAAAACAATTTATTTATTCATTTGCATGGAGAGAGAGAAAGAGAGTGAGTGAGCATGCAGGCGCTAGCTCCTCTGGCCACTGCAAACAAACTTCAGATGAATGTGCCACTCTGTGCATCTGGCTTTATGTGGGTACTGGGGAATCAAACCTGGATTGTTATGCTTTTCAGGCAAGTGCCTTAACTGCTGAGCCATCTCTCCAGCCCCATAGTTTTCCTTAAATATTTTTAGTTTATTTGCCAGCAGTAATAGGCAGAGAAAAGAAACAGATACACACACTGAGAGAGAGAGAGAGAGGGAGGGAGGGAGAAAGGGAGAGGAAAAGGATATGGATGTGCTAGGGCCTCTAGATAGTGCAGACAAACTCTAGATTCATGCACCACATTGTGCATCTGGCTTTACGTGGATGTTGGGGAATCCTCTTAGGTGGTTAGGCTTTGCAGACAAGTGCCTTAACTGCTGAGCTGCCTTTCCAGTACCCCCTTAATTTTTTAATTAGGGTAAAATGTGCAAAAGAATTTATCCATTTTTATATGAAAAATTCTGTGATATGAAGTACTGAATAAGAAAAGTAAACTGTTCTTCTCTGTAGTCTATTGTCCATACTTCACTTGTGATACCAGATATCTGGGGTTTTCCACATCAAGCAATTCCCCAGTTTTTTGGACCCATCTACTTGGAACCCTACAATTAAGCTCAGTTCTGACACTACCTACTTAGAGATAGTAAGGTACCCCAGGGTAAGAGCTCAGTCCACACACTTACCCACTTGCAATGCCAATGCCAAGTCAAGCTTGTCACCTACACTTTGACCAGACTAGCCACAAATCAGAGGCTGTCGTGTAAGGAAGTTCTCAACTATTAGGGATACACTTTATTTCCTGTGTTATTAGTGTACTACCAAGAACGTATTAAAAACCAGCCAGTTGAAAAGATACTTAGGTGAGATCAAAACAGTTCCAAGTGCAGCAGCTTCTCTTGCCTGTAAGTTTGGGGTTGCACCACCCTGTGGGTGCATTCTTGCTTATGTGCCTGGAAGCTCTCTGAACCCTGTCTTTTGAGTTTTGATAAAAGTGTAATTACTTAGGCATGATTGATTGAATTATTTGTCACTGGTGATTAAGTCAATCTCCAGGCCCTCCTTCTTCCGGGGGTAAAGGGGTGGGACTGCAATTTTCCAACTCTGTGATCACATGATTAGTTCACCAGGCAACCAGCCCCATCCTGAGGACCCCAGGAGTCCCCGGCCCTCAGTCATCTCATCAGAATGCAAGAAGATCCTTTAGGTTTCCAAGATCTTTATGCTTTTTAAAAATTCTAAGGGTTTCCAGGAAAACAGGGCAGGGACCAAGTATATCTTTCTTATTATGTCACCAAAACAATAATGTTGTTGTGCATCCACTACCAACATCCATCGCTGGAGCCTTTCCATCTTCCCACACTGAAATCCCACACCCGTCTGCACTAACTGCCGTTCTCCTCTCGCGCCAGTCTCTGGCAGCTGCCACTTTACTTCATGTCTCTCTGAGTTTTACTATTCTAAATACACCACGTTGCCACTGCAATCACAGACAATATTTGCTCTTTTGTGGCTGTCTTCACTTAGCATAATGTCTTCATGCTTCATTTATTTTGCAGCTATGTCAGAATTTCCTTCCTTAAAAAAAAAATATGAGTAATGTATTATGTGCTGGGCGTGTGGTGCACGCCTTTAATCCCAGCACTCGGGAGGCAGAGGTAGGAGGATCGCTGTAGTTCAAGGCCACCCTGAGACTACAGAGTGAATTCCAGGTCAGCCTGAGCTACAATAAGACCCTACCTTGAAAAACCAAATAACAATAATAATAATGATGATGTATTATGTGTCTATAACACATTTTGTTTCCCAGTTGTCTGTCAACAGCCATCTGGGCTGCTTCTACTTTGGGGCTGTTATGAATGATGCTCCTGTGTACGTGGGTGTGCAGGTACCTGCTTGAGCCCCTGCTTCCAGTTATTTTGAGTATACCCTTAGAAGCAAAATTGCCAGATCACATGGTAATTCTCTTTTTTATATTTTGAGGAACACCACAGTGTTTTCCACAGAGCTGCACCATTTCACAGTTTCGGTAGCAATGCACAAAAGTTCCAAATCCTAAAGGTCTTTGCAATGTACATAATTTCTTTTCTTCTAATAATAGTCTTTGTAATGAATGTGAAGTCACACTTGTGTTCTGTTTTTCTTTTCATGTGTGCATGTGTACAGTATGGGTGTGGTGTGTACACGTGTATGTGCACTGGTGTGCCCCCGTGCATGCGTGCAGAGACCAGACGAGAACATTGGGCATTTTTCTCTTATGGTGCATCCCTGTGTGTCCTTGAAACATGGTTTCTCCCTCAGTCTGCAGCTGCTCTCCATCAGCGAGCCCCAGCAACTCTCTGGTCTCCGCCTCCCGTGGACTGGGGTTACTGATGTGTGTGACCACGACTAGCTTTCTGTGTGGGTTCTGTTGGTCTCAGGCTTCAACCAGAGACCCTCATGTTCAAGTGGCAAGCATCTTAACTGTTGAGCCATCTCCTCAGCCCCATGATTTTAATCTTTAAAAGTTATATCTGGGGCTGGAGAGATGGCTTAGTGGTTAAGTCACTTGCCTGCGAAGATGTTCTACTCCCCAGTACCCATGTAAACTAGATGCACAAGGCGGCACATGTGTCTGGAGTTCCCATGCAGTAGCTAGAGGTCCTGGCATGCCCCTTCTCTCTCTCTCTCTCTCCCTCCCTTAAATAAATAAATAAATAAGTAAATAAATACATAAATAAATAAAATATAAGTTATGTATGTATAGGAAAAGTGCTCTAAAGTATTTCCTCTGAATACAATAGTGCTTATTATTATTTAAATGATTTATTTGTTTATTTGGAAGCAGAGAAAGGGAGAGACAGAGAGAGGATAGATGTGCTGGGGCTTCTTGCCACTGCAGATGAACTCCAGATGCATGTGCCACTTTGTAAACCAGGCTTTACATGGGTACTGGGGAATTGAACCCAGGCTTGCAAGCAAGCACCTTTAACTGCTGGGTCATCTCCCCCGATCTTATTATTTTTAATTGGCTTTTTTCTTGGTGTCTGTGCTTGTGTGCATGTTGTATGTGCATGTATGTGAAGATGTCCATGCTCTATGGGCACACAGCTGGAGGCTAGAGGAGGACGCCAGTTCTTTTGCTTTACTTCCTTGAGCCAGAGCCTCTCACTTACCCTGGCGGTCTCCATTTGCTGGTTAGACTGGTTGACCAGAGACCCCCTTCGGCCCTCTGTCTCCATCCCTAATAGTGCTGCGGTTACAGGCACATGTGACCACACCCGTATGTTTTTAGGTGGATGTTGGTCAAACTCAGGTCCTTATGCAGCCAATGCTGTTAACCCACTAAGCCATGTCTCCAACCCCGTGATTCTTATCACTGTCTTTTTGCTCTGTTTTCTCCTTTCCCTAAGAGCATGTGCAATAGAAAGATTCGGAATCAAGCTACTTCACTTTTGCCGTGGACAGCCATGCCCCTTTGCTTTGGCAGGGTGGGCTTCACGGGGGTCCGCACGCTTACTTTTGACTTCTGCTGCCCTGTCACGTTCCGTGTGTTGAGACCAGTCACGGTCGCCCAGGCGCTGAGGACCCGGCTGCCACGCGCTCCTCCGACCCGAGAAGCAGGAGCAGCGCTCCTGGCGGACTGGCCTATAGATGGGCACGTTAACCGGGTCCTCGCGCGCGCCTCTCTGCTGCCCTTGCCCACTTCCTCTCCACGTCTATCTTTGGCACAAAGGAAAAAATCTTTTCCTGTTTGTTCAATCACCAAGGTTTTGCTCAGTCACCTCAGTTAATCAGAACTGGAAGGAAAAGGTACTTTCTTCCTATTCTGTGAAACTCTAGGTTCTGTGATTTTTCCCATGAATTTAAGACCCTCACATCAGCTTAAAGAGCAGTAAAGTTGTACCAATTAAAAAAAAAAAAAGGTGCAAGAAATACTGTCATGGAGCCAGTTACTCCGTCTTAAACATGAGGACTGTCTACTTTCTACTAGCGTAATTCATTCTTTCTTGACAGTTGCTGCGCGTGACGCTGCGCAGTCTGGGTGGAGACTTAGAACGCGCACCTTCCGTGTGAGCTTGCTGAGCCAGCAGGTGATGAGGATGGGCCCAGCTACTTAAGGGCTATTTTGTAACTAACTAAAAGAGTAGACAAGGTTTATTGTTTTAACCAAACATCATTGACCTTTTATGGGGATTTTGTTGTTTTCACGTAATTCTGGCTGCCACCTTTCATCCCAGCACTCAGGAGGCAGAGGTAGGAGGATCACTGTGAGTTCGAGGCCACCCTGAGATTACATAGTGAGTTCCAGGTCAACCTGGACTAGAGTCACACCCTACCTCGAAAAACCAAAAAAAAGGTAGAGGAAAAGAGATGGTTGAAGCCACCTGAGTATGTGCTATCAGGACTGGTGCTGCTTTTTGTGCAGACCAGGGAATGAGGAGCTAGACCATCATGATGAGGGCTTGTGGGCCACTTAGTGGCGAGGGCTTGAAGCTGCGGAGAGACTCTGGTGGGAGGCTCAGGAGCATTTGCTTCCTAGCCATTTCATACCCGCCTTTCCCCGAGCGCTTCCTCCTCAGGTCCAGACTTCTTCCAGGAGAAGCCTGTGGGATAGGCTTTCTGTCATCTTCCTCCCTTGCTTTCAGCCTTTTGGAACCGAGGCTCATCCTCCTGCACTGTCTCTTCTCGGGTCACCTGTTCTTACCCATCACAGAGGCCCTGACTAGTACAGGCCTTAGTGGCCCAAATGGGATCAGGACCTTGCAAATTCCACTGACAGCATCTTTCTCCATCTCACTGTGGGCTTGTCCTCTCCAGTCACAGAGGGTATCAAGTTTACCATGATGTCTGAGTTTGGATTTTTCAACTTTGCAAAAGTGATGTGCAATCAGTACAAACTGCAGCTCAGATTTGAATTTCAAACTTAAAAAAAAAACACCTTACTAATTTATTTAAGAGAGAGAGAGAGGGAGATGAGTATGGGTGCATCAGGGCTTCCTGCTACTGCAAGTGAACTCTGGATGCATGTGTCTCTTTGTGCATCTGGCTTCATGTGGGTGCTGGGGAATCGAACCAGAGCCATCAGACTTTGCAAGCAAGTGCCTTTAACCGTTGAACCATCCCTCCAGTACTGAATTTCAAATTTTCCTCAGGCTTGGACACACTCTTCTATTGGGTAGTGGCAGAGAGCCACAACTCCGAGTCAACCAGTGCCCACCACGGAGGAGAATCCATACTCCACAGTGTCCCTGGTTGCCTGTGATTTGGGCACATAGAACCCATGTGTGTATATGTGATATGTTCAATTTTATTATTATTATTATTTGGTTTTTCGAGGTAGGGTCTCACTCTAGCTCAGGCTGACCTGCAATTCACTATGTAGTCTCAGGGTGGCCTCAAACTCACTGTGATCCTCCTACCTCTGCCTCCAGAGTGCTGGGATTAAAGGGTGCACTACCATGTCCGGCCAAATTTAATTATAAAGTGGGTGTTGTGCTAGGTTATTTTGCCCAGCTGTGGTCTAGTGTTAGTATTTGGGATATGTTAAAGGGAGTCTAGGTTATAATAGGATGTTTCAAAGTTTAGGTCTATATTAGATGTATTTTTGACTTATGATGTTTCCCTCCCTCCCTCCCTCCCTTCTTTTCTTCCTCTCTCTTTTGCTCTTACCTTCTCTGTTTCTTTCTTTTTCCATATTAGGTGAGCCCTCAACTACTGAGCTATGCTTCCAGCCCCTTGACCTACTGTGGTGGTCTGGCCCCCATAGACTCAGGCGTTTTGTTAAGATTGAGCTTGTAACTTGTGTCTCCAGTGGAAGGAGCCCTTCCGGGGAAGAGGTCTGTCACTGGGGCTGATCTTGAGTCCAGCCCTTAGGTGTGAAAAGAACAGTTGAAGCTCTGGCTCTGGTGTTTGCTACTTGCTGCAATCCTGTCTCTCTGCTTGGATCTGTGGATGCGAGCCTGCTTCTGATGGTGTTCTCCTGGATTCTGTAAGCCTGAAATAAACTCTTTCCTCTGCTAAGCTGCTCCTGGTCAGGTGTTTCCCAGCAACAAGAAAGTACATGGAAGGCCTATGATATTTAATTTTTTTGTGTGGATGCACCAAGATGTATGTATATACTGTGCACACTGCCACCTCTCTTTACTCATCTGACCCCCTGACATTTTTTTAGTCACTGCATATGACTCACCTGTCTTTGTCTCTTCTTTGTTTAGGTACACTTGGAACTCTGCAGGTCTCATGTCTTTCTGGACCTCCCCTTTTCCCTCCTCACCCCCATAGTGTGCATTAATTCAGGTTTCATCTGCTTCTTCAGGCTGAGCATCCACATAGAAAAGCAAAGAACCTTGAAGAGTACAGTCTTCCACAGGCTAATAGGATTTTAAAGACATCTTTTATAATCTAGAGTAGGATTGGAGTAGCAACTATGGATAAAAAAACATCACCTTGTGTGTTTTCTTTTTTGTGTTAGAGTGAGTTGCCTCCTATTTATTTTTGTTTATGTTTATTTATTTATTTGAGAGAGACAGAGAGAGAATGGGTGCGCCAGGGCCTCCAGCCACTGCAAATGAACTCCCCAGCCACTGCAAATGAACTCCAGACGCGTGTGCCCCCTTGTGCATCTGGCTAAGGTGGATCCTGGGGAATTGAGCCTCAAACTGAGGTCCTTAGGCTTCACAGGCAAGCGCTTAACTGCTAAGCCATCTCTCCAGCCCCTTGCCTCCTATTTTTTTTTTAAATTTTTTGTTTTATGTTTATTTATTTATTTGAAAGTGACAGACAGAGAAAGAGGCAGAGAGAGAGAGTGAGAGAGAATGGGCATGCCAGGGCCTTCAGCCACTGCAAACAAACTCCAGACGCATGTGCCCCCTTGTGCATCTGGCTAACATGGGTCCTAGGGAACTGAGCCTCGAACCAGGGTCCTTAGACATCACAGGCAAGCGCTTAACCGTTAAGCCATCTCTCCAGCCCCTTGCCTCCTATTTTTAACAAATAAAACAAAACTCCATTTATATAATGATGCTAATTAAAGACCTACCACTTTAGTAAGGTATATTTAATATAAAAAGAATATAATACAAAAATCAATGCCAGTTACAAGAGAAATAAATTTTTGACATATTTATTATTTATTATAGCATCTGTGATATGCAAAGGAAGCACTGCCTTATCCTCTTAATGCCTGGTGTTTTAACTGACCAGGGTCTGCATTTGAAACCATTTGCTGGAGAGAGATGAACTAAACATCTAATGTCACAAGATGAAGGAATCATGTGGTCCTGACCTCAGGATGTAATTCTGATAGTAGATAGAACACGATTTCCTTGTACTTTTTCCTCCCTCTCTCCTTCCCTCCCTTTTTTTCTCTTTTCTTTCTGTCTCTTTGAGACAGAGTATCACTATAGCTCAGGTGATCTGGAACTTACTCTTGTAGCCCAGGATAGCCTCAAACTCAAGGTGCTCTTCCTAACTCAGACTAGGCCTCAGCTAGTGAATGTACCCACAACCTGGTTCTGGGTTGTCTTGAGAATATTTCTGTGGGCCCACTGTTGCCTGCATTCTAGCTTCAAATGGTCATTTTAGTGTATAATACCTTTCCTGCCCCTGAGACAGATTTTTAAATATTTTTAAAATTTATTTTATTTATTTGAGAGGGGGGGGGAGAGAGAGATAGAGATAGAGAGACAGAAACACGGGGGATGGGCAAGCTAGGGCCTTTAGCTGCTACAAACAAACTCCAAACCCATAAGCCTCTTTGTGTATCTGACTTACGTGGGTCCTGGGGAATTGAACCTGGATCCTTTGGCTTTGCAGGCAAGTGCCTTACCTGGTAAGCAATCACTCCAGTCCTTGTGGGACAGATTTTAAATGATTGAGCACCTGAGCTATGTGAGCAGCCAACCTAGGTGAATTAAAAGCAGCAAAATAAAGACAGAATGATCTTCATTTTCAGCTTCAATACACATTTGTTGTTGGTGGTAGGGCTTTTATATGCTATGCATGTTCTTGGAATCCTGCATCAAGTAAGATAGGGAGGAGTCCCTTCATTATGGAGTGTACAGTGTCATGCTGAAGAGAAACAACGAAAAGCAACAAGTGTTCAGTGAAGTGAACAAGCCTAACCCAGTAGACGGCCACGAGGGATGGAGGGTGGAAGCATTACAGTCAGTGTGGTGGAAAATGCGTATTTCAGATACATTTGAGTATTGGAATAAAGGAGATGGCTTTGTGAAGACAGAACGTATTATAGGCAAAAAGAGTGGTGTAAAGACCCTGAGGCAGGAATGAAGTTGGCATTTGCCGAGAACAGAAAGAAGGCTTGGGAGGCTGGTCCATTTAGACTGAGGGAAAGAGAGGTATGGCAGGAGGCGAGGTTTGAAGACTTGAAGGGGGTCAGGTCCTTCGTGGTACTGCAGACAGGGGCAGCGCTGTGCAGGCAATGTGGAAATCACTAAAGAGTTTTAAGCAGGGCTGGAGAGATGGCTTAGCGGTTAAGCGCTTGCCTGTGAAGCCTAAGGACCCCGGTTCGAGGCTCGGTTCCCCAGGTCCCACGTTAGCCAGATGCACAAGGGGTGCATGCGTCTGGAGTTCGTTTGCAGAGGCTGGAGGCCCCGGCACGCCCACTCTCTCTCTCTCCCTCCATCTGTCTTTCTCTCTGTGTCTGTTGCTCTCAAATAAATAAATAAAAAATGAACAAAAAAATATTTTTTTTAAAAAAAGAGTTTTAAGCAGTGATATACAGTCCAACAAAGAGTGCTGCCTTCTACTCAATTTTATGTCTTGTTTAATCTAAAAACGTCTTCTGACATGTGTCACAGTACCTGCTGTAAGAATGCTATTGAAGGAGCTGGAGAGATGGCTTAGCGGTTAAGCGCTTGCCTGTGAAGCCTAAGGACCCCAGTTCGAGGCTCAATTCCCCAGGACCCACGTTAGCCAGATGCACAAGGGGGCGCATGCGTCTGGAGTTCGTTTGCAGGGGCTGGAGGCCCTGGTGCACCCATTCTCTCTCTCTCTGTGTCTCTGTCACTCTCAACGAAATAAATAAAAATAAACAAAAAGAAAATTAAAAAAAGAATGCTATTGAAGATGTTACTGTTATGTTACAGGGTTTCTATGAGGAGTTGAGAATTAAAGACTGCAGTGTTCGAATCCCAGCACCAGTGGAATTTGTAGAGATAGTGAACCCACTCCCCCATGCAAGGTTTGAACACCCACGTGACCTTCAGTGAGTTGTTGACATATTTCTGTTTTCCTACCTGGAAGACGGTGCTTTCCTGAGCGCGGAGTGTTGGTGACGGTCTGTGGGCTTTCCCCGGAAGCCTGCCTCAGCGCCCTCTCGTGCTTGCTGCTCACACCTAGGCTGGCAAAGTAGAGGTCATGTGGAATACCTCTCTTTAGCTTTGATGGAAAGTACTAGTTTTTCAAAGTAATTGTACCAAAGTTTCACTTTTACCAATTGTATGTGAAAGTACTCTTTGCTTCCTGTCTTTACCAACATTTGCTATTACCATTGTGTATGATTTCTTGATATGACTCTGGTGTGTGTGTGTATTTCATTAACATTATATAAACACATGCATTTCATAGTTCTTATTAACATCTTGAATTGGTGTGAGAAGTTTGTAATTTTGTGCGTGTGTGGTTTAGGTCGATGTGTGTATGTGTTCATGTGTGTACCACTTATGTATGCAGGAACACGTGCTCCTTCCTCTGTTGCTCTCCCCCTTATTTATTTATGTTTGGTTTTTCGAGGTAGGGTCTCACTCTAGCCCAGGCTGACCTGGAATTCACTATGCAGTCTCAGGGTGGCCTCGAGCTCATGGCAATCCTCCTACCTCTGCCTCCCGAGGGCTGGGATTAAAGGCGTGTGCCACCATGCCCGGCTTTAAGTATTTCGTTATAGCCAGGAGGCTATTCTTGTCTTATTTTTGCACCATCCTTGGTCTATTTGAACTTATTAACTGCAGAACTTTTCTTGAATTTTCCTTCATGTACTTCCCGTCCTCCCAGGCTCTGGATTGTTCTTGTTTCCTCTGAGTTAATGTCTTTTATGAATTGCATATCCTATTTAATATGATAATTAATATAATCGCTAATTATGTTAATGATTGACTTCTTAATTACTTGATGATCTTTGGTTGTCCGTTCATCTCCGAATGAGTCACTGAAGGCTGAACAGAAGGCGAGGCGAGTTGGCAAGTCGTGTGGCTGAGCAAGAGCCTTGCAGAGAGTTACTGCGTGTGGTTGAGTCACACTTCCAAGTTTCAGGATCTCACTTTGGCCCACTTCTCCAAAGACATTTTTGTATTTACCCAACCACTGTAGGCCTGGCTATAAGTGTTCTTGGGGTCACATGGGGCCAGGTTTTGGGACCAAGGGATTGCACCAGTGAGCATGGTGATCCACCTGCTTTGGTCTGGTGCTTAACCTTGCTTCACTAACCCCATCTGTATCTGATCCAAAAAAACAAAATAAAACAAAAACCAAATCTGGAGCCTTTTCACAGAGTAAATCCATAGCAGCTTGCTTCTAGAAAGGAAGGCTAATTTTGGAGGGTTGTGAGTGACAGGAATTGTTTAAAACTTCCCATCAACTTTATGTTTAGCTCATCTCAGAGTCACTGTCTTTGAGATTCTCTGTTCTTTCATTACTGGGTCTTTTCTTGGTGTTGCAAGTAATATACATCTTATTACTTCTTAGTAGAGCCTACCTGTCATTGTTTGAGCGTCTGTGCAAAAAGGAATGAACATGCGTTTGTTTAGACCACAGAACGCTGCCAGAGCCACCGTGGAGTGGGAGCTCGGAGCCTGAATTCTGTGTCTCATCACTGTTCCCTGTCAGATAGCATCTGCTCATCCACTTCTCAGCAACTACAGTTTCGGTGACATCTTTTGTCTGCTGTCATCCTCTCTCCTGTTCTCTTTCTCTTGTGGCTTATTTTCTTCCTTTCTATTCCTTTATCTGTGTCAGATTATCAGGGAGCAGAGGTAAATGTGTTTAATATGCTAGATTGGGTTGGAAGTCGAATGTATCACAACTTGTCTAATTCTCTGCTAATGGCAACTTATCACAAGATTTTCCAGTTACAGATAATGCTCCTCTTCAAAACATATGGGCATTTTGGGGGAGTGTTACTATCTGGCAAATTCCTAAATGTAAAAGTATTGTGTTAGAATACATTTAATCACATTTAAAACTTTTGACAGGTGTTACCAAATTAAAAAAAAAACCAGTAAACTCTCCTTCCAACAATGTAGGAGACAGAACACATTTTTTAAAATTGATAATTGGCTACATGTGCCGAACCAGTGGATTTCTTTGCTTGATTTAAAGCATGTCCTCTCGTTTATGATCTTGGTAGGTTTTCATGTTTGTTATCTAAGACACTCAACACTAAGCATACTGTATTATAGTTTTCTGAGAAAAAACATGTGGTTCGTAAGTCATTTAACTGGTTCGTTGGCAGATGTGGAGCCAGTGTGGTGGCTTCGGTTTTATTTGTTTTGGTGTGCTCGTGGGGGCTCACAACCCCTCAATTTCATAGATACTTTTAATTTCAAGTTTTACCCTTAGGGAAACCAATGATTTTGTAACAGTCTGCTTTGACGAAATTACTTTAGGAAGAAGCCTTCATTTGTCTGTTTCTGCTACAAACTCATTTTCCTGATGGTCCTGCTTCTGACATGGCTGCTGACTGATGACTTGGTTGTTTGTGCAAAAGGGGTGACACTGCATTTGTTTAGACCTGTGAGACGCTGGGAAAATAGCTGTGGGGGGGGGGGCAGGAGCTTGGAGTGAGCTAGCTTAGAGTTTGCATTCTGCCTGAGTCACACATTATTACTCACCTTGGACAAAATAGAAGAAAGCTCAGAGCCATGTTGACAAGACAAGAATCACAATGCCTTTAAAAGCAACTTCCAAGGGTACAAGTGACAGAAATCAAACTCAGCATGACAAAATCCATAAAGCAAATTCATTCACTCACCTTAACAGAGAACTTCACAGGTGGGACCTAGAATGAAATTCAGCTGTTTGAACAGTTTCAGGAATATTTATTCCCCCCCCGCCCACTCCTATGCTTTCCTGAGCTGGCTCAGTGGAGATAAAATTGGCCACCAGTAGCTCTATGATTACTTTCTGTGATGTGGGAACCTGTGCAAAGAAGGTACTTCCTCCTAGTTGTTCAGTCAAATGTCCCTGGGCTGTCTTATTGGGCTAGCTTTGTTTATAAAGCTCTCAATGAATCATTGTTTCTCACTGGCTAAGCCTCTCCAGGAACATGTAGCTGGTGCTGGTGCTCAGAGGAAAGGCTGGACATTGGGCTCATTAGCTTTCTCTGCACCTTCATTTGATTGTACTGAAGCTTCATACAGCATTTGTGAATATAAGCTCCATGGCTCTATACAAGAAGTAAGTTGTCCATTTTGTTTTGGGCATACTCTAATGACTAATTGATACAGGCTTACCTATACATTACTTATAGTTAATTTTTGCATGTTGTGTTGATTGGCTCGTTCCTATTCATGTATACATAAGTATTATTATGTCAGGCTATGCACAATAAAGGATGGGTTCAAGAGAAGACTAATAGCAACTTTTAGTGGAGAATTTATCACTACATTTATATCTCATTTAAAATGTCTTGGCCAATGAAGTAGTCCTGGAAGACTCTTAAATCTTGGTGTGTAATGATGATGCTCACTTACCATATATATAGCTTTAAAGCAATGAAATTGATCATTTCTTGTAAATATGACCCCATGAGCAAAAGAAGCCAGCAGGACATGGGGACATGATGTTAGCCTTAAAGTGGGAGAGCGTCTTCTTCCAGGTATTTCCTCTGTCCTTGGCTTATCTATTGTGATATTAACTGTGAATTAATCTAAACTTTTAAATGACTATATAGTGTTTGTATATATATATATATATATACATATATACATTTAATTGACTATATATAGTATATATAAAGTTAATTGATTACATATAGTGTATACATATATATATAAATTTAATTGACTATATATATGAACACACAAAATGATCCAAATTCCTTCCCACCAAATCCTTTGTTCCCCTTTCCATTGAATGCCTTCTTCTTTACAACCAGTCCCTCTTCCATGTTTTTTTGTTATTTTTTAAATATATATTTCATTCATTTATTTTATTTTTTTCTCTCCCATGTTTAAAATTTTTTAATTTTTATTTATTTATTTGAGAGAAAGAGAGAGAGTGAGAGCGAGAGACAGAGCCAGAGAGAGTGCTCCAGGGTCTCTAGCCACTGCAAAGGGAACTCCAAATGTATGTGCCACCATGTGCATGTGGCTTATATGGGTTCTGGGGAATTGAATCTGGATCCTTAGGCTTTGCAGGCAAATTCCTTGACCACCAAGCCATCTTTCCAGTCCACCCTCTTCTATTTTTATGATATCTTTTCCCTGATCCTGTTATGCAGGTTTGTGTAGGTAGATTCAGCCACTGTGAGGACAATGAATATCAAGGCCACTTTGTGTCTGGAAGACCTTATGGTAATACACTCATGCACATCTTTTGGCTTTTATATTCTTTTAAAAAAAATTTTTAGGGCTGGAGAGATGGCTTATCGGTTAAGCGCTTGCCTGTGAAGCCTAAGGACCCCCGTTCGGGGCTCTATTCTCCAGGACCCGCGTTAGCCAGATGCACAAGGGGGCGCATGCATCTGGAGGGAGTTCGTTTGTAGTGGCTGGAAGCCCTGGAGCTCCCATTCTCTCTCTCTCTCTCTCTCTCTCTCTCTCTCTCTCTCTATATATATATATATATATATATATATATATATATATATATGCCTCTTTCTCTGACACTCTCAAATAAATAAATAAAAATGAACAAAAAATTTTTTTTTTAAATATCTTATTTTTATTTACTAGAATGAGAGAGGCAGATCAAAAGAGAAAATGAGTGATCCAGGGCCTCCAGTTACTGCAAACAAACTCCAGACGCATGCACCACCTTGAGCATCTGGCTTATGTGGGTTCTGGGAAATTGAACCTGGGTCCTTTGGCTTTGCAGGCAAGCACCTTAACCACTAAGCCATCTCTCCAGCCCAGGTCTTACATTCTTTCTGCCACCTCTCCCTGTGTTTTTGAAGGTGTGATAGAGGTGTCGCCCTTCGTGCTGAACTAAGTGTCGCTGTCACTTCTTGGTAGCACTTTGGTGATGTAACCGGGGTCCTGGGGTTTTGGAAAAGTCCTTAAACTCCAAACCCTGAGTTTGCATCTGTTTTTATCAAAGAATTGGGATAAACAGACTGCGACGGATAGCTATTAAACTGTTACATTTATTCAGGGAGGTCAGGGGACCAAGGAAAAGTCTGCAAGCTGAGGAAGGAAGAATCAATACACCCAACGTGCTCTGAGAGCCCATTTGGGAGTTGAGCATGGGCCTGGAAAAAACATCGAAAAGGGATGTTACTAGATTTAGAGTGGAACAGAAAAGAAAATACAGAGAGCTCCTGGCATGTGGGGTCTGAGTCCCCCCACCTCCAATTTCAGCCCATTTGGGCTGAGATGAGGGGGGGGGGGGCTTACCAGAGCAGAGGTCTGGGAGTTCAGGAGAGGTGAAAAGCCAGCAAGCAACCCTTCCCACCTGGTAAGGATCTACTGACAGTCTTACTGTGGTGGCCTTTATCTTCAAGATCAGGTGGAACTGAGGGAGAGCTGATTGGCCCGGACTGGCGTGGCGCATGGGGCGAGAGAGCTGATTGGGTGAGAGTGCGGCAGACCCTGAATCACGGTTCTGCTGCTGCTGCTGCGGGGCCGCTGTGTGATGTGGCTAAGAAGTCCGAGGAGCCCTTGTGTTCCAAATGGCAGACGGAGATCTGTTTCTCTTTCATGAACCTTTCCCTTACTATCTCACCAGTTCCTTTCAGTGAGTTTAGAGTCACACCAGTGGTCACTACCATCTGTAAAGAGAAGCTTCTCTATAGAAGTGAACATAACATTAATATTTGGACAGAAACATAAGTATTTAGAGGGCAGTTTGGTGGCCTAATATATCCATTTAGGCAAACAACAGTAGTAGTTTCTTCCCTAGGATTTATAACCTCTCCGGCCATAGATTTTTGATTAGATTTTCAGTAGCAGGTGTGTATTCCCTCCCATGGAGTGGGCCTCAAATCCAATCAGGGAGCAATTGGTTTCTCCCATAACAGACATGCCACTGTTGATTGTATCAGTTGGCACATTAGGCCTGGTTGAGGGTGAAGGAGTTTGGTTCCTAGGTCCTGATTAGCACTTCTATAGGAATAGAATTAATTCAGAAATGAAAAGAAAATTCTGCCAAGCAGGGTAGTGGTACCACAGGGACGGCGAAGAGCTGACTGTCAGATCCTCTTTTGATAATAATGCATGTGTAAATGTCTTATTGATAGCCCCTAAATAAGTGCTCAAAAACCATAGCTGTCATTAGGAAAAGGTAGACCTGTAGATTTAAAACACTCAGTGATCTTTCTGTGGTATTATCACAGGCATTTCCTTTAAATACCCAGTTAATCATTTAGATGTTACTTCCCCCAGAGAAGCCTTGTTACTTTGCCCCAGAATGGCCATACTTAGCCAGAGAAATCTGGCTGCTTGTGCAGACTCTATAGAGCCCATGGCTTTCTTCCAAATCACTTGTGAAAGCCATCCCCGGTGGCTGGCTGTCAGACTTTTGGCAGTCCATTGTCAACGAAAGGGTATGCATGTTCCTCCACAGTTTCAGATTTCATTTCTTTCACAGTTTCAGATTTGAGTGTGTTTTCACTTCTAAGGATCTGTTCCTTTCCCATCAATTCCATACCCCTCTTCTAGAACAGCGTCTACTGTTTCCTCTTCTTTGATCTGCTAACTGCAAATGCAACTTTTTCCTGAATCATAACTAGAAATACAAGCAAGCTATTCAGAAAGCCCTTGTTTCTGTGGAGTTCATTCCCTTGTGTTTTTATATTACTTCAAGCAGAGTCATATAATTTACTTATGTATTTGACTTTTTTCATTTTATTTTATTTTATTTATTTGGAAGCAGAGAGTGAGGCAGACAGTCAGACAGAGAATGGGCATGCTAGGGCCTCTAGCCATTGCAAACAAACTCCAGACACATGTGCCCCCTTATGCATCTGGCTTACATGGGTCCTGGGGAATTGAACATGGGTCCTTTGACTTTGCAGTTAACCATTAAGTCTTAACTGTTAAGCCATCTCTCCAGCCCCCTCATTTTATTTTCTTAAGCACTGTGTAACACAGGCTACATAAGATACCAAATGAGCTTCCTGCAGAAGAGATGACCATAATTAGTTGTTGTTGTTGTTGTTTTTTTTAAATCATTTGGGGAAGTGTTCTGCAAACACTTAGACATAGTGATGTCTAACTCAGGAGCTGTGCTTTCTCTCCTGCTGCACTGATGCAGACGACGGCATCCTTTCCCCCTTGCCTCCATCACTGAACATGTGCACACATGCATGGCTACTCGGGCCGAGCAAGCTCCCACGCTGGAGGCTGATTTCAGAGAGAATCTGGAGCTACATCTTGGCATGGTCACTGTATTCTACAGGGTTCTTTAGAGGAACAGAACCAATTTAATGAACTGTATTGAAAGGGAATTTATTGGGTTAGTTCACAGCAGTCCAACCACAGCAGTTTGCAGGCCTGAGAGTCAAGGGGCCTGGTAGCTGCTCAGGCCATGGGGCTGGATGTCTCAGCAGTCCCCATCCCATGCTGAAGGCCTGGAGGTGTGCTGGAGAGCCGCCGCTCTTCAGTCCACGCTGCTCTTCAGTCCACACTGGAAAGCAGCAAACAGCACTGGCAGCCAGGTGGGAGGGAGGACGGGTACTTTCTTTCCCAGAGCTTCCTTAGATAAAGCGCCCCCCCCCCCCCAAGAGAAGCCAAGGAGCTGCCCACTCTGGGGGAAGGGCTCACCCTGGGGGAAGGATTCCTCTTTTAGTTAATCCTTCCTGGAAACAACCTTAGAGACCCACTTATGAGAAATGTCTGTGGATTTCTAAACAGATCAAGTTGACACAGACTTAACCATCACAGTCACCTATATCAAAACCTGCTCCCAGGCCCTTGTTGATCAGGCCTGATCCTCATTGGTTTTATGAGCCTGAGTCTCTCCTTCCCTAACTAAGGTGAGGAGATGTCCACTTCTCAGTCTTTGTGAAGCCTTTCTCCTTCTTTCCTCTCTTTTCTCCCTTCCTCTTCTCTCTCTCCTCACCCCTTTCCTCTTTTTTCTCGCTCTGTCTCTTTCTCCACCCCTCTCACTCTTTCAATAGGGAAATAAGTAACCCATACGGGGCTCTCACATATAACCTTGGTCCCCCTTAGTGCCAGGCAGTGAATTCAACCATGTAAGACTCATATGATCTTCCCCAAGTACTGAACAGGGAACCCAGGAACTACTTTGGCTGAAGGTACAATGCTCAAGATGTCTGCTTCTGCTTGGGTTATCTTTCATCTTGAGAAAATCTGCTTTCATCTTTTTTTTTTTTTTTTGAGATATGCTCTCACTCTGGCCTAGGCTGACCTGGAATTCACTATGTAGTCTCAGGGTGGCCTCGAACTCACAATGACCCTCCTACCTCTGCCTCCTGAGTGCTGGGATTAAAGGCGTGCACCACCATGCCAGGCTTCATTAGTTTTTTTTTCTTTTTTTAATTTTTATTTATTTATTTGAGTGCGACAGACACAGAGAGAAGGACAGATAGAGGGAGAGAGAATGGGCGCGCCAGGGCTTCCAGCCTCTGCAAACGAACTCCAGACGCGTGCGCCCCCTTGTGCATCTGGCTAACGTGGGACCTGGGGAACCGAGCCTCGAACCAGGGTCCTTAGGCTTCACAGGCAAGTGCTTAACTGCTAAGCCATCTCTCCAGCCCCTTCATTAGTTTTTATTGAAAACATTCCTACTCCATAGAGATAGCTTTCCAAGGAAATATCAATTCCTAAAAGTTCTTCTTTTATCCATTCAGAGCCATGCTGAATTAGGCTCAGCATACTTGCATCTACGTGGGTCTGTTTTACAACTGTGTATCCTGGTGTGTCTTTCAAGACTGTTTTGGCTTCCTCTGATGTGTACCTTTGGTCTACTTAGCCTGCTTTCTTTTCTGCACATGAGCATACTGTGCTTACTGGGGCTTCTTTTCCATGACTCATTTTTCTCTCAGATTATTCTTCATCACACCTGTGGCATTTTTTTGTTCTCCTTCTCAGCCCTGTGCCGTGACCTGGCCTGAATGGGTTTTTCTGCCTTCCTGAGTTTGTCTCCCCCCAAGCCTGTTGAAGTGTCTAAGGCTGCAGGCAAAAGAAGCTGGCGAAACTGGTGTGAGGAAAAGGGGAACTCGTGTGGCATGGTTCGCACACAGGAAGAATGTAGTCAAGAGCTTCAGGGACGCTAAGGCAGGAAGAGCCTGGAGACTTCAGGTGTGGCTGACTTTAAGGCTTGGGAACCACAGCAAACAAGCCGCATCCTCTCGCCATCTCTCCCTCTCTCCTTCTCATTGATGCTACCCGGTTTCTTGTGCCAGGACTACTATCAGAGTTTCTCAGTCTTGCTACTATTGACATTTTGGGTCATACAGCTATTTTAATTTTATTTTTCCAGGGATTTCCTGTGCCTTGTAGGATGTTAGCATCATTTCTGGCCTCTGCCCACTGAGTGCCAAGATGCACCCTAATTAGCATTTGCAATGCGAGATTGTTTGCTCTGATGTGCGCCTGCCTATTTGGTTAGGCTTCTGTTTTTCTGCACATAAACATGCTGTGCTTACTGGGACTTCTTTCCCTGACTCATTCTTTCCCCTGACTCACACCCCACTTATAACCAACACCATGTCTCTACGCTTTGTCAAATATCCACCCGGGAGTCAAATTGATCCTGCTTGGGAACTACGGGTACATATGAAACTGCTCCTGTGCTCTGTTCCTGGTTCTTCTGTGTACAAGGCAGAAAACGGCACCTCAGCCCCAGGTCCCAAGTACCTCCCAGCTCCAGCCTAACTTGGTTCTTTGGGATGAGCTACGGAATCTTGGCTTTATGCATCAAACATTAGATCATGTCCCTTTTCTGGGGTAGACATTATCCTGAATCCCTCAGTCCCTTCTCCATTCAGCAACAAGATTTCCAATTTGTGTGAAAAAAGCACTCAAAAATATTTTTTTAAAAGAAGCATTACTCCTTAAGCAGACTATTTTTACAGAAATGACACCTCAAAGGTTTTGGAGGGGGTACAGAGCAGGGTGAGAGCACGCGCTTTGGGGTCCACACTTACTGAGCCATCGCCTGCCTGCTGCCACTTGGACAGGTGACTTGGTCTTCTTGTCCCAATTTCATCATCGTCAAAATGACAGTAATGAAAAAAACAACAAGAATCCTACCAATATCTAACACTTGTGCATCACTTATCAGATGTGCCAAGGTATTGTTTTAGTGCGTGGATAATTACCTTGTAAGATTCTCATACCTGTGAGTCTAAACTTCTGGAAATCCTAGGACTAGGTATTTAGTCATCATTTGAAGAGGGGGTTTTTGATACCGAAGTACAGATGATTCTACAATAAAACATAAGTATCACTAAGAAGATAAAAGCTCTTAAGTAGCTTAGGTCTTGCTACCAACTAGGTACACTGCCAAATACGGAAAAATTGTTTTCAGGAACTTTTGGAATTTTCCATTTGTATAAAATCTTTCATCTTGTAGGTGAGGAAAACAGGTTCAGAGAGATTTAGTCATTTGACTAAGATTACATAAGTAAAATACAGTTGAGATTTAAGCACAAGCATTTTCATGTCCCAGAATTGTGCTCTCGGCCATAGTTCAAACATCACAGGGTTTCTGTGAGCACTTGAGGAGTTAACAAGTGTGAAACAAGATCAGGACAGGGCAGGCGGTGAGACCAATTAAGCATCAATAATTATTGTGCTTTAATGCATTCTAAGAAGTCACAGTGATTTACTGTCATCATGGTCAGCAGTTCAGTGACCCACTCAGTTCATTAAGTCAGGGCTTCATCACCTCTCGTGGACAGCTGATCTCAAACACCATCATCTTCCTAAGCCGCACTGTAGTGGCCGCGACTGGCCTGGAGACGCTAGGCTGTACCCACTCTGCAAACTGGTCCAAGAGCTAAGGGAATCTATCATGGACTGAATGTATGTGTTCTTCCAACTTCATATGCTGAAATTGGAGTGTCTGAAGAGGTAATTAAGGTTAAATGAGGTCATAAGAGTGACCCCCTAGCCTGATAGGATTAGTGTCCTTAAGTCTCATTTTGTTTTCTGTTGGTGAACACACAATGTCTAAACTTTGGTAAGCTATAAAGAAAAGCAGAGGGCTGGGGAGATAGCTCCATGGATAAAGGAATCGTCTGGCAAGCACAAGAACTTAGGTTTGATTCCCAGAGGAATGATTTTAAGAGGAATGTGGTGGCATACACCTATCATCCCAGCTCTGAGAAGACAGAGAAAGGAATATTTCATAAAGCTAGCCTAATTGCTGAGCTCCTGGCCAATGAGAGAGCCTGTCTCTAAAAGAGTGGGCAGCATTCCTAAGGATAATGCTTGAAGTTTCCTCTGGCTACCAAATGCATGTGCACTTACACATATGTATGGACACACATATACACAAGCACATACATGTGTTCACACCAAACAAACAAAAAAGTTTATTTTGGCTCATGGTTTTGGTCCAAGCTTGAGAAGCCACACTGACAATGGTCTCCTGGCTAGCTGTATCCTGAGACAGCACAGGGTGTCACGTGATAGTCTCCTGCCTGGTCTTGTCCTAAGATAGCACAGGGTGTCATGAAATTCAAGACAGAAAGTGTGAGAAAGACCTATCCAAACTGGTTTTATAGCAAACACATTCTAGTAGCATCCCATTAAGCTATTAGTCCATTCATGCCATTAATGGACTAATCCATTCACAAAGGCAGAGCCCTAATTGTCTCTTCAAGGTCCCAACTGGTCCCACCTTTTAAATATCCTGTAATGGGATCAAAATTTGAACATGAGAACCAGAGGAAACTATAGCGCTTCCTAAGAAGGAAACAAATTTTTCTCTCTCTCCTCTTCATATGCATTAAGGAAGGCCATGTGAGGCTATATTCACCAAGAACCGAATTTGCTGGTGTCTTAATAATCATGGGCATTTAGCCTACAGAACTGTGAGAAAATAATTTTCTATTGTTTTAGCCCTCCAGTGGGTGGTATTTTAATTTTAGGGGGATGCTATTTTGAGATAGGTTCTTATGTAGTCCCTGGGATGATAACAGTCTTATTTGGGGTGACATTGAACTCCTGATATTCCTATTTCCATCTTTTAGTACTAGGTTATAGAAGTGTTGGGATTACAAACCTGCTAGCCAGTTTGTTATTTTTGAGGTACTAGATGTAGAACTTGAGCATCTAGGCATGCTAGACCAGCAGTCTACCAAGTGAACTGCATCTCAGCATGGAGTCTGTTTGTAATAGTAGCCTGGGTGTCTCATGTAGGCCTAGCTTAGCAGTGGAGAAGCTCTTTAAGAAAGTAGGTCCATGTATGCCTGACATAAAGAAACTGACTCTTGGGGTCCTTTAAACCAAGCGTGAGCCCCCTGCCCCTGAGAAAGCACTCATCTATTATTGAATGGCAATATCAGCCATATTTGGGAAAGAAGCAAGAAGCTTTGTCTTTAAAAAAGTTCTAGTGTTACTCAAAGGAAGGAGCTTAAGGGCAGGGGCTGGTGACCTTTGTAGGTCTGAGACACATGTACGCACCATTCACAGTTGTTACCACTCTGAGCCCATATGCAGCTTTCAGCATTTCTGCAGATATTAATTGTCTCCAACATTGTCCATTTCCAGTGGTGGTCCTGGGTCTAATCACCACATCTTATACATGCATGCATTGTTCTGGGCCAGGACCATAACCACGTCACTGGGGAGGTGAAATAAAGGAACATGGTTTAAGATCATATCAGCATGTCTAACATTCTTTGCAAATATTGATTTTCTAGTGTGGTGGTTTGAATCACATGTCTCCCATGCTTGCTGAATGGTTGGCCCCCAGCTGGTAGCAATTTGGTAGGTGAAAGCTTGATGGAGGAGGTGTGTTGCTAAGGGTGAGCTTTGAGGTCTTCTACCTCGCGGTCTCTCCTCCGTTGCTCGCTGCCGCTCTCCCCTCACGTGTCCTGAGTTGCGGAGAGCGCGGTGTGAGGGGAAAATCCCGCACCTGGCTTGTCCTGCGGCTGGAGCCGAGTCCGGCGGCTTTCTGGTGCGCCGCAGCCGCCTCCGCGGTTGGCGGAGCTGCCGGAGCCGCTTTTCCGCCTGTGCGGGCTCTGGATGCTCTGGATCTCTTCTACTTCTCCGCTGCCGCTTCAGTTTCCTATACACCTCACTTTTTAGTAAAAGTGTGTATTTTGCTGAGGTTTTTTGGTCTTTTTCCCCCCTAAGCTGCTTTGGCGTGGTACCTACGCCACCATCTTAACCCAAAGTCAGCTTTGAGGTCTTTAGCCCATAGCTTGCCAGTGTTAGTTTGGTTTAATCTTCTGCTTCTCCTTTCTACCTGCTGGGGCAGAAGAGATATCCAGCCTCTGCTCCTGTCAGGCTTTCCCCTGCCATCATGAAGCTTCCCCTTGAGAGTAAGGCAAAATCAAAAGCTTTCCTCTCATCAGCTGCTTTTGGTCCAGTGTTTTATCTCGGCAAGTAGAAGGTCACTAAAACAGAAAGTTTGTACCAGTGGAGTGGGGTCATTGCTGCTAGAAACCTGGGGGTGTGTCTTTTGGGTTTGTAGAACTGATATGTGGGAGGAATTTAGAAGGACTTGAAATCTTGGCCTCAGAGATGCCTTGCAATACTATAAGCAGAATTTGATGGACCATTCTGGTCAGAATTTGAAAGACCTAAGTACAGTAAGAACTGTGGACTGTGAGGCTTGCCTTATGAAGGGAAAAGGAGCTTTGTATAAACAGGGATAGCAGCAGTTTGTATGGCTGTGATCTTCCTATATCCTGAGAACTTAAGCAAAGCTAAATTTAAAAGTAATGGCAGAACATAGAGCAGAAGAATATGGCACAGAAAGCAACGACTGTTCTGGGAAAGAGACAGCAGTCCCAGCCAGCTGCAATTGTTTGAGACATTGCCACCATTGAGACTGGACCAGCTGTTCTGAATTGGGACACATGGAAGAATGCTGACTTGTGAAAGCAAGGAGCCTGAATGAAGAATGCTAAAGAAATTTTCCTACATTTGAGTTGGCTTTATTCTCCCCTGGATTGACAATTAGGCAGTGAAGTCCACTTGGTACTGGCTTTGGAAGTGTAACAAATGCAGAAAAGAGTTATTTGATTTTCAATGCAATTCTTTTAGAGATGGCCATTGGGATATGTGAAGCATTGGACTCCCTGCACAGAGGCCTGATGGAGCCATGAGAATGAACCCTAAATTGCAGTGGAAACCCTAGGAGATTCCAGGACTATGGTATGACCACCAAAGAGAACTGCTGGTTCAGGATGGAGTTCTCCTGGGATGTGGGCAACCCAGCAAGAGGGGAAGAATTATAACCCCAGAAGCTTCATCACTGGTTACAGATGTTGGACTTGGAGCTTGTTGGAGTTAGTTCTTCATTCAAGCCACCACAGAGCAACAGGATTGAATGTTTGCTTTATTTCTTTCTAGTCTTGAAATTGGTTCAGTATTTCCTTGCTGTGAGTGTTCCAGGGCCTCCAACCACTGCAAATGAACTCAGACACATGTACCATCTTGTGCGTCTGGCTTACATGGGCTCTGGGGAAGGAAACCTGTAAGGAACATCTAATTGAATTTTGTCTGGGGTTGTCTGTAAGTGAAAATTTTGTAGTGAGATTTGTAAACCTTTAAAAATAACTAGATTTATTCTTTGAGTGGTTCTTCTTTCAGTGAGATATATAAGTACTGGGAAATTTCTGTCTAGTAGGACGTATTGCCTTATTTGCTCACCAGTGACAGAAGGCAGACTGTTGAGCATACCTTCAGGAAAATCTTTCCATTGAAAATGAGACATAGAGGCTTGATTGTTTAGGGTGGGCACTGACAGCAAGTTTTTATCATCAGGTTTAAGGGGGTAGTGAGAAAACAATCTTTTAAGTCATTAACAATAATATGAGTCAGGTGTGGTGGCACACACCTTTAATTCCAGCACTTGGAAGGCAGATGTAGGAGGAGTTCTTTGAGTTTGAGGCCAGCCTGAGACTACAGGTAGAACCCCAGGTCAGCCTGGGCGAGGGTGAGACTCTGCATGGGGGCGGGGGGAGGAGGAGGAGGAGGAGGAGGAGGAGGAGGAGGAGGAGGAGGAGGGGGAGGGGGGGAGGGGGGAGGAGGAGGGGGGGAGAAGGAGGAGGAGGGGGGGGGGAGGAGGAGGAGGAGGAGGAGATAACATGATAATCTTGAGGGACTATGGCAGAAGAACTCCAGGTTGAATAGGTCTAAAAGGATAAAGGTGAGTATTAACTGCATGGAGGTCTTGTGAAGATCATTTACCAGACTTTCAGCAAAACTGCTTTTATTTATTTGTGTGTTTGTGTTTGTGCGTGTGTGTGTGTGTGTGTGTGTGTGTGTGAGAGAGAGAGAGAGAGAGAGAGAGAGAGAGAGTGGATGAGCACACCAGAGCCTCTTGCTTTTATAAACGGCCTCCAGATACATGTGCCACTTGGTATATCTCACTCTACATGGCAGTAGAGACTTGAACCCCGCTGGCAATCCTTCCAAGCAAACACTTTTAAGTGCTGAGCCATCTCCCTAGTCCCCATTTCCCAGGTTTTTTCGGAACGCAAAAGCTGTGAGTATTCTAGTTACTGAAGGATGGGTCTATGTGGTCAGCTTGAAGTTCCTCTTAGTTGTAGATGTTGGTTTGTCCTCCTTAATTGGCCACTGATCCAGCCACATGGGGAGACTTTCTACCCAAGAAAGTTTAGGTAGGTGCTCAGCTACAGAAATGGCATAACGCCAGTGAGACAGAAGATCTCTGCTCCCAAGGGAACAAGGTAGAGGTGAAATATAGGGCTGAAAGATGGCGGTTTTATTTTGAAAAACTGTACATAAAGTGTTGGCAGTTTGCAGAGGATTGCTTTTGCCAGCAATCCATGAATATGTAGAACAAGAGATTGACTACCCTAATTGAAAGGCCAGGATTGCTGAGCTACAATAGAAATGTCAGCACCTGTGTCAATAATGCCCATTGCTGGAACATGACTGACTAAAACTGTAATATCCAGGTTAGCAGGAGACGTAGAGTGAGTTCATTGGGCATCAAGAGGCCCTTGGTTTTAGCAGTTAATATCAAGCTTTAGGGAGGGGGCTTGAGATAATTAACAATAATAATTAATAATAATTAGTTGAGTTAATTAAGAGATGAAATTTCCTGATGTAAATGAGAATAAATCATAACCTAAATTTAACCTGTATAATCTGAATCAGTAACATTGGCCAAACTAAAATTTCTGTTATAGCTGTGTTGGATTTTCCTAAAATTAAATCAAAGCACCCTATAGGAAGAGGCCTTCACACTCCTGTGAAACTTCTTTTTATTTTTCCAATTATATCTAATTTTTACATCTCCAGTTACAGATAAGTCTGATTTTGTGGCCTTGGTGGCAATAATTATGTCCTTTGTTGGTGGGGGGCTGGCTGGTTGGTGGGGAGCACTGGGGTTCTATGCCTGAGATGTAGGGGGGCTGGCTTGCACCATCTCGTTGCCTGTGGCGCTCATTTTCCCATTTCCCTAGATCAGATGACCTTGTTTATCAACGTTAGTTCAGCATTGATTTGCCCAATGAGAGCCTTGTTTACATTTAGTATGTTTTCAAAGGGGGTTATCAGATTGGAAACTATTAGGTTCTTTTTGTTCATACTGTTTTTGGAAATGGCCTCCTTTTCCACACTTTAAGTAAGTAGGGGCCCATAGGGCTGCTCCCAGACTCCAAGGAGACTCATGTTCCTCCGTGCATTACATTACAGCAAGCTTTAGTCATGTCAGCCATCACACGAGGGGATTATCACTACAACTGTACTTACCTTCTTATTGCTGGGACAAAGCCCTTGACCCAAAGCAGCTGATGATGAAAGGTTTTAGTTTGGTTTACAGTCAAGAGGGGAAGCTTCAAGATAGCAGGGGAAGCTTGGCATGTGCAGAGGCTGGACTTCACCTCTGCCACAGCATATGGAAAACAGAAGCAGGAGAGTGAGCCAACCCTACCAAGAGGAGCACGCTATAACATCCCAAAGCATGGCCCAGCAACGCACCTCCTCCAGCAAGGCAGGGGTATTGTTGGACAGTTTGAGGCCAGCCTGGGCCGCATGGTGCGTTTTGACTACCCTAGGCTTGAAAAACAAACTGGGGGCTGGGAAGATGGCTCAGCAGTTAAAGGTACTTGCTTGCAAAGCCCTCTAGCTCAGGGTTAATCTACTGGATACCCTTGTAAAGCCTGATCCAAAAAGTGATGCAAACATCTGGTTCTTTGTTTTCAATGGCAAGAGACCCCAGTATGCACATGTGTGCATACATACAAGTGAGAATTTAAAGAAAAAAAATCTGAAACTATTTAGCAAAACTCAAGATTTTACTTATTTTTATCTTGAAAAATATCAACTTCTTATCTCCGAACCCCCAATGAGACCATTTTGTCATCATCAGCATTTTCTCAAGAAGTTTATCAAAGAAACAAAAATGATTTTCTCATGTGGGCTTAAAATGCCAAGAGAAAGAACATTGCCTGAGCGTCCCATGAAGTGTAGTTGTCCTCGAGGGGACGTGTTCCTTCCAGTTATTTACTCACCAAATATTGCATCACTTTGTAAGAGGAAAGCAGTTTAGAAAATTATAATGAAAGGCCATGCTATGAAGTAAGCTTATTATTTTGCACACAGACTCATATGTCTGTGCACACATGTATCCCTGCCAAATAGGTCGTAGACAACCTTAAAATATGATAAAAAAAAAATAAAGCCCCCAAGTCAGTTTTTGTTTCATTTTTTCATTTCTTTCTTTATCTTTTTTCCTACATTGCTTCCTTCCCTCCCTTCATCCCTCCCTCCTTCCCTCTCTCCCTTCTCTCTCTCTCTCTGTGAATATTTTAATAGATGTCAGGTGCTTTTCCATGCATTGTGACATTTAACTGTAGTTAAAGCTTATTTCAAAGGAACCAGGTTACATGGCAGGGGAGATTCAGAGAGCTAAGTTGCATGTCCAGAGCAAATAGCTAGTAACAAAGTTGTATTCCAAGACATGTATCTGACCTTGTGCCACGGAAATGGTTTCAATGCACTTGAAATATAGTGTTGCATTCATATCCCAGTGAGCTTTAAAAGCTTCAGAGAACAGTTTTATAACTGAGGTGGGCACCTTTAGAATTATCTAGAAGTATTCTCCCTGAGGAATGTGGTACTCTTTCACATTTCAGAAATCTTTTGGAGCCATTCTATGCACCTGTTTACAACCACTGCGCCATGGCCTAGGGCCCTCTTCTAAGCCCTTCTCAGAATAGTTTTTTATTCCCAGATTCAGAATACATACAAATGACTCCACAGGAAGTCTTTGAATAGGGAATGGTGGTTGGTCTTTTATAGTTGATGAAGTACTCTCAATTTAACTATTATTCTCCAACACCGTCCTAATTATGCATTGTAATAATGATAAGATGTTGAAGTTTAAATTCTTTGTCCTGTAGGTCAGCTTCATGCCCAGCTCAGGTCCACTTCAAGTTCAAGGCAATAGAAATTGTGAAAAGGGAGCTGAGGATGAGGAGGTGGCTCCGCAGCTAAAGGCCTGTTGACCCAGGTACAATTCTCCAGCATTCCCATAAAGCCAGACATAAAAGGTGGTGAACATGTGCATACATACAAATAAATCTAAAAATAATCAAGAAGATAAAATGTAGAAAGGGAAGATAGCTGTGGGAGGGATTACATGAAGAAGTATAAAAGGTGGACTTACTCGTGAGAGCTGGAGAGGAGTCAAAAATGTTTTCTAGTATACTGAGTTAAAAATGATGAAAGCATTAAAATTAAAAAAAAAAAAAAACATTTACAGAAATGTCTAGCCAGTGGTTTTCTGGACATGTGTGTTTGAGGTACATTCTAGGTTAGTCGAGACATGAACCTGCAATTTGAGAAAAGGATGAGAAATAGAGACGGTTTCAACAGAGAAAGAGAAGGCCAATTTCTCAGAAGATTACATTGTTTTAAAATATATTTTATTTATTTATTTGAGAGAGAATGAGCGTGAGTGAGCGAGATGGGCATGGTGGTGCACACCTTTAATCCCAGTACTTGGGAGGCAGAGGTAGGAGGATCACCATGAATTCAAGGCCACCCTGAGACTACATAGTGAATTCCAGGTCAGCCTGGACCAGAGTGAGTCCCTACCTTGAATCCCCCCTCCCCCGAGAGAGGGAGAGAGAGAGAGAGAGAGAGAGAGAGAGAGAGAGAGAGAGAATGAGAATGGGTCCACCAAGGCCTCCTAGCCACTGCAAACTCCAGATGCATGTGCTACCTTGTGAATCTGGCTTTACCTGGGTACTGAGGAATTGAACCTGGGTCCTTAGCCTTCACATGCACGTGCTTTAACCACTGAGAAATCTCTCCAGCCCCCCAAAAGATTTTTGTATTTGAAACACTGAGAGATCTGAGTCAGTAACTTTTGAGACAACGTAGTTGAAAGAGGAGGCTGAGCCTGGGTTCAGGGCTTGGCCACGGCTGTCTTGCACACAGCACAAGCCGGTTTCTGGGTGACATGGTCCCCAGCTATTTCCATTGCCTCTCTAGGTTCCCTGTCCATCCAGTGTCCACCCTTTTCTCTGCTCTAGGAAGATGGCAGTGAAGACAGCATCAACTGGACTTGCACAGGGTTCGGCTATCTCCAGCCTGGGATATGGAAGGCAGGAGGAGCCTGAGGTTCATACATTCATTTTCTTTGCCTCTTTTCCTGCAGGCTGGCTGCTCCCAAGTACCTAAGGCCTTTTACAGTGACACTCCAGTGCTCCAATAGATGCTCTCTCCTTTTGCCTTCTTAGGTTTTGTACTGAAGACAACGATTGACATTACTGTCCCCTTCCTGGGATTTTATTAACAGTGTGGACCTTTGTAAATCCTGTCTTTGTGGAAGTTTCTCCCATTCCCTGTGTGGTGGACTGAATGTGAAATATCTCCTGTAGCCTCATGTATTTGTGAGTAAGCCACATGCTCAGTCCCCAGCTGGTGGCAGTTTGCGAGGTAGGGCTTTGCTGGAGAAGGTATGCTTGTGGAGATGAACGCGGAGGTTTATTAGCCCGGCTCCAGCCCGTGCTTAGACTACTTTCACTCAGGTATGTGACAGCTTCCTGCTCTTGCTGTACTGTCTTTTCCTTGGTGAGACTGCTTTCAAAGTCATAAGCTGAGTCAGTCCTTTCCTTCCATCGGCTGCTTCTGCTTGGGTATTTTGTCCCAGCAACAAGAACAGAACTACAACTCCCTATTTCCTACTGGGCTTTGTAAACCAGCATGGACTCCTGCTCCCCACTTGTCCACAGGCTTGGGGAATATGGCGGTGAGTGCCTCAGGCCTAGGAGACAAAAGAATTAGGCCACTTAGCACAAGGAGCACGCACCCATATGTAAATGCGTATGTTAGTCATATAGTATCCTACACAATCACCATGATTTTTCTGGTGTATGTAGTCATTAGATAAAGTATAATTTATTTTAACATAGGAAATGCATTTTATCAGTCATCTTTATGTTTTCTTAACAGATAACTTGCATTAATACAACTGTTGGCAAGTTAGCTAAGGATATATTTTTAGATTGTACTCATGTGGAAAAAACTGGGAGCTAGTTGTAAGACCTTTGTTGTTAAAAGTCAACAGACTTCTCTGGGTCCAAAATAGAGGGTGGGATCAACTGATTCAGTCATAAGTAAAGATGGCCACCCAAAACTGAAAAGAATTTTTATAAATTACTTCTAGCACTTTCATTTCAAGGAAAACACTTAGTTCCTGAGTCTTGGGGCAAAAATAAAGAAGTGCACCCCATTCTCAGCCTTGGCAGCACCTTGTCCTTTGAGTGACCTGCTGTGTGGCGCAAGCAGCGAGCAGAGTCTACGGAACACAAAATAAACATCTCTGAGGGCCTGTGGAATTTGATGGCCTGTGTAACGCGGGGCAGACCTCGGGCCTGGCGCCAGGCTCTGTAGGTGAGCCCTCCCACGGCCCACACTCCACTTTGCAAAAGAAAGGGAGTGGCCAGACAGGGCAGCGAAGCTCCCTTTGCTAGGTTTTCCCTGTTCTGTAGCCAGGGCCTGCACTTACCCCTGTGTTCCAATGAGATGTAGTCAAGACATAAATTCTGGAAAGGTTGGGGAGAGTGGATAAAAAGAAAGGATAGGCTGCAGAGATGGATGGCTCAGTTGTTTAAGGTGCTTGCTTGGAACACCTGCCAGGCTGGGTTGGGTTCCCTGCTACCTACGTAGAGCCAGACACACAAAGCGGCCAAGGCATCTGGAGTTTGTTTGCAGGGGCAAGAGGCCCTAGTGTACCCTTACTTTCTCTCCCTCTCTCAAATAAATAAAAAGACCAGAAAGAAAAGACGAAAGAAGAAGGAAAAGATGGAAGAAGAAAGAAACGATGGGTGATTTCTTGTCTTGTTCTTCAAACTCCTACACTACTTGCCCATGTGACTTGAGAAATGTTCAGGCCTAGAGCACTGGGGGACGTTCATCCATGCAATGCTTGCTGAATGCCCTCCAGCCATTGACTTGGGCATTCTTTCTCTTCCAAGCACCAGCTCTCTTCAGTGCTTCATAATGCATGGGAGTAACTTTTAGCCAGTGGAAGTACTTGACTTGTCCCTCCTGCTTCGACAACGTGGTGGTGTGCAGTGATTGTGGACCAAGGAAAAGGCTGTGGTGTAGACAGGCTGCACTGCGCTTCAATACCAGCTTTTCTTTTGACCAACAAAAGACTGGGTGAAATGTACATCAGCCCCCACCCCCCACCCCAGGTTCTTCTCTGAAGCTAGGAGAGCTCACCTGTAACCCGATCTGACTTAGTAACTCCATACCCTGTAAGAATGTGCATCTGAGTAAAGAGGCTGCAAGATCATTGAGTTCCACAGGAAAATTATTCATTGAAGTACATAAATAATTGAGCACCAACCCAGGCATTGTGCTGGGCACTGAGGCATTAAACTGGATGTAGTTTCTCTTCTCTCTCCCCTCTATATCTAATGAACTATAGCTCAGAACTACTCCTTATAGTAAATGTTCTTCCAAATAAGAGAGAAGTGAATGTAGTTGCGAAAACTGATCATTTGGGACAAGCTCTTGGTTATGAACTGTGCCGTCAAAAACTTAGAAGCCAGCCTTTGTCCAACATTGCCTGGAACCCGTGGCTCTGTGGGTCAGGATCTGAAAGGGTGGGGAAGTTTGCTTTCCTCTCTTGTATCAATCATGAGTTCTACCTTTTCCTTCCTTGCTGTAGCCAGGTACCATGTAAATCACTCTGATGTTTATTCTGGATCTTATGTGAAATATTCATATGCTCAAAATATCACACACAGCGTAGAACTGGGGGCACTTCCTTAGCAAAGATCAGCATTGCAGATTAGTGTCCAAAGGTCCCTGACAGACATCCAAAAATTGCTGGTTGAAGTCACTAATTATTTACTTCCTTGTTACCAGCATCTGTTTGAGGAATAAATAGAGAGGAGCAGAAGGAAGGAAGGAAGAAAGGAAGGAAGGGAGAGAGGGAGGGAGGGAAAGAGCAAATCATTAGCTTTCCTTCACCTCATAATTTTTTCATAATTCATGTGCACTATCATTGAGCAACAAAAATAATGAAATTCATTTGCAGTTGAAGGTATACCTAAGACCAACCAAAGACTCCAAACTGTGGACAGCGATAGCTTGAATCCTGGCCTGACCCTATGCAAATTTGAGCAGAGAGATTTTATCATGTTTTTAAAATACATTTCCTCCTATTTCATCTCTTTTTATATGTAAATGTGCCCCCCAGGAGAGAAGGCTGGAAAGCTTCTACCAGCTGGACACCTTGCTACACTTCTGTAATGGCTTTGCAGAAAAATGTTGAAATTCTCTTAGAACATCCTTGGAAAATGGCCCTTTAATATACTCTAATAGACAAGAGTCCCTCTGAGTCTCCTAGCCAAAGGCCAAAGTGTTATATGGGGCCCTAAATACTGGTTGGGGTAGGACCAAATGTTTGTCGCTGGTAAGAGGAAGTACAAACTATCAAGTGACTGAGAAGCAAGATGTCTTCTCCTATATATCCACAAGAGGCTTCCAATGAACCCAGTTTATCCAGTACCTCAGTGTGCTGTTCCCGGGGCTGAACAGAATGTCACAGAGGTGACAATCACATCACTAGTGCAGATGGAGCGCAGAGGCGGGTAGAGAGAGCAGTGTGCCGCGATTAAGTCTTGCACAGGCTTTGAGATTGAGTCTGGAACAGTCAGAGTGTTGTTACTGTGTCCATAAACCTGGAATGAATGAAGATCCTATGTAATCACATAGATCAGAAACTAAAGACCCTTACGACTTCAGTGCACTGCTCTAGCTTGATCTGAATTGTTCCCTAAAAGCTCTCATGTGGAAGGCTTGGGTTCCATTGCAGCAATCTTCAAGAAGTAAGGCTTTGGGGAAACAATTGCATCTTCATCGTGTATGAGTTCACTGATGAATTCAAAGCTTCATGGGGTGGTGGAGGCTTTAGGAGGTGGGGCTGAGGTGAAGGAACTAGGTCACTGGGGTGTGTCCTCCAAGGGTATATTTTGTCCCCGGCCCACTCCCTGCTTGTCGTTCTCCTCCCATCTGCCCTGGCTGCCAGGAGGTGAGCAGCTTTGCTCCGCCGCCCCCTTCCCGCCCCCACGGTCTGCCTCAGCACAGGCCCCGAAGCAAGAGAACTATGCAAGCATCTACGGAAACCTCTGAAGTTGTAAGTCAAAAAAAAAAAAAAATCCTCCTTTTAGCTGGTTTTTTTTTTTTTGTCCTCAAGTATTTTAACACAGACAGAAAACTGAGTAACACATGCTCCCAAGTAGTAACTGCGATTACTGTTATCATTTTGTGGCTTTTTCTGCGGCCCAGAGACTCGAGGTCTGAGAGCTGCCCGGCACCTCTGCGACAGCGCGTGCGACTGGGCGACGTGCTGGTCACCTTCTCGTTGTGACAGCTCATCTTCTTGCTTCATGTCTGAGGCTCCGACCTCCCTGATGAATACTGATTTTCATATTTCTTTCAGCTGAGTTCCAGTTGTCTGCTATTTATGCTTTTAATATTTCTTATGACTTGAGGGAATTTTCCCAGAAGAGAACAGCAGACATCTCATTCACTTGTTAGGAGTTTATTCCGTCCTCACTCTGTACCAGGCTGTTTGTGTGACTGGCAGTTTGGGGATAGTGAGGAGAGCTGGAAGAGATGGTGTGGAGATGGATCCTGACCTGTGGAGAAGACTTATTAGTGATCAGTGCTCTGGTTTGAATATGAATCATACCCCAAAGACTTATACGTTTAGCTGATATTATCATGAACATGAGGTCCTTAATGATAGTTATTAATAACCTTAGCAATAGTTTCACCTACTGATAAATTGATAGCTGAATGAGTGAGGAGGAGATGGAGCCTGGTTGGGGAAGCGGGTGACTGGATATATGCTTCGCTGTAGAGCCAGCCAGCCAGGGACTGAAACTATGAGCCTAGCTCAACCTTTCCTTTGATTCGTTTTTGTCATTTGTCAGTGACACAAAAAGCTGACTTAACATAGTCAGAGACCTGACTTTGAGGAGTCAGCACCCTTGTTTCATAAATTAGGAAACAGCAGCAGAGAGGAATGATTCTGTCAGGGCCATACCACTCAATAGCGCCACTTGGACACAGCCTTGAGGTATTTCCACATTTCCTAGCTCAGCCTTTTTCCTCTTTTGTGCTGCAACCCAACTTACACAGTAAGATACTGCTAAAGGCTGAGGCACTGGGGATAGGAGGGACTGAGGAAGGAAAGCAATGGAGAGTCCTGTTCAGACCTTTTAAAACACAAGGTTCCAAAATTACTCTTTCCTTTTAGCTGTTTGCTTAATTGGTTGAGGTAAGAAATCTGTAGGTTACTACTGAGTATGACCTTAAGAAAAGCTCTGGCTGGGCATGGTGGCACGTGCCTTTAATCCCCAGCACTAGGGAGGCAGAGGTAAGAGGATTGCTGTGAGTTCAAGGCCACCCTGAGATGACACAGTGAACTCCAGGTCAGCTTGGGCTAGAGTGAGACCCTACCTCACCCCCCCCCCCAAAAAAAAGCTCTGAATCTCCTTTGAACAAAGTTGAGTAGCGTGACAGAGCTCCTGTGACCATGGACAAGTGGAAAATTGCAGGATCAGAGCCAGGTTACTTTGGGCTTCCTTAGCCCTCCAGTAATGATGCAGGATTTGGGGGTTCAGGAGGTGTTCCCTAGAATTTATGAACCCCAAGTTTTGGCTTCTTCCTACCTTTCATAAAGAATTAATAAAGACTGATTCAAGAAGGATAAATTTTGAATTATCAGGTTTATTTACAGCAAAATCACAGACTGCAGGATTTAGGAAATATGCTCTCAGGTGGAAACACTGTGTAGTTTATAAGCTTCATTTAAGAGAAATTGAGTTTTTTTTTGGGGGGGGGGAACTGGAGTAGAGCTGCAAAGTCATGGCAAGTGGAATCTAGGAGCTTGTGTAGGGAAACTTAGGAGGAGTCCGCATGGCATCTGCCATGTGCTTTTCTGTGTAGGGAAGGTAAGGGGGAAAATGGAGAGGCTCAAGGAAAAATGAGAGGGCAGATATCAAAGCAAAGACCAGGAGATACAGAGGAGAAAATAGGAGTGAAGAGGGTTACACTCACAGTTACCCTGAGTTTAAGGACATCACACAGGGAGCAGGCCCAGATCTTGAAAACTGACTTATGTGGTAGATCTGGAGCGTAGGGCAAATATGCACATGGTAGATTCAGAAACCAGAGGAAAATTGTACATGTGATTAAAGGGAGAACTTACCCCAAACTATTAAGCAGAGGCAAGCAGTAAAGTTCCCCCAGACCAAGAAATAGCGTTGTTCTCCCACCCAGCCACCCACTCAGCCAGGCTGGGTGACGGGGAGGCCAGACTCGCATGTGTCCTTGCAGCTGAAGGAAGAAATGCAGAGCTGACAGCAGCCGAGCCAGGCAAACAGTGGAGCTGAGCTGAGTGGGGTGGAGTCCAGCCAGGGGAAGACCTGATTGGTTTGTAGAGAAGGAGGGCAGACCCTAGAACCAGCCCACCTGGGCCATCTGTTAAGGGAGCATGCCAAACTGTGGGCAGCAGGGCCCTGAGATCACTTTGGATCAGACAGGCAGGGGTTCCATTTCCGCCCAGTTTCATTCTTGTGTCGGGGCAAGGTGTCATGTGGGGTGGTATCTCCTGGTTTTCTCTGGGCCTCATTCTCTAACTGAAACTGCCCCAAAGGAGCTAGCTTTCTCCTATCCTCCTTCAGTAGCCATTTCTTGTGCACTGCAGTGTCTGACCTAACATCCTGGTGGCTTATGATCAGGTAAACCTTTCTGAAATGTACTAACAGACCACCAACTTTCACCAACTAAAACTCTAAGAACGTCATCAGCTAACATCTGAAGCCTATAGCAGAGATTTCTCTGCTTGGCACTAACCCACCTACCTGATATTTCCACCAATATATTTGAAAAGTGCCTTGGTTTATGACTCTTTTGGTTTGTAATGATATAACAATAAAAATCTTAATACATAGGAACATGTAATTTTGGATAAACTGAATCTATGTATCCAGGCCATGGTCACTCATATTTGATTCCATAATAATCTCTCTTATTCCCTTCGGGGTGATGGCTGTGTTGTTTTGCATTGATGTTATGGTGCCTGAACATGGGGCCCCAAGGACAAGCTACTTCCTCTGTAGGATTTTCTGGGATGGAGCCAGGTACCCCAGCATGGGCCCATTTGTACCCAACTCTCCCATATTGTTTATGTCTTTAGGGGCATCTGGGTGAATTCATTCTGCATTTCTGACCTCCATTGATTTGGTAGATAGTCCATTTGTTTACTCGTGTTTTTTTTGGGGGGGGGTTCAAAGTAGGGCCTCACTTTTTAGCCCAGGATGGCCTGGAATTCACTGTGTAGTCTCAGGGTGGCCTTGAACTGACAGAGATCCACCTACTTCTGCCTCTGGAGTGCTGGGATTAAAGGCTTGTGCCACCATGTCCTGTCCATTTGTTTATTCTGAGCTGGTTTTAGGATAACTTTTTTTGTGTGTGTGTGTGGTTTGCTTTCAAAGTGTTTAGTCTAAGGTATCTTTTGTTTATTTGTTTTGAAGGCATTTTGGCTTATGATCATTCAGTTTGTTGTTTACTCTCTGGTCTTTATGGGTATTTTGGTTTCTGATTTCTGACTGGTTTGTTCCTGCTAGGATTCATCTTTTTTTTTTTTTTTTTTTTTTTTCCTGAGGTAGAGAATTCACTATGTAGTCTCAGGGTGCCCTCAGACTCACAGCTATCCCCCTACCTTGGCCTCCAGAGTGCTAAGATTAAAGGTGTTAATCATCACACCAAGCAACTTTTCTTTTCTCTTACTACTGGGTCAATATTTAATTCAAAGGTTAAGGGAATGTTTGGGGGAAACACTACTTTTTGGTACTCCATCTGGTTTGATAATTGTGGGATGAGGAAACCTAACCAAAATAAAGTTTATGGTTCCCACAGTGAGGAACACTTGATCCTAAATTGGGGTTCATTTTTAGTTTTTGGCATATGAAACTAAAGTCCTAGGCAGTGCCATTTTTTGGAGAAAGAATCATAAATGGGAATCCTGTCTTAACTAGAATTTAAAAACCTCTAAAATGATTAACTTGGTAATTTAGAAACTAGTCAGTAGGAGTTCTAGAAATTATATCTAACTTAAAAGAGATTAAAATAAATAAAAGAGTAATAAGAAATCTCGAGAGTTATGTCAGAACTAAAGATGAATTCTGAACAATCTAACTCTTCTCAACCCCTCTCATCATTCTCTGACCTTCTCTCTTCCTTTTCTAGTTCCAAACAGAAGAAAATTCTTTATCAAAGGGAAAGATTGTTGGGCTGGAGAGATGGCTTAGAGTTTAAGGTGTTTTCCTGAAAAGCCTAAGGACCCAGGTTCAATTCCCCAGTACCCACATAAGCCAGATTCATAGGTGGTGCTTGTGTCTAGAGTTTGTTTGCAGTGGCTAGAGACCTTGGCCTATACATTCTCTTTCTCTCTCTGTCTCTCTGCTTCTTTACCCCCTCTCAATTCAATTCAATTTAATTAAAAAAAGATTGTTGTAAGATAAAGCCTAGAGGGAGAAGATAGATCACATACTAGGGCTGAGATATAACTAAGTTTATAGAGTGCTTATCTAGCATGCATGAAGCCCTGAATTTGAACCCTACCATTACATAAACCAGGCAAAATGGCACAGGACTTCAATCTTAATTACAGAAACTCAGGAGAAAGATGGGTTCTTTTAAGCAGTTTTAGTGTGCTTTCATTCTCTGGAGTACTTTTCCTTTGTCTAACCCTCATGCTTAAGACTGTATTAAAATATCTTTGAAAAAAATATTTTATTTATGTTTTTTGAAAGAGAGAGAGAGGGAGGGAGGGAGGGAGAGAGAATGGGGGTGCCAGGGTCTCTAGCCACTGTAAACAAACTTCAGACACATGTACCACCTTGTGCACCTGGCTTTATGTGGGTAATGGGGAATTGAACCTGGGTCCTTTGGCTTTGCAGGCAAGTGCCTTAATCACTAAGTCATCACTCCAGCCCATCAAACAATGTTTTTCTAAAGCATTGTGAGTAAGTCTCTTTACTGCTTCTGCTCAACTATGTTACTAGCTCATATGGTATCTTGGTATCTTTGTTTCTGGTTTTTTTTTTTTTTTTTTTTTTTTTTTTTTGGCCTGGCTAAAACCTCTTATCATGTTTAATGAGTGCCCCTGGCATTGGAGATAAGAATCTGTAGCTGCCCAGTTCTGTTCCTGGGTCAGATGGGACAGCACATGGCTTTCCAGAGAACATCAGCATAAGGGCTGATCCCCCCAGATGTCCTAAGCCATTCTCTTGCCCCCAGGAGAACAATTCAAGAGTTCATGGCAGAGCTACTCCTCGAAAGAATTTTCTGGGGCTGGAGAGATGGCTTAGCAGTTAAGTACTTGCCTGTGAAGCCTAAGGACCCGGGTTCGAGGCTCGATTCCCCAGGACCCACGTTAGCCAGATGCACAAGGGGATGCATGCGTCAGTTTGTTTGCAGTGGCTGGAAGCCCTGGCACACCCATTCTCTCCCTCTCTCTCTCTCTCTCTCTCTTTCTCTCACTCTCAAATAAATAAATAAAAATGAACAAAAAAATTTTTTTAAAGAAGAATTTTCTGGATCCAGAACACATAATAATGGCCATTTCCCTCTCCTAACCTTTCCCAGCCTATCATTTCTGCTCTTACCTCATCTGTTCTGTGAAGCTGATAGCCTTAGGCAAAGAGAACACTACTGTACCCCTCCCAAATGCTGTTTTTAGCTTCAGTTTGGAGGAATTCTAAAACTTTCTTACTACTTACGTTGCTAGCCAGTCTTCTTGTGAGACTGACCTGTATTTAATCTGGATCCTCACTAGATATTGTTTTGGTATGTGTGGGTTTTTTTGAGGTAGGGTCTCACTCTATCTGACTAGGAGCTCATTTTGTAGTTCCAGGTTGGTCTTGAACTCATAGAGATCCTCCTACCTGTGCCTCCCCTGAGTGCTTAGATTAAAGATGTGTGCCACTGTGCCTGGCTCTCACTATTCATTTATTTTTTTCTTTTTTTTTTTTAATTAAGCAGAAACTTTGTATGGATACATCATGTGTTGGTACCATCATTTCCTTCTGCCCTGACCCCATTCCACTGTGGGCCCTCCTCAGTGGGATTGCTGGTATTCACCATGGGGTTGTGGGTAATGAATTGTGAGAGATGCAGTCATTTTGTGTGGGGCAATACCTTAGGGTATTCCCTGCCACCCTGAGGCTCTTACTGCCCCCTCTTCTGAAAACTTGCCTGAGCCTTAGTGGGTATGTTTTAAGTCTACTTTAGGGTTGAGCTCTTAGCAGCTTCTAGATTTCTCCTTTGGTACTTTTTGACTGTTCTCAGGTCCATCTCCATCACCCTGGCTGAGGTTGTCAGACTTGCCCATGAAGCAGCTCTCCTGCTCATCTCTGTGGTTTCACCTGGGCACCAACTGTTGTGCGAGGGATGGTCCATCCCTTGATAGGAAGTCAGTTCTCTTTTCTTGACTTGTTGATAGATTTTGGTTGTCCTCCGTTTTTGCTGCCTTCTGATAAAGGACACATTCTCCAGCAGAGAGCGAGGTAAGCATAGGTCAAAGGGATAAGCATAGTGAATTTACAGAGATTTTGGTGGTGTAGTCTCTCTTTTGGCCAAAGACTAGTGGGAGCTTCTAACTGGCCTCCATGACCTTGGTCTCCATAGGATTCTGACTTGGTTCCCACTTCCAGCTATGGGGTCCTTTCCACTGAGTGGATCTCTTAGCCAGTCATAGAACCACTGAGTACCCTCTTAGGCTGGGTGTCACTCTTGCACAAGTGTGCACATGTCGTCAGGCTGGTTGCTCTCCTATGGCAGTGTCCCTGCTCGCTCACAGCACTTGTGTCCACTCCCCTGCGCTCAGCAGCTCATGTAGCCATTTCCAGCATTGTATGGACTAGCCATCTGGGAACTGGCCTCCTTCCAGATTCCAGCCAGACCTTTTGATGTTCTCTGTTTTGAATGCTTGGTTCCCAGCCGATGGCAATTTGGAAGGTGGAGGCTTGCTGGACGAGGTGTGTTATTTCTACCTGCTGTGGCAATTTGGAAGGTGGAGGCTTGCTGGACGAGGTGTGTTATTTCTACCTGCTGTGGCAGAGGTAATGTCTAGTCCCTACTCATGCCATGCCCCTTGAGACTAAAAGCCAAAACTAAAACTTTTCTTCCACCAGCTGCTTTTGGTCACATGCTTGACCCCAACACAAGGAGGTAACTACAACACCATGTTTAGCTAGATGCACAAAGTGGTACATGTGTCTGTAGTTCATTTGTAATGGCAATAGGCCCTTGGACACTGATACACTTTCTCTGAAATAAATAAATAAATAAATAAATAAATAAATAAATAAATAAATAAAATCTTAAAATATATATTTAACCAATATTTAATGTAAAGTTTTTAAAAATGTGCTATTATAAATAGATATAATAATATGAAATATATATATACACATACATATATATATGTGTGTGTGTGTATATATACATATATATACACACATACACATATATATACATATATATATTATATATATATGTATGTATGTATGTATGTGTGTGTGTGTGTGTATATATATATATATATATATATATATATATATATATATATATATATATTTATTTATATTACATAAAAAGAAAAAGCCAAGGTGGGACATGGTGGCATACACCTTTAAGCCCAGAACTTGGGAGGCAGAGGTAGGAGGACTGCTGTTAGTTCAAGGCCAGTTTAGGACTAAAGAGTAAGTTATATTTAATTATATTTGTGAATTATATTTAATTTTAAATATAATACCCCTTGATTAGCACTGAGACAGCTCTATCACACCCTCCAAGGATCAGGGACCTTTGCGGAAGGGGTAGCAGAAAGAATGTAAGAGCCAAAGGAAGGGGAGGAGTATTTTGAAATACTGTCTTCCAGATACCAAGTGGCTGCAGTGTTTATTACCTCACAGTGGCTGCTGCTCTCTACACAAACCTTGTGTACTAGGTGGGGGGAAATGATGATATCAAAAGAGAAGAGGGACTCGTTGAACAGATGGGATTCCAGGAAGGGACGGAAGAGGGGTGGGAAATGGAGCGTGATGGGAGGGCATTATGATCATGGCATATTGTCTATATTATAATGTCAGTAAAACACTTTTGAAAATTCAGAAAACATAGTCAAATTATATGTCACATGTAGATGTAATGTCAGATACAGAAAACAAAGAAAAAAATAGGCTGTTACCTGCCTACCTGGTGTTTTCATCAATATATTTAAAAATTCGTTGGCTTATGGCTCTTTCATTCTCTGACTATAAAACTTTCATAAACTTGTGAATACGTTGGAACGTAGATTTTAGGGCAACCTGAATCTGTGTTCCTGAGCCATGGTCACTCATATTTGGCTCCAGAATAAACTCTCTCTTGTCTCCTTTGACGTGAGAGCTGTGTGTTTCACATCGACATAATGAAAGAGCAAACTTCAGTGAGGACACCAGGAAGGAGCCTCACAAAGTGAGTTCTGTACTGGAAGGTTACTGAGTCCTAGAAAGAACTTGTTGCAAATGATTAGATTTTTCAAAGCAGAGAAGAGTAAAATTGGGACTATGTTACAATTTATGCTATGAGAAATAATGTTAGAAGGACATTCTAATCTAAAGTTTCTTTCAGAAAATTTTTTTCTGAGATTCAGAAGACAATTACACTTTAGTGGTTGATGTCCAAATACAATAAATCAGAGGCTTATTTAGTAAAATGAAGAATTGCCTGATGCTTCCTTTGTTTGCAGTTTTATGTGGACTGGTGACTCAATAAAAGACGCTGTATTTGCCTCATATCAGATGTGTTAATCATTTACAAGAATGCTCAGTTGGTATTGTAGGGGACTGCCAATGGCGTCAGCCTCTCTAGGAAACTAGGCTTACCTTCCCTAACCTTTGTGTTGCTTATGAATATATATATATATATATATATATATATATATATATATATATATATATATATATATATATATATATATGCTTAAATGGCCTGGTTTTAGAGAAACTCACATATATGGAACATAAGCACATCTTTACACCCACCATGTAGGCTCCCTCCTGCCTTCATTTTGTCATGGCTGTCTCATGAATAGATGCTTAAGCTTTATATATATTTATTATATGGACATTTTGTTGACAGAAATGCCAGTAGGAAATTTGAAAACTCCAGGGAAGATGTATAAGTGTACTGCCCAGTGTTTGCCACAGCTACCTGTTGCTATTTGTATTTCATTGTCAAGGGACCCCCTTTACTTCTCTGAGCTTTAACATCACCATTGTGGGGAAAAAAATAGCATTCATTCTGGAGGGTTGTAAGGATCAAGTACAGGCACACAGGACAAATTAACAGTACTGCATTCAAATGTTTACATAGGGGTTGCTTTGCCTTCCCTGGAGTCCTATGATCATATTTCTTGCTCTGTGGTTTTACCCAGATTGTATCTTACTTACAATAGACTTTTCCTTATGATGTCACCATTACATCAATACTAGGATAATTATTTAAATTTTTTACATTTATGTAATTGTATTTTTATGATTTCTTCACTGATTGGTTTCTGTTAAAAAATTACTGTCATGTATTCATTGCACATAGTGATGGGCTTCATAAAGGCATTTCCATTCAACTATGTCATGTCCTTTGAGCATATTTACTTCTCATGCCCTCTCTTTTCCCTTACTCTTCCTCCAGTCCTCTTCCATCACCCGCGCTTACTTACCCTTCATGTTATATATGTTTATGAATGTAGTGAGATATATGATGTTATATATCTGCATTGGCTCAATCTTTTCTTGCTATGCCCAATGCCTTTTTTGCAGTGTGAATGTTTACTCTGTGCCATTGTGTGTATTTGATCTTACAAGCTCACAGGAGGCACACTAGAGAGATACCTGCACATCCATGTATATTGCAGCACTACTCACAACAGCCTAGTCATAGAACCAACTCAGGTGTCCATCAACAGAAGAATGGATAAAAATGTGGAATATATACACAAGAGTTTCGTTAGCCATAAAGAATGAAATTATATTGTTTCCAGGAAAATAGATGTAAGTGGAGATCATCTATTAAATAAAATAAACCAGACCCAGAAAGACAAATACTGTGTGTTCTCTCTTATATGTAGGTCCTAGATTTTATATACTATTGTAGTTATCTTCTTGTTGCTGGGACAAAGCACTCAACCAAAAGCAGCTGATAAGAGAAGTGTTTATTTTGGCTGTCTCAAGAGGAAGCTCCATGATGGCAGGGAAAAAAGCATGGAATAAGCAGAGGCTGGACATCACTACTGTCATAGCAGGTATGAAACAGTAGCAAGAGGGCTGGAGAGATGGCTTAGCAGTTAAGTGCTTGCCTATGAAACCTAAGGACCCTGGTTCGAGGCTCAATTCCCCAGGACCCACTTTAGCCAGATGCACAGGGGGGCCCATGCATCTGGATTCCTTTACAGAGCCTGGAAGCTCTGGCACACCCATTCTCTCTCTCTCTCTCCCTCTCCCTCTCTCTGCCTCCTTCTCTCTGTTACTCTCAAATAAATAAACAAACAAAAAATTAAAATTAAAAGAAACAGTAGCAAGAGAGAGAGCTGAATCCCAGCATGTGGAAGCTGGCTATAACACCTGTAAGCCCACTCCCCATAACACACCTCCTCCAGCAAGGCTCTACCTCCCAAATTGCTGTCAGCTGGGGACCAAACATTCAGAAAACATGAGTTTATGGGGAACATCTGATTCAAACCATCACATTCCACCCCTGGCCCCCCAAGATTCCCTACCATAAAGATGTAAAACTGCACTCAGTTCAACTTTAAAAGTCCTCATAGGTTTTATCAATCCCAACACTGTTCAAACATCCCCATAGTTTAAGGTCTCTTATCTGTGATCTGGGAAGATCAGAAGGGAAAGAAAGTATGAAATGTGAATATGGTTGAAAGACATCACATACTTGAATGAAAATGTCTTTATGAAACCCATCACTATTTACAATGAATATATACCAGTAATTTTTTTTAAAGACCATAAAATTATAATTGCCCAGCCATCGGAAAAGAGAAGCTTCTCTGACCAGAAGTGAGAGTAGTATTGATATATATTACACAAATTAATTTATGTTTAGAGGGCAGCTTGGAGGCCATAATATATCCATTAACCAGACAAAAGTAGCAGTTTCCCTCATAGGGCTTATGACCTCCTCAGCCATAGGATTTTGACTATGTATGTGACATGAATTCCTTCTCATGGAGCAGGCCTCAATCAGAGAGCAATTGGTTTCCCTCAAAACCAACATGCCACCATTGCACCAGTTGATAAATTCCATCTGACTGGCCATTGCTGGTTAAGACCATTGATGAGTTTTCTTCCCAGAAGGCTGCACAGGTCTTTCTAGCATCCTGACAGTTAGTCAACAGGAAGGGTGCTTCTATTAATTGAATTTTTGTTCAAAGTAGGGACTCACTGTAGCCCAGGCTGACCTGGAATTCACTCTTTTGTTCTATGCTGGCCTTGAACTCACAGCATTCCTCCTGACCTTTGCCTCCTGAGTGCTGGGATTAAGGTGTGCGCCACCACATCCAGGTAACTGGACCTTTTATATTTAGTGTTTTAGTTCTTTGTATAATGTATAACCTAGATATTAATCGTCTGTTAGATGTATAGTGAACAAATATTTTCTTCCTTTCTGTGGCTGTTTTCTCATTTGATTGTTTCCTGTGCTGTGAAGAACCTTTTAAGTCACATGCCATCCCATTTGTTAACTCTTTTAAGATTTTTTTCAAATTTTTCAAACCAGGGCCTCACTCTGACCCAACATGACCCAGCCTTGAACTCACAGTGATCCTCCCACCTTGTTCTCCTGAGTATTAGGATTCCGAGCATGCACAACCATGCTTGGCTTCTCTATTTGTAAATTCTTGGTTTTATTTAATTTATTTTTATTTTTTTACATTTTGGTTTTTTGAGGTAGAGTCTCTCTGTAGCCCAGGCTGACCTGGAATTCACTATGTAGTCTCAGAGTGACCTCAAACTCATGATGATTCTCCTACCTCTGCTTCCCAAGTGCTGGGATTAAAGGTATGGGCCACCACGCCTGGCTCTTGGTTTTATTTTTTGAACTACTAAAGTCATTTGCTGAAAATCCTCACCTATGCCTATATCTTGAAGTGATTTCCCCATATTTTCTTTTAACACTTTCAGAGTTTTAGGTCTCACATGGAGGTGTTTGTGGTAGTTTGAAGGTGAATGTATGTTTCCTATAGCCTCAGGTTTTTGTTTTTTTTTTTTAATTTTATTTATTTGAGAGCGACAGAGACAGAGAGAAAGCTAGATAGAGGGAGAGAGAGAGAGAGAGAATGGGTGGGCCAGGGCTTCCAGCCTCTGCAAACGAACTCCAGACGTGTGCGCCCCCTTGTGCATCTGGCTAACGTGGGACCTGGGGAACCGAGCCTCGAACCGGGGTCCTTAGGCTTCACAGGCAAGCGCTTAACTGCTAAGCCACCTCTCCATCCCAGGTATTTTTGATTAAATTTAAACTACCTGCTTAAGTCTCCAGCAGGCTGCTGGAGGAGGTATCACTGGTGGCTGATCCTGGGGTCCTGCCCTAAAGGTGTTTGGGGACAGATCTTGATTCCAGCCCAAAGCTGTTTGAGTTTGTAGTGCTGGCTGCTAGGGTTTCCTCTCTGCTTCCATCTGTAAAAGGGAGTGTAGCAGAAAGCTTCAGGTTCACTGAGATGAACTTTCAGACCAGGCACAGTTATGGAGGAAGGGATTTATTGAAGCTTACAGATCCAGGGGAAGTTTCATAATGGCAGAAGAAGCTGGCCTGCCTTTACAGGCCCAAACAGAGAGAGAGAAGGGCACAAGTCAAAAGGTCAAAAGCCACAGCACACTTCAGGAACTCCAGCTGGGCACACTTTGCATATCTTTAGATTGAAATCTGAAACCCACCACCACAATTTAAGATCCACCCAGTGACATTGCCTCCAGCCAGGTAGCCAGCAGATGCAAACTAGAAACAAACAACTGAATATATTGGGGGCCATCTATTCTATTGAAACCACCACAGGGAGCTAGCTTCTTCTGCCATTGATGGAACTTATCATGGATCTGTAACTTTAAAATAAATCCCTTTCTCCCATAAGCTGTGTCTGGTTGTATATTTATCCTAGCAATGTGGAGCTGACTACGAGATGTTTGATCCATTTCTAATTCATTTTCATGCATGTTGGGAGACATATCTAGTTTCATTCTTCTATATATGACTATCCAGTTTTCCCAGCAGTATTTGTTAAAGAAGCTATCTTTTTGTCAGTATTTATTTTTGATACCTTTGTGAACATCAGGTAGCTATAGCTGTGTGTGGAAAATTCTGGATTCTCGTTTCTGTTTCATTCATCTACACCTCTGTCTCTGTGCCAGCACCGTTCTGCTTTCGTTACTGTGCTTAGTAACATAACTTGAAATCGAGTATTGTAATACCTCCAGCACACTTCTTTTTGTCCAGATAGCTTTGGTTGTTTAGGGCCTTTGTGTTTCCATATGAATTTTAGGATTGTTTTTCTATTATTTGTGAAGAATATCATTAGACTATCTTTGGGGATTGCTTTTGGTAAGACAGCCATTTCATTTTTATGTATTACATTTTGGGGGGGGGGGTTCGAGGTAGGGCCTCACTCTGGTCCAGGCTGACCTGGAATTAACTCTGTATTCTCAGGGTGGCCTTGAACTCATGGTGATCCTCCTACCTCTGCCTCCCAAGTGCTGGGATTAAAGGTGTGTGCCACCATGCCCAGCCAGTTCCACATTTTATAAGTAAAAAGCAAATTTGTGAAAAAAATGTGGGAATGTTGGAAAAAGGACAATCAACTGAAATAAATTAAAGGAGAATTATCTTGGCTCAGCAGAGGCAAAGTAAAAGTTGTTGGAACATGATGTTTTTGTAAATAAATGTAGCATTTTATTTTGTTATGGGCTTGCTTCTTACATTACCATTTATTGGATAATAACCTCACTTTCAATGTACAGTGTACATTGTACAATGATATGCTTGTTTTAGTACTTGAAAAATCATACAAAAGAGACTTTTTGTGCCCATATTATGGTGCAGGGAGTATACTTAACATATAGTTTTAAAGATACATATGTATACAAATAATACTATAGCTTTGGAGATATATAATACTGTAATCATAAGAGTATATCCTTCATTCATCTTCTGCATAGTATTCACGAAAGTTTGAAGCATACAACTTTAAAAAATTTTTTTTGTTTATTTTTACTTATTTATTTGAGAGCAACAGAGAGACAGTAAGAGGCAGATAGATAGAGAGAAAATTGTCATGCCAGGGCCTCCAGCCACTGCAAACAAACTCTAGACGTATGCGGCCCCTTGTGCATCTGGCTAACGTGGATCCTGGGGAATTGAGCCTCTAACTGGGGTCCTTAGGCTATACAGGCAAGCACTTAACTGCTAAGCCATTTCTCCAGCCCAAAGCATACAACTTTTATATAAGTTTCACTGGCTTCTCTCTTAAGTTGTATACAGTTTTGGAATCTTCTTGCTTTAAAATTATACAATAAATATTTATGTACTATAATAATATATCATAGTTCTCATTTTATAATATGTTCCAATTTATAATTTCAGTGTTTTAAAATTCATCTCCTTAATGTGTCATAATTCCTGAAATACTTTTGTGCTTGTCAGCTTTCAGTTCCTGCAACAAAATGCCTGAGATAACCAACTTATAAGGAGGAAAAGTTTATTTTTGGCTCATGTTTTCAGCGGTTTCAGTCCACAGTCACATGGCTTTGTTGTGTTGGGCCTGTACAGCCCAGTACCTGACAGGGGGAATACTCACCTCACGGCAGCTGGGAAGCAAGAAGAGGGAGCTGAGCCTCAATGTCCCCTTAAGAGTACTTCCTTAAGGACCCAGCTTCCTTCCTCTAGGTGCCTCCTTCTGAATGTGATGTCCATCATTTTCCAGTATCTCTAGGCTGAGGACGAAACTTCAATACACCTGTCGGAGATATGTTTTAGACCTTTGGGAGATATCCAAGATTCAAAGAAGTACATTTGATAGATGACGCGCACGAGCCACATAGTGAGTGAGCCTCAAAATCACTCAAGTCCAGTTGTGCGAATAAAATGGAAGCAGGCCTTCGTGAACGTGAGACCTAAAATACTATTATTATGTGAAAGATAGGAAGAGTGTCTCTTTTGTCTCACGGTTTTGGAGGTTTCAGTCCTGGGCAAATGCACTGAGACAGGGCATGGAAGGGCCTCTTGCCACTGCAAGTGAACTCTAGATGCATGCACCACTTTGTGTGTCTGGTTTTATGTGGGTACTGGGGAATTGAACCCAGACTGGCAGGTTTTGCAAGCAAGCCCCTTTAGCCACTGAGCTATCTCTCTAGCAAAATGTGAAGAGTAGTTTCAGGCTGGGCACGGTGACTTGTTTCTATAACCCTAGTACTCAGGAGGCTCATGTAGGAGGATCTCTGAGCATCTGAGGCTAGCCTGAGCTGCAGAGTGAGTTCCAGGTCCGCCTGGGCCAGAGAGAGACCTTGTGTCAGAAAAATAAGCAAAGCCTGGTGAGGTGGCTGAGAGGTTAAGAATGCTCACTTTGTAAGAATGAGGACCTCTTGGGCTGGAGACCACCAAGTTCAACTCTCTAGAACTCACATAAAGAGGAGCTGGCTTGGCTTCTACAGTGGAGATGCTCAGTGACACAGGAGGTCCTTTGATGCCAGAGGGAGTGGTCAGTGCTGATGTATAAGTTTGCACAACACAAGGCCAACAGGATGTCACAGCTTGAGCTCTTGGTTATTGGAAAAAGAGCTAGCAGAGAATTGTCTTGTCATGGCCTAACTCTAACCATGTTGGTCACATCCTGCCATATTGTATGTATTTTGAGGTTTTATATTTTGAGTGTCTCCCAAAGATCAAGTGCTAAAGGCTTGGTTCCCAACCAGTGGTACTTTTGGGAAGTCATATGGCCTCTGAAGCAATGCCTAGTGGGAAATCTTCAAGTTACTGGGGACATGGCCTTGAATGGGATTGTAGGTCCTCGGTCTCTTTCTGTCTTTTATTTCCTGCTCATAAAATTTTGCTCTGCTCTACTACCCCCTCACATAGGAGAAGAAATCAGTGTTTGTCTAGGATTGGAACCTTCAAAACTGTGAGACAAAATAAACCTGATTATTTCCAGAATGTGTTATAGTGACTAACATGGTAGTTGAGCTCAGTAACTCACATTGATAAGACTAAACACTGCATGGAGGTGATGTGCAGTTGGATATGTCTACCAAACATTACTGAATGAGGAAGCAGATGACTTTGGATTCTTCTGTGGATGTAACAGATTTTACTGGTTCTAACAATAATTAAAATCTACTATTACCTAACAAGTCAGTGCAGCTCTCAAATTAGTGAGGTTGGAGGTCAGTGGCATCATTAGGTCCATGGTTCTGTTCATTTCCAGCTCTGTGGTCTTGTGTCTGTTGACTTTGGATACATGTAGATACCTTGGTTATTAAGGTGCTATCATTCCAGGTATCATGCCCAGATTCAAAATGTGTAGGGAAAACAAAGGTTTGTTTCTTTCCCAGTATTTTCTCAAAAGTAAGGAGTCCTCTAGGAGGGATTTCCTCTCATAGCTCATTGACTAAAATTACCTCAGACCCCAACCCTTATCACTCAAAGACAGAGGAAAGGGGGACCAATCATAACCCATCCATGAAACAATAGACTAAACCACCCTTCCCTGAGGTACAGGGCCACTGAAAAGTCAGCCGGGGTAGTACCTAACAAAAACAGGGTTAAGACAGAAAAAGAGTGGGCTGAAGTGTGGATTCTAAGCTGGGAGCCAACTCTGTCTGCTATGCTAGGCTATGTATATGAAAGCAAAACTGTAATTGTGCCTGGTCTTATTACTAAGAGTCTTTAATTTGGTAGGAGAAAGTAGTAGACCATGAAAGCGACTTATCTATTACACACCTATGCTTTGGAGGGACTGATCCCAACACTCCAGTGTGCTCAAGACTCCTTTATGGCTTTGTTCTGAACCCAGACAAGATCCCATGGCTGACCCAGTCAGTGATCTCCAGGCACGTTTTAGGGAAATAGCAGCAGTCTCATTTTATAGTTGCAGTAAGTTGCGGTTCACATCTTCCTTTGAGTGAACAACCAGCATAGTTATATGCATAGGGTTAAATAAATGTCTTTATGAGTCCATACAAAGGAATAGGGAAATGTAGTGGAATCACACAGGACATTGATGAGGAAAACTGACCTTGCAATTGGTCCATAGCTTATATCCTATTTATGATGCTTAATAGTGTTCATGATAAATTAATAATAGCAAGGAGAGAGTATTCAATCCCTCTCACCTGTATTTCTTTATCTGTAAAATAGAAGTAACAATATCTATCCTGGTCATAGTGGTTAAATGAGATAGTGTCTCCAATGCTGCTTAAGAGCAGGTTGGTCTGGGAAAAGTCCTCTGTAAATGGTAGCTCTATAGTATTGTTTTTACCATACCTCAAATCAGTATTATTAAAAAAATATTTAAACGTTTTTTATGAGAACGAGAGTGAAAGAGTGAGATAGCAAGAGAGAGAGAGAGAGAGACAGAGAGGGAATTGGCACACCAGGGCCTCCAGCCTCTGAAGTCGAACTCCAGACACACATCTACCATCTTGTGTGCATGTGCAACCTTGAGCTTTTGTCACCTTGTGCATCTGGTTTGTGTAGGATCTGGGGAATTGAACATGGGTTCTTAGGGTTTGCAGGCAAGTGCTTTAACCACTAAGCCATATCTCCAGCCCTCAAATCAATATTTTAATTATTATTTAGTTTCTAAGCCAGGGGGTAACAGTATCATTTCCAATGGTTTTTTTTATTCACAAATCAATAGGCTTACTGTTTATATGAAACACTTTTGATGGAATTAAAATAACCCTCAGTTGTCCATTTGCTCTCCTTTTGCCCAACTTCCCATATTCACAGAATGACTACTAAGATGAAGAGGGAGGATTGTAGCTTTAAAGTGAGCCTCCCTAAGTGGTGTGTGTGAGGAGCACTTTGATCTCATTACTTTTGCTCCTCAAAGTTACAGGAAGCCAGTTTTCTCCTGTGGCTTCAAATATGTACTCCTACCATAGCCTATCCCGATTGTCTTGAGAATGCTGTAGTCTTTACAAAAAGCTCAACACACAGCTTATTAGACTGTTTGGTTTGCTTATAAGATACATCACAAACAGTGCACACTTTGTCATACTTGAAATGACGTTTCATTTAACTAAGGTTTAATTTTTTTTCTAGCAAACAGTAAAAATCTATCACCAATTGGGTTGTTCTGGGTTGTTTGCTCACCTATCTTAAAATATTTTTTTTTTCCCCAGAAGTCATGGGTTATTAAATGAAAATCCCAGTGCCCAAGTGTGGGATCATTTCCTATGAGCTGTTAGTCAAGCTAAGTCCCAGGGGCCCTCAAAACCATATAGACCATTACTACTGCTCTTGATTGCCCACCAACACTGAACGATAAGACCCTGTTGCTATGATACAATACATTTGGATTGCAGGACATAGAGAAATCAGGCTGGAACTGAGCTAGAAGCTTTCTCTCTATTGGGTATGTTCCATGGTGCTGGAAGGGGCTATGTAGGCTGCTGGAGGATAAAAGTCATCAATAGTCTTGCCCAGCTGTGGGCACTATGGGCAACAGTACTAACCTACCAGGTATGCAAGATGTACTTATTTATACAAAAGTGGCAAGACAGCTTTATTATCCCTTCCAAGGCTTAGGAAACAATGAAGAAGAGGGAATGGAAAGAACGTAAGATCCAGAGGATGGTGAGGAGTTATGTAGAATGCTGTCTTCTGGACATGACCTAACCTTGGCTCTCATGAACTTATAACAGCTATGGTTACCTACACAAGACTTGCTCATGACTGGTTCTGTCAGTGTTCCATCATGGAGGGAGAGGGGCTCATGAGGAACTATTAACAGTTAATGGTTGCTTGGGAAAGGAAAGACGTATGCTTCAGTGGTGTACCTAGGGGTATGTTGCCATGTAACACCCCACCACCACCACCACACACCAGCTCATGCAAGAAACCCTAACTAAATTTAGTGGGCTAACAAAAGAGACATGAAGGCCAAAGGGGAGCTAGTTGGAAAGAAGAGGGGTGGAGGGGCTCAGCAGGAGTGAGGAGGGAGGCGGAAGAGAGGGCAATGAAGGAGACTGTGATCAAAATGCATACATTGAAGTTACATCACCTTCATGCCTGAAAATTGTCAATGAAAATACACTACTTACATGTGTGAACTTTGTGCTAAATAGAAAATGCTCTAAAACAATCAGAACATCCTTGAAAATGCCAAAGAAGTTCCTGTAAGACTGCCACTTAATTAATTAGGATATCTCAACTTTTGGAATATAGAAATTTCAAAATATAAAGGCCCAAGTGCAACCAAAACTCAATTATCGGGGGCTGGAGAGAGGGCTCAGCTGTTAAGGTGCTTCCCCAGTACCCGTGTAGGATGCACAAGATGGCACATGCATCCAGAGTTTGTTTACAGTGGCTAAAGGCCCTGGTGCACGTATTCTCTCTCTCAATTAAATTAAATTAAATATTAGGTTATTTTATTTTTTTAACAAAAACTATCTTTGATGTGCCAGGTAGAGTTGTGAGTGCCCAGAGCAGGAAGGGCAGCTCCTCCAGTCATGCTGGGACCTGGCATTCTTCTGTCTTGTAGCTCTGCCAGCTGAGAAGTGAGGTTGGTTCATGCAGTTGAAGCTGTGTCAGCTCCATGAAATGGGCCAGTCTCTTGGGAAAGTGGTGCCAGAAATCCTGGAAAAGTACCTCTGCCTTTGATGCAGCACCTGTTACTTCTGTTCTCATTCCTTCCACCTAGATAAAACTGCTGCCACCTTGACCTCAAGAACAGATGGAAAAAGTGGCATCAGAGTGATGGCTAAGATCCAAGAGGTGCTGTGATTTAAGAGAAGGGAGATAACTCAGTCAGTGAAGTGCTTGTCTGCAAACACCAGGTCCTGAATCCAGATCAGCAGCACCCACGTCAAAGCTGGATGCGGCTGTGTGCACCTGTAACCCCGGCACTGGGGAGGTGGAGACAGAACAATATTTGGGGCTTACATGCTAGCTAGTCTAGGTGACTCAGTGAGCTCCAGGTGAGCACCAAAAATATGAGGTGAGTGCAATTGAGGAAACCATGTAATGTTGACCTCAGCACCCCCTACATGCACGTGTACCTATACACAGGTGCACATTCACACGCATGCACACTAACACGCACACATACTCACTGAAAATAAAAGAAAGCAAAAGAGGAGAGTTTAGGTATCAAGGACAGCTAATAGTCTTTACCATGATCCAGTATCCATAATTACAAAGTCATATTAAATGGGAGAATAATAATTTCTTTTGAAGTAAAAAAAATCAACTGTGGGACATGACAGAAAAAATATATGTCTCTTTTTTTTTTATTTCAGATGGACAGTAACCCATGTGCCAGGTAGCATTCTATACCAACTTTGAATGCCAACGAATGTTACTGGGCAGTAAACTCTTCCAAGACCATACCTTGCTGCTGGCCTAACTTGGACAAGAAGGAAAATAGAATTGAGGCCATGGCAAAAATGACTAGAACTGGGTCTGCCTCCCCTCCAGATGGAGGCTGGGGCTGGATGATTGTGGCTGGCTGTTTCCTTGTTACCATCTGCACCCGTGCAGTCACCAGGTAGGAGAAGTCTCTTTGATTTGTTAAAGATGGCCTGACATTTCATGTACTCTAAATCTGCTTCATTCTGTTTCTGAAATCATCAATGTGAACGTGTGTGTGTGTGTGTGTGTGTGTGTGTGTTTCCTTTGACTGGTCAGGTATCTTTTTCTTTGAAAGATATGATACTCCTGAGTATATTGGTGTCATTCATAGCATCTGATAGATGTTGGGAAACTTAGCAGCACATGGACGTTTCAGAATCAAGTCTAGTGGGTAGATTGTCCAGACATTTGTTTACAGAAGCAGTTCTATAAGATATGGAGGTGTGTAATGAATATTCATTTCACCCTGCATATCGCACCTATCTTAATATGAATATTTACTTTAAGAATATCTTATTTTGCGGCAAACCCCCTGACCAGCAGGATAAGAACGACCAGCAAACGAAGATCCTTCTTGATCACACTTTATTGGAGAGCCTCTTGGTTAACAGGAAAGCTGATGGCGAGGGGCGCAGGAGTGTAGCTGCTTTTATAGGGCAGAATACTACGGGGCGCCTGCTGATTGGCTGCCATAGGCTCACCCACCCACAGGAGCCACGGGATAGGCTCGGGACAAGATGCGTCAAGCGCATGCGCAACCTCAAGCAAGGTTGGCACCAAGGCGTTGCCTAAATAAGGAAATGTTTACCTCAAGACTGGCAGGAAGCCAGCGCCATCTTGTAATGGCATTTGCATTGGCTCCCTACAGTTCCCCCTTTTTTATTAACTTATGGCATAGCTCAGGAAAAATAGCCACCTTCCCGATCAGGTCCACACCTCATGATGTGTTGACCGATCAAGGGAAGAAGTTCAACCTCCCCTTCCTCAGTGCAATGGGACAGATCCCCTGAGAGTGCAAAGGCAGCGGTCAAACGAAAGCTACCACATCCCTGCCCATCCTCGTGCAATGGGTACTCTGAGACCCTGAGGGTGCAAGGGCCAGGGGAGCTATTTGCCTTTTAAAGCTGACAGCCAAATTTGGGGGGAGGAACCACTTTCCAAGGCAGCGAGCGCTTGAGAAATGACCATCTTGTCTCTCTTGGTCTGGGTTCGCAAGCGGCAAACCAACCAGAGGCAAAGTACGCATCCTCCCAGGCAGCACACCAGGAACATTCCCACTCCTACCCATTCCTTAAAATAAGAGAACATTCTTTAGATGGGAATTTAGGGCTGTCTGAGTCTCCAGGGCCACAGTAGTGGAGGAGGCCAAACTATTGAAAGTTTCAGCAGTCTGTACCAAACTGGCCATGGCCACACCGGCTGCTGTGGCAGCAGCTGTTATTGCGGCCACAGCCGCTATCACCACTGCCGTGATACCAAAATCTCTTTTTTTGTCTGAATAGCGATAGCATGCTGGGGGCCTCTACAGGCACGGGGACCCACCGGGGCACCCTAAGGACCATAGCATACTAAGAACGAACAGAAACGGTGGATGAACACACGCCGGCGCAGGGGCAAAGGAAGTATTCCTCCCACAGCCATGTCCAATGTCATTAACACCCTCTTCCACTTGATTCTCCGTATGGAGGGTCCCGGGCACATTATTGCAAGCTACAAGTCCTCCTTGTAACAGTACAAAGGGTGTAAAGTCTGTGCAGCTGCCATTTGTTCCACATAAAATCCACTTTGAAAATGGAGTTGTAAAGAAGCGAGGGAAGACCGTGGCAGAATGGAGCACCGGCATAGGTTTGGGAAAGGTTGACAGAACACCCCAACGTGGCTCTCCTTTAATGGATTCCAGGCACAGGAGGAAGATTATCCACAAGACCTTTATCATCTCCGCCCTGATGGACCTTACTGTCTTCTGGACCCTCCTCCGGAGATCGCTTGACTGTCCTCACCAGCCAGGCTGGAACCCAATGAGGAGAATCCTGTTCCTGTGGAAAAACACAAACAGCTCCCCTGGATCTTATTAACAAGATCCAGTCCTTTTTATTTATTATCTAAGACATAGAAAGGGCAAGTTCACTGCAAAATTAAAGACTGAAGTTGTAAAAGAATATTAGACACCAGACTAGCAGAGCGAACAGAAGCAGCAGTCTCTAGGCCAGCAACCGCATTAGCCACATATAAGGAATCCGTAAACAAGTTAAAAGAAGTAGAGAATGTCTGAAAGACCTCCAAAACAATTAGGCATTCAACAATTTGAGGGGAATCGGGTCTAAACATTCTTACTATAGGTCCGAGCCCTGCTGTAATAATCCTGCACAACAACACAACGGAATAATCTGCACCTGGTCCAAAATCCTTGACAGCCTGAACCAAATCCTTTAGTTGTTTATAGGGAACTGGTTCATGTCTCCTTTGTTGAGTTACTGGATCCTCAAAAACGGGAAAAGCGGAGGCCAGCCGCGACCAGGTTTTTGTTTTAATGAAGCGGCATGTGTCCCCAGGGGAGTTATAGGGTGGGGGTGCAGAAGGCTCTATCGACTGTAAAGGACCACACCCTTGGCCTTGAGGCCCCTTTGTCAGTAAAGGGCGTCTAGGCAGGGACCTATATCACTCTTTTCTATAACAGGCGGTGGCCTCTAGTCTTTCCTCTTCCCCTATAAATAATTTCTTTTCTTCCTCCTCTGCAGAATCGGAGCTAGCCTCCTCATCTGTGTCAAGTACATTTAAATGTGTAAGCTCCTCAATGGGAGGGTAGAGCCTGTCAAAGGCTCCTTTCTCCCCCTCGGGGGGGGGGGGGCAATTATAGATTTCACCTGTTTCTCTGAGCTCATCTTTTAAACTTTTATCTTTGTTTAATCCCTTCTTTTTTATTTTTTTTCTTTTTCTAGGCCTAGTTTTTGACTCCCCATTTGAATCTGACTCAGAAAGGCTATCCTGATGCCTTGCGAGAACTTCCTGTCCCCTTCTAATAAGTTCCATGTGGTTTTCTTTACTTAAGCAAGAGTGAATCAGCCACCAAAACGGCAGTGTACCCTTACCAATTCTGTCCTCTGAGTTGCCCATGTTGCGCTCACAGCAAACGACAAGGACAATAAACCACACAGGAATGAAAATAACAAGGATCAGGTAGGGATCTAAGTGAAAAAACATCATGACTGGGGATGACTTACCGACGTCTTCCTCTCCATGTGTCAAGTTCTGGATCCTCTTCGGCCCCTCGCCTGGTGACCACAAAGCACCCGGCGTCCCGGGATTTCGGCACCACTTTGTGGCGAACCCCCTGACCAGCAGGAGAAGAACAACCAGCAAACGAAGATCCTTCTTGATCACACTTTATTGGAGAGCCTCTTGGTTAACAGGAAAGCTGATGGCGAGGGGCGAGGGGCGCAGGAGTGTAGCTGCTTTTATAGGGCAGAATACTACGGGGCGCCTGCTGATTGGCTGCCATAGGCTCACCCACCCACAGGAGCCACGGGATAGGCTCGGGACAAGATGCGTCAAGCGCATGCGCAACCTCAAGCGAGGTTGGTGCCAAGGCGGTGCCTAAATAAGGAAATGTTTACCTCAAGACTGGCAGGAAGCCAGCGCCATCTTGTAATGGCGTTTGCATTGGCTCCCTACATTATTTTTATTTATTTGTTACAGAGAGAGAGAGAATATGTGCACCAGGGCCTCTAGCCACTGCAAATGAACTCCAGATGCATGTGCCACCTTGTGCATCTGGCTTAAGTGGGTACTGGGGAATGAAACCTGGGTTAGTAGGCTTTGCAGACAAGTGCCTTAGAGCCATCTCTCCAGCCATAGAAATATACTTTACTAAACGAAAAGATTTTATGTTTTTATAATAAAATTCAAACAAGTTGGGACTGTATAACATAAAGCATATTTTTCCTCTCACTTTCTGAATCTTGGTTTCATTACCTAAAATTTAACCTCATGAATAACTTTTTTGAAGTGGTCAAAAAATTAGACAAAATAAAACAAGAATTTCCCATAATTTTTAATTAATATAAATGCACATTTCTTTTATTTATATCAATAGGGTCATATTTGACATGCTGTATTGAGTTTTTCCCCATTTCCTACTATCTTGCAGTCCTTCCATATTAGCACACGTGGTTTCACCACACTGGAAAATCAGGGCTTAAAGTTCCACCACATGGTTCTGCCACAATTATTTTAATTGATGGACATTTTTCTTGTTTCTTTCTTTCCTTCTTTCTTTCTTTCTTTCTTTCTTTCTTTTTTTTTTTTTTTGCTGTTACTCCCTATGTTTATTAGTGCACAGGTTATTTTTTTATTTTATATTTTTCTTTAAAATTTTTTTTCTTTGAAACATCTTTTAACATACATGTATATATTTTTGTCAGTTTTAAGAATCACATGTGATGTCTAATTGCCTGATATTCTAAGGCTCTATGCACAAGTTGGCCACTTGACCACACTTGAAAATTTGGTTTAAATATCCAAATAAAACTATATCCCAGGTCTGAGACTTATTTTTACCTAAATTTTCTGAGTTTGGTTAACTTCATTAAAACAAATATCTAGAGTCCTCTCGAATTTTTGCAGCTTTTTTGAGCTCTTTTAACTATAGCTGGTTCTTATAAAGAATCACTTATGTCAGGTGTTGCACACCTTTAATCCCAGCACTTGGGAGGCAGAGGTAGGAGGATCGCCATGAATTCAAGGCCACGCTGAGACTATTTAGTGAATTCCAGGTCAGCCTGGGCTAGAGCAAGACCCTACCTTGAAAAACCAAAAAAACAAAGGCTCACTTACTTTAGCTGACCACTTGTTTCGCATTTGTTGGCTTGCTTTTACGTGTGCTTCACTGGATTAAATCATTCGGCTGTGTGGTGGCTTCAGTATAACATGTCCCCCATGACTCGTGTGTTGGTAATTAAGCCTCATATTTAACCCGGGCTGGCGGGGCCTTTGGAGATGAAGTGTTTGGGCAAGCACCACTTGCCAGTGCCATGAGCTCACGCTCCCTCTTCCTCTCTGCTGTCGTGATGATGGGATGTCCAGTTGTCTGCTTCTGCTCTGCTCTTCCTGGCATGATGAAACTTCCCCTTGGAACTGCAAGTGGTAAATAAACCCTTTCCTTCATATGCTGCTTCTAGACAGGAGTTCTGTCCCAGCAATGAAAATATAATTGCCAAATGTGTCATTACACACTGGTTTTAACCACTAGTTAACAGAGCAGGTCAGTTCCTGAATTGCCTTAGTGAGTAATGTCATCAACCAAAGAAATATATTTACCAAGCTGGAAACCCTGTAGTCACCAGGACAGAATGCTAGAGCAGAGGGTTATGACACGGCAAGCACGGTGACACTTTGCATGAACTCACCTCTGAGAAAGCCATGTTAGGGGCTCAAGAGATGGCTCAGTGGCTAAGGTGTTTGGCTGCAATGACTACTGGCCCAGGTTTGATTCTCCAGTACCCGATAAAGCCAAATGCAGAATGGCTTATGTATCTGGAGTTTGTTTGCAGCAACTGGAGGCCCCAAAGTGTCCATTCTCACACCTCCTTGCAAATAAAATTTTAAAAATGACTTTAAAAAAGAAAAAAATATGAGAGCCATTTTATAAAATGATGACAGGCACGAGTGATGTTTTGTTTTTACACTGTTTTTCCTTTTTTTTTTTTTATGTAAAGTCTCACATTAACCCAGGCTAACTTGGAATTCACTATGTAGTCTCAAGGTGGCCTCAAACTCAGGGTGATCTTCCTGCCTCTGCCTGCTGAGTGAGTTCTGGGATTAAAGGCAGCAGTTTTATGAAGAGAGCCTATCAAACTCTGAAGGAAATGAAGAGATGTTTGCTACTGCTGCATGACCCAACACATTCTGAACGATAAAGCTATGCTTACAAAAATGCTTGTTTTATAAATAAGGAAAACGACTCTGAGAGATTAAGGAGCTTTATCAAGAGCTCAGTTTCCCACTGTGAGAATCTGGAATCAGCCTCCTGCTGTCAGTCTGTAATACTCCTACAACAACAGTCCAGAGTGAGGTGCCCTTGTGCATGCTCCCAGTACAATTGGGTGTAAGATGGTTCCTGGGCTTGAAGGGCTTACATCATGAGACTCCTGCATATGAAAAGTTGGTCCTTTCCCTTCTGAGATCAGATATGAAGTGACATCATATTCTTCCCATACTTCATGAAAGTCACATCATGAAGAAACGTAGATGCGGTTAAATTTTTTGCCTCTGGCTAAGGTGCTCACATGTTCAGAGAGAAGCTTAGGTCCTTGATTTTCACACACTAAACTTTAACTGATACCATTACTGACGTCAGTTAAGAAAATTAGCAAGTGTTTTCAACACAGCAAGAGTTTTGTTTTTTAAGTCACAAGAGACAAACACATTAGGTTCCTCAAAATGATTTAGAAAAGACTATGATTTATAGTTCCCAAAATATCTTATCATCACCAGGAACTCTTTCTTTTCTATTCCATGTTTTCAGCATGTTTTCGCATGTACTGTCCATTGATAGTTCTTTCTTTCTCTCTCTCTCTCTCTCTCTCTTTTACAACATACTTCACATCTCTACCTGATTTAGCCACACGTTTTTCTGTAGGAGATATCATCCAGTTTTCCTCTTATCTCTCCCATTTATAATTCTTTTTTTTTTTTTTAAGGCAGGGTTTCACTGTATCCCAGGCTGATCTGGATCTTACTCTGTAGCCCCCCGGCTGGCCTCAAACCCACTGATCCTCCTACTTCACCCTCCCAGGTGCTGGCATGCACCACCACACCCAGCTTCCTTTATAATACTTGAAGTTGCTATTCAACCATTTTCACTTCCTTATATATTCCAGGCACCTCTGCTACCAAGTTTGTTTCTCTCTCCTTCTCCCCCTCCTTTGTTTTCTTCCTTCCTGTCTTCCTGTGAACAATTTTTGAGCATCCAGCACACGGCAGGCACTGTGCTAGGTATTTGAGGTTCCATGTGAGATGAGACAGGCACATCTTTGCTGTTCAGAGCCGCAGTCTGGTGGAGAATACAAATGCATGGCATGTGTCACGCGGGGTGGTAAATCCCAGCATGTAGTGGAGGAGCCAGACTCCAGTGTTCGGTTGTAATGGGGTAGTCAGGGAAACCTTCTTTGAGGGCTGGATTTATAGCTTGAGACAAAAACAGTGAGGGAGGTTGGAGAGCATCCAAGAAAAAAAAAAGGCTTAGAAGTGCTTAAAACATGGGTGGAGCATTGCAAGAAGTGGGAAGTCCAGTCTAGCTCTGGCTGAAGTAAAGAGCACCTCAGTGAGTAGAAAGGAGAAATGACATAAAAAAAAAAAAAAACAAAAAAAGAAGGGTCAGCTCATTGCAGTCTCGGCCATCAGGCTGACGGTGTGAGATGCCAGGATATTTATGTGGTCCTCAGGTCTCTCTGACCGCTCTGGGCAGAATGTGCCAAAGGCGGCCAAGTGTGAACTCAGAAACCCCAGCCAGGGTGCTGTGAGCCTCCATCCAGGAGAAAGGCGCTGGCATGGACTAAGACTGGAGAGGGCTGGAGGAATCTGAGAGCTCGGGGAGAGGTAGAGAAAGCAGCGCTTTGGGACTGGTTTGCTCCGCTGTTCTCAGCCAGGCTGACGTTGGTTTCCAGGGCACATTGGCCAGGTCTGAGCCGAGGCTAAAAACGCTGCTAAGCGTCCTGTCCTGCGCAGGGCAAATCCCCGCTGCAAAGGAGTCTCTGGCCCACAGCGTTGCTTCTGCAAAGAAATCCCGGGCAGCGGGTGAATGAAGCGTTTTGATGACAAAGCTATACCCAATGACTCATCTTTTACTTACCCGCAAGACTGAGTGTTCAAGAGAAAACAATGGATATTTTAGCCCTAGATTAGCCGTCTGTCAAACGTTAGGAAATGTAAGAGTTTTGCTTTTCAGTATGTAAATATTTATTAATGAGTGTCTTTCAAGTCATCTGATTGGGGAAGGAAGGCAGCACGTTAGGATTCAATTCCATGTTCACTTACCTTTTGTATAAAATGCCTGCGTTTTGTTTTTCAGATGTATCTCAATTTTTTTTGTGGAGTTTCAGACGTATTTTGCTCAGGATTATGCACAAACAGCATGGATCCATTCCATTGTAGATTGTGTGACAATGCTTTGTGGTGAGTATTATTTACAGGACAGACGATTCCTGGGTATTTCTGAACTGTGTATGACAATCACTTGCAGGGTTAAATGACACTGACTTTCATTGCCAGTCTTCTGAGAGGAAAGACTATGTTAAAAGTTAGCTAAGATGGGCTGGAGAGATGGCTTAGCGGTTAAGGTGCTTGCCTGCAAAACCTAAGAACTGGGGTTTGGTTCCCCAGTGCCCATGTATAGCCAGATGCACAAAGTGGCACATGCATCGCAGTGGCTGGAGGCCCTGGATCACCCGTTTTCCGTCCCCCACTCTCTCTCCTTACAAATAAAATATTAAAACGAAACTCCAAAACAAAACAAAAAAAAGTTAGCCAAGACTATATAAAAGTAAAAGATTAATTCTATCTGCAGCCAAACCTGAGCAGACTTACTCTTGAATTTAATGGTCTTGTCTGATGCCAGATGGAAGAGTTCTAAGTACACAGGAAGGGACACACACCATTTCATTCATGCATGCAGAGACAGGCTACTGAGCATCATGGAACTTAAGCCATTATTTGGGTAGTCATTTAGCATACAGACTATGCTTGGCTTCTGGCTTCCAAATGCTGTGGCCTTCACATTATCTCTGGTCAGCCATGCGTAACAGGTTTTGGATAGCACTGTGAGCCATTTCCATAGGTCTACATAGTGTGTGGCAGAGGTGTCACCTCACATCTCAAGTCTTGACTTTCTTCCTGCTCTGTCTCCAGAAAGTTCTAAATTTGGCTGATAGATTTTATCGTTTCATACACGAACTCTTCATGTTTAGAGAAGTACTGGGGAAAGATAGGTTTATGTAATTTGCAGCTAACTATGTTCACTATGGCTATGATTACATTTAAGAGACGACAAGCATGCTCTTTAGGACTTGAGAGGGTGTTGTAGAAATTCATGGAAGCCCACATTGCATCTTTATAGTAGAGATGATAAGTAAATTTTTCTTTTTGTAAAATTCAAACCAGTTACCAAGTTGATTTACTAGTGAGTTTTGAAGACTAGATTAAGTCAGAACAATTAGTCTAGTCTCACTTAATCCTTTCCTTTAGATGAGTCCTAAAGGTTTTAGAAAACTGTTTTTTTTTTTTTTTAAATCTCCTCAGGCATGTTTCAGTGGCAAAAGGGAAATACTATATTGATCTGTAATTCATGATGTCACCTGACTCTATCTAGGTGATTTTTAATTACTTACTTTAAATTACATTATTTTATATTTTTCTTCTTATTTATTTATTTATTTTGGTTTTTTGAGGTAAGGTTTTACCCCTATCCTGGGCTGACCTGGAATTCACTATGTAGTCTCAGGGTGGCCTAAAACTCACAGCGATCATCCTATCTCTGCTTCCTGAGTGCTAGAATTAAAGACCTGCACCACTACACCTGGCTTCTTCTTATTTATTTTTAATGAAATGTTTGATTAAACAAAATAGTTGGCACTAATTTTTAAATGTATATGCTTAGGAATCAGTTAAATTGTTAAATTGAATTAAAGTTGTGTGCCACCATGCCCAGCCTGAGTTATATTTCTTTGATTGGAAGGAAGTTGAGGGCAGTTATAGAATGAACAGTAGATTTTATGAGGCTAAGTTTACTCTTTCAACTGATAAAGAGGTCATCATGGGTCAAAAAAACATCACATATTTGGGTTTTGTGGCCTTTTATTTTTCTTCCTTTCAGCCATCACTGGATTTTCAAGGTCATGTTATTAGTCACAGAATTTGTATCAGCAGGCCAAGAAACTATATTTGTCTTTCTCCAAGAAAACACATGACTCATTTCCCACACTGTTATCTTTTGGAGAATATTTGTAATTTCCCATGGAGGAGTAAAGGATCATCACTGACCAATATGGGCACAGTGACTATAGGCTTTGAGCAGGGTCACAAACAGTGTGCTAAAATTCTACGCAAGAATGGGCATGTTATACACATTCACCACACACTCACCTGCTCATCAGGTCATGGACTAGCAGAACATGAAAACTTACCTAGAGAAGGACTGCAGAGTCACGGAGGGACACCTGCTCAGGAAAGTAAGCCTGCTGTGTGATAGTGGGCACTATTCATTGAGTTTAGTGTACACTGTCTCATTGAGTCTGTTACAGATTATAGTAAAAAAAAAAAAAAAAAGCATGTCTCACTGTCCAGTAATTATTACCTTGGCATTCTTTTTTTTTTGGTTTTTTGAGGTCTCACTCACTATGTAGTCTCAGGGTGGCCTCGAACTCATGGCAATCCTCCTACCTCTGCCTCCCAAGTGCTGGGATTAAAGTCGTGCGCCACCACGCCCGGCTCTACATTGACATTCTTAAAAATTCAATATATTTTCAAGAGATTTGCTCATTCTAATTCTCCAAGAGTTAAAAATATAACCAAGCATGTTTTAGATAGGAGACAGTGAATTGTTAACCAAGTCTGTTATACACATTTGAGTTTCTGATTTTAACTTGGACAGTACAAAAGTGATTGTATTAGAGATGCCAAGTGATTCAACTCTTTTGATCATGTTCCTAGGAATACTCATATCAGCACAAGCTTTTCCTTAGAAAAAAGTGCATATGCCTTCCCCACAGTGCCTCCGAGTTCTCTCTCCATGAATAGCTGTGATTATTACTGTCAGTGGTGTGTGATCAATATCATATCAAACATCCTTGTGCCAGTGACATGAAGTTTAGAGAAACAGTAGATTCCCTGTCTGAGAAACACCCCATAGTCCTGGAGTTATATGCCTGAAATAGGACGGGAATAGAAAACAGCGCTGAGATGGAAGTGGACATGTTTGTGTTACTTATTTTCTGCGTAACCTTGAACAGGTTCCTTTTTCCCCGGGTCTCAGTTTCTGAAGCTATAAAGTCAGTGGGGTGGAATGGATGTTTGAGCGGTTGCTGTTCTCTGCTCTGACAATGTGATACCCCCACTTTCACAGCACCTTCTAAGACTTTCTGTGGACCCCATTTATTTTTGCTTTAATTTTAATTTTATTTGACTATATATATAATCAAAATACACCATATATACACATATGTATATCTACATATGGTGTATTTTGATCACAATTGCCCTTTCTTGTGCCTTTCCCACTGGGCTCCTCTTATCCTCAGTGAGAGTCCATATTCTACTGATTGTGTGTGTGTGTGTGTGTGTGTGTGTGTGTGTGTGTGTGTGTGAAAGAGAAAGAGAGAGAGAGATTGAGTTTAATTAGGGTTGCTTACATGAGCGTTGGTTGGGGGTTATTTACCGGAGCTGTACAACTTACCAGTGGCTACACCACAGAAGAGAATGGTTTTTTCACCTCACCCAGAAACCATTGACCTTCAGAGCCTTTATGTTGACTCCATTCATTGCTGTTTTTAAAGCTCCACTTGGGAGTGTGGTCAGCAACCACCTGTCCTGTCAGGCGGGAATCATGCTGGGCGGCTTACTTGCTTCTACTGGTTTCATCCTGGCCTCTTTTGCCACCAGCCTGAAGCACCTCTACCTCACTGTGGGAGTTCTTACAGGTAAGAACACTTGATTCTTATGGGTTCGGGAGGGGTACCCTAAGTTTATGAACCCCATTTTGGGTCCTGTCCTATTTTTAAAAACGAATTGATAAAAATGGACTTAGGGTGGATAAATTATGAATTATTAGGTTTCCTTAGGGAGAAATCTCAGATGGTGGGATTTATTTAAGGGAAATTGGTCTGTAAGAAAAAGTTATAAGCATGTAGAAATTAAGAAGCACTCACTCATGTGGAAAAACACAGCGTGGTCCCTGAGATCCATTTAAGAGAAATGGCCAGGGCACGGCCATAAACATGTGGAAGATAAGATCAAGTGGAGAGATTTAGGGGAATCACGTGTGGAAGGCACAGCACCCATTGAGAGTATCCCCATGGAGGAAAGTTAAAAGTGGTGATGGTCTGAACATAGGAGCGAGTGCCAGGCAGTGAGAAATGGGTGGTAAAGAGAGTTATACCCATGGTTGCCCCGAGTTTAGAGGAATAACACAGGTAGCCAGCCCGTAATTTAGGGGAGATAGCCACATGGTCGATCTAGATTATAAGGGAAAAACACACATGGTACCAGAGACCAGAGAAAAATCACACTTTGTAAGTAAAGGGAGAATTTATCTCAAAGTGTAAAGCAGAGACAAGCAGAAATTTACACAAACCAAGAAACTACTCTCTTTTCCCCCCACCCAGCCAGGCTGGGTGAGGAGGGGAGCCAGTGGCCTGTATCCAGACAGAGGTCCCCGGAGCAGAGCCGCCTACAGAATAGCTCTACAGGAGTCTTGTGGGATGTCATAGCCACCTCGTTTCCAGGTTGTCCCTGGGTGGGCTACACGGCGTCCCGGCACTCACGGGCTCCTCCGTCTCCCAGGTCTTGGATTTGCACTGTGTTACTCCCCAGCCATTGCCATGGTGGGCAAGTATTTCAGCAAGCGGAAAGCCCTGGCCTACGGGATTGCCATGTCAGGGAGCGGCATTGGCACCTTCATCCTGGCTCCGGTCGTCCAGCTGCTCATCGAGCAGTTCTCCTGGCGAGGTGCGCTGCTCATCCTTGGGGGCTTCGTGTTGAATCTCTGCGTTTGTGGTGCCTTGATGCGTCCGATCACCCTGAAGGAGGACCACGCGGGTCCCGAGAACCAGGGGTGTCGGCGTCAGAGAGCAGACGGCGCGCGGACGCCTTGCTACGCGCCCCTGGCCGAGGAGCGGGCGCAGCGGGGCCTCCGCCGCGCCCTGCAGCGCGAGTACCGCTTCCTGCAGGAGCCCGACTTCGCGGTCCTGGCCGTCTCCGTTCTGTTCATGGCTTACGGCTGCAGCCCACTCTTTGTCTACTTGGTGCCTTACGCCCTGAGTGTCGGCGTGAGTCACCAGCAAGCTGCTTTCCTCATGTCCACGCTTGGGGTGATCGACATTGTTGGCAATATCACGTTTGGATGGCTAACCGACAGAAGGTAAGATCCTTCCAGGGGCCTCTGTTAAGTTGCCTTGAGCTTCCGCCCCAACCCCCTTTCACCCTCCCTGTTTAATATCTCACGCAAACCCTTAAAGTTATTTTTTGGTATCTGAAGTCTGATTTTTCTGAATCAGACATTGGCCGACTTTTTCTGTATGGGAACATAGAGCAAAAATTTTTTTGGCTTTGAAGGCCACATGATCTTTGTACATGCCAGGAGCTCTGAAATGTCTGTGTGCACTGAAATTTTAATTTCACTTACACTTACAACTGTTATATTTTACAAAACATTATTCTTTTGATTCCCCCCCCCAAACCATTTTAAAATAAAATATTTTAAAGAAAGCACCACTTGACAGGTAAGTTCCAAAAACAAATGGTAGGTTGGATTTGGTCTCAATTAGTCCATCCGAATCTCGCATCTCAAGGCTTTAGGGGAGTGAGTCGGTGTAAACTGCACAAGCTCAGAGTGCAGGTGATGGATTTCATTCCATCCTAAGACAGATCAGACCCTGGGCAGCATAACTTCTGGATGGGTGTTGTGGTTCTAACCTCTTTGGACCTCTCCAGCAATGGGCTCACATGGAGAGAGGAGCAGAATCTCGCTTCCTAAGGAGCAGATACAGTGTAGTCCACTGCCTGCAGCAACACTTTTGTGTTTGATGATGAAGCAAATGCGTTCATTATGTTGCAGGCTTGAAGTCCAACGTTTCAGGAAATCCCTGACAAGCACTCAACTGTTTGGAGGGAAGAGTGCAGGCTATGTCTAGTTTCCTAAATGAAGGAACCTTCACATTTCAGTTATGACCTAGAAAGATATCGTCTCATGGCTTTTCACAAACTACGTCTTTGGTAATTAGTCAGGACTCAGCTACCCTTCTCTAGTGTTATGAATATAATCTTGAGAGTTTATTTCACACACACACATTGTTTTTTTATTGGGGTTGGGTTTCACTCTAGTCCAGGCTAACCTGGAATTCACTATGTAGTCTCAGGGTGGCCTCGAACTCATGGTGATCCTCCTACCTGTGTCTCCCAAGTGCTGGGATTAAAGGTGTGTGCCATCATGCTAGGCCCCACTTTTATTTTTGTTTATTCATTTATTTTTGACATGCAAGGGATAGGCCCAAGACCTCATGTCTGTTAGGCAAGCTCAGTGAGCCACATCCTCATCCCTTCTATATTTTATTGATTTATTTATTTGAGAGAGAAAGAGGCGGGAGGGGGGGAAGGAGAGAGAATGGGCACACCTGGGCCTCTAGCTACTGCAAACAACTCCAGATGCATGCACCACCTTGTGCATCTGGCTTTACGTGGATACTGGGAAATCATACCTTAGGCTTCATAAATAGGGCCTTGGGTTTTGCAGGCAAGTGCCTTAACCAAAGAGCTATCTCCCCAGCCCACTATATTTTAGTTCAAGATGAAGGGGAGGAGCAAGGGAAATCTAGCTGCACATTGACTAACAGGGAAAAAAAAAAGCAGCCCATTGTAAGTCTGAAAGAGGCATCAGTTAGTCTGAGTCATATAAGACCTAAGTATTTGAGCCAGCTCTGCCCTTATTAATCCCGTGACCCACAGAAAAATCTTCTAACCCTTAAATCCTCAAAGGTTTTCATCTGTCAAATGGGCCAGTGCAATATTTTTCTGACATCTTCATACTATTTCATGAGACTCAACTGGGGCTCATGGTAGAAAAAATGCTTATAAGCTGCTAGGGCTAAGATTACACACTCTTGCAAATAATTGGTATCATGGATGAGGTTGCAGTTACAGAGGAAAAATGTAATGGAAGTACCCCTGGGGAGGACTTCTGTCCTAGTGTAAGACAAGACCTTCATCTATGGCAATGAATTTGATGTCTTCATATTCCAGTGTCACCTTTGTATCGTCACTTGGACTACTGAGCACCTGTTATGTGTTAGATGCCAATGATAACATAAAAGCATCCAATATGGTGGATGCCTAGAAAAGATTCATCCCTTGGTAGCCACATTTTATTTCCGAAATCTCTTTAGGTATGCTGAGGCAGGTAATGGCTGCAGTTACCTTCTCGTTGCTGGCACAAAGCATCTAAGCAAAAGCACCTTGTGGGAGGAAAGGGTATATTTTGGTTTAAAGACTTGAGGGGAAACTCCATGATGGCAGGGGAAACTGGTCTGAGCAGAGCCTGGACATCACCTCCTGGTCAATATAAGGTGGACATCAGCAGAATGTGTCAATTAACACTGGCAAACTAGGGGCTAATAAGCCATCAAGGTCCACCCCTAGCAACACATCTCCTCCAGCTCCAAAATTGCCATCAGCTGGGGATCAAGCATTCCAGAACACATAAGCTTATGGGGGACACCTGGCTCAAACCACTACCACTATCTTCTAACTTTGTAAAGAAAGAATTTTAGGTTAGTTAGTGGAATTGAAATCTTTCACACTTCATGTTTTAGAGCACATATCTCGCCGCTACAGCATGCTTCCTGGGGAGATAAATTCTTGCACTTGCATGCAGCAACAGAACACAGGGATGATAACATACAGTAGGGAGCCATCTGTGTACATGACTGCAAGGCTTACTGTTGTGTGGCGTGGTTTGAAAGCTCTTTTACAGAACTGTACATCGTGCACTCATTCCTGCTCTCCCAATCCACAGGTGTCTGAAGAGGTACCGGTCTGTTTGCTACCTCTGTGCTGTGGGACTCGATGGGCTGTGCTATCTCTGCCTCCCCATGCTTCGGACTCTTCCCCTTCTTGTGCCTTTCTCTTGTACTTTTGGCTACTTTGATGGAGCCTATGTGACCTTGATCCCAGTGGTGACTGCGGAAATAGTGGGGACCACCTCTTTGTCATCAGCCCTTGGCGTGGTTTACTTCCTTCACGCTGTGCCATACTTGGTGAGCCCACCCATTGCAGGTAAGTTTGGGAGTCCACTGGCCACTCCTGCCATGTCGATGCAGAAAGAGCAAACACACATACACACATAGTGAAGGCTTGGTGAGATTTGGGAAGGAGTAAAGAAGAACAGGGATCTCACAAGCCACCAAAATGCTTTTGGTCTTACTACATTCTTGTTCATAAGGTTTTCCTAACCAAGTAGAGATGTCAGTCTAACCAAGAAGAAGTCCCAAATGAAACACTCAGTTCCATTCTGTACTATTGATAGAAGCGATGGAATGGAGCAGCTGTTCTGACTTCTCAGTAAGTAGGGCACATGCAGGCCTGTTTCCCATACAGGGCAGTAGGTGGGGAGGCCAAAATGGAGAGTACTCATGTCATGGCGCAGTGTTCTGGAAGCCAAGAAAAGGAGCTGGGTTCTATATGTTTTCATTTATCATTTGAAAATACTAAGTTAAAATTTTGTCTAATTGAAAAGTATAGTTTAAAAATGTGATCTATGTGATTTAAGGCTGGAGGCAGCCAAGATTCAATTTTCATAGTACAGAACCCAACTGATGAGCGCTTAATCCGGTGCCGCTGCAGAAGAAATGGGAATGAAGCCCGGAGGCCAAGAGGAAATTTTGAAGAAAAAGAAAAAAAAATCAACTGGATTTACCATATGGGAGTAAAGGACTTAGAAATACTGTCTTGGCTTAGAGAAATAAGCTTTTGCCTAAGGAATTAAAGTTTAGATATATTGACATACTGAAATAAAGTGGTGACATTTTTCAATAGAATATTTAAGGATGCAATCAATACTTTAGAGGGAAACCTGATTGAAATATATAAATTTGGGAGTCATCAGTTAATGTATCTAGAATGTTTTATAAACTGTAAAGTGCCACAGACACTTGGGGCAAGATTAATGAAATAATTTGACCAACTTTAAAAATTTTTTAGAGCTGGATGTGATGAGTTTGAGGCCACCCTGAGACTACATAGTGAATTCTAGGTCAGCCTGGACTAGAGTGAAACCCTACCTTGAAAAACCAATAATAACAACAACAATAATAAAATTAGAAAATATTTTTAGTTATTTATGAGAGAGAGAGAATATGGGTGTGTAAGGGCCTCCAGGCACCGCAAACAAACTCCAAACGCATGCACCACCTTGTGCATCTGGCTTACGTGGGTCTTGGGAATCAAACCTGGGTCCTTTGGTTTTGCAGGCAAGTGCCTTAACCACAAAACAATCTCTACAGCCCAACTTGACCAACATTTCTTGAGCACATTACACAATTCAACAAATACTTACTAGTTTTGTAACATGGCACTGTGGCATAACAGGAAAGAAAGCAGAATCTCTTCTTTCTGGAGCAGATTCCTAGACCAATGCACCGATATCTCTGTTCCCTGAATTTCTCTCGTGGCCTTGTGAAAATGCAGATTCCTTGGCTGAGCATTCCTTGACTGTTTGGGGGTGAATTCTAGCAGTCTACTTCTTCAGCCATCTTTCCGGTGGTGCTCAAGCACTTTAAAGACCGAGAGACTTTTCCAGATTACCCCCTGCCAAAATGAAAACTAGGAGAGCAAAATGGATGTTTGAATACAGACAAGAGAGAAATGAACCCATGTTTGTCTAGAAAGAGGGAAGAGGGGGTTTGTTAAGAAAGGCATGCTTTCTGCTATTAGCTACCAAGCAAGCGCCTTTAACCTCTGAGCCATCTCCCCAGTCCTCTTAGCTGCTATGATTTTTTCACGACTCTGACAGTGCTAAGGCAGCAAATGAGGAAAAGTTGTGGCCATTTGGCTGCTGCAGGTGAAGACTCCTCCTCTGTTTAAGCCCTGTGATGTAGCATCTACTACATCCTAGAACTTTCTTTTGAAAACTGGAAAATGTTTCCACATTGCCACACTCCACAGTCAATTTTAGGGTCTTCCAACTTTTAGCAACAGTGTCATTCTTTTGTTTTTATTTTTATTTAATTTACAACTTCCATGATTATAAACAATATCCCATGGTAATTCCCTTCCTCACCCCCCCCCACTTTCCCCATTGAAACTCCACTCTCCATCATATGCCCTCCCCCTCTCAATCAGTCTCTTTTGTTTTGATGTTATAATTTTTTCCTTCTATTATGATGGTCTTATATACATAGTGCCAAGCACTGTGAGGTCATGGATAGCCAGACCATTTTGTGTCTGTGGGAGCATGTTGTAAAGAGTCCTACCCTTCTTTTAGCTCTTACATTCTTTTTCACCACCTCTTCTGCAATGGACCCTGAGCCTTAGAAGGTGTGATAGAGATATTTCAGTGCTGAGCACTCCTCTGTCACTTCTCAGCACCATGGTGCCTTCTGAGCCATACCAAGGTCACGGCCATCTGAAAAGAGAAGCTTCTCTAACCAAAAGTGAGACTAGCATTAATATATGGGTATGAACATTAAGAGAAGTGCTTACTGGGCAGTTTGGTGAGCATAGCATATACATTTAGCCAGACACCAGCAGGCATTACACACCTAGGGCTCATGATTACCCCTGTTGTAGGTTTTCAGTATCAGGGATGTATTCCCTCCCATGGAGCAGGCCTCCAATCAAATTAGAGGGTGGTTGGTTTCCCCCATAACAAATGTGCCACTATTACACCCATTGGTTCATTTGGCCTGGCTGGAACACTATCATTCTTTAACATGTCACAAGACACAAATGAAATTGGGATTACTGGATCCATTTTTTTTTAAAAGTCTTTTTGCCTTCATTTGGCACATGAGATATTGTATTCATTAATGGAATTCAGGGCAGGAAGATTTCTTATTGTAATACTTATATTACTTACCTTTAAAATGATGACTTTCACCAGGTTTGATAGTACATGCCTTTGATCCCAGAACTCAGGAGGCAGAGGTAGGATGATGGCTGTGAGTGAGTTTGAGGCTAGCCTGAGATAACATAGTGAATTCCTGGTCATCCCAGCTAGAGGGAGACCCAAACTTGGAAAACAAAACAAAAAAAAAAAAAACAAAAAAAAAAAACAAACCACAGGATGATTTTCCATTCAGTCTCTTTGATGGGGTACTATAGAAATCCAGAAGTAAATCATGTGATAACTAAACTATTTGAGATAGTTTGAATGGCAAGAAACTGTGGTATTTATCACAATTTCTGCATGCCAGTTTGACCATTTGAAATAGGTGAGAAATGATACACTTTCATGGAAGGTTTTCTTGCCATATAAGATTTAGTTTGGAAGATTTTTTTTTTTTTTTCCCCCGAGGTAGGGTCTCACTGTAGCCCGAGCTGACCTGGAATTCATTAAGTAATCTCAGGGTGGCCTGGAACTCACGGTGATCCACCTACCTCTGCCTCCCAAGTGCTGGGATTAAAGGCACGCACCACCACGCCCAGCAAGGAGGAAATTTTTTTATTGACAACTTCTATACTTACAAAAATAAACCATGATATTTTCCTCCCCTCTCCCACTTTACCCTTCATAACTCTGTTCTCCATCATATCCCCTCCCTCTCTCCATTAGTCTCTCTTTTATTTTGATGTCATCATTGTTTTCTCCTACTATGAGGGTCTTGTGAAGGTATTGCTAGGCACTGTGAGGTCATGGATATGGAGGCCAGTTTCTATCTGGGCAGCTGCATTGTAAGGAGTGGAGCCCTTCCTTTGGCTCTTACTTTCTTTCCACTACTTGTTCTGCAATGCACCCTGAGCCTTGGAGGGTGTGATAGAGATGTTTCAGTGCTGAGCTCTCTTGGAGGGAATTTTTTTGTTTGTTTGTTTGTTTTTGTTTTTGTGAGGTAGGGTCTCTGGCTGAGGCTGACTTGGAATTCACTATGTGGTCTCAGGGTGGCCTTGAACTCTGGGTGATCCTCCTATCTCTGCCTCCCGAGTGCTGGGATTAAAGGCGTGCGCCACCATGCCCAGAAACTTGGAGGGAATTTTTAAAGAAGCTTTTTATTAATCATAATAATCGCCTGCCATCACAGTGGTATCCCACCATTCTCTCATCATTGTGGCCCTTAGTTAGTTTGCATGTCATATAAGCTGGTTTTCCTGAAAATTTGAACTTCATGTAGATACTGAGATTTGTTGTTGCAACAAGAGACAAAAATCAAAACAAGCCCATCACCACAGCCATATGCACTTAGAAGTATGCATTCACATATGTGATCACATGCTGCCCCTGATTCTAGCCAGAGCCCCAGATGCAATGGCCCAAAGTGCAACCGAAACTGGATTTCAATGAACAGCTTTGAAGCCTGTTATGTTACTTAAAACAGTGTGTGGCTGCTGGGAATCTTACTAGCATTTTCCATGATTACATGTGCTTAACACAGTAGATAAGCTTCAACAATTTTATGTTTAAAGTCACAGGATACACAATAGTAATCTGAATCTTTTCTGCCAGATTTCACTAATGCTGTTGTCTGATCATGAAGTCCATAGAGTTATGCTAAGTACTGAATGACACTTATCAGTTCATTTTAGGAGTTGCCGCACAATACTGTTTTTGTTCAAAGCTCTGGTGGTGGGGCTGTAATCTGTTGCTATGTGAATGATTAGGTTCGTAAGTAGGTATGCACCTAACTGAAGTCTAAGCCAACCATGTGATTTCACTGTTGTTTGTCACAGGGTGGCTGGTGGACACGACCGGCAGCTACACCGCAGCATTCCTTCTGTGTGGATTTTCTATGATATTTAGTTCCCTGCTGCTTGGCTTTGCTAGGTTTGTAAAGAGGATGAGAAGAACCCAGCTGCAGTTTCTTGCCAAAGAATCCGATCCTAAGCCACAGCTATGGACCAATGGATTGGTGGCCTACTCTGTAGCAAGAGAATTAGATCAGAAAGATGGGGAACCTGTGGCTACAGCCGTGCCTGGCCGCAACTTCACATGACCAGTAGCCTGGAGCCTGGCAATCTTCAGGACTGACGGAATTGAGGTGACCATATGGTTCACATTTTTGAAGTATTTTATTTTGGCAGAAGTATTTCCTTCCAAGAAAATTATTAGTACTATTTTGTAAGCATATTTGTAAAGGGGAAGTAACCAAAAAAAGAAAAATGAAGAAAGCTAGAGAAGCCTTGAGTTTGGGATCTGTACTCACCATTGCGCTTACATCAACTGTGAAGGACGGATACCGGTGATATGAGTACGTGTATTTAGGGGTGACTTCGGGCGTAACCAGAGCAGAGGACACTCAGCAGTAGGTTGGTCATCCCAGAGTCTCTATCCCTCCGTCTTCCCTCCTCAGTTAGAAGTGGAACAGAAACACTGTCACGTAGGCTTGGCTACCTGTGCTGTTTGCAGAAGAGGGTCACCCTTGCTGTGCTGGTGGGGAGTGAAGAAACCAAGACTGCTTCATGGCTGAATTTCCAGCATATTTTTAAATATACCAATTAAGAAACATTTGAGAATATTTAAATGGAAATGATTTCAATAGAAAGAGATTGTCTTTTACTTCCCCCTTAATCTTTCAGCTGGCCCTTGTCTCTGCCAATGAGTAGGTATCATTTTGAGAGTCCAAACAATTATGAGATGCTATGGTTGGAATGGATTTTAAAAGGTAGCTGGTAGGATCTTCTATTTGAGCCCATCCTATTGAAACAGCTATTGTGCTAAGACTGTGTTTCTACCACTCATGTGTATCTACCACGTACTTACTGTCAGTTTGACAGAACACATTCAGTCATAGAGCAACCTCTCCATTTTCTGTGAAATCCCAACACATCCCATTTTTGCTTTTTCAGGAAAAAAAAAAGGTTTAATTTGAACTGCAGACACATTCCTATTAGGAACAGAAAAATGTTGACAGTATTCCAATAGGGCAGTAATTGAATTCCTGAATCAGCAGGCTTCTGTGACCTTTTTTTTTAGATCATTCATCAGATTTATCATTGCCCAAAAGGAGATTTGGAAACTGAAAACTATTATCCTAGAGATTCTAAAAATGAAATTCCAACCCCTATGCTCAGCTTTGGTTAATAATTGGAAGCCCATGTCACTGCATTAAGCCCTGCTTTTCTGTGATTTGGGGTCGTTTCTGAGTATTTAGGTTAGAAGAGGAGGACATGGAGAAGGAAGGGAATTGCCAGATCTCCCAGTTTACCTGCAACTGACTCACCTATCCAGAATTAGATCTTGAATCTGAAGTCCTGTCACACCTGTCACTAAGGACAAGTTAGGCTATTAAAAGGGGAGTTTATTTTTTCAAGAGTTAAAATGCAGACTTCAAGGAAATATTTTGACTCCCAACGGCCATTTAACCCCCTGTTCCCTCAACAGGCCTCAGAAGTGCCTTGCCAGACTTGCTGGGAGAAATAACAAAAGAATAAGGAAAATCCTGGGTTAGCTCATGAGGCCCTGATTAAACTGGATTACTTCGCAACAATCATGTTACCAAACTGCTTTCATAATTTTTGATCTGATGGGAGGAAATTTTTTATTTGATGGGAGGAAATGTAATATTTCATTTATGTTTTCCAAAGAGTAATATGAATCTTATGTTATCTCTTTACTTAGTTTTAGAGTTTACTTTTCAATGCATTTACTTTGTTATTTGCAGGGTTTTTTTTTTGTTGTTGTTGTTTTGTTTTTTTTGTTAAGTAGAAACTTTGTATGGATACATCATATGTTGGTACCATCATTTCCCTCCTCCCTGCCCCCACTCCAAAAAAGATTTGGGGAACATATGTAAGAACTCAAAGTTAAAATGAAATTATGCAGGTTTGAAGTAGCACTTTACCTTAAACTTCATTTAAAAAATCTTAAAATTGAAAGATTTTTTTGAAATATAAATGTCTGTAAATATTTATATTTTGTCATAGTGATGATCACAGTAAAATTGTATGTGATTCTGCAATATAATTTCTCTAAACTGTCAGTATTTATGAAAACTAGCATAGTGACCAAAGATTTTAAAGATCTGTATGAAAATATTTCCTATATTTTCACCTTATACATGTGTAAATTTGCATTTTTACTTTTTCTCTTGGGGTAGCATTTTAAGAAAGCCAGTAAGAAAAGCGTAGATCTTAGGGTCTACGATTTTGGCATCTACACAAAATTTTACTGTCAGTGTTCCATGCAATTAACTGTTTGTTTTAAAACTGAGGCTTTTGTGGGAATGATGTATTTTATACAACCAAGAATAAAATTGTAGTGGAATTATTGAACATCTTAAATATTTGTTTATGTCTCATAAATTCTACTCAGAACTAACTGAATAGAAGACAAAATCGTCTACTTTTAAAGATACAATGGACCATTGGTCCCTCTGTTCAAACTATAATTTTATTAATAGATCAGCTGTATGTGCTAAGTTTTTTTCTATTTCAAAGGCAAAATAAAATGAATGGTCAACATGTTTGGAACAGATTTTTCATTTAGATGAGGGATTTGGCTATGCTAAGAGTGGCCCCCCCTGGATAATACCAAAATGAAACTTCCATACTTACTTGTCAACTGTGAAAAGTTTTGAGTTTTCTTCCATGGAAGCCAGAGCTTCAAAAGCACAGGAAGCCAAAGCCATAAGACATTGAGCAGTTGTGCAGCACTGCCCTCTGTTGGCCATAGTGAGAACATCAATTGGAACATCGGCCGCTTCCAGAAGGGTTCTCACCATGGCCAGCAGAGGGCATTTCAATCTGTGACTGTTTTCCTGATCTAGCCCCACTCTCTACTGGTTATCCAACCTACATTTACCCAATTCCTCTTGGGGTACACATATCAGGATAAAGACACCAACCCTAGCCCCTGTTCATTTTCCATTGTGAATCCTAGCCATATAATAACTGATTTAGTATGTGCATGTGATATGGTATGTGTTGGTAAACCTATATCAGCAGTCACATTTTAGAAATTGCTGAAACCAAATTATATAGCAGAGTGGGTTTTGTGTTGATTAGGACACAGAAGACATCATGTTTATTATACTATATACAATTATGACAAATCCAGCGATAAATTTACTTTAACAATATGTAATGCCTCTAAAATTGTGAGCAGGTGCTATGATTTATAAGTGTAATTACCTTCAAAAGAACATGCAGCATGTTAAAATGAAAGATTCTTCTCTTGAATGAAACAAGTTGATGGATTTGGTTGTGCATAGGTGGATCTGTGGCTGAATGTAAGGAAAGAAGAGAAGCAAATTGCTGTTTTTATTATTTTTTTTAACAAGCAGAGGAAGGTAGACAGAAGCTAAAAAGACAGAGAGAATATGTGCATCAGGCCCTCCAGCCACTGCAAACAAACTCCAGACACATGTGCCACCATGTGCATCTGGCTTTACGTGGGTACTGGGGAATCGAACCTGGGTAATTAGGTTTTACAAACAAGTGCCTTAACTGCTAAGCCATCTCTCCATCCCTGTTATTTTTTTAAATTACTTTTAGACTTTATTTTTATATTTATTTGAGAGGGAGGGAGGGGGGATGGGCACACCAGTGCCTCCAGGCCCTGCAGATGAACTCGAGACCCATTCACCTTTTGTGCATCTGGCTTACATGGGTCCTGGGGAATTGAACTGAGGTCCTTTGGCTTTGCAGGAAATGCCGTAACCACTAAGTTATCTCTCCAGCCCCTGCTATTTTTTTTTTTTTTTCATGGAGAGATTAGATTATTTCTTGTTCTATAAGGATAAAGTTAGGCATAGAGATCAGGCCAGGCCAATAACATTGGGATGATGTACAGGGGTCAAGAAATGGTCAGGAATACTCCCCTCCCCAACACCTCTCTACTTTCTCTCTCTCTTCTTTGTTTCTTGCTTTTGTCCCCTCCAACTCCTCCCTCTCTACATCTTTCTCTCTTTCAGGAAAGCAAAGGTTATGTAATGTTAAACTGTAGAGTCTTATTTCTCCTGAAACCTCAATAAAGAGTTATTTTTAAAATATGTTATTTATTTATTTGCAAGGAGAGAGAGGGAATGGGCACATCAGGGCCTCTTGCCACTGCAAACAAACTCCAGTTGCATGTGCCATGTTGTGCATCTGGCTTACATGGATACCGAAGAATCAAACCCAGGCAGGCAGACTTTTCAAGCAAGTGCCCCTAGCCACTGAACCATCTCTTCAGGTCCTCAGTAAAGAAGTTTTAATATACAAATGACAAAAATGGTTTTACTAAACATTTGTTTTGGAATTTTTTTTTGAGGTAGGGTCTCACTCTAGCTCAGGCTGACCTGGAATTCACTCTGTAGTCTCAGGGTAGTCTTGAACTCATGGCGATCCTCCTACCTCTGCCTCCTGAGTGCTGGGATTAAAGGTGTGTGCCACCACGCCTGGCTGTTTTGGATTTTATATTTGATTATTTTTATTTTAGCAAGATTGCTAGAATTGGTATAGTATGCACAAGGGAAAGCATGTTGAGGCCGGAGAATTAGCTCAGTGGGGAAAGTGCTTGCTTTGCAAGCATGCGGACTTATGTTTGATTCCCAGTACCCATGTAAAAACCTTCCTGGTGTAAGTAGTGGAAGAGGTAAGCTAAGTCATAATTTCTGAAAACACACTGGGAAAGCCTTTCTGTTTGAAAAACAATGGAATTTCCATAATTGCCTGTGAGATAGGCCCAGACAGGACTAGGCTGGAGCTTGCCGTGTAGCCTAATGGTGAGCTCAAGGCCAGTGTGACACCGTATCCCAAGAAGATGTTGTAGTTTGGATGTGTGTGTTCCCCCATGGACACAGGTATTTTATTAAAGCTTGTCTCAAATTGTATGGCTGGAGATGTTGCTGGGGATGGATGCTGGGGTCTAGCTCTAAGGTAAGCATGAAACTGACAAAAAAAAAAAAAAAGTGGTAGCTGTGGGGGTTGGGATCCTCCTGTGTGTATGGCTTGATCTCAGAGAAAGCTAAACGTAAGGAGAAACTACATCTTAGTGGTCCAGCATACCTTGACCAAGAGGAGCAGAAGGCTGATGGGGAAGGTGAAGCCCAGGGAGAGAGGTGAAGCCACACTTGAACCAAATTAATAACTTATCAACTAGGGGCTCAGAGCTACTTTCCAGAGCCCAAGTTTTAGAGACTGAAGGCAAGCCAATGGGAGTAGAAAGTTATTTGATTATTAAAAAGAGCATCAATGAGAGAGAAGGGAGATGGAGAAAGAGTGCAGAAAGGGCACATGAAGGCCTCTTGCCATTGAAAATGAACACCAGGTGTAGGTGACACTTTATGCATCTGGTTTTACGTGGGTACTGGACAATCTAACACTGACATTCCCCAGGAAGGGCCGGTGGGATTTTAAGGGAGAAGCGAGGTTAGGTTTCATGTGGTTATTACAAAAGCTAGAGCACACTGATTTCCTTCCTCCTCCCCTCCCGTCTCTCACGTACACCTCCTTCTCTCTATCCTTTTTGATTGAGGAATATGAATCATCCACATTTGTCATGTACAATGTGGTGTTTTTTTGTTTTTCGAGGAAGGGTCTCACTCTAGTCCAGGCTGACCTGGAATTCACTCTGTAGTCTCAGGGTGGCCTTGAACTCATGACGATCCTCCTACCTCTGCCACCCAAGTGCTGGGATTAAAGGCATGCACCACCATGCCCGGCACGACGTGGTGTTTTGAAGCACATATATGTTGTGGAATTGGGTGGCAGCCTGACGCTGGTGGGTGGACGCATCGGGCATGTATGCTTCTTCCCTAGGACGAGCTTAGTGCGTGAACTGTACCTGGGCATCGCCTGCCAGAGTTAGCTGTGATTACTCAGTGCGTTACCAGAGGTAGAACAGCAGGTGGTAGCAGTGTTTTCAGGTTTCAGGCAAGTGTGTCCATCCATGCTTGCCTGCCAGAGTTCTCCCATGAGGCATGGCTTGCCCCAAGCCGTATCTCATACTCATTATTTTCTTGGACTCTAGTGAGGTGTCATTATAAAAAGAGATGCTGAGCATGTTAGCTAATCACTTTACAAAGGAACCTCTCAGTTCAGGGCGAATGTGGGGATATGTACATGGCATTTCTGTGTATGTTTCCAGTAATCAGATACATTTTTTTTTCTTCAGTTAAAGTGATACACAAGGTTGGAGAGATGGCTTAGCAGTTAGCCTGAAAAGCCTAAGGACCTAGGTTCAATTCCCCAGTATCCACATAAGCCAGATGTACAAGGCGGCCCATGTGTCTGGAGTTCGTTTGCAGGGGCTAGAGGCTCTGGTGTGGCCATTCTCTCTCTACCTGCCTCTTTCTCTCTTAAACAAATGAATAAATGGACAAATAGATAAATAAAATATTTTAAAAAGTGAAACATAACACAATATTTTATTTAACAAGTAAATTTGTCTTAATAAGCATGAAACTGCTAGAAAAGGAGTAGTTCTGCTGGGGTGGGCCTTGTGTGTGTGGCTTGATCTCAGCAAATGAGAAAGTTGAGAATAAACTACATCTTTGTGGTTCAGTGCACCTTCATGCAGAGCAGAGGAAGGACAGTGGAGAAGCTGGAGCCCTGGGAGAGGAGGAAAATGCAATCGAAGGAGGTGTTCAAGTAGAAATATAGGCATTAAAAGGCGAGGCCTGGGTTGGAGAAATTTTTAGCATTTAAGGCACTTGCCTGCAAACTCAAGGAACCATGGTTCGATTCCCCAGGACCCACATAAGCCAGATGCACAAGGGGGCACACGCATCTGGAGTTTGCAGTGGCTGGAGGCCCTGGCATGGCCATTTTCTCATTCTTTCTATCTTTATCTGCCTCTCTCTCAAATAAAAAAAATAAATAAATAAAAACATTTTTAAAATGGTGAGACCTGTACATATACACTTGCTCTTTTCTATAGGGAGAGTAAGAGAAAGAAAGTTCACTTTCTGGGGAGGGAGCTACCCTAAATTGTGAGGGGTCCCTGTGGTGTGTTTACAATGGTACTTTGTACATTTACTATTGACTTTACTTCTTGCTAATGTTAAGATTTAATTATTGAATTTAAAAAGTCTTCCCAGGGGACGGGAAGAATGTCAGAGCCACATTTTGGGTCATGATATACAGAGACATTTATCATACCAATAACTGTGGGCTAACTCCACAATGCATGACCCATATACCTCAACAAGGAGGGACCAATGGGGAGGGGGTAGATCACGGATGAGCCTAATAATGGCACCAAACTGCCTGTACTTGCAGAATAGAAAACTAATTAAAAAAAAAAAAAAACTTGAAGAAAGAAAAAAACTCTTCCCACCCTAGTTCTCGATGTTTTGATCTTAATGTTCAATTTTTTAGTCAATTGCTTTCATAATTTACAACATACTTAAAAGTTAACTTTTCTTAATTTTTTTTTTTTATTTATTGATTTGCAAGCAGGGAGGGACCTACAGAAAGAGACAGAGAGAATGGGCTGCAAATGAACTTGAGATGCACGTGCTACCGTGTGCATCCGGATACAGAGGTATTGAACTGGGGTTGCAAGACTCTTCAGGCAAGCACCTTAACTGCTGAGTCATTACTCCAGCCCTAAAGCTTAAATCTTAATTCATCAAGTTTTAGCTGTTTCTCTTGTTTTCTGTCTTTTTAAGGGTTTGTGTTTCTACCCTTTTTCTTTTTTAACTATTTTGTCCATCCAAATCCATGTGTTGGAAGCTTAATCCCAATGCAGCAGAGGTAAGAAGTGGAACGCATTTACCTCACAAGAACCTTGTGCTGATGAGTGCACTGGTGCCCTTATAGCCAGGGCTCTTAGTGGTGAGCATTTCTTTTGCTCCTCTGCCATGTGAGGTGCACAGGCCTTTCCCTCTGAGCCTGAAGCATTCAAGCATCATCTTGGCAGCAGAGCCCTGCCCCTTACCAGATGCCAAGCCTCTAGTGTCACCATTGTAAACTTCTAGCCTTCAGAGTATTAAGAAATAGTTTCTGGGCTACAGAAGATGGCTTAGTGGTTATGGTGTTTGCCTGCAAAGCCAAAGGACCCTGGTTCGATTCCCCAACACCCATGTAAGCCAGATGCACAAGGAGGCACATGCATCTGCAGTTCGTTTGCAGCGGCTGGAGGCCCTGGTGTGCCCATTCTCTCTCTCCCTCTCAAATAAATAAATAAATAATATATATATATTTTTTAAAAAGGAATAGTTTTTGATCTTTAGAAATGACCCAGTCTCACATGAAAGCAGAAGAGACCATATTGAGGAGAGAGTAATGAGGAGGAAGAGTATGGGAGAATAGAGAATGCTACAACAAAACCCATCACCTTGTATACTAATTAAAAAAAAATTATTAAAAATTTACCCACTATCAGGTATTCTATTTAAGCAGCACAAAAAACACTGAGACTTACTACTGTCTTATCCCTTTTCTCTCTTCTTTTTTTTTTATCCCAAGTATTATTAAGGTCCCAAAGATTTATAGTCCATTCCTTAATCATAATTATTGATCCAAAAAGTTGAAAAATAGCAGGTGGCACTTCCATTCTGTAAACATGGTTTACCTTACAGCTATGGACCCCTCAATTCTTTTCTTTCATTAGGCAGTAAGTTTGGTCCAAGTTAGGACTAAACACCTGAGAAATTTATTAAGAGAAATGCCCATAGGACAAAATGGGATAGGCATAGGGAGAGATGCAGAGAGCAGTCTCACTGTGACGCCAGTCGGCCCACAAGTGTAGGAGAGACAGAAGGAAGAGAAGTGTGAATGCATCTGAGGTGATGGTACAATTTAAGGAAAATTTGACAAGGCTGGGAGAGTCCTTTGAGCTCAAGTTGCCTGTCAGCGTGGTTTTGCATCTGTCAGATGTTTGGTTCAGTATCTCTGTCATGCAGGAACACGTGGGCCCTGGGTCCCCAAAGTGCCACAGCCTCCCAGAATAGTTAGAAACCAAAGGCTCCAACACAGGAGCCTACGGGTGCCATTCAAAGCATGGGGCACCCTAGCAGTGTCAGATGTGTGAAGGCGGCGGAGGTGGAAGGGGGAGCAATCTTTAGGGGGCGCAGGGGTAGTTCTCGGCAAGGTAAGCGCTCAGACCCAGCCATCTGAAAGGCGAAGGGCCGTCGGGGTGCCTCACAGCGAAGGCGGCAGGAGGCAGGCCCGGGAGAGGGAGGAAAGCCACTCGGTCCAGGAGCCAGACCTGCAGGCAGGAGCCGGGCAACCCCGGGAGCGTGGGAGGGTCGCGACAGTCACCGCTGGCAGCGACCAAGAAGCGCCGCGGATGGAGCCGGTGCTCCCGGGGATCTTCGCTGGCCCTCCTCACGGGCCCGTGAGACTCGGACAAGGGCGGGAACCGCGGCCACGGCCCCAGGCCCGCGGGCCGCAGCCCGGCTCGCAGCGCAGCGCAGCGCCCGGAGCTCCCGGGAGGCGGCGGCGGCGGCGCGCATGCGCGCTTCCTGCCAGCTGGGGCTGCAAACCGACGAACCCCAAGCGAAATTCCTCTTCGGAAATGAAAACTCAGGATCCCGTGAGACCTCTGAGGCTTCCTGGTTCTCTCTTTGCCACTGATATCTTTGTAAAAATTAAATTCTCCCCTGGACCTAAAGTCCTGCATCTCTAATAGCGGTCACCTGAAAGGATTTCAACAGTGAAGAGTAAGCCTAAAGCCAGAAGCGAAAGGCCAAGGGCTGCATTGGCCCTGATTTTTTGAGGAAAGGAACAGCTAAAAGAAGAAGAGATCCTCTGGGGGGAAAGGTAAGCATGTGCTAAGTAAGGGGGAAAGAAAAAAAAGAATACACAGTAATGCAAGGAAGAAGATCTTTGCAAGAGCAATTTCTATTGTGTTGTGGCACCATTTCCTCTGAACTGAAGCATTCCCTCCTGGAGGGAGCGGGAGCCTCACAGGACTCATGACGCTAATAAAACAACGTTCTGGGAGCTCAGAAGGTTGTAAGGTTCACAAAGCCCTTCCCCAAGGTTATATAAACTCTGGGATGAAGCTGAATTAAAGTTGGGCTGAGAGCTCCCAGGTAAAGTCTCAAAATAAGTTGTCTTTATGCTTCCAAAATAAATGGAAAAAGTTCAGTGGGAGGCCTTTCTCCAGATACTGGGGAGGGGAGAAGGGTTGGATGAGATCTCAACGGAGGTCTCCTAGTTCATGGATTTGACCCAGTCCATCGAACTTCCCACATAGGAGTCCTGTGTGGAACCATTTAATCAACTTTCTCTTGGACACTGGCTTTCCTTATTCAGTATTAGATATTAAAATAGGCAGGGGTGGGGACTATGAACTCTAGTGGGATCCTGGAGGTATCAAGGGAATAACCTGTAAGGAGCTTCAAGGGAAGGTCAAGTTGGTCTCCCATTTAAGCATTGGAATGTCATAAAATAGTTTCCATTGCAAGCTGGAGTTCCCAGTACCATTTTTATGCTGTGTGGCCTTTGTGCAAACTAAATGATTGACTAACTCTCTCAGGATTATTGGGCCCACAATTCTCTCAGACCATTCTTTACAAATATAGCTTTGGGAAAAGAACAACAAATTAAATAATAATTGCCTCCAAAAGTCTACTACACAAAGTTAGGACCTGAATTCTAGGCAACAGGCATTCTGAAAAGGCCTAGCACTTACTGAGACATATCCCCAGCCCTTATGTCTTCATTAGATCTAGACACAACTATCACAGAACTATGCGAAGGAGTTCATCTGCACTGTTGAGGTATCTACCTATTTGATCCAGCTACCTTCTTTTAAAAATCATATAAAATATTCTTCCTTATAAAATGGCCATTGAAAGAAGGGAGTCTCCTATCTTTCAAGATATTTATTGTTAATAAAGTCCTTCCCTCCCTTCTTCCCTTCTTTCTCCCTTCCTTCCCTTCTTCCCTTCCTTCTTTCCTTCCTTCCTGACTTTTTTTTTCTTCATCACTGTTACAGTGTCTTTCCATTCATTGACTTCATTAGGCATCAACAAACTGAAACTTCTGGGGTTACATTAGGAGTTTCCTTTGCTTGAATATAATAAACCTGGACTTAGCATGGATACATTTGAAGAGGGGATACAGGTGTCAAGCAAATAACCTAACAGCTTATTCCCAACACCAGTTTCACTACATAAATACCAGCTCTCATGGATCAAGGTGACATGTCCTATTGACCTAGGAGTGAGTAGCTTTGCTCTCTGTGAGCTCAGCTGGAAGGGATTCTTATCCAGGAAGCAGCAAAGAATTTCCATTATTGAGCCTTGAGACAATCCACAAGGTTGGTTGAGGAATGTATGCATCAAGCTTTATTTTATTGGAATTAGAATTTCAGCAAAGACAGAAACAGAAGGCAGGCTTAATCACAGACAAGAACAGCACCCTACTGGGAAAGGGTGGGAGCAAGAGAGGGGTGACTCTACTGAGGATTGAATTAGGGAGGTTTAAGTGTCTTGGGGTTGACACTACCTATAACTGAAAGTGCCCTAACTTGGTTGATGGTCTAATTGAGAACTTTTCAATAGTATCGGAGTTCCTTCGTGTTGAAGAAGGAAGAGGGCAGGCTGATCCCTGAAGCAGTCATTAGTAACTACCAACCTCAGTGTTTCTGACTGGGCTTTCATAGCTATGCAAAGTTAACCATACAGTTCCCAAAGCAGAAGACTTCTCCCTCACTGTAGAAATGAGTAACTCCCCCATATATTGGTGGCAGCAATTATATGCATGTTGTAACTTTGTCTCCTCCAGTCCTCCTAGTATTACATAAGCTGTTTATGCAGTTTAACATCTTCATACAGACATGGAAGGGATATCTTTTTGAAAGTCATCAACAAAATACACTGAAACAGTTGGTGATTTAGCAAATTTTACTGAATATTTGTTGGTTTGGTGAGAAGGAAAATATATCACATTAACATCCAATAAGTCAACAAAACTGATGAAGCTAAATATGTAATTTTCAGTTTACACATCTCAGATAGGTTTTACTTATGTTTCATTCCATAATGAACAATAAGTCTTCTTAGCTTTGAAGGAATGCCCAGCAGTGAGGGTGGACCATGGTATTCTACACTTTCTTTTTCTAAACACTATTTTATTTATGTATTTATGTATTTATTTATTTATATTTATAAGAGAGAGAGAGAATGAGAATGGGCATACCAGGGCCTTCAGCCACTGCAAACGAACTCCAGATGCAAGTGCCCCCTTGTGCATCTGGCTTATGTGGGTCCTAGGGAATCGAACCTGGGTCCTTTGGCTTGGCAGGCAAGTGCCTTAACCACTAAGCCATCCCTCCAGCCCAACTTTCTTCTTCTGTTTTTAGGGAAAGAGAGAGAGAGAGAAAATTGGAATACCAGGGCCTCAGCCACTGAAATCAAATTCCAGATGCTTGCGCAACTTGGGCATGTGTGACCTTGCACTTGACTCCCTTTTGTGCGTCTGGCTAATGTGGGATCTGGACAGTTGAACATGGGTCCTTGAGCTTCACAGGCAAGCTCCTTAAGTGCTAAGCCATCTCTCTAACCCTACACTCTCTTTTAACCAACCCCCTTACTAATTTTTATCAAACAGGCAGGATGGACTACTATGTCCAAGACCCTGGAAGAGTGCAGATGGAAGCTGTTCATTGCAAAGGCATAGTCATAAGGAAAATGGTTCTGGTTAATCCAGCACCAGACAGGTGACCTCAACAACAGGGATTATCTATGAAGGGAAGTGTGGTGGAAGAATGGAAGAACCTTCCAGGCACAGGATGGAAGGGATGAGAGGGACTGGTAGGTAAGGGAAACTGTAGTTCCATAACTATTTATAACATAAGCAAGTCACACATTTGAGGAACTTAGAGAAGCTGGTTGGAATATTTAGTCATGAGTAATCAACTCAGCAAGGGTGACCTGTAGACCTTTCAGAACATAGGGTTCAGTTTACCAGTGAGCCTCAGAGCCTTCTCATAGCACAGCAGGGCCTCCTTCACTTCCCCTTTCAGTTTGTGGACAAAACCTAGGAGGCTGATGCTTTCCACATTTTCTTCCTGATGAACACGCCTTGTAGCCAGTTTCTCCAAAGCATTGAGAAGTTTCTTCCCGGCAAATGACCTTTCTTCTACCTTTAGACCTTTCAAAAAGTGAGTGATTGCTTTATCTTCTGATTTCAACTGATATTGCTGGAAACAGCCATAGCGGTAATGAATCTCTTGCTGTATGTGATCAGCAAGGTTCTTCAAGTTAAATATTTTCTGGAAAGTTTCCTCTGCTTCCTTGTATTGGCCAAGTTCTGCGTGCATTTCAGCCAGGCAAACATAGGCCATATCCAATGTGGGCTTTAATGTTAAAGCCTTTTGAAATTCACACCTAGCTCGTTGTGCCCATTTCTCTATTTCATACTGCTTTCTGGGATTCTTGTTAGTGGCTTTCTTTACTTGGATCAGTTTTGCCCTATAGCAAAGTCCTCTTTGGTAATGCAAGTAGCCAGAGGAGGGTGTTGCTTGTGAGGCCTTTTCTAGGCAATGGAGAGCTTCATCTAGGCAACCTTTCCTTCGATAAAATTTGGCTGCATAGCGAAAGACATAGGCCTGGCAGGATGTGCTGCTCAGAGCTTCTTCAAGGTACTTTGTTCCTTCTGATTCCTGGTGTACATCCTGCAGCTTCAGAGCCAGGAGAGCTTTGATGTATGAATCATCTGGACTTAGTCTGACAGCCTGCCTTAGAGGTTCTAGAGAAATAACATTGTCATCATCATAATCTTGGCGATAGGCAGTGATAGCATAGCCAGTCCAGCACTGAGGGCATTCAGGCTTCACCTCCAGAGCCTTTGCAAAGCAGGCCATTGCTTGCTTATAATTCTGCCCTCCACACTTCAGCAAGGCCCATCCTTCCTCACAGTCCATCTCAGGACACTCTACCCTATAGCGAAAGGGACTTTCAAGCTTCTTGCAGGTGTCTTCTACCTTGTCCAGGTAGGCCTGGGCTTCTGTCAGACTGCCCATGTGGTAATGTACCCAGGCATAGTTGCCCCAGGTCACCAGGCTTAATGTGTCCCGCCAGTCGGCAGGCTCTCTCTGGATCAGGTCTTCAGCATCTTTCAAGCTCTGCAGGGCTTGCTCGTGCTGGCCATTCAGATCTTTCACATAGGCCAGGAGATTATGTACCCCCACATTGTGTTTGACATCCAGGAACTCAATCTGCTCCAAGATCCTGTTTTCTAAATCAGGTTTGTCAGTGTCTTCAAATTTCAGCTCCCATGTAAAGGGACATCTCAGCTGGGCCAGACTTTCCTGGATCTGATGAACATCCGCAATCTCACTGTTAAATAAAAGCAGATTTTGTTATGTGAGAAATCGTCAGAAAGACAATATGCATGTTAGTCCTTGAAAAAAGTCTAATATTTACCTAGATATTTGTCACTCTTTAGATTTGTAAGACCTTATTGGACAGTGAATATATTTAGTTGTGCACAAATGATGATTCAACATGTTTTAGGCAGGTAAGCATTCTGTGCTTCTGAGTACTTTTTATAAATTAGGAATAACATTAACCAGACTTTGGTTTAGCAGGAATTTGTGTGTGTGTGTGTGTGTGTGTGTGTGTGTGTGTGTGTGTGTGTGTGTGAAGGGCTTGCCCTGTATGATAAACCCCATAGGAGATTCCTGCTATATTATTAGAATTGGAAACCAGAGAGAAAAGCAAAACTGCAGTGTGGCAGTTACCTTCTCATTCCTGAGACAAACACTAGACCAGAAGCAGCTTATGATAGGAAAGAGTTTACTTCAGTCTTCCTGATACAAGTGGAGGCATCATCATTGCTGAGGAAGCTGATTCCATTCTCTGCAGTAGAGACAGCAGACAACAGGCGGTGAGCTTGATCAGCCAGAGCTCAAACTGGCATTCCAAGATCTACTCCCAGTGACATGCTTCCTGCAAGAGAGCTCCACCCGCTAAAGTAGCAAGTTTAATTTTATCAAAATACCTAAGGCTATATTAAATATATCTTGGCTTTCAAACCACCAATTTCACTCCTAGCCCCATAGACTCATGATAATCTCACAATACAAATTGTACTTAGTCTACCTTCAAAGGTACCCACAGTCTTTACCATATTTAACATTGTTCAAAAGTCCAAAGTTTCATCTGAGAGTCAAGACTGTCTTTTAACTGTGAGTGTTGTAAAATCAAAACCCATGTTACATGCCTCCAACACATAATGGCACACAGTAACCACTTCCATTGCAAAAATGCATAATAAGGAGACACTGGATTAATGCAAAATCAGTAACCAGCTGGTAAACCTCAAACACCTGCACACTAACATCCATAACCAGTGACAAATTCTCATGATTTTCAATTCCTTCCCTCCAGCTGGGCTGGGCAGCCCAGGGAAAACTCCATGCCCAGCCAGCAACTCTCTTTGGCAGCCATACCACAGTCCTAGTACATCCAAGTCATCTTTGAGCCTACATTGCAAACCACAGTTCATCTTAATAGCCACATACATGCCTTACTTGGTCTCCACAGAGGGATTTCAACTCTGTTTCCCAGTGCCTCATCTCAGCAGTAGTTGGAACATATATTATCTCCATATAATGTTGCCTTACTCTTCCCCCACACCAGCATTTCAACAACCCTGCTACGCATGCCACATCTCAGTGGCTCCTGTTCACCTTCATACAGTGGCCTTACTGGTACTCCACACAGAGACTTTAACCCTATTTCTCTTTTTTCAGGAGCCATTTCCACAAAAACAAACAAAATTCAGTGTTTAGGGCACAAATGAACCGGGACACCACTCCATGGGACACTTCAAGGCCCTGTTTACATGCCAAGATCCCTCTAGTAACATTGCCACATCCGAACCTGATACTTGGAAAACTGTATTTCTGGGTCCCCGAGCACTCAAGCCAGTTCTCTCATTTTCTTTTATGTGAGAGCTATGTATTTTGCATCAACACCTTTAAGCCTGCTAATGCATGGATAACTGCCGAATACCTTCTTTCAAATTCATAATATTAGTATCTGCATTGTTAATTTCTTTTGGGAATTACTATAATAACTTACGTAACACTTTTCCAACTGTGAATGGCACATAGTATTCAAACAGAAAATCAATGATTAAAAAAAAAAACAACTGCTATGATTAGGAGTTACCAAGATTCATTAGAAATCACAGAAAAATCCCCATAATAGACCTTTATGTGAGCAATATGTGATGCTGTCCTGCAGAGAACCCCAGCTCAGACCATGGAAAGAAAGATCAAGGATCAGGAGGCAGCCAGGCTTGCCCAGGAAGAGGCAGTCTGTTCACCTCTAACCTTGTCAGCCCTCCATGGAAGCACTACACCTACAAAGTGACCCCCGAAGTTTACAGAGGTTCACTATGAGCTGGTTCCCCAACTTCCCCACAACACAAACATGCAAAACACCTTGAATGTGGCTTATTTTATAATGAGGCTCCTGTTTTTCTTCCATGGTGAGACTTGAGGAGAAAGAAATGCTCCTATATAGATAGTGGCTCTCCCTTCCATGGAAGGAACAGAGAGCTTAGTGGAAAACAATGAAACAATGTGAGAATTGGGAAGACTTTTGTCCTTCCTAAAAATATTTTCAAATTCCTCCCTGTTGTTTGAGCTAACCTTGGTTTCCATAGGCTTATTCTAAAAAAAAAAGAAAAGTGCCTACATTAATAAAACAGCTTATGTTTGTGTATCAGTGTAGCCTTGCATGCACATGTATACAATACACATTCCTTGCTATGAGCAGGTACTTAAATAGAAGTGCTGGATATCTTGACCTTTCTGGGAAGAATCCTTTCAAATCACAGGGATAAACCTTTGCTAAAGCATCAAACATAGTGGCAGAAAGGCAGAGAAATCCTTACCCCATTGTTGCTGTGAATTAGGAAGCAGTTCTGTTCTGTTTCCAGCAGTACAGGCTCCTCGGAGGTCTGGCTTCTCTCTTGTGGATTTTTATAGGAACTGAAAAGGCTGCCAACAACACTGTGGGTGTATCCTTCCTTTCAGCCGTTAGAAACTGAAACTAGAAAGTGAATACTGCTCTTGGAAAGTGAAACTTAAAGAGTTTTTGTTTGTTTGTGTGTTTTTCAAGGTAGGGACTCACTCTAGTCCAGGCTGACCTGGAACTCACTCTGTAGTCTCAGGGTGGCCTCAAACTCATGGCAATCCACTACCTCTGCCATCCTAGTGCTGGGATTAAATGCACGTGCCAGTCATGCCCGGCCAAAGATGTTTTTGTTCTCTTTTCAGAAATGGTTGAGGGAAGGCAGTGGAACAGGTGTGCTGGTGGATACCATGCTCCCTTTCTCATGGTCAGGGGGATTTCTGGTATTAGGAGAAGATGGTGCAAATTCTAATAAGCCAAAGAGACATGTTGTATTCACTTCTGAAGAGTCAAACAAACATTAATTCACCCCAGAATGGGCAATGACAACAGACCGGTCTCCATTAATGAGTTTTATAGCTGGAAACAACTGTCTAAACTGTGGGTCTATTCCTTGCTTTCAGCAGTTAGAAATTGAAATTAGAAAGTGAAAGCCAACCTGGCAAATTCCTACTCTTGGAAACTGAAATTTAAACAGAGATGTTCTTGCTATCTTTGCAAAACTGGCCGGGGGCCAAGAATATCTTCTGTTCAGGTGGATTCCTGGCAGTATGAAAAGTAAGTTTGGGCAATTTCCAGTGAACCAGTGAGACAATTTGCCTTTACTTCTACTTAAGAGACATTAACATCTATCTGTTCATCCCAGAATGGGCTTGCACGATAAGCAAAAGTCGCCTGCCATGAGTTCGTTGCTTACTTTACAGGAGCATGGGTACATCCACAACTGTTCAACCACTGTAAACATCCTGTCGAAACAAGGCATTAGAGAGGAAGTACAGTTAGGGTAATTGGACCCCTGAAAGTTAAAAAGGGGGGAGAGTGCCCTGGCCAGCGGGGAGTTGAACAAGGACTCGGGGAGAAGCTAACCTGAATGGGGGGAGGCAAACAGACACAAGAAGGAGACCAAGCTAGGTATTTGTCAAGGTCTCAAAGTTTATTTTTACACATAGGTTTTTATAGGGCTGTAGGGGGAAGGAGTCATAATCAGGCCAGAGATCACAGGGTTACTGGTTAAATGCCATTTCTTTGTTTCTTCATCAATTACCGGCAGCACCAGGAGAGGCTATCACCCAGGTATAACGGCTTCTTCATTTCTGGTAATAGATCATTAGATGAGGAAATAGAAATTTAACTTGTTGTGGTGGTTTGATTCAGGTGTCCCCCATAAACTTAGGTGTTCTGAATGCTAGGTTCCCAGCTGGTGGAGATTTGGGAATTAATGCCTCCTGGAGGGAGTGTATTGTTGGGGGTGGGCTTATGGGCGTTAAAGCCAGTTTCCCCTTGCCAGTGTTTGGCACACCCTCCTGTTGCTGTGGTCCACCTTATGTTGGCCAGGGGGTGATGTCCACCCTCTGCTCATGCCATCGTTTTCCCCTGCCATCGTGGAGCTTCCCCTCGAGCCTGTAAGCCAAAATAAATCTTTTTCCCACAAGCTGCTCTTGGTTGGGTGATTTCTACCAGCAATGCGAACTGGACTGCAACACTTGCTATATGGCGATTTCTGTCAACATGGCTGAGGTTTGGTTCATAGCTCCCAACAGGAGAGAAAGTCTGCACTTGTTAGAAATCAAAGATGATCTGGCTCTTGTCTAGTTCCCAAGACCTGTTTTTCCACAAACAACCAGGACCCCTCCTGGGAGAGAGGTCTTTCATGGGATTTAAACATTGTGGCTGTTCAAGCTCAGCACCTGGAAAGAGACCCTGGCTTTACTCTTCATGGCATCCAATTTGGGTCCATCATTCACTGCTTGTGTGAACTTGCATCATTTCTTCACCTGGGAGGCAGAAGTAGGAGGAGGCCACCCTGAGTCTACATAGGGAATTCCTGGTCAGCCTGGGCTAGAGTGAGACCCTACCACAGGGGTCGAGGGGTGGGGGACGTGAAGCAGTGTGTTGTAGGGTTCTTATGAGTCTTAAAAAAATTTTTTTTTGTTTGCTTATTTTTACATATTTATTTGAGAGCGACAGGCAGAGAGAGAAAGAGAGAACGGGCGCGCCAGGGCTTCCAGCCTCTGCAAACGAACTCCAGACGCGTGCGCCCCCTTGTGCATCTGGCTTACGTGGGTCCTGGGGAATCGAGCCTCGAACCAGGGTCCTTAGGCTTCACAGGCAAGCGCTTAACCACTAAGCCATTATCTCCAGCCCCTTATAAGTCTTTTTAAACTCTGATATTCATGACAGAGTTAAATGAATGTTAAGAGTTGAAGTGGCAAGGGAAGGCACATAGTAAGATTCTCAGAATTCTCTCTTCCCATCTCCCTCTCTCCCCTTCCCCATCAGACCCGGCTCCACTAGGCCTGGGATCCTGGAGTCACATTCTGTTACAGTAATTTAGTTTTCAAAGAAAATTGTCTTTCTCCCCTCCCCTTATGCCCAGCCTAGTGTGGGGTCTTAGAACCTCTACCTAGTAATTGACTTTCTGAAGCTGAGCTGACCTGAGAAACAACTTCCTTCCAGGCACCACCTACTGACTCTAGTTAGAGCGAAAATCCAGTCTTTCCTCCCACAGGCAAGGTTTCCAGCCCCTCCCCCTCCCCTTGAGAAAAACTCACTCCCCCTACCCCACCCCCACACTGCACACACTAGGAGGCTCAGAGTCCCTTTCTCTTGCTTTGAACCTCATTACTGTCTTTTGTGATATAAAATAAACCCTCCGACCCCAAAATACCTATCAATCCTCTAGGTCCAAATCCAAACTGACAGCTATGAGATTGCCAGGCTCACCAGATAGTAGGAAGAATCGCTTTCTGGGGAACACAACGAAGCCTGTTTCTGCAGGCCCTGGCTGGGTCCCAGGGAACCTCTCCCCATAGAGCATTGTCTAGGTGACTAGAGAGTTTGGGTCCTGGGAGGGTATAAGGAAAGCGTGCGGGAAAAGCCAAAGAGAGAAACAGAGGGCAGTAGCCTTCCTGTGGAATAAAAGCTGAAACACTGAGCCAGGCTTGGGTTCAAGCTTATAAGGAGGATCCCTAGAAAAACATAGTGGGCCAGGTGCAGGTCCAAAGGGAAGTAGATAAGGAACTGTAGTTATTTGTGTCCATGCTCAGATTAGGCTTCTTTAGCAAGAATTGTCTAAGGGTGAATGTCTTAGATGGTTTCAGTCCCTTCAAAGCTTTTAGTCTTAAGGACAATAATTAACTGTTTAGTTCCCTCTAGTTTTCAGGGAGCATCATTAACCCTTCAGAGGGATTAGATTCCATACAGATGCAGGAGATCCCAGGCCTCTGGTCCCCAAGTTTTTTTTTTTTAATTTTTATTTATTTGAGAGAGCAAGGGAGAAAGAGAGACAGAGAGTGTGTGTGTGTGTGAGAGAGATAGAGAGGGAGAGAATGAGCATACTAGGGCCTCCAGCCAATGCATACGAACACCAGATGCATGTGCCAACCTGTGCATCTGGCTTATGTGGGTCCTAGAGAATTGAACCGAGGTCCTTTGGCTTTGCAGCCAAATGCCTTACCTGCTAAGCCATCTCTCCAGCCCGTTTTTAAAAAAATATTTTATCTTATTAGAGAGAGAGAGAGAGAGAGAGAGAGACAGAAATAGGCAGGTAGAGAGAGGAAGAGAATGGGTGCACCAGGGCCTCCAGCCTCTGCAAACAAACTCCAGATGCATTCACCACCTGTGAATCTGGCTTATGTGGATCCTGGGGAGGCAAACCTGGATCCTTTGGCTTTGCAGGCAAGCACCTTAACCTCTAAGCCATCTATCCAGTCATGGTCCCCAAGTTTTGAGTCCTTGTCCAAGTCAACAAAGAATTAACCACATGGACTCAGAAAAGTGTAAATTATGAATTATAAGGTTTATTGTAGGGAGGATTAGGATTCAGAGGAGAGGCTAGCAGGGAAGCCCAAGCCAAATGAAGTTTTCTTCTTTCCCACTGGGAAGGGAGGGGAGGGGAGAGAAAGTCTCCCCTCATTAGGGGAACTTAGGTAGTCAGTCAGGAGAGATACTGAAACAATCTCTGGTAAACAGACCTAAGGGAAGCCATCTTGGGCCACTCAGCCATCTTGACATTCTTAAGGAGCCATCAGAGATTAAAGATTAGCACAGAGCATTAATTACAAGAATGAGGATGTGATTCCATTAAGATACCTGGCATTTGCTCACACCCTGAGGTCATGATGTCCTGATATTTGGTATCTCATGCCTGGTGCTAACTATACAAATTCTGCTTTGTAAACATGCTTGCTTGTTCTTGCTAAAGACAGTTGTGAGGCAGTAATGGCTGAGGTGTTTTCAGATCATTGTAAAGGAATGTGGCTTTTGCCTTTAAAAACTCATTATAAAAGTAGAACGGAGCTGCTCTCCTCCTTGCCGTGAGGGGACAGTTGCCGGCCAGCTAATAATGGCTTGCCCCCGACCCTCGAGACCAATCTAACATAGGGTGGTCGAGGAGGGCTGCAACCTGAAAGAACGGGCAGGAAAGAAGAAGGAGACCAAGCGGAGGTTTTGTCAAGGTCTCGTTTAATGTTGGATTTTTTAGCCTTTTTATAATCAACCAGCAGGTAGGGAAATAAGGGGGGAAAAGAGGGGAGGGGTACAAGGAAGGAGGAAGTAGGGCCACCTGGCCGTAATCTTCTGGAGCATCTTCTCGGAATCTCTCTTGTGAAGTTTCCCAGAGCAGCTGTTTGTTCTCGGGGGAGGGGCTGCATGAGAGCGGCTAGTTCTCTTTTGTCTTTAGGGTAGCCAGGTCATGGTCTCTGACAATGGCTCTCCTTTTAAAAATCTTTATTTGGGTGGTCTTGGACTTGATTTCTGGTCTGGAACTCGCTATAATGCCCAAAGAGGGAACACCCAAGCCTGTCGCTTCAGCAGAAGCAGAGTTCAGTGTCTGATCCAGCCTATTTAGTCAACTCTCTCCTGAGCCAACCTGTAAGCTCAGGCCAATCTGCTCTCTCGCAGACTCACCTGAGCCTAAGGCCAAAGCCCACCACAATAAAATCATAAAAAGATCCTTACCAGGTGGGCAAGGCCTCTTGTTGGCTTCACCTCTCCTGATCATCCAGGTCCTTTCTCTGGTAATCCAGTCCTCCTGGGCTGAGATGGGAAGACCTTGACCCCTACTCTGACGTGGACTACCTACCCTCTCCTGCTTTCTACATGGGAAGAACTCTCTGTATTTTCTCCTCTTTCCTTCTTAATCCAATAAAGTCTCTCCAAGTCTTACCCTCTGGATTTAGTCCTTTAAATTCACAAGACTCTGGGATACATTAAACTTGTTGGTGTGTTGGTTTGTTGGCGTATTGACAAGGATCCCCAACCCTCCCATTGCTCTCACACATCTGGGAAATGCAAGTGTGTGTGTGTGTGTGCGTGTGTGTGTGCTTCTCAGCCTTGTTTTATTCAATTCATTAATTACAATTAGAAACAAACCTAGGGTTGGAGTTCAAGGACTTTCCTGGACCCCAACGTGCTGTTACACTGAGACTACCTTGAGAAAGAAAATCATTATTATATTATGGAAAAAAATGGGAAGCAGTTTTCCAGCTGTGAGCATGACTTGGGGTATTTCTACTGCTGTTTTCCCGCTTGTCGGAAATCTGGCTTGCTTTCTCTTCTTGCTGGATGTTAACATCCACTGTCTCTAAGCTGAGGGGAATAAATGGTGTGTGGCATTGGTGGTGTCCAGACAGGCAGATGAGCCTCCCTTCAGATTTGGGACTCTCTACCACACCCCCCACTTTCCAGGGTGCACACTGGAATCTCAGGATGCCTGCCTCATTCCACCCTGCTGGGATAGCACGTCCTATTTGATGTGAGCTCTCCTCTGGGGCCAAGCTGGGATGGTGCCAGGAGGGAGATGCACGGATTTGAGCTTCCCAGACCACTCTTAAGGCTGACCTCCCAGAGCTTGGGAGCTTGTTCTGCTGAGCTGAGGGGGTGGGCTCTCATGTCCACATGGAGGCCTGAGAACCAAAAGGCAGCTTGCCCGAGTGTCTTCTAAGTTTCTTTTTTTTCTTTATTCCTTTTTCCATTTCAAGCCATAAGACACTTGGTTGCCCATGGGGGTGATAAGATGGAGCTCTGACTCCTGCTCTGGGCTCTACGCCTCCTGTGGCCCTGACCTCTGCCCAGTTCAACTGGAGATTGGAGGCTGCACCTCTGGAGTGCAATGAGCCACCAGCCCTAGACCACAGGTCTCTTGCAGCTGGAATGAGGGGGAAATGGAAATGCCCTCAGCCAAGCCACAAGCCTAGGCATTTGGCAGGAAAGGTTTCTTCAACAGGCCTGAGTTCCAGCCACATGCCTCTTCCCCCTATGGAGCTGAGGCCTGCCACTGTGTCAATTGGGTGGGAGAGATAACCATGCTGTCTCTCAGGAAATACAGAGACACAATGGGAAAAGACATGCCTGATGGTGCTTGCTGACTGCTGAGATTTTCTGCCAAAGTGCTCTTTGACAAATATATCCATAACTGCAGGTATTATGAAAAGTAAAATGAGCTAGGTCTGGTGGCACAGGTCTATTTTCCTAGCTACTTGAGAAGCTGAGCCAGGAGGATCACCAATTCAAGGCTCCAATGTGATAGCCTGACCCCACATTAAAAAAACACACACATGGCTTTTAAATATTTTTATTTTTATTTATTTCTTTGAGAGAGGGAAAGAGGCAGAGAGAGAGAGAGAGAGAGAGAGAGAGAGAGAGAGAGAGAGAGAGAATGGGCATGCCGGGGCTTCCAGCCACTGCAAAATGAACTCCAGATGCACCACCTTGTGCATCTGGCTTACGTGAGTCCTGAGGAGTCTCACCAAGGTCTTTTGGCTCTCCAGGCAAGCACTTAACCACTAAGCCATCTCTCCAGCCCTCTACTCTTTTTTTAATAAATTGTTGTCACCTACTTGCTGCTAGGCCAAACCACACAGCTAAAAGCAGCTGATGAGAGAAAGGGTTTATTTTGGCTTATAATGTCAGGGGGAAGAAGCTTCGTGATGACAGGGGAAAGCATGGCAGGAGCAGAGGCTCGGCATCACCTCTGCCTCAGCTGGAGGAAAACAGCAGCAGGAGAGTGAGCTGAACTGACGCTGGCAAAAGAGGGACCATTAGTCCTTAAAGTCTGACCATAGGAACACACGTCCTGCAGTAAGGTTCACCTCTCAAGTTACCGTCAGCTGGGGACTAAGCATTCAAAATATGAATTTATGGGGGATGTATTATTCAAACCAATGCATAAATCTTCTATAATTTATCTTTCTGTGGGTCTACCTGTGCACACCTCCTTCTTCCATTTCAATGTATGCTTTATGTTAGGACCCTGAAAGACTTAGAGGGTCACTGCACCTTTTTCATGTTCCTCTTACCCTGGTGTCCACAAAGATTCCTTTATTTGCTTTTCACTTACCTATGTGTTTAATTGGCCTCTTGGGGATGGTTTGGGAAGCCTATCTTGCTGTTGTTGCCAGAGCCCAGGCTCTGATCCTAACAACTCTGGTAACATCACCACAAACTCCCACTGCACACTGGATGACAACTTAATGGAAGTTGCATCATGGAGTTCTACCTCCATTTGACCTTCCACTTCCTCTGTCCTCTAGCAATTCCTAAAGTCATGTATAGTCAGAGAGGTTCAGGATGGTGCAATGGTTGGGATTTCAGGTAAAGAGACATATGATGCCCCACTTTCTACTATGGAGTGATTAAAGCTTCATTATAATTACCACAGACCTAGTTACCATGTTGCTGTTTTGCTCAGTTAGTTGCCATGGTCACTGGACCAAGGGCATCTCTGCTCCATGATGACATAGGATGATCATAAGAAAAAACAAGGGCTGGAGAGATGGCTTAGCGGTTAAGCGCTTGCCTGTGAAGCTTAAGGACCCCGGTTCGAGGCTCGGTTCCCCAGGTCCCACGTTAGCCAGATGCACAAGGGGGCGCACATATCTGGAGTTCATTTGCAGAGGCTGGAAGCCCTGGCGCGCCCATTCTCTCTCTGTCTTTCTCTGTGGCTCTCAAATAAATAAATAAAAAATAAAAGAAAAAGAAAAAACAAAGTCATTCTACAACATTCCATGTCTTTTCTCCCACAATTACATTCTTTCTTTCCCCATTTCCAGAATGGTCTCAGCCTTGGAAGTGGCAATATGTATACAAACCTTATTCAAGTAATGGGCCACCATGCCACCAAAAGCATCCTTCTCAGCAGCTTAAATATCTATGTCCCTTCACATATAACAACCAACCTCTGTACAAAGAGTCCAGTCACCTCCAGGGCTGAACACTGGTCTATGCGCAGGAGCACAGACACTCACACAGCATTTTGACAGGCATGTAGTAGCAGTTTTCACAACACAATAGCAGTTGCTCCCTTGCTGAGGCCTAAAACTTCCCCAAGTGTATGTTTTGGTTCTGGTTTAACAGTACTAGACATGAATTCCCTCAAAGGGAGGTGGGCTTTATATACAATTATGAAATTATTGATTCAACTTAGTGCACCGTCAGGTACATCATGCCCAGCATGCCAATTGTATAAATAACTGTCTGTAGCTAAATAGGACTCTTGGTAATATTTTCTCATAGCTTTGGAAGCTAGAAATTCTAGAACCTGGAGCCTGTCCATTTTAACTTCTTAGCAAATGCTCTCTTCCTGGATTACATATGGCCATATTCTTGCTCCATGTAGTCTTTCCTGATTGTTCTATAAACTTTGAGAATGCTGGTGTTACATTGTCTTAGTGTAAGAAAGAAGACCAGCCCTGCAGAAGTTAAACCTCACCCTATGTCTTCACATAGCTTTATACCCTACCTCTGCTTTTATCACCCTAACTCTAAATACCATTATTTTGAGAGGAAGGCTTCAGCCTATAATTTGAGGAAGGGACACAACGTGGGTGTGTAAGTATAGAAGAATATCAAGAATGCTTAATGGGGTAAAGGATATTTTTGTTTTGTTGTTTCAAGGTAGGGTCTCACTCTAGCCCAGGCTTACCTTGAATTCACTATGTAGTCTCAGGGTGGCCTCTAACTCATGGCGATCCTCCTACCTCTGCCTCTGCCTTCCATGTGTTCAGATTAAAGGCATGTGTCGCCACACTTGGCTTAAAGGATATTCTTAAACCAATGTTGGGTGCTACTAGAAAACCAATGGAAAAGAAGTGGCATACTTGCCTTATACTGTATATAATAATTCACTCCAAAGTGGTAAAAACTTAAATCAAAGACAATAAAAGTATACAACATCTTGATGAAGACATAAAGAAAAATCTTCACAATATTTTTGACAACTTTTTTTTTTTTTGCTATCACAGCAAAATCCGAAGACACAAATTGGTTTTCACCAACATTATGAGCATTCAAATGGTATATCAATGAGTGATCAATGGTAATAAAACACCTCTGAGAATTACAGAAAATATTTATGATTGTGTATATGATGAGGAGTCCATATCCACAACATATAAAGAATTCCTAAAATACTCCAACAAAAACATAAGCAACTCTATTAAAAACATAGCTGGAAAATGAGCAGACTTTCTATAATGCCGAGTCACAAAGGAACCTGTAAACACCCAAAACAGACTCAATATCATGAGTCATTACAAAATAATGAATCATTATTCTCACTCACCAAATTATTCATCCTGGAAAAAAAGAAAAGTGAAACTAGAAAATCACTGAGGTCTACTATGTGGAGAAGTTGGAATTCTCACATATCGCTGGCAAGAATGTACCAAGTCATGGTTGCCTTAGAAACACTTTGATGGTTGCTCAAGAAGATAAGTATAGAATTGTTGTAAAACCCATTCCTCTGATTATATGCCTGGGTATATTGCACAAAATAGTTAATAGCAAACAAACAAAAAAACCATCATGTACATGTGTGTTCATAGTAGAAATACTGACAATAGACAAACGAAGAACACCAATGTCCACAATTGGCATGGTGACTAAAGTGCAATATATACACAAAATGAAATATTATAGGATGGGCTGAGGAGATGACTCAGTGGTTAAAGGTACTTGCTTGCAAAACCTGCTTACCTGCTTTCAGTTTCCTAGTACCCATGTAAAGCCAGACTTACAAAGTGACACATTCCTTTGGGTTTGGTTTGCATTGGCAAGAGACCCTGGCATGTGCCTTTAACCCAAATCTAATCCAGTCTCATTTGGGATGGGTACAAGCAATAATTTAGCAGGGCTTCCAGCTTCCTCTTCAAGTTTTTCTGGGCCTACAGAACCAGGTTTGGCTGGCCCCACCTAGGTCACCTCTTGGGTCCACCAATCAATTCAATCAATTGAGTCTCTCCCTTGTACACCTGGTTCTGATGACAAGACACATCAAAATTATCTGATATGGAACCTAACCACATGCGTAAACTCCCTTTTCTTCACCTTGGTCCCCTGTGTCTGTGGTTCCACCTGAACAGAAGCATGTATCTCTCTCTTCTCTCTCTCTCTCTCTCTCCCCTCCTTCCCAATGTAGCTGGGAATGAGCAGGCATTTTGTTTTGCCCAGGCATTTTCCTGCTTGCTTCCTACGTGAATTAGGTTTCTGGATGGTTTTCTTCTTACTTCAGGTATAGAATCTTTCTTTCAGCAGGGAGCCTTTACTATCCTACCTCTTAGATTTTTCTGATACCCTACATGAGTTTGAAGGAAAATAGGGATGTGGTAGTTAGGATGTATGTCCCCCATAAACTCAGGGGTTCTTTCTGATTTTTAAAATTTTTTTTATTTTTATTTATTTGAGAAAGACAGAGAAACAGGCAGAGAGACAGACAGAATGGATGCATGAGGGCCTCCAGCCACTGCAAACGAACTCCAGATGCATGCACCACCTTATGTGGGAGTTGAGCCTTGAACCAGGGTCCTTAGGCTTCACAAGCAAGCACTTAACTGCTAAGCCATCTCTCCAGCCCCTCAGGTGTTTTATTAAAGCTTGTAACTTGGGTCCGTTAGAAGAGGTGTCACTGGGGGTAGATCCTGGGATCCAGCCCAAATGTGTGTTGGGACAGATCTGAAACCAATCCTGTAAATGTATGAGAACAGTCTGAGCTCCAGGGCTCTTGATGCAAGTTTGTGCTTGCTGCTTTTTTTGTTTTTGGCTAGTTGGTGGCAGCTTCTCTCTCTGTGTGTATATTAATGAATGGGAACCAGCTTCTTCCACCACTGAAGGAACTTCCCTTGGATTTGCAAGATGAAATAAATCCCTTGCTCCCACAGCACTGTATTTGGCTGGGTGTTGGTCCCAGCATCATGAAGCTGACTACTACAAGGGATCTCTTGGTTTGGGCTCTCATGCTGTTCTCCACGTGCATGTGCCTTCTCCAAGGCTTTCTCTTGGAGATTTCTCTATCTGAAGGTGATTTTCTCCATTCTCCCTCACCCTATCAACCTGAGCAAGGAGGAGATAAATCTTTCAGCTAGATATCCTTCCTGGATCCTATTTTTCCCTAAAATACTCCTCATAATTCACAATTTACTCTTCTCTGAATCCATTCTTTTTAATTACTTTCTAAAACAGGTAAAAACCCAAAACTAGGGTCCACAGGCCTGGGATGTTCAGCATTTTTATAAAATTTTATTCCTCCCTAGACCCAAAATTCTACATCTCTTATACATATTGAAATTCAAATAAAAGCATTAAAATGTAAAATCAAATTAGCATGCTCACTAATGTCACAAAGTACTATGATCTCTATTGGGTAGAGATAGTTTAACAATTTAATAAACACTTGTTTACACTTCAGTGTAAATACTCTTTGGACAGTCTTAGAATTTTAAAATCTAAGATCTCCCCACTTTGGTTTTAAAATAGTTTCTCTTTCTTTAGCAGATGCTTAGTCTATTAGGTTAATTAAGAATTTAAAAGATGAAAGAATTTTGAAACAGATTCAGAAGGAAGGTCTAAAGCAGTTTTATCACAGTTGGAGATTAAAGGGTGTCAGTTTTGGCCACTCCCTGGGAGAAGGGAGGTACATAGGAGGAGAGAATTCTGTGGCTTCCAACTTAGAGATAAGCTTCCAAGCAGGGCCATGAGATATGGGTCTTCAGAGACAGAGAATTTCACTAGAGTTTTTAGAATATGAGCCTGGATCCTGGAGATCTAATAAGTTAGGTTCAGCTACAATGAAAGAATGACTTTTTGGGGTGTGGAAATAAATAGGTGCTCAGGAGCTTCCTGATAGAAGGGGCATAGAAAGGCCAGCATAAGCCAGAAGTGGGCACAAGTAAGGGCCACACAATGAGGGCCAGCGTGTCCTTAAAGAGAGCTGTCAGGGGAAAACCTGCATTTATCATCTCATACATATGCATGATGAGATGCTAAAAATTATGCAGTGTATCACTTGTGTACATACAGATCTTCCAGCATTATATAATACCCTATCAATTAGGGTATGGATTCACCCCTTTCCTGTCACTGGGGATTGTTCTCCACTCCTCCATCTAAACTCACAAAAATAGCCTCCAAAAGAACACTCGGTCATTTATGCTTTCTGGAGCCTGCTCTCATTTTGTGGTGTGTAGTCTATGCTTTTACACTCACTTTTTGTGAGGGAAGGGGGAGGAATGATTTCGAAGTTGGGTCTCACTCTAGCTCAGGCTGTCCTGGAATTTACTAAATAGTCATATGGCGGCCTAAAACTCACAGAGTTCCTCCTATTTCTGCCTCTGCATGATAGGATTAAAGGCATGAACCACCTTCCCCTGCTTTGTTTTTTATATTTTGCTCTATTTTCACCATTACTACTACTGTTGTAGGTAGGCAGTCATTGGGATTAGAAGCCACTGGAGGACAGGCCACACTGCTAGTTCCCAAGTTATCACTGAAAAGTGAAGAGTTACTTGCTTCTGACCAGAGGAACAAAGTCCTCTGGTACTGGGTTGAACCTGTCTATCATTTACCTGGTCAAGTAAGTATGTCTCATTTACAGACATGCTAAAGAGGTGGGCAGAATAGTTACCCCTAAATATCTTTCTTAAGGGCATAGTATAGTTAAGTCCACGAGAAAGTCCTTGTTCTTGGACTCTCTTGGAGCCTATTGGCTTTTCTGAGTTCTAACTCAAAAAGAAAAAAAAAAACATTAACTTTCCTCCCCGCACCCCCCCCCTTTCTTTTTCGTTTTCTGGATGACAGACCAACTCCTAAGTATGCTTGCCCTGACTCTCTGGAGCTCTGCCACTTTGTTCTCAATATATTTATGCCTCTTCAACCCTTTGTCACAAGACAAGGAACTTGAGAGTATGAAATTCTACATCACTACTACCTTGCATAGTGTTGAATTCATTGTTTGAGACACAAATGAACCAGGACACCACATCGTGGGACACTTCAAGGCCCTCTTTACATGCCAAGATGCTTCTGATAACATTGCCACATCAGAACCTGATACTTGGGAAACTATATTTCTGGGCCCTGAGCACTCATAGTTGACTACCAGGCCAGCTCTCTCTTATTTTCTTTTATGTGAGAACTGTGTGTTTTACTTCAACACCTTTAAGCCTGCTAATGCATGGATAACTGCGTAACACCTTCTTGCAAGGTCAGTATAATATTAGCATCTGAAGGTGGGCATGATGGCGCACGCCTTTAATCCCAGCATTTGGGAGGCAGATGTAGGAGTATTACCGTGAATCAAGGCCACCCTGAGAGTACATAGTGAATTCCAGGTCAGCCTGGGCTAGAGTGAGACCCTAACTTAAAACAAAACAAAACAAAACAAAACAAAACAAAACAAAACAAAAAGGCATCTGCTTTGTTAATTTCTTTGGGGAATTAGTGTAATAACTTACATAACACTTTACAACCCAGACTGGCACATACTATTCAAACAGAAAAACTGATTTTTTAAAAACATCTGTCATGATCAGGAGTTGTCAAGATTAATTCGAAATCACAGAGAAATCCCCACAGTAGGCCTTTATGTGAGCAGTATGTGATGCTGTCCTGCAGAGAACCCTAGCTGAGACCATGGAAAGAAAGATCAAGGATTGGCAGGCAGCCAGGCTTGCCCAAGAAGAGGCAGACTGTTCACCTCTAACCTTGTCAGCCCTTCATGGAAGCACTGTCAGGACGGCAATATTAGGTACTAGGGTGCTTTGAACACAAAGTGCCCATGGCCACACCTAGCTGATATCTAACCCAAAGGTACGTAAAGCACTTGAACTCCACCTGAGTTCCCTGTTGTTTGTTGCCTGGTTATGATTGCTTGTTTATGGTGCTGGGTGGTGGTTTCTCTATCTCTGCTTGGATTTGTGAAAGGGAACCAGCTTTTCCCACCATTATGTCACTTTTCCTGGATCTGCAAGCCTGAAATAAATCCCATTTCTTCCATAAAGTATGTCTGGTTTGGAAGTTCATCCCAGCAATGTGCAGCTGACTACAACAATGGGTTAGGCAAAAGTTAATTCTCAATACCCAAAAGGCTGGATACAGATAAAATAAGAAAGCAAGATTAAAGATTTTATTGTCAGTCATTACATATTACCCTGGGCAAGAAGGGTAGAAATGGCGAGCATGTGATGAACTAAGAACAAGTAAGCATCATGTGGCCTTAAAGCCTTGCGTCTAATAGTGATTACTTACAAGACCTACGGACTAAGAAGCCTGTGTGACTAGGACGAGCAGGGGAGAGGGGCATGAGAAGACAACTCCTTAAAACTGTGGTTTAAAGCAATGAGCAAGGCCAGCCTGCTCAGCAACGCCAGGCTTGGGGCCCCCACATTTCCAGCAGCCCCTTCCCCTTCACTGCCACCATTCCATGGCACTCTTATTTCTCTTTTTTGGAAGTACGGGAGGAAGAAAGGAAGGTTCTCGAGAGTGGCACACTTCCTCCTTGCTTGTCTATAGGCTCAGTATTTGCTGACAAGAAAAGGATGTCTGGGTCCAAAAACCTGTTCCCTAGAAGATGTCTCATTTATAACACTCTGTTGCTTGCAGACCTCCATCCCCCTTGTGATTTATTTGTTGTGGAAATGCCGTGAGTACCGTGCATTTGGTTGAGATAGGCTTTTAACTACACTCTATAGTTAGTGTTTCACCTCTTCCGTCTGGGTTGATGCTTTGCTTATAGGAAACTACTCTGAGCAGGTCTGGGCATGGATGCTTGCAGGCTGCCCGTGCTGCTCCTGCAAGCGGAAGTAGCTTTCGTAGAGCTGTCGCTCCTCCTCGCTGGGGAGCTCCTGACTGAAGGCCATCTGGTAACACCTTTCTGTTTCCTCGAACTCACCGCGATCAAAGCAGAGGTACTGCGAGTTTGGCTTCCCTTCCAGAGCTTTCTTCATGTACTCCACAGTCCACTTCCTCAGCGCTCCAATCAGCTCTCCTCTGCCACTGGCCTCAGATTCCCCTGCCTCCTGCATTTTCTTCACCTTTTCCCTGTGGATGTACATAATGTAGTAGTAGAGGTGGCTGTTGTTGGCTGTGGAGTCTAGTGCCTGTAGAAGGAGCTCAATAGCTTTGTCCAGGTCACCCTTTTTCCTGTAAAACTGGGCTGCCTGTCGAAGGACGTCCGTTTGGCCAGGAGCCACCGCCAGGGCCTCATCAACCAACCGCTGCCCTTCAGCTTCCTCTTTCATCTTCTGCAGTTTCAGGGCCAACAGAACTTTGACGTACTGGTTATTGGGGCTCAGTTCGACGGCCTGTCTCAGAGCACTGACAGGGAATTGTTTCTGGGGTTTGCCATCCAGACGGTACGTGGCAATTGCCAGCCCTGCTGAGAACTCTGGGTTGCCCGGCTTCTCCTCCAGAGCCTTCTCAAAGCACACCTTAGCCCTTTCATTCCTTCCACACTTTAGACGTGTCCATCCTTCTTCACAGTCCAGTTCAGGACACTCCATGCTGTAAGGATTGGCAAACTTCTCGCACACCTGTCTCACCTTTTCAACATACGCCTGAGCATCAGTGAGTCGGCCCATGTGATAATAGACCCAGGCATAGTTTCCCCAGGTGACCAGACTTCTGATTTCTGCCTGCTCAGCTTGTTCTTGCTGCAATAACCCTTCAGCTTTCTCCAAACATTCTAGGGCTGCCTCGTTTTCACCATGGAGATGTTTTATGTAGGCCAACAAGTTGTACATTGTAGCTTTGAACTCAGCATTTAAAAACTCAATCTGGTTATACACTCTATAGTCCATATGAGTTGAGATAGTTCCTTCTTTGAATAAGTTCCAGGTGAAATGGCACTTTAGCTGTGGAAGGATTTTCTCCAAGGAATTCCTGGTGATCTCGCTGTGGATAAAAATACAATACAATGGTTACTATGACAGGCATCTGCATCCTGTGCATCCTGTGATTGTTAATTTTAAATGTCAACTTGACCAAGCCCCAGGATATTTCAAAATAAGCCACCTTCTTGATGATGTTGTACTCTAACCACAGTGTGAGCCACAGGCTCTAGGAGTTCACTTTTTGGCAATAATTTCCAATTGCAAGTTTCTCATGCCTGAAATTTTCTATTAAACATTCCTACCCCACCTATCTGCCACCCGTTTCTTCCTTTCTCTGCTCATGTTCACACAGAGACAATGCAAGAGGTATTCTATACCTTTAAGGATGGGGAGACTTGGAGGAGAACATCACATCTTCAAGTCAGTAGTTCTCAAACTTACTGTGTATTTGAAGAACCAGAGGTCCTTTTTAAAAGTTCGCCAGCCTGAACCTTACTTCAGATCTACTCATTCAGAATTTTAGAATGACCAATAATTTATGTTTAAAAAATATTTTATTTAATCATTTATAAGCAGAGAGATAGTGACAGAAAGATAGGCAAAGAGAGACACAGAGAGAATGGGTGTCCTAGGGCCTCTACCCACAGCGGATGAACTCCAGATGCATGTGCCACCTTGTGCATCTGACTTACATGGGTACTGGAGAATCAAACCTGGATCCTTAGGCTTTGTAAGCAAGTATCTTAACCACTAAGCCATCTCTCCAGCCCTAATAATTTGTATTTTAATAGAACATAAATTGATTAGGGTGAAGGGCATAAGCATAGCACAATTTGAAAGATGAACATTTTTTCTGTTCCTAATTAATTGGGATGGGGGAGATCTAGAAGGTCAATAAGAAGAGACCCAGAAGGACAGCTTTCATAATTCTGAAAAAGAGGACTCCAAGTATAAAGGGACTAATTAGGACCTGGAGTTTTGCAATGCCAAATTAATTGTGGACACATTTGCCCAGAAGCAAGCCAGGGGAAGATAAACATAAAATAGGGGCTTAGGAGATGGCTCAATGGTTTAAAAAAAAAAAAAAGCCAAGGAGAACTGGGGAAATGGCTTAGTAGTCACTGCATTTGCCTGCAAAGCCTAAAGACCTGGTTTGATTCCCCAGGACCCATATAAGCCAGATGTACAAGGGGGCACATGTGTCTGGAGTTTTATGAAGTGGCTAGAGGTCCTGGTGTGCCCATTCTCTCTTTCTATCTGACTCTTTCTCTCTCTAAAATAAAATAAAATAAAATAAAATAAAATAAAATAAAATAAAATAAAATAAAATAAAAAACAAAGCCAGGCAGGAGGGACGGCTTAGCAGTTAAGGCATTTGCCTGAAAAGCCAAAGGACCCAGGTTCGATTCTCCAGGTCCCATGTAAGCCAGATGTACATGGTGGTGCATGCATCTGGAGCTCATTTGCAGTGGTTAGAGGCCCTGGCGCATCCATTCTCTCTCTCTTTCTCTATCTCTCCTTCTCTCTGTCTCTAATAAATAAATAAAAAATAAAATAAAATAAAAAACAAAGCCTGGCAGCCAAGGGATTCAATTCCCCGGCAACTCATGTAAACACACACACACACACACACACATACAACACATAAATTTTAAAAAACTTTTTTATTTAAATAGCTACAAAACAGCCTCCAAATAATGGTTTAGTCTTTTAAATGTAAGAAACTAAGGCAGGAATGGAGGGACTCTTTCAAGTCTCAGCTTTCACTGACTGGATTATGCTGAAAGGGCCCCAGCACGTGATTCCTCTAGGCTCTGACAAAGTGCTGCCCTTTCCCGGTCCCCAGCTCTTACTTGTCGGTGGCCTTACTCTTCCTGACCCTGCAAAGCAGAAACAGACTGTGTTGGTTAAACTTGATGGGACTTAGAGTTACCATGGAAGCATATCTCTGAGTGTGCCTATGAGGGTGTTTTCAGAAAGTTTTTGCAGTGAATGTGGGTGGCACCATCTCATGGGCTGGGGCTCTGCACTGAGTAGAAAGGAGAAGCGTGCCCAGCGCCAGCGCGCACTGCTCTCTGCTTCCTGACGGCAGGAGAAGCCAGCAGCCACACCTTCGCCACCAGGGTGAACCCCGGCCCCTCAGACTCTGAGCTAAAATCAGGCTCTCTTCCTTTAAGTGGCTTCTGTTACATGTTTGGCCACAGAAATGAGAAAAGTAATGAACACAGAAATACAGACACAATAGGGAAATTGGCAAGGCAGGATATAATTGAGTTGGATACATGCATATTTAATCACTACATACATACTTAAAGACTTAACTGAAGAAGTGACGGGGAAGAACGAGAGTTCATCTGTGGGGAGGAGGGAGTGAACACACAGACTGTGCCAAGTATACTCCCAGGATTTTCCCCCCATTTTCAGTTTGACACTATTTGGGGGAAAGCATTTTAAGCCTCTTCTGTCCCTACAGAGCATCCTGATGTGGACTTCAGGTCAGCACAGTCCAGAAGGCCTCCCTCAGACCTGCTGTGATTGGAGGCTTTAGATACACCCAAACACAAGACAGCAAAGTCTCCTGTGTGGGCTGGCCATCAAGGTGCCTGAAAGGTCCTGGCTTTCTGGTCAACCACATTCATGCAGACACAATTAAAACCAAGTATCACGAGCCCAATATTTAGGAAAGGGAAACCTGAAGTACTTAGCAATTAATATTTTTCATCCTATCCCCAAATACATCTTGCTTAATATTTGTAGCCCTTGGTGATGAGGACAGGGTGGCCAGTCTCTTTTGTCTCACTCTCTGAGTGGTCAGTAGTATCTTCCATCACTGGACAATCACCTCCTCAGTCTTTCCCCGTAGGTGTATGCAGGGAAAGGTATCTTCTCCTCTTGGCTCTCCCTAAGGTTCTACCATTAGTAGAACTCTAGCAGGCACCTTTGCATTTATAAAAAATACGTTTTACTGAGATTATACTTTGCTTACCATAAATGCACGTATCTTAAAGGAATAATTTCATGATTTTGGCAAATACCTCTGCTTAGGTAACATACAGACCCCTTAGAGATTATTTCTGCCACCCCAGAAGTTTCCTATGTGTTTGCTTTCTCACTTTTCCATCATGTATCACAGCAACAAAGACAAGTTTTGATGCTTATTTTGAAGTAGGGTCTCACTGTGGACAAGGCTGAGCTGGAACTCATTCTGTAGCCCCAGTCTGGCCTCAAACTCACAGCAATCCTCCTGCTTCAGTCTCCTGAGTGCTAGGATTAAAGGCATGCACCACCAAGCCCAACTAAATTTTACACTTGAGATTTGTTTTCTTATAAGAAACATAAGAACTACCCATCTGTTAAGAATTGTTTCTTCCACTTCCTTCCTTGAAGTGATCAAACATCCCAGGTCTATAAGAGTTGGGTTTTCAGTACTGATTCCATCTTTCATAGTATTTGCTGAAAAAGTGAACGTGTCTTTTGAAAATCCTAAGGAAAAGCTCTTGTCTTGGTTATTTCAAATAACACAACAGAAAAGCCCATTTCAAACAATTCTGTTAGGTATAGTTTAGAGGCAGCAAATTTTGTTCCTGGATGGATCTAATAATCCTGTCCAGCCTCCCTTTTAACCCCAGCACTATTGCCACCTAGCGACCAGTCCTAGAAATAGTAGGAGCCTGGATATATACCTCAGAAAATGTCTCAGAGGTAAAAAGGAAAGGAACAAACAATAGAAGTACAAAGTGCTCCAGCTACGGTGAATCTGTAAGCAGCCGGGCAGCTGAGGAATGACCTGCAGGGTGCTGGGCCCCACTGCACTGACCTCATGATGGAGAGAGGATTCCTGCTCCTCTGAGATGCCGCTGCGGTGTTTCTCAGAAATTGTCCCAGTGGCCCCCAGAAGACGTGCAAGTGGCTATATAAGGAGGAGCTGGTGGGAGGGACGCTTCAGCCGATGCTTTCCTCCGTGTTTTGAGAAACTGTCTTTGAGAAAGGAAATGGAAACTAGAAAGTGAAACTAAGTCTAGTCAATCAGAGGCGGAAAGGGAAAGCGCCCGCCGCTGCCCCGCCCCGCCACCGCGCTGTGCTTAGACCCATTGCTGAGACGACCTTGGAGGGCAGGCTCCCGCATGTCCAGGGTCCTGGCAGTTCATCTGAGAGGGAAAAGGCATTTTTAATAAAACCTCCAGGAGGTTCTGATGTAGGACTTTGCAGGACTCCACTTACTGTGAAAGAAAAACTGTTACAAAATATTTTTTTGAAAGAAACAATGGTAGTTTCACCTTCTAAGTTCACTTGTGGGAGACAATTTTCACTCTGGGTTTAATTCTGTGTTCATGTTACTAGTTGTGGGATTTTCCTGGAGTATAACTGAACCTATGTTTCTATTTTACTCCATACTAAATTTAAGAAGCAGACAATAGGAGAAGCTGTGCGTTGTTTAGCTCTCTGAGGTCTGTGGCAATAATTCAGTTCACTGAGCTCTCAAATGGAAATAGGGGGCTGGAGATATGGCTCAATGGCTTCTTTTTTCAGATAGATGCAGATCCTAAGGAGAAAGCCACCCCATCATACCTCAAAAAGGCCCCAACCGAAACTAAGGAAAGTTGGTGAAACAAGCAAAGGTGCTGTTTTCCTGATGAACCGGATACCAGCATAAAAGGGAAGGAGACCAACACAGAGAAAAATCAACTCCTACCAAATCAGAGAGCCAGAGCCTCAGAGGCCCCCAACACCTCATCACTGAAGCAGACCAAAAATGAACCCCATAGCTCAGGGAAATTTTGCAGAAGAGGGGGCAGAAAGAAAGTCAGAGCCACATGTTGGGTCATGATATGCAGAGACATTTATCATACCAATAGCTGTGGGCTAACTCCACAATGCACGACCCATATACATCAACAAGGAGGGGCCATTGTGGAGGGGGTAGGTCATGGATGAGCCTAATAATGGTACCAAACTGCCTGTATTTGCAGAATAGAAAACTAATAAATTTTTTTTAAAAAAAAAAAAAAAAAGAGGAAATGATCTGGAAGGGAAGTTAAGGAGGGAGGGGAGGCCAGAGTAACTCTAAGCTATGGTGTACAGAGTTCAGATATACAAGCTCCCCCTTTGAACAGTTTGGTTAGCTGCGAGTCATACGACCAATGCCTCCTTTGGGAACATACAGAGTGCTATGGACAGCTTCTCATTGCTGGAATGAACATCCACACCGGACACAGTTTAGAGAAAGGGATGTATTCCATGCTTACAGATCCAGAGGAAGTTCTTTAGATGGCAGAAGAAGCAGCTTTCAAACATCTGAACAAAGAGAAACCACCAGACATCCTGTGAAAACCAAAAGCAACAAGCACACAAGCAGCAGGGACACCCCAGAATTTAAACTGCTCCTGTACACCTTTGGCCCAGAATTCAGATCTGTCCCCAGTGACACCTTAGGTCTGGACTCCAGGATCCAGCCCCAGTGAAACACCCAGCCAGACGGCTGGAGATCTAAGTCACAGGTTTTAATAAACTACCTGAGTCTATGGGGAACACACATTAAAACTTGCACACAATGATTGGCAAAAAAATGAAGACTGAGAACATTCAGAATTGGTGAAGGTGCTGCGAATGGTCGTTTTCATACATTTCTGATGGAAATAATGATTCTTTTTTTTAAATAGTTGTATTTATTTATTTGCAAGGGAAGAGAAATAAGGAGAGAATGAAAATTGGTGTACTAGGGCCTAATGCCACTGGAAATGAACTCCAGACACATGTGCACCTTTGTGCATCTGGCTTTACGTGGGTACTAGGGTATTGAACCCAGACCTACAGGCTTTGCAAGCAAGTACCTTTAATAGCTGAGCCATCTTTCTAGCCTAAAATAATGATTTCTTCTTCTTTTTTTTTTTTTTTTTTTTTTTTGGTTTTTCAAGGTAGGGTTTCACTCTAACTCAGGCTGACCTGGAATTCATTCTGTAGTCTCAGGGTGGCCTTGAACTCACAGCGATCCTCCTACCTCTGCCTCCTGAGTGCTGGGATTAAAGGTGTGCGCCACTACGCCCGGCTTATGATTTCTTATTAATACCTACATGAATCAACTCTTGCCTAAATTTGAATACATTATGTATAACATTTTCATGTTTTAAAGTATTTTATGATATTTTAGTAAATTGTTAATTTTCTGAACAACTAAAAAATACATTTCATAGTTTCATGAGTGCTTTTATGCGTCCAACTAAGAGACAATATATTTTGTTTCCCCATCATCAAAAGGTATGTGTACATTTGTATTTTGATGAAATACTTGAGGATAAATTACTAAATTTAATTCCCAGTCATTTCTGGGAATGTGTCAGTCTCTGTCATCTGAGGGAAGTGACTCAGAGGTTCTGGCTGGCAAGAAAGAACAGCAGCAGCAGTTTTGAGTGGGTGTAGCCTAGAGACCAAGATCACTGACAGCAAATGATCTCAACGGCCAGTTGAGATCAAAATGCAGCGAGAGATATGTCAAAGTAAAGTAAGCAGATGTCAAGAGCGCCGGCACAGACTCGGCCACGACTGGCAAGACCAAGAGCTGGAGCTGCGGCCTTGACACGTTCTCCTGTAGTGAATGAACCTTACACTAGACTGTGGAGTTTGAGGAACAGGTGAAGAGCCCTGACCTAGAAACACTCAAACAACAGTGGCCCTGTGGAAGAAGAACCCGTGACAGGTGGAATCTGGGTGCACGCCAGCTGGTGCTCTGCACCACCCAGGAAGGGGAAAGATGCAGTTAACAAAGAGAAGTCACTGGGCCACTAGAGTCAGAGCTTGAAGATCTCTGTTTTGGACTCCAAAATGCAGGATTACAAAGATGAGCAGCTGACGGTATTATGGCTCCTCACCACTGGCTGCTCTTACCGTGCTCCTCCATTTCCATTCTGGAGCCCGTCACCAGGGAAGGCCCTGAACTCCTCAAACGTGCACGCTGCGGTGGTGAAGAGGCTTGCATCTGAGCTTCCAATCGGGTGATCATGCCATTTCCACCATGTGCCATTAACACCTTTTGATTTTTTGGACTTTTGATTCTCCTGGCCTTAAGAAGAAGCTTTGGGATACTTTATTATTTTTCTTTGGAGTGTGTGTGTGTGTGTGTGTGTGTGTGTGTGTGTGTGTGTGTGGTATGGTGTGTATGGTACATGCATGTGTGTGTGCAAATGAGTGGGCCCCATGCACCCACATGTGGAGGTCAGAGAATGTCTGAGGTCCTCATCTATCGATTTTTTTTTTTTTTTTTGGAGGGAGCACTAAACCCAGGGCCTTGTGCTTGCTAGGCAAGCACTACACCACTGAGCTAAGTCCACAACCCCCATTGCTACTTCCACGTGTTTCCTTGAGATATGCTCTCTCACTGAACCTGGAGCTGCTATTTTTAGTCAGATTGCCGACCAATGGAGCCCAGCCATTCTCTAGTCTCTGCAAGCCTCTGTACTGGTATAGCCCTGATTGGCCATGCCCAGCTTTTGACAATAGTGTCAGGAAATAAAATTCAGGCAGTTGCAGGCCCTCTCGGGGTGAGAGTTCTTACCCACGGAGCCATCCTCCTGGCCTAAGCGCCGGGATTCTTTCAACGCAGAGCACTTTCTGGAATGACTAGCTGTGAACAAGATGGTACAAGAGGCTGGGAGAGTGACTGTCCAGGAGGGATGCCTGAGCTCTGAAGCGCCTCCTTCCTCGTCACGTGTGTCAGTAGCTGCTGCCTTCCATGCCACAGCTGCAAGAGCATTGCAGCAGCCCCTGGGCCAAGTCGTGCTGCGTTGCTGGATCTCCTGCCGCAAGTGTGGCTGACTTTAGCGCACCGTGGGCCCCTGTTCTGGGTACCTTGCCAACTTCTGCTCAGCTGTCAGCTATTAAATTACAGCAAGACCTTTTTCATTTTTTTTAAGCAAAGCTTATTTAGTTCTTTAGTGGCCACAGTGTACAGTGACTGATTAGTTCAGGAGTTGGGTTTGTCATGGATGTTTTCTGTAATGAGGATGCCTGAACACCATTTCTAGGACTCATGTCAATTCTGACTGATGGAGGGGGCTGGGAGCAAAGCCAGGGTTCACCTGGTCTAATGGAGAATCTAGAAAGCACAGGGCTGGTAATATATTATGTTCCTACTTATTCCCTCCTAGACACACACACACACACACACACACACACACACACACACACACACACACGGTGTATGTGGATTTGTTTTTTAAAATTTTAATTTAATTTTATTTATCTGAAAACAGAGAGAGAGAGAGAGAATAGATATAGAGAAAAAAATGGGTGCATTAGGGCCTCCAGCCACTGCAAACAAACTCCAGACATATGTACCCTTGTGCAGGTAGCTTATGTAGATCCTGGGGAATTGAACCTGGGTCCTTTAGCTTTGCAGGCAAGCACCTTAACCACCAAGTCATCTCTCCAGCCTGTCATTTAAACAAACAAAGCCAAAAAAACAAAAACAAAAAAAACCTTTTCTGCTCTGATCTGCAAATGTGTAGGGCAAAACACAAGTAGGCTGAATACTTTGGCATTTCTAGTATGCTAAAAAGGTGACATGCCAGGCTCCCCCAGCAGGTAGTGCTGAGGAAGGACCAGGCCCACTGGTTGCTCCCAAGGGGTTGATGAGGAGGATGAGTGTCGACGGCAAGGAACACACCACCAAGCTGGGAGTCTCATTGAAGCAGGAACTCGCTTTATTGTTATAAGCAGTTACTTATATAATGTTGAAAACGAGGGTGGAGATTTTAGGATGGGGGTGGGGAGAGGTAAGGGCCAATAGTAAACTTTTGAAATGATTGGCCCAAAGCGCACATGCATGGGGATTCCAACTCCTATGCGGAAGAAGCAGGCCAGAAGCTATTAGGCATCTTGCTGAGTCATAGCTGGCCAGAGGCAGATCACCAAACTTTAGCTAGGCTCAGGAAGTTCCACTAGGCCTCATGCCCAGGCCTTTCAAGGCCCAACATCTCCCCCTTTTGCTTTTGTAAGAGCATTAGTTACCATGGCCCCATCTTAGGTTGTCCCCCTCTGGGGATCTTACCTGTTACTGGGTACTATGTGTTTAGCTTGCTGAGAACCCACTCCATGTCTTAGGTTGTCTCAGTCAGTTTGAGATCTTACCCGTCATTGGTCACATGGAGGGTGGAAGAGGTGGCAGTGGGTCATATAAGGAACTTAATTCCTGAGTTGCCAGCCTGTGATAATGTATCTCAACCTGATAGATTTTTATTGCTTCTAGCTGCTGGTGAATGAATTGTGTAATTTTGTTAATTACACAAGGCCCAACAATGAGGAGAAGGAGGGCCCCGAGTAGAGGGAGGAGGTAGGGTAAGAAGACATGTAGGCCCGTCCATAGTGGGTTGTTCTGGAGGTCCTGCTGTCTCTTCTCCAGGTCCTCTTGAAGTTTTTTGATCTTTTCCTGAATAATTCCTGATCTATTGGCATAGAAACAGTATTTTTCCTGTAAAAACAAGCATATGCCTCCCTTTTTGACCGTTAATAGGTCTAGTCCCCTCCTGTTTTGTAGGACTACCTCAGCCAGGGAATCTAGCTGTTGTTGGAGATCAAGGATAGTGTTGGACATGGCTTTTATGACATTGACCAACTGGAGAGAGAGCTTTCTGTGGAGATGGACTGCCATACCCATCCCAGCTGTCCTGGTGGCCACGCCTGCGGTTATTCCCAACCCAACGAGTAGGGTCGTATGGGCAACTGTAGTTGTATTATTGGTGATTACTGCAAGCACCAGGGAGACCCAGATCAGAGGCAAAGCCAGCAATCCTCTGCAAGGGAGGGAATTTTTTGGTTTAGCAGGGTGAAGACCATCTTAGGAACACTCCTCAGGGATCGGAAACTCCCTGGAGAAGTGATTGTCAGTGTCCCCTTGCTGGCATCCAGATGGGTCTTTTTTCATCTTGAGGGAAGACACATTCAAACTCTCTCCCTGCTGTGAGGAGTGGGTGTGGTCCTCCTCAGGCCCCAGTCAATTAGTCTCTCCATCTGACCTTAATCGAGCTGTATGTGACAGAGGATGACCAATGTTTTTGGAATGGAGACATTTTTTCATTTCTAGAAAAATTTAAAATATTTAAGGTGAATAAAGCTTTCTTTAGCTGATCATGGGTGGGTAGTGATTCCCCCTTTTGTTTTTGTAATTGTGATTTAAGTGTTTGGTTATATCTTAGCTTAGCCTTGAGGGTTATATGGAATGCCCGTGGCATGTGTAATTTGCCACGTCTGGAGGAAACTTGTAGTTTTGACTTACAAAGCAGGGGCCATTGTCCGTTTTTACTTGATTGGGCAGCCCGAGAGTGACAAAACATTGAAGCATATGACTAATGGCATGTTTAGATTTCTGCCTGGCATGTGCAGATGCCCCACAGGCATGGGAGAAAGTATCAACTGATGAGAAGATAAAGCCAAAAGCCACAGCACACTTCAGGAACTCCTGCTAGGCACACTTTGCATATCTTTAGATTGAAATCTGCAACCTACCACCACACCTTAAGATCCACCCAGTGACATTGCGTCTAGCCAGGTGGCTGCAGAATGTAAACTACAAATAAACAACTGAATACCCACAGTGTTGACCAATTTAAGATATTAAGACCTGTAAAATCAAACAAGTTAAACACTTAATCTAAAGCCAGTCTCTGTGCCTGTAATTTTAACTTGCTTGAGGTTTTCCAGCTTAAAACCTTACATCTCTCAGTCCAATATCTCTAGCCAAGCACATCAGTCCATTACAAATTTAACCTTGATCAAACTCTCTGGGCCCAGGCAGCAGGATGCAGCCAGGCCTTATGCCAGTTCCAACAAAGTCCTCTGTAGTCTTTCCTACCCCTTAGAAAGCTCATAAGCCAAGCCTTGAAGTTCAATGCTGTCTGCACTTAGCATTCTCAGACTCTCATCAGAATAGTCCATAAAATTTGGCTTACCACTCCAGAAGACATCTTCAGTTGCAAGCACCAAGTCCATGCCTATTCCTCCAAAACAAAGGTTTCAAAAGATTAACATCCACATGGTCAGGTTCATCTCAGTCCACTCCTTGGTACCAAGTTCTGTAGCAGACAGCTTCGGGTTCACTGAGATGAAATTCCAGACCAGACACAGTTATGGAGGAATGTATATTTATTGAAGCTTACAGATCCAGGGGAAGTTCCATAATGGCAGAAAAAGCTGGCCTACCTTTACAGGACCAAGCAGAGAGAGAGAATTACAAGCCTAAAGGTCAAAAGCTTCACAGTGTGTCCACTAGGGATGTATGACCCGTTCAGCAATACAAAAGCCACAGATGCAGCATGCCGGTGAACCAAAAGTGAAAGGAAAGAGAAAGAGAATGAAGAGATGTTGACAAGCAAGTACAGGTTATAGAAGCAAAGTTTAGCACATTAAATATGAAGACTGCCTCATAACTGATGAGGGTATGCTCATCCGCACACCAATTGACCTCCTTAACAAGAATGCCTCTCATAGGGCACTAGTCTGCTGGGTCCCCATTGCCCCACGTTGGGCACCAGATGCTGGGCTTCTCTGGCAGGTAGTGCTGAGGAAGGACCAGGCCCACTGGTTGCTCCCAAGGGGTTGAGGAGGAGGATGAGTGTCGATGGCAAGGAACACACCACCAAGCCGGGAGTCTCATCAAGCAGGAACTCACTTTATGGTTACAAGCAGTTACTTATATAATGTTGAAGATGAGGGTAGAGATTTTAGATTGGTGGGGGGAGAGGTAAGGGCCAATAGTAAACTGCGACGTTTGAAATGATTGGTCCCAAGCGTGTGTGGGGGGGAATTCCAACTCCTATGTGAAAGTAGCAGGCCAGAAGCCATTAGGCGTCTTGCTGAGTCATAGCTGGCCAGAGGCAGATGGCCAAACTTTAGCTAGGCTCAGAAAGTTCCACTAGGCCTCATGCCTGGGCCTTTCAAGGCCCAACAGTGATAGAGAGGTGATTTTTATTAGATTAAATCTCCATGAACTCTTTGAGAGCTACACACAGGACTCTAGAAAGTTCTCAAGAATTTCCAGCTTCAGAGTGGAATAGAATTTCTATTTAGAAGTTTTATTCAATTCAGAAATGACACGAGGGCTGGAGAGATGGCTTAGTAGTTAAGGCACTTACCTACAAGCTCAAAGGACCAAAGTTTGATTCCCTAGGATCCACATAAGCCAGATGCACAAGGTAGAGCATATGTCTGGAGCTTGTTTGCAGCAGCCAGAGGCCCTGGGGTGCCCATTCTCTCACTTTCCAACCTCCCTCTCTCAAATAAGTAAATAAATAAATAAAGTAAGTAAGTAAGTAAGTAAAGAAGACATGAACTCAGCACACTATTTCTAAAACAGATGGGATCTTAACCAGGACTCCAGGTGTGGAGTGTTTCATTCAGCTTTTGCTTATCTACCTTTGCAAAGTCAGCCTGAAGGGTACTAAAGAGGAAAGGCAGAACTATTTGGCATTAGTCTCTAGTTGGAACCCACCATCCCTAAGTTGGCCCCCAATGCTGATTATACATATGGGAGTGAGACAAGACTTACCTTGGGGGTTTAAATGCAAACAGCAAACCCAAGCTCGTGTCTGCTTTAACTCAAGACTGAGAAGGATTATTTTTGTGTATTATTTTAAAAAATATTTTATTTATTTACTTATTTGAGAGAGAGGGAGAGGAAGAGGCAGAGAGAAAGAGAGAATGGGCGCGTGGCCTCCAGCCACTACAAAGACGAACTCCAGACATGTGTGCCTCCCCTGTGCATCTGATTTATGTGGGTCCTGGGGAATTTAACTGGGGTCCTTAGGCTTCACAGGCCTTAACCACTAAGCCATTTCCCCAGCCCTGAATTATTAGTTTTATTCAGGAAGGAAAAGGGAGAGTCTGCAGACCAAAGAAAGGAGAATGGCAGGGGCTGTTAGTCTGAGAACCAAAGGGTGAGGAGTAGAAATATCCACATGACCTAAGGGCCCACGTACATCTTTTCCCATCCTGGCAGCAGCTAAGCTAAGGCAGGTTTTATTATTAATTACTAAGCTGCCAGAGTGGGAAGGTCAAAACCTTACCGGTGGCAGAAACCTCAGAGGGTGAGAGATGGACAGCTCAGGAGCTGGAAAAGATGTAAAAGGCCACCAAATGCCTGTGACCAGCGAGGCTTCTTGTTTTGGGTCTGAGGGCAAATGGGGAACAAGTCAGCACACCCGAGTCCAGCATCTGGAAGGGGTGGGCTTGAATGAGCACACCTGAGTAATTCCAGCTCAGTAGCAGCTACTGCAGATAGCAGGGTGGATGCGTGAGGTAATTTCCCTCTCAGGAGGGATGCTAACACAATCTTCATGTGTGTTCATGATCAGGATTGCAATAGTCTCAGTCTTCTGGTCTCCAGAGATGCTTGCTGTATGAGTTAATTAACATGGGGTGGTAATACGGTTTGGATAAGGAGTGAACCCCACTAAAGGCTCACTTTTTTTTTTTTTTTTTTGGCTTTTTGAGGTAGGGTCTCACTGTAGCTCAGGCTGACCTGGAATTCACTAAGGAGTCTCAGGGTGGCCTCGAACTCACACCAATCCTCCTACCTCTGCCTCTCAAGTGCTGGGATTCAAGGCGTGTGCCACCACGCCTGGCTAAGGCTCATGTTTTAAAGGCTTGGACCCCAGCTAGGCTCTCATCATTCAGTGGTAATTGGATCATGAAGATTCTGATCTAATCAATGTATTAACCCACTGATTCATTACTTGGTGGCATTACTGGAAACTGATGGAAAGTTTTAGGAATGGAGTCTAGATAGGAGAATCAGGTCACTGAATTCTTATACTTGGGTCAATATCATATCTGAAGCCATCGTCTGTCTCCGTCTATCCTTATTGGCCTCTGTGCGATGGGCAGATTGAGGGAGAAATCCCCCTACTTCTGGGAATTCTATAGTTAAGAAACTTAGAAACTGTATGGCTGGCTTGCAGACTTAGAAAGTACACAGGTGACTGGAGATCGGTTGGGGCTCTGAGTATTCCAGCTCTGTGAGTTCAGCCAAAAGCAGCGTTGCCAGGGAAACTCAGTCGTGGCTGATGCCTCTAATGCTTCTCTGAGATTAGCTTGCAGGTCATGCTTATCTGTCCTTTCAGCTCTTCGTCTTTCAATACAATACTAGTTACTACTAAACTTTCAATAGACGATCAATTAGTTGGGACGCTTTCAGTTACAGGTAGGGATATCTCCAACATACTTAGAACCCAAAATTCAGCCCTTAACTGAACTTCTCACTTTCTGGGTATCCCATCCATGCCAATGGACGCTTGCTCATCTGATATTTCTACCTTTACTGGATCTCTGAATCCTGTTTAGTAAAGCCGGTAACAATTGTCCCTCTCCTGGCTTGTGACTATCTCATAGGCCCAGAATGATCATGCTTGAGCGCACTCCAGGCAAGGACTCAGCTCACCAAGAGAACTGTTTCTCGCCTCCTGTTTCAAGGTCTCTTCCAACATGCCTTCTGCTACCACAATCTCAGACACAAATTGCACCAGTTCACTAACCATGAACCGTAATCTCTGAAAGAGACCCCAAATAAATCCTTGTTCTTTGAAAATTGATTCTCCCCAGTATTTGTCACAGCAAATGAAAAACTAACACAAGGATAAAGAAATAGACAAATAGATAGATACATCATGCTGTAGTCCCCAGAAACTGGGTCTGAGCTTGGTGGAGCAAAAGAGGGTTACAAGCAGATGCAGAGAACTTTTCCACTGAGAAATACTAAGTATTGTTTGAAGCCAAGATGAGGGTAAGCAACATTGCTTTTAGTCTTTCAGATACACCCTGGAGTGGTTCACAGATAAATGAGTTTGCCATCGTGGCTGGTGGTGTTGGGAGTTTCCACTACGAGTCTCATGGAAAACAAGAGTGATGCTGGGGCTTCTTGCCTCTTCTGATGCTTGCTAGGAAAACTCTGTAGCATGGATTTGGATTGTCCCAGGGTGAGAGAGACATAAGATTAAGTCAGATACATCCTCATTTTATCAGAATAGAGGGCAGAAAATAGAAAGAATATGATTTAACAGATTTTAACACAAGATTTAGCAAAAGATTTAACAGAGAAGATAGTAGGGAGCCCACTGTCCGGGTGGGACCGAGCTTTAGTGTGTGGGGGTGCAGGACGGCAGTTGTCTAGCACACAGAGAAGCGGCCACTAAAGGCCACAGAACATTCTCCTGCTACTTCTAGGTGGTAAGGTTAGCTAGTCTTCAGTATTTTAGTTTTATTTATTTTGTTTGTTTTATTTTTATCTATTTATTTGAGAGCAACAGACAGAGAGAGAAAGAGGCAGAGAGAGAGAGAATGGGCACGCCAGGGCCTCCACCCACTGCAAACGAACTCCAGATGCATGTGACACCTTGTGCATCTGGCTAACATGGGTCCTGGGGAATCGAGCCTCAAACCGGAGTCGTTAGGCTTCATAGGCAAGTGCTTAACCACTAAGCCATCTCTACAGCCCCTAGTCTTCAGTATTTGAGTCTAGTTAATATTCAACATAATATTTTGATTATTAGTAGTTGAGTCTAAAATAAAGTAAGCAAATTTTCAGTAAGCCAGAACACTGATCCAATGTTTTGTTATAGGTTTTTTATTAGCAGTTTATGGATTTTACAGAAATTCATACTGCACAATCTGATGAACTTGGATGCACACATTACTCTTTTTAATATAGAAAATAAATGATACAGGAGTTAGAATTTTCAACTTATCATTCTTGAATTTTTATATTTTAACTACTTAATAGAAATGTTGGTATACACTTAAATATAAAATCATGCTGGTAGACAAGTAATTTTGAGTAAGTGGGTGGCTAATGATCTCATAGCTAGAGCAGATAACCATGTTTGTTCATACCTGCCTTAATGTCTGTGGTGTCCAATACCTACTTAGAAAATTCCTCTTATCAATTCTGTGGTGTTGCTAAAGACTTTTATATTTGAAAGAAGTGCTTATATCTCTTAATATGCAACATATTTGATGGAAAAAATCCTCACCCTCCAATATCAATGCCATTACCTTCCACTGGGCCCTTGGTCATCAAGCCATTCTCCCACTAAGCCACTTTCCTAGCATTTCAAACATTTTAAAGCATTTTAAAGAAAGCGTTCCTCTGATAGATAAGTTGTCCATATCATAGCTAAAAAAATAAGTAAGTTCCTCCTTGCACAAAAATAAATCAGCATTCCACTGCTGTCTCTTTTGCTTACTCTGTCCATCCCCACTGCATTTTGCACACACATTTTAAAGAAGTGTATACTTTATACTCCAAAACAATGTATGGATTCCTATTTCTTTCTTTTATGGTTTATTAAAATTACAGTGAAGATAAAGTTGAGGCTAAGTTGCCCTACATGCTTATGGGAAGTCTGAATTGTAGTTGCGTGACTTTTTTTTTTTTAAATTTTTTATTTATTTATTTGAGAGCGACAGACACAGAGAGAAAGACAGATAGAGGGAGAGAGAGAGAATGGGCGCGCCAGGGCTTCCAGCCTCTGCAAACGAACTCCAGACGCGTGCGCCCCCTTGTGCATCTGGCTAACGTGGGACCTGGGGAACCGAGCCTCGAACCGGGGTCCGTAGGCTTCACAGGCAAGCGCTTAACCGCTAAGCCATCTCTCCAGCCCATGACTTTTTTTTTTAATGCAAGAGATTGAAAGCGTGTGTGAGAGAGAATTGGCACTACAGAGCCTGTAGCCACTGCAATCAAACTCCAGATGCATGCGTCTCCTTGTGCTCATGTGTGACCTTGCACACATGCGTTACTTTGGGCGTCTGACTTACGTGGGGCCTGGAGAGCCAAACATGGGTCCTTAGGCATCGCAGGTAAGCACCTTAACTGCTGAGCCATCTCTCCAGCCTGACTACATTGCTTTTTATAGATGTGGCCCCTCTATATTTGATCTGCTCTCTGTTCTCAGTTTTCAGGATTATGTTGCTACCTCAGTTAATGGAATGCCAGAACTCATGTTGTATGGGATGCTCGATTGAGGACTGGCTAGGAAAAGAGTAGAAAGGAGGTGAAGGTAGGGAGGGGGAGGGATGACAGGAGAGAAGAAGGAAGAAGGGCAAGACGATCCTAAGCAGGTTTTGTGGTTTTGGTTGGAGACAAGGTCTTGCTAGCGTGGAGCTCACTGTGTCATCATGCAGCCCATGCTCATCTCAAACTCCCAGCAACCCTCCTATCTCAGCCTCTCGAGTATTGGGATAACAAACTGGAACAGCTGCATCTGGCTCTTCATCTTGTTGATGGACATCTTAGCATGTTATCATCGACATAGGGCCAGCCTGTGAAGAATCGAAAATAACTGCAAGGATAGAAACTCAGATGTGAGGGATAGATATAGCCGCCTGACATAGACATAAAAACGAGCCCAACATGGCCCTCCACCGAGGGTGACTAAAGGAATGCCAGTGTGTGTTGTATGCCCATCGGGTCCCTCTCTCAGACTCCACCTCCCCACCCCAGTCTAGCAAATCAGTTGCTAACACCTGGCCCAGTAGGGTCCCTGCATAATGGTGACAAGTGTCACGTGCATGCTTATTCCGTGTAGTTGTTGAGTAGCAACTCGGGGTGAGGTTTTCAGCTCCCTCCGAGCAGTGGTGCTGGGAGACCATGCCCCTTCCCCCCCCCCTTTTTTTTTCAAGGGAGGGTCTCACTCTGGTCCAGGCTGACCTGGAATTAACTCTGTTATCTCAGTGTGGCCTCAAACTCACGGCGATCCTCCTACCTCTGCCTCCCAAGTGCTGGGATTAAAGGCGTGCGCCACCACGCCCGGCATGCCCCTTTTCTTCATTCCTCTGCCTCATGTAAGGGCGCTGCAGGGTGGAGGCTTTCAGAGCCTGGTCCCTGTCAGAGTTTCCGTCAGCCCTCCTTTGCTCATCTCCCGAAGAAACATCAGGACATGCAACGCTTTAGGATCTGAGTCATTTTTAGAAAGCCGCCCATGGGCAATTTTCTGGAGTTTGTATTTCATTTTTTCTTTTTCCTTTGATTCCTGCTTTATTTTCATACCCTCCATAAAATGGTGAATGGCCTCGTCTTCACACTTCATTTGGTACAGTTGAAAGTTGGCGTATCGCAGGTGGAGCAGCTGTTTCGCGGCAGGAGCCAAGGGCTTGCTGAATTCTTTTTGGAAGTAATAGTCTGCCTGTTCGAACTGATCCGCCATAGCGTAAAGACCAGCAAGGTAGCTGCACACGTGGACGAGAGACCCGTTGAGCTCATGGGCCTTCTTTAAGTGACACACAGCTCGCTCTACCAGGTCCACTGATTTCTCTCTTTCCTCACTTATTTCACTTGCCCTTATGTTCAGCCTTTGCAGGACTTTTGACCTATAGAGGCACCCGATATGGAAATGCACGTAGGCATTGTTTGGCAAGCACTCTGAAACCTTCCCAAGCAGCTCAATGGCTTTGTCCAGGACCCCTTTCTTCTGGTAAAACTTGGCTGCCATGCGCAGTACATCTGTTGCATCTGGGGCTTTCTCTAAGGCTTCTTCAACGAGCCTCTCGGCTCTGTCGACTTCATATGTCTTCTGAAGTTTCAGAGCCAAGAGGACTTTAACATACTGGTTGTCACCGTTCAATGCAATGGCTTGCTTCAGAGGCTCAATGGGGTCCTGAGATGCTGGCCTGTAATCCAGACGGGAGATCGCAATGGCCCATCCCTCGGTGAATTCTGGGTTCCTTGGGCTCTTTTCCAGAGCCTTCTCAAAACACACCTTCCCTCTTTCATTTAGATTTTTTGTACACTTCAACCGTGCCCACCCTTCCTCACCGTCAAGCTCGGGCCTCTCGATCCTATAGGGGCTGGCAAATTTCTTGCAGACCTGTCTCACCTTGTCAACATAAGCCTGAGCTTCGGTGAGTCGCCCCATGTGGTAGTAGACCCAGGCATAGTTTCCCCAAGTGACCAGACTTCTGATTTCTGCTTGGTCAGCATACTCTCGCTGGATGAAGTCTGCTGCTTGCCCTAAGCATTCCAGGGCTGCCTCATTGTCGCCTTGGCGTTGCTTCACGTAGGCCAGTATGTTGCATAGTGTGGCTGTAAATTCACTGTTCAGAAACTCATACACGTTAAACACCTTGTCCTCAAACTCATCCAAAGATTCTTCTTCCTCTATCAAGTTCCAGGTGAAATGACATTTTAGTTGCTGTAAGCTGCTCTCCAAGGATGTTTCAGTGGCCTTGCTGGAAGGAAAAAAGGAAACACAGTCACTTTGAGACATCCAATGCACTCATCTGTCAAGAAAAGGGATCAGTTTCCTTCTAAGTGATTTTACCCTAAAACTGACCAAAGAGCATGGTGTCTTTTCCCTTCTTTCAGTGTTTTTGTGTGGATTCTAATGCCTGAATGGGGAAGAAAGTTTGTGGTGTCTAGGCAGATGAATCGGAGTCAAGAGAGTGAAGGAAGTGAGGCGGTCTGGGCCTGAGCTCTGGCCAAGTGTACAGGGACTGACACCAGCACCGATTCCAGCTCATCCATTTAGTGTTTTTTTTTTTTAAATTAACATTTTCCATGATTATAAAATATATCCCATGGTAATTCCCTCCCTCCCCACCCCCACACTTTCCCATTTGAAATTCCATTCTCCATCATATTACCTCCCCATTACAATCATTGTAGTTACATATATACAATATCAAGCTATTAAGTATCCTCCTCCCTTCCTTTCTCTTCCCTTCATTTAGTGTTTTTTAAAAGAAGCAGTAAGATAATTCTTCTTCTTCTTTACACTTACCTAATATTTACCATTGAATTCTGAAAATCTTTATAATTTTCTATTCTTTTGATATTCTACTGTGCTAATTATAACTCATTTAAGATCTCTGAAGTCTAAATCCATTTTATCTTCTTAATTTTCCTTTTAAAAGGTAAGTTGCTTCCTATTTCCTCATGTTACCCCAACTTTTAATATACCTGTAATGGGTGTTCTTTGTCTAAAGAAGCTTTTTGAGCATTTATCAAACTAGTTTGATCCTCTTATTTTACCTCAACTTTTGCTATTGGATTATTCAATCTTAACCACTTAAATCCAATTTTCAAATATTGTTCCTTTTTAGCTGATTTCCTATGTTTTTAAAATATTTTTATTTTTTTATTTGAGAGAAAGAGGAGACAAAGACAGAGAGAAAGAGGCAAACAGAGAGCAAGTATGGGTGTGCCAAGGCCTCCTGCCACTGCAGAAATCCAGAGGCATGTGCCACTTTGTGCATCTGGCTTTACCTGAGTACTGGGGAACTGGACCTTAGCCATCATGCTTTGTGAGTAAACATCTCTTAACTGCTGAGCCATCTCTCCAGCCCTTCCTCTGTTTTAGAGTATTTTATATTTTACTTTTTAAAAATAATTCTTAAATATTTTTATTTATTAGCCAGGCACGGTGGTGCATGCCTTCAATCCTAGCACTCAGGAGCAGAGGTAGGAGGATCTCTGTGAATTTGAGGCGACCCTGGGACCAAATAGAGAATTCCAGTTCAGCCTGGGCTATAGCAAGACCCTACCTTGAAAAACAAAAACAAGACAAAAATTATTTATCTGTCAACAGAGAAAGAAAGAGAGGGGGGGGGGGACACAGAGAGAGAATGGGCACACCAGAACCTCTTGCCATTGAGATCTCCAGATGCATGCATCACCCTGTGCATTTGGCTTTATGTGGGTACTGGGGACTCAAACCCAGGCTGGGTGGTGCATGCACCACACCTGGAGCAAGGAAGCATAAAGAAGCAGAGAGAGGGGCCATAGATTGATTTACAAGAGGTGGAGGGGAAATGCTCTGTGAGGGAGGGGCCTTAGGTGATATGCTGAGACAGAGGCTGGGGAGTGGAGAAGGAAGGAGAGGGGGCGTTCCCTCTTCTCAGCTCTCAGTTATTCTTAATTACCTATTACCATACAGGAGTTTACTCCACAACCCCAGACCAAGGTACAGCAAACAAGCAAACCCAGCACAGGAGTCCTTGGAGTATTGTCTATTCTTGGTTTTTTTTTTTTTTTTTTCATATTATCTGTCAGCCTTTTATCAGCAGCTGCACATTTTAATATTACAGTTTCTGACATATGCAGCTGATACACTTTCTGGAAAGCTGTAAAAATGACAAGGATTGCTTTGTTATTAATATATACATTTACATGTGTTTTTTTTTTTTTTTTTTTTTTTTTTTTTTTTGAGGAAGGGTCTCACTCTAGCCCGGGCTGACCTGGAACTCACATTATAGTCCCAGGCAGGCCCCAAACTGACAGTGATCCTCCCATCTCTGCCTCCTGAATGCTGGGATTGAAGTCGTGTGCCACCATACCTGGCTTTCAAAATATTTTTATTTATTTGTGTGTGTGTGTAATATCATGGCTCACCATGGCTTCCTACCACTACAAATGAACTCCAGACATATGAACCACTTTGTGCATCTGGCTTTACATGGATACTTGGGAATCCAGCCAGGTCCATCAGGCTTTGTAGCAAGCACCTTTAACCACTGAGCAATCTCTCCAGTCCACACAATCACTTTTGAACTATATCAACTGTCTACTTGACTCTTCTTGTTTATTTTATATAGCAAAATGTTCAGCCACACATCTTTTGGTCCAGGGTTAGGAATTCCAGACTGGAACTGAATCTGAGAGGCGGTGGGGTTTTAGCTACAGCCAGTCCTGTGCTTGGAGGATGCTGGGCACTCTGGGCTCTGATGGCAGCCATGATGGGCAGGTCTTGCCACACTCCAGATTGTGTGTAGTGTGTTCTGCAGAATGAGATCTATTGCAATACGGGGAAGGCACTATGTCTACGCCCTCCCTCCGTGAGCCAGTGTGCTATTCTAGCCAGCATGCATCTGCTTTCATTTGTCGTGGTGAGAGACTCGGGCTTGCATGCAGGCGCGCGCGTGCACACACACACACACACACACACACACACACACACACACACAATGTGCAAATAAACATTTTTTTTCTTAAAGCAAATAGAAAGAAACACTGGCAGTAGTTTCTGGGAACAACCCTCCTTCCTTTCAAATCTCCAGGCAGAACTTAGCAAACAGCAGCCATTGTAACTAAGTCCAGGAAAGGGGTCAGGCGCAAGGATTCGAAAAGTAAGTGTTGAATGAATCAACATGATTTAGTAGGCTTGCGCTCTGATCTGCATTTGAAAGTAGGATCCATTTCTGAATTGGGAATCTCTAAGGGAAATTATGTCTTTGCTTTATTTTCTTTGGTTATAAACCAGAACAATACTGCTTCCAATTCATAGTCACGATGGGATTAGGGTAAGGAAATGCCTGACACCTAGTATCTAGATGTCAGCTTCCATTATAATGAACAAGTAAAATCATTAACCAGAGATCAGAGCAAAAGTGGCTGGCTTAGTATCTTGCATCCTAATGACCTCAGCCTCACCTTGAGACCTATGTTCAATCTGAGCCCATGCGCATGAGGTTACATACAGGAAGATTTCCTAAGCACAGGAGTTCCTCAGTGCTTTACCCAGTTTATAAAAGGCAAAGTAACGGGATAGCGATTATGTCTACTTATAAAATGCACAATTATATATTTGCAGGACAGAGATGTGCACTATGTATACTTATGTGAATTCCCTTTGAGCAGCACTGCACAGGGCATCCAATTTCACTATTTGTCTTAGTCTTTTATCTTTACTCATGAGAGAAGCTGCTTCCTGGACTCTGCTTAGTCTCACGAGCCCTAATGCAATGCTAAGGCAAATGAAGCAGTTAAAGTAATATTCACATCAGCAGGAAGTGGAATTAGTATTCTGAGTACATCTTTAACAAGAAAGAAAGTAACTCTGAAAAATAACACTTTTGTTAAATAATACTTTTTTTAAAAAAAAAGAAACCCTCAATTTCTTTCAGCTAAAAGAAAAAGAAGTGGAACAGTTCACAAAAGAATCCCCCAGATGCTCTTTCCCTGAAGCCCCGGGGCCAGATTAGGCATCTGTCTCTGCCCCTTTCTTCTCTGACCCCAACTCAGCTCCCAGTGAGTGTGTCTGGAGAAGCCCTCAGGAAATTGGCCTCTTGATATGTAGAACGAAACAAATGAGCTTCATTATCTCCAAAAATCTGTATACAAACATTTACACAGACCTCACTGTGCTTGGAGGCATGGTTGCTGAAAATTTGAATTTGATAGCAAGATGACTACAGTACCCTCTGCAGCACCAGAAAGGGAGAGACTCACCTCATGACTGCAGTGAGATTCTCAGCTGTGCTCAGAGCTCAGTTGAGGCTGCTGTCCTCTTCAGAAATTGTCTCTCTCTGCCTCTGGGAGTGCTAGGGATGCATATATAGCAGCAACTTCTGAGCTGGTTTCTTTTCCTGTTTCCCTGAAGCTAACGTTACAAAACAGAAATTGAAACTGGGAAATGAAACTGATGGGACTCTTTCTTTACAGAGGAAAATGAGTTGAATAAAAACCAAAACCTTCAGGGCTCAGCTTTGGGCAATGAGTCAGTTGGAAACCTGCCTTCCAGTCTCACTCAATAATAAAAAGTTCCAGTCCTACTTATACCTTCTATTATGTATGTATAGAAATGTACTTAAACATACACAAAATGCTAAGATGGAAAACTAGGAATGCTGTGAATTTGGTTTTGGGATTTTTGAGTTTGCATTAAAAACTGTTTAGTAGAAATGTTGGAATTATGAATAAAGGTGCTGGTTGGGGTGAACAGACAGGTTTGACTCATAGTCAGTATGCTCTGAAGTGCTGACAGATCTAATTACCCTTCAGAAATTTCCATGGCCAGTGTCTTTGTAGTGCTGCCTCAGTAGAGAGTCATCAACTGATCTGCTGGCCGGTAAGCGTGCTCCTGTGTGGTGGTTTACAGAGGATAAATGGGAGGACAATTAATTCACTTCTGTTTTTGGAAAAACCTCCTTCAGTGAAAGTTCTGATTGTTCTGCCTGCTACAAATATTACTGTGCTTATATTTTATATTATTTTTTATTTTGAGTATATACAAGGGCTACTCCTTTCTCAACCAAGGTTAAACGAGTGGAGGGGCTGCTGTTCTCAGAATGGAAGAATGCCACCTTGAAGAGTTACTCCAGCTATCAGCTATTAGGTCATGCATTGTGACCAGCAGCCCCTAACATCAGAATTACATGGAAACTTGTTAGGGAAAGTCCAGGCCCATCATGTATGACTGAGCCCAAAAACTCCCTTGTATTTAATAAGCCTTCCAGATAATCTCTTTTTTGTTTTTGACAACTTCTATACTTACAGACAATAAACCATGATATTTCCCTCCCCTCCCCCACCTTCCCCTTCTCACCTTCACTCTCCATCATATCCCCTCCCTCTCTCCGTAAGTTTCTTTTTTTAATTTTTTTAAAAATTTTTATTAACATTTTCCATGATTACAAAATATATCCCATGGTAATTCCCTCCCTCCCCACCCCCACACTTTCCCATTTGAAATTCCATTCTCCATCATATTGCCTCCCCATTACAATCATTGTAATTACATATATACAATATCAACCCATTAAGTATCCTCCTCCCTTCCTTTCTCTTCCCTTTATGTCTCCTTTTCAACTTACTGGCCTCTGCTACTAAGTATTTTCATTCTCACACAGAAGCCCAATCATCTGTAGCTAGGATCCACATATGAGAGAGAACATGTGGCACTTGGCTTTCTGGGCCTGGGTTACCTCACTTAGTATAATCCATTCCAGGTTCATCCATTTTTCTGCAAATTTCATAACTTCATTTTTCTTTACCGCTGAGTAGAACTCCATTGTATAAATGTGCCACATCTTCATTATCCACTCATCAGTTGAGGGACATCTAGGCTGGTTCCATTTCCTGGCTATTATAAATTGAGCAGCAATAAACATGGTTGAGCACGTACTTCTAAGGAAATGAGATGAGTCCTTTGGATATATGCCTAGGAGTGCTATATCTGGGTCATATGGTAGATCAATCTTTAGCTGTTTTAGGAACCTCCACACTGTTTTCCACAATGGCTGGACCAGATTGCATTCCCACCAGCAGTGTAGAAGGGTTCCTTTTTTTCCACATCCCTGCCAACATTTATGATCATTTGTTTTCATGATGGTAGCCAATCTGACAGGAGTGAGATGGAATCTCAATGTAGTTTTAATCTGCATTTCCCTGATGACTAGTGACATAGAACATTTTTTTAGATGCTTATATGCCATTCGTATTTCTTCCTTTGAGAATGCTCTATTTAGCTCCATGGCCCATTTTTTGATTGGCTTGTTTGATTCCTTATTAGTTAACTTTTTGAGTTCTTTGTATATCCTAGATATTAATCCTCTATCAGATATATAGCTGGCAAAGATTTTTTCCCATTCTGTAGGTTGCCTCTTTGCTTTTTTCACTGTGTCCTTTGCAGTGCAAAATCTTTGTAATTTCATGAGGTCCCAGTGATTAATCTGTGGTTTTATTGCCTGAGCAGTTGGGGTTGTATTCAGAAAGTCTTTGCCAAGACCAATATGTTGAAGGGTTTCCCCTACTTTTTCCTCTAGCAGTTTCAGAGTTTCAGGTCTGATGTTAAGGTCTTTAATCCATTTGGACTTAATTCTTGTGCATGGTGAGAGAGAAGAATCTATTTTCATCCTTCTGCAGGCATATATATCCAGTTTTCAAAACACCATTTGCTGAAGAGGCTGTCTCTTCTCCAATGAGTATTTTTGGCATTTTTATCGAATATCAGGTGGCTATAGCTACTTGGGCTTACATCTGGGTCCTCTATTCTGTTCCACTGATCTACATGTCTGTTTTTGTGCCAGTACCATGCTGTTTTTGTTACTATGGCTCTATAGTATAGGTTAAAATCAGGTATGGTGATACCACCAGCCTCATTTTTGTTGCTCAGTATTATTTTAGATATTCGAGGTTTTTTGTGATTCCAAATGAATTTTTGGATTGTTTTTTCTATTTCCATGAAGAAAGCCTTTGGAATTTTGATAGGGATTGCATTAAATGTGTAGATTGCTTTAGGTAAGATTGCCATTTTCACAATATTGATTCTTCCAATCCAGGAACAAGGGATGTTTCTCCACTTTCTAGTGTCTTCTGCAATTTCTCGCTTGAGTGTTTTAAAGTTCTCATTGTAGAGATTCTTTACTTCCTTGGTTAGGTTTATTCCAAGGTACTTTTATTTATTTATTTTTTTTTGGTGCAACTGTGAATGGGACTGCTTCTCTGATTTCATCCTCTGTGTGTTTGTTGTTAGCATATATGAAGGCTACTGATTTCTGTGTATTTATTTTGTATCCTGCTACATGGCTGTAGGTTTTGATCAGCTCTAGCAGTTTGCTAGTAGAGTCTTTAGGGTCCTTTATGTATAGAATCATGTCATCTGCAAATAATGATAACTTGATCTCTTCCTTTCCAATTTGTATCCCTTGTATGTGTGTCTCTTGCCTTATTGCTATGGCTAAGACTTCCAAAACTATATTAAATAAAAGTGGGGACAGCGGCTTTTTTATTTTGATGTCATCATCTTTTTCTCCTATTATGAGGGGGTCTTGTGAAAGTACTGCTAGGCCCTGTGAGTTCATGGATATCAAGGCCAATTTCTGTCTGGATAGTTGCATTGTAAGGAGCTGTACCCTTCCTTTGCTTCTTACATTCTTTCTGCCAACTCTTCCACAAGGGACCATGAGCCTTGGAGGATGTGATGGAGATATTTCAGTGTTGAGCACTCCTCCATCACTTCTTCTCAGCACTGTGTTGCCTTTTGGGTCATCCCAGTGGTTACCACCATCTGAAAAGAGAAGCTTCTCTACCCAGAGTGAGAGTAGCATTAATATGTGAATATGAACATTAAGTGTAGTGCTTTCAGGGCAATTTGGTGAGAATGATACTTACATTTAGCCAGACAAGAGCAGGCTTTGTACCCCTAAGGATCATGATCTCCCCTGCTTTTGATTAGGTTTTCAGTACCAGGCATGTATTCCCTCTCATAGAGCAGACCTTCAGTCCTATTAGAGAGTAGTTGGTTTTCCCCAGAGCAGACATGCACTCTTGCACCCATTTAGTCATTTGGCCTGTCTGGCCAAACTTGAGACTTCCAGTATCCACTGTTTTCACCACTGATGACTGCTATCTCCCGTAGGGCTGCATGCAGTGCAGCTTTTTCCAGCTTTCAGTTGGCTGATCTGTAGGGAGAAGGTTTTCTGCTCAGCACCAGCTTGACTTTTCAATGACCTTGCCACTCAGGCATGTGAAGTCTTCAGCAATAGGGTCATACTATCTGCTTCCAAGGGAAACCAAGGGTCTTGGCAATAGCCTGTAATGTTTTGGAGGTAACAAGTACCTCCCTGGCCAACTCACTGGAAGGTATCCCATCCCTGGCACTGAAAATTTTCTATTAACAATCTATGGCTTCTGGGTGTGCCATTATTCAAAAAAGTAGGCTTTCTTATGCCTTATTCAGAATATATTAAAATTTGATTGGTCCTGCCCCTGCCCCCCCCCACCCTTCTTGTACACAATCTTTTTTTCTGGTCTCGCTTAGGCCTTTTCACTCCCTGTAATCTGTTCTACTTACATATAACCAATACCATCCCTTTAAGTTCTTCCCTCTCCTCCAGCCCTTACAGCCTTTTTCTAACCTACTGGCCTCTGCTATCGAGGAGATGTAAACGGGTGTTTGTCTAACCTTAGGGAGCCTAGAGGAGATGTAACCCAGCGTTTATTTAACTTTGCCTTAATGGCTTAACAGCCAGACCTTAATGGCTTAACAGCCTGGCTGTGTCAGTCTTAACAGCCTGACTGTAAACTGGCCTTTTGCAAAAGATAAGCTTCTGCAAGCAGTCTGCTGACCAAAATTTCTAATTGCAAGCTGGATGGACCAGCTTTCTAACAAATTAGTCAACTTAAGAACAGGCCCAGGCAAAATGGAGAGGCTTTTGCTCTATGGCTCCAGACATCTCCTCCCTTCTTTTACACAAAAGAAGGGGAGGCCTGCTATTCAGTGATGGGCTTTTAACCAACTGGGGGAGCAGTGACCTGACTCCTCCCATGGGATATCTTTTTTCCCACAATCTTGGCCCTTGGTACCTCTTGGGGAGGGGAGGCAGGGCCTATGTGATAACAGTTATGGTACCAACCTCCATGCAAGTCAGGTTTTTCTCTCAGGGAATTCAGAAGCGGTCAGAAAGGGACCTTCCCTTGCGGTGCTTTGCCTCACACCCATGTTGGTGCCCATACCACACTCATTTTATTGTGAGCTGATATGCATAGGTCTGAATCCTATGCAGCTCCTAAAGGAGGGGAGTCACCTGGCACATAGAAGCCCTGATCAATCAGGTCCAATCGATGATAGTGTATTTGGATGGGCTTGGAAAGGGCACTGTCAATCTGTTGTTTAATAAAACCAATGAGGCGTTTAAAATTCCATGGGCCAAAAGAGACCAAGAGCAGGATTCCTACAAGGGGTCCTAGCAAAGGTAGAAGATAAGGCAACAACCCATTCCAGGCACCCCAGAAAGGGTTGTCAAACAGCTCCTGTCATCGTTTCTCAAGCTCTTCTTGATGTTTTCTAATGTGATCTCGAACAATTCCTGACTTGTTGGCATAAAAGCAGCAGCATTCCTGCAAAGTTAAACAAATTCCTCCCTTGCCTGCAGTTAAAAGATCTAATCTTTGTCTATTTTTTAAGACTACTTCAGCTAGAGAATCAACTTCTTGTAAGTCCTTGACTGATTCATATACCAATTTTACATCATCTGCAAGTTGTTGGGACAACTTTGTATAGGAGTGGAGGGCGACGCCCACCCCCGCTGACCCAGTGGCAAGGCCACCAGTTATCCCCAGCCCTATGATGAGCGGTATAAATTGGCCTGCTGTGTGATGACGGGGAGTAGAGCTGTCAAAGCTGGGAAGAGGCACAGGCCAGTCTCCAGGAACAATATCTACATCAGGCAGAAGGACGGCTGGGGCACAAAGTCCAGTCCAACTTGGGGGAAGAGCTCAGTAAGCCATATTATTTCCACAAACTAAGGTTTTGCCCTTGTCAAGGCATACGGGACTTGTGACATTAATTATAGCAGAACAAGAGGTAAAAGAAGCAAGTCCCACAACTATGTCAAAAGAATTGTTCTGAGCCTCGCTAAAGAAGCAAGTGGAGAAGTTAAATCCCATAGGTTGGACCTTAAAGGGAGTCATTAAGATGCATTCCTGACTATCTGAAGTGTGATGGGAAAAATTAAAGGTGGAAATGGCTAAAGGCCAAGAGGTTCCCAGAGCCAAGCACAGCCAGCAGTCCTCTGCCAAGTGGGGATTGGTAGCGTTAAGCGCAAGGTGTGTAGCAGAGATAATATCAATGGTCTGGGGGTCTAATTCTAGCCCTTTGGGTTTGGGGAAGAGGAGGGGATGATAAACTACTTTGGGGATCATAGAATCAATTATGGTTCGAACTTTTTCTTGCACCATAATTTCACGAACCTGATCAGTGGGCCCCCGTCTGATACATGTACTGGGGCTACTTTTGGCCAGCAGGTGTTCTTTCCTGGAGTAGCAATGCAATTGGCCTTGATTAGATGTTGATTTTCGAACACTTGGAGATTAAGAGACCAATCACCCTGCAATGTTCCCCCATATGTACAGTGGGGAATAGCAGTAAAATACTGCACTCCATCCTTTTAACACTCCTGGAAAGAGTCATAGCATATTGCATTCATCTGATTTATGTACTCACATTCAAGTGGGCATTTGCCATCCATAAGTGGGGGCTGTGTCTTTGGTTTATTGTAGCAAACCCATGACTGGGGGGCAAAGCCAGTCTTCACATCTAGCTCTTCTAGGTTCTCCAGCGTACCAGTTTCCTCGGGAAGATGAGTAAGCAGGTTCTCTCCAAGTGCGAGATGTGTGAGGTTGGCAAGGTAGGTGACCCATGCCTCTGGGAAGAGTGGTCAACCAGTTGTTTGTCAAGACTAATTTCTGTAAGTCCTTAAGATAAGCAATTTCATTTGGCAAGGATTCCAATTTGTTCTCTTCTATATCCAACTCTCGTAATTTCCAAGACTGTGGGGAAGCTTCTTTAGAAGATTGTTTGATAATATTAGAAACTCAAGAGAAACAAGACCAGATACATCCTTGGGAGTCTTCGTGAGCTGATTAGTGGCTAAATTCAATTTCACCATACTGGTTGGATGTGAACTGATTGTCCTTCATATTTAGCTTACTTAAAACTTTTGCTCTGGAGAAAATTCCAAATGGTATTTTGTTGATTCGATTGTGTTCCATGTTGAGAGAACAGATGGTAGAAAACTGAGATGGGCCACCCACTGGATATAACTGGAAGCAATTTCTCGCTAAGGTCAGACTATTCAGTATTACAAGGCCAGATAAAAGACTCTCAGGTAAAGTAGAAATGTTATTTTTCTCTAAATGTAATTCTTCAAGTGCACTGCATTTTGCTAATGATCTGGGTATTGCTGACAATCAATTGTATATCAGGTCAAGACGATTTAAATTGGAAAGGTTTCCTATAGTGTCTGGGAGGTCTAGGAGTTCATTGTGCTGCAAGTCAAGGTTGGTTATCTGTGGACAGTTTCCAATCTCCAGCGTAAGGACATGACATAATTCACCAAGTTCAGCAGGTGGTTGTTTGATTTTGTTCTCTCGAATGCTAAGTGCGCTGAGTTTTGGCAGGTTTTTGATGTCCTTTTTGACAGTTATATGATTAAAGTGAAGGTAGAGAGCAGTGAGAGAATCTGGCCTATGCACAACTGAAGGGATGTCTCTCAGTTTATTATGCCGTAAATCAAGCATCCATGGCTTCTTCAAGTTATCAAGAGAGTCAGGGAACCTGGTTAGTGAATTTCCACTCAGAGCCAGTGTCATGAGATTTACTGGACAGCCCACCTCGGCTGGAAGGGACTGCAATTTGTTACTGTATGAAGAAAGTTCTGTTAGTTGGGCCAACGCTTTGAATGATGATGGCAGTATGTGTATAGACCTTTTGGATAAGTACAAGCACCTTGAGTTCTCCTCCTGGCATTGGTGAAGCTCCTTAGTTACCTTGGCATTGCTGGATTTTTCTCTAGTCCCAGGTGCTGGATTTAGCCATCTGATCACATTATCAACTAAAAAAGCCACCCCTGGCTGGGCAGCACTGGAATCCTTCTTTCCATCTTTTGCATCTTTCCCTTTGGCTTTAGTTTTCTTTTCTTTACTTTCTTTCCCAAAACCTGCAGAGGCTTTTGGATGATGGTACTTGGGGATCTTTCTCTTTAGAGTCTTTTTCTTTTCCTAAACTACTTCTCATGGTTACTCAAGGTTGGACAAAACACTATGTGAAGTCCTTTTATTTGTCAGCAATCCAAAATCAAAGATGAAGAGACAAAGATCTACGTAGTCAAACAGTGTTGGCATGAAGTAATCAGCACGGAGTAACATCCGCCTGCTACTTGTTGGATCAAAACATACTATGACCATTTCTTTTTTTTTAACATAAAACTATTTATTTATTTATTTATTATTTATTATTTATTTATTATTTATTTATTTATTTTATTTATTTATTAATTAATTATTTATTTATTTATTTATTATTTATTATTCACCATTATTTACAACACAGTAAACAATATACAGCTGGATAACATTCTGATACTACAAAGTTATTATCCTGGGTTCTGCTGAATCAGTGACCCAAATACTGAAAAGACTGAGCCTCCATGTGAGGAATGAGTCTGGGTAAAGCAGCATGCAGGTCAGGAACTCATAGTATCAAGTGTTGTGCCAGCAGGCCCTAAACTGCCATTTCTAACCAGGATCACATCTCCATGCATTGCCTTAGAAATTCTAAGAACTGTGATTTTTTAGTACAGATTTTAGCTTTCAGCACAGGAATGACTTCATAGAGGAGCTATACAAGTCTTGTTCCATTAACAAACTGGGATTTGTCTAATTTTCCTGATTGAATGAGGAGTTAGTTGGTTAGTAAAAAAGTTTTGCAAATATACTATTGAATTTATGTGAGGGTATAGGTAAGAATTATGATGTGGCTGCCTTTTAAATTATCCAACCTAAACTCTCCAGTAACTACAGAATCAATCATCTAATTTCAAAGGTCATGGCTTCAGGAAAAATTTGAACTTAATCTGAAGTGATTTCTTAGGAATTCTTAGAATAACAGCTCATCATCCATCTTTTTTTGGGGGGGAGGGGGATGTGTGGTAGGGGGATATTAAAAACAAAGCCACTTACAGTAAGTATTTTATGCACACACACACACACACACACACACACACACACACACAGAACAACAAAAAAACTAACAGAATGGTCCTTCTTCACACCAGTTAGAATTAAGTTCTGACTGGAAAATTTCCCCTAACATTTAGAAAAAACTATTTTCCAATGCAGAGGAAATATACCATGGTATCAAATATTCTACTGTTAAGAAGCATCTATGGGGCTGGAGAGATGGCTTAGTGGTTAAGCGCTTGCCTGTGAAGCCTAAGGACCCCGGTTCGAGGCTCGATTCCCCAGGACCCACGTTAGCCAGATGCACAAGGGAGCGCATGCATCTGGAGTTCATTTGCAGTGGCTGGAGGCACTGGCATGCCCATTCTCTCTCTCTCTCTATCTGCCTCTTTCTCTGTCTGTTGTTCTCAAATAAATAAATAAATAAAAATCTTTATTAAAAAAAAAAGAAGCATCTATGGAAAGCCCAAAGTAACCCGTGCTGTTGATGCAAAAAGTAAAATAAAAAAAATTCTGACAACTGTCAATATTTTCAAAACCAATGTATCAAACTTGATCTGTATTACAATGTAGTTATTTTTCACACCAGTAATTCAAAACCCAAGACCAGATTTTATATATATGTATAAATACATATAAAAACAATGCAAACAATTATTGAGCTTCATCTTCTGGACAAGAGTGCCAAGTCAGCCTCTCTTCCTAGAAAGTGATGATGATCTGAGGACATTTCATGTTCGCCTCCTTCACCAGCACCAAGTCGGCCTCATCGGAGTCCTTCCATTTCATGAGAAACATCAATTCCCCACTGCTGTCTGTGGCACCAATCATGCGTTCAGGATCAAGACCTCTGGCAAAGCCTCTGGGTTTGTCAGCAGCATCTGTTTTTCTTCTTTGGAATTTGGTTTTTCCTCTTTTTGACATAATATGACCTCTTGGAAAGAAAATTCAGGATAACTTATTATTGAAGGACGTCTTCCTCCCAGATAAACATATACTAGGTCCTAGTTAACTTGGAGAGAAAATATTCTTCCCAAAATATCGTGTGCATATTTGTGATGTACTTCAGTTTTCCTTCCTCCCTGCTTCCCCGGCCCCTCTCTCCCTACTGATATGGAAATTTTGGGTGTATTTGAGAATGCTGGACCCTTATCTTGGTTCTCGGGTGGGCAATAACTCAGGACTAATGAAGGAGAGACAGAAACAAGTGAGCTTTTCATAGGCAATGAGCAAGGGACAGAGGCCCAAGGAGGATGTGGGTGTCACCTTGCCTGCCCTGGAAGGACTAGAGCATGCATTTGACTCAGTCTCATCAAGACGGTGCAGTACTTCCTGCTTCCTCTTCAAGCTTTCCCAGGCCTGGAGCACGAGGGTGGGCTTGCCCCACCTGAGTCAGCCCTGTGAGTCAACCAACCAATCAGGTCTCTCCCTTATACACCAGAGACTGATGACCAGGCCCACCCTGACTGCTTGTCTGACCCATATGGAGGAGGCTAACCATGTGTGTAAATCTCTTGGTTCCTTTTCCTTCTCCTGGTGCCTGACTCTCCTGGTTCTTGCTTTCGTAAGCGCTCCCCTTTCCTGGATGGCTGGGAAGGGGGAGGATTTCTTTTCTGCTGGGTGTTTTTTGCTTAGGTTCCACATGTGTCTTGTTCTGGGTGCTCTCTTGCCTAACCATGTGTGTACATCTCCTTCCCTTGGCCTCCGTTCACTCTCTTGGTCCTTGCTTCCTGGCCCCTGATGGTCAGCCTGGCTGGGAGGTGGAGGGCTTCTGGTTCGCCTGGGCATTTTCCTGCTCGCTTTCTACATGTAATTTGTGTTTGGATGTTCTTCCCTTGCTACATTTGTGGTTTCTCTTTAAGCTCTGAGTTCTTTAGAACCTCTTAATCTTTCCTGACCCCCTATGGTAGGGAATCTTTTGACTTGGGCTTTCATGCTTTGCTCTGTGTGTGTGTGTGTGTGTGTGTGTGTGTGTGTGTGTCCAGACATTTCCCTATGTGAGGGAGACTTTCTCCATCTCACCTCCCACTTCCCAGCCTAAAGGGGAAGAAAGCCTTTTTTGGCTTGGGGCTTCCTGCTAGCTTTTCCTCTGGATTCTAACTGTCCCTAAAATAAACCTTATACTTTATAATTTACCCCTCTCAGAGTCTGTGTTTTCAAGTCTTTGCTAACTTAGAGAAGAACCCAAAAGCTGTGGTCCACAGACCTGGGCTCTCCTCCATCTTTATGGAATTTACTTCCTTCCTGGACCAAAGATCCTATATCTGTAATGTCTCAGTGGCCATGGAAAACTCCCACTGAAGTCCACTGACTTACTGGACTTATAAATTCAAAGAATTAAAATCCATACATCAGATGATAAGGCTCATATTTTATTGGATAGAATTTATCTTTTGCAAAAGGCCAGTTTATGGTCAGGATGTGAAGCCTGGTGCAGTCAGGATGTTAAGCCAGTGAGGCAAGATTAGATGAACACCTAATTACATCCCCTCTAGGTTTCCTGACAACTCCTTGCCCTGGCCACGTCCCCTTCTCCCTACCGTCTTAACCAAAGTCAAGAAGGGGTTTCCACAAATGAGACGCCCATCTTGAGATGCAGGTTGGATCTTTTTTTTTTTAATTTATTTTTATTTTTATTTATTTATTTGAAAGTGACAGAGAAGAGGCAGATAGAGAGAGAATGGGCATACCAGGGCCTCCAGCCACTGACAATGAACTCTTGACACATGCACCCCTTGTGCATCTGGCTAACGTGGGTCCTGGGGAATTGAGCCTTGAACCGGGGTCCTTAGGCTTCACAAGCAAGTGCATCTCTCCAGCCCCCAGGTTGGATCTTTTATTTGAGCTCCCCTGGTGGTGTTAGACTTTGGGGAAGGGGCTAACTCCTTTACATTCTTTCCTCTTCCAGAAGAGTAAAAGATAAAACAGAGGCACTTAATCACCTCTTCTGTGAGGATTAAGAGATGAGAAAAATAGCTGGACTCTCCCTTCTGATATTTCTGACCTGCAGTAAGGTGGAATGACCTAGCTTCTCCCCCAGTGGGCTCAAAGACATCCCTCCTTTGACTTTTGAGGTCCTGCCACCCCCAAACTGCCTCACTACCACCTTTCATTTCTCCTTTTCTTCCTTTGAACACCCCTATATACTCTTGCGCTTTTATTTATTGACATTGAATTATATCTTGGTGGCTCAGTTGTACATCACTTACCACACAAGCGTGGGAAGTGGAGTTTAAGGCCCCAGAAGCTACGTGAAGCTGGGTGAGCTGGTGAGTGCTGGATATCCCAGTGTGGAGAGGCAGGGACAGGAAGATTCTTTGGCTTTGCCAGAATCAGTTGAGCCCCAGGTTCAGTGTGAGATCCTGTCACAAAAAATAAGGTGGACAAAGATTGAAGAAGACACTAGACATGGACCTAGAGACAATACATTCACTCACACTCACGCGCCCAATGCATAAGAATACACGTGCATCACACACACACACACACATACACACACACACACTAATGTATATCTTAGAGATAAATTTCTGCAGTTTTTATTTAGAACTGCTTTACTATTACTGAAATAGCTACATGCCTTTTCATGTATGAAATGTGAAAATCGAATTAACAAGTCCTCTATAATGAATTAATTTTTGTGTTGTTTTGGTTTTGTGAGGTAGGGTCTCATGCTAGGCCATGCTGACCGCAAACTCACTCTGTAGCTCCAGGCTGGCCTCAAACTCACAGCGATCCTCTTACCTCTGCCTCCTGAGTGCGAAGACTAGGGGTGTACACCACTATTCCTTGTCGGGCACAGGCAGGACCCTGGGTTAAAGCAAACCTAAGCTGTCTGACACGAAGGCCCCAGGCTACGGAGAGGTTGCAGCAGCCTGAACTACTGGTCATATCTCAGGGACCAGACCTGCAGGGGAGCTCCTCCCCCCATTCTAGAGGATTGCAGTGAGCCAGGATCCTCTCCCCATTCTTGGGGGTCATAGTGAGCCTGGATCCCAGGACAAAATCTCGGATCCTGAGGTCAGCAGGAAGTAAGGCCACTCCCTCTCCAAGCATGGGATACCTGGACATTCAGATAAGGCTTTGCCCATAACCCTGTGGCCTTTGACCAGTTGCCTAGGAAACTCCTTATATGGTATCAGCCAGCACCTTTGCACAGCCCCTCCCCCTGCCATTGCCTACGAGCTGGAGTGAATGTCCCCATATGCTAATTAGGCATCAGCAAGCAACCTTGTACATCCAATCCCCTTAGGACCCTTGACTGCTTATAAACCTATTTCCCTGACAACAGCTGTTCACTGAAACTGCCTCCCAAGAGTGATTCTTGTGCACTCACCACCATGGTTGCCGGGGATGCCTTTGGGGGAATCGTGGCTGGGCCCCAGGGACCCATAAAACCTAATGAGTTATTTTTGACCTTTTGGTTTTTTTAAATTATTTTTTATTATAAACAAAACATCATGAAGGTCCATATTCATATCTTTGCATTCCATGTAAATATTAATAAGAATTGGATTGCAGGGGCAATGATTTTGGTACATTTAATGACCACACATATTCCCTCCTTCTATATAGTTTATAATCTTTTTGCTGTTTTTTTTTAATTTTAAAAGAAATTTATTGCATTTACTGTAAAAAAAAAACAAATGCAAATGGTTCCTTGCCATAAACAATGTATGACATTCAAATCTGAGTTATAAGATTTTATTACGATCTCAAATAAAATATGGCAATAACAATACACGGTTCACACTATGAAACTGGACTGACTTCATCCTGAATGCATTTGAATATATGTTGAACACAACTTGAATATTCGATATGTACTGTACTGACAGAAATTCTGCTATAAATTATGTGGAACACACCCGTTAAATATGTATAATTGCTGTTGTTGTTGTTTTTTAAGCTGTTCTGTCATTCTTTTTTTTTAAATTTTTATTAGCATTTTCCATGATTATAAAAAAAATCCCATGGTAATTCCCTCCCTTCCCCCGCCACTTTCCTCTTTGAAAGTCCATTCAATTGCTGTTGTTTTTTGAGGTAGGGTCTGACTCTGGCCCAGGCTGACCTGGAATTCACTATGTAGTCTCAGGGTGGCCTTCAACTCATGGTGATCCTCCTACTTCTGCCTCCTGAGAGCTGGGAATAAAGGTGTGTGCCACCAGACCGACCCAGCATAGTTTATAATCTTAACAGTGAATGATAGGTCCTATTTTCTCAAGTCTTTGCTAGTACTCACCTAGAAAAGACTTTTTTCCTACTGACCTGAAGCAATCTCACAGTGCTGGCTTACATGGCATCTTGCTTTGTATATGAGTGACATGGACAATCCGTTCATATTCATTTTCTGTCAGTCCCTGGCCATTGCATCCTTTACCATTAGGCTGATCTCTTCTTGTTGACTTAGAAGAAATATCTCAGCACTGAATAAATTATTTCTTTGTTTAGTAATGTACTCAATCATTATCTTTAGGTTTGTCATTTATCTTTTGATGTTTTAGGGTTTCTCCCTCTAATATAAATTTTAGTGTACTTGAATTTATTGTTGGTCATATTTAGGAGCATTCCAGAGTATGTCATTAGTCATGGTGTTTTCTTCGAGGCTGCTTCACCCAGCTATCTTCCTCCCACTTCTTTGACAGCTTTTAGAAGGATCAGAGACAGGAGAACACTAACACGCTGGCTATCAGGATTTAGCTAGATGGGCTTCCTTAGGAGGCAAAGGGAATTCTCAACTGGGGCACTGCCCCCAGAGAAATGCATGTTGATTGTCAGTTCTGGGGAAAACTCTGGGTTTTCTGGGGAAAACTGTGGGTTTCTCTTCCAGAGCCTTCCCAATACATACCTCAGTCCATTCCCAATACATTTCTCCACTTTTGCAAAGCACTTAGTCTTCGTCGCCTATCTCAGGGCATTCAGTGCCCACCTTATCAGTATAAGCCTGAAGTCTATCCATGTGATGATAGGGTCAGGCATTATAGACTTGGCCTTGGTGACAGAACTTTGCTGCTTGCTATCAGAATTCCAGAGCTGCCTTGTACTGGACTCTGTGGTGCTGCACAGAGGTAAACAGACTGCACATGACTGCTTTGAAAGCTCAGATACACTTATTTATTTACTGAAGGGTTCTGCCTGCCAGCACTGCCCAGACCCACTCATATCAGCCAGAGGGCTAGAAAGGAGATTTTGTCCCAGTAGCCCTGTGATGGGATAAAGTATGCACTGAGAATTAGCTCATTCAAGTTGCCCATCATGAGCCATCTGACGATGTACCTAGGATGGCAATGTCACTGTTCCATTTGATTTATTTTGCTGAGCTAGCTTTTAGGACAGATTCAAGAATTGAAATACCTAAAATATTTCCTATATCTGATGCCTACATGACCACCGTTTTCCTCTGATCCTTGAACAAGTTCCCCAGAGACATGAAGTTCCTACATAGATGGAGAGCAACTTGGAGCAGGTGAGAAACATGACCAACAGAAGCTGCATTCAAACCCTACTCACAACAATAAAGGGAAAGCTTAAAGCCAGAAGGTGAGCCAGTACAGCAAATATGGCAAGGATCATTTGTACCATCTAAAAAGCTGCAACAGTATAGTAAATTCTGGGTGCTCAGGAAGTGGTTCCAGGATCCCAGGCCTAGCAGAGCATTGTCTGATGGAAAGGGGGAGGTAGAGAGATGGGAGAGGAGAGTTCTAGGAATCTTTTTTTTTTTTAAATTTAATTTATTAGTTTTCATTTCAGTGAATACAGGCAGTTTGGTACCATTATTTAGGCTCATCTGTGATCTACCCCCTCCCATCAGACCCTCCTTGTTAATGAAAATGGGTCGTGCATTGTGGAAGTTCCAGGAATCTTACTATAAGCCTGTTTAAAGGATTCATAGAAACCCTGTGACACATGCACTGCTTTTCTTTACAGGTGAAGAAATGATGCAAGTTCACACAAACAGTGAATGATGGACCCCAACTGGATGCCCTGCAGCTTAAATCCAGTCTTCCTGCTTTGACCATGTTGCATAACCTCTCTTGTATCTTCGCCTTTTCTTCTGCCAAATGGTCACATTTCATGTGGATATCATGTGCAACTGACTTGGTGAGTCCTACAAATCCCTAGGGAGAAATTCTCGGTCTTGCCAGCTACTGGTACTGCTGACACCAGGGGCAGTTCCGAAGCCTTCCAGGTGCAGGGCCACTTTCAGATTTCCAGCCCTCTCATGGCTACAGTTCTAATCTTCCTCCTAGTTATTTTTTTAAATTCTCTTAAACATCCTTTTCACATACTTCCTCCAAAACATTCTGTCCCAGTGGAATTCCCAAACAGGAAGATGAAGGCTCTCTCTGCTAAAATGTCCTTTTCCTAGAGCCGGAAGTCATTGCAGCTGAAAGTGGGTCGCCATGATGACCTTCCTCTTCATCTTGCAAATATGCACACAGGTGGTATGAGTCTGAATCACCCAATGGAGGTGTAAGAGCTTCCCTGGAGAAGAGGGTCTGTGGACAGCAGCTGTAGATCCAGCCTGCTGGTTTTCATGGCTTGTCTTTGGGTTTTAGATTTGTCTAATCAGCCATGACAATCCCATTTTTAGCTAATTACTAGCAATAACTCTATTCATATATACCTCCCATTGCCTCTACTTCTAGTTGAACCTGACTTACAAATATGTATAAACTAAGGATGTTCATTGCAAGATTAATTATAGCTGCTCAAGATTTTAAATGAGCTAGATGATGTTGTTACAAAATAGTTAAAGGATTGAATAAAAAATTAGTGAGAAAGATGATTATTAAATTATTTTATTTATTGAAAGAAGCACAGAACCAAGGAAAGGCATCCACATGGCTAGAGGTCCCCCATGGAGGGCCTGGAAACAAAAGAGAGAAAAAAAGTTCAAGGAGCTCCTGCCATGTCAGGAGCTGGAGGGGATAAAGAACCCATGTGGAGAGTCAGGGCTGAGGGGCCTCCCCTCTGCTCAACCCAGCTGGGGAAAAACTCACCCACAGCTGGAAGTCCCCAAGTGGTTAGAGAGCGTGCCCTCTCCTTGCAAAGGTCTTTATAACCTTATGGTGGTGGGCTGTCTTCAAGCTCAGGTATACCAGAGGGAGAGCTGGTTGGTTAGGGCTAGAGGCTAGCCATGACACCCAGTTCCAGGGACTGAACTTGACCAACCACAATGTTTAAGTCCAGTGAAAGACCTCCCTCCCAGGATGGGCCCTGGTTGTTTGGGGAAAAATAGGTCTAGGGAACTAGGCAAGAGACAAGAAGTCAGATCATACATACATACATACATACATACATATATATATATATATATATATATATTTTTTTTTTTTTTTTTTTTTTTTTTTGAGGTAGGGTCTCGCTGACCTGGAATTCACTCCAGAGTCTCAGGGTGGCCTCAAACTCACAGTGATCCTCCTACCTCTGCCTCCCCAGTGCTGGGATTAAAGGAGTGCTCCACCAGGCCTGGCTTAGATCATCTTTGATTTCTAGCAAGTGCAGACTTTCTTGCCCTTTTTACTCTCAGGGGTCCAGTTACCCTAACTGTACTCCGTCTCAAGTTGATAATTACTCAATGAACTCCCTCTTCAACTCACTGAAAAGGTAGTTTGTAAAGACTTAGATAAACAACGAGGATTGTATGGAATGTAGCAAAATTTGGAAACGCAGAAAGATCTAGGTGGTATTGACAAAAGCAGAGGAAACCAAACTGGGGCGACTAAAGATACAATTCCACTCGGAAAGCATTGCAGAATTGTATGCGTGTGAAAGAAGTTTTATGGTAAGAAGCCCAGAGATAACGGCTAAAATTTCAGAAACGAAGGACTACCAATTCTCACGCTATTCAAGGACATAGTTGCCGAGGTCCAGCCTCAGTGGGTTGTGGAACTTGCAGGGAACGTGTGGAGCCGGCATCTGAGGAAATGGTGTGGACCAGTGGTTCAGGTGAAGCACGCTGGACTCGGAGCACAGCTCTGCTTCTTTATTTGTACTTTTACAACACATTATTTTTGTTTTTCAAGCAAGATATAGCAACTTATTCATGCGGCTTCTATTCTCTAAGAAATCTTGCACAATATTTTCCTTGGTTTCCCCTACTTGTGCTTAACTCATGAACCTCTTGCCTCATCGACATTCTGTTAACATCTTAAACAAGAAAGTCAAAGATTGCAAGCTGGTTAATATCTCATGAAAACTAGCCAAGAGCCCTGGCAGGTAGCTCTTGTGATTATAAGGTGATAGACATTTTTGACCTCAGAAAGGACTGTGTTATCCACTCTACACATGATAACATCTTGTGGCTTGAATAATAGTATGTTTCTCTATTTCTAATCCAGTACTGATTTACTTGTCTATGACCTTTCCTTGTTGCTTCATTTTACAGTTTGGTCCTGACCTTGTAAGTCTCTCCACAAAAGGAAGATTTTGATACTTAATTCTTTTTTCCATCTTTCCAGACCATCATTACTCCATTAATGTATGCCCCTGTATATGGTAAAGGTTGATCTATCCAACCAGTGTTTTGCATTGATGTCTTTTCTTTAGGAGCCCACCAAACTCTACTGTTAATTCTGAAAGTTACATATTCTGTTTTACTTCCTTGTGTGGGTACAACCCAATTATTTGAAAGATGTTTACTTTTGCTCTCTAGCATTTCAGGCTCCTTTTCTAGTAAGTCGTCTGTAGGATCAGGAAATGTGCCCATTAACTCCTGTAATCATCTTGACAACAAGAATTTTCTTGTAAGCAATGTTTCTTGGGAGCATTTGGTAAGGCATGTGGCCCAGCATTGCGAGGACCTTGTCTCGTTAGGAGAAATATACATTTGTGGTGTTGAGAAACTTTGTTCATTCAAACTAGCCATAGTTTCAGGATCCATATTCTGTTTAAACATTACAGCCTCAGAAATTTCTGCAGAAACATTCTTTGCCTGTTCAATCATTGGTGACTGTGTAGACGCATCTGAATTGGATCCCCTATTACTACTGAGAAGGGGGAAATGAAAGCAAAAATAAGCAACAGTATACTTACTATAATCCCAAGAAAGAGATAGCAGTAGCGCAGACTGTCCAGCAGCAGGCATTCTAGGAGGTCGCTGAAAGACCTGCCGGCTTTGCCAAGGGAAGTCTCGGATTCTGCATTCTGCAGCTTTGCAAGACATCAGCGTCGTCCTCCAGAGCCTACGGCTGCAGCTGCATGGCCACCGCCACATAGTGAAATAATGAAGCTCTCACTAAAAGAATTTTGACTCTGCCTTTGGAGAGTAATAAACATGATGGGGTAGAGGTGAATGACTATTCTTGCACCTACTTTACATATTGTTTTTACTTATTAAAGGATATGCATGTATAAATTTGATTATGCTAAGAAATAAGAATGAATCAGGACTGGGATGGGGGAAAGAAGCAAGGAAGGAAGAAGGAAAGAGGAATGGAAAAAGGAAAAAAAGGGAAAAAGTAAAAGGAGAGAAGTAAATTGCAGCATATCCATATCTTGCAATATTATTATGATATTATCAAGAAGTTTTACTAAGATGGAAATTATAATGTATTGCTAAATGAAAAGATGATGAGTTGGGCATGGTGGTTCACTCCTTTAATCCCAGGACTCAGGAGAAAAGGGTAGGAGGATCCCGTGAATTCAAGGTCACCCTGAGACTACATAATGAATTCCAGGTCAGACTGGGGCTAGAGTGAGACCCTATCTTGAAAAAAAAAAAGGAAGAAAAGATGAAGCTAAATATAATACACACCCTCAACTTATAAATTTTTCCACAGATTGGGGATTGTTTTATGTATGGTGGCGACAAAGGTCAGTATTCTATGAAATTATTTTCATTATTTACACTTGTATTTTAAAATGTTTCTCTAATGCTTATAGTCCCCCCCCCCCTTTCTAAAGACTTTTATGATTCTGGTGGCTTTTGCTTCTGAAAGACCACTGAGGTTAGACAAAACTGAGAGGGAGTGAGTGAGTATTAGGAATGCCTCATTAATGCCTCTGGAGGCTCTGGGGATCTCGGAAGACATAGACGCTGGTTTAGTAGCCCGCTAAATTCGGTGTAGTCTCTACTGGATACCAGTGCTGAGCTCTGACCAAGAGGTATACTACCTTTAAAAATTACAGTGAAGGTCTGGGGAGAACGCTCAGTGGCTAGAGGTGTTTACCAGGCTTTAACTCCCAGCACACCCATAAAGCCTGGTGCAAGGTGGCACCTTCATCTGTGATCCCAGTGTGCCTAGACAATGGGAGGCAGAGCCAGGAGAATCCAAATCTCATAGGTCAGACTCATTTGTAGCAGTAAGAGATCCTGTCTCAGAGAAGGTGGAGCACAGACACCTCAAAGTTATCCTCAGGCCTCCACATGCATGTGGCAGCATGTATGCACTCCCTCTTACACACACACCTACAAGTTGTCTGGAGAAATTTTTCCCTGAGATGTGAACCCATGACTACTGGCCCAAACTAGGACTCAAATGACCTACCCAAGTGCAATTACACCAAAATCAGTTTTGCTGAATGTGGTAGCTTGAATGGATGTCTCCCATATTCACAGTTTCGTTAAAGCTTCCTAGATTCCTAGCTACCTAGCTGGAGGAGGTATCACTGGGTGGTCTGGCCCTAAGATATAAATGCTGGTAGTGGATTTGTAATTCCAGCCTAAAGATATGCAAAGCACCTGGAGTGCCTGAAGATACTTGTTTATGGTGTGACTTTTGGGTTTTTTGGCTTGGGGCTTCTCTGCTTGGTCCTTTAAGAGGCGGCCAACTTCTTCTGCCATTATGGAACTTCCACTGGATTTGTAAGCTTCAAAAAACTTCCCTTCCTCCATAACTGTGCCGGGTTTGGAAGTTCATCTCAGCAACCTGAAGCCGCTATTGCAGTGAACCAATGAGTTTGCTGAGGTAGCTTGAGGGGCTGGTTACTGGAGCGTGGATGAATCAAGGCAGCCCTGTCATCAGAAAACCCACCCCAGCAGAGGCGCTGACTTGCCGGGCGCTGCGGCTCTCCAGCGCACTGCGCCCTCCAAAGGCAGCGCACGAGATCGCAGCGTCTCGGGCACCCTGCGCCACTTGTGTGCAGCTCAGCACAGCAGGTGGGAGTTCCCCGAGAGCAATTGCTTATCATTTTTATAACCTCAGGAAGGGTCTTTTCAGTTTTTTTGTTTTTGTTTTTTTAAATTTTTGTTTATTTATTTGAGAGCGACAATGAGAGAGAGAGAGAGAGGGAGAGAAAGAGAGAGAACGGGCGCGCCAGGGCTTCCAGCCTCTGCAAACGAACTCCAGACGCGTGCGCCCCCTTGTGCATCTGGCTAACGTGTGTCCTGGGGAATTGAGCCTCGAACCGGGGTCCTTAGGCTTCACAGGCAAGTGCTTAACCGCTAAGCCATCTCTCCAGCCCTCTCTCAGACTTTTTGACTTCTTGACTCGCTTCTCCTCTCAAGAGGGAATGCCCCTTTTGGAAAGTGATCATGTGATCTTTTAAGTTTCAGTTATTCCAGACATATTGACCTCTTGATTCCTTCCCCTCTTAAAGAGGGAATATTTCAATTCAGAGGAATTTGCTAATGCAACACAAGTATAAACACACAAATAAATGAAAAAACAACTTTAAGTGCAATGAAATAGACCTAGACTCCTGACTTCCTTTGAAATGCAAAACAAATGCAAGAATCTGCTTGCAACCTAACTGCAGAAAATTTAGTATGACAATGGAACAAAACAGATTTGTTCCTTCTCTTCAGCTGACGACAGGTAAAATCTTTCCACTTCAGATTCTGGCTGCTTCTGGCTAGGAGTTTTCTACAAGCTTCCCCCACAGAAGCCTGCATGAGAATGGGAGTGTCATGGAACTCAAAAGTGTCTAAGTTAACCAGAAACCGGAAACAGAATTTCTCTGGATTACAGTATATTAAATATCCAAACAGTTACCAAAATTCAGCGCATTAGAGAATCTTTTGAGATTTTCAAAGACATTTGTCTCAATGTCACAGAATCAATTCAAGAAAGAAAAAACAAAACAAAACATAACAAAACACCCTTGACTTCATGGTCTCAGGCCAAAGGTGGCTGTTCTCTCCTGCAGTGTTCTGGCCTAGGCTGTTGGCTATTCAGAAATCTGTGTAAACAGATCGCACCATCCTCAGGGGCGGATTCAGTGCTGTTGAAGACTACCTGTGTGTATTTGCAAGCTGAAGTGGAAGCTAATCTTGGCAGGCCAACAACTTCCAATGCCTTGACTTCTGGCTCTAGGAAAAGGACATTTTAGCTGTGAGAGTCTTGATCTTCCTGTTTGGGAACCCACACAGACAGAATGTTTGGAGGAAGTATAGGCAAAAGGCATTTAAGATAGAAAAAAAAAAAAAATTACTAGTGTTGTGCCAAGACCCCTGACCAGGAGCCAAATCCCCCAGTCACCCAGGAGTCACCCAGAGAACCGCCACAGAAGCCGAGACACTCGAATGCAACAGCAACAGGTTTTTTTTCTGCAAGCCTAGGCCTGGGCTCTGTCCCCACAGTCCGGCACAGCGGTAGTGAGGGAGAGAGCTCCTTTCTTTTGGGGGAAAGGGTTCATATAGGAATTTGAACAAAGAAGTAGGGGATAGATACATGATTGGTTGATTTGGTTGATTTAAACAGTTCTGATTGGCTTGGGGTTTCAGCGGGCAAAGTTGGGGGCAGGAGCTAGGGGCACTCCAGGCAGATGAAGTCATCTCCATTGTCCTTGAAGTGGAGATTCCTCAGTTTCTTATCTAAGCAGGTGGTCAGAGGCTGGAGCCCCCCCTCCCCAGTGGAGTGTTTCTGCAATGTCCTTGAAGTGGAGATTCCTCAGAAACGTTAGGGGGAAAGGCAGCAATTAAGCAAGCAAAGTTTACAGAAGCAAAAGGTCAGCACATTTGCCCCCCGCCAGCGGGGAGTTGAACAAGGACTCGAAGAGAAGCTAACCTGAATGGGGGGAGGCAAACAGACACAAGAAGGAGACCAAGCTAGGTATTTGCCAAGGTCTCAAAGTTTATTTTTATTTTTATTTATTTATTTATTTTGGTTTTTCGAGGTAGGGTCTCACTCTGGCTCAGGCTGACCTGGAATTCACTATAGAGTCTCAGGGTGACCTGGAACTCACGGTGATCCTCTTACCTCTGCCTCCTGAGTGCTGGGATTAAAGGCGTGTGCTACTGTGGGAAAACCCCCCCCCCAGGGGGTCCCCACGCTCTGCCCGGATAAGGTGACACCCCAAATCACTCACTCACGAGAAGTGGTCTTGATGCAAACTGCAAGAGGATTTTATTCCAAGCGCGCTGGGGCCCACAGTCGTACACCGCACAGGGGTAGAGGACTGCAGAGCCCCGAATGCAGGAATGGGGTAGTTTTTATAGGGTTTTTAACAAAGCCTGTGTATTAGACCAATCATTATTTAATATCAGGAGCCCCTGCAGGGTGTTAGCCAGTCAGTTTGTGCCACCCCACAGTTTCTAAGCCAATTAGTTTACTTTGCTCAAGCCCCTCATGGACCAATCACTCTCTCATGACTATGACCTTGGTGGTCAGCATTTGCGCAGGTCCTTGGGTGGGAGTAGCAGAGTATGGTACCAGTCTCCTGTGACCTTGGAGGTCAGCACTTGTGCAATTCCTTAGGTGGGGGTAACAGAGTATGGTATCAGCCTCCTATGACCTTGGTGGTCTGAGGCAGGCTGCTACAGCCTATGGTGCGAGTTACAAAGGCTTACAGTGTGGGCTACTAAGGCTTACAGTGTGGGCTATTAAGGCTTATGGTGCAGGCTATTTACAGAAACTAAATAAGTGGTCCACTTTATTACTCATTTCCCATCCCTGAGGGCTATCTCATGCCCTTTTTTACCTAGTTTTATATTAGGAGTGGGCTCTGATACAATGAGAAGAGGGATTCTTTACTTGCTTCTAACAGAGAGTAAAACCTGGAGTTTGAGGTATGCAGGTGGCCCGCTTAAGCTCCCTTTGGAGCGTGATAGTATTTCTGAGCTTCTGAATTCTTGGGCCTTTCACTACCACGCCCAGCTCGAAGTTTATTTTTACACATAGGTTTTTATAGGGTTGTAGGGGGAAGGAGTCATAATCAGGCCAGAGATCACAGGGTTACTGGATAAATGCTTTTTCTTTGTTTCTTCATTAATTACCGGCAGCACCAGGAGAGGCTGTCACCCAGGTGTAACGGCTCCTTCATTTCTGGTAATAGATAATTAGATGAGGAAATAGAAACTTAACTTGCTATATGGAGGTTTCTGTCAACATGGCCGAGTGTTGGAGACGAGGAGATGAGCCCTGAACAGATCTCTGCCCTGAGATAACTTCTGCCCTGAGCAACTTCCGACCTTTCCTCATCCCCCCACCCTGCCATACCTAACTGATTCCATCCCCTCACCCCGCCACACCTAACTAATTAACATCCTGCCTGCCTGCAGAGACGTGAGAACTATACCGTGAATTCTTGGAATAACTGCAAACTGTCCTAGGCCAAAAGCCAAGAAGATTCTGTAACTTTCCACCACCTGCCTCCTCCAGGCCCCCCCCCCCCAAGACCCTAACCCTAACCCTTAAAAAGGCCGCTGTGGCTCAATAAAATGGGACTCTTGACAAGTGTACATTTGCTTGAGTCTCTTCCTCTCTCTCGCCCATCTTATTTCAGGTTAGGGTCCCCCTTGCCCCCACGAATAACGAGGTCCTGTGGGTCGGGACAGCCGAGGTTTGGTTCATAGCTCCCAGCACACATTGGCCGGCTAGTTCTCTATCTAAGTCAGGCCTGGGCCTCTTTTTTTTTTTTTTTTTACTCAAAATGGCTATATTTAGTCTGTCACTAGAAGGAGGATTAGAAATCCAGCTATGATGGGCTGCAGAGATGGCTTAGTGTTTAAGACACTTGCCTGCACGCCTAATGACCCGGGTTCTATTCCCTAGTACCCACGTAAAGTCAGATGCACAAAATGGTCTGGAGTTTGTGTGCAGTGGCTGTATCTGGAACTTGGGAACTGTTAACCACCACTAGTTAGGTGGTGGGAGGGAGAATTTCCCCTCAGGGATTTGTAGGAGTCACCAAATTAGTTGTACATGATACCTGTTGTGCCCAGTTCTCGGCGCCTCCAGTGACCACCAAGGAGACCCAAACACGTATGCAAAGGCAAAGAGCTTTATTTCGGGCTTAAGCTTGGACTCTTGACTTCACCAACGCAGTGGATCCATACAAGAGCCCTGAGCAGCAGGAGGGCAGGTTTTTTATTCAGATTTGAACAAATAAGTAAGGGAATGGTTACACGATTGGTTCTAAGGGGGCACGCGCGGGGGCATTTTTGGTTACTTGCTTAACTCTTGTCATCAGACCTCTGGTCAGGAGATTGTTTGCAGACTCTTAGCTTTTGCAAGACACCAGATATCCTGCGGTTAGGTATTTCTGAAGGGTTCTGGGGTAGGGGCTTCCCAGAAGTCTGAAGTCTGGGTGGTGGGGGGTGCTGCATTTAAGCAAGCAAGCAAGCAAGGTTTACAGAAGTAGAGGTCAGCATGTTAGCCAGTTAGTTCCTTATCTAAGTCTATTTTAAAATGTCTGTACTGCTGTCTGGCTTTAAGCAAGGCTGTAGAGACCAAGTATATATTTTTTAATCTCTCAATACCTACACAAAATATGACCATTTTCCAGAAGAATATGAGAAGACCCAAGAGAGGTTATGGAACATGACCAAGTCAGGAAGACTCTGGATTTAATCTACATGGCATCTAATTTGGGTACATCTTTCACTGCTTGTGTGAACTTGCATTATTTCTTCACCTGTTTTTTTTTTTTTTTTTTTTTTTTTTTAAGCAGTACATGTGTCATAGGGTTCTTATGAGTCTTTTTAAACTCTGATATTATGACAGAGTTAACTGAATGTTAGAGTTGAAATGGCAGGGGAAGTATGATGCTCAGAATTCTCTCCTCCCTCTCTCCCCCCACCCCCCATCAGACCTGACTCCACTAGGCCTGGGATTTTGGAGCCAAGTTCTGTTACAGTCATTTAGTTTTCAAAGAAAATTGTCTTTTTCCCCTCCCCTTATGCCCAGCCTAGTGTGGGATCTTAGAACCTCTACCTAGTAATTGACTTTCTGAAGCTGAGCTGACCTGAGAAACAACTTCCTTCCAGGCACCACCTGCTGACTCTAGTTAGAGCAAAAATCCAGTCTTTCCTCCCACAGGCAAGGTTTCCAGCCCCCCCCTTGAGAAAGACTAGCCCCTCCCCCAACCCCCCCCCCACCACACACACAGAGGTTCAGAGTCCCTTTCTCTTGCTTTGAACCTCATGACTGTCTTTTCTGATGTAAAATAAAACCTCTGGCTCCAAAATAACTGTTCATCTCAGAGTCCTCTATTTCTAAATCCAAACTGACAGGTATGAGATTGGCAGTTGGAAGAATCGCATTCTGGGGAAAACAACAAAGCCTGTTTCTGCAGGCCCTGGCTGGATCCCAGCAAACCTCTCCCTGTGGAGCGTTCTCTAGGTGATGAGAGAGTTTTGGGTCCTTGAAGAGATTAGGTTTCGTAAAGATGCAGGGGACCCCAGGACTCTGGTCCCCAAGTTTTATGTCTTTGTCCAAGTTATCAAACAACTAGCCATGTTCAGAGAAGTGTAAATTATGAATTCTAAGGTTTACTTTAGGGAGAGTTAAGGTTCAGAGGAGAGGCTAGCAGGGAAGCCCAAGCCAAAAGAAGTTCTCTCCTTTCCCACTGGGAAGGGGAGGGGAGGGGAGGGGAGATAAAGTCTCCCCTCATGAGGGGGAGTTAGGTAGCCAGAGAGATGCCAAGATAACCTATTCCATGTCTGTCTGTCTCTCTCTGTTTGCAAAAAATAAAAAAAAAAAAGTTTTAAAAAAAAAGAGAGCCGGGTGTGATGGCACACGCCTTTAATCCCAGCACTTGGGAGGCAGAGGTGGGAGGATCCCTGTGAGTTCGAGGCCGCCCTGAGAGTGAGTTTGAGGCCACTCTGAGAGTGCATAGTGAATTCCAACTGGAGTGAAACTTTACCTCAAAAAAAAAAAAAAAAAAGAAGAATGGCTTTCTCAGGTTTCTGGCACTGTGACCCTCTGGCTGCTGTCATGCGGGTCCTTGACCTTGACTGCCCTTCATATTCTTTGACTAAGGAGAGGGAAACTTCAGAAAGAGCCAGGATTATCAGAAATGTGATCAAAATGGCAACATAGCATTTCTTGACTGTCACACTGGAATAGCATGGTGCTTCTAAATAACCTTTGTGCTACAGAAAGCAAGGCCTAGACACCGTAAAGCAGAATCAAGGCCTCCTTGATCCCATCAGGACAGCAGAGATGGAGATACTATTTTTGCAAAAATGACCATAGAGTTAAAGACACCATATAAATAAAAATTGTAAATTGTGTTTTGGTTTTTCTTAGAAGATGAATGAATTACAGAAACCACCTTGGCCTGGTGTGGTGGCGCAAACAGGTAATCTCAACAGTTGGGAGGATTAAGAGTTTGACACTGGACAGGGCCGCATAGTGAAAATCGGTTTCAAAACAAGACTTTATTGCCACTTATGTCTAAGCCCAATCATAGCTGAAGCAAGTTGATTTACCAAAAGAGGTAAGGCAATATTTTGTCTGTTTCTCTGTATTTTTCTCACAGGCTGAGGGGAGATATAGGGAAGCTGAAAGAATCCATGTTTCATCTGTTGTCCATTTGCCGATCTTCATGGATCCATCCTTATTCATTCATAAACCCACTCATTATTCATTCATTAATTCACTCTCAATGCTTATTGAATTCCAAGCAAGTGTTAGATATCATTCCATGACTCCATGTTCTGAGGCTATTTCAAGTGAAAAGAAAGTCAGGAAATATCTATTGATCCTGTGAAGAAAATGATGCAATTAAGGGTAAATATTTCTAAAGGACAGTCAGGGGCCAAAGAGAAGAATGCACTCACACCGGCTAAAAGTCAAGTTGGAGACTATTCCAATAGTAGTGAGCAAGCAACAGAAGTCAGTATCCTTATGCTTCCAGCATCTTTCAGCTATGGATACCATGGATTACTAACTGTTGAGGTTTGAGTAAGAATTATCCCCCAGAAGACTCATATGTTAAGGCTCTCGCCGCTAGCTGGTGGATCAACTTCTTGAGAGGTAACTGGCTCAAAAGAGTTTGAACCTATTTAATAGATTAACCCATTGATGAATTCATAATTTGATGGCATTATTGCAGAGTGGTGGAAACTAGAAGGTAGAACCTGGCTAGAGGATACAGGCCACCATGGATGCTCCCTTGAAGAGCATGTCAGGTTAAGAAGTTTCTTATCTTCACGCCCCTCTGCCATGATGTTTCTTGTTTCTGCCTTTCCTCATGCTAAAATACAATGGTGCCAGTCAGTCATGCACTGAAACCTCTGTGACGAAAAGTCTAAGACACAAGCCAATGAGAATGGGTTGGGCAGCTAGAATTTCTTCCCAGCCAATGAATTACCTCCCCAAACAAATCCCCTATCAAGATCCTCTCACACGCTTGCCTTGTGGAACTCAAATCGTACCTTCTTTTCCCAAATAAATTCTGTGTCTTTTGATCTCCATGACAATCTTCGTAAGTTATTCCCTACCCCTATTCCATGAACTGTCTTATATGTTCTGCAAATAGAACTGACATAGGTAATGGTTGCTTTTTGTTTAGATATCAGAAAATAGACTACAACTGTCCCACATAAAATTGTATGGTCATAAGTAAAGGAATTTTGCCTCAACCCTGGCAGTCTGGCTCCACACCAAGACCAGAGTGAGCTGAGGACCTTGGGCATACAGTTTAAGGAGATGCTCATTTGCAGAGTGGTAAAGTGCTGAGCTCACACTTGTGCAACACCAAAGGTGAGTACCTCTTTAAGTGTGCCTTAAGTGCCTGTCTCACCTTTCCAGCACTATGTCGTCTCAACCCTATCAAGAACTCACATGCTTAAACTCTTCAATGTTTAACCCACTTCAGCTTAACATTCTATGAAAAATAGCAGGATGCTCATACTGTGATCTGGGGTGGTATTACCACCAGAGAGTCAAAGATGATATAGAAATAGATAAAGTTATAAAGTAATCTTCATGCATTGCAGAGAGCTCTGAAGAAAGCAGAGTCAACTCAACTGATAGTCCTAGAACTAAAATGGGATCTAAGTGGATCATTTGGTGAAACTCCTATACATTAAAGACATTGAGGGAGCCAGAGAGATGGCTCAATTGGTAAGGTGCTTGCCACACATGCTGAAAGACCTGAGCACCCATGTAAAAGCTGGCTGTGGTAGCATGCAACTATAATCTTTCAACTGGAGAGGTGACCACAGGAAAATCCCCAGGGCTTGCTGCTCTAGCCAAGTCAGTGAACTTCAGGTTCAATGAAAGACCCTATCTCAAACAAACAAACAAACAAACAAAAAACAAAACAAAAAAACTAAGGTTGACAGCAATTGAGGAAGACACCTAATATAGATCTTTGGCCTCCACACTCACATGTGTACATCAACTGACACATACATGTATACTTTCAGACATGGAATTGCACACACATCACAAACATATGTACATGTCAAAAATAAAAGACATTGAGGTTTACACAAATAAAACAGCTGCTTCAAAGTGGCCACCAAAATTGGCAGAAATGAAACTAGGTGACTAGTTTTCTAACTCTCACTTTCTCTGTGTATGAGTCATGGTTTGGTAAGCTAAACAAACTTTATAGGAATTTTGTCTTATGTAATTGTGGGAGCTGACTCGGCAGTCTCTGATAAGTCTCTTATCTTCATGTCTGGTGTCAGAGCTTGAAGTCCACAAGGCAGACAGTAGGGAAGGGAAGAAGGTTATGAAATGGGGAAAGCAAGGAGAGGCTGGAGCATCCCAAGCATGGACCAGAACCCGTCTGCTTCCACTGCCTCCAATACCTCCTGCAGAAGAAGCTGAGCCTTTGTCATAGAGCTAAGTTCATACCTGGAATGGGTTGTGCAGATACTGAAGAAGGATCTAGAAGATTGTGGGATCATTGCAGGCCTGATATGACATGGAGTTGAGCAAAGAGATAAGTTACAATGAGCGGAGGGCCACCAAACACCCTTTAAGCATATGGATAAAAATGACTATTCATTCCCACCCTCCAAATCCAATGCAGAAAATGTCTCCTGATTCACTCTGACTGAGAAGGAAATGCTGCAAAATAGTTCAGCCAAGCCAGGTAAACACATTACAGAGCTCTACTTCTTTCCTCACTCATCAGGCACTGTCATGTGAGCCTTCTGGAAGTCCCTTCCAAGATGGAATGGCTTGTCATTTTCAAAAAAATGTTGAGGAATACAATGCATTCTTTATTTTAGGAATGATGGCGGAAGAAATAATACAGAACTATCCTCTAAAAATAGAAACATCTGTCAACAGATTATGTCCTTTGTCATCTTTGAGTGTTAGAAGAGAAAAATAACTCCCACAAGCATCTATCCCAATAGAAGCTACTGACTTCTCATCAGGTGCAGGAAAGCAAGTTCCTCCTGAGTCCTGCTGCCATCCTTTAGTCCCTCGTTTTGGTTCGAGAAGCAGGAGGAATAGCTGCCAGATTTCAGTGGTAATAAACTGGACCACGTATTGGGCAAGTGGGACAAGTTCTAGGATGCTGAGGAATACTTACGAAAAAAAAGTATTTTTTACCAAAAAATATATCCTTTTAAATTGGAATTAAGACATTATAAAGACATTAAAACATGACAGAGCTTGGTTTCTCGGACCCAATGTGGAAATCTCTCTCTTTAACTCGAGTCGCTTTTCAGGAACGAGCTGAGCGGAGACACGAGCATCTCCCTTCTTAGGCGTGCCCAACACCAAAGGTTCGGACTTTGCCACTGGTCCTCTTTACTGAGGTTAATCTGTCTAATTATCCTCAAATGGTTGATGACGATGGTACCCATACATGTTTCCCATTCTCACTTGGACATTAAAATGTAGGTTTTCAGAGTGGGAGAGTTGGCTCAGCAAATAAGGGTGCTTGCTGTGCAAGCACAAAGACCTGGGTTCTATCCCCAGCATTCCTGTAAAAACCCAGGCATGGCTGCGCATGCCTGTAACCCCAGCTCTGAGGGGCGCGGTGGAAGACAGCAGGATCATTGTGGCTTCCTAACCAGTCAGTCTAACCGGAAAATAAGGAGCGCCAGGTTTAGTGACTCTGACATAAGGAATTAAGGTGGAAGATCAAGGAGGACACCGAACATCTCCTTCTGGCTTCTGCCCCATGGGCATGGGGTGTGTGCCTCTGTACACACACACACACACACACACACAGTCACTCAAATACCTAGTGTATATACACCCACCCATATAGTATTCCTATGTCTTAACATGTTCCTCTGTTTTAGCTCTAACAGAGATAATTTAAAGTAACAAGTATGAATATTATCATAGCAGAATGCAAGACCAGAGACAATGCTTTATTCTAGGTCCTTCTCACTAACTTAAATTACATCTTATAGGGAACATTGAAACATTTTAATATAATAATAATAATAATAATAATAATAATAATAATAATAAATGCCCGTGTGGGCTTCTGTGCTTTCTTCTACAAGGATCCCTGTACACAATCTCTTGTGGTTACTGTAGGCTTACTTGTGTCACAAGGGTCCCAGGAAGGTGAATGATGGCAACAGCAGTGCCCTGGAGCAGGGCCCCCAAACTCTTTCTGGTGAGGGTCGAATAGTAAATATTCTCTCTGACTTTGTGAACAATAAGGCCAATGTCTCAGCTCTTCAGTTTTGCTATTGTGGAGTAGAAAGAGGGTCGTAGAGCTGACTCAACCAGTAAGAGTGCTTCCTGCAAGCTTGAGGATCTGAGAGGCCAGTGAGCACCAGAGTTTAATTCCCTAAGATTCATGTAAACAGCTGGATGTGTCCAAAGAAATCTGCAACCCCAGCCTTGTGGGGAGCCGGAGACACTAGAGAACCTGCGAGGCGCATTAACAATGGCAGCTCTGTGTTGAGAGAGAGGGGTTGTGTCTCTAGGAAACACGTGCTAGAGGAAGGACACCTGATGTTCTCCTCTGGCTTCTGAGTGTCTACAAGTGCATCTGTACCTATGTCATACAAGCACATACATGCACACAGCACACCATATACACCGCACACACACAGGAGTCACGGACAATACATGATCCCACAAAATGTTATTCACAAAGACAGGTGACTTGTGTGTCCTCTGGCGGCTCTTGTTCTGCAAGCTCGGGCATTCTTCCTGCTCTGTCTATAGCAAACAGCGTCCTCCTGTTACTCACCTAGCTTCTGCACGTTCCTCTTAGTTCCTCATTTTACATTTTTTATTTTCGTTTATTTATGTGCCACTTTCCAAGGTGTCAAAATTATTAGTAACATTTCTTTCTCTCTGAGTCTTTGTGGATATTTCAAAGACGCCTAAAATGAGTTTCCGGTAAATGGTCTTCTGAGCTGCTCCATCCCTGACAAGTTATTTGTGTTGCTTGGGTTGATCCCCAAGCAGCATATTAACACCTTGCGTCACCTCAAATATCCACCTCACACAATCGTACATAAGGCCACAAGTGCTCCTCATGTGATCCAGTTCCCTCATCTCTGGATTCTTATTTCTCGGAAGCCAATTCCCAGCCCTGAGCCCTCACCTTCCACCTTTCCTATCCCAATTTTTGTCCCACCTTGAATTCAGTCTTTAAAAAAATCCCTTATTCTTCCTAACTCCTATCAAAAGAGTTCTCATGCCGACCATCACTTCAATAAACAAAAATAATAAATCCAGTAATATACACATACACAACGCACACTAATATGCTAAAATAATTCCAGTCTTTCCAGTTTGGGGTGCATTTTTTTTTTTTTCTCAAATGAGAAACCGAAGGGAACCAGGGCTGTTTGCAAGTGTCCCCTCTGTGCAGAGGTGGATCTCTGGAGAGGGGCCGGCGCCCTCAGTGGATCCAGGACACCTGGGAGTCTGCACAGCGCCCCCCCGTGGTCGGGACCCGCAAACCCCGGTCACTTCCGCCCGTCCTTTCCTGGGCTCTCATTGGCCGCCCAGCTGATCGGAAAGGGGCGGAGCCTGCGCCGGGTCGGGCGGGAGGCGGGTCTGGAGGGCGCCGGGCAGCACCGGGCCCTCGCGTCGCGTCGCCCCGCGCCCGCGGCTTTGCTGGAACAGCAGCCCGCCTACTCAGAGCCTCGTCGGTGGGGGTGGTCGAGTGTGTGACTGGCACCTCCCAATCCATTTCGGGGCGTCCTTAAAGTGAGCCCCGCGTCCCTCAACTCTTTCACTCCGCAGCCAAAGGGGTGTCGGACGCCAGGGCAGGGGAGCCTGCGCCCACCCCTCGGCCAGGATGGGAGAACTTCGGCTTCCCGGAGTCCCGCTTGGAGTGACGCCCCACCTCCAGCGCGGCGGTCCTCAGCCTTCCCGCCAGGTCCTGCGGTGGCCGCCAGGGCGTGCCCTTCTCCCATGCTTTTAGCTTTTCTCTTTTTCCCACAGGCTCATAACGCTGCACTTAAGTTGACAGTTTGCCCCCCAAGTCACTTTCAGGACCCACAGTGCCCTGAAGTCCTCCTGACCTTTCCAGCCTGGCCTTGCGGTGCCCCAGGCTCCAGTTCATTGAGAATGCCCAATGCCCTTTGCATAATACAAGGCCAGATCCAATCCTTTGCTCAGCCCTCTTTTCTTGATAGTATTTAAGACAATTGTCCCCTGAAACAGATGTCTTTGCCTAGGGAGGCACTGTGACATTCTAAAAGGCGAGAAAATGCCTCAATGGCTCTATGAGGGTGGTTTCAGGTATTATTTCTAGAGTGGTAATTACGGTAGCGTCTCCGCGATGGGGAGGAAAAATAGGAAGAATCCCCTGGAATTTGTAATCTTGTCAAAAGTGAGGCTCCTAGGGACCACGGCAAAGCTGCGCCCCTCCCCCTCCCCTGCGACCACCGTGTTTATTGTTACATCTGGTCTTTCAGCCTTTCTTCCTGGTTTTCAGACATGTGACTGCAAACTTGCAGCTGAGCGTTGTGATGGATTGGGCTTTGTCTAGAGGGATTGGCTGGAGCATCTGCCCATGTCTGATGGAACAGCCTATGAATGCAGCATAGCCAGATAGTCTAAGGTGTGTGTGTGGGCGGGGGGGGGGGGTGAGTCTATGATGGAATCCAGAGAGGCAAGAACTTAGTAGGTGTTTAGGGCAAATGAGAGCAGAAATAATCGCACGAGAAGATAGGTCAGCAGATTAATGAGAAAAAGAAATTAAAGATACATGCAAGAGTAAAAAAGCAGGATTCTGAGCGTTGGTACAAGGGCGATCAGATATATAGGGGCTAAGAAGTGAAAGATGAGATGATATTAGAAGCAGAATTCAAGGACATAATGAATGCTTCCAAAGCAGATAAAATAATCAAATCACAGATTCAAGAAGCCTCATAACCTATAAACAGAAGAAACTCAAAGGTCTGGTTTATCATAAGAAAAGTCTTCCTCTCTGTGTCCCATATAATCCATCTTACTTTTCAAAATTATTTCTCTTTAGTACTGGGGGGCAAGGAGAGGCCATCAAATACTCATGAATGACAGCTGGACCAAAGGTTCTTGCTCCCTGGGAACACTGTGGAGGTGAGGAAGGATCATCAGGGAGCAAGCAAGAAAGTCCAGGACAAACTGGCCCTGATACCCTGATGCATGCTTTGTATGTAAAAAGCAGTCCCAGAGAGGAAGCAATGAGGAACACAATGAACCCCGATCAAAACGCTGGCTGGCTGCCTCTTTTGTGCCTCACCTGTCAGTGGGCATGTTAGCTTCTCCTTATAATGCCTTGACAAGTTTATACTGTCTTCTTCCCAAACATGTGGTTGTTAGGTGAGAAAGAATCCCAGGCCACAGCTTGCTAGGATTTCTGATGATGTGTGACCTAAAAGGGCTTACTGGAATTTACTAGAGCAATAATGGAAGCATGTTTATTTATTTAGTTTTGAGATAAGCCGACAGACTGGCCTTGAAAATTTTTTTTAATGAGAGGGAGATTAAATTGGCACACCAGGGCCTCCAGCTACTGCAATCGAGCTCCAGACATGTGTGCCTCCTTATGCACATGTGGAACTTGTGCGCTTGCGTCACTCTGTGCAGCTGACTTAGACTTATGTGGGACTTGGAGAGTTGAACTTGAGTCTTTAGGCTTTGCAGGCAGGTGCCTTGCCTGCTAAGTCATCTCTCCAGCCTGGAAATATGCTTAACATGTGAGATTAAGCTGATGTATGTATCGCTGAAATGGAATCTAATAAAGAATGCTTGTTGTACATTCCTCATGTGAGTTACCTGGGAATTTTGTTAATGTGAAGAGTCTGATTCTTAAATCTGCGGTGAGACCTGACTTTCTGTACTTCTTACAGAATCTCAGATGATGTTAGCATGCTGTAGACCACTGTCTAAAGCAAGGCTGTGAATGTTGGTGTAGGTAGACAGGTGCTAGGCTGAAGGAGGAACCCCACCTGCTGCTTCCCTGGTATCATTAGAAAGGGAAGAGCATAATTCTCCTGATCTGGGGACTTGGTGGATGGAGCCTGTCAATCCCTCATCCAGACCACTCTCACCTGCAGACATGCTAAAAAGTGTTAGGGGAAATAGTCATCCCTTTAATGGTAATGTTCTGGAGCCTCCTCCCAAAGCCCCTCCCTTGAAGAAGTTGCTCATAGACCCTAACTGCAGAGCTTGCCTGCTTTTCTGAGTACTAACACAAAAAGTGTACCCGTTCCATCTTTCCCTTTTCTTTCTCTTTTTTGGGTGTAGATGGAATTTCTAAGCATGATTGCCCTGACACTTTAGGGCTTTTCTACCTTTATATTAGCAGCCCACACAGGTGGTCTGGCAACACCCCCTCTATTCTGGGGAACCCACTTTCTTGGGAGTCTTTCTTTAAACTTGTTGTTGACAACTTCCACAAATACAATCATGGAATCATTTTCTGAATTTTCTTTAATAAAATCTACTTTTACCCTCCTCACTTTCTTGTTCATATATCCTCTTAACTTCTTTTCAGCACATGACATGAATTCAAGAGCTTCAGCCATTTGGACAAGGAAGGCCCCGTTGCTCTCAAAATCAGCCACATTGGGATGGTCTGATGACATCTGAAGAATGGAGGTATGCAAAGTCAGTAAATAAATTAAATAAATACATAAAATAAAAGCACATTTGGAAAAGCTGACATTTGGACAGGTTAGCAAAAGTTATTGAGATTCCACAACCATATTCATTATAGGGTCTCATGGGAACCTTGGAATGTGGACAGATAGAGACCAGGAGAGATAGATAGAGATAGATATATTCCAATAAGTGCCGAAAGAAGAATGGAGAGACCAAGAGAAGTTCTGGACTGCAGAGTCTAAGGCTGGACTCAGGGCAGTGGGGAAAGGATCGTCAGAGAGACCCTGTCCCAATCCTGTATTGCCTATATGGTGATTTGCAGCATTAAGATGGTATGTTCTGAGTATTCTTTCAGAAAATTTGGCCCTGTGGTGTTTGTGCTAAATGCACCATGCTTGCCCATAGAGACTAGCAAGGGTATGTAAGTCCACAGCATCGGACATGTATAAACAAACAGGCAATGGTGTGCTTATTATTATCTCATCTACATCAGAGTCTAGCTGGGCAAGCAAGGAAGAGATAGGCTTAGGAAAGGACCACCCCTTCCCACCATTGCACTCCATCTCAAGTGGGTCTGGGATGGAGAAAGTGAGGAACTTGGAACTGACAGTGGAAAACCCAACAGGGCACTTGTCTTGCAGTCAATATATGGGCTTGTGAGGAGGGGTAGGAAGGAGAGCTCTGAATCAGCATGTTAGAGGATAGAAATGGGTGGGCGAGGCTGTTCCCTGATGGAGGTATCCCAGAAAGTCCAACCTGGTCAATGTGAACCAGCATCAGGTACACAGGTTAGAGTGGGCATGGGGGGGGGGCAAGAAAAGGTGGGGACGGCAACAGAGATCCTTCTCTGCTTGGGGGTGGCTGGAATTGAACTCAGCCAAGGGACTCTGTCACAAATTGAAGAGGTTGATTTTCTCTTTTTCTAAGAAACCAGCCTCATCTATGTTTTTAAAAAAGAAACCTTGAAGAGCCACAGACTAGATAATCTTGTGCTGTGTGGCAGTGTAAAGTTTTGGCTCACACATGAGAGAACTTTTATTTGACAACTTCCAGCAATGAGGGAAAGGTGAGGAAAAAGAAATGAAAGGAAGTTACCAAATAAAGGAGTAGGCTAACTTCTACCATTTGTATCCAGGATGCAACCCCCCCCCCCCCAGCTCCCCATCAGATGTTTGTGCGCCTGAGTCTTGCTTCTGGCAAGTAGAGGGATCTTTAAGAGGTGGGATCCAGAAAGCTGCTTTAGGTTTCTCACTTTTGTTTCCTTGCCATAAACTAGCCAAACGCTTCTTCCATACTAGATGGGCTGCCTCACCACAGGCCCAAAGCAATCGAGTCAACTCACCACGCACAGAAGCCTGAAAATGTGGGCTGGAGGGATGGATTAGTGGTTAAGGCATTTGCCTGAAAAGTCAAAGGACCCAGGTTTGATTCCCCAGGACCCATGTTAGCCAGATGGGGTGGGGCCATGTCTGGAGTTTATTTGTAGTGGCTGGAGGCTCTGGTGTACCCATTCTCTCTCTCTCTCTCCCCCTCTTTCTCTGTCAAATAAATAAATAAATATAAACAAAATATTTTTTAAAAAAGAAGCCTGAAAATGTAAAGCCAAAACAACCCTTTTTTAAAAATAATTTGTTGGTCCTGGCGTTCATTATAGGATGAGCGCAGCAGCAGGTACAAAGGACACCTTGGAAAGTTAATTCTGGGTCTTTCCAGTCCATCAGTGCCATCCATAGCTGCTTGTCTACTATGCAAGTGCTTTCAGGAATCCTTTACATCTTGCAAAACTTGGAAAGCCTGAACTTACTGTGTCTTGTTGTGAGATTGGTCTAGCAGACTATAGTGGTTAGAATTTAGGACTAACTCTACTTTTCATATCCCCAGAGCTCACAGTATAATGGACTCCCTGTGGGAGAACCCATGCTGGCTTCCCAGGGCCCCTTTACTCCTTTTCTCCCCAAAGGTTCCAAAGATTTGGTCTATCCTTTACCATCTCTAGGATTCCTCTTGTATCATGAAATGAATGCAACAGACAAAAAGTGATTGTCTGCTCTGTATTTTATATCTCTGTGGTCTTTTTTATTAGATGATTAATTAAGCAAACTTTTACTGAAGCTTACATTGTGGTCCAGAAATACATTTCAACTGATTAAAGTCCAGAGAAATTATGGCACCAAAATTTTCCCTCCTCTATCACATTTAGATTACTATTTGATCTACATTTCTCATTTTTTTTTAGGCTTTGTTCCACATAAATTTGTGTGAGTTTTCAACATCAGAATTCTTAATTCTTTTGGGGGGAGGGGAGAAAAAGAAATCAAACCTCAGGCCAACAAATGTCATCAAATCCACTGGGACACTGTTCAAGAACAAAATCCATCTTAAGCATTGTTCCTTACAACAGGGCAAGTGCAAAGGTTAAGTGCTGGGCTCACCACAGAGGCAAACTGATAAAGCTGACAGAGAGCTCCTCGGTGAAACAGCCCATCAACAGCATGCGTAACACCGAAGTCAGAACTCTTCTAACCACTTGATTTCAAACCAAGTAGGTTCTATGTGTAGAAACACTAAAAAAAGGTGTTTCATTTATAAATACGGAAGGAACAAAACATCACTGCATCAATCCAGAAATTGTCAGGAAAAAATTGTGAGGACAACAGATACAAAATTTAGTCAACTTTGCTCTTATCTCAATTGCTTAAATCCCACAGTATTTGCCAATTAGCTAAAAGATGGTAACTCTAGAAAGCTGGCATTTCTAGTCTGCTCCCATCGAGTATTTTCAGAAGACTGTTATTCATTCCTGCACTCTGCTGTATGGCTCTCAGGGCAACAGTTCTCATTCTGGGCAGTCATTTATTTGATCATGTGAACGAAGACCTAAAGGAACAGGTAAAGCCAGACAGTCCACATGCATCACAAATCACACAACTTGAAGTCCGATGGAAAAGCCATAGTCTCTGTGGGTTTTTAAAGCCATAGGTCACCATGGGTGGGGAGGGGGGCTGGCGCTCGGCTCATGGAAGGTACTTGTGCATGTGCGTGCATTTGCATGTGGAGGCTAGAGGAGAACCTAGCATTGGTTCCTCAGGAATATCGCACACCTTCTATGAGACAGGGACTGTCATTGGTCTGTTGTTCACTTGTTAAGCTGGGCTGGCTGGCCAGCAAACTTCAGAGATCCTTCAGTGTCCACCATCCCAGCAGTGGGGGGACAAGTGTGTGCCAGTGTACTTGACATTTTTACCTGGGCATGTGGCATTGAACTCAGGTCTTCCTGCTCATGAGGCAAACACTGGCTGATCGACCTCCCCAGCCCCACATCCACATCACTGTGCTGACCGGGAACACCAACCAAAAATTGTGGATCTAATGTGATGGAGGAAAGTCAGAGGCATAACCAGATGGTATTAAGATATAACTGTGATTGCGTTCAGTTTTACCATATTGCATAAATGTTTGTAATACAGGAGCAACAAGCTCCCAAATCACAACCTGCCATGGAACGGTTTGGGAGCCATTGAGCATTGAAGACTTAGAGTCCAGCGGAAGTTTCTGCAGGGGGAGGCTGGGGATCTGAGAGGGAGCAGAGGTGCTTCCCACAGAGCACCACAGCTTTGTTTGTTTGTCGGTCTATTTGTTTGAGGTAGGGTCTCACTCCAGCCCAGGCTGACCTAGAACTTACTATGTAAGTCTGGGGCTGGCCTCAAACTCACAGCAGTTCTTCTACCTCAGTCTCCTGAGTGCTGGCATTAAAGGCATGCACCACCATACCTAGAAACACCATAGCTTTTCTTAGCAGAGTTTAAGAAGGTATGTTATTTGTTATTATTATCATTTTGATTTTCCGAGGTAGGGTCTCACTCTAGTCCAGGCTGACCTGGAACTTACTATGCAGTCTCAGGGTGGCCTTGAACTCACAGTGATCCACCTACTTCTGCCTCCCAAGTGCTGGGATTAAAGGTGTGTGCCACCATGCCTGGCAAGGTATGTTATTTTAAAATTATTTTTATTTATTTGTAAGGAGAGAGGGGGGAGAGAGAGAGAGAGAGAGAGAGAGAGAGAGAGAGAGAGAGAGAGAGAGAGAGAGAGGGAGAGAGAATGGGTGTGCCAGGGCCTTTAGCCACTGCAAACAAACTCTAGGCTCATGTGTCACTTGGTGCATGTGGCTTTACGTGGGTAATGGAGCATTGAACCGAGTCATTAGGCTTTGCAGCAAGCATTTTAACCTGTGAGCTATCCCTCCAACCCACAATGTGTTAGTTTTTTTACAGAATGCAAGAAAAATCAAAGTACACATCTCATTTTTAGTAAATATTCTCACTGTACATAATTTGTGGGAACAGTTAGTGTAGATGATGGGAGCAAGTCATGCAAGCATGTCTTCAGAGAGCTGTAGTAATTCCTTGTTTTGAACACGGAAGGATGCTGTGTACCCGGCACCTCCTCCTGAGCTCAGTGTGTCAAGGGGGTCAGGAAGTTCAAGGAGCAACCACCTGTCATCCTTAGACCATACCATTGACAACATCTCCCCTCTTTTGTTTGTGTAGCAGAGTAAACATGACTAGCTTAGGAACCAGCTTTTCCTAACAAGTTAATCATCTCCATCCCATTTGACAGACTGTGCAAAGCACAAAGCACAGTATGGTCAATGGAGCAATCACAGCAAGAGAGGAAAGGAGGCGTGCCTTAAGATATTTGAATGGATTTAATGATGTAATATCTCCTGCTATTCCGTCCCCAATTTCCTTCCTCGACTACTGGTGCTTTGGCATTACCCACAGTCAATATTTGACTTTGTGAGTTAAATATATCCAAAGACACATTATGAGAAGGGTCAAGTCTTAACAGGCGTGTTTTCACTTTTAGCCAATCATGTTCAGTTTCGTTATATGGCACCCTGGTCACACATTAAATTAAAATGACGTTGTAATCTAGGAGACCATCATCCATCTTGTGCTTATTCTCCTAACCATAATATAGAAACTTTTAATTGTTAAATTTCTCCTAATTTTTCTTTTAAAAAATTTATTTGTTTGCAAGCAAAGGTAGAGAGAATGAAAAGAAAGAGAAAATGGGTGCGCCAAGGTTTCTGGCCACTGTAAAGGAACTTCAGACACATGCATCACTTTATGCATCCAGCTTTATGTGAGTACTGGGGAATTAAACCTGGATTGTCAGGCTTTGAAGACAAGTACCTTCACTGCTGAGCCATCGCTCCAGGCCCTCTCATAATATTTCTTTTTTTTCTTTTTTATTTTTTTATTTTTAATTTATTTATTTATTTATTTGAGAGCGACAGACACAGAGAGAAAGACAGATAGAGGGTGAGAGAGAATGGGCGTGCCGGGGCCTCCAGCCTCTGCAAACGAACTCCAGACGTGTGCGCCCCCTTGTGCATCTGGCTAACGTGGGACCTGGGGAACTGAGCCTCGAACTGGGGTCCTTAGGCTTCACAGGCAAGCGCTTAACCGCTAAGCCATCTCTCCAGCCCGATCATAATATTTCTTGATCAATATGTTTCTGTGTTTCCCAAGTGTTTGCAAAACATTTTAGAAAATTTTGTATTGAAAAACAGTAAGAGTAATAAGATATTGGTGTAATATGTCTTTAAGAATAGGGGTAAACTGTCTCCCTTTTTGTTTATGAAGATTTTGTTTCAGAATTATGATGTGCCTTTCCACAATAGCTTGTCCTGTTAGATTGTAGGGGATACCTGTTACATGAGAAATATTCCAGATATTCCAGAAATCTCTAAAGTCTTTAGAAGTAAAAGCCCTAGGAAAGCCTGAAGGTTGTCTTATGCATTTAAGGATTTGTAACCTGACCAAGTACCTCAAGACTCAGTTTACCTATTGCACCCCTCACTTAGCAAGAATCCTATCTGGTAGAAGTGTTTTTAGGTAATGATAAACAAGAGAGAGAGAGAGAGAGAGAGAGAAAATAGGAAATATCCTTGTGCTGTTTGTGTCTCCCTTTCTCCATAGCCTATCACATAGCCAATCTGATCAGTGAGGGGCGTTGAAGACCCAAACCTGGCGTGGGTCTGAGACAGGGGAGCTCTTCCCTGAACTCACAGCCATCTTGCAGCATCTGTAAGCAGCGCACGACAATGTATTAATCATGAGAACAAGGAAAAGTTGTCAAAACAGAAAACCCAGCATCTTATCATGTTAGTTTTTGAACTATATTTTTAAACATGAACAAATATAATTAGGAGGGACAGAAAATGCTCAACTGAGCCTCTAAAACAGTCTAAGAAGCAGAGTTGGATTTTGGCACACACAAGGACATCTGTTTGCCTTTGTAGCCAGCATGAACAAGCACTTTTTGTTTTAAAGCTGAAATCCTAGGAGCCAGATCAACATCACCTCAAAATATATCTATGCACCTGTGTACATTTTTAGTGGCATAAACTTAACCCTCATATAGGAATTTATAGCAATCAATCTGCTGTAGAACATTTTGTTACCCATGACTGGTAGAAGAGATGGAGTTTAGAGAAGATATCCTAGACGGATTGATTGGCTATTGAAAGTTAAACATTAACTTAGAATTCTATTGAAAAAGAAAACTGAACGAGTAGGCAAGTCTGACTTGCAAGCTCACCATAGTATTACAAGCGGGCAGCTACTTGTAATTGAACTTGCCTAGCCATACTTTTTCTTCTGGCTCAATTTCCAGAGTCTTGCTCAGTCAGCCAGTTTCCCAGTCTCCAAGCCAACTACACAGCTTCTAAGTTTCAGAAGTAAGTATATAATTCCCAGAAGGGGGGATTTCTCCTCATTTCTTTCCTTTCATACATTGGTCCAACTTCTGTTGGGTATGGAAGTGGCAAGGTGACACAACCAGATCACACAGGCAGTGACCATGTGGTGTTGACCAGCTTAGCCAACAGGCTCATTTTTTAGGTCATCAAACCAAACATTTAGGGGCCAAATGGATTGCTTAATGGTTAGGGACTCTTGCTTTTTTTTTTTTTTTTTTTTTTTTTTTTTTACAGGGAGGAAGCAGGGTCCCTCCTTTTGTTGTTTTGGGTTAAAATATAGTCATCTACTAAGGTCCCTCTAGCCAAGGAAACTAACTAGTGCCTAGGGTTTTTATTTATTATTTATTTATTTTAAATATTTAATTAATTTATTTACTTGACAGAGATAGATGGAGGAGAGAGAGAGAGAGAGAGAGAGAAAGAGAGAGAGAGAGAGAGAGAGAGAAGGGAGAGGGAGAGGGAGAGGGAGAGGGAGAGGGGGAATGGGCGCACCAGGACTTCCAGCCACTGCAGTGAACTCCAGACACATGCGTCCCCTTGTGCATCTGGGCTAACGTGAGTCCTGGGCAATTGAACCTGGGCCCTTTGGCTTTGCAGGCAAATAGCTTAACTGCTAAACTATCCCTCCAGCCCATTCCTAGGGTTTTAATCCCCTCCCTCTCAGAGGCCACCCTAGCTGCTGTTGGGAAAAATAGGTGATCATCACTACTAACTGCTTCATGCTGAAAGGGGACTATAGCAGTCAGGGTTCCTCTGGAGGGCGGGCCATGTCAGAGCCCACGGTAGACCACTCTGCCCTGGTGCTCAGCTTCTGGGTGTTGGAGTGTCTCCTTGTGTTTTTTGGCATCAGGAGCTGCACATGAAGCACATATAAGGAAGCATGAGTAAGCAGCACTTTAGTGAAAGATTGATATTCATCTCAAAGTATAGGAGGTTTAATATTGTGAGGCAAGAATGGTCTGTAGCTATATTAGAAGTGACCAGCTTCTTTAGCGTTCCCATGAACATATACTTTCAGGACTTACAGGGCAATCCTAAGGACTCAGGTAGATGAAGTCAGACTGAGTGTGGTCTGACTATAGATGAGAGGAGATAAAGTCAACATTACAGTTAAGTACATGGTCTAAAAACTGACAGAATTATTACTTCCGGAAATGAAAGGCTTAATACACCTTTACTGTGAAGATCTAGAAATCTATTTCCAGAAGTGTTTACCAAAAGGCACAGTGGTGTCTGTTTTTATAGATGCTGTGAGACAGATGAACATTAGCAGATCCAGCAACAATTTTGTACAGTTGTCACTCTCATTACTTGACCTTTGGAACTAAGAAGTGAAATTTCCTGGGTTGTGATGTCTACAACTTTTAAGACATACTCTTCTTTCTGGTTCTATATTTTCTCTCTTTTTATTTTTTATCTCACTCCATGGAAGGTTGCCATGAAGCACATAGTGAGAGTAACTTTATTTGGTTTGATTCTTTGAACTGGGAAAACAGGAAGGGCTAGATGTTGGCTTGGATCCCTGAAGAGACAGAAATTTTTCTCTCCTCCTCTGGAGCTAGAGTTCTCTGGCTAGAGTCTTAATTATTTTGTCTTGTTCCAGTAAGTACCATTATGTACCCAATTGTTAGGTAAAAGGAAACAGAGGTGCCACATCCTGGGGAAGCATGACTATTTCTAGAAGGCTTAGAATTTTTTTAAAGTGCCAAATTGGAGTTCCTGAAATAGTTAATAACCCTCCCCCCTTCCCATATATTTAGCTTTATGGGCATGTAATTTCAAGTAACCATTATCACTGTTTGACACATGGCTGTCACGTGAGTTTAGGGGCACAGTGTTCCTTCATATTTTTTCTTTTTCTTTTTCTTTTTCTTTTTTAAGGTAGTCCAGGATGTCCTGGAATTCACTATATAGTTTCAGTGTGGCCTCAAACTCACAGTGATTCTCCTACCTCTGCCTCTCAAGTGCTGGGATTAAATGCATGTGCCACCATGCCCAGCTTCTTCATATTTTTTTTTTCAGACACTGTCTTGTGTTTATTCACATGGAGGAAGAAAGAGTTGGTACAAATAACAGACATTGCTTTAAATACAAATAAATAGTTCTAGTTTCTACAGGAAACAATTCTATATAATCCCAAGCATTCTCTAATTTCCTACTAAAAATAGAAGGCTATTGCATCAAGTTCTACTCCATCATATCACTCTGAGGAATTAAAGATAAAATGGTAAATTCCACATTCCAAGTCACCAGAGAAAACGGGAGACAATGCCTCTACCTCCCTGAACTATCCCCAAAGTGAAAGGAGAGTTACTAGTATCATAGATACATGTACCTAATATATTCTCAAAGTATTTGATATCTAAAGACAGCTAAAAGCCTGACCTTGGGAAAAGGGACAAGGATTTCTCTAAACCAGTTCTACAGACTCTAAAACCTCATTACACTGAGGTTTTTTGTTTGTTTGTTTTTCGAGGTAGGGTCTCACTCTAGCCCAGGCTGACCTGGAATTCACTATGTAGTCTCAGGGTGGCCTTGAACTCGTGGTGATTCTCCTACCTCTGCCGCCCAAGTGCTGGGATTAAAGGCATGTGCCACCACGCCTGGCACTACACTGAAGTTTTGATTCGGTGTCTTAAGCTCATGTACACCAAGGAAGACTTAAATTTCTATAATGAAAGTCTCTCCCTGTGAGGAAGCATGATGGTAAACAGTCTTTAATCACCGTGAATGGTACCTACAGTAACAAACAAAGTGATCTACCTAGAAAAGAAGCAGTGCTGCCTGATCAAACAGTTTGTCAAGCCTGACACCAAAATGTGCTGAATAAATACATCCCCAAGTCTATCGGTTTATGCATGTTTCTATGCAGGATGTCCAAAGAGGCAAAAATATCTAGGGAGATGCCTGTTTTATGTTCTATGAATGAAGGAGCATTTAAGTCATGCAGTCTTTCTGAAACTACACACAACACAAAGTGATTGGGATCTTGGTGCCAGAGTAGTGGCTGCTCTACTGGACTTCCTGTGTGCATTTTACTTTGCTTCTCATCCTGCACAAGAGCATCAGCTGCTTCTACTTAGACCTTACACTGCTGTTAGAAAATAATGTTTGATAGGGACCAATATAGTATTTAGGTTTTCAAAGAAATTTAGCTTTTCTATTTAGACTAACCATAATACACTTCTAGTTGGAACAATCTCATACTATGAAAACAATCTCATGCAATAAGTGCATTTTCAAAGTTCCACGTTAGTAATATTTGGTATATAGAAGGCAGAATTAGATTTAAAAAAATGATCACTATAGAAAGAAAGCTGATTTCTAAACAGAATTTCTGTCTGTTGATGTAAACAGTTTTAAGATATATACCATATATTTTCCTAATTGGGATTTTGAAACAATAAGCATAATTCTTTTACTACATTTGCTCAAAGGACCAGTTTCTTTTTGCCAAGAATTTTCTTTTTTAGTCCAACTGGAAGGATTTCCACTGTAAATTCTCAAACAGAAGTTCTAATACTGGTTAAAATCTGTCTCTCACTTCCTACCCTCTTTTATTTCTTTATGTTGAAAAGATGTGTACATAGAAAAATGCTCTATTTTTAGATGGATATTAATAAATTTGTTTTCCTGATTTAAATAACATTTTGTATGTTTGCCTTTTTCTCTGGCACACCATATGATGTTCTTGGAGTTTCAAACCCAAACAAACCAGCCAACTAGAGCATTTCAGTGTTCAAGTCACAATTTTGGACACAATCCTATTTATTCTGGATGATGTTCAATTCCACACATAGTTCAGGGAAGACACATCCATTAGAACATCCAAAAATGTTGTTAGCAAACTCTCTACATGTGATTGTGCTCTGTTGGATAATACAATTCACATCTACAAAGCACAAAGGCAAAGGAGTTCATGTGTGGAGACCAATACACTTTTACTGCTCCAGTAATTCACAACCATCATCTTCGAGACTTCCACGCTGTTCTAGAATAAGGAGTAGTCCTCTTTTTATCTGGTGGTTTAAAGTAGGAATAAACAGGTGCTGCTGGATATTCTGCATCAGGATTTTCTGCCATCATTTTCAGCTTTGCTTCAATGGCTTTTAATTTTGCAGTGACACTTAGGTTAGACTGAGTAGGCTCAGTGCTTGAGGATGGCTCGAGACTGATTGGAAGGATCTTATCATTCTTGTTATGGTCATATCTCTTTACTTGAGCATGTGCCCATTGCACCACCAGCTTCTTAGACAGTGCCAGCTTGCCATTGAGACACTGGGTGGCTTGCTCTGCTTCCTGCTTAGTCTCAAAGTTGACAAAACAGTACCCTCCAGGTTGGCCCTCTAAAGCACCTGACTTGTGAAAAAGGAAGTCAAATTGCTTCACCTTACCAAACTTTTGGAGGAGTTTCAGGAGGTGGTATTCTGTGATTTTGGGGTCCAGGTTGCCAATCCATAACCGGTGACCTTCCTGTAGAGAGCCCTTTGAAAGGATAGATGCATTTTCCAGGGGAAGAGGTTTAGTTTCTGCTTCCATCAATCTCTGCTGGCCTCGGCACTGTGCCCCCAACTCATGCCCCGAAAGCAGGTCCCGTCGCCGGGGGTATCTTCTTCATATTTTTAAGGGAAGTTAAAGTTGTATGTTTTATATGCACTTCTCAGATTTTGAACTATTGGACATTAAATTCAAATTTACAGAGTACTCAGATGGCCTTACTATGCAAGCAGGTGAAAGGCATTTGAAGGCCTCTGGGCATGATTCCTGGGTTGGGCATGGTGCCCAATTATGTTCATGTGGGAAGATACCAAGGCTTGAACTTATTTATCAGGTCAGGACAAGATCTTTAGTATGTGTCCACAGTGGTTGAAAATGGATAGCAAAGGCAATTATGTGCTGATAATTAATGGGTCCCTATTTCAACTAGTTTTAGAAATTTTTCTAGTGCTGGGATATGCCACTGCTAGTCACCATTCACTAAGTAAGTAGAATTATCTAGAAATCCCAGAAGAGCACAAGGAAGCAGCTCTGGCTTCCTCCTTCAGGGCAAAGCCAGGGGCATGGTTGTTTCCAGAATTTTGCCTCTCTCTCTTTAACCTGTTTTACTTGCTTGTTTGACAGTGTGCCAATAAAGATTTAATCAGATCTTACAGCAGGAATGAAAGAAAACATTTAAAATACCTCCCTTTGGAAGGGAGTGAAGTCACTAGAATTTATTTAGAATATAGAACTGGTATGTCTTGAACTCCTGAACATTGAAATGTGGGTAGTGGGGAAGGTCTGGGAGCACAGACACAGGTAATGGGCTACTGAGACACTTGGGTACTGAAGGTACTGAGTACCAGTCTGACTTCCTTGACTCCCAGATCTAGAACCAGCTCATCTTCTTGGGGGATTGCTTCCCCCCCTTATGGTAATTAAGGGTCAGACAGCATTCAGTTTTAATGACTGAAGATCTCTCCCCCTCTTCCCTCCGCTCTCCCTCCCTCCCTCTCTTTTGCTGAGATTGAATCTAGAGTCCCACATATAGTAGGCAAGTTCTCCAGCAGTAAGCTAATTCCCAGACCTTTTTCATTTTTTTCTGGGTCCAATTTATTTATACGGTTTTAAAAAAATAGTGTCTTGAGAGATAATTCACATATGATTCACTCATTTAAAATGAAAAAGTCAGTATATTTGCAGTTGTAAAACCATTAACTCAATTTTATTTTGTTTTTTTTTTTAATTAAAAATTTAAAATTCTTACTTATTTTTAACGTTTAATTAATGTGCATGTGGCAAGGCATGTAGGACCCTTGCTGCTACAAACAAAAACCAGACACGTGGGCCACTGGTTGTACTGCTTACTTGGGTGGCTTGAGAATTGAACACAGGCTGGCAGTCTTTGCCAGAAAGCATCTTTGACCACGAAGCCATCTTCCCTGCACTTGTTATTTACCTTTGAGGTATGGTCTCTAGCCCAGGCTGACTTTGAACTCCTAATGAAGCTAAGGAAGATATAAAACCTCTTCCTGTTTCAACCTTCTGAATGCTGAGATTACAGGCCCATTCCACTATACTGCTTGTGTGGTTCTAGGGGTCAAACCCAGGGCCTTGGGCCTGCACACAAGCACTGTGTGATCTGAGCTACATTCCCCATCTGGAACAATCAGCTTCAGAACATTTAACACCATTAAAAGAACCTCTTTACTATTTTATCCATGCACATCACTGTCCATGGGCAATCAGTAGTAGATTTTCTTCTTCTAGCTATTTCCCATAAATGGAACATTATTTTATGTCTAACTTTTTTTCACTTAACACTTAACAGTTGGGTGGCTTGAGAATTGAACACAGGCTGGCAGTCTTAACACCTAACATGTTTTCAAGGTTTTTTTTATCAGACTGCATTTTGTAAATTTTAGATTCATATTCCACTGAGTAAACACATGGCAGTTTATTCATCTTTTCTTCTAGACATTGGGATATTTCTACTTTTTATCTTTTTTTTTTTTTTTTTAAGATTTATTAGAGACAGGGAGAAAAAGAGTGAGAATGGGTGCTCCAGGGTCTCTAGCCACTGCAAACCAACTCCAGACGCATGTTCCACCATGTGTATCTGGCTTAACTGGGACCTGGAGAATCAAACCTGGGTCCTTATATTTCACAGGTGAGTGCCTTAACCACTAAGCCATCTCTCCAGCCTATTTCTACTTTTTTCTTACTAAAAGTAATACTCCTGTGAACATTTGGGTTTAAGTTATTTTTTATTTTTATTTACTTATTTATTTGCAAACAGAGATACACAAAGTGGGTGCACTGAGAGAGAGAGAGAGAGAGAGAGATGGAGAGAGAGAGAAAGGGAGCTTCAAGGCTTCTAGCCACTGAAAATGAACTCCAGACACATGTGCCACTTTGTGCATCTGACTTTTTGTGGGTACTGGGACTCAAACCCGGCTCATTGGGCTTTGCAGGTAAGCGTCTTTACAGCTGAGCCATTTCTCTAGCCATGATTTGTGTTTTTATGTGGACCTATGGTTCATTTCTCTTGAGTCTATACTGAGTAACAGGTCAACCTCATATTTAGCCCTTTAAGGAGCTGCCAGACTATTTCCAAAGCAGACACAAGATTATGTACACCCACCATCAGTGTGTGAGTTCCAACTTACCCCTCCCCTCACCAACATTAGCTATTAGCTGCCCTAGTGGGTATAAAGTGGTATCTCAGTATAATTGCAGTGTGGTTTATAAGAGCAAACATCTTTGTAAGATTTTTATGGATATCAGGCTAAGTCAGGGATACGCGGACATCAAGCTAATTCACGACAGGGGAGTCTTTGCACAAACGAAGGCTGAGGACATGGAAGGCTGTGCACCTTGGGTGGAGTATCTTGAAGGCAGCAGCTCACAGCTTCTCCAAAGATTTCCTGATGACATGATCGTGAACCAAACAACTCAGAAGTGTGATCTGAACTGATAAGCACGAGGCAAGCAATTCAGGGTCTATATGGACACACGAGTCATTCAATTCATGATTTGTCATATGTTGATAATTACAAACAATCTTTCAATTCACCTCTAGCTCCCCACAGTTTTCTATTGATGAACCCTAAATAAAAGCCTTGAGCACAGTCAGTAACGAGTTCTGTCTCCTGGGAAACCCCAACCCTCCTTTAAATCATATTTGTGTGCTCATTTTGTATTTATCCAAACACCGCTGGATGCTGTAAACAAGTGGCATCCGGATAAGGGCATTATAATTCAGGAGGCATGAAAAACCGAGGAAACAAGAAGAAATGAAATGAAATAAATAAAACAAATAAAATAAAATACAACGAAGGGGTGCTCCGCAGCAGAACCGTGAGTAAGGGGAATTCTGTCTTGGGGCAGTGTGGCTCAGCCAGGGTCACACGGAGCAGTCATTATCCACAGGTCAGAAAGGGTATATTAAGGTGCTTTGGCACGTGTTGAAATCCTCAGGGGCTCACGTCTCATAGGAAAAGCTCTTGGAGCTTTTGCAGACAGGAGCTGAAATTGATCTTTATTTTCCTGACAATGGCACGGGGGACCTGGCACTGTGGGATCAGGTGGGACAGAGAATAAGACAGGCTGGTGAGAAGGGCGCCCTCCACTGTCAACCCTCTCTGGCAGTACTGCTCCCGGACCCAGGTCCTCCTCCTGGGGGAACAAGCTCCCCCCTTTCCCATTGAACAGTTTCTGTGAGCCAGGACCACCCACCTTGCCTGGGCCCAAGCAGAGGACCAAGCCCTCTTTCACTGCGCCTCAGCAAATAGCGACTCCGCTCTTTTTCTTTCAAACACGTGTTAGATGATTCTGCTTATTTGTTTCTATGGTGCATGGCTTTTCAGGTGGGATATAGCATACGTGCTCACCCCCCACGTATGTCTAACCAGTCTCCTACCCTCAAGAGAGCCACCCGAGACCCAGCAAGGCAGCACAGTCTCCATCTTAAACAAGAATTGGCTCCTCTCCCCTAATCCTTCCCCGGCTGTTATAAGAGTAAGACATTTTCACCTGTGAAAATTTTCCCGCCTACTTTTTAGCTCTCAAAAACAAATGGAAAATTATCTGCTATCATCTGCATAAGTAACTTCGCTGGTGATCTTTTTATATTACTGAGTATTACATCTCAAAAGATGTAAGGTTGCAACTTAATTTTCTTAAGGGACACCCAGGATTTATGTATTTGTCATGTGTGTCCGTGATGTCTTTCATGTTTGTTTTTGTATGTTGTCTTGTCAAAAAGTAGGGAGTAACCATGCAGAATTCAAAATTTATAAAACTTGTGGCTACTTTTTTATTATTCTTAAATTTTCTTTTAATATATTTTTGGTATGTCAACTTAAAGTGTGTATGTGTGTGAATGTGTTTTGGTGAAATATTAAAAGGCCTTATAAGAACATGTTCACAAACTTGAATAATCTTAACTTCTTAAAACCTTTATAAAAATGTTATTTTTCAGGTTTGCTAAATGTTTCATGAAACTTTAAATGCTACTTATTTGGGTGATGTAATACTCTTTGAAATCACAAGACAAGTTTCATTAGGTTATGGAGGTTAACGTTAGGTGCAAAAATTTTGCGAATGATTTTCTTCCAAAGCAGGTTTTATAATTCTATTCCATTTTCCAATTATCATAGATAACAAAAATAAAATATCCAAGTATCTCTAAGCATATACTGAAGGTCCTTTAATTATATTGATCACGATGTATTTCTTTTTCAGACTTAGGGACAAATACCAAATTTAAAATTTTATTTTATGTACTTTTGGAGATTTTTATATTATTTCTTTTCTCAGTAGAGGTTACAGAAGATAAAATTCCGGAAAACAGTGGTATTCAAGAATCTGGGTAGACTTATTGGTATATAACAAAGATGGCTTTGTTGCTAAATCTCAAACTACTATGTTATATTTTTTAGATCAATTTTAACATACAGTGTAACATTAAGATATAAAAATTGCCTGTTTATTGTGCTCTCCTCCTTCAAAATAGTTTTGTATAAAGTCTAAATTTTGTTTCATTTCTATTGTCATATCTGTTCAAGGTAAAGATTTAAAAGTAAAGATCAGGGCTGGAGAGATGGCTTAGCGGTTAAGCGCTTGCCTGTGAAGCCTAAGGACCCCGGTTCGAGGCTCGGTTCCCCAGGTCCCACGTTAGCCAGATGCACAAGGGGGCGCACGCGTCTGGAGTTCGTTTGCAGAGGCTGGAAGCCCTGGCGCGCCCATTCTCTCTCTCTCCCTCTACCTGTCTTTCTCTCTGTGTCTGTCGCTCTCAATTAAATAAATAAATAATTTAAAAAAAAAAAAAAGTAAAGATCAAAAATAGCCAGACCTGTAAGGCTTTAATTCCTACATTTAAAAGAAACTTTAGGGGCTGGAGAAATGGCTTAGTGGTTAAGGCACTTGCTTACAAAGCCAAAGGACCCAGGTTTGACTCCCCAGTACTCATGTAAGCCAAATACACAAGGGGGCACATGGAGTTTGTTAGCAGAGGCTGGAGGTCCTGACACCCTCATTCTCTCTCTCTTTCCCTCCCCCTGCCTATTTCCCACTCTCTCAAATAAAGAAAAAATTAATTATTAAAAAAAGAAAATTTAAAATATTTCTATGAATTGGAGGCAGGCTAAAAGGAGTTTCAGTCAACCTGGAATAGAGTTAGATCCTGCTTCAAGTTTCAACCTTCCACAGGTTTGTAGATGGGGACTGGGGAAATAAAACAAAAATTAATCTACACATTTTTGCCAAGCCATATTGAGTTATTTTTTCTACTAGGGACATTAGTATCTAATTATACAAAAGAACCAGGTTTAAAAACATTTTTAAGGTACATCATTTCTATAATTGTATAATGTATTTCTTTGTGGTTTTGAGTGATAGACATTAAGTAAGCAAATATATGACACTTTCAGTGGCAGTTATATTGTCCTTTCAGTGGCTTAATTTAAGATGATTATTTTACTTCCATGAGCACATAATCTTTTTTTAAATTGTGTGTTGGTTTTTCACTCATAATTGATTTAATTTAAAATATTTAGATTTATTGGGCTTTTGTAAATTAAATGCAGTCTTTACCTCAAAATGCCTGCTACAATAATAAATGGCTTCATAAACCTAGCTACAAACAATATATAAGGTTACACCAATATTTAAGAACACAAGTTATGGCAATATATCCATAATTTTTTCCAGTTAACTGTTAAATTCTTGTCCAATATAAAGGGTTGATTTATATGGACAGTATGATTTGTTGTTTTTTTTAAACCTATCTGCAGCCCTTTTTTATTATTTGGTTTATTTTTATTTTTATTTTTTAAATACATTTTTATGTATTTGAGAAAGAGAGAGATAGACACAGAGACAGAATGGGCACACCAGAGCTTTCAGCCACTGCAAACGAACTCCAGACACATGCACCACCTTGTGCATCTCGCTTACTTGGGTCCTGGGGAATTGAACCGGGATCCTTTGGCTTTGCAGGCAAATGCCATAACCACTAAGCAACCCCTCCAACCCTATTGTTTATTTTTTAAGGTAAATAGTCATACAGATAAAGCTATTTAGACAGATGTTCTTTTAAAACATAACATAATTAAAAATTTAAGCAACAAGGGTAACTAATCTTAATTGAGATTTTATTTTACAAGTTACTATATTCAATTTAGTTTTACAAAAAGTCCTTATTGCTTACTGATCCTCAGAACATGCTGGTTCCTGCTTCAAGCTTTTATTCTCTCCCTCTGCTGTCACCTGGAGGGTGTTGTATGACATTTTATTTTTTCTATAGACATAACGTAAAACCATCTTTAGGTAAAAAACACCATGTAGCTCCTAGAACTTTAACACAAAATAATATAGTGATACAAGGTCTATAGTAATGGTAATAAACTCTTGACAACTCCATAATATGGAGAAAGTAAGGTCACAATAACCTCATGTGAGTTACAATTGTTCCCTCTCATTTGCCACTCAATGTCAGAGTTTTCCCAAAGACAAACTAATAATGATAATAATGACGATGATGATTCTATGATAATTATTTGATCTTAAAATTGACAAATGACAGGGCTGGAGAGGTGGTTTAGCAGTTAAGTGCTTGCCTGTGAAGCCTAAGGACCTCGGTTCGAGGCTTGATTCCCCAGGACCACGTTAGCCAGATGCACAAGGGAGCATACGCGTCTGGAGTTCATTTGCAGTGGCTGGAAGCCCTGGTGCGCCCATTCTCTCTTTCTCTGTCTCTGCCTCTTTCTCTGTCTGTCACTTCCAAATAGATAACTAAACATAAAAAAACAAAAACAAAAACAACAACAACAAAAAATTGACAAATGACAGTTTTTAAAACTACAGAATTTATTTGGCCTTTTTTCAAAAAAAATTTTTTATTTATTTATTTGAGAGTGATAGACAGAGAGAGAAAGAGGCAGATAGAGGGAGAGAGAGAGAATGGGCGCGCCAGGGCCTCCAGCCACTGCAAATGAACTCCAGATGCGTGCGCCCCCTTGTGCATCTGGCTAACGTGGGTCCTGGGGAACCGAGCCTCGAACCGGGGTCCTTAGGCTTCTCAGGCAAGCACTTAACCACTAAGCGATCTCTCCAGCCCTTATTTGGCCTTTATAGTGGTCTTTGTGGCTAAGGGTGTATGTATATTGTCTATACTATTATACAGTAATGTTGACTCATAAGTGAATAATATTCATATAAATTAAACATCAGTTATGTTCTATATCACCAGCCACTTGTTATGCTGTTCTGTATTTATGTTTCATGTAGTTTGTTCTCATGTGTAATTTTAACTTACATCCATTAAATCCATTAAGTGTCCAAAAGTACGTGGGTAAAGGTTAAAATAATGCTAAATTGCTAAAATCAGGCTTACAATATATTCAAAATAATTCATCTGTAAGCTTTTGGCTTAATGCTTGTTTATTCTCACTACAACAAATTTTTTTTTTTCATGTAACACCACAAATTTATTATAATACCAGAGAAGAAACCCAAACTTTGACAAATTTCCACAGTTTTCCAGTCTTTTAAAAAGTTCACAGAAAACAAGAGATAATTGAGGGACATAGTCTCATAATTTCATAAATTATAAAACAATGTAGTATACTTAAGAATGCTACATAATTAAGACTAAATTGGTGACATCTCATAGAATTTATATATAATTTGAATTTATATATAATATACATACAGGTCTTCAAGGATTCATAGAAGTTTATGTAATAAATTATATTAGCTAGCTTTGAGTTTTTGTTTGTTTGTTTGTTAGACAAGCAAATTCAATGGCTTAGGGGCTGAAAGGTCATGAGTTCCCAATGGAATTTCTTTTTACCACGCTCAGTTGCCCACACATTCTATGCCCAGCGATGTCCATCTTGACCACTAGTCTTCATTGCGAGGGCACTTCTGTCATCCGTGAGCACGTGACATCTCGCCTCCCACACTCACTCATGTGAGTGAAAATATGAGTGTACCCCACAGTGCTGTTAGCTCCCAGGCAGGGCAAATGTTGAGAGTTTGGAGAGGATTGGGGGAATTGTATGATGTGGGGCTGAAGGAAAACACACCCTCCTGTTTTGATCTTCTGTGTCTGCCCGTTTTGCTCTTCTCCCCCCATGTGAACCTCGGGGAAGTGTTTGTGTTATGTGACAGCCTCTGCCGCGCTGACTCTCTGTCACACAGTCACTACAGCAATTTTAAAGTTACCTTCTAAATATATATTATGATTAAATCTTTAACAAATGAATTAATTTGGATTTATTAACAAACCACAAGACACTAATATATTTTGTCTATATTTATAAGTGTTATGCTTTCTGTAAAGTATAGCTTCCTGGGGTTTCCTTTTAATTTCTAAATGATAATAATACTAATGATAATAAAAATAATAAGAGACCACTTAACATAAAAATATAAAATTACAAAAATAATGTATGTTTTCAATTAAAAAAGACATATTTTAGAGAAAAAAAAGGACATATGTTATATAAGAACCATGTTATTTAAACAAGAAAAGAAGGAATAAAGCCAAAGTCAACCATGACTAACCTACATGCTACTATCATTGCTTTTAATTTCATTACTTTTAACTTTTTCAATGTTCAAAGAGATGGTTTCATGGTTGCTCAAACTTGCAGCAGCCCAAGTCAATCCTGCCTGGCCCTCCGTTCCTGTTGCATACCAGGAAGGCCCCACTGTGACCCGCTGGAGCCCGAAGGGTCTTTCCCATCAGGCTGAGGTGGTTCCCCTATGTCCTGACAGCCTGACGTCCTACTGCTATGCTGTGGGCCCAGGAGAGCTGGGAATGCATATGGGGCTCTCATTGCTAACTTCCCATTGTGGGAACCCATTACATGGATGGATTCATCTTTCCCCATTTTTAATAATGTCACTTCTTGGCTAGGATGCATAGAGTCTCCTGAAAAGATGCATGGGTTCTAATGATTTGTGCCTTACACCCAAGCCATAGGCTTGGCTCCACTTAAAAACTGGCCAAGCTGGGCTGGAGAGACGGCTTAACGGTTAAGCGCTTGCCTGTGAAGCCTAAGAGACCCCAGTTCAAGGCTCGGTTCCCCAGGTCCCACGTTAGCCAGATGCACAAGGGGGCGCACGCGTCTGGAGTTCGTTTGCAGTGGCTGGAAGCCCTGGCGTGCCCATTCTCTCTCTCTCTCCCTCTATCTGTCTTTCTCCCTGTGTCTGTCGCTCTCAAATAAATAAATAAAAAATGAACAAAAAATATTAAAAAAAAAAAAACTGGCCAAGCTGAGATTTTGGCTGTGGGTAGCTATGCACGTGACAAAGGAACAACCAACTTTTTTCAGCCTCCTTTATCCTGTTCACTGTTCATACAGACCCTCATTTTGAGTATTTAAAAAAGGTCCATGTGAAACATGTTGATGCTCTACAGGACATATTACCAGATTGGGAAATTATTATATTTTCGAATGGGGCCCTGAAAGTTGGATTCATGATACACATAATTGTTCCTTTTCTGTCCATGCTTCTACCAGTGGCTTAACAGTATATAATAATTATTCCATCATATGGGGAGAAAGAGGGCTATATAGTCCCCAGCCTTTTTAGGAAAAGGACCACTACATACCTCTGTTTGGCTATTTGGCTCTGCCATTTTATTTTTTTTTTAATTTATTTTATTTTTTGATTTTTCAAGGTAGGGCCCCATCTGGTCCAGGCTGACCTGGAATTAACTATGTAGTCTCAGGGTGGCCTTGAACTCTTGGCAGTCCTCCTACCTCTGCCTCCCAGGTGCTGGGATTAAAGGCGTGCGCCACCACACCCGACGGCTCTGCCTTTTTAAATTATTCACTGTGGGGAAGTAAATTTACAAAAGTAAATAATGTCTCTTCCCTTACTTTCCATCATTACCACACTGGACCAATTCGGCTTTGTACTCCCCACCCATGTATCTTTCTTGTTGGTTCTTTTAACATTACACAAAAAGATCTATTTCATGCTCATAGTCACTGCTTTTTTTTTTGTCCTAGCTACTTCTGTCATGGTAGTAACAGACATCACTTAATCTACTCATACTGCTTAATTTGTAAATCAGGCTGTAGGTAATATAAGTAGTGTCCTTACTGTGCAGCATGGGATAGACAACAAATTGGTAACCTGAGTACAATTAATGGAATCAGCTATAATGTATGTTGGGGACCAAATTCAAGCCATTCAGCTACAGGCTGTTTTAAGTTTTGATTGGAGGCATAAGTCCATATGTATGATCTTGTATGGTTAAAATAAATCTAACTATACATGATACAAAATTAATAAACATCTTCAAGGATCCCTACATGGGTTACTATAGATATCAGTCAGCTACATGAGCAAATCAGTGAAACTATACTTGCTTACAAGATACTATTGAAAAGACATCTTGGTATCATGATTTTGCCAACAATTTGTCTTGGCCTAATTCATCTTCCTAGTTTTCAAACACTTGGCCTTCCAATTTGGTAGCCGTTGGATTATCTCTGCTTTATTTGTTCTTTGTATTAGAGGGATCAACTTAAAGATACTCACTTGCCAGCGATGACAACAATATGTCTGGTTTGTCACATGACTTTTAAAAGAAAAAGGGGAGAAGTGGATGGCAGGCTAACTCAGGGAGATGCTGACCTCAAGCTAATTCACGACAGGGGAGTCTTTGCACAAGCGAAGGCTGAGGACATGGAAGGCTGTACACCTTGGGTGGAGTATCTTGAAGGCAGCAGCTCACAGCTTCTCCAAAGATTTACAGATGACATGATCGTGAACCAAACAACTCGGAAGTGCGATCTGAGCTTGATCAGCACGAGGCACACAACTCAGGGTCTATGTGGACACACATGAGCCACTCAACTCATGGTTTGTCATATGTTGGTAATTACAAACAATCTTTTAATTCACCTCTAGCTCCCCACAGTTTTCTGTTGATAAACCTTAAATAAAAGAGGTGAGTACAGTCAGTACAGGGGTTTTTCTCCAGGGAATCCCTGATCCTCCTTTAAATCAAATTTTTGTTGTTGTTGTTGTGCATTCATTCGCATCTATCCAAACATCACTGGTCAATGTAAACAGATTTTGGTTTTTTTTTTAGTTGCACTTTTTTGTTTTATAGGTTGTGCTTTTTTTTTTTTTTTTTTTTTTTTTGATTTTTCGAGGTAGGGTCTCGCTCTAGCCCAGGCTGACCTGGAATTCACTCTGTAGTCTCAGGGTGACCTAGAACTCATGGTGATCCTCCTATCTCTGCCTCCCGAGTGCTGGGATTAAAGGCATGCACCACCACGCCCGGCAGGTTGTGCTTTTTGAATTGTATTTAAGCAATTTGATCAAGCCCAAATTCCCTAATTTTTTCCTCCCTTGGTCTCTTCACCCCTGAAAGGTCTATAATTTTGTCTTTCAGATTTAGGTATTAGGGTCCATTTTTAATTAAGTTTTGTATTTCTAGGCTCACTTTTTACTTATCCACACCCAAACATCACAACACCGTTTATTACAAAGATTATTCATTCCTCACTGACTTGTCTGGACATGGTAAAAAACCATGGTGAAAACCAACAGGGAGTCTATTCTGGCACTTTTTGTTACCCTCTACATGGTGCCCTATATATTTTTAGGGTTTCTTTACTTTAGTTAGCTCTAAACAAAACTAATCCTCATGAAAAAAGTACCCTTCAGATGGGTCTTTCCCTGGCATAGTGTGTGGTGTTTTGTCACTTTCAAGCCATGAGTAACACTGAGGCCAAACTTGAAGGGGAATCTTTCTAGTCAGCTCTCTTTGCTCTAATATTGAGCCCTGCGATTCTCCCACCTTCTGAATTATCAGCTGTCTCCTCCACTTGGAGCAGTCTCTGTATTGTGGCCAGATTCCCTTCTTGGAGCTGCCATGCGGGAATTCTGTTCAAGAAGTCTTTGGGAAGTAGCAGGGCTCATTTCCCTTCGCTGGAGGGTTGCTTGCCTTGTGCCTAGCCTGGGTGTTGTCCAGGAGGAAACCCCGCTTTCCTATATTGCTTTTTTCCTAATTGTGTAAGATATGACAGTTCAGTCAGCATTTCTTCATCATGGCTGCAAGCAGAACTGCCAAGGGCATTATTGTTTCGGACATTGACAGTCAGGATTATAATATAATGTACCCATGCCAGTGCTAGGAATGTGGCTCTTTGGTACACTCACCTGGCATGTGTGAGGCACACTTGCACGCTTGCATGCACATACATTCTGTCACCACAGTCACCGTCTACTTCTGGTTTCCTGTAAAATTTTCTTTCATAGCACACTAATGGGATACTCACAAGTCAACTTGTTGACCAAAGCCAGAGCTGGAGCAATGTTCTCTTAGGTGAATGGAGCAACTTCTTGGTAGCACCTTGTTCATTCATTCACAGATGATCTGTTTTGAGCTTTTTGGGTTGCATTTTTTTTTTTTTTTTAATGAGACAGAGAAAGAGAGAGAGAGAGAGAGAGAGAGAGAGAGAGAGAGAGAGCAAGCGCGAGAGAAAATAAGTGTGTCAGGGCCTCCAGCCATTGCAGTTGAACTCCAGAAGCATGCACCATTTTGCGCACATGTGTGACCTTGTGTGTTTGTGTTGCCTCCTGTTTCTGGCTTATACGGGATCTGGAGAGTTGAATCTTGGTCCTTAGGCTTTACAGGCAAATGCCTTAACTGCTAAGCCAGTCCCTGGGTTGCACTTTGGGCAGCACCACTTCCTACCTCTGTGACTTTGTGCAGAGTAGTTAACATTTCTAAGTCCCAGTGTTTTTTCCTGTACACGGGAGCATGGAGCTGCTGTTGAGGACTGACTGCTTACCCCCCATGGAAAGGACTTTGCATCCCATCCTGAAAGGATGCTTGCTTCTCAAGGCTGGCCTCACTTCCTGGAGCTACTCATTTCCTCTTTCTGGGTGTACAGTTTTCCAGTTGTCATCTTTGACATTTGTTGAATCTCTATGTATAACCTATTTATGTTAACTTCAAGGGAGATTTTGTCTGGTCTCATGGCTTTAAATTCTCTGTCTAATCTGATCATTCCCATATTATACCTTCTGGTCTGACAGGTCTTGGCTTTCCCTCAACATATCCATGTGTGTGATTGGCAAAACTTTGCTTGTTAGACACAGATCCGTTACCTATCCTTCCCTGCTCTGCCTGTGTTTGCTGTATTTCTTAGGCTCCCGGGCTAGCCAGCTTAAGGTTGCTTTCTATCTACCTACAGGAGGGTGTGTAGGGGGAAGGGCCAAGGGCATGGAAAACTGTACACTTCTAGCTTCCCTCTTTTCCCCCCTTAATTTGGGTGTTGTGCTGGTCTGTGATAATACTTTCTTCTTCCCATTATGCCCCAATCTTTTCATTGTTTCCAGTAATTTCTGTGGCATCTGCCTATACCCACTTCCACTTCTCAGTTAATGCTCTTTCCTTTGTAGCCATTCCCTCCGCTTGGAATGCCTCTTTTATGCCATGGCCTTACCAGGTAGAATTCTTTAACAGGCATCTCAAAACCAACACATAAAGCTGCTCCCTATGATCCCATCTGCATTTCAGTTCATGGTTCCTTTTTAGGCTAGATGCACTGGTGCCATCTTTGACCCCATTTTCTCTCTTCCCAACCCACTGGCAAATCCTGTCCCCGTGGCCTTATGAGTCTACCTAGAAATGATTGCTCTTTTCCCTCACCTGCCCTGCTATCACCAACTCTTGCTTGGGCTACTGCTGTTCCCACAGCTGACTTCAGCCACTGGAGTAGTTTTTCTGTAAGCCACATTGGATTGTTGACTACTGTTTCTCATCTTGGTCAGAAGAAAAGGGAACATCTTGACAATTGGGCCTCAAGCTACCCAGCTACCTTGAGTATGCCATGTTACCCTCCGCACTGACGCACATTCTGCTTTGGCTCCCTTGACCTCATACTCCAGCTAGAAGCCACGAGAAGTATTCCAGACTTGCTTTTGCTGTTAATGTCTCAGAATGCTTGTTCCCTAATGTCTACATTCCTCTCCATCACCTCTTTCCTGTCTGTGCTCAGATATCACCTCATTAGAGACCCTTTCTGATTGCCATATATATGTGTATATGTCAACACAGCATCTTCTTTTATTACCCTTCACTATTTTATTGTTTTTTTAAATTATTTATTTATTTATTTATTTGAGAGCGACAGACACAGAGAGAAAGACAGATAGAGGGAGAGAGATAGAATGGGCGCGCCAGGGCTTCCAGCCTCTGCAAACGAATTCCAGACGCGTGCGCCCCCTTGTGCATCTGGCTAACGTGGGACCTGGGGAACCGAGCCTCGAACTGGGTCCTGAGGCTTCACAGGCAAGCGCTTAACCGCTAAGCCATCTCTCCAGCCCTATTTTATTGTTTATAACACTTTCACCTTCTCATATAGGACATAGTTATTTTTTCAGTGTGTCTCTTCTTGTTAGACATTGGCAGAACAGGGACTTTGGCAGCTATATACTGACGTAGTAAGTTCTCAAAAACATTTTCATTAAATGAAATTATTATTAATATTATATATTTAATATTATCTTACTTCTGCACTCAGAAATCTTTAATAATAGCAAATATAAAGTGCACAGCACAGTGCTCCCAGTCAGGAACCATGCCCAGCACCTTATATGGAGTGGGTATTTTTTTTTTTTTTTTCGAGGTAGGGTCTCACTCTGGTCCAGGCTGACCTGGAATTAACTCTGTCATCTCAGGGTGGCCTTGAGCTCATGGCAATCCTCCTACCTCTGCCTCCCAAGTGCTGGGATTAAAGGCGTGCGCCACCACGCCTGGCTTAATTTGTTTTAATTTATGTACTCCATGTGCTTAAAATTTGGCAGTAGAAAACAAGGATTTTGAACACTGAAAGTTGGAAAATTACTTCAAAATCCAATGTCATGTGTCAGAGGTGTTTGTGGGCGTACTCACTGTGTATTGCATAACTTCACTGGAATTTTCCTTCTGAACCCTTGACATTTGCAATTCATCCTGAACCTCTGTCACACCACACAACAGCCACAAATGCTGCCCCAAACACCCTGGCTCCAATGTGAGACTATTCACATTATGAACTGCGGTGCCTTTTATGGTGCATGCACACTTTCTGCTCTTCCAGAAATATAATAATGAAATTATGAAAAGCAAGGACTTTTAATATTTTCCTTCATTCCTCAGCATGCAACAAATTAGAATATCTTTGGATTGGATTGTTAGAATGTTTGATTTAAAAAAATTGCTGCTTGTGGGCTGGAGAGATGGCGTAGCGGTTAAGCGCTTGCCTGTGAAGCCTAAGGACCCCGGTTCGAGGCTCGGTTCCCCAGGTCCCACGTTAGCCAGATGCACAAGGGGGCGCACGCATCTGGAGTTCGTTTGCAGAGGCTGGAAGCCCTGGCGCGCCCATTCTCTCTCTCTCCCTCTGTCTTTCTCTCTGTGTCTGTCACTCTCAAATTAAAAATAAATAAATAAATAAATTAAAAAAAAATTGCTGCTTGAGCCCCTGACTTGATTTCATAAAAAATTTTAAGAGAGCTGGACATGGGTAGTGCATGCTTTTAATTCCGGCACTCAGGTGGCAGAGGCAGAGGTAGGAGGATCACTATGAGCTCCAGGTAAGCACTGGCTACAGAGACCCTACCTCAGGAAAAGAAAGAAAGAAAAAAGAAAAAAACAGGATTGTTAATGAATTTTGTTTGGGAGTATAAGAGACCCTAACCACACTAATGTTTTCTTATATTACATATTTATGTGAAGTGTAATTCTCAACAAAGACAAAAATGTCAACAAGCCGTGAAGGCTTGTGTTGCGTGTGTGTGCATGCTGGGTCTTTGGGTGGGGTGTTGCACGTGCTTGTGCAGGCATGCACTTCTTGAGATGGAGTCGCTCTGAATCCAGAGATGCCTTTTTCTCTGTCAGGCTGGCTGACCAGTGGGCCAGAGAGCCTCACGTCTCTGCTCCCCACAGAACAGGGTTTCTACTGGGGACTGAACCCAGTCTGAACTCTCATCAACCCTGCAAATTTGATTCTTTTTTAAAAATTTAATTAATTTATTTATTTGAGAGTGACAGACAGAGACAGAGGCAGATAGAGACAGAGAATGGGCGCGCCAGGGCCTCCAGCCACTGCAAACGAACTCCAGACACGTGTGCCCCCTTATGCATCTGGTTAACGTGAGTCCTGGGGGGGGGATCGAGCCTCGAACCGGGGTCCTTAGGCTTCACAGGCAGGTGCTTAACAGCTAAGCCATCTCTCCAGCCCACAAATTTGATTACGTAGTACAGTCGTCTCATTAATGTTAAGTTTGTCATTATTTTTAATAAACGACAAAACTGTATGCATACCAACGAGTTTTTAAGGATTATGATTTATTATCAGTAAATGTTTGATGTGCATGCCTATATCATACACCCGAGGTTGCATGAAAGTTTCTCCCGCTGGCAAAAGCTGGGCCGCCCCTGGGGAGTTCCAGGCGCATGCTCCTCGCGGGCGGCCTGCCCCGCCCTCCCGAAGCAGCGGGGAGTTCCGAGGGGGCGGGGCCTCGGGGCATTTCCTTGTGTCCGGCTGTTCCGATTGGCTGCGGGGAAGGCCCGAGCGGTGGCGGTCGCGGCCCTCCCACCTGGCTGCGGCGGCGGCTACGAGGCGGCCCGTGCCCTGGGCGCTCATGAGTGGGCGCTGCGGCTCTTGCGGGCGGCGGAGGACGGCTCCGGGTGAGTGCGGCCCCGGGGCTGCGGGGCCGGGGAGGTCGGGGCGGGGGTCCCCGCAGGTCTCCACGGTGGGAGCTGGGCCAGCCTGCGGGTGCCCGGGTGGCCCGGGGTGTTCCCTCGCACTCGGGTCAGCGCCCAGAGGTGGGCTTCGTGTCCGGACGCGACCGTGGCTCCCCAAAGTCCCGGGACTGGGGGACCGCCGGGATGCCTGTTTCTCAACCCCTCTTTGTTCCCTTCTCCCGTTAGCTCCTCCAGGCAGTGGTCAGTAGCAGGTCAACAGCTGACCTCTGTGTGGGGTCCTGGTTAAAATCCCTGCAATCCTGCTAACTTACCTGGCTGGCTCACTGCTGCCAGTGCTAAACTTGTGTGCTCCCATTTTCCTGAAGAGGTGATTTGTGGGGACTGACAGTGCCGCCCGAGGGGCCTTCGGCGGTGTCACACGCTCTGTCTGCAGCATGCTCTGGCTGGGCAGTGCTTACTAGAAAGCTAGGTAACAGACGCTCTAGGCCCTTGTTTTCTCAAGTCACCGAACTGTTGGGACTGCGGGTCCCATCTTCCCAAATCTGAGCGGTACGGTGCGCACGTGCGTGGACGTGGCTCCGTCCGGGGGTACTAAGCCAGTCGGACTCTGCCCTTCCTCCTGCCAGGGCGAAGGTGAGCTGCCGTGAATCGGATTGCCACAGATTACGAGCACGGAGGTAAACGCGCGCTAACAGTCCAGAAGAGCACCCTCAGCTCAGCCGGGTGTGCCTGCACTTCTCACAGTCCCTTCTGTAAGAACTTGTCAAGTACGTTGAGAAGCTTGTGTTAGAAGGAAAAATTAACTGGCTACGTTTCCACTTGAGCAAGCTTCCTCTGACACCCTTACACAGCAAGTGTTGTGTGGGCTGAGGGTTCAGGCTCTGAAGCATGTGGCTGCTGCTGCTGCTGCTTTTTTTTTTCCAGTCTGCTTCTTAACCTCTATTCCAGAAGGCTGATTAAAGCGAGGTACCATAATGAAGGTACCATAATGAAGCCGGTGCTTGAATTTCCAAGGAGAAGGCTATTGGGGTAACACAACTCAAGATGATATCCTCTTCTATCTGTAATTATGGTATTCACTATTGTGTGGCAAAAATGACCCCAGGAAGAATTGCATCAACAGAAAGAATTAATTGAACGTTGCTGTCGCTTGAGAACCAATTTCTTAAGATATGTGGTCTAAGAATGTCTTTTTTTAAAATGAAACAATTTGAGGGTGTTGTTGACATTCAATAGCAGGGCACATTGTAGCAATTCCTTTGACATAATATGTTTACACCTGTAAAATTAGTACATTCAGTATTGTGAATGTGCACATCCCCCCACAAAGAGTTCCTTGGGCTGCAAGCTCTCGGAAATCTGTCCTTTCTTCTTCTCAGGTGCTCATCTGTAGGAAGCTTCCTTCTTTCTGTCAATACAGTTATATGAGGGGGACCAGTAATTCTCTTTCACACAGAAACTGTTTCTTTTCTTCCCTCTCTCCCTTCCCTTTCTCTTCTTCCCTCCTTCCACCATGGCTTCTTTGATGTTTATGCTATGTGTTCATCGTGTGTGTGTGTGTGTGTGTGTGTGTGTGTGTATGTATATAATTGACAACTTCTATACTTACAGACAACAAGCCGTGTATTTCCTTCTCCTCCCCCACTTTCTCCTTCATAGCTCTGCTCTCTGTCATATCCCCTCCCTCTCTCCATTAGTCTCTCTTTTAATTTGATGTCACCATCTTTTTCTCCTATTATGAGGGTCTTGTGTGGGTATTGCTAGGCACTGCGAGGTCTTGGATATTGAGGCTAATTTCTATCTGGACAGTTGTATGTAAGGAGTGGTACCCTTCCTTTGGCTCTTACATTCTTTCTGCCACCTCTTCTGCAGTGGACCCAGAGCCTTGGAGGGTGTGAGATGTTTCAGTGCTGGACACTCCTCCATCCCTTCTTCTGAGCACTACATTGCCTTTTGGGTCATCCCAGTGGTCACCGCCATCTGAAAAGAGAAGCTTCCTTAAGTGTGAGTAGCATTAATATATGAATATGAACATTAAGTGTAGTGCTTTCAGGGAAATTTGGTGAAAATAATATATGTATTTACCCAGACAAGAGAAGGCTTTATACCCCTAAGATCATGACCTCTACTGCCATGGGCTTTTGATTAGGTTTTCTGTTCCAGGCATGCACTCCCTCCCATAGTGTGAGTCTCCAGTACAATTAAAGAGCAGTTTGTTTTCTCCACAGCAGACATGCCACTATTGCACTCCTTCAGTCATTTTGCCAGTGTAGCCAAACTTGAGGCCAGTGTCCACTGTTTTCACCACTGATGAGTTCTGTCTCCTATAAGGCTGCATACAGTGTAGCTTTTTCCAGCTTTCAGTTGGCTGGGCTACAGGGAGAAGGTTTTCTGCTCAGCACCAGCTTTATTTCTCAGTGACTTTGCCACTCAGGCATGTGAAGTCTTCAGCAATAGGGTCTTACCATCTCTTTCTCACAGGAAACAAAGGGTCTTGGCAATAGCCTGTAATGTTTTAGAGGCAAACAGGAACCTCCTTGGCCAACAACTCACTGGAAGGTATCCCATCCCTGACACTGAACATTTTCTACTAACAATCTATGGCTTCTGGATGTGCCATTTTTAAAGAAAGTAGATTTTCATATGTATTTTTCAGAATATCTTGAATTTTGATTGACCCTCCCCCCTCCCTTCTTTTATACAATCTCTTCCCTGACCTCGCTTAGGCCTTTCCCCTCCCTGTAATCTGTTCGTCTACTTACATATACACAATACCATCCCCTTAAGGACCTCCCCTCTCCTCCCTCCCTCATAGCCTTTTTCTAGCTTATGGGCCTCTGCTACTGAGTTTTTTTTTTTTTTGGTTTTTCGAAGTAGAGTCTCACTCTAGCCCAGGCTGACCTGGAATTCACTATTGATTCTCAGGGTGGCCTCGAACTCATGGCAATCCTCCTACCTCTGCCTCCCGAGTGCTGGGATTAAAGGCGTGAGCCACCACGCCCGGCTTGCTACTGAGTTTTGATTCCAGCTCACACACAAGTCTATACATTTGTAGGTAGGATCGACATATGAGAGAACATGTGACATTTGGCTTTCTGGGCCTGGATTACCTTTCTTAGTATAATCCTTTTGAGTTCCATCCATTTTCCTGCAAGTTTCATTTTTCTTTACCACTGAATAGAACTCCATTGTGTAAAAGTACCACATCTTTATTATCCATTTATCTGTGAATGGGCATCTAGGCTGGTTCCATTTCCTAGCTATTGTGAATAGAGCAGCAGTAAACATGGTTGTGCAAGTATCTCTAAGGTAGTGAGAAGAGTCATTAGGATATATGCCTAGGAGTTTTATAGTTGGATCATATGGTAAATCTATTTTTAGCTGTCTCAAGAACTTCCACACTGATTTCCACAATGGCTGTACCAGATTACATTCCCACCAATAGTGTAGAAGGATTTCTGTTTTACCGCATCCTCGCCAACATTTATTGTCATTTGTTTTCTTGATGGTAGCCATTCTGACAGGAGAGAGATGGAATCTCAAGGTAGTTTTAATTTACGTTTCCCTGATGGCTAAGGATGTAGAACATTTTTTAGATGTTTATATGCCATCTGTATTTCTTCCAGTGAGGACTCTATTTAGTTCCATAGCCCATTTTTAATTAGGTTGTTTGATTTCTTATTGTTCTGTTTTTCGAGTTCTTTGTATATTCTGGATACTAATCCTTTCTGAGATGTATAGCTGTCATAGATTTTCTCCCATTTTGTAGGTTGTCTCTTTGCTCTATTCACAGTGTCCTATGCTGTACAAAAGCTTTGTAATGTCATGAGATCCCAGTGGTTGGTTAGTGGTTTTGTTTTCTGAGCAATTGGGGTTATATTCAGAAAGTCATTACCTATGCCAATATGTTGAAGGGTTCCCCCTACCTTTTCCTGTAGCCATTTCAGAGTTTCAGGTCTGATATTAAGGTCTCTGATCCACTTGGATTTGATTATTGTGCATGGAGAAAGACAAAGATCTATTTTCATCTTTCTACATATAGATAGCCAGTTTTCCCAGCACCACTTGTTGAAGAGGCTATCATTTCTCCAATAAATATTTTTGGCATTTTTGTTAAAAATCAGATGGCTAAAGCTGCCTGGATCAATATCTGGGTCCTCTATCCTATTCTATTGGTCTACATGTCTACTACATGTCTACTTTGTGCCAGTGCTATGTGTTTTTGTGACTATGGCTTTGTAATATATCTTAAAATTGGGTATGGTGATACCATCAGCCTTATTTTTGTTGCTCAAAATTATTTTTGCTATTCAATATTTTTTTTGTGCTTCCAAATGAATTTTAGGATTGTTTTTTCTACTTCTGTGACGAATGCTATTGGAATTTTAATGGGGAGAGCTTTTGGTAAGATTGCCATTTTCACAATATTGATTCTTCCAATCCAAGAACATGGAATGTCTTTCCATTTCCTTGTGCCTTTTGCATTTTCTTGTTTGAGTGTTTTAAAGTTTTCATTGTAGAGATACTTCACTTCCTTGGTTAATTTTATTCTAAGGTACTTTATTTATTTATATTTTTTTGAGGAAATTGTGAATGGAAGAGATTCCCTGACTTCATCCTCTGCATCCTACTACATTGCTAAAAGTGTTTATCAGCTCTCACAGTTTGTTGGTAGAGTCTTTAAGGTATAGAATCATATTACCTGCAAATAATGATAATTTGATCTCTTCTTTTCCAAGTTGTATCCCTTTTATGAGTGTCTCTTGCCTTATTGCTATTGCTAAGACTTCCAGTACTATATTAAATAAAAGTGTGGACAGTGGACATTCTTGCTTTGTTCCTGAATTAAGTGGAAAATCTTCCAGTTTTTCATCATTTAGTATTATGTTGGCTGTAGGCTTGTCATAAATAGCTTTTATTATGTTGAGATATGTTCCTTCTATTCCCAGTTTCTGTATTACTTTTACGATGAAAGAATGTTGGATTTTGTCAAATGCTTTTTCTGTATCCATTGAGATGATCGTGTGATTTTTGTCTTTCAGACTACTTATAAGATGTATTATATTTATCAATTTGTATATGTTGAATCATTCCTGCATCCCTGTGACAAAGCCAACTTGGTTGGGGTGAATAATCTTTGTGATATATTCTTGTATTCTGTTTGCCAATATTTTATTGAGAATTTTTGCATCTATGTTTATGAGGGAGATTGGTCTGTAATTTTCTGTTTTTGTTCTTTCTCTGGTTTTGGTATCAGGGTGATGCTGGCTTCATAGAAGGAGCTCAGTAGAATTCCTCCCCCCCCCCCATATTATGCAAACGTTTGAGAAGCATTGGTGTTAGTTCTTCCATGAAGGTGTGATAAAATTCACCAGTGAATCCATCTGGGCTTGGACTTTTGTTAGTTGGGAGACTTTTTAGAACTGCTTGGATCTTTGTACTTGTTTTAGTTCTATTTAAATGGTTTATCTCATCTTGATTTAATTTTGGTAGGTCATAGGAATCAAGGAAGTCATCCATTTCCTTCAGATCTTCAAACTTAAAGGCATATGTATTCTTAAAGCATGTCCTTTTAATTTTCTGAGTTTCTTTGGTATCTGTTGTAATGATGCCTTTTGCATCTCTAATTTTATTAATTTTTGTCTCTTCTCACTTTCTTCTGGTGAGATTTGCTTAGGGTTTATCAGTCAAACAAACCAACTGTTTGTTTCATTGATTCTTTGGACTGCTTTTTGGTTTCTATTTCATTAATTTCTGCCCTAATCTTTATCATTTTTTTCCCACCTACTGATTTTTGGTTTGCTTTGTTCTTCTTTTCCCAAGGTCATAAGGTAAAGCATTAAATTGTTTATATGTCAACTCTCTAATTTCTTTCTTCCTTTCTTTCTTCTTTTTTTTTTTTTTTTTTGGTTTTTCGAGGTAGGGTTTTACTCTAGCCCAGGCTGACCTGGGATTCACTATGGAGTCTCAGGGTGGCCTCAAACTCATGGTGATCCTCCTACCTTTGCCTCCCAAGTGCTGGGATTAAAGGCATGTGCCACCATCCCTGGCTTCTAATTTCTTAATATAGGCACTTAGAGCTATAACTTTCCTCTTAGGACTGCCTTCACTGTGTCCCAAAGGTTTTGCTATGTTGTATTATCATAATAATTTGATTCTGTGAATCTATTGATTTCCTTTTTGATTTCTTCAATGACCCATTGATCATTCCATAGTATACTGTGTAGTCTCCATGCGCTTCTATATGCTCTGTAGCTTTTCTTGTTTTGATTTACAGTTTAATCACATGTGGTTACATAGAGTACAGGGGGTTATTTCAATTTTCCTGGATTTTTTTGAGCTTTGCTTTTTGTCCTAATATATGGTCTTTTTCAGAGAATGTTCCATGTGCTACTGAGAAAAATGTATATTCTGCAGCATTTGGATGGAATGTTCTGTAGATATCTATTAGGTTCATTTGCTCCATGACAGGATCCTGTCTTTTAACCCAGTTTGCTAACCTGTGTGTTTTGGTTGGTGCATTGAAGCCATTGATACAGGAGTTATTATTGAAAGGTATGCATTTATTCTTGCCATTTTTCTTATTTTTTAGTGTTTCCTATTTTACCTTTACTCACTTGTTTTAACTGTTATTTGAATGTGGTTTATTTTTTCCTATTTCCTCCTGTGTGTGTTGTGCTTTCTCTTCAGTGTGAAGAATCCCTTCAAGTATTTTCTGTAGAGCTGGTTTAGTTGTCATAAATTCCTTTAGCCTGTTTTTGTTGTGGGATGTCCTTATTTCTCTATCAATTTGGATAGATAGCCTGTTTTTGTTGTGGGATGTCCTTATTTCTCTATCAATTTGGATAGATAGCTTTGCAGGATAAAGTAATCTTGGTTGATAGTTGTTATTTTTTAGAACATGGAGTATATCATTCTAAGCCCTCTGGCTTTTAAAGTTTGTGTTGAGTGATCTGCAGTTATTCTGATAGGCTTCTCTTTGTATGTGACTTGTTTTTTTTTCTCTCTAACTGCTTTCAATATATTTTCTTTGGTTTGTGTGTTCAGTAGTTTAATTAGCAAGGAGAGGTTCTTTCCAGGTTTTTTCTGTTTGGTGTTCTAAAAGCTTCTTGTATCTGCATTGGCATTTCTTTTAGCAGGGCTGCAAGTGCCTCTGTGGGACTCTGGCCGTTTTCCTCCTTCTGGATCTTGGTCTCTCTGGAATTCTCCGCTGTGTCTAAAACTAGCCGATATGCCTTTACTTTTCAGAGAAAGAGTGTATTTTGCTGTGGTTTTGCTTAAATCCCTCCCTAGGCTGGTTTGACGTGGCTCCTGTGCTACCGTCTTACCTGGAAGTCAAGTTCATTATTTTTTATTGCTGAGCGAGGTATACATATAACCTAATTGGTTTCGCCATTCAGCCATTTGAGGTATATGATGTTTTTTTTTTTTTTTTTTTCCAGTTTCTGGTTATTATACATAAAACTGCAATAATTTATGTACTAGTCTTTGGGCATTTCCATCTTTTTAAGACATATATGCTATTAAAGTCCTGGGCCATAGACTCAGCAGTTCTTACCAGTGAGGAGAGTTGCATTATTTCACCTTTAACATCTCCCAGGCCTTTGCTACACTGGAATTTTGAGCCAATACTAACCAGAAACTAGGATGACATTGGGTTGATGGTTGGGAATTTCAGTTTTAAAAGTAGAGGGTTTGATAACTTCTCTTCCTTGCTCCTCCTGTGTGTGTGTGTGCGTGCGTATGTGTGTGTGGTATGTGTGTAGTATGTGTGCTGTCTGCACATGTATGTACAAATATCCTTGCATTCTGTGCACATCTTCAGAAGGATGTCAGGTGTCCATTGTATCACTCTTTCAACTTGTTTCCCTGAGATTCTTTCATTGAACCCGTGCTCCCCACTTTTTGGCTAGACTGGTTGACTAGCAAGCCCTCCCTTTTGTTTCTGTTTTCAATGCCCTGTGTAGCACTGGGGTTACGTGCATGTTGGGCATGGCTTTTTATATGTGTGCTGGGGAGTTAAGCTCAGGTCTTCACGCTTGCGCAGTGAGTGAGTGCTATTACCCGCTGAACTCCGTCCCCAGCCTGGCTTATTTAATGTTTCTCATTTCTTTCATTTTACTCTTGTTCACCTGAGTGACAATTTGAATCCTCACATGTAATTTGGGGCAAGAACAGAAGTGTATGAATAATGGCAGGGAAGAGCTTATGTTGACTGAACTTAAATGCTTAAACTACTAGTAGAGAGAGCTCTTCCTTTTTCTCATCCTTTCCTGAGCTTGGTCTCATATAACATTTGTTTTACTTTGTTAAGTGGGTGTATGGGACTATGCATGTTAACTGGATTTATGGAGGTTTTCTAGTACAAAAGAAAAAATCTATTTTTTCTTTTCAGAGATGGCTGGCATCCTTTGTTTTGTATCTGTCTTCTTATTCTGAATTTGGTTCAGGACTGTAGCAGTACATTACTAATCCAGTACATTTGTGTGTAGTAAAATTCAGGCAAATAAACTTGATTATTTTATACAGAAAGAAGATGCAGCTTATGGGCTTGCTGGTCAGCTTGGTCCTGGTGATCCTGCATTCCCAGGGAACAACAGGGACAGTGTCCACTGTGGATCCTGAAGTATACATGAATGTGGTAAGTCTCAAAAGTCACCTGCTTTAAAAAAAATATTTATTTGAGAGTGGGGGTGGAGAGAATGGGCGTGCCAGGGCCTCTATGGCCACTACAAACAAACTGTAGATGTATGTACCACCTTGGGTATCTGGCTTATGTGGGTTCTAGCAAATCAAACCTGGGCCCTTAGGCCTCACAGACAAGCGCCTTAACTGCTAAGCCACTTCTCCATCCAATCACCTGCTTTTAAAATGCAATAATGACAAGTGTTTTTCCCTGAAGGGTTGTATGGAGTCATAACGCTAATCTCTTTATCATGATTTTCACCTTCCTGAACCTTAGATTTCGTCTGTTACACTGGTCCCTCCAGGTATGAAACAGACTTTGATAGACTGTTGAAAACCATACACTTCTGAAGAGAAATCACAAGTTTTATTAATTTATTTCATTTTTAAGTCTGAAAGAATTTATCTAAAAATGATAAAAATGTGTTAAAACTTGCAAGAATGCTACTACTGTATGTGGGACAAAGATTGTGGTTAAAAATGTCCAGGGAATATACTTCAATACAGGTGTCAAAGTATGTAAAGAAAAATTTTGTTGGGCATGGTGGTGCCCGCCTTTACTCCCGGCACTCTTGAGGCAGATGTAAGAGGATCCCCGTGAACCTGAGGACAGCCTGGGCTACAGAGTGAGTTTGAGGTCAGCTTGGGCTAGAGTGAGACCCTAACTGAAAAGCACTAAAAAAGAAAGAAAGAAAGAAAAGAAAAGACTCCTAAATTAAGGCATTTGAAAATTATTAATCTTAAGGGAACAATCCAATTTAGAAACACCCCAGTTAAGCATAAAATAGTGGGAAAATGTAGATTGTTAAAGGAATAGAAACTTTAGGACTAGAGAGATGGCTTAGCGGTTAAGTGTTTGCCTGTGAAGCCTAAGGACCCGGGTTCGAGGCTCGGTTCCCCAGGACCCCCATTAGCCACATGCACAAGGGGGCACATGCGTCTGGAGTTTGTTTGCAGTGGCTGGAAGCCCTGGTGAGCTCATTCTCTCTCTGCCTCTTTCTCTCTCTGTCTGTCGCTATCAAATAAATAAATAAAATAAACAAACAAACAAACAAACAAAGGAATAGAAAATTTAAAGTAGAATAGCCAAAGAGCCAGGCGATTACAGAGACGCATGCTCACACTGAGCCAGCACCTAAGGCGAAGTCTTTATTGTTTTCTCAAATCTGTCCTTTGACTTGTCCCTCTCTTAACAAAGTCCTTCCTATCAGAACAGTAAAATTAAATCATTTCCAATATTTACGGCACAGAGGGTAGTAAACCACTTACTAGTTACTCCAAATCTTCTGGGTAGTTGATTTACCATGTCCTGCTGAGCTCCCAAGTCACAGTTGCTCCCTGGGACTTTCCTGACGAGGAAGTGACTTTGATCCCAATGACTTGTTTTTAGCTTTTCTCCAACTGCAACTTGATATTCTAGTGAAGTTTCTTTTTTAGTTCACTGATGAAAATGGTTCTTATTTCTTAAGAAAGTGTTAGCCGACATATTTAGAAAAGAAAGAATTGCGCACTTGTATGTGGTTCGCAGGTTGTGAACAAGGCCCACGTCAGTTGCGTTAGGTGTGGAACATGCTGGCATGGTGAAACACGTGTAAATATGGCAGGTTTCCTCTTGAGAAGGAATGTCTGCAGATCAGATTAACTGTTGACTTATTCAATAAAGCCTGGATAATGTAGTTACATCTTGTTTTCTCCTTTGCCTGTTGATATAGGAGGCAGAATCATATCCACTGTCCTTTCTCTTTCCAGAGTGAACTTATCATTTACTGGGGATACCCCTTTGAGGAGCACTTAGTCGAGACCAAAGATGGCTACATTGTTTCCCTTCACCGCATCCCCCACGGGAAGAAGAACCATTCTGAACCAGGTGTGGGAATTTTCTGTGGTAAGATTGGTGTGCTCTAGAAAGCAGCTGCACTGCGGTCATTAGATGACAACGTGGACACAGGATCAGCTTCAGACCAAAGTACTAAGCAAGCAAGCCATAGGAAACTACTTTTATGGAAGTAAAGATGACTCACCTCATTTCACACTTTGCATAAGGTTCTAAATTCCTTTCATATGATGCTCAAGTGTCTCCTTGCTCTGTCTTATAAGAAAACCTTTAATGAAATGTGAGTATTAAATGGATGGCTTTTGCTGTTTGGAAATTTTGTAATATTTTGAGCAGGTAATATATTGACATAATCCAGAAGTCAAAGAGAATAAATAAACACACAGTAAAATATCCTTTCTCAACTAATTTTCATTTTTTATTCATTTTTATTTATTTATTTGAGAGTGACAGAGAGAGAAAGAGACAGAGAGAGAGAGAGAGAGAGAGAGAGAGAGAGAGAGAGAGAGAGAGAGAGAAAGAAAGAATGGGCACGCCAGGGCTTCCAGCCACTGCAAACAAACTCCAGATGTGTGCGCCCTCTCGTGCATCTGGCTAACGTGGGTCCTGGAGAATCGAGCCTCGAGCCGGGGTCCTTAGGCTTCACAGGTAAACGCTTAACCGCTAAGCCATCTCTCTAGCCCTCATTTTCATTTTTAAAGCATGCTTCTGAAATCTCTTCATTGTTAATCTTTACACCTCCAAAATGTCATTAGAATGAATATAAACATAGACTCATTATTTCCCGTCTCCTTTTTAATGCAAATCCCTTCATACAATGCCAACTGTCATGTACTTTGAACTATTTGTTTGTTTAATATCAGTAAACATATAAAAATGGATATTTCATTTAATTCACAGGGATCTTCCAGACAATACACAGGGCACAGATTCTAGCAATATGTAATATTACATCATACAACTGTGTCATGATTTATTTAGCAAGCATCCTATTAGAGTGTTTGTGCTAATTTCAGTATTCTGCAAATATTGTTATTCTAAAAACTTGTGTTTGTGTGCACAAGCTTATTTATGATATATTTTCAAAACACCAACTTTTTTAGGACAGCTCTATGCATTTGCGTTTTTGATAGGTTTTGTTAGATTTCTTTCTTTATGTACTTGTCTTGATAACTCTTTCACTGGGACTATATAAAGATTCTTTCTGCTTTACCTGAAAAAGTAAATCTAATCTCAGCGGTGGCTGGTAGGATGAAAATTTTGCTGTCATTTTTGGCCTGAACCTGTCCTTCTCCCAGCAGGCTACAAAGTTCCTTTTTATAGACCTCCACCCTGTTGGGAACCAGAGTTGGTAACTTTATTAAAGACAGAAAGAAAAGGTGTTTCCAGAAAGGGAAGGAAAGAACACACTGGATAAACAGGTGTAAGTTTTTCTAAAGCAAAATTGCTTAGGCAAAGGAAAAGACAGCTAAGCATGGGCATGGACCTCTTCAGGGAGGACTGTCCTGAGATTTCTTCGTAATGAGTTTGTAGAGGGACTTGGTGACTCTCCTTAAATCCACTTTTTCCTTTCTCTAAAACAGCATTCTTTGTAACAAGGCCCAAGGTTAAAGAGTTCCCTTAGTAAACAACATTTGCTCTATTTTCCAGAACCAAAAAACAAACAACCTCCCCCCCACTGACCAAAGTTCATGGTGGGCATTATCCCCAGCCTAGGAATGTGACAGGAATGTTACAGATTTGGGTCTTATCTCACTGAGCCATTTGTCTTCCACCAGTGGTGCTCAGCAGTTTGAAATCCTTTGGTTTCTCCTTAGCTCCAGTGTCTGAAGACGGGCCAAAGCACAGCAGACGTTTGGACAGAGCTCCTCTCTCTCATGCCCCTCTTCCCATGCCATTCGAATTTTCCCTACCTTTCTATCCTGCCTCATATAATAGGTCTACACTCATATCTCATATCTACATGTACTTTTCTTGGTCATTTTATAACTCCGGCAAAGCTGTGCTTCCCGATTTAGCTCAAAGCATCTCTAGAGAGACCCCTTGAAGTTGTTAATCAGATAGCAGAATGACAGACCTTATTCAGCGTGTCTGCAGGTATAGCCCATTTAACATATTCTGCCTCTAGAGACCTTTCTCCAAGTAGGGTTTAGGTTAATGCAATTGAATAACTATCTCTTCTGTGAAGGTTTTATGTGGGCAGAAGCCCTTTTTGCTCCCAAACCCTTCTCAAATAATCATTCAGAAGCAATTTTCATTGTTTTTTGCTTTATGTTTTTTTCTTAATTAGATTTACGTTTTGTTTCTCCTGTGAATTTTAGCTAGAACCAGACATTAAATAATGCTTAAGTGACTATGATAGTCTTTATGAAATTCAATTAAAAAGTTTAATCTTGTGTTTTTCATAATCCTTGCAGCTATGCACCATTAAGCTTCCCTTACATGAACTGTTTCCAAACTGAATGATGAAATGCAGTGCAGACTTGTGTGTTTCCTGTGCTCAAACACAAGGGCAACTTATTTTATACCACAGTGAACATGTGATCTTATTTTCTTAAAGCAAACACACTCCTGTATATAGATTTCAGACTCAATATAAATAAAAGCAGATGTGGATATCATTTCTTATAAATTAGTTAATAACTGGTAATACAAGCCATTATTGAAAGGTACTAGGAACCTCAGTAAAAGCATGCTGGGTGCACGAACTTCCTCTTCCTTTTCTACCTCCATCCCCAGGCTTCTCTGTCCACCCAGCCATGAAAGTTTACAGAGCTTCCTTCCCCGTGTGTGTGTGCACGGTGGCAGGTGAAGAAGCCTAGCCCTGATGTGGGAAAGAAAGCTGAGGGGTAGTGTGCTTCCAGGCATGGGGAAGAGGAGGCGTTAGGTGACCTTAGTGTGGAATGGGGAAGTGATACCCTTGACTTCAGAATGGGGAACTTAAACTGAAAGCGTCCTCAGCTAAACTGGCTTTCGGTTCCATCTTTTGTTTGTTTGTTTGTTTTGAGGTAGCGTCTCACTCTAGCCCAGGCTGACCTAGAGTTCACTATGTAGTCTCAGGGTGGCCTCGAACTCATGGAGATCCTATCTCTGCCTCCTGAGTTCTGGGATTAAAGGCATGCGCCACCACACCTGGCTTCCATCTTCTTTTACTGTTCTGAAGAGTCTTTGCCATCCCGTGGGCGATCAAGGGATATGTGGCCAGTACTTTCTATGAGCTAACTGCGGAGGAGCTTTTCAAAGAAGTTCACGACCAGTGACTTCATTCACTAAAGGAACTGTGCTTTTCCTGAGAACTGCCTAGGTACTTTCTGATGATTTTCATGGTCTAAGGCCCAGTACAGGACTGAGACTGTTTACTGTCCTCCGTCTGTTCAGGAGCAGCACATTGAGTGTTTCCTTCTGTCTCATTAAAATCCAAACAGACTGAAAGTCCTTTGCCCTTCACATGTAGCTCATGTTCTCATGACTGCTGCTTGCTGTACTGACTTTCTATTAACTGCACCCCCATGCTCCTGTGACCTAGACTGAAAAGTGCAAAGTCATCCTCTCCCCTCCCCTCTTCTCCCCTCCCCTCCCCTCCCCTCTTCTCCCCTCCCCTCCCCTCCCCTCTTCTGCTCTCCCCTCCCCTCCCCTCCCCTCTTCTGCTCTCCCCTCCCTTCCTCTCCCTTCTTCTGCTCTCCCCTCCCTTCCCCTCTACTTCCCTTTTTTCCCCTCTCCTCCCTTCTTTCCCTTCTCTTTTTCTCTTCTCTCTCTCTCTCTTTTTGTACTTTAGGGGATTAAACCTAGGTCCTCAGTTATGCTAGGCAAACACTCTACTGCCAAGTTCCATCCCCACGCCTTGCAGAATCATTCTTGATTTTAGGTCACCTACTTTGCAGCCCTTTGATCATCCCTTTCTCACTTGTCCTGACCACACTCTACCTGAGGCTCTTGTCACCATTCTACTAGTTACTTGAAATGTTTTAGAAGGTGACACAGGCTTGAATGACTTTCATTTTGGTGACTCCCCATATGTTACAGGAAAAGTTTTAAAATAGGATAATGGAAGTTTAATCTTACGTTTTAAGAAATTAATGGAGGGCTGGAGAGCTGGCTCAACAGTTAAGGTACTTGTCTGCAAAGCCTAAAGACTGGGTTTGATACCTTAGTACTCATATAAATCCAGATGCACAAGGTGGCACATGCATCTGGAGTTTGTTTGCAGTGGCTGAAGGCTCTGACACCCTTTCTCTCTTTCTCTTTCTCTCTCTCCCTGCTTCTTTCTTTCTCTCTCTCTTAAATAAGTAAATAAATAATTTTTAGAAAAGGTAATTAGTGGAGCTGGGGAGAGGACTCAGTGATTAAGTGCACTTGCTGCACATGCCTGACAACTGGAATTTGGATCCCAGAACTCATATGAAGCAGAGGAAAGTAGTGCATGAACCTGTAATCGCAATGAGCCTGCGTGAACGGAACACTGATCAGGAGAATCCCAAAGCTCCAGGGCAGGCTAGCCTCATGTTTGTCCACAAGAAGAGAGATTATTCCAAATAACATGGAAGGCAAGGCTTGTGACATTGTGTCTGACTTCTACATGTGCACTGTGACATGCACAAGTACACACACACACACACACACACACACACACATGAAATTAATGCTTTTAATGCACACAAAGTAATGCCTAACATATGTAGTTGTGGGCTGTTCTGACAGTGTGGATTCCTCACTTGAAGGTTAATGGAGTTTCGTTATAGGCATAAGGCTGAACCAACTGGCTCCTCTGCTCATTTCTTCTAGAAAGCTATTTCACCTGCTGTCCTCTCTGCTAATCTCCCTGTTTTCCTCTTTCCTACCTTGTAGGTAAAGTTACTTAAAGCCCAGATATAATTACGTGATCTTGTGAGGCAATAATCTTCAGGGGTCTAATGGCTAGAGATACATCCTTTCCTCCATATTTTGTCCTAGCTATTGTCTGTACCACTTGCCCCCATTTCTGTCACACATGCATGTTATGTTGTTCCCCACTTCTCAACAACTCTTGTTCAGTGGTGAATGATACTTGCTGTCTGCTGACTCCTTAAGGGAATTGAAACTTAGAGCTTAATCATGTGTAGGAAACTGGTTTTGTTTTCCTCACCCAGCCTCACTCCACATAGTCATGTGGATTTCATTTTCTGCTTAGGCCCAGGATTTAGAAAGCTTGCATTTTGAGCACACTCCTGGTAGAGGCCAAAGCTTGTAGATCATTGTGTTCGAAGAGATCAGTAGCCTTTTTTTTTTTTTTTTTTTTTTTCCTGTTGAGATAGTTTTACAGTCAAAAAAGAGAAAAGCTTTGCCACAGGTCAAGAAGCGAATTTACTGCCTGGCCACTCTGACTACAGACTCTGTTCCTGGAGCTTGAGAACTTGGCCTTATATTGTAAGCAGTGAGCAAACTGACCCCACCATAGTCGTAATATGCACATTGTTGAGCTAAAATAAGGATGTGCTGGTTGTGCCAGCATTAGAAGAAAAATACGTAAAATAACAACAAGGCAGACTTGCTCATTACTGAACCAGGAAATGAGCCAGTTGGTTCTTGCTGAATTCACAAACAGCTCAGAAGCTCCTCAGCTGATGAATGGATAATGAAATTGTGGTACATATTACATATACACAGTGGAGTCCTACTCAGTGATAAGGAATAATGAAATGAAATTGCAGGAAAATGGATGGGCCTGGAAAAAAATAGTATGTATACTAAGTGAGGTTACATGGGCCACATGTTCTTTCTCATATGTGGATTCTAACAGGGAACAGTTTGATTTGTTTCTAACTGTATAGCACCAGTAGTATTAGTAAGGAAGCTAGAATGAGGCTTGGGGAGAGAGGAAGCAGGGAGGGATAAGAAGAGGAGATACTTGAAAGGCAGATGGAGAGACAGCATACAGGGGTAGAAGGGTCTGGGGTGATTGAGGTAATGGAGGGAGGTGAGTGGGGAGATACACAAGACTAAAGGTAGCAAGAATTAGTACCATGAAAACCTTCCTCTTGGTTAGGTAATGAAAAGGTATAACTTGCATAATCAGAGATGGGGGAACGGTTTGGAATATATATATAAGGGAAGTGGTTTTGCTTTCTTCACCCAGCCTTACTTCACATAGTCATGGGGATTAATTTCCTGAATGGTCTAATATATATATTAGGCTTCTCATGTGTTCTTGGCAGTTTTCCTGGGGGTTTCCTGTTGAGCTGTTTGAGTAATAAGTGAACATTTGCTTGTTAAATATTGGAAGGAAAGGCTGTTGGCTGAAGTTTTGCTTTGCTTATTTGTGTGGGCATTCTGACTTATCTCCAGTGTTTTCTTTCCTTAGGATAACTCTTCCCTTCTTAAAAACAAACAAACAAAAAAAAAACAAAACCAAAAAAAAAAAAAAAAAAAACAAAGATTAAGCAAATGTAGCTACAGTAGGCCTGGATAATCTGGTATGTAATTCTTTGCCCCCAGAGGCTCTGTATAGCTAGATATGGGTTGGAACTGAGCTCAGGACACTTTCAGAAGGCTCTGATGGTGTCTTGGGTGGGGGACTACATTCAGACCCTTTGTTAAACTGATCAAATACAATGGTGTCAGCCCTGCAGTTTTTTTTCCCATAGTCAGGTTGGGCTGAGACAAAGCACCACTGTTGAATGGAGGAGCATACAGTGATCTATGCCCTTCTTTCCTCCAGTATTCCTTTCTTCCTCTTGGCTAGCTCCTACATGTCATGTATCCAGAAGATTGCCTCAGCTGTTCCTATGGGTGAGACCCCTGGAGGTACAGATTCTGAGTTCTCTGTGCATTACTTTCATAGCAGTTAACACAACAAAACTCAACTAGGCAATAAAGTATATGACCACTGTCTTGCTGGGGAGACTGTGGTGGAGACCAAAGTATTTTCCAACTCATTTGCTTTGTGATTATTCCAGCCCAAGGACTGTAGCCTCCCTGGGCATAGGTTAAACAAAGCCTAGACTTCAAAGTGTTCATTATGTTCAGCTGCATTTGAGTCAGGGTTTCCCAGGTTCACTAGCAGTGATGTCCACAAACAATCTATGGGCTCACAGTGGACGGCAAAACTAGAGGCTGTAGCACTTGGCGGTTAAGTGTGTGCATATTCAAAGGGACACTCTCGGGCTTAAGTTTCAGTTCTGTTACTTTAACTATCAGTGTGACTTCAGCAATTTATATACCCTCTATGAGTTGGAGTTTCTCCATCTGTTAACATGGGCAAAGTAAAATTTTACTGTTTCAAAGGTTGTAGCAGAGGCCTGTGAGACATCTCACCCTATATAGATGAAAGCTTTACCTTCTTTTATTTTTATTTTTATTTTTTTATGAGAGAGAGAATGAGAATAAGAATGAGAATTGGCATGCCAGGGGCTCCAGCCACTGTAATTGAACTGTCTGTGCACTTTTGTCACTGTGCGTCTGGCTCATGTGAGACCTGGAGAGCCAAACATGAGTCCTCTGGCTTTGCAGGCAAGTGCCGTAACCACTAAGCCATCTCTCCAGCCCTACCTTCTCTTTTTGCTTCTAAACGTAGTGGATTGGATGGTGGTCTCTGTTACCTGCCTTTTCAGTATCCTGCCCTCTCTGACAGGGAGTAAATCCTAAAGTACAAGGCTAAATTCTAGGAAGATGTCAGGATTTATATTTGGCAGAGATACTGAAGTAAGAGAGACAATAAACAGAACAATGCTGTGGGTCAGACGACATGTGCACTCATTCCCCTTGCCAGCGCTCCTCTCTTTGGGTCTTTCTGCTGCCCTCCAGAGCTAAGTAACTTCTCAGTATTCAGCTAACTTTGTGAACTCCATTGTCACGACATGGAGCTGTCTGAAGATGGGCTCTGGTGGCTGGAAGGGCAGCAGAAGGCACAAAGGCAGTGTGGCATGCAGACATTGCACTTTGGTGTTGTATGGCATGATTCTCAGCTCTGCCTTACACTCACTGTGTGTCTTGGGGTGTGGTTCATTCTCCCTGAGTCTTGGCACTTGCCTGACTTTGAATGGCAACAACACTGCAGTACCAAGGCCTACCAGCTAGGACGATGTATGGTTTTACCATGCTCCTTGGAGTAGGGCATAATTTTAAACTAGTTTACTTCTTGAATTTTCTGTTTAATATTTTCAGACACTGGCTGGCCACATGTCATTGAAATCATAGGAACCAACACGCCAGAAGAGTGGGCCTGCTATGTCCATGACGGTTTGCTTGTGCACGCCCTGTGCTAGACGGAGCTTCACGTGCTCTTCATGCTCACGTACTACTGATGGTGGTAGGCAGAATGGCACTGTGTGAGAGATGAGACCCAGTTATACTGGACCTTTTGCTCATTTTGACAGGTCACCCTCTTTTCTGCAAGTGTGTTGTCCAGTGGCCTGGACTGTGGCGAAGGCCTTCCACCTTTCTGTTTGCTTCCTGTGGACAGGCCAGGTGCTGTGCTCCATGTCCCCCGTGAGCTATCAGGTGCATTGTCCTGCTTTATACATGGAAACCAAGGGCAGTCGTGGCTAAGTCACTTGCCAGTGATCAAACAGCTGATGAGACATAAGGCCAGGATTTGTATAGCTTAGTGCTCAGCCCTTTGGCCAGGCCTTGGAGTTGCAGTGCTGTCCCTGAAAAAGTCAGGAAAGTGTCCCGTTCAGATCAGCTTCTGTTCAGGTTCATGGGATATATGCGTCAGAGCTAAGCTGTCCCTTGTTTCTTCAGGGGTAGGTCTGGGCCCTTCCCTCTCTCTGTCACATGTGCTTTTTGCCCTCTCACATTCTGCCCTGGGAAGGCAGCAAGAAGGCTCTCCGGAGATCTGTGCTTTTCAGCCTTGGACTCTGTGCCTTGAGCTGGAAGTTGTAGATCTCTGTTCTGTATAGATCATCTAATCTCAGGTGTCTTGTCAAGGTAGCACAAAAGAGATTGTACTCTGGAGTATTTCTTGAGGCCAACTCTTCAAACTAGAATGAGACTATAAAAATTCGCCCAGTAGCTCTCTACTTTGGATAAATGAAAACCTATTCATTCCTTTTTTTTTTTTTTTTTTGTAGCGTCAGGGTGTAAACCCAGAGCCTTATTCATACTAGGCTCTGCAGTGCCGTGAGCCACATCTTTACCTTCTTCCTTCGTGCCCATGTCCACTCAGTCACTCTGGAGAAGGTGGCCAGGGATGTGCCATGTCTCTGTTGCTTCTCCCGGGGTGTTTCAGGAAACACACTCTTCGCCAAGCTGTTGAAGTAGATAGCTGGACTTTACTCCCCTTTCGGTGAATCCGTTTCCATGCAGCTCTGTATTGGCCGATGTTGAATACTTGAAAGAGCTTGTAAGAAACAAACACTTCCAGGTCAGGCTCTGTCTTTGGAATTCCTGATTCTCCAAGTCAGAACCAGTACCAGTAATGCATTTATAATCAGTCTGGGTGATTCTGACACGTAGCCACTTACGGCAAATGTGGCTTGGCTTGGTGTTGAAGTGCCTAGAGTTACACCTAATGTTTACATGTGTACCTCTTCTCTGCCACTCTAGTTTTTTTTTTTTTTTAAAGATTTTATTTTTTATTTTTATTTTATTTTATTGGTTTTGGTTTTCCGAGGCAGGGTCTCACTCTAGCCCAGGCTGACCTGGAATTCACTATGTAGTCTCAGGGTGGCCTCAAACTCATGGCGATCCTCCTACCTTTGCCTCCCAAGTTCTTGGATTAAAGGCGTGCGCCATAAGATTTTACTTTTATTTATTTATTTATTTGAGAGAGAGAGAGAAGGGCAGATATATGTATATATAGAGAGAGAATGGGTATGCCAGGCAAACGAACTCCAGATACATATTCCATCTTGTGCATCTGGCTTTACATGGGTCCTGGGTAATTGAACCTGGTCCTTGGCTTTGTAGGCAACTGCCTTAACTACTAAGCCATTTCTCCAGCCCCGCCACTCAAGTTTTTATAGACTTGCTTTTCTTTAGAACATTGGTTGGTTCAAAGCAAGGACTATGGGGTGAGGCAAACTTGGATTTCACTTCTAGCACATCTTTGGCTGGATTTTAGGGTAGGTTGCTTGAATTCTTTCTCTAGAATCTAGGTGTAGGATACCATATCCTTAAAATTGGAATGAAAATGTAAGTTATCTGAAACACAATGCCTGATGAATAGTTAGTAGCTATTTTGATGAGTATGAGTGTGAAATTATCCACATGGCTGATGCTTGCTTGAGCTCTGACCTTGATGGAGTATGTTCCAGAAGCCCCAAGGCCTCAGGGCTGTTGGAGATCTAAAACATGTCTTAGAGATGGTTGAATCAGCCTATGGACAATAGGTTTGACCCATACAGTTAGCCTGGTTTGCTAGTGTTGAGCTTTCATGAATTTTCTGGCTATGTGGACCAGTCAGGGAGGTTTAAAGTGAGGGAAAACTCAGGCTTCACATCACTCAGTGTGAAATCATGGGAACGTGTAGGTGCCAATATGCAAAGTCCTTATTGCCACTGTGTCTAGAATCTGCCATTGCAGAAAGACACAGGTCCCTTCTGAGGTATATGCAGGAGGACAACAGGGAGCCAGGCTTTTCCTGGGGTTTTGGGAGCCAGGGGCTGTCAGGCTGCGGAAGGCAAGACAGAAACCCCAGCACAACAAAGTAGCTTTAGAAGGCAGAGTTATGGGCCTCATCTTGGAGCATGTGGGAAGTGTTTCCCTGTTGGCTGAGTGGTTTCCAGATCCCCAGGGAAGTTTGATAGCCAAACAAGTTTAGGGGTCATTGGGTCAACTATGAATAAATGTTCACACACAGAAAATGTAGTGATTTATAAAGGGGCTTGGGTGGGGGTGGGAGAGGGCTAAAGTCAATCAAAGGAGAGACAGAGCAAGGATGAGAGGACACATAGGACCTATCATGACCTTGACAACAGTCATTCACTCCTGGACTCACTATTCCCTACAAGATTTTAATTTTAATTTTAGAGAGACGGGGGGGGGGGGGGAGGGGAGGGGAGAAAATTGGCATGCTAGGGCCTCAGCCACTGCAATGAAGTGCAGACACTTGTGCCATCTAGTGGACATCTGCAACCTTGCAGTTGCTTCACCTTTGTGCATATGGGTTATGTGGGATGTGGAGAATCGAACATGGGTCCTTAGGCTTCACATGCAGGTGCCTTAATTGCTAAGCCATCTCCCCAGCCCCCTAGGGAGATTTTTATGGGGTGGTTGAAGCTTGGCCCAAGAGCCATACTGTCTCTCCGAAGCCTGGTTCTACCATTGCTGGTTGTCAGCCTAGGAAATGGCTTCCTTAACCACACTCTACTTTAACAGTTACCTCTCACATTGTGCCTTAAAAGGTAGCTTTTCTTCCTTCCTTCCTTCTTTCTTTCTTTATTCTCTTTGAGTTCTAGGTCAGGAATTTTAAAATCTAGAGGGCAGTTCTTTCTGGAGGTTCTGGGGAGGACTGTTTCTTGGCTTGCTGAGGCTGATGGCATCATCACAGCCGGCACTGTGAATCTTCATATTTCCTTCCACAGAACCCTTACGGCCTCTCTTGTGATTATGTTGGGTGTACTTGAATAATCTAGGGTCACCTCTCTACTTCAAGCACAAAGTAAGGTAACCCGTTCTCTGTTTTTCAGAACTAGGATATGGCCATCTTTGGGTGGTGGAGGGGAGGTGGATTTTATTCCCTCTGCACCAGCTCAGTGGACTGTCAGGTTCTTGATCTGAGGGAATATTTGTAAAGTGCTTAGCACAGTATCTAATACACCATCAATAACTGTGCTCTTGCTGGATCTATGATTATTTTTTCTGGACCAAACAATGCCACTTCACTTTCTTTCTTCACAATGTATGTGTTCTAATGACATTTGCTACATTTAGTAAGAAGGGCTGTTATTGAACTCTGTCATACACTGGCCACTGCATCATTCCCGCCTTAGAAAGGTCACTCACACACAGAGGAGTTGAGTAAGTCCTGTGAGGCTCTCTAAGCCGGCGAGAACTAAGGTCTGTTTCACACTGACACCCTCAGCTTTGACCTTTGTTCTTGGTTTTGCTGCCCAGACCTCAGTTGGTTTCTAACAACTTTTTGTTCCTAGGTATTGAGGTGATATAATGGAGTAACTGACCTAAACTTATCCCACACTATATAAAATAAAGATCCTATGGCTTTTTACCTCTTGCCTCAGCCCCCAGCTTTTAGAGCCAATTTCTTGATGAATGGATTTCAGTGATTGTTGCTGACATAATGGTGTTAATAATTTCAAGTTTTCAATGATAATTTTTATTTCCCAAGTGGAATTAGAATCTTCTTCATTGCAAGCAGAGAGCCTGGTCATGAGATTCCACATCTACAGCAGTATTCGTAGGCAGGGACCCCACAATGAAGCTAGTCTTGCTAATGGAGTATTTTATATAAGGAACTTGAACACCCCATGGGTTTTGGTGTCTGCCTTGGGATCCCATATTCCTATAGAAACCAAAGAACTACTTGTACCTATTGGACACAAACAAACAAAAGACATTGTCAGTTCACCTCCAAGCTCATCACTGGACAGGTCAGCATTCCTATTTTTCCTTGACAGTTTTTGCACTCCCTTTCCTTTTTTCCTGTTTTTTGTTTTTGCATAGCTACAGTTGTCTGTATGCTTTTGTGTTTTACCTTTTTATTTATTTATTTATTTGTTTGTTTGTTTGTTTTTTTGAGGTAGGGTTTCACTTTAGCCAAGGCTGACCTGGAATTCACTATGGAGTCTCAGGGTGGCCTTGAACTTGTTTTACCTTTTTAAAACTGTATTACTAGTTTTCTGTGCTGTCATAGTCCCTGTCATTGCTGATGGCTTCAGTGTTGCACTGAGTAAATTATATTGAATTTTCTGACCCCTTGATAATTAGTTCATTTCTAGTGTTCAATTATTGTAAAGGATGGCATAAAGTACAGAACTCTCTCATTTGGTCACTTTGTCCCTGCCAGTCACCATGAGTCTCACTTAATTATCTTACCCTTTTGCTTTTCAGAGATAGGGTCTTACTGTGTAACCTAAGTTGCCCTTAGTGGCCTCTCTCATTCTCCTGTCAGGATTGCATATGTGGCCCACCATATCCAGGTTTTTTTTTTTTTTTTTATACTTTATTTTTATTTATTTATTTGAGAGAGAGAAAGAAGAAGAGGGGGAAGAGAGAACGGGTGTGTCAGGGCCTCCAGCCATTGCAAAGAACTCCAGACGCATGCTCCTCCTTGTGCATCTGGCTTATATGGGTCCTGAGGAATTGAACCAAGGTCCTTTGGCTTTGCAGGTAGATGCCTTAACCACTAAGCCATCTCTCCAGCTCTGAAACCCAGTTTAATGATAACATTTGATCCTCTTATTGCTTATGGAGCTGAGATTCAGTTTGGCTAAGCAGCACACTAATGTGAGCTGATGTTGTTTGTACTTGTGTTATCTGTCAGACACTTTGCAGAGGACTTTTCATATAATTATCACGCACGATTCTGCTCTCAGTAAGGAATTTGCAATCATTCCCACTCTGCAAGGCTGCTATATTGTTAAAGAACTTCCAAACAGCAGAGATGAACCCAAATTTGTCTGGCTGTAAAACTGCTGTCAGCTCTCTGACAGTGGAGTTTCTTCCTGTTTTTGTTCTTTGCTGAGTGCTGAGAACACTGCACCATTTAATAAAGGTTTACTTGGTGAGTGACTGAGTGGTCTCAACACTACAAGCAGACTGAGATCAGGGATGTTTTTGGCTTCAAAGACTTTTTCCCCTACCATGATTTCAGTAGAAATTTATATACACATTTATGAATTTGAATTCATATGTGTTTTTTTGTTTTTATCTATTTATTATTTTTTTTTAAATTTTTATTAACATTTTCCATGATTATAAAATATATCCCATGGTAATTCCCTCCCTCGCCACCCCCACACTTTCCCATTTGAAATTCCATTCTCCATCATATTACCTCCCCATTACAATCATTGTAATTACATATATATAATATCAACCTATTAAGTATCCTCCTCCCTTCCTTTCTCTTTGTTTTTTTTTTTTTTAATTTATATGTGTACATGTATGCATGTGACATGGCATGCATTGGAAGTCAGAGGATGACCTCAGGGTGTTGGTCCTCTCTTCCCACCTTGTTTGAGACATGATGTCTCTTGTTTTGCTGCTGAGAAGGCCAGATTAGTTGTCCCATGAGCTTGGGGAGTCTCCTGACTTCACTTCTCATTGTTGTGAGGGTATCTGGCTTTACCTGGGTGTTGGGATCCTAATTTCAGTTGGCACGCTTGTGGAGTGTCTTAACCATGGAACCATCTCTCTAGCCCACATACATATATATACCTACATACACACACACACATACACACACACACACACACACACACACACACAGACTTCTTTTTAATGTACTGTATTGCTTTTTAAAGAGTATGCATGTGTGAGTACATATTATGTGTGTTTATGTATGTGTGCATGTAGTCACACACACCATGGTACGTGGGTGGAGGCCAGAGGACAACCTTGAGGTGCTTGTAATCTCCTCTCATCTTGTTGTGAGACACAGCCTCTTGATCTGTCCTATTGTTTTCCTGTAGCATGTGCACCAATGTAGCTGGCCTGCAATCTTCTGGAGTTTCCTGACTCTGCCTCCAATTGTCATATGCATGCTGGGATCACAGACACATGTGCCACTTTGTGTGTGGCTTTACATGGGTGCTGGGGAATTGAACTCAAGCTGGTACTGCAAGCAATTGTAATTAACTCCTGAGCCATCTCCTCAGCCCTAGACTTTATGTTTTTAGAACAGCTTTCAGGCCATAGCAACATTAATCAGATACAGAATTGAGTAAGCAAGGACTTACAGATTTTAGCAATTTTTAATGAAGTTACTGAAAGCATCAAAAAATACACAAAGATTTTCCATATGCGTCCTCTACACTTACACAGCCTCCTCTTTCATGAATGCTCTCCAGGTGTAAAATTGATAAGCCTTTGTTGACACATTATTAATACCCAGAGTCTATACTTAGAGGTTGGCAATTATGAATAAAGCTGTAGTCAAAATTCACCATCCATGCACGTGAGTTCCTGGTGCTCTCCATCCAGGATAGCCATTGATTTTATCATTGTTTTGGGTTTTGGTCAATCTAATAGGTAAATAGTTGTATCTCACTGCATGTGACCATTTCTTATTTTGCTAGGTATCATCATGAGAAATGAAATGTTAGAGCCAATGACAGAAATATTTTGCAAGTTCATCAAAATTTTTAATTTCCTGAGGTTAAGTCAGTGTTTTGCTGGTAGGAAAATGTTACTAATGTTGCATCGACATACACCATAACCACAGTGTTTCAATTGTTTGTATGTCATTATTTGCTTTGTTATCCTTCAATAGTCCTCTGTTTTCCAAGGCCTCATGTTTGTTTTGAAGATTGAGTCTATTGTCTCCTAAACACAAATGTGTTTCAGGTCCCAGACCAGCTGTGATTCTGCAGCATGGCTTCCTGGCAGATGCTACGAACTGGATCACAAATCCTGACAACAGCAGCCTGGGCTTCATCCTCGCCGATGCTGGTTTTGATGTGTGGATGGGAAACAGCCGAGGAAACATCTGGTCCAAGAGACACAAGACTCTTTCCGTTTCTGATGAGGAATTCTGGGCTTTCAGGTCTATTGCAATGGATTATGATTTAAGTCTATTTCCTTGCCATCCTTAAGGCAGACACATGGGAATTTCACTGGAGAGGCAGATCCAGGAACCATTCTGAAGTTGTATGAGGGAGAGACAGATCTATCTTAAAAAGTTTTAAAGTTTGTCAAGAATTTAATAACCAGCATTAATTATGAATTATATTGTAAATGATAAAGAAATGATTACCTAAATAATTTGATTTAATTAGGAAATCTTAAGTTATTTTACTACCCCTGGTGTTGTGGGAGCTGCTAGGTAAATGCTATCTTGTTGTTCTCCCCCACCTTCCATAAACATATACCTGGACATCCACTTTTCTTCTTTTCAAAAATTCTCCTTTCTCTCTTAGTTTTGGCTCTCCCAGTCAATTGAAGCATAAATAGGGCACAGTGATAAAAAAAAATTGTATCTTGGGAGATACACCTGGAAGGGAATTTCCAGGTGCTTCTGTGGTTTTCTGAGCTCAGTTCTGGAAGCTTCATGTTCAGTGTTTGTGTGATTTTCTCTTTTATGTACTATTTCAGTAAAAATTCTCCTCTTCTGGATTATAGTTTTCATGAGATGGCAAAATATGACCTACCTGCTATGGTTAACTACGTTCTGAAAAAAAGTGGCCAAGAACAACTCTACTATGTGGCTCATTCTCAAGGTTGCACAATAGGTATGTATGTGTCAAGTATGAGAAAAGTTGATAAAATGTCTTTACTGTGAAATATCCAAAATAATGTTAGTCCAAATATTTTTTAATGCTGAGCAGAAATCATGAATAGGGCAAGGACTTTTTAGTAACAGTCTATGGAAATATTAAAATTGAAAAAAATATTGTAAGGAAGCCACACCCTAGTGTGTATTATCCCATGTCAGTGGAATTGAACTACAATGATGACAGTCTTAAGAAACTATCTACATCTTTTAGGTATGTTGTTTCTTAAAGTAATATGTTTATTATAAAGAAAAAAATTTCATAAACTTAAAAAAAAAAGACAAGTTGCATACAATTCTAACAAGCAAGATTCTCCAATGAGGGGCTGGGAATCTGCTCCGTAATTTATGTAATTCTCTCATTTAGTGTTCATTAACACCTGTATTCATGTCACATGATCTTCCTAGACCACATTCCTCCAAGCAGAGTTACTATGTGAGCAGTCTGAGTTCGTCCTAGGATATTAACATGCCTGGTTAAGGTATCTCACTTTCTGGGAAATGGAACTGGACATTGCTGTCCATGTACATTTCTTTTTTCATGACTAATTCACTTGTCTCCTATTATTTTCTGAAGTGATATTCTAGAGCCTTCACAGCTAGTATCCCATTGCTGAGACAAAGTTTACAACCAGTAGCAACTAATGGGAGGACAGGGTTGGTTTCAGGCTCACAGTTTTGAAGGAAAGCTTCACCGGGGCAGAGGAAGCTGGCCCACAGCATCACACACCTGCCGCGGAAGGAGAGTAGCAAGCACAAGCTGGCTGTGCACAGCCAGTGGGCTAGACAAGTCCTCTGAAAGTGTGCCCTGGTAACACACCTCCTCCAGCTAGGCTCCACCTCCCAAAGTCTCCTCCAGCTGGGGACTAAGTAGGAAGCTTAATCCCAAACATGTGAGGCTATGGCGAGCATATTCATTCAAACTAGCACAGGGGTCAAGTGGCAAGAAGTGACCTGAGAAAAGGCTCTAAGATATTTTGCTTGCTTGTTTGTTTTTCAAGGTAGGGTCTCGCTCTAGCTCAGGCTCACCCGAATTTCATTATGTAGTCTCAGGTTGCCCTTGATCCTCCTACCTCTGCCTACTGAGTGCTAGGGTTAAAGATGGGTGCCACCATGCCTGGCGGCTATAAGACACTTTAAAGCTAAGGGGACTCTAAATTTTTGGGTCACTGTTGGTCTATTTGGATGGTCTGTTAAACAGATGAAGGAAGGGGCAAGGGCATGGAGGTGGTGAGGTGAAGCTATAGAGTACAGACTTCCAGTTCATGTTAAGGGAACAAGGAGATGTTTGGCTCTGCTACCCTGCATGTCTTCCCATGCATGTGTAGGCCAAGATGTGGAACAAGTACTTCACAAACCCTGGACTCACTAGTTGAATCAAGTTCAGAGTTTTTGTGCAAATATACTAGAAGGGCTTCATTGCAAGGACTTTGTCTCCAAGGGCAGTGCTGTGCTGTGTGGTCCCTGGGCTTCACCTGGAGGACATCATAAATAACTCTTTTTTGTGTGTGTTTTCTGAGGAGAACATGCTAGAAGATGCAATTTCCCTTTCTTCTTTTTGTCCCCACAGGTTTCATTACGTTTTCACAGATCCCTGAGGTAGCCAAGAAGATTAAACTGTTTTTAGCCTTGGCTCCTGTGACGTTACTCGAATTCTCTTCGGGTCTTGTGTCCAAAATTTCAAAATTTCCAGAAGTTTTTTATGAGGTACTTGGGTCCTTGACCCCTCTCCTTTACTTATAAATTTCCTCTTCAGATCTGAACAACTGTCTCTTGGAGGAGAATCCTTGATGTTATACTCTGCACGCTGTTTCTTTCTTCTATCCCCCTCTCATGCAGGGGAACCCAGGAAGTCATACAATTAACTGTACATGCAGCTACCTGTACTCAAGATTAGTATGTTAGTACAGCTCTCAACTAACCACACAAAGAGAGTACAAGAAAGTCTGCAAAACTGTAATCTAGACATTTATAGAGTTGCCTTTTATTCAACAAGGTAAGGTCATTTATAGCAGTAGGCAGGAGACAAGTATGCCATTACCACGGGGCCATCCCCGGCCACACTGAGCATTATCTAAAGACATAATGTTACTGTATTTTATACTATGCCCCTTCAACACATCAGTCTTGACTCCTAAAGGTGTGCAGCTTCAAGCTGTGCTGTGGAGGTAACAGCACTCATGAGAAATGTTGGGCCCACCGAGGCGAGATTGTTCCTTGTCCTGCACTATGTATTTTATGTATTTACACACATGAAATCCTTTAAAGCAGCATATCCTGCCATGCTCGTCAGAGATGGGCCATGCATGGGGCTGTGGCCCCATCAGATTCTAATGGAGCTGAAAAGTTCCTGTCAACTGGTGATGCCATAGTTAAACACATTGTGTTTGTGGTGATGCTGGTACAAACAAATCTGTTCTGCCAGTCATAGAAAAGCATGCTTGATAATCAGTAACTGTGTTATTGGTTATTGTAGTTCTATGCATTTTATCACTAGAGCGTACTCCTTGAATTTACAAAAAGCAGGTTTATGCTAAAGGAGTATGCCGTGCTATGCTCGCAGCAGCCTCACCCACCTCATGTTCCCTGCGTCTCTTCCCTGCCCCACAAAGCTGAATTAGGTTATGTACGGTAACCATCTAGTACTGTGTGAACACCTACAGTGGTTGCACCAAGGTGGAATTGCTGGGGGATGTGGTTCTTAGAACATACTCCTGCTGTCAGGTGACCACGACGTACAAGTGACTTACTTCAACTAAGGATAACAGAGCATACAGGTCATTTAAAAGACTTATGCAGGAACATGGAATGTACTCTGATCTCCAAGCCTGGGGTTCATATAATATGCAAGAGTGACGATGTTACCTCATTGTGTTTATAGCTGCTACATGCAATGTGTTTTGACTTGAAGGTACTGCAGTTTATTTAGCTAAACTCCCATGGTAAGAATTACTGCACTGTTAGCTATGAAGATAAATTTTTCTAGTGTCCTTAGGAATAGAAGCATTGATTTTCATTTAAACAACTCAAAATGTACAGTACTTCGCAACTATTTAGCCTTCTCTCTGATGTCTTCTTTAGAGAATTCTGTGGAAATTCCTCAGTACTGTGCACACTGCTCACAGAGGAGGCTAACAATGGTACCAACTCGACTGTATTCACTGAGTATAAAACTAATTAATAAAAAAGATAAATTAAAAAAATAGTGAGATGTTGAGTTAAACTCATAATAACTGAGTTTTTTAAAAAAAAAATAATTTATTTGCAAGTGGAGAGATCCAGAGAGGAAAGAGAGAGCTAAGAGCTAAGAGCGAATGGGCAAGTCAGGGCCTCTAGCCATTGCAAATGAACTCCTGATGCATACACCACTTTCTGCATTTGGCTTTAATTCTGGGGAATTAAACCCAGGCTGTTAGGTTTTGCAGGCAAGTGCCTTAACTGCTGAGCCATCTCTCCAGCCCTGAAAATTTTTTTTAAGAGAAGGAAAAGCAGAAGCTGTACTCCATCACCTATGGATTTGAGATAGGTAGACAAAGTAGCTCGGACTTGTAGACTCCATTGTTGAGCATAAGCTGTTGGGTTTACACAGCTCTTGACTGAAAGGACCTGATCATCAGCTCCGAGTCAGGGTAGCGTTCTATTATAGCATTCTGTAGGTACAGTTCTATTCCCTTACACTTGCACGCTTCCCTGTATTAGTTTTCTAGTTGGGAGGTTGAGTCTCTTCCATGCCTCACCCCTACTGGTGGTTTGCTGGTGAGCTTTAGCTTTGCTTGGCTTCTGGAAGCATCCTCCAAATTTCTGCATTCATCTTCACTTGGTGATCTTCCAGTAGGCATGTCTACCTTTGTGTCCCAAAGGAACCCCCCCTTTTAGAGTTACCAATAACATTGCATGCAGTCCCACCTTAATGACTTCAGTTGAATTTGATTCCTCTGAAAAGACCTAATATCAAAAAAAGGTCATTCTGAAATAAGGCAGTTAAGATTTGAAACATCTGCTTTCTAAAGGGAACATAACTCATCCCATAAAATTGCTGTTGCAAACATTTGTGTTCCTTTTTTTTTTTATTAACAACATATTTTATATGAGTGCACCATGTGTTGGTTCCCTCTTATCCCTCGTCCCTACCCCCATTCTGCTGGGGGTCCTCTTAAGTGGGGTTACAGGTATTCCCCATGGGATTGTGGGATATATATGTGGGAGGAGTATTCCATTCTTCTTGTCCTTACAGCTGGTAGATGTGAGGAGAATATAAGGAAATAAATTTGGGTTCCATACAAGGAAAACCTTTCTCCTTCTTTCCTATTGCATTGCATGTAAAGATCTGCTTTGGGAATACAGTGGTTGCCCTGGTAGTTAATGAATACAGATTCAGTAACTATTGGCTAGGCACAAGTAGGTTAGGAATGGTAAACTTCCATAAAGTAGCAGATACTGGCTATTCTCCAGCCTTGCCTTTCTCTGTCCTGCGGGAGAGCACAGTGAGCTCCGACACTGCTCTCTGAGTCAGGATGCCATACGTACCCCCACAGGCGGCTACCCACCCTTCCTTGGATATCCTCTTGCATGTCTACAGTCACCTCCCCTACCCCAGGTGGTATCCTTATTCTAGTGGCTCTCTTCCAATGGCAGGAGGTGCCCACTCACTAGTACCCAGTGGTGACCACCCAGAGGCTAGATGTTACACTGCCCCTAGCCTCTGGAGTTTATCACGGTTCCTCACAGCCAGAGGGTCTCCATGCTGTCCCCGAGTTCCTCCCAGGAAAGGGATTTGGAGCCCTACCAGGTATATGTTCACCAGGCTTTCCTGGGTGTCCACAGAGTCCTGCGGTGGTGGACCAGCCCAGGCCCCAGTCTTTGGTGCTCTCCTAGAGGACAGATGCCTCCCCAGGGTCCTAAAGGACAGCTCTGTACCTTAGCCAGCCTCCTGCAGTGACTTAGGGCACTCAAGGGACAATCTAGCCAGCCTGAAACTTTGTTGCTACAAGAGATGCAAAAACCCTTTGCAAAACAATAAAAGGATTTGTGACAGATGAGCAGGCACTTGTGATGTTGGAGCGAACCGTTCAATGATCAGAGACAAAAAAATTCCATCAGCATTTATGATCATGGCAAGGATTTAATTCAAGGTCTCAGATAAGAGATGAGTGGAAATATGGAAGAATTGATCCTTGCCCAGCTCATGCTGCCTTCGTATTATGATGTGTAGAGTTTATATACCACAGTGCAGGGAGCAGGAACTCAAGGATGTGCACTGATTTGAGATTTTGTGCACAAAAACAAATCAAGAAGTCGCCAAATGTTATCAGAGTTTGGATGAGACCTTAAAAAGGGCATTGGGTGAGATACTCAGGACATCTTGAATACCTATATGGATATTTGCCAGGGAAATCGTGACAAAACAAATATAAACCATCAAATGGCTTGGGAAGAAGGTTGGTGTCTCTGTCAAGCTGGTGAGGGGAGGCTAGGGACAGATGAATCTTCCGTTACCATGATTTTTGCCTCAAGAAGTTTGCTTCCCCAGCTGAAAGCTACCATGGAGACATATTTCAAAATGGCAAGTCAAGATTTGTTAAGCAGTGTCAGTGTGAGGTTTTGGGTATGTTGAGAGTGACTTGAAGACTCATATTGCAATGTACCCTAAGCCACTCTACCTCAGCAAATGCTGGGCTCTTCTATGAGGTGCCACCACAGATGACTCCATTATGGTCACTTGAAATGAGACTGATCATGTACAAATAAAGCAGATGTTCATTCAGATGTGCCAGAAGACCCTTGGCACAGTGATTTCAGTTGACACAAGTGGAGGTTACTGAAGGCTGCTTCTGGCCATTCTGGGCCAATAAGTGAACTTGTTTATAGTTTATCCTTTAAAGCTATGAGACCTGCATGCAGCAGTAACAACTGTCACTTAACCTAAGCCGCTTCTTACTGAGGACTAAGTAGGATAATATGTTTGGTCTGCACATGTTGTTAATTGCCTTAACTTTAAATTACTTTTTCTTATAAGTCCAATTAATGTGAAAGCCATATCAAAATGGAGCAATTTTGCAATATTTATAAAGCTTCATTCTCAGTATTTTTTATTTTAAGGAGAATTTCAAATTTAATAAAAATCAGTTACCTCTAAAATGAGAGCGAGACAGTAACTGCATTTTGCCCTGTGGGCCGCATGGTCTCTGTTGCATCTGTTTCGTTCTGCTGGTGTAAAGTGAGAACAGCCACGATGAGACTTGAAGGGGCAGCATGGCTGTGTCCCGGTAGGATTTGGAAAACCATATGTGGTGCTAGGGGCAGAGGAAGTTTGGAGTCCTTGTTTAATGGATATAGGATTTCATTCTAGGCAGCTTTAAAAACCTGTGAAGACAGAAGTGGTAATAACTGCCCAAGTGAAAATGTACTTAGTACCACTGAACTGAGTCATTATAAATGATGGACATTCTGAATCTTATGTCATGTATTTTACCACAGTAAAAATATTTCTTTTTTTTTTTTAATTTATTTATTTGAGAGCGACAGACACAGAGAGAAAGACAGATAGAGGGAGAGAGAGAGAGAATGGGCGCACCAGGGTTTCCAGCCTCTGCAAACGAACTCCAGACGCGTGTGCCCCCTTGTGCATCTGGCCAACGTGGGACCTGGGGAACCGAGCCTCGAACTGGGGTCCTTAGGCATCACAGGAAAGCGCTTAACCGCTACGCCATCTCTCCAGCCCTAAAAATATTTCTTAAAAATAAACGACAAGCACGGTGTGGTGGCACATGCCTTTAATCCTAGCACTTGGAGGCAGAGGCAGGAGAATCGGCCATGAGTTTGAGGCCAGCCTGGGACTACAGAGTGAGTTCCAGTTCAGCCTGGGCTATAGTGAGACCCTACCTTGGAGAAACCAAAACCAAGACCAAAACAAAAACCCCAATAACAGACAGTGGGCCGGGTCTGGGTAAATGTATATACACCTGGTGGGCATTGCTAATCTGTTTCTCAGAAGTCACCATCAATTCAGCCCTTCAGAGACAAGATGACACTATCTTGGGAATACTCTGGGTGAACAGTCAAGGACACTTCCTTTTGTAATAGTCTGATAGAAGCTTAATTTTTCCCCAGTGTGTTTTCAATTTGAGAATTTAAATGCATCTCTTTAGCGCATCTGATTTAGCCTAGTGAACACTGCATACATTTCCTGGTTTTAGTGTTGGTTGGTCACCACTTTGCTCCAGAACCACTGCTGGAGACTCTCGTGGGTCTGTGCTTCTGGGGCGGGTTACAGAAGTCTGTGCCCAACACTGAAATGCTGACACATTATTGGGTTTCCTCTTCTTTCTTTCTTTCTTTCTTTCTTTCTTTCTTTCTTTCTTTCTTTCTTTCTTTCTTATAGGACTTGTTTGGACGTAAAGAACTCCTTGGCCCAAATGAGATTTTGAAGTGGCTGAGCATCCACATGTGTCCCCATAACATCCTGAAGGAGCTCTGTGGAAACTTCTTTTTTGTTTTGTGTGGATTTAATGAGAGGAATCTGAATATGGTATGTATGTATATTGAGACTTAGACTTGATTGAAGCTTTCAATGACTTTTATCTGCAAGTGTGCTTGCCCGTATTGCATAATGGGGGAGATGCACAGACGGCCTCAGCAGAGCTCTAAAAAGTCCTTCATTTAAGAGACACAAGAACCAGCCTTAGCAAGTGCTGATATGTGCGGCTGTCCTCGGGCTTGCTCTTGTCGGCTTCTTCCACTAAACCTACATGGAAGCTGTAAGTGTGAAGACTTGTCATGGCCTGAGTCATAACACTGATGTAGTATTTAATTCAGCAAGGAGGTTCTTTAAAAATGCTATGTGTGCATACATCTGGAGTAACCATTTGGATAAATGTACACATAGATATAGTGTACATGTACATGTGTATTTATTTGCACAGATGATGTATGCACAGATATATTACATGCATACATGTGTATTTATTTGCACAGATGGTGTACTCACAGGTATATTGCATACTCACATGCATATTTATTTGTACAGATGACATACATAGAGATATATTGTACATGTACATGCTTATTTATTTGTGTTATGAAATGTAAACCCTTGGCTTACAATATGCTTGTGTTTCTTTTGTGGTTTGGAATGTTGCACTTTGAAAACTGATTTCAAATTCCTGGAATGAAACCAGGCATGGAGGCATGGTGGTGCATGCTGTAACTCCAGAGCTTGGGATGTTGAGGCAGGAAGATTTTGGTTTCTAGTAAGTCTAAGCTATCACATAAGATCTTGCCTCAAAACAAACAAACAAACAAAAAAAACCAACAACAAAAAAACTAGAATGAAAGCTCTAGAGCAATTTTTACAGCAGTATTACTTTTGAATTTTTTTGATGATTAAAGGAAGGTGTTTGAAAATCTGAGAAATCATGAAGAAATCAGAAGTGACCAGCATTGCAGTCTGTTCCCCCATGCTTACCATATGTATTCTATGTCTGTAGCTACATCTGTTGGACATGTTTGTAGTTAGGTAAATCTTTCCATCCTGAGATTATAGCTCTGTATCTTTTAATCTTTGTAGGATGAAATTTCATTCAAAGTTGTAATTTAATGTTCTTATACATTTGCAGTTATGCAACTGTCACTATACTTAATTTGATACTATTTTCATTACTTCAAAAGGAAATTTCATATTCTTAACAATTTCTTACCCATTTTCTCCACTACCCTGTTCCTGGCAAAAAACTGATTTGCTGGGTGTGGTGGCTCATGCCTTTGATCCTAGCACTTGGGTGGCTGAGGAAGGAGGATTGCTGTAAGTTCAAGGCCAGTCTGGGCTACAGAGTTTCAGGTCATCCTGGACTATAATGAGACCCTGCTTCAAGACAAAAAATAAAACATCAAAAAAAAAAAAAAAAACCCTGGTTGAATTTCTTTCACTGTAGATTTTGTTTGTAAAGACATATTGCTAGATTTTAAATCTAAGAAGAGTCATAGGTGGTCTTTTGTGAAGAGATGTGGGGGTTTTATATATGTATGTGTTTGAGGTGTGCATATGTGTGTTTATATGTGTTTGTCTGTATATGAGCACATGTATATGCAGGTGTGTGCAAGGCCAGAGGTTGAGGATGGATGCCACTGTCAATCATCCTCCACTTATTCAGACCTCTCACTTGAACCTAAAGCTCACCAATTCAGCTAGCCAGGTTGCCCTGGGAATGCCCTATTGCTGTTTCCCAAGTGCTGGGATTACAGGGGACCTCCACCCCACCCAGCATTTACATGGGTGCAGGGGATTCAAGCTCAGGTCTTCATACTTGTGTGACAAGTGCTTTACCAATTAAGCCATGTCCTAAGCCTAAGAAATATACTTACGATCATTATCATCTTAACACAGTTTCTCCCTCTCATTTATTTCTTTTCTCTCGCAGTCTCGAGTGGATGTGTATGCGTCACATGGTCTTGCTGGGACTTCTGTGCAGGACATGATACACTGGACGCAGGTCGGTATTCCGGGGGCAGGTACAGTGGCTTCATGTAAAGTCAGCGCTGGGAAAGCTATGTGCTCCATCTCTGCATCCAAACAACACACTGCATGTGGATTTCCTCCAGCGGTCAGGGATCCCTGTTGGGTCTGGGCTGCTTTTGTTATCCTCCATGAGGCACACTGTCGCACGAGTGTACCAGTTACCAGGGATGAGCTTTGTCTTTTTCCTCCCCTCCCTTTATTTCTCCTTTATCTCCATCTCATTTATATATTCCCTCTCTACCTCCTTTTCCTTCTGCCCCCTCCCTTCGCTCTACCTGTTTTTCTCTGAGTCCCAGCATTATTTTATACTGTTTCATAAAGTAGAAAGCAGAACAACACTGGAGAGAGAAGGTGCCCTATCAGCCTGAGCCCATAAACACAGTACCTGGAGCATCAGTGGCTAAGCCGGAGCCAAAGCAATTGTGTATGAGAATGGGAGACACTGAGCTTTACAATATCACCTAAGTAATGGATGTGTCCATTCTAGAAAATTTAGGATTTACAGATGGCAAAAGGGAACATTATCTTTAGATGAAAACAGTGTCTATAGCCATACCACCCTGAATGTGCCCAATGTTGTCTGAACTGAAAAATAAAAATTATAAAACAAGTAAGCCTACACAGATATAAGAAAGCATATTCAGAGATACAGTGAATCTCTACATTTTGTTCCATGCCTCTTGTGCATATCATTTCAAAAAGAAGCAGTTAGGAATACAGATAGAATTGACAGATTTAATATGGGATTTTCCTCTTCCTGTTTTACAATTTGCTTTTCTTCTCCCATCTGACAATATGTGAGGCAGTTTTTTTCCACCTCTTTTTGAGAACTTTTTCCCCAGCTAACCTTATTTTAAGTGTGAAATACTTGACTGTTTATGCTTCAAGCCAAGATACTATATAGGTCTCTTGGATAGAAGTTTCCAAGTACCAGTCCAGTCACTACTTACATTATACTTATTGAACTTTTTTAAAAAACGTTTTAACTTATTTATTTATTTAAGAGCAACAGACAGAAGGAGAAAGAGGCAGAGAGAGAGAGAGAGAGAGAGAGAGAGAGAGGGAGGGAGGGAGGGAGGGGGGGGAGAAAATGGACATGTCAGGGCCTCTAGCCACTGTAAACGAACTCCAGATGCATGCACCACCTTGCACATCTGGCTTACGTAGGTCCTGGGGAATCAAGCCTCAAACTGGGGTCCTTAGGCTTCACAGGCAAGCGCTTAACTGCTAAGCCATTTCTCCAGCCCACAAATTCAACTTTTTAAAAAAAAATATTTATTTTTATTTATTTATTTGAGACAGAATGAGGGGTGGGGGAGACAGAGAGAGAATGGGTGCACCAGGGCCTCTAGCCACTGCAAACAAACTGTAGACACATGCGCCACCATGTGCATCTGGCTTACGTGGGACCTGGAGAATTGAACCTGGGTCCTTAGGCTTTAGAGGCAAGCACCTTAACTGCTAAGCCATTTCTGTGTCCCTGAATTGAACTTTTAAAAGCATTGCTTCAAAGACTGATGGGACTTTGGTTTGTAGAAATGGATACAAAATGCTTTTAGAAACAATGTCCCTAGAGATTCTAATTCATTTGGATTGGGGGATTTAATACTCTACTTTTGCTGTCATAGCTTTATTGATAAGAGACCTGATGATATTTACATTGTACATCTTGACACATTTTGGCTAAGGTGTGCACCTGCAAAACCCCTGCCCCTAGGGAAAATAGTGAGCATGCTTGTCACCCCAAGTTACTTCATGCCCCTTTCTAACTCGTGGGTATGCATTTTCTAGGGTTCCTGTAAGTAGAGGCATATATGAGCATTTGCTTTATCTGGCTCTTCCCCACGTGAACAGTGCACGTGGTGTAGTGCAGGTACTTGTATGTTCTGGTGTGGAGCCCAGGGGCTCACTTAATGGCAGCCAGGAAAGGGCATCATGTGTCCTCCTCGGTCACTCACTCGCCTCTCTCCAGTCTCTCTCTGATTCTGGGGCTTGCTGTTTGTGCATTTTGGTCATTCTTGGCTCTCCACTTCCCACAGGGCTAGGGTTACGGACACGCTTGGCCATGCACAACTGTTTACATGAATTCTGGAGATTCAAACTCTGGCGGTCCCAGATCTCCCGAGGCCCTCATGCTTGTGCAGGAAGTGCACTTAACCACCGAGCCGTCTCTCAAGCCCTTGTCTGGCCTTTTCCCTCCTTAAGTATTTTTGAGATTCGTCCTTGTTGTGTTTACTAGTGTGTCAGTCCTTTTTATTCCAGAGGATCTGTGTTTTTTAAAAGTCTGCCTAGCAGACTCTTCTGCCTAACCAGGCTTGAAAGTCACTAACCTGGAATATGTCTCTTAGAAGTATGGTATTAAAAACCTAGACATGCGTCTCCTTACCTCAGACTCCTCTCTTCTGGGCCAGGTCTTGGTCCAAGGAGTTTACTTTATTGTAGGGACATAAAAGTGAAATGTTAAGTGGTAAAATGTACTGGGGCTTAGAAGAGGAGTCTCCAGAATATAGATTGTCTGCGACATGCTGGTGGCACACTCACTGCTGACCCAGTGCCCTACACTGTCAGAATTCTTCAGATTCATAAATTTTCTTCTTTTGGGTTCCTGCTGTTCTCATTTCAATCCAATTGATGCTCCTGACCACTTTTTTTTTTTTTTTTGCCACATATGTTCCTACTAAACCTCCTGTACGTGTATGAACACTTTACTTCCCTGTGCTAATGGACATGTTTCAGAAAGGCCAGCTTTCTGTCACATCAGGAGTCTGTATTCCCAAAGGTACCCCCAGGATGGCTGAGGCAGGTTGAAGGCAGATGCTGAATGACTCTGCAGCTTAGTGACCACCAGAAGTCCTTGTGTGGCATATCACGTATCTTAGCAACAACTGGCCCTGGGCTTTCAGGGACTCTTGGGAATGTTGAGACCAGGGCTGCTCTAAGACTGCCCTGCTTCGTGACACAGAGTAGTCTGGCTCCACTCTGTGCTCCACACTTCCACTGGGCTTGTGGTAAAGCAGCTGAATTGGCTGTCAGGCAGGCATCTGCTGTGGTTTCAGCCCCTGGAATCAAGCAGCTGGAGTCACAGGCTGCAGGCTAAGGGTCTGAGCATTGCTCTTTGGCCTGGGTGTGACCTTGTGGCTTCAGCTCTTCCCACAGTGCCTGAGTGCAGAAGGCAGCGCTGCCCCTTGTCCTTCTGCTCCCCGTGTTGACACATGTCTGCTCCGTGCAGTAGTGAAGGCTGGTCTTTACTGTCAATTTGGTTGGATCTAAGCTTAGTAAGGGGACAAAGCTCTGGCAATGTCTGTGAGGGAGTTTCTAGATTAACCTAATTAAGTTGGGCGGATCCACCCTAACTGACTGGCACCATCCCAAGGGCAAGGGCTCCATACTGAGAGGAAGGGAGAAAGCTAGATGGGCATCACCATTCAGCACTCTTTCTGACTGCCAGTGCTGTGACCAGCTGCCACACCTTCCCCACGAGGAGGCACTGTACCCTTAAACTGTGACTTGGGTAACTTGTATCAGGGTCTTTGGTCACAGCAGCCATTTCCCAGCACACCTCTCCTTGATGCCCAGAGCTTGGGCTGTTGAGGATGCCCTACATGCCTGCTGTCAGATAGGCAAGGCCTGGATGTGCCAACTACAGTTTTACTGTGGCATTTGAAGGTTCCTGTGGTATGATTTTGAGGGTGCTCATTAAGGTCCACTTTATTCATAGCATATTCAGAAGTTGACGTTCTGTCTTCATGACTCATGCATTATCAGTTCTCAACCCTCATGCCTGCCTTGGCATGTAAACCATATAGCTATTTTCTTTCTTACAAAGCAAACCAGGTAAACTTCTGAGATACCTTGGTTGGTTTTCTTATTGTCGTGACAAAAATACCTGACAAACGCAACTCAAGGACAGAAGGGTGTGTTTTTGGCACACTGCTGGTGGTGCGGGGCGATCATGGTGGGGAAGGTGAGTCGGTGGGTTACACTGCGTCTAATCAGGAAGCAGAGATGGATGCTGGTGCTCAGCTCACTTTCTCCTTATTTATATCTTTAAAATTCAGTCTAGGGCCCTAGCTCATGGGACAGTGCAACCTATATTCAGGGTGGGTCTCTCTAGGAACACTCTTACTGACATATCTAGAGATGTGCCTCCTAGGTAATTCTAAACCTGGTCAAGTTGACCAAGTAGATTATTCATCACATCCCCAAGCCTACTGTTGCCATCCTACCCCCTCCCCAACCTTTCCTAGAGCTCGGGGCCTTGCTCCTTTGCAAGAAGGTCTGTTTTCATATGGCTTTCCAGTACTGGCTACCTATTCAGGATGCCAGTGGAGATGCAGATTCTTGGACCTAAGACATGTCTAGAATCTGAATTTCTGGTCCCATGTCATGAAATCTGCATTTTTGTGCTTGCACGTGCATATGTGTAATATGGTATGGTACGTGTGTGGTGTGTGGTATGGCGTGGTGGTGGTGGTGGTGTGTGTTGTGTATGCACATGTCAGTGCCCATGTGGCACTCTGTGCACTCACCTGCCCGTGTCAACAGGCAGCTTTATCACTGTGTGACCATCTCAGAGCATGTGTACACAGACGGTGGCAGCTGTGATGACAAATGTGGTACAGTTTTGCAGGACCACTGTCATATATATGGTCAGTCACTGCCTGAACTGTCGTCACGCATCTACATCTCCATGTAAAATCACTTTGAAAAAAATTAAGATGCACATTTCGTAGAACATGTTCACGTCACGTAGATAAGGTCCATCAAACAGGAACTCCTGCCCATCCGGTGTAATTCCAAGAATCTGCACAGCTCCCTTCTGGAACCGTATGGTAGCTATTTCCTGTCAGACACTGCATGCTACTACACGCAGTATTTTAGGTAGAACAGAACTGTTTCATTATATTCGGAGTAATGACTTGGAAATGAATGGTGCACCTGGGGCTTGGTGTAACATTGATTTCTGAGGACTTAACTGACTCCTGCAACCTGTGTGGTTCTCTAAGACTTTTTTTTCTTCCTCCAACTTCTCTCTTTAGATTAGCAGATCACAAAAATTTCAAGCCTTTGACTGGGGAAGCAGTGCCAAGAATTTTCTTCATTACAACCAGGTAAAGTCTTCAGTCTTTTAATTCCAATGGGCTCTGAAAACACACGAAGGACGCCTGCATGGGTTTTCTGTTGTCCTCCTGTGCTCAGCTACTGGCTTTGGTAGAGCTGACTAAACAGTATTTCTCCCGAGTGTACTCCAGAACGGCTCAGGTCTGTGGCTGGTGGCATCGGTGGGGCCTCCTTTCCCAGTCCTTCCCCTGGTTGTGAGTCAAGGGCCTTCATTCCACAGGTAGCTCCCAGTGCTGAGCACCCACTGCAGAGTCGCAGTCCTGGATTTAGTACCTGCTTGCAGCGGCGGGGCCTTGGCCATATAACATTGCTTAAGTCTTTTCTTTCTCTACAAATAAAGTTCCCATTTTTGAGAAGTGAGAATTAATGTATGAGATACTTTATCTCTGTTTTCCTCAGTCCTCACATCCCTGTGACAGACGTGATTATCTCTGAGAAAACGGAGATAATTTCTATGACCTGTTTTATACCCAGAAGGACAAAAATAGGAGGATTTGACTCCAAAGCCTTCCCCTCCACTTGGATCTGCTGCTTTCTATCCACATGAGGGCACAACAGTCCCCCTCACTGGGGACTAAATTGTCCCTCCCAAGTCAGCCTAGGTGACAGCCCCATAGCTTGCATTCTTTCCTAGAGATCTGGCATTCATTTTTCATTCCTGGTAACAACTACCTGGTATAATAAAAGTGATTTTTAAAGTTTAGTTTCTTGAGGCCTGGAGAGTTGGCTCAGTGGTTAAAAGCACTTTTTTGCAATGCCTGACCTCTGAGGTTCAATTCTCCGGTACCCATGTAAAGCTAGATATACAAAGTGGCACATGCATCTGGAGATCACTTTCAGTAGCTGGAGGACCTGATGGGCCCATTCTTGCGTGTGTGCGCATGCACACACACGCACACACACATTCTTTCTCTCTCAAATAAATGAAATCAATTAAAAAACAGTTTCTTAGTCTCAGATTATATTTACCAGACATTTATCAAAATTAAGATTGTTACTTATTGCAATGTTGAAAAGTATAACAAAACTTTCCGTGTTTCTTTTACTGTAGAGTTACCCTCCCAAATACAATGTGAAAGATATGCTTGTACCTACTGCCTTATGGAGTGGAGACCACGACCAGCTTGCAGATGTCAATGACATCAAAATTTTAATGACTCAGATCACTAACTTGGTGTATCACAAGCGACTTCCTGAGTGGGAACATCTTGACTTTCTCTGGGGCTTGGACGCCCCCTGGAGGGTGTATAATGAAATGATTAGTCTAATGAGGAAATACCAGTGAAAGCCAGGCATGGGATGAGTTCAAGTCATGGGTTTGCTTAAAACCCTTGTCTTCCTTTCCTGGAGCTTTTGTACTTTTATATACAAGAAAATGATGACTTTAAAGACTCCCAATTCTCTCTAGTTAGGACCAGAAATACAATAGCTGTATTTCACGTAATTATGACAAATAAACCAGTGTCTTAATCACGATGTTGTCTTATTAAGCCTTTAGAAAAATATCACTAAGTCTGAAAAAGTCATAATTATTCTGTTTCTCTTTGCAATGTTAAACCTGCTCAGAGGGCTTTTTGTATGTTGCCCAAGACACATGGACACATATGGAAAATTGTACACTGTTGTTGTCTTAATAATTGTCACTGACTTTAATACAGTACAAAATGTGCCACACTCTAAGCCAAGCATGCTGTGTACACCTGTAATCCAAGAATTTGGGAGATTAAGGCAGGATGATTGCTGACAGTCTGTGGTCTAGCTTAGGTAATGAGACTTGTCTCAAAAAAACCAAAAAGGGGGCTGGAGAGATGGCTTAGCAGTTAAGGCACTTTCCTGCAAAGCCTAAGAACCCAGGTTCGATTCCTGAGAACCCATGTAAGCAAGGTGCACATGGTGGTGCATGTGCCTGGAGTTCATTTGCAGTGGCTGGAGGTGCTGGTGTGCCCATATTCATAGTCTTTCTAATGTGTAAATAAAAATAAGATATTTTTAAAAAGAAAAAAAGTACCAGGGTCTTATCTCCTTGCCTTAAAGGGCTTTCCTAACCACTGGTTCTGTGTCTAATCATCTAAAAGACATTTTTCATGTTTGTATGCACTAGGTACCTAGTCAGATCCAGTGATATTTTAGTTGTGCCAGGAGTAAAGACAGTCTGTAATCAGTTTTACGGGTCCTAAATAACAAATGGTAACCAAATAATTAAATTTTCTAGGCCAAGTGAGACAGTTTGTTGGAGTCTTCAAAACCAGATTGCAATGATTAAAAAATGTACTTTTATGTCTACTATCTTGAAGATCGATGCACTCATCTGTCTGTATTTCTGAACTCTGGATTGTACAGCAGGCCATGATCCTACTTGTTTGAGAAGAAAAGTCCTCTGGGAAGACTGACTACTCTTTCCCGAAGTCAGTGCTCTCTCTGAGCCAGCTGCCATGGCTCCGGGGACGGAGCCTGTGTGGGGCCAAAGCTCTGGTTGTGCGTGGGCTGGGTGCGAGTTCATCTTCACACACACGGGCTTTGGACATGAGTATTTTCAGACTGAAGTTCTGCTCAGAAATTTGCCTTGAAAAATAATGTTGTATGTGTCCATGATTTCTGTTGTTGTTACTTTGTTCTGTTTTTTCAAGGTAGGATCTCACTGCAGCCCAGGCTGACCTGGAATTCACTATGTAGTCTCAGGCTGGCTGCAAACTCACATTGCCCCTCCCACCTGTGCTTCCTGGAGTGCCTGAATTAAAGATGTGTGCCACCCGTGCCAGCAAGGCCATGCTTATCTGCTGTGCTTGCAACTGTGTTTGTTTATTGCTAAGTGGACAATCATGTTTTTTGATAGTTATCTTAGAAGTATGTAATAATAATACTTGGTGTTGGCGAATTCAGAAAGGATACTACTATTTTGTAACATTTTAAAAGCTATTTAACATTTTTCAATAAAACTCAATCTAACATGCCTGAAGCATTGTGTGTGGGTGTGTGACCCTCTTTCTTGGAAATGTCAGTAATGTAACTGATGGGTGATTTTGTTCTCACGTGGGGAACATAAAGGGGTCCTGGTACTGAAGATGCTTATACATTGTCCTTCAAGGTCCTTGTTAGTGAGACTGTGAATTGAGACCAGGCAATACGCACCCCGGGACCGTGAATGTGAGTACCCAACCAAAGGCAGCTCATGAGAGGAAAGGATTCATTTCAGCTTACAGTCCCGAAGGGAAGTTTCATTATGGGAAAGCATGGCAGAGCAGAGGCTGGGCTTCACATCTTGTCATTTCAGTTAGAAAGTAGCAGCATGAGTGAAGTGGTCAGTGTACTCCCAGTAGGGCTGGATTAACAAATCTCAAGGTCTGTCCCCAGTGACATACCTCCTCTTAGGCTGAACCAGCTGGGGACTGTGTGTGAGCTGCAGGGGGCATTTCATATTCAACACCACAAAAGTGAATGTCTTGGTTTAGCAATATAAAACTAGATGCCTGAGTAACTGGGCAGGTCCAGGGATGGACATCACATCAGTCACTGACAGTCACAGAAAGGAATGACACTCTATTATATATGCAGTGGGTGTGCCTCCTCAGGAGACCCTCTTTGCTTACCACAGGTCCCCCAAAAGCCCTACACCTTTGACAAACGCAAATTAATTTGGTCAAACCTGTACAAATACCTACTTGGGTAGAGCTGAAAAGAAAGGGACATTGGGAATTTGTGGCTGTCATTTTCTCCAGTTGTGGGGAGAGCTTACCAGAGATTTGCTTCTGTGACATAAGTGACTTAATTCCTCCAGCTGCTTCTGCTGCTATGTGGGCTCCCAGAGATGCCCTTGAGGACTAGGTTCATCCAAGTCTCCCCACAAGGACAAGAGAATGACTAATTAACGGCCGGTTTCTTCCGTTGCTTCCCACCTTTGTCTTTTCAAACTGCACAGAGTACTTTTCTAAAGACATGGTGGACAAGTTTAAGGGTAGAACGATGAAGCTATCACCCAAGCATTTTTGTTACATGTGGCTCACTCTCCTCACTTCTCCCTGCTATAGCCTCTTGGCCTGGAGCATAAGCCCCTCTGCCCCCACACCTCAGCCTTCCCCACCCAGTTCTGGGGATTGAACTGAGGACCTTGTATATACAAGGCAAGCCTTCTACTACTGGGCGCTGGATCTCTGATCTCAGCTGGTATTGATGTGTGCTCTGTTGAGCAGAACACGGAGATCTCCACAAGCCTGTCGCCCAAGGAGAAGACTACTTAATACTCGTCGCTGGTTATTACTTTTGGCTAAGATCAAGTGTATTTTCTTTCTACTGTAGCCCTTCTCTAAGATGCATGAGCGTGAGGAAAACGAACCACAATTTAGTGAAGAAAAAAAAAATAGTTGCTTTTCTCTCCCACCAGAGGGCACCCTTGGCTTTGCTTCCAAATCTCAAGCTTCCTATTATTATTGGCTTGGTTTTCTTTGGGGAAATCTCACTAGACAGCTCCGGGCTAACCTCACGCTTGCAAGCCTCCTGTCTCAGTCTCTGGAGTGCTGAAATTAAAACCATGTGCCTCCACATCTTTTGTGAGGATACTTCTTCCCCGGATGTTCCCTTAGAGAACTGAGAGGAAGCTTTATGAACCCGGTGGTGATTGGATGCTGGGGAGGGCTGTGCTGTGGTCATTTTTACACAGTATAATGAATCATGAGTGGTGGTGGATGTGGAGTGTAACTAAGACCTCACACTACTAACAATCACCAAAATTTAGTGACACTGTTCCTGCAGAATGAAGGCATTAATTCTCTGATTGGAGGCAGTTCAAATTGACTATAATTCAATCTCTTGTCATTTATTGTTAAATATGTGCAAAGATTTTCAAAACAGAAGCAACTCTGATCTCCTGTGATGCTAGGCAACACAGGAGACAATTATTCTGATTAAAAATTGTCATGCATGTTGTAAGGAGTCCTACCCTTCCTTTGGCTCTGACATTCTTTCTGCCACCTATTCCAAAAGGGCCTGCATATCCATGACCTCACCGTGCCTGAGACTACCTACAGAAGACCATCATAAGAGGAGGAAAAGATCATGACATTAAAATAAAAGACAGACTGATTGAGATGGGGAGGGGATATGATAGAAATGGAATTTCAAAGGGGAAGGTGGGGGGGGGGAGGAGGGATATTTTTTATAATCATGGAAAATGTTAATAAAAATTGAGAGAAAAAAATTATCGTGCATTCATACAACAAAATTTGGTGTGTTAGGTGCAGATTTCAAGTTCAGTTCCAAACTAAGCAAGTGAAACTCTTCCTTCACCGAATTATATTATCATTGCCAAAACTAACCCTTTACATTTTACATTATGTCTTCTGAATTTTAAAATTCTTCTCATAAAGCATTTCATAGGCAGAGCAGTATTGTGTACTCTGACCATGGTATGTCTTTTTTTTTTTTAAAATTAGGGGTGAGTTTATATACTTTAAGTGTTTTAGAGAGATTTGAGGGGAATTCCAATGCCATTGACAGAGTAAGTACCCACTTATATGCCACATGGCAGATCAAAACTACCTGCATCCACATCTGGGGTAACAGGAACCTCCAAGGAGTGCCCTGGAGGGCTCACATCCCAGAGATTCTTCACCAACACCCCTGTTGTGTTTTGGCAGTGTTAACTCACGGTCTGAATCCTGTGAAAACTGCCACATCAAAGCAGCTTATATGTGCCCTCCTGACACTAACTCCTCCTGTAGAGACTCACGTCTGGGGAATGACACTGTTTGCACTCTTGATTTGGCTGTGATTTACTATTAATCTTATCTGGACTTGACTGTCCTGAAACTGAGGGTGGTTTTTGTTTGTTTGTTTTGTTTTGTTTCTTTGAGGTAGTGTCTCACTCTGGCCCAGGCTGACCTAGAATTCACTATGTAGTCTCAGGGTGGCCTTGAACTCATGGTGATCCTCCTACCTCTGCCACCCAAGTGCTGGGATTAAAGGCGTGCACCACCATGACTGGCATGAGACTGAATTTTTAATACTTGAAATCCAAAGTTATATTTTGTCCTTTGAGATCACTGCACCCATACGGATCTTATGAGTTCTACAATGCTGCATATCTGATATCCAGTAAGAGTTATTTCAGTTAGCTGCCCAAACAGTCCCATTTAATGTTGTTGGGAAGGAACAAAGTCACAGGGCACACAAAGGAGATCACATCCTTGATAACAGGCTTTTCCAGTTACATGTTCTATTTGTAGGCAGTATCTAAAGACTTTTAGTAAACTGGTACCAAAAAACTTTGAGACTGAGTTAGATATGGATGGACCACTGGCATAACTAGAGAAGAAAGAGAGCTCAGTCCAGAATAATAACAAAAAAGAGGAAGTCATGAGTAACTGGAGAAAAAAAAAAAAAAGGTGGCCAATGTCCTAGAATCATTTAAAATCAGAAAACATCCATTTGTGAAGAAGAAAATCCCAGCAGGTCAGCAGACCAAAACTGTGTCAACTTGTGCTCCACCAAGGAACACTGCACACATTCTATTTTTAGTCTCAGTTTGAGTCACTGTCCTCTGCAAAGAGCACCTTGGGCACACAGGGCTTGGGAGGAAGCTGCAGATCAGTGTAGAGTGCTTACTATCTGCCAGGCCCTGAGTTTCATTTCCAGCACTCATGGAGTAAACAAAGGTAGAAGGGAGAAAGGGAAGGAGGGAAAGAGAGAGAAGGGAGAAAAAAGAAAGAGAGATAATGTTTGGAACTATGGGAGGAAGTCCTAGAACCCTGGGCTCTGTAAAGATCTACTCACACACAAAACTATTTTGAGCAACTGGAAAGTATTTAAATGTGTACGCATGCCAAATTCAAAAACTCCCAACTTTAACAAACAGTATCCAGGACACGGTTTTATTCGGGCTCATGCATTTCTGTTTGGTCTCCTAATGTATTAGGTCAATTCTTTACCTTGTTTTGGGACATGGAGTAGGCAGCTGCGAGGGGTTTAATGTGACTTTGCTGAGATGACTACCTCTGTATGCTAGACAGACTTGTCCCAGGGACAGCCAAGAGTTGGGCGGCCAGGAGAAGTGATGATCTTGGGTCTTAGGACTTGATGTCACAAGCAAGCCTGTGGAAACTATTCTGAAGGGGGTAAAAGACAGGAGCATGGAAGCAGGAAAATAATGGATTGGCTTGTCATCTTGCCAGCATATCTAACAGCTTTTAATGCAAATCAACAAAATCCACCAATGCCACCCACTCACCCAAGCTTAAAAGCTGAGATGACAAGAGAAGGACACTGTGTGCCTGCCTGAGGGAAATTTGAGTAATATTTGTGAATAGGACGCATTTATTATTCTGAGAAAGTGAGCTCTGATAGTCTCTTTGGTGCACTGAGTCCAAGAGAGAAAGAGAAGCAAACAACAAAAACCACCTTCTTCCAGGACTGGGCCATGTCTGTCCAGAATGAAAAAGAAAAAAGTTCCAAAGCTGCCCTCAAAATGCAAGTGAACACAGCATGGGAGTGTGAGGTGGGTCGAGGAGTCTATCCGTCCTTGTCTAATCGGAAGAAACCCACCAAGAGGGAGGCACCTGTTTTCTGCTACTGTTACCAGAAAAGTGTTAGAAAAAAAAAAAAATCTTTCTTCCTTTTCTATTTGCATTGCCTGTCAAGAAGCTCAGTTACTTTCTAACCCTTTATCTCACTGATGGCTAATATGCCAGCAGGCCATGCTGATGTTCTTAGGGCACATTAATCTTTCAGGCTCCCAGGGCTCTGGAGAATGAGGGTTCTGTGGCACAGACCACATGGGAGGAGGTCTGGATTATGTTTTCCTGTTGCGTATGTATATATCCTATACTTATTATGAAGTGGTCTATTACACAGTACCTTAGATATTATATTTAGAACCATTTATTGGTGTTCATTCCTCATAATGCATGGCTGTGTATCTTTTCTTGTTTCGTAATCAATCATATTTGATTTTAATTTCAAATATCTCAGTTATTCACTAGATAAAATGTGGAGTATCCATTTGAAATATTCTGCATCTTACATCCTGCGGTTGTGTTTGTGATGTAACTGCTGCAAGTCCACAGGGATAGCTCTTGGCAGAGGGGAGTCAGCTCTTGAGGAATGGATGGGATCACTTCACATAAAAGCTACTGATGCCCAGCAGGCAGCAGACCCGTGTGGAATGGGCACTTTTTCTTTAGTGCCCACAGCGGGCTCCCAGTATGGCTGCGACTCTTCTTCCTCTTTTTTTTTTAATTAATTTTTTTTTGTGGGATTAGAAAAGGCACGCTTCCAGCAGTGAAGGGCCAGCTGCGACCACACAGATGACACAGGAGGACAAACTAGGAAACAGTGGTACCTGGTTTCTAAGTTTTCCTACAAAACGCCTGCCATCTGGGAGGGAGGGGCCGGGAGTCCTTGTGTCTGAGTCAACCTCTGGAACAAAAGCAGAGGCTGGTTTCTATGGAGCTCCTGCCTCTGTGGGGCTCTCCCAGTACCTGGTACCCAGTACCTTGTGGTCAGCAGCGGCTGGCCCCACCTTTCAAGTTTTGTGGCAGGAGGTGGTGATGGATGGGCTCTGGAGTCCAGGAGTGGTTGGGGAAGAGAGTTGGAGGGCTGGTAGGAGGAATAAGCCCCCCGCGCGGGAGGGGGTGGCGGATCTTGGTAAGGACAGTGAGAGGCAGGACCTCGCCTGATCTCGCGTCAATCATTCCCCGGAGAATCAAAGTAAGTTGCCCACTTGCTTCCACCCAGCGCTGAGACGCGGTGGCCCATTAGAGGTGCAGCCTCTGGGTGTGCAGCCCAGCACCCCATCTCCCACCACAAGACAAGGCTAGCCGTCGCAATCCCGGCGGGGTCCTTCGGGGCAGGCTCACCGCGGGTGGCGACTCAAGGCGAGGAAGCGCCAGGCGCTTCAACAGATCCGAACCGCACCAGCTTTTCCAAAGTTTTCAAAAAATGTAATTACGTTTGCATTTTGGTGGAAAACAAAAACAAAAAACAAAAACAAAACAGCCTCGACGCCCTCCTTTACAGGTATGCATTTTAACATGCAAGTCACTCTACACCGATCGCAAAGCAGCCTTTTCCGACGGCGATGCAAAGAATCGAGGGTTTGGGAGAGGTGACGACACCGGTGGAGTGTGAAAGCTCGGTGGCTGCAGCGGAGGAAGCCTTGCCAAGCCCCTCTGCACACGCGCATAGCGGAAAGCGCAGCATCGACGCAGCCGCCAAGGGTGTGTCCGTGCACAGCATCTCCGAGAGCTCTCCGCGGCCCCCGCCCCCCACCCCCCTTTCCCGCGGGGAAGGGCTCGCACGGGCCCGTGACATCACCGGGGGGCGGGGCCGCAAGTCCGCAGAAAAGCCCGCGGGCCGCGGCAGTGCACAGTGCCCTGCGCCGCCGCAGTCAGCATGGGTCCCGGCAACTGCTCGGAGCTCCCCGGCGTCCAGCACAGCCCGGGCGCGCCTCCTGCCCTGGCGCTGCCGCCGCCGCCGCCGCTGCTGCTGCAGCCGCTCTGGGACCGCGTGCGGGCCTGGGACGCGCTCACGGGTTCGCCCTTCTTCCCGGTCGCCTTCTCCATCACGGCCTACCTGAGCTTCTGCCTGCCCTTCGCGCTGCTGGACGCCCTGGGCCCGTGGGCGCCCGCGCTGCGGCGCTACAAGATCCACCCGGGCTTCCGCCCGTCGGCGCGGCAGCTGCTGCCGTGCGTGGCGCGGACGCTGTACCAGCACGCCGTGCTCGTGCTGCCCGCCACGCTGCTGCACGGCGCCCGCGCGCCCGCGCCCGCGCCCGCGCCCGCCGTGCCGCAGCTCGTGGGCCACGTCGTGCTCGGCCTGCTGCTCTTCGACGCCGAGGTGTTCGCGTGGCACGTGCTGCACCACCGGGTGCCCTGGCTCTACCGCAGCTTCCACAAGGTGCACCACCAGAACGCCGCCGCGTTCGCGCTCGCCACGCAGTACATGAGCGCCTGGGAGCTCTTCTCCTTGGGCTTCTTTGACCTGGCGAACGTCACGCTGCTCGGGTGCCACCCGCTCACCGTCCTCGTCTTCCACCTGGTCAACATCTGGCTGTCCGTGGAGAGTCACTCGGGCTACGACTTCCCCTGGTCCACCCACCGGCTGGTGCCCTTCGGCTGGTACGGGGGCGTGGTGCACCACGACCTGCACCACTCCCGGCCCAACTGCAACTTCGCGCCCTACTTCACGCACTGGGACAAAATGATGGGCACCCTGCAGTCCGCGCCCCTCGCCAAGAAGCGGGAGAAATAGAGCTGAGACGACAGCCTTCCCCCCCCCCCCCCCGGCGGTTCTCGGCTTTTGAAGCAAGTAATTTATTAACTGATGGAAACTGTTACATAGATATCTAATGTTGATTTTTGAAACCTGACAAATTACATAGTTGTTTGTATATCCAAATAGTTGTATTCGTGGAAATTCTAACTTCAGTATCCTGGATATCACGTAGACCTTCCTCACAGGTGTGCCTGAATCGTCTCTGGAAGGATTTGTTTGGAAAGTAGAGGCTTCCCTAGGTCTACATCGCGCCGGAACTGGGCTGCACACACGTCTGTATGGACTTCAGAATGTAATCAAGTGTGTTCCTGCTGGGCAGTAACCAAAATTATAGTATTTTTCTATTTTAAAAAATAAGGTATATTTATGTTGAAAATGATATTTATACTTTAAAAATGAAAAATAAAAATAAACCCAAAAGGCCTCAGGTCTTGTTTTACTGGAATTTTGATGGATAAAACCTGAAAAGGGGACGGGACTCAGGATGATCAGCGTTCCCCAGAGCCCCTACCTACCCTGACATGGAAAGAGAGGAATGGGGCGGTGGGTGATTTGGGGGAAGGGGATGTAGAAAAGAAGGAAGTTGGAAAAGAGGACTGTTTCACTGCTCTGATCTAGAGATTTAATAGAGGGGGAAACATTCTGAATGTTTCCTTTGGTCTGTTTCTGCTTAAGAAACAAATGATAGAATTACTTTGTGAAGCTTTTTCTGAGAGAGTAACACTAGGAAATCATTGGGTTATTTGAAGTAGGGTGTGTAGAGGAATTTATTGACTTGGAGCAGTGTCTTGCTTTACAAAACTGGGAGGTGAGGTGTGTGGATGAGATTTGCTGACCAATCCCCAGGCATTTTGAGTAAGCCTTGCTTTGAGGAAGACGTCTTCAGTGAGTCCAACTTACCCTCCAAACATCAACTCTGCTATCCAGAGTTTTTGTGTAGCTCATTTTCTCAAGGAGGGTACCTGCAAGAGCCACAGCCCTTTCTCAACAAAAGCTTAAAGTGAAATGTGGTTCTAGATCTGTTGCCTTATTTGTGAAAGCAGATGGCATGCAGAAACTTTTGCAGATTGTGAAAATAAATGTTGCTATGGTTGGTCATACAAATGTCACCCTTCACACATCATGCCTGGCTGCTGGCCAGTTATTTTATTTTCAGCCAGTTTTTTTAAATGTTAAATTTTAGGTGGAGTTTATATAGGTTAATGTTAAAATAGAAGATGTGAGGAATCTGTTACTTTGCATGAAATTCTAGGCTCCTTAGGTGAGAACCTAACTTTCGTTTAAAGGTGAAAAAGGAATCCATCTAAAGGCTCGGATTCCATACTTTGCCAAATGACATTTCTTTAGCTTTAGGCCTTTCAGATGATACGCTCCTGGTGGACTTGGGGTCTGCCAGCTGTCTCCTGTTCCCTCCAGTGTGTTTCCCTGGCTTTGAGGCTGCAGTTACCGCCTCCTCTGTCTGTATTAGGTCCTAGCTGAGACTGAAAGAGCTCACAGATTTATAAAAGTGAAATTCAAGACAGAGGAAGTGAGATTTGGGGGTGGTGGGGGGGGTGGGAAGTTGAGTTAGAAGGACTCTGTTAACACCATGATGAGCATGGTTAGGGGAGAAACAGAGGACAAGCAGTCAGCTGAAGGACACTCAGTACAATTATTAGTGACAGGGAATGCTTCTGGCACTCCAATGCCGCAAATCTTGCGTAATGACCTTTTGTCACAGCTCACTCTCAGAAATTTGTAAAAACGTATCATATTACCTTGCCATAAAAGGCATTTTAGATGAGGCCAGATTGTGCATGTAGAAAACATTAGCATTTAGAAAGGTTTTCTCCAAGCCAAATATCAGCCGCTAATGCCTGAGGAAGCGAGACTTGTGGAAACTGAGAAAAGGAGAGATTTTTTTTCACACAGTTGAAAGTCTTAATAATTATAAAGAGCTCACATGCCCTTTCACACATTTCAGTTGCCGTTCCACATGCTAGGAGCTTTCCCAGTAACAACAATAGCAACAGTTATCATCATCCACACCATCCATCCTGTGTTACAGATGGGGAATTGCTATCCACGCAGGTTATATGCCTTTTTTTCTAAGTCACAACATGCATTTGAGCCATTTCTCCTAAACGTAGAGCAAGTGCCAGTGACTGTATCTCTCTTCTGATGCTTATGGTAATTTTCACAACTACCAGAGAGACGCAAGACCCACAAGCCAACAAAACTTTTTCCCCCTGCTCTTCCTCCTTGGCTATTGCCACTAAAACACAGTTGTCCCCTGGTGCACATCTTTGCTATTGATGTGCTAGAGTCACAGCCTCTGCCCAAGTTGGAGATAGCCAGGGAAAGTGGCCCGAGACCAGTCTAAGCAGGACAGTGGGAAGCAGAAGCACATGGGAGACGTTTTTTTTGCTTCTGTTTCTTTTGGATTTTTGAGGTAGGGTCTCACTCTAGCACAGGCTGACCTGGAATTCACTTTGCACCCTCAGGGCCGCCTCAAACTCATGGCGATCCTCCTACCTCCTCCACCGCTCAAGTGCTGGGATTAAAGGCGTGCACCACCATATCCAGCAAGAGATACAGAAAACACAGCTCTTCACCCTATGATGTATTCTTGCTGGGTTTCAGTGAGGTTTATCTAAACCCTTTCTCCTCCTAATTCTCCAGATGTTTCTTTCCTCTTCAGTGACTCCTTTACCACAACACGAAGGCAAGCCACAGGCAAGCCATTTTTATTTAAAAATTTGTATCGTGTACAGTACGTGTTTTTTCATTACATCCTAATGGACTCCGTGAATCTCCTATTGCACTGCCTGATGGCACAGATTATAGCATACACACATGCATGTGAGCATATCGTGTATGTGTGTATTTGCACATACTATAGAACCATATGGTCACTACGCGTATGTACACTATGCACAAATTATACAGCTGTCTGTACTACTCCATATGTACATATGCATGTGTTTGTATACAATATAATGTATGCTATGTATACAGCATATACACACATTATTCATATTTATATAGAAACCTACTCTATACACAGGTTATGTATATGTAAGCCATAGTATACATAGTCTATCATATATGAACATAATATATATGTATATATATTCTCTATATAAACCTTCTCTTTCTTCCTATTCCCTTCCCTTCCTAATTTTGTTCTTCTTACTAGTTATTTTCTCCAGAACTCTATGTATTTCTTGACCCATATTTGTTTGGTGTTGCCTGAATTCTAAAAGCACTGGAAACACAGCTAATTATGCCCTTTTTCATCTATTAATTCTTGTTCTTCCTCCTCCATCACTAGTCCATCCCAGTTTCCTATTCAAGCCAATGCTCACTACTAGAGAAGGTTACAGTCTCCTGGAAAGGAGTCAGGCAAGCACCTCTGTCTAATCTAACGTGGTAACTGCCGTCAGGGAAATAACAGGCTCATCAGGGAGCCCAAAGCAAGTGTGCTCCTGGATTCAAATGATGAAGGATGTGTATGAGCTCACAGTCAGGACTAGGGGCATACCTGGCTACCGGGCAGTTCCAAAATCAGAGAGATGAAAGAACTTGACAGTCTTAAAACCTGATAGGAGGGCTGGAGAGATGGCTTAGCGGTTAAGCGCTTGCCTGTGAAGCCTAAGGACCCCGGTTCGAGGCTCAGTTCCCAGGTCCCACGTTAGCCAGATGCACAAGGGGGTGCACGCATCTGGAGTTCGTTTGCAGTGGCTGGAAGCCCTGGCGCACCCATTCTCTCTCTCTCCCTCTATCTGTCTTTCTCTCTGTGTCTGTCACTCTCAAAATAAATAAATTAAAAAAAAAAAACCTGATAGGAAGCTCAGAACACTGAATGAGCCAGGAAAGAACAAGGTATGAGTCCAGCCAGGCAATCAGGGGCAGGGTTTGGTTCTCAGTAGACTGCATTTGCCTCAACAGACCATAGGTGCTGCTTAGGACTGCTTGCTCACTGCCCATGCTGCAGGAGTTTTGAAGAATCACATGTAACATCCTTTGTAAGCAAACATTAAGACTCGCTAGTTATGTTGTATGATGACTAGATAGATGAGTGCACTGAAAACTGGACTGGGGCAATGGAGGTGATGGCCAGGGCTCTTCATGGACCAGAGGCACAGGGGCAACAATTACGTCTGCTCAAGAGGATGACTGGCAGCAGAGAATAGCAGTGCATGCCAGTTAAGAGACCATGACAAGTTCTGTCTGGATTCAAGCGCTGGCTCCACTGCTCATTTGCTCTGTGATGATGAGTAAATGCCTTCATTTTTCTAAGCCCCAATTTTTCCATTTGTTGAAGGGAGCAGTAGTGTGTGGTGAGGAATAAGGATGATAATGTTAAGGGAACTTGACACATACAGGCCTCTGTAGATTTTAAAAAATACATTGTAATAAAATTGGCATGAGTACAGATGAAAGATAATGAGCCTGTCACAAAGCAAGTATACATGAGACGTGAGTGGAGGAATGGAGCTCCCTTCTACCATTGAAGTTATTTTATTTATTTATTTATTTATTTGAAAGTGGCAGAGAGAGAGAGAGAGAGAGGGAGGGAGGGAGACAAAGGGAGAGAGGGAGAGAGAATGGGCATGTCAGGGTCTCCAGCCACTGCAAATGAACTCCAGACACTTGTGCCCCCTTGTGCATCTGGCTAGCATGGGTCCTAGGGAATCGAGCCTCGAACTGGGGTCCTTAGGCTTCACAGGCAAGCGCTTAACCACTAAGCCATCTCTCCAGCCCTGAAGTTATTATTTTACAAAAGTAAGATATACACATATTAAGATTTCAAATATTGGAGAACAATGAAAATTATAAACTTAATTTTCATTCACATTCCATTAGGTTAGCACTACAGATGTAATCTTGAATGCCAAACCCAAAATTAATCATTTTATTCCTCTCCTCCTCTTTTTAAGCCAGGATTCATTTAATAGTTTTTAAAAGTTGAAAAATTATTATGAACAGAAATTCTTCAAATGAATCTCCAACATTTATTTTTCTCCTATTTTTTGTTCATTTCATTTTTTTCTATTTCTTTCTTTCCAAATGAGGGCAGAACATTTGCTCATGTGTGTATGTATGTGTGTGTGTTGTATGTACATGTGTGTACAGATGTGTTAGCATGTGGTGGCCAGAGGCGAATCTAAGATATTCTCCTCCATCACTCCAGGGAGTCCCAGAGAATTTTTTTGGTCTCTTGCCCCACCAGACTGAGGTTATATGCATTCACGGCCTTGTTCAGCTGTTTACATGGGTGCTGGGAAATCAAAGTCAGGGAGAATCAGGCCCTCTCCCAGGACCTCATTCTTATGTGGCAAATGCTCTTACCTGCTGAGCCATCTTCCCAGGCCCCTCATTTCCATTTTTCTACATCTCCTGATTACTCTTTAATCAAGCCTCTGTGGAAGGCTTGCTGGGTGGCATGCCTGCTCCTCATCTGACATCGTGGTGTCAGGCCAAAGGAGAAGCAAGGAAACCTTGCTTCCTGCCCCTGAAGATTTCCTATTTTCTTCAGTTGCTTATGGTGCTTCGTTGGTTCTTTTACAATAACTTCATTCCCTGCCTCCTACTGAAGCAATCACCCCTACTGGAGAGAAAGGACTGTGAAAGAAGAGGCCAGTTCTTTTAAATCGCTTGTCCCTTAAAGGACAGTATGCTTGGAAAGGGCTCCATCAATGTCTGAAGAGTCTGGGGTTGAGCTGCCTGATTATCTGTTTTGAAGGAAATTATTAAATCACTTGAAACACTAGCTTCCATCTCTGGGCTAATGTTGGAGGGTAGAGGACGAATAGCTAGTCTTGACAATTTCCTAAAGCTGTTACGAAGATGGACTAAGGCCTAGAGGCAGGATGCAGAGGGGCCAATGCACTCTCGGAGAGCAGAGGAAAATGGGTACAGGGTGAAGACATGCTCTCGCTGAGGAGCAGAGGAGCCCAGACACCACGTGAAGAGAGGATGTGCTTTGGCACGTTACCTCCCTCCATCTCTGCTGGGACGATGCTCTGCCTTGTTCTAGGCAGCTCCTGGGCTGCACTGCAGACGCCATTCCTTGTATTCCTCTCCTCCGCAAGCCCTGGCTTCCTGCAGGATGTGAGGAGAATCTGGGAGGGCCAGGCACCAGCACTTCCAGGGAAGGAGGAAGCTGGCCCTGTCACCGCAGCTGACACCAGCCGAGCAAGTCTGATGGACTGTCAGCCTGAGAGTCTCCAGGAGGGGGCCCACTCCCTTTACAGCCAAGAGCTGCTTCCTGCTCCGCAAGTTAATGCTAGCCGCAGAGAGCTTTTGAAAACAGCCTCTCAGAGCTGGACAATATGAGGACAGGTCACTTCTACAGAGTCTGAGTTTCCTGTGAGGCCTTTATGAGCTGGACATGACTCAACTCCATTACTGTGGAGGGAAGAGAGCTCACGTGTGCATGCTGACCCTGGTAAATTAGGAGAATCCACGAAAGCTAAGGCTGAGATGCCATTGTCCAGTTTCCCTATTTTGTAAATAAGGAAACTGAGGTTTCGTGATAGGAAGTGACTTTCTCTAGGCCTCACAGCTGGTCTGGAGTACAGAGACCCGTGCTTTCCCCCTCCTCTCTTCTGCTTTCCTCCCATCCTCTGGTTCCACACAGTCCTTGGACGTTTTGCTTGCTGTCAGGAAGGCAGTCATAGTATGCACTCAGAAATGGTTGCAGTCTATACTCTACTAATCTTTTACATATACTGCTCTGTTGACCTGTGGGAACGTGGGGGAAGTATTTTAGACCCATCCTGTCACATACCAACTCTGAAAAATTCCATTAAAAATATCTTAAGGGGCTGGAGAGATGGATCAGTGGTTAAAGGCATTTGCTTGCAAAGCCTAATGACCTGGGTTTGGTTCTCCATTAACCATGTAAAGACGATGAACAAAGTGGCACATGTGTTTGGAACTCATTTACAGTGTCAGGAGGCCCTGACATGCCCATTTTCTCTCTCTCTCTCCCTGCCTCTTTTTCTTTCCCTTTTTCTAATAAACAAATAAAAATATTTTTAAAATGTTTTAAGAGGGGGATGGGACGATTGCTCAGTGGTTAAAGGTGCTTGCTTGCAAAGCCTGTGTACATGGATTCAATTCCTTGGTATCTACATAAAGTCAAAGTGATCCATGCATCTGGAGTTTTTTTTGCAGACCTACCTAGCATACCCAATCTCCTGTCCCTCACAAATAAATAAAAATATCATAGAAAGTAATGCAAGCATTTGGTGCTTGTTTGTAAATAAATAAATAAAATAAAATAAATATATTTTAGAAAGCATCCAAAATGGAATACACCTCAGCAATCGATGGGAGTTAAACATTTACACATTCTGTAATAAGGACCAATCTTAATTAACTGAATAAAAGCCAGACAAATAAGAATATACATGTATATTAAAAGATTGGTTTTTTATTTTTTATTTAACAGAAAGAGGGAGAGAGAGAGAGAGAATGGGAGCTCCAGGGCTTCCAGCCACTGCAAATGAACTCCAGACGCGTATGTCCCCTTGTGCATCTGGCTAACGTGGGTCCTGGGGAATTGAACCTGGGTCCTTTGGCTTTGCAGGCAAGCACCTTAACCACTAAGCAATCCTTCCAGCTCAGGACTATATATTTTATGGCTCCATTTATACCAAAATCCCCATAAAATGCAAATAAATCCATTGTGACAAAAAGAAGGTCAGCAGTTTTTTGGAGAGGGGAAGGGATAGCAGATAGGGATTACAAAGGGCTCTAGAAAACTTGAGGGATGATGGATGTATGCACTTTCTTGATATGGTGATGGTTGTGTAAATGGATGCATATGTCAGGTTTTTATCTAATTATAGATCTTAAGTATGTATAGTTTATTGTATGTGAATTATTCTAAATGATAATAGTTGTAGTGGTGAAGATTATGATAAATACAGGACCTTTTGTAAGATTTAATCTTTGAAAGCCAAAAAGTATTGCAGGGGACTTCCACACAGACACACACACACATGTGCTGGATCGCTGCAGCTATGTGATACTTCTGTCATGGCCACAGCTTTCTGGGTCTTGGATGAAAATCCGATTCATTTATGAACATATAACCTATTTTCTAGGAATTTAGGAGTCATAAATGAGAGGGTCAAAATTACCATTTTGGGCACACCATCCATTCCATGCTGTGGAGATGGTGGCACAGAGAAAGATCATTTCAAGACCAAGAAGAGAGCCAGACTGTTAGGAATAACAAATGAGAGACAGACTCGCAGGAAAGAGAGTAGAGGAAGGGAGAGGGGGTGGCTGAGAGCAGTCAGCAGCTTTCGTTTCTGAGGCTCTGTCAGCTCCAGTCTAGGTTTCAAGTCTGTGGTGCTTCCTGCCCTGGCTTTCGTGGTTTCCAGTAATTTCCCCTTCTTGGCTGGTCAAATGCCTTTTTGGTTCCTCTATTCAAAAGAACACAAAGGCTCTGTGGCTTCCTTCTGCCTTTACGTTGAAGGGGAAGTCCCTTCGGGGTAAATGAACCTAGGAGGTTGTGGGTGGTTTTCCTTGGTGGACAACGAATAGCCACATCCTAAGTGCTGGTTAGAAGCCGTGGTACCCCACAGGCCAGGGAGGCAGCCGACTGTGTGTGGATGTTAAGGGCCGAGGGGAAGACATTGGCAGTTTGGAGTGGGAGAAACCTCATCTCGATCATCTAACCCCCAAGGTGGACAAGGGCTACTGCTTGGCAACTTGAGTGCAGAGCTTATTCCACATTTTTACTAAGATATTCCAAGTTCAATCAGTCACTTTGACTGAATGTGTATTTGTAAGCTCACACCTTACCCTGACTCCGTTCTCCCTGTTTTGGGTCATGGGTCCTTCAGTGATGCCTTCAGTTTTCAGCTCATGCTAGCAGCCTGTTAACACATGGCCTGGCTTCCTCTGCAGGCACTTTCCCACTGGATGTGTCTTGATGTCTGACTAGCTGTGATTATTCTACTTCCTTTTTCTCTCATCTGTTTCATCTTGTTCTTTGGATGACATTTATCGAGTACTTTCTAGGTGTTAGACTCCCTGACTCACTTTATATGTAGCAACTCTTAATTGCTCACAGCAGTCCCAGAAAAGCACAGAAAATTAGGGAAACTCTCGTAGCTAAATGTATGCACCTGTTGTCCACACCAGGAAGACTGGGATCAAGCCATCCTCCCCACCATCACATTTTTCTGTCTCTTGGTAGCTCATCTTTCCTTAAACTGAGAAAAGTGAGCTTATAGCTGCTTAGACTTGTGTCTTTAGCTTTTCTTTTGGCAACTTCTTCCTCTTTCTGCAGGTCTAAGATGAGTTCTCACAAGCAAGTGTTTCAGTTTCCTGAAAGGAAGCTAGCCTGCAAACTGACTCAATGGAACATTCCCATAGGCAGCGGTGGCTATACAACCCACTCTGGGCTTATCAGTGAGAATCGAGACTGCGTGGGGGTCACCGGAGCTCGGGTTTGCTGATGAAAGGATGAATCAGATAGGAAAGGAGTTTATGAAGAGAAGTTCTGTGCACACTGCAGGCACTACATACATCATTCCAGTGGGGACTTCAAGTCTTCCTGAAGGGCCATAAAGGAGACTACAAAGGGGCTGCAGTGGCAAGTTTTCGGGAGTGAGACCTGGAAGCTGAGAATTGTGGGGCCGGCTGGTCATCCAGGATCAAGTCTTATTTCTGGATTGACCTTTTGTTGGTCCTGCGCCAGTGACAACTTCTCTCTGATACATTGCCTGTGCTTGACCTTACTACACTATCCCGAATTATCTATCCCATTTCCCTGGCCTAATGCCCAGCACTTGAATCAGCCAAAACCTGAGTGAGTTAGCACTTGAATAATAAAGAGTCATGATAGCAGAAATGCTAGCTGTGGTTATTTTAGAACGATTGCTTCTGGTGGCCTAGGCATAGTGTTAAATGCTTTGCACCTAGATACCTTTCCATCCTCCAAAAGATCTGATGTCAAGAGCTAACATTCTACTTGGTTTGACACTTATGCACTGATCATAAGGACCTACTCCAGACATTACACAAATTGAGGAAAAAGTTAATTTAAGATTTGGCTAATTTATGAAGAAAATGAGACAGCAGTGATAGGAAGAACCCTGGAGGTGTAGGGGCATGGTTCTTATAGGTAGGGAATAAGGGAACACCCAATGGTGGCAGTGCTATTTCAGTAAGACTTCACTGAGAAGAGGGAGACAGCTGGGTGATGGGCACTGAGCACTTACTTTTTTTTCACAGACAGAACAACAAGGTTAAGTAAATTCTCCAAGATCCAATAGCTTTATGGTAAGAGCTGAAACTAGGACCCAGGCTGCTCTGACACCTGTGACCTTTCCTCTACGGCCACTCCCTAAGCCACTCCTGTCACGACCCGCTCTGGATGCTTCTCACTCACCTCTAAAAGTCCTCCCTTGCTTCCGCTTCTTAAAATTTCTATTTCATTCTGGTCACACATTTCCTTCTGTCCTCTGACTTTTTATGGAAAGTTGTTAAGGTATGTCTTACCCTTAGCTAGATATGTTCTTCTAAAATGTCCTCTAGCCCCAGCAGTTGCCATGAAGCTTGGATTGTGGGCGCATCTGGCCACTGCAGTTAGTCTGCAGCATGTCTTGGGGCTTAAGGGTATCACCCCATTGCAGACCTCAGCCTGTAGAATCAACATGACGGTAAAGTGCGGACAGGTTGGAATCTAGAATGGAGAAGCATGGAAACAAAATATGTATGCAAATCAAGACATTTTACTTTGCTCTTTCCAATCTAGATTCCTTTCATTACTTTCTTTTTCATTCTTGCTCTGGCTACAGGCTACTATTACCTTCAGTAAAATTCTCAATGGAAATAGTAAGAGGGGGGATATCCATCTCTTGTTTCTGGTTATGGAAGAACTTTCACTGTGTCACCTTAAGTATGATTTTATTTCAGAATGCTTTAATCATTCTCTTTATCCATTTAAATAGTTGCTGTTTATCCTAGAGCCTATATTTTGTTTAGATATATGCCACATTCTTTCTTTCCTCCCTCCCTCCCTCCCTCCCTCCCTTCCTCCCTCCCTCCCTCCCTCCCTCCCTCCCTCCCTCCCTCCCTCCCTCCCTCCTTCCTTCCTTCCTTCTTTCCCTTTCTTTCTTTTATTTTCTTCTTTGTGTTTTTGCAGTAGGGTCTCACTGACCTGGAATGCATTATGTAGTCTCAGGGTAGCCTTGAACTCTCGCCAATCCTCTTACCTCTCTCTCCCAGTGCTTGGATTAAAGGTGTGCACCACCACACCTGGCTTCTTATTCTTTCTTTTATTATGTGGGTTATCTTGTTAATTTCTTTGATATTGTCCTCTTGATGAACAAAAGAGTTTAAGTATTTTGAAGTTCAATGTCTACTTTTTTTCTTATGTCACTTATGCTTGTAGTGGTATATTTAAAACAATTTTGATCCTTCACTTGTATTGATTATAATTTATACCTATATTTTCTTCTAAGGGTTTATAGATTTAATTCTTATATTCATAAATTTAGTCATTTTTGAGTTACTTTTTTGGTGTATGGAGTGAGTTAAGGGTCAGTCTATCTTCATCCTTTTACATGCAGGTGTCCAGTGGCTTTACCCACAATCTGTCACGAATACTCTTTTCCCCACTGAGTGATCTCGGGGACCTTGTCAAAAACAAATTTACCATTGATGCAAGAATTTATTTCCAGAGCTAAAGAGATGGCCTAGTGTTAAGTGCTTGCCTGTGAAGCCTAAGGACCCCAGTTCAAGGCTCGATTCCCGGGGACACACTTTAGCCAGATGCACAAGGGGATGCACACGTCTGGAGTTTGTTTGCAGTGGCTGGAGGCCCTGGCATGCCCATTCTCTCTCATTCTCTCTCTCTCTGCCTCTTTCTCTCTCTCTCTCTGTCACTCTCAAATAAATAAATAAAAGTAAACAAAAACATTTTTTAAAAAAAGAATTTATTTCAAGACTCTTACTTCTGTTACCCTGATTTAAACATTTGTCCTTATCCCAGGATGACACTTTTTAAAATACTGGGATTTTGTGGCAAGTTTTGAGATTGGAAAATGTGTTCTTTTTAAGAAATTTTAAAAAGAATTATTCAATTCATTGTCATATAATTGATCATATTATGCAATTATTTTTATTTTTGTAATGTTTCAATTTTACTTTCTGATTTTGCTTGTATTTTTTTTTCTTGGTTAATCTAGTTCATGCATTTTCATTTTTGCTTATTTTTTCATTCCAATTTAGTTTCACATATATTCTCTATGGATGTTTTACTTGCTATGAAACTTTTTCTTCATTCTAGTATTTATTCTTTCCCTGTTCCTGAAGGCATAAGCTTAAGTTACTGATTTGAAATCCTTCTTTGTTACAATGTAGGCATTTACAGTTTAAATAGCCATCAGCCCCTTTTACTTTATCCTATACATTTTGGCAGGTTGTGCTTTTGTGTTTGTTGATCTCAACTAGTGTTACAATATCCATGTAATTTCTCTTTGACTATGGCTATGTGATGCGATTTCCATTTATTTGTGTGAGCTTTTTCATTATTAGTTTCTAATTTATTTTTCTTATGGACATGAAAGATACTGTGGAACACTGAGAAATCAAGCTGGAGCTGAGCTGGAAGCCTGCTCCCCGTTGACTAGCAGTCATAGTGCTGGAAAGTGCTATGCAGCCTGCTGGGGGAGAAAAGTCATCAATAGGTTTAACCAGCAGTGGACCCTGCAAGCTACACAGGTAGCCAGCCAGGCAAAACATACCAAATGGGGCAATGGCGTCATGTCTTCTATGGGGGAGACTAACTGCTATGTTTACATTTGAGGCCTGCTCCAGAGGAAGGAATTCCTGCCTGGTACTGAAAACCTGGTCAAAAACCTGTAACTGGGGATGTCATAAGTCTTATGGGAGAAGCTACTGTTGTTTGACTAAATGGATATATTATGCCCTCTAAATATTTATGTTTATTCCAATATTTTAATGCTACTCTCACTTTTTGATTAAAGAAGCTTCTCTTTTCAGATGGTGGTGACCACTAAGAAGACTCAAAACTCAAAAAATGCTGAGAAAAACTGACAGTGGAGTGTTCAGTACTAAGTGAGACATCTCTATGGCACCCTCCTAGGCTCAAAGACCATTGCAGAAGAGATGGTAAAAAGAATATAAAAGCCAAAAGAAGGGGAGGAGTGCTTACAATATTGTCCTCCAGACACAAAATGGTCACTCCAATCAGATCTCACAGGCTGGTAGTTCACCTTGAAGACACACTTTAAGATCATGCAAATGCTCATTTAAATCCATTTAAATCCTATAAAATGCTAAATAGGCAAGACAGTTTTCATCATCAAGTTCTGGCATAAGTTGTGCTTCTGATACCATAAATGTCTCTACAACATGTCACAAATCATAAAACCTCTTCAATATTTTGACTCAACATATCCATCATGCTTTTGAAAAGTAAAAAATGTTGCTATAGTCAGAATTATACTTTGAATGAATTTCTGGCATTGGCAATGATTTAATTCTTTGGCTCTTAAAAAAAATCATAGCTGTGATGATGATTTACACACTACCCATTTGCAATGCCTTTGAACATAAATTGTCCTTCTGTACTTTGCAGTGGTGCTGCATGAATACATGAAGGTTTAGGCAGCAATTCAATTATCTTGTATTCACTATAAGACTGGCTATTTATCTGCCTTTGAGGGCACCATGGGTAAATATACCAGATATGTTGATAGTAGACAAGGAAAATGGCTTTAACTTCATTTTTAACTGCTTCATACAAATCTTTTAATGTATTTGTGTCTTTTAAATGTCATCAGTGAGCCCATTTCTTCAGTGACAGTGACCTATTCATCAGCCATACCTCTGAAAAATTGGCAAGTTGGGCCATATTTGTAGCAGCAGTACTGCTATTCACTGCCAAGGAAAAATGTATCAAACTGGTAGCTCGACTCTCCAAACTTCTTTTGATAGATCTTTCTAGTTTATTAGACTTTCCTGGCTATAGTCTTATAAAACAAAGTGATTTTAGGAACATCCTCTTTTTATTCAGGGCAAATTATATCCATTAAACTCATCATATGTTACTTTGTAAAATTGCCATCAGGGAATGGTTATTTTTTTTTTACATCAAACACAATACCACATAATGTTTATAATAGAATCCATCTGAGATGTAACTTCAAAACCATTTTATTGAGAAGACAGACTTTATATATCTCTACTTTTGTCTTATGACACACTCCTTGATATGCACTGACTTTGATATATTCTTGCATATGATGCATTTTTAAGCAAGAGTATTTGAAAACATGTGAAAATTCCCTATAAGTAAATCAGAGTGGCTTATTATTTGCCTCAATAAAAAGTAAACATTTGTCCACCTTTCACTGAACAATCTTCTTTTATCTGTGATTTTTCTTTTATAGGATTCTGTTCTCTTTTGATAGAGACATTATGAAGTCATGCTTGGATTAAGAAAATAATAACAGCCTCTTTACTTTTATTACAAAAACAATTTGATAGGAAAACAGAATGCAAGGTTTGGGCCCTTACATGCCTCCTTTGGTGATTCAGTGTGAAACAGGGCTTTGCACTGATTGTAAAGAGCAGCAGGTGGTGCATGAGGAGCAGCTGAGGTGTGCAAGGAGTTTCTGTTCACACAGGAGAGTCATAGTTTCCTTCCCATTATTATTATTATCTTCTTCAATTGGTGTATATTATTTGAACATGGTACTGGGAAACACACATGAGTTTATGTATCTGTGGTAGTTTATGTCGATTTTCAACTTGGCAGGACCTAGAAACACCTGTGAGGAATTGTCTTGGTGAGGCTAATTGAGGTGGGAAGGCTACATTAACTGGGCCAGTGTCCTGGACTAAGTAAAAGGGAGACGGCTGAATGAAAACCACAAATCATTGCTCTTCATGCTTTCCTTTCCATGATGTTGTCCGTCCTCTGAAATGTTGAACTCTAAGCCACAATCAATCCTTTCCCTGAGTTTCTTTTCTTTTCTTTCTTTTTTTCTTTTCTTTTTTTTTTTAAGAGAGTGAATGAGAGAGAAAGAGAGAAGAGGAGATGAGAGGAGAGGAGAGGAGAAGAGAGGAGGAGAGGAGAGAGAGAGAATTGGCACATCCAGGCCTTAGCCACTGAATCGAACTCCAGATGCTTTTACCACCTAGCGGGCATGTGCAACCTTGCCCTTGCCTCACCTTTGTGTGTCAGGCTAACATGGGGTCTGGAGAGTAGAACATGGGTCCTTAGGCTTTGCAGGCAAGCGCCTTAACCGCTAAGCTACCTCTCCAGGCTGCCTAAGTTGCTCTTGGACAGTTATTTCGTTTGAGTCATGAGAAAGTAACTGATATAGTCTCCGTAGAAAACCCAGGAACCATAAAGGTGAGAAAACATGCACTATTTCTCTGAGACTGATTTAGTTCTTACTATAATTATCTCCAGGTACATCCATTTTCCCATGAATGTCATAGCTTCATTCTTATTTGTGATGAGAATGTCCATTGTGCATGTCCACTACACTTACATTTCTCTGTTGATGGACACCTACATTGCTTCCATAAGGAACTTGGAGAGTTTCTTCCCCAGGCTTGCAGATGCCAGCCATACCCCTGGGCAGTCTTTTTCAGGTCTAGTGTTAGATGCTATTAGTGCTTCTGAGAAGTCTGTGTGCGTGTGGTAATGTGTGCATGCATGTGGGTGTACTTGTGTGTGTACTTGCATGTGTATGTGCGGTGGTTTGATTCAGGTGTCCCTCATAAACTTCATTGTTTTTTTTTTAAATTTTTATTTATTTATTTGAGAGTGACAGAGGGAGAAAGAGGCAGATAAAGAGAGAATGGGCACATCAGGGCCTCCAGCCACTGCAAATGAACTCCAGATGCATGCGCCACCTTGTACATCTGGCTTACATGGGTCCTGGGTAATCGAGCCTTGAACCAGGATCCTTAGGCATCACAGGCAAGTGCTTTAACCACAAGCCATCTCTCCAGCCCAGCTTAATTGCTCTTAATGCTAGGCTCCAGCTGATGTGGCTTTGGCTTTTTGGTGCTGATTTTCAAGAGGAATGTGGATGAATTTGAAACCTTGGCCTCAGAAATACCTTGCAGTGCTGTAAAGTACAGCTTGATGGACAATTCTCTCAAGTCTTTATACCAAAATAACTCTTTTTTCCTACAAGCTGTTCTTGGTCGGGTGATTTCTGCCAGCAATGCAAACCTGACTACACCAGTATGTAAGTGCACGTATGTAGGTAGGCCAGAGGTCCACCTCAGGTCATTCCTCAGGCATCTCTTTTGAGACAAGGTCTCTCAGTGGCCTGCACTCACCAAGTAGCCTGGTTGGTCAGTGAGCTTAAGGATCCACCTGCCTCAACCTACCTAGTGCTGGAATTACAAACCCATGATGACTTCTTCTTCTCCTCCTCCTCCTTCTACACGGCATCTGTGAATCAAGCTCACGTCCTTATGCTGCTTAGTTAACTACTTCATCAACTAAGCTATCTCCCCAGACTTTCACTGGTCCAGTCCAGAATGCTGGCTAAACTTGTGGGCAGTTCTTCATAGGTTGGGGTTCAAATGTTGTTTGCACATCTGTGATGTCCTTTGTGGGTTCTGGTATAAAGGTTCTGGTCCTTTCATGGGTCAGGTTGTGAATGCTGATCCTTCACTTGGGTGGCATTTCCCTAGGCTCATCACGTTTTGAGCTTGTGTCTGAGTTCCACTGCAGATTCTGGCTCTAGCTCTAAGCAGATTTCTACTTCACTGAACACTGCAGCGTTCATAACCCATAGCCTCATGGTGAATACCAGTAACCCCATAGTGGAATGAGGGCGGGAGGAGGGGATATAATAGGATAATGCAAAGGGAAATGGGAGCAACACATGATTTATCCATACACCAAAGTTCCTACCTAATTGAAAAAAGACACTATTCTTTGTTTATTCACTCCTTTGGTATTAGGCATCCTGAAATTAATAAAAGTACAATGGTAGAAAAATATTCCTATTTTTTAATCTATACCTTTGTCTGAAATTCCTGTTTCACATACATGTTGGTATACTTAAATAAGCCATTTAGATTCATTTTATTTATTTATTTATTTGTATTCTTTTCTTTCTGTTCCTCAGAGTAGATAATATCAGTTGTCCTGTCTTCAAGCTTTTGGTGCATTCATTTTCCTCCTCCTAATATCTGCTCGTAGGCTTCTTTAGTGAATTTTCAATTTTGGGTTTAACTCCAGAGGTTCTGTTTGCTTCCTTTTTATAATTTCATTCAGTTTCTTAGTTGTTATCACCTACTTGGTGAGAGTGTCCTCAGGGTTTTCTTGGTCATGTTTTTGTTTTTTAACTCCATGTATTTTAGGACAAATGATTTATAGTCTTTTTTTTCTAATATTTTATTTTTATTTATTTGAGAGAGACACAGAGAGAGAGAGAGAGAGAGAGAGAGAGAGAGAGGGAGGCAGAGAGAGAATGGGCACATCAGGGACTCCAGCCACTGCAAACAAACTCTAGATGTATGTACCACCTTGTGCATCTGGCTTACATGGGATCTGGGGAATCAATCCTGGGTCCTTAGGCTTTGCAGGCAAGTGCCTCAACCACTATGCCATCTCTCCAGCCCTGATTTAAAGTCTTTAATAAGTGAACTGAGTTCTTTCTTCAGCAACAGTTGTCTTTTCCCTCACTGATGGGATATGCTTTCTTGATTTGTTCTATATCACCTAATTTCTAATTAAAAATAAGACACTTTGAATTTTTTTTTTTTTCGGGGTAGGGTCTCACTCTAGCTCAGGCTGACCTGGAATTCACTATAGAGTCTCAGGGTGGCCTCGAACTCACGGCGATCTTCCTACCTCTGCTTCCCAAGTGCTGGTATTAAAGGCATGTGCCACCCATGCCTGACAACACTTTGAATTTTATAACACAGCAAAGTTGTCAGTCAGACTTCTGCTCCTCCCAGGTTCGCTGTTTTGCTTTTCCTAGTTGTTAGATATGCTTCTTTAATGACACATGTTTAGTTTAAGATGCATGAAGTGAAGCACTCCCTTGAAGATGGAGTCGCTCATCTGTCTGGGCACACTTGCATCACTCAGCTGGGCAGTTTCCAATTCTGTTTTAGCCTTCAGTTTCTGAGGATCCAAGAAGACCAGAGATTAGTGCAAATTTCAGTCCTTTCACGTCTCTTTTGAGCATCTAGACAGACCGGAGCTTATCTTTAGAGCCCCAGGAGTATGCTGAAATGTTTCAAAGTCCTGATACCCTGTATCATCTTCCTTTTCATTCCAGATTTTCTTCTCAAGTGTTTCCTGACAAGGGTTTTGTTTCTCAGCTGTTTGCACAATGACTACTTATTGCTCCAACAAAATGGCAAATCTTTTGAGGCCTGTCTTCCAGGAGTTCACCACACTAATCAAAACCACAATTCCTTGTGGCTAAAGTCTATTATGCTCCTATTGACACCCGTATCTTACCAGTGTGCCTAGAATGGGTGATGTGGTGCTGGAGGAAGTAACAAGTAAATTAAAATTTAAATAACATTCATTTCTTTGTTCTTAATGATAGTCAGCTTTAGGGCATGTGCATTGTGAGCTTTTTTTCTGCTTGTTGAAAGCATTTGTTTAGTTTATAGTGTTGAAAATTTTTCATTATAATAGTTTTTTTTTTTATTATGTTCGAATGTCTTTAAGAAGTAATAGCTTTCATAGGTTCTTACTCTATTTTCACTGCCAAAACCCATCTTTGTATATTTGGAATTTTTATTTATTTATTTATTTGAGAGAGAGAGAGAGATAGAGAGAGAGAGAGAAAGAGAGAGAAAGAGTCAGGTAGAGAAGGAGAGAGAGAATGGGTGTGCCAGGGCTTCTAGCCACTGCAAATGAACTCTAGACACATGCGCTCCCTTGTGCATCTGGCTAACATGGGTCCTGGAGACTCCAGCCTCGAACCAGGGTCCTTAGGCTTCACAGGCAAGTGCTTAACTGCTAAGCCATCTCTCCAGACCTATTTGGAATAATTTTAAATGTATGGGGGCTGCCTTGTAAACTAGAATATTATCTATTTTGAAAAAAGTTTCATGTGAGCTTAGGTTTTTCATCTGCTACAACAAAATACCATAGATTAAACAATAAATTATTTGTTCCTCTACAGTTCTGTAGGCTAGGAAGTTCAGAGCCAGGGTGTTGAGCAATTCAGTTAGTAGAGATTCTTGTTATGGCTTATGGTGGAAAGAAGACAAGCTCTTGGAGTCCCACTCTTATGACTTCATCTAAGTCTAATTACCTTCTAAAGGTTCCCACTTCCCAATCTAATCACAATGAGGTTGACACAAAGATTTTTCCCATAACAATACCTGAAAATAATCTGCATTCTCTTATCAGCTGGAATGTTCTGTATTTGTCAATGACACCAAGTCCATTGAGATGCTATCTCCTGTATCCTTATGTCTTTCTAGTTGTCCTACTTAAGGTATGGTTTTGGAATATTTGATTTTAATTGTGGACATGTCTACTTCTCTTTGTAGTCCTAGTTTTTAAAAAATATTTTATTTGTTTATCAGGCACTGGAAACCAAGTCAGAATCCTATGGTCAGGAAACTCAGACATCAGAGAGAAGCCCCTACTTTTCTCTAGAGAAGAAGAGTGCATGCCAAAAAAAAAAAAAAAATTTCTCAAATAACTGCTTACCCCATCTAATACAAGTTGCTCTCACTCTTGGTTGGAGAACCTGTTGTGTCTCACAGTTGGCGCAGAAAAGCAAGAAGAGCCAAGATCCATTGATAAGACAAACGAGAGACAACTGCCTACCATGAGACTTTCCACCTTACCACATCGACCAGACCCCAGGAGAAATTGCAGAGGAAGAGGCAACATGAATACTGCTCTTACTGTTAGTCTAACAACCAGCTCCAGGGTAATGGTGACAGACACAGTGATCAAACAAAACCTATCAAAGCAGGAATCCAGAGGCTATATAGATCTCAACACTATTTTAGACTGACAACATGCCTTGAATGACTCAGGGATCACTGTGGAAGAGGGGGCAGAAAGAGTATAAGAGCCACAGAGTGGGTAGGAAGACCCTATGACATGGTTGCTTCCACTACTCCACAGTGACTGCCTGAGGCCTTCATGACCCTATAGTGAATACCATAACATCACTGAGGAGGGTCTCCAGGGTAACAGGAGCCAGAGTGAGGAGATAAAAGAGACCTGTTATATAATAATATAATATTATAATATAATAAAAAGAAGGAAGGCAATCATCAGAGAGGTTTCCCATTATCATCCACAGTACAATAGGAGAGCCAAGATACAAATTTAGTTTCTAAATAAAGCCTCTTTATTCTACATCTTCCTTCTTTTCTCTCCATTGGCATATATGAGACGCTCTAGGTTTTCCATGTACAGCCAGCCATGGAGGTTATATACTGAGCACTTCCAGAGTGTGCCATTTTTATAGGGGTCAATGTGAAAGACACCCCTGGAGGTATACAATGTGTGAACCCTTAGAATAATTGAGTTTTATCCCAAGAAGTTGTTTGCTTTGACTGCCAAATTCCCAACCATGAATTGCTCCTTTGATTATTCCAGAAGGTTCTTTCCATGTATGATTTTGTAATTCTGTGACTGAGTAATAGGAATGAACCTGATCTTATCAATTCTCATGATGTGGTTTCACTTTCTCAAGGTAATGGTGATGTCTTCACTTGTATTATTCTTTGAATATTTATCTTCCAATAGGGCTAATAGCTGTCCCCAGAGCATGGCAGGAGAAAGATTGCCTATCTGGAATTAAAACCAAGGTATAGACAAAAACAAAGCAAAACAAAAACTTTGATTTATTTTCAGAAGCTTCCCTTCATGCACATGTTTATTTATATATGATTAATCTACTAAAAGTCTTAGAGACAGTCTTTAATGAAATAAACCCAGAAAAGATAACTTAATACTACTCTGTGCCCTTAGTGATGAGACATGTATTATATTTATATATGAATATGAATATATATAGCATATATGTTCATATATAAGTATATATGAATTTAGGGGGATGAGAGGACATGAATAGTTTTAGTTGGGTATGGTTCCCTCTATTCTAGGCCAGCTTGCTAAATGCTAGAGACCTGTTATATAATAATATAATATTATAATATAATAACAGGACTTCTTCCACCAACTGATTTTTTTCAAAAATTAGTTTTCTTTCCTTTTTTTTTCCCCCTTTTACAAAGAGTGGAATCATATCTTAATCAAGGTGTTTGTGCTGCAGGAAGGTGAAGCAGTGCAGAGAGGTTCAGTGGAACTGAAAAGGATCTATGGCTTGGGTTGGCCCAAGTTAATAATTTTATTTAATTTTCACATTAATGGTTATTAAATTATTATATTTCCTTCAGTTTCTAAATAACTTTGCAGACTACTGTTAGGAATGTTTAGATATACTATAACCTTGTGAGGTGGGATGGATGGATAAGCTTATGTCTTACAAAAGACAGATCTAAATTCTAAGCATAGCAATGTTAAATAAAATGTCCAAATAAGAGTCTGAAATCTCTGGAACTTTTTCTTCAAGGATGCCTAGATGAACTCTGAATCCATCTGGAGGTTATGAGCAGTATGTCGTTTGCTTCCCCAAGTCCTAACCATAAAGACTTCCCATGGCAACAAGAAAAACAATAGAGACATCTTCAAGGTATTGTAGAAAGCTTAGACTAATAAGAGTTGAATGAAGACCTTAAGCTGCTTTATCCTGATACAGAACTTTAGATAACCCTTTGTCTCACCCACTAGTGCCAGCATAAACAGGAGAAGGCAGAACTTCAATTAGTGTTCACTGAGTCGCTTCAACACGAATGCCCCTCAGCATAACTGATAACGCTCATTCCCACGCAGACAAGTGGCCTGCCAGCCTACAGAAGAAAACATTCCAGCCCGCTGATCACCGCTCGGCCGCGCTACATTCAGACTCAGGTATCTGGACACGGGACCTGTACTTACTATGCTCCCCCTCCGAGGGCTCTGCTTTGCTGCTTGCACGTCTGTATCTGTCTTCCCTAGGTCTTTTGTGTCTGAGTGCTTAGGTTGATCCAACGAGTGGCAAATGAAAAATTGTTTCTTGCTCGTCCTTCTTGGGAACAGCCTTGAACAAATTTAAAGTTTGTCTTGATGTTCAAGACAAAAATGGAAAAGGCCTTTAGTTCAGTAGAAATTGGCCCGAATCCATACCTCAAAGAGACTTAGCACACAGATCAGCCAACAGATAGCTAGATAGAAACGGTTTGGAACGAGAGAGAGAGAGAGAGAGAGAGAGAGAGAGGGAGGGTGGGAGGGAGGGGGGGCGAGCGAGAGAGAGAGCGCATGTTCAGGAAATGGGAGAATTAAGGTTTACTTAAAATGTTCCTTTTGTGGCTTGATGTTGTTCCAGCTTCTTCCCAGTGAGTACCAGTGTTTTCTCTGACAGGCTGCCTGTGCTCCCTCAGGGCAAAGACCTTTGCTAAACTTGGCTAGCAGGAAATGAGTTTATACACAATAGACACCAATATGGAGCAGGCTTTTGATCCTAGCACTCAGGAGCAGGGGTAGGAGAGGATTACTGTAATCTCCAGGCCACCCTGAGACTACATAGTTAATTCCACATCAGCCTGGGCTATGGTGTGACTTTAGTTTGAAAACCAATAAACAAAAACAAAAACAAAGAAAAACAAACAAGCAAATAAAAAACCTCCACACTTTGGGGGCGTTTTCTCTGATTTATAGGAACACCATCAAAAGATAAGATGGGCTGGGCCTGTAATTCTGAGACAAAGCACTAGTCTATCCTACCCAAGGTCTTTGTTTGCTTTGCCTGAAAGAAATGTACGTTCATTATGACTTACTTAGTATTTTTCTTTGGGAAATGTGCCTTATTTTAAACCCTTTGTGCTTTTTCCACTGTCCATATTTATTTATTGTGAAGTGATTTTGATTCTTTTAGAATAAACGCTTTTGTTAAAATATTGGAGCTTGTAACATAAATGGCTATGAATCAGCAGGTTTAAAAAGTAGATGTAATTTAGATTGTTCTTTTCATACATTGATGACTTTAATTAATTTTAACCAATGAAAACTCTTAGTATGAAAGAGAAAGGAAGAAGATTTCCTATTTGATTTTATGTGTATTTAATAAATGTAAAGTAACAACCAAATGTTGTTTGAATTAGTCTTTTAGCATCTGTAATTTTTCACTCAATCTCTTCTGAATCTCTGTGAAATTTTAACCAAAAGTAATTGAGATGATAATAATGTTGTCAGAAGATATTCTAAGACAAGTATAAATGCTTGAAATATCACACAAAACCTGTTTTTTTCCCTACAAATATTAAGTCAATAGACTTTTTATGCCTTTAAACAAATTCGAAAGGGGTAAGGGACATGACTCAGCCCATAGAGTATTTGCCATGCAAGCATGCAGAACTGGGTTCAGATTCCTAGCACCCACATAAAAGGCAGGCATGGTAGCACCTATTGTAATCCCACCAATGGGAAGTGGAAAGAGAAGGATCCCTGCAGCTTCCTGGCCAGCTTGTCTAAGGCTTTTGTATCTAACTATGCAGATCTATTAAAAAATATTAGTGAGGTTTTTGTTCAGTGAGAGACCCTGTCTTAAAAACAGGAATTGAGGAAGACATCTGACATTCTCCTCTGGCATTCGCTCACACACATACCTGAATGTATGTGCACTGTACACACATGACTGCATATGCAAACACACATACACATCTACATCCATAGCGCACATACATACACATGCAGAAGATATTGAAACCTCTTTGTTAGAGACAAATATTTGAAAATGTTTCTATTTCAAGCTCTTATCTCATAAACTTTCCTTCTTGTCACACCTGAAATTGGATGTGGACATTTAGTAAAAATAAGTAGAGAAAACTGGAATTGTTACAGTTGGATGGGACATAGTTGTACCTAGTCCCCTTGATCTGTCACCTATGTATCCCCAAGGAACAGTCACTTTTAGAACTCTTAGGAACACAGTACAAAAATAATAAAAGCAGTGGATTAGAAGAGTTTTAGAATGAGGTATTTGCTGTTCAGGAATTGCTAGGAAAGATCTGGAAGAAAGGATTCTACTCTGAGGAAATATCACATCTTAATCTCTATGCTATGCTGACAAGTACGAGACCTGGCTCATGGCAGGTATTAATATTTATTGAGTAAGTAAAAAATGCCTTATATGTATTTTAGTCACTGAGAATACATAGAACTAAACTAAGAAGAAGATTAAATATATGAGCAAATGACTGAGGGTCTAATGTCACCTGGTGTCTTCGTCATTGCTCTCAGGAGAGAACCTTTCCCTGTTGTTTTTCAATTAGGAATGAAATACAGAGCATTGATGAACCTGCGATTTCAACAGATTGACCTGATAGAGCATCAATATCACCAGGTCTAGTTCATATTGCACTCCATAAGTTGGACTTAAGAATCTGCCTGATCATGGTTCCCAAGTTGTAGAATGTATAAGAGTCACTGGGGAGGAGCTGGAGAGATGGCTTAGTGGTTAAGAGCTTACCTGTGAAGCCTAAGGACCCTGGATCGAGGCTCAATTCCCCAGGACCCACGTTAGCCAGATGCACAAGGGGGTTCATGTGTCTGGAGTTTGTTTGCAGTGGCTGGAGGCCCTGGCATGCCCATTCTTTCTCTCTCTCTCTCTCTCCCTCTTTCTCTCTCCGTCTGTCACTCTCAAATAAATAAAAATAAACAAAAAATATTTTAAAAAAAGAGTCACTGGGGAAAATTGTGACTAGTACAGCTTTGTGGGCTGAATAACAGAAGCTCTGATGTGGTATGGTGGGGATCAGGCCAATGTGTGATAAATCCTTATTGAATGAGGTGGAAGGTTTAAAATGAAAGGTGACAGCATATTTTTTTTTTATTAATTAGTTTTGTATTCAACAAATGCAGTCAGTTTGGTGCCATTATTAGGTTTATCCGTGACCTACCCCCTCCCAATTGGCCCCTCCTTGTTGAGGTATATGGGTCGTGCGTTGTGGAGTTAGTGCACAGTTATGGGTAAGATAAATATCTCTGTGTATCATGACCCAACATGTGGCTCTGACATTCTTTCCACCCCCTCTTCTGCAAAATTTCCCTGAGCCATGTTGGGTTCATTTTTGGTCTGCTTCAGTGATGAGGTGTTGGGGGCCTCTGAGGCTCTGGTTCTCTGATTTGGTAGGAATTGATTTTTCTCTGTGTTGGTCTCCTTCCCCCTTGTGCTGGTATCCGGTTCATCAGGAAAACAGCACCTTTGCTTGTTTCACCAGTTTCTCTTAGTTTCAGCTGGGGCCCTTTTGAGGTATGATGGAGTGGCTCTCTCCTTAGGATCTACATCTATCTGTAAAAGAGAAGCAGATTCTTCAATGGAGAGTGAGTTAGCACCATTTAATAGGTGTAGGCCCTCTTGTAGCCCATGAATTGATGGTAGCTTGATATTGGAGAGTGGGCTAATGTTTGGATATGGTTCTGACTTGTTTCTCAGCTCCAGCTATGGGTCCCTTACCACTGAGGGGATCAGTTAGCCAAATCAAGAGCAGTTGGTTCCCCACCATGGCTGTGTGACACTATTGTACTTGTGTGGGCATCACAACAGGTTATTTGCTGCTAAGTAGGTTAGACTATGAATTGCTTGGACAGATATTGTTCATTTTTCCCCAGTCGCCCATGTAGCACCTTCTGGCACTAGATGCACTGTCTTGGGACTGACTCTCTTCTAGCTTCCAGCCATGCCATTCCATTTTATGTGTCAACTGAAAATGGTGTCTTCAGCAGTAGGCTCTTACCACTAACCTTTGGTGGGTCATCAAGTACTCTGACAGAAATCTGTCTGTCTTTTAGGAAACCTTGTAGATTTCTCTGATCAAAAACTCATTGTGGATGATAGCCCCATGCTGGTACTGGGAGTTACAGGTCAGTGCCTACTAAGACAATGAGGAAAAAGATAACTAATATACAAGAGTTAGAGAGAAGAGGGAGGGGGGAGGGAGGGAGGAAGGGAAGATGTAGAAGATTAAGGTTAGCCTTGATCCTACCCTCTCCAGTGTCTTGTGGTTCAGATGTTCCCTGTAAGGGCCTGGTGAAGGTTCAGCCATTTGGTCTGCCTTTTAGGAAGTAGAATTTTATGGTACCATTGCCGTTTGGGTCTAGATTTGTGTTTCCCACCCCTCCGATGCCCTCCCCTCCCTCCCCATCCATCTTAGTGTCTAGTCCACGAGATGCTTGCTGGATATGTAAGGTATCTTGGGTAGATTCAGGTTAGGTGCTGTAGATGAGTGAGACTATGTGGCAATTTTTTTCTGTGATTGGGTAAGTTCACTGAGAATGATCTGTTCCAGATTCAACCATTTTTCTTCAAATTTCATTGTGTCATTTTTTCTTACTGCTGTGTAGAATTCCATTATGTAGATATACCATATCTTAGTTATCCATTATTCTAGTGATGGACATCTGGGTTGATCCCAGCTCTTAGCTATTATGAATTGAGCCGCTACAAACATGGTTGAGCAAATCTCTCTGGCCTGTGGTTTGAAGGTTTTAGGGTGGATGCCCAGTAAGGGAATAACTGGGTCTGTTGGTATCTCTATAGTCATCTTTTTCAGGAGTCTCCATATTGCTTTCCAAAGTGGTTGTACCATCCTACATTCCCACCAGCAGTGGATGAGTGTCCCTGCTTCTCCACATCCTTACCAGCATTTATTTTCATTTGATTTTTTGATGTTTGACAGCATGATTTTTGAGGTGACAGCTACACTGCCAGATTTTGTGAATTTTAGGCAAACGAATAACCAAGCACCAATTTCCAGAACACAAAGGAGTATTGAACCTTTTGACATTATGACATGCTGTAATCTACAAATGTTTTGGGTCACATTCAAAGCTATCCTAGCATGCTTATGGCCTGTGCACTGTAGGTCAGACATGCTTGCTAGAACTTTCCAGAATGATAGCTTCCATATTACATCTAAATTTCATCTTGTAGGACTTAGGTGGAGCCTGGGAAAGATGATTCCAACTGTAGATATAACCTTAATTTTACACTTTAAACAAAACTACTATTTATTTATTTGTAAGCAGAGGGACAGAAGAAAGAGGGAGAATGAGAGAGAGAGAGAGAGAGAGAGAGAGAGAGAGAGAGAGAGAGAGAGAAAAGGAAAGGGAAGGGACACAATAGGGCATCTTGCCATTATTTACAAACTCCAGACACTTTGGTCTACTTTGTACATCTGTGTTTTTGTGGGTACTGGGGATTTGATCATGGACCATCAGGCTTTGCAAGCAAGTGCCTTTAACCACTGAACCATCCCTCCAGTCCAAATATGCATTTTTGACATGCTTCTACTCAAAGCTTCCAGCACCCCCACTTCCAGAGTTAATGTACTTAGAATAAAGTGAGAATAATGTTGAAAGAATGACAAAGCAACATTTTCTACCATATTCTTCCAGGGAAAGCTATCTTATTAGCAAGTTTTTTCATATTTATCATCAAGATACAGTGGAAAACATCACGTTCCTTTATGATTATGATGTTTTCCTGCTTGTTAAATATTATGACTTTAAAATCATGACCATTTCAGATGTGACTGACCTGAGGTCTACAGAATGTGGTCAAGGATAGCTAAATTTGGCTCAAGACAAAACTGTAAATCTCCTTAAAACATTATGAGAGTTGTGTGTGTGTGTGTGTGTGTGTGTGGTGTTTTGCAACTCAGTTGTCTGGTTTTTATGTGTGAGCTTTGTAGTTGACATCCTGTCAACAATGTCAAAAGGCTCAACCCACCTGCAGGTATCAATAATTTACATTTGCATAAACTCAGTGTTTTAACAAGGCTATTCTAATCCGTTAATCCACAATGAAGCCTGAAGAAGTAGGTAAGGCAGATTTCACTTAACAATGTTAGGCAATCTTTTTTAAAAAATAAAGCTATAGAGATGGAGGGTTGGCTAAGGTGCTTGCCTACAAAGCCAAAGGACCCAGGTTCAATTCCCCAGGACCCAATGTAAGCTAGATACACATGGATGTGAATCTGACCTTGGTTCCAAAAGCCCAAAAGCCACTTTCAACCAAAAGGAAAGGGTTTATTTTGGCTTTAAGTAATCGAGGGATAGCTCCATGGTGGCAGGAGAAAATAATGGCATGAGCAGAGGGTGGACATCACCTTCTGGTCAACATTAGGTGGACAGCAGCAACAGGAGAGTGTGATACACACTGGCAAGAGGAAGCTGGCTACAATGCTCATAAGCCCACCCCCAACAATACACTGCCTCCATGAAGCTCCGGTTACCAAATTGCCACCAGTGGGGACCTGGCATTCAGAATATACAAGTTTATGGAGGATACCTGAATCAAACCAGCACAGGCAGTCAACATACCCCTTTCCTAGCCATGTACCTAGCAAGTTATTGACAACTTGGGTCCTTTACATACATCAAGCTGTACATACATTGCTTTAAACAATGGAAATATGTTATTCCCTTTATCAACTATTTGGTAATACCTTTTTTCTATTCAAATATGTCCCAGGATAGTTTGAGAATTTTGAGATGGGGGCTGTTTTGACTAGACTGGTTTTAGGTGCATGCACAGTAAGGAGAACTATATTCACTGAATGGACTTATATAGAGAGCCTCCTGCTTAGCACCTTATCCATAATTGAGCACACTAATGAATAAAATCAGATACATCATGGGAAAGAACATGGGTAGTACAGAAAAACTTACATAACCCAAGACCATCAGTTAAAATAGAACACCCAAGCTACATCCCTTAGCAACCATTTCTTCTTTCTCCTCGATGCCATGCAAAGCCCTTGCACTCTTTCTCTTTCTCTCCCTCACTTTTTCCAAACGACTCTCTTGGCACCACATTTTGCCTATTGTGAGTTGTGTTATAATGAACACAAGCATGCAGATTTCATTTCCTATAGATATACACCACACCATGAGATTCAGTGACTACATGGATGTTCAGTTTCTAGTGTCTTAAGACAATACCAAACTGTTTTCCATATTATTATACTCATAGTAAACATTTGGTCAAAATACTTCCAGTTATTGATGAGGTTTGCTATCCCTGCTACTTTCCACCAGCTTGGACTCGGAAACAGCTGCGTGTAGAATAACCCAGCCAAACTGACAAGGAATATAAAAGTTACTTAACATGCATTAGAAGGTACGAAAAGGAAATACTTGTCCTTAGAATATGTCCGCCAGGAAGATTTTTAGGGTTCTCTAACTGTTATAGTTACCTTCACATTGCTGGGACACAGTGCCTGACCAAAAGCAGCTGATGGATGAAAAGTTTTTATTTTGTCTTATACTCTGAAGAGGAACTTTCATGATAGCAGGAAAAAGCATGGTATGTGCAAAGGCTGGCCATTACCTCTGCCACAGCAGATGGAAGTCAGCAGCAGGAGAGTGAGCCAAACTAACACGGGCAAGGCAGGGTCTAATGAACTTCAAGGTCCAGCCCCTGCAACTCAGTTCCCCTAGCAAGGCTCCCCCTACTAAACTGCCAACAGCTGGGGATCAAATATTCAGAATGTATGAGTTTAAGGGGGACATCTGTTTCAAGCCACCAAACTTACTAAAACAATTTTAATAAACTTTTGTGCACATATATTTCTCCTATATTTAACATTAAAACCATTACACTTTATTCAAAATCCTGATGTGTAATAAAGTGTAATAAACCTGTCTGATAGAAGTTTGTGGAGTAGAAGTTTTAAAGAAACGTGGGGGGGTGTTAATTCAAGTGTCCCCCATAAACTTAGGTGTTCGGAATGCTAGGTTCTCAGCTGATGGAGATTTGGGAATTAATGCCTCCTGGAGGCAGTGTATTCTTGTGGGTGGGCTTAGGGGTGTTATAGCCTGTTTCTCCTTGCCAGTGTTTGGCACACTCTCCTGTTGCTGTTGTCCACCTGATGTTGATGAGGAGGTGATGTCCACCCTCTGCTCATTCCATTAGTTTTCTCTGCCACTATGGAGCTTCTCCTCAAGTCTGTAAGCCAAAATAACCCCCTTTTCCCCTACACAAGCTGCTCTTGGTCAGGTGTTGTCTGGCAGCACTGCGAACCTGACTGCAACCAAAGGTAATGATAAATCTTATTCAACTCCGTCCAGCCCTATTCTCACCACACACAGCATTGAACAATGACTTACTTCTCTAATTATCCCTTTGTAATGATGAACTTCAATCTCTATTTTCTTTTTTTCTCAATTTTTATTAACATTTTCCATGATTATAAAAAATATCCTATGGTAATACCTTCCTTCCCTCCACTTTCCCCTGTGAAAGCCAAATGAGCCAATGGGTGCAACAGTGGCACGTCTATCATGGCAGAAACCAACTGCCCTCTAATTGGACTGGAGGCCCGCTCCATGGGAGGGAATACATCCCTGATACTGAAAACTTAAAACATGGGTAGTCATGAGCCCTAGGAGTGTAACATCTGCTGATGTCTGGATAAATGTATATACTATGCTAATCAAACTGCTCAATCTCTATTTTCAATTCCAGCTCTGACATGCTATAGTATGGCATCTGAGAAGTGATAAATTGTGGTCAGGAATGATGAGAAATGTGACATCGGTGATCAAATGAATATAAGAACTGCATGTAACTACAGAGAGAAGCCTCAGGAGTCATGAATGCTGCTGGCCTATCGACTAGATTTGATCTAGTACAAGAAAATGGATGCAAGCATATGTACATGAGTGTAAATTCAAATTTGCCCTAGAAGAAAACCAGGACCACTCATCCCAGAAGCCTTGAGCTCTACTCAGCAAGAGTCACTGACAAGTCCATCCATAATGAAAGGTTTCCAGCCACAAGAAAGACCTGAAGGGGTTTGACTTTTTCCTGGAACATGAGTTTTAGCAGTTTTAAACAATACTCTTTGCAGAGAGAGTGTGTGTGTATGTGTGTGTGTACATGTGAATTGTTCTTGCCCTCTGGGGGATAGTAGCTCAACTGTCATTCTGCATTGAAGTATGAACTGGTCAACAGGGCAGGGTAAGATGGAAAGCATCCTAAAGAACAGGCTTGTGGCTCTGTGGGGACATAAGAATGGAAAAGAAAAGTCATAGAGAAGGTTCCTTCTAAATCATTAATAGTATCATTAATAGTAATTACTTTTGTTACTACGCCTGCTTTTAAATCTTCCTTTAAATATTATCACACTATGTAGTTACTAGGAATCCATTTATTTTCCTCATCAAATGTGAAATTTTATCAGTAAATTTTACCATTACATATAGGTATTTGCATCTGTAGTCAATAGTAATATAGTTTTCAAAGTGCTAAGTTTAGGGCTAGAGAGATTGCTCAGTGGTTATATCTGGAGTTTGTTTGCAGAGGTGAGTTTCTTTGCACCCATTCTCTCTGTCTCTCTTTTCTCTCTCTTTGCCTGCAAATAAATAAATAATATTTAAAATGTATTAAGTTTAAAGGAGTATTCTTTGCATGATAAAATTATAATTGTTTACCTGTGTCATTTCTTATATTTCCAATTTTAAAAACATTAGTATGTATTACTTGCATATCAAGAGAAATGTCAGTATTATTTTCAGTCACAGCAATGATTATTGCTAGTAATTATGGGGAGCCTTATCTTAGCTGAGTTCTATGAATCTATGTATTATAGGTCTCATTGAGGTAAGAACATTGCTAGAACCAGGGCATTGTGTTGATGATGCATGAAAGTAAGGCAATGGAGTGACTGAAATATGGAAAGGTTGAAATTAGATTCTGGTGGAAAAGGAGTTATTTATAGCAGCATCCAGGATATAATGGCAGGAGGAAGAGAGGTAAAACTTGTAGACAAGCTCATTGGGAATCACAGCATTCAGAAATAAGATAATTATTTTAAAAAACAACACTTTTGTATGAGTATTAAAGTGGTTGAGAATTTTGGAGTGAATGACAGTGAGCCAGCATCTAAAATTTTCAAAGAATGCAGAGTGTCCCAGAGATGCTTGGGAGATGGAAACACAGATGGATAGGGGAGGGTGTCAACTGGAAATCAGATCCAAAAAAGAAGGACTTTTGGAAAGAAAATAGCACTAAAGAAAAAAAGGGGGGCTGGATGTGAGGGCTCTTGTCTGTCATCCTAACATGCATGAAGCTGAAGCAAGAGCATCACAAGTTTGAGACCAGCTTGGACAGAGTGAGACTCTGTCTCAAAAAGAGAAATGAAAAACAAGTAAACAAAGAGCAAGAAAAGCACCCACTTTCTTATCTTCAGACCCAGAGCACAGCAAGTAGAAGAGAGGGCCAGAAGAAGGCATTCAAGAAGGCTGCAGGGGCAAGCAGAATCCTCAGGGAAGAGCCAGTTTCAGTTAGGATGTGGGGCTGAATGGATCCTCATTAAGGCACACTTGCAGATGGAGGAAATTTTACTGCTGATGATATTGTCCAAGATCTGATTTTCATTTTGGTTGTAAGATACATGGAAGGGTAGAAGATAGGGTCAGAGTAGACAGTGGGGATCAAAATCATTTTGAAGGCAACAGTAACCTGCCTCTTTAAGTATTATTCCTAAATTTCTCCATATTGTAACAGACAATTCTGTCTAATTTTGTACAGTTTCTTGTCCTGCATTACTCTTAATTTCTACAGTGTTCTTATATAATGGCCATCAGAAATTACATGGGGATTCAAGATCTAAGGACACTATTATAAGAGGGGAAAGAAAGGAATTTATTGAGGTTTCACATCCATGCTAGATGCAAACTTTATTTACCATAGATAAATGAATGGCAGAAGGACAATGTTGTTCAAAAGCAAAAAGTAGCATGTACTGCAAACCTAGGCAGGGAAAAATGGATCTCAGACAAACTTGCCAGTGGCATAAAATGCCAGAAAAGAATACTATGCTTCCAAATCTTTTACTTAGTGTGAAGAATGACAGTTTTAAAAACAACTTTCCAAGGGTACAGACCATTGTGAGCATGGATTGTAGATGGTTTCAAGGAACTAAAGAAAGGTATCTTCAGCCTGTGTTGCCCAGAACAGATGATGCTAGGGTTTGGATATCTCTGTGCTGTGACTTTTTGTCTTCCCACATATCTCAGGATGATCAACTTAGTTGGACACCAATTTCCATGCCCTGACAATTATACTCTGTGCTAAGAATGTTAGATATGTCCTGAACAAAGGTAAGACAGAAATCACCATAGAATCAGAATTTAAACTATCTTCAATAAGGTTTCTTTTTTTATGAGAGAGAGAGAAAGAGAGAGAGAGAGAGAGAGAGAGAGAGAGAGAGAGAGAGAAGTGGTGTGCCAGGCCCTCAGCCACTACAATCAAACTCCAGACATTTGGCTACCTAGTGAGCATATATGACCTTGAACTTGCCTCACTTTTGTTCATTTGGCTTATGGGTTATCTGAAGAGTTGACCATTGGTTCTTAGGCTTTTCAGGCAAGCACCTTAATTGCTAAACCATTTCTCCAGCCCCAGTAAGGTTTCTTGATGCTTTGGTCTGAGTTTGCTTCTCCTGACTGTGCTGAGGGCACTCCCTTGGCCGCTGTGTTACCTCCTGAATGATATTGAGATGTGTAAATATGTGTTCTTTTGAACCCTAATATTGAGGCTAAGGTGCTATGCTGAATGTCTTCTCCTCAGGGCCTTTGTGTGTTTCCTTCCCTGGGGAAACAAGTGAGAGCAATACTTAAGAACAGCTCAATCAATATAAGGTCTTTCTGCACATTAGTTTGATGTGACAGCTTTGGCCTAAAGTTTGCTAGAAAGACATGCTATCTGTCCTTGGATTAGATCTGAGATTACAGTTGGTTGGATAACAGCTCATCCCCTACATCATCCATCCTGAATCATCTCAAATCTTCCTAGGGATATAAAAAATAAACTTAGAAGTTTATGAAGGTGGGAGAGCTACATTTTATGTGGGTTCACAGAGATAACTACTCAAGATACAGAATTTCTCCTGGCCATTCCAACAGTGAGTAGAAGAAACAGTAAAGGTGCTTGCTGGAGAGGTTTACCAAAGATAGGGCAACCTGAGCTAACATATGTGAGAGAGTGATTCTTTCTACTCTTTCACAATGAAAAAAGTAACCAAGCCACATGGCGTGCTTACCTTCTCATTGCGGGAACAAAAATCCCCAACCCAAAGCAGCTGATGGGAGGAAAGTGGCTTATTTTGGTTTACAGCTTCATGATGGCAGGGGAAAGCTTGGTATGAGCAGAGGCTGGACATCAACTCTGCCACAGCAAGTGGACAAAAGCAGCAGGAGAGTGGCTGTATGCAAGGGGAAGCTGGATATAACACCCCTAAGCCCACTTCAAACAACGCACTTCCTCCAGCAAGGATCCACATCCCAAGTTGCCATCAGCTTGGAATTAAGCATTCAAAACACATGAGTCTATGGGGGATGCCTAATTCAAACCTCTACGCTGCATGCTTCTTGCTGTGTTATAGGGGAGATGAGAAAAAATTGAGCGGAATCAGCAAAATTCATTTGAATTTCTTTGTGTCCCATTTTAATAGGAAATGCATGCATAGATAATAGTTAAAAATATTTAGAACAATAAGAGAAAAAAATTGCCTCATGACCATCTCTTAAAAAACAAGACATGTGAGTAGATGGTTGTGGTGATTTGAATTTGATGTACCTCCCCCCACATAGGTTCATGTGTTTGAATACTTTATCCCAGCTGGTGGTGCTATTGGGGAAGGTTGTGGTACTTTGAGGAGGGAGAACCTTGTTGAGGGAAGTATGTCCCTGAAGGAGAGCTTGACGCTGTATAGTCCAGCCCTGCTGTTCCTTCTGCCTTGCTGATGTGACATTGTGATTACAGCTTCCTGCTCCCACCGTGCTTTCCTGACCACAACAGACACTACCTTCTGGAATTATAAGCTGAAATAAACTCTTTCTTTCCTTAAGTTTCTTCTCTCAGGTATTTTGTTCTAGCAATGAAAAGGTAACTGACACAATAGACTGGGAAACATCCAACGAGAAATAGCAAACTGGAAAAACATATTAGAAAAGAGAATTAGAACTAGGATGAAAATCATTCAAACTGAGATGCCTTTAAGGAAGGGGAGGACACTTTGGAAAATATGGATAAGAACTAGGAGTGGTGAGGGATTGGAGGAGGAGATAGAGAACATGTTCTTTTTTAAAAAGAAGTTTTATTGTACTATTCTTATGGAGGCAGAAATATAATTTTCTCATTGCATGTATTTGTTTTTCTACTTAATTTCTTGGGGTTTCCTTATTTAAAAATCATATATTCAACTTCCTATTTCCAATTATGTCTATAGTTTTTTCCTTGTACAATTATAAGCAAGTTTAACAAATACTCTATAAAACAGGGCTGCACAGCTAAAAACAAGTACACAACAGATAACAGAAAAAGATTTACTGACTTCATTCTATAGAATTCTGAACTAGACTTAGATTGGAAAACAATTATTTTATTGGGTTCAAGTAATTAAATATACTTAAAATATCTGAAGGGAACTGACCACCATTAATTTTCAGTTAACAAACTATATTTACTTGTGCTTAAAATATAAGTATTTATTTATAATAAAAATGCTATGGTATAAATTGGACATAGTAGAATAGAAGATGTATAAATTAGAAGCTAGAGAATGTTACAGATTAAATCTGAAACGTTGGCCACAAGATAATATCTTGAATGCTTAGTTCATAACTGGTATTGCTAATTTTGGAAGTTCTGAAAACCCAACACATGGTGCCTACCTTGAGAAAATAGGTTTTTGGGGGTAAGTTCTTGGGAGTAAGCTATCTTTGCCCTCTTCCCATTTTACCCTTGGTGTCATACTCCCCTGTGATATGGACTCTTACTATTGTGAATTGAGTTCCAACTTCCTGCCATCCTACCATGATGAATTGAAGTCCTCTGAAACTGTGAGACAAAATAAATTATTCTTTCTTTAAGTTGTTTCTGCCAGATATTTTGGACACAGTGATGCAAAAACAGCTAAACAATTAAAGGAATTATCTGGAGTATAGAAATGAAAATATATAAGAGATTGGGCTGGAGAGATGGCTTAGTGGTTAAGCACTTGCCTGTGAAGCCTAAGGACCCTGGTTCGAGGCTTGGTTCCCCAGGACCCACATTAGCCAGATACACAAGGGGGCGCACGTGTCTGGAGTTCGTTTGCAGTGGCTGGAAGCCCTGCCATGCCCATTCTCTCTCACTCTCTGCCTCTTTCTCTCTCTGTCTGTCACTGTCAAATAAATAAATAAAAATAAACAAAATTTTTAACAAAAAAAGAAAATATATAAGAGATAGAATATTTGCAGCTCATGATACCCAGCCAATCATTTATAGGTCTAAGGGTAAAAAATATATATAATGTTTAAATGTATATCTAGACATCATAATGATTCTACAGAGATCTAAAAGTAATGTGAAAAATCTTAAAAATCTTCAGAGATGAGATACCTTATCTTCTAAGGGATGACCACTATTAGACTGAGTCCTTATCAAATAAAAGTCACAGTGCTTGGTGGCAACCAGGAAAATGCTATCCTTAGTGTGTTGATAGAAAAAGAATGACAAACAACTTCTTAAAGCCCAATTATATCTTCTTTGTAGTAGTATACAACCTTTTTCCTTTTTATTTTTTGCTTATAAAATCTAACTTAAATAAATCTAATTTTTATTTATTTATTTGAGAAAGAGAGAGAGACAGCTATAGAGACAGAGAGAATGGGCATGCAAGGGCTTCTAGCCACTGTAAATGTTCCTGATGCATGTGCCACTTTGTACATCTGGTTTACCTGGGTACTGTGGGTCACACCTAGGACCCTAGACTTTGCAGGCAAGCACCTTAACTGCTAAACCATCTCTCCAGCACTGCAAAACCTTTCAAAATAGTTATTTTTATTATTATTAAGAACTTTATAGTATGAATATATTTCATGCTGGTCATATTCCTATCAGGTTATACTTTTATATCCCCTCTCCCTTGTCCCTATCCCACTGAAGTCCATCTTTAGGAGGGTTGTTGTTATTCACTGTGGGCCATGAGTGCATCAGTCAGTCTCAGTGGTAGTGGTGGGGAAACAATGTCTCCACCCTATGGCTTTTACAGTCTTTCCTCTTCCCCCTTCCACATTGTTACCTGAGCCTTGGTGGGTATGTTACAAGTTTTCTTTAGTGATGAGCTCTCTGCATCTTCTGAATATCAGTTTTCATGAGTTTTGAGTCTCTTCACTATCACCATCTTCTGAAGGAGGTTGTCAGGCTAGGAATGCAAGCAGCATTGGAGTTTAAATTGTTATTTCTTCTTTTGTTATGTTTTTCTGACTTTTGTTTTTGTTTTGGGCTATTGTGCAACTCAGTTGAGGGTCTCTGGGAAGTGGCTGATACTTTCAAATTAAATTAAATTAAATTCAGGTTGCCAACTCTGGTGCTCCTGACTGGGGAAGGACCAGGGGACTTCAGAACAAGCACACTAAACCAGGGGCAATTGTCATCCCAAGTGACATTCAGCATTTTCTAGACAGACAAACTGGGGCCAGGCATGCTGATATCCATACTGAAAGGCTCAGGACAGGCTCCTTACAACAGAATTATCTGGCCCCACATGACCATCTTACTGAGGTCCAGGCATCTTGTTCTAGTCTGTACCCACAGGAGGAGTGTCATGAAAAAGAAACACTGAGCTCTTGGATAGTAGAAACCACAGTTAAACAGTCTCCTTTGCAATTATTTTCCTGCAACTCTTCAGTTTTCCCCACTCCCCACTCCCAGAAAGACAAGGCAGGAGAGTGATACCATTGTTGGATTTAACCTTTAGCACTGGAGGCCTTCAGAGGTACTGTGGAGGGGTGAGTTCTGAAGAAATTTGGTTCTGCTGCTTTATGCAGCTCATCCCGCCCACAGAACATCTGCTCTGCCAAGATTTTATTTTTAAATGCTGCTTTATCTGTACTCTGGCCGTGGTGACAGATTTCTCTATGGAAAGCAGGCAACGGTTGTTTCAACAGAATGGAAGGGAAGAGAGAAGAGTAGAGATTATCCTGCTTTTGCTCAACTTATCCTTTGAAAGTTTGGGCTGGAGAGATGGCTTAGCGGTTAAGTGCTTGCTTGAGAAGCCTAAGGACCCGGGTTCGAGGCTTGGTTCCCCAGGTCCCACGTTAGCCAGATGCACAAGGGGGCGCATGTGTCTGGAGTTCGTTTGCAGAGGCTGGAAGCCCTGGCGCGCCCATTCTCTCTCTTCCTCTATCTGTCTTTCTCTCTGTGTCTATCGCTCTCAAATAAATAAATAGATAAATTAAAAAAAAAAAAAAGAAAGTATCCGCCACTTCCCAGAGACCCTAGAATGCAGCGCTCTTGTGCACGCGGGCGGGGGGACAGGTGGAGAGGAGGGAATGGTGATAACACATGCACAGCACATGCTGCACCCCACACGCCCACACGTTTCCAGTCGGGCTTCTACTTCTCAAAGGGTTTCTCCCCCCCTTTCTTCTACTTATCTGCTTTCCACCTTCTCCTTTTTGCTCTGTCACTTCTGCTCCTCCTTATTTTCTGTCTTCCATTCCTTCTCCTTTTCCCCATCATCTTCTTATCCTTTTATCTCCTCCTTAATAACAAGGCCAACTTATTCCTCTACAATTTCCTCAGGCTCAACTGCCCAGGGGAGCCAGCATCCCACAATAATTTATCTTTGTGAGTCTCCTGGTTATTTTGTTGACAATACTAATTGGGTAGGTTATTTTGCAATGCTTTTACTTTTTGTAAATATCACGCAACAAGCCCATGAAAATCCTCTGCAAATAATAAAAATACACTTATTGTTCTGTTTTCTTGGCTAACTTATTTCATTTTTGGAGTCTCTGATACATAATTGACTTTGGAACTAACACTAAAAAACATGTAACAGCAGTTTATCCAGAGGCTTTTAGTTAGGTTACACAAAACCTATGGCTGGATCACGGTAGTGTGTTGCCTTGGCTGGGGCATGGTATTTGTTCTTTGGGAAAACAGTAACAAGATGCTGCCAGGAAGGTATCCTGAAGATGTAACTATTACCATCCATTGTCTTCAAGGAAAAGTGATTATTCTTGGTAATGCAGATGGCCTGAATTGATGGTCTTGAGAGCAGAAGCATGTTAGTTAGAGAAGGAATTTTATTTCAAAGTTGTGTCAGAGACATTTTGCTTAAATTTCCAGCCATCTGGCTTGATCTACCTGTTTAGGACTTCTTCGTGTCCACAAATAGGCTAGCTAATTCCTCAAATGAAATCTCTCTATAAGTACACAAATGTCCTATTGGTTCAGTTTTCTGGAGAGCCCAAGCTATTAACACACCCATACCACATCTTTTGCTGAAGTAAAAGGTATGTTTTTAGTATGTATTTATTGATTATTTGTTTATTTTTCAATTTTTAAGATTCTACTTTTGGGCTGGAAGGATGGCTTAGCAGTGAAAGTGCTCACCTGCAAAGCCAAAGGACCCAGGTTCGTTTCCCCAGGGCCCACAAAAGCCAGATGCACAAGGTGGCACATGCTTCTGGAGTTCGTTTGCAGCCATTGAAGGTCCTGGCATGCCCATTCTATCTTTCTCTCTCTCTCTCTCTTGGCTTCTTTCTCTCTTCCTAATAATTAAAAATTAATTTAAAAAAATTTTAAAAATACCCCCAGAGATTCTATTTTTATTTTGTATTTTTAAATTAGCAAACAAAGGAATGGGTTCCTTACAGTATTTTCATATGTAGTTTCTGTTGATCACCCCCTCTCTGCTCTTCTCCCAACCCCTCTGCCCCTGCTGTCTCTACCGCGCCTTTCTGCTCCCCGTGTTCCCCACTCCACTTTCTCATCACTTGTGTTCTGCTACCCTCCACACCCTACTCTCTTAGGCTCTTTTCTAGTTTCCTGGCCTCTAGCCTATGCTTGCTTCACAATAAGGACACATATATGATAACAATTTGAAGCTAGAATAGACATATGGGAGAACATGCGGCAGTTGTCTTTCTGAGCCTAAAGGGCTTTTACGTCAAAGACTGATATAGGCTTCTCAGGTGTCAGTTTACTGGGGTAGAGAAGAAGCTGGTGGTACTTGACACCTGATTAGACCTGAATCACTAAACAGAAGCACAGTAAAATAGCTTCCCTTGCAGCAGAACTCAAATTTACTCAAGGTAAGTTGATTATGAGATAAGAAATACAATATTCACAGTGTCTTTTCCCAGAGCCACATGCTTTGAAGCAGAGGCAGTGACTCTTGAAGCCCTGCAAACCTTTATAGAGACATTCATCCTACATTGTAGTTAAATATTTAGGGATTAGGATAGAGACTTTGCCTTCCCTGAATTATCACATAACTCAGTGCTTAGATGTGGCAAATCCTCAAGCCTTGTTTAATATAAGTTGTATAAAAGGCCCTTCATATATCAATTTCATAAGTAAAGCAGCATATTTATAGAGGGCTCTCAGATTATCACGGTCTTCAAGACAATGCCCAGCCTAAGTAATTACAGTGATTTGATTTATTTCTTGCTCTTACATTGCAAATGCTGTAAGGAAGGTGCTGTAAGCATGTGGCTCCCATCTGCAGGCTGTTCTTGACCTTGGGGTTGGCAATAATACTGTTTTTATAAGGCAGAATTGTGAAAGCTTTAACTCAGTAACTTTGAGTACTCATAGAGTCTCATTGGTTCTGGGTACACCCTGGTGTTGGATTTGTGTGGACAAATACTTTTCACATGTTTGGGACACGCTGCCATTGTTTATTCCAGATAATTGATGGCAGTGTGGTAGAGTTCAAAGTCATGGGCTCAGGTTTCAGTCCAGTCTTTATTAGCTTGAGCCCTTGTTCCCTCCTCTGAAGCAATGACCACGTAGTGTGTCTTGTAGAACTGTTGTAAGCCGTCAGTAGTAACATCAGCTCTCCTACTGGGAAGCACATGGCGGTCACCCAGCAAGAGTCACTTCCTTCTTCCTCCTGTGGGACTGAGGCTGACTGGCTCGCAGGGCAAGCTACAGCTTAGAAAAGCCACTATCTATCTTTGGGCCAGCATGTTTCTACCTTGCAGCAGTCAGCTGCTGGGATGAACTTTCAAAGCAGGCACAGTTATGGAGGAAGGGCTTATTGAAACAGATAGAGGGGACGTTCCATCAGGGCAGAAGAAGCTGGATCGGCTTTCACAGGTCCAGGCACAGAGAAGAACCATTGCCAACACCATCACAAGCAAGTGCAGTCAGGAACTCACAGAAAAGCTCAGGCACTTGGCATATCTTTAGACTGGAATTCCCCAAACACACTTTAGGGCTGGATACTAGGATGTATTGGGGGAATGTCCATTCAAACTACCACATACCTGTACAAGAAAAAAAATTGAAATTGGGGATTATTTTCCAAATTATATTCTATGAAGAAGCAGATATTTATTCAGAAATTTATTCACAAGCCCTTACTGAATGCTAGATTTGTAGTGGGAATGTCAATCTACCACATGGGAGAACAGTTTGATGTTCACATGAACACACATACCGAAGATACAGAAAATTGAAACAGGTATCCTTAAAAGGAATAGAGTGGGCTGAAGGGAGGCTTACATTTGGCGGTCAGGAGTGTTTCTCTGGGAAGTTGCCAGTCAACTGGAGATTCAGCTAACAGGAAGGAGGTAGTCCCGTGATGGTCAGGATGCAGGGGGTTCAAGGCAAAGAGAATGGTTTATTTGGAAATCCTTGTATGTCAGTGTTGTTGAAAGATGACCAGTGTGAGACAAGCTCAGTTACAGGGGTTATTTTTAATATTTTAATTGTCATTGCTCGGGTGAAACACCCAACCCAAAACATGATGGCTGGGACAAGATGGCATGAGCAGAGGCTGGATATCACCTCTGCCACAGCAGGTAGAAATGACAACAAGAGAATGAGCCGAACTCTAACAAAGAGGAGCTGGCCTACCCTCAACAACACACCTCTTCTAGCAAGGCTCCACCTTCCAAATTGCCATCAGCTGGGAGCCTAGCATCCAAACATATGACTTTATGGGGACACCTAATTCAAACCACCACACAGGGTGGAGGGTCTTGGAACTGTGGATCTTCCAGAGATGCTTTACTTTGTTATTCTTTAAGTTAATTAGACTATAGAACCATTAGCACGTCTCAGCAAATACTATTCCAACAACAGTCACTGACTTACTTCTGCTTTCAGGCCTCTCTGGTCCCCGTTTGTGTAGCTGAGTGTTCTGCCTGCTCTGGTTCTGGTTTACCCAGAAGAAATTACAGGCTCTTTCTAAAAATAAAGAAAGCAAAATCTTTCTTCAGAGCAGCAGTGGCCCACTGGAGCTTTCTCTCTAAGTGGAGATTATGCATTTGAGTCCCCTTTGGACTCCTGTGCTTAACTTAAAGGATAGGCTGGGGAAGGACTGTGAATTGAGGGAAGTTTACTTGAATTCTTGGCTATAAAATCTACCTTCATCTCAGATTCATGCACTAGTTCAGGCTCATTCTTATAGTGAATTGCCTGCCTGCCTAAAAGTGAAGCAGGTGTATTCTTATGTGTGTCAAATAAACAGCCATGTCAAAATGGAGAGGCAAATAGAGTCAAGGCATTTCTACATGAAGAAATCCTTAATTAAATCTATAACAGTATGAGAGAGTGAGAAAGAGAGAGATCCAGAAATAGAGAAAGAGAGAGAGAGAGAGAGAGAGAGAGAGAGAGAGAGAGAGAGAGAGAGAGAGAGGTGGGATGGTACTCTGACTTGTCAGGACTTTCAAAGTTTACTTTCCTTTAAGACAATCAGATTCATGAACTGTCCCTAGCTGGCAAGCTTCTTTATACATTGACACTGACATTTATTTGTCCAACATGTAATCTGAGATAACTTTTTTTTTTTTTTTCCCCAAGGTAGGGTTTCATTGTAGCTCAGGCTGACCTCGAATTTACTATGTAATCTCAGGATGGCCTCGAACTCACGGTGATCCTCCTACCTGTGCCTCCCAAGGGCTGAGATTAAAGGCGTATGCCACCACGCCCAGCTTGAGATAACTTTTAATTTTACTGTTTTCATTATAAAGTAAAGAGGAAGGCACACTTTCTTGGTATGTTGTGTTAGGACTTCAAGGAGATCAAGATCACATTGTTAATCCTTGAGCAATAGAGTCCAATGTTCTAGTCCTAACTGGAATTAAGAGAGGTTAAGAGTGGCATGCCTGCATTTCTTGAAAACTTTAGAAGTGTTTACTTTATGCTCTTGTAACAACTTCAGATGGGTTATAAGTTCTCTGGGAAATTTAATTAGATTTAGCACATGTGGTGGGGAGGCAGAGGAACGTGCTTGGTATTATGAACATGTTGCCAGGAGGCAATTGGTTTCATATGAAGAAACAAGCACAGAATTGGATCCTAAACTTTGTGGGAGCTGTTCTTCACTTCATTCTCAGAACCAGACATGGTGTATGATCCACATAGGCCCAGTATTCATCATATAAAAGTGGGTTAATTAATTGTAGCATGCAGTACATAGCCTGACACTGAACTTAAACTGTAAATTCATACTACTGGTTTTAATGCAAAGCATCATGAATAGTCTACTTTTAAAAAATTTATTTTTATTTATTTGTTTGTGAGAGACACACACAGAGAGAATTGGCCTGCCGGAGCCTCTAGCCACTGTAAATGAACTCTGGACGCATGTGCCACCTTTTGTATCTGGCTTACATGGGATCTGGGGAATCAAACCTGGGTCATTTGGCTTTGCAGGCAAGTGCCTTAACTTATAAGCCATCTCTCCATTTTCCTTAACAAGGAGGGATGTATGGTTTTTAGTACTTCAGTACCTAAGAAACTGTGCTGTTAGTCAGGTGGTTGCTACATCAGCATATTGCCTTTAATAAACCACATGTCTCATCCTTCCTTCATTCTTCTGTGTTTTTTTCTCAGGTCCCAACTCCATCAATTGCCATATTATTGGTTTACTTGAATTAAATATTTTTCATTTATATAAGGAGCCATTCTTACAGTAGTTGTGTTTATGGATTTAGAATATTTTCTTCTTTACTTAAAAGTTCACCCTCAAAGAGATTTCCCCTTTTTCTAGTCCTTGGGAATTAGGTCTGTTGTATGCACATATTTGTGGAACCATTGTTAATGAACTAACTATATTCACTTCCAGCATTTCTTACCTGATTTGTTTCTTGGTTCTGTGATATAAGTTATTGATGTTAACTCATTGTTATAATAGTTTTAATTTTTTTTTCAGGAACTTAAGCCTAGATTCTGTATGACTGCCATGCATATAAGAAAGTAGTTACGAGGAAATAGGAGGTAAAGTCATGTTCATTGGCTCTGAGTCACCTAGGCTGTGTTGTGTTTAGGGCAGCCTGAAGATATTTGGCATAAATGAAAATGACCTCCTTATCACGTGAGTCATGCAGACACAGACTGCATTTCACTTTTCCCATAAACTTTTAAGCAAACGGGCCAAATGGCATAGCTGTGTTTGGCTGAAGTTTCATGTGACTTTGCAAATTAGCATGAGATACTGTGAAAGGTGTAACTTTCAGTTTCTGTTGGACTAGGTATGATGCTTATCTTCCTTACATGCCTGGCACACATCTGGGAGCTTACATTCACTCTTTGACTGACCCACCTCAAGTCTGACTGTTTTCATATGCCAGGCTGTACGACACACATCTGAGAGCTGACGTTCCCACTTCAATTCTGATTGTTTTCACATGCCTGGATGTAGGACACACATCTGGGAGCTTACATTCCATCACATTTAACTGCATTCACTTAAATTTGACCCTTTCCAGTAGTTAGCAAGTTTTTTTCTTTCTTTCATTTTTGGATTCCAACACTGCTAAGATTTATAGTCCTGTTCAGTCTGGCTTTGTTGTTCCTACACATGTTGATCTGCCAGTTCTCTAAGTGCAGTCACTGGGGGGGGGGGGGGAGAGGAGAGAATGAATAGGATAGCACTTAGGGCAGTTCCTAGTGACAGGTGTCTTAACTCCCCTTCCATTATATAATCACTACTACTCTCCCCTCTTTTTACTCTGAAATCCCAAATGTCTGTAGGGAGAAATAAAGGAAATAGTTGGTGCAATCAATGCTGAGAAAAAGAAAGATTATCTCATGTCTGCTGTGTTAAAGGAACATAGTGATAGATGATTTATGCTAATACATTACTCTTTTACTCTTCATTATAACCCAAGGAGAAAGATGTTATTGTGACTATCTTACAGGCCGGGAAAGTGAGGCTATAGGCAATGAAACAGTTTTCAGGTGGCCGCTTGATGAGTATGAGGGATCTCAGATTCAAATCTGTATCACCAGGTGATGGTCTTTAAACTTTTTAATTGAAAACTTCCATAAATATAAACCATACACCATGATCACAATCCACTCTATGGTGGTCATCTTTGTATGTATGTGTGTGTGTGTGTATATATATATATATATATATGCACACACATATACATATACACATATATATGTATATATATACACACACATGTATGCATGTATGAATGTATGTATATTTGCTTACCAGGATCTGAATGCCTGAGATCCTTAATCTTCTGTGTTTCTTTCTTATCAGTTAGCCCTTCAATGTGTATAAACCACATATCTGTCATGATGTTCTGAAAGACAGAGTTACTCTACTTTTCTTCACTGAGGTTCTTCCTCCTCCTAATCCTTCTCTTCCCCTACTCTTTCTTCTGTTCTTTCTCTCCTCATCCTCCTCTTCCTTTTCCACTCTTGTCCAACACTTCCTCATCCTCATCCTGTTCATCATTACTACTTGGCATATCACAGGTCACTATTTATTCTTTCAACTATTTCTAAGGTGTTCATTCTTCACCAGACATTAATTTGGTTCCAGGGTTTTGACAAGGAATGAGATCAAACCCTGCCCTGATGTATTTTTCACACATGTGGGGAGAGAGATAAGCAAGAAGGTGACTCTGATACATTGCAGCAAGACTACCATAGCTGTACTAGAAGATGCCACTCAAGCACATACACAGTGACCTTCCCATTTAGAGCTGGTGCTTGGGTATGTTAGGTGAAGCTTTCCAGACATTTAGTACTTACACTGCAACCTTACAATGTATGTAGATTCATTCCCTGTGGAGAACTGACCTTATTTTTAGTTCTGAAGGCACCACATACACTTTCATGTGCTTCTCTCAACTTTAATTCTTCGAACCTTATAAGCCTCCTGACATCTTATTGTATTTCCTCTAATCCATTGCCAATTCATTAGCTTCTGTAAGTCAAATTTTACAAAAACATCTCTCTGTTTGTTCAGTCTACCTTTTCCTCAAATACAAAAGCCACGTGCAGTATTGCAAGCAGAGCTTGCTCTGATTTTTCCTGTCATCCTAAACATCACCTCCTTTGTTTAAACTGGCCAAATGCTCAGAAATATTTGCTTTCTGAATATTTAACATCTTTTCTGGACCATTCTAGCATCAGGTGTAGTTAGCAATCTCTCTGTGTTGTTATCCAAAATCATTGTGAAAAATATTAGATAGTGTAAAATTGAATATGCTGATGCAGTAAGCAATGGGAGTCAGTTTTTCATTTCATATACATTCATTATTCTGCATAAATCCATTTATGAGATACTGTTCAAGACATATAATCTTTTATCATCTTCTGCCTATTATGATGATAATTATTAAAAGGCATAGACTTTTGATTAAAACAGCCATAGACATTTGAAGAGTCATTTAGAGGTTTTGAATACAACCTTCAATCAGTATTCTGGCCATTGAGGCCTTACTAATGATAGAAACTTTGCTATATTGAGGCATCTATTCCACTGTTGGACTTATGTATTCTAATATTGATCTTTCTTTTGCTGGTATCAGTTTCAGTTAGGTACTAATTTTGATTATTGAAGGTATAAGACAGCATTATTTCATTCATTTATTCATTCATATAATTTTCTATCCACCTATGAAGGACATCATGGCTGCTTCAAAGCTTTTATAACTATGAATAAATCTGCTATAGACATTCATGTACTAGGATTTTTAACTCATTGTTGTAAATGCTTATGTGAATGATTTCTGAATCATTTAATAAAAGTATATTTAGTTTTATAAGAAATAACCAAGATGTATTCCAGAATAACTATATTATTTTGCTTCCTATGAGAAATGAATACGAGTTTCTGTTGTTCTACATCCTCAGTACTGTTTAGTGTTGTCAGCATTTTAGATTTTGGATTATACAACCTCTGCATAGTGGTATCTCAATATTGTTTTAATTTTTCAATTCACTGATTACATATAATGTTTATACTATACTATTTTGTCATATATGCATATATATCATCTTTGGTAATATTTATTCAAATCTTTTCTATTATTCAATTGACTTGCTCATTTCATTGTTGAATTTGAAGAGATTTTTGTATATTTTGGATACAAGTTCCTTATCAAGTTATCTTCTACAGATATTTTCTTCTAGTCTGTGGCTTGGCTTCTGTGGTGGTTTGAATAGATGTCCCCCAGTTGATTCAGGAGTTGATTAAAAGCTTGTAATTTGTATCTCTAGCTGGAGGAGGTGTCACTGTAGGTGGGTCCTAGAGTCCAGCCAAAAGGGGTGGGGGTGGATTTTAAAATCAGGTTTAAAGATATGTAAAGTGCCTGAGGTTCGCCTGGAGTCCCTGCAGTGTGCTTGCTTGCTTATGCTGCTGGTGGTGCTTCTCTCTGCCTGGGCCTCTGAAAAGTGGGCCAGCTTCTTCTGCCATGATGCAACTTCCCCTGAATCTGTAATCATTAACTGTGTCTGGTCTGCAGGTTCTTCCCAGCAACATGAGGATCGCTGTGACATCTTCTCATCCTTGAAAGTGATTTTGGCAGAGCAGAAACAGTTTAATTTTAATAAATTCCAGCTTGTCGGTTATTACTTTCATATATTGTGCCTTTGGTGTGACACGTAGCAATTTATCGCCACAGCCAAAGGCATCTAGATTTTCTCCTCTGAAGTGTTATGAGTGTGACAGCATATGAGTGTGCGATCTATTTTGAGTGGCTTTGTAAAGATGTGAGGCTTGAAGCACTGGGCGCAGTGTTCCAGCACCATTTGCTGAAACGACCTTCTTTTCTTTTCTTCACTGTGTTGTCTTAGCTCACTACCGAAGATGAGCTGATTATGTCCATGTTGGCTGGTTCCTGCATACTGTGTTCTGCTCTGCTGATGCATTTGTCTGTCCTTTCACCATAGCTCCTGTTTGACTGCTGCGGTCTTGGAGTGAGCCTTAAATCCACACACTGTCATCTTCTAACTGTCTTCTTCTGCCTCACTGCCTTGAGACATATTTTCCTGAAGTGTGGTGTGGGTGAGGGTGAAGCCCAAAGTCTTCCTCATCCTCACCTGCTCAGCAGTCAGTTTACTTCCTTCCTTCACATTTGCTCACAGGATTTCCTTGATGGATTAGAATTTGGCTTGGGAATAGCTTTTATTGCCCTTAACTTCTTAAAAGCCAGTCACAAATATATTCAGTCTTCCATTTTCCGATAACATGACTGTTGTCCAATGAAGAAAGACTTTCTCCTGATGCCATCTTTGACTGTGTGCTTGCCCAGTGATCCTCATCCTAGATTTGATGTTCTCCAGGTGGCATATATTCTATAATTTACTTATTTATCATGATTACTAACATTTCTCATTCTCAGATTTTATGCATTTCCTTTACGCACACACACATTTATAATCTCATTTTTTATATAGCAACATCTTTCAGAGATGGAAAAGCCTAAGCCATTTAAAATGTTTAGAGAATAGATTGTTTTTAATAGGATCACTTTAAAGTATAATGTTAAAATTCATTTTAAGTGGTCATATTTTGACTACTGTTCATATATAAAAGGAAAATTGAACATGTTTTGGTAGAATAATTATGGGATCTATTTAAAATATTAATTCCTATTGCAAAACTTTGCCTGCCCAGTCTCCTTAATGCTCCAAGCAGCCACTTTGCTTTCTGTCCACTACTTTTCTGTTACTTCCCACTTAAAATGTGGACACAAAGGCCCTACTTACCATGATTATTTTATCAAATAGAGTAGAATGGAAAAAGGATGAGGGTCTTGAGAGATAATAAAAATTCTCAGTTATTTAGACTATCCTCTCTAAGTTGTATGAGTATGCTTAATACCAGACACATACCTAAATTAAAGACGTGTGTGTGTGTGTTGTGTGTCAGCATCTTCTCGTCAGTCTTGCCAGATATCTCATGAGACTATTTCTGTCACTTCATTGAAGAGACCCTGGCCAAATATCTGTCTACCACCTCCACCATCTCCCCACACCCATAATCCTGGTCAAACTGAGAAATAATATTTTTCTGTTATCAAATCTTGGGTGTGAGTTTGGGTTAACAAAATCCTACTGATAATAATGGCATTATACTTTTAAATTTTTATTTACTTGCACACGTGTGTGTATGTACATGTATGCCAGGGTCTCTTGCTTCTGCAAGCAAATGCTGGTCTGGCTTTCCATAGGTGCCTGGGGTTGAACTCCAGGCTGCCAGGCTTTGCATGCAAGCCCCTTTGACTGCGAAGCCATTTCCCTAGCCCTAGTCTATGCTTAACTCTTTGTGTTAAGACCTCACGTTTACTTCTTCTGTAGTATCTTTCATTCTGTTCCTTGGCTGATCGATGTCTACCCCCAAAGCACTACTTCTTTTCTTTTCTTTGGCAGCAGTATCTCTAACTTTTCTTATTCTGATTCAATAAACACTTCCTCACTTGATTTTATTTTTAAAGAAACAGTTCTTTTTTATTAATTAGTTTTGTACTCAGCCAATACAGTCAATTTGGTACCATGGTTAGGCTCATCCATGTCCTACCTCCTCCCCCTGGCCCCTCCTTGTTAAGGTATATGGATCATGCATTCTGGAGTTAGCCCACAGTTATGGGCAGGATAAAGGTCTCTGCATATCATGACCCATGTGGCTCTGACATTCTTTCTGGCCCCTCTTCTGCAAAATTTCCCTGAGCCATGTTGGGTTCATTTTTGGTCTGCTTCAGTGATGAGGGGTTGGGGCCTCTGGGTCTCTAGATCTCTGATTTGGTAGGAGTTGATTTTTCTCTGTGTTGATCTCCTTCACCCTTGTGCTGGTACCTGGTTCACCAAGAAAACAGTGCCCTTGCTTGTTTTGCCAATTTTTCTTAGTTTCAGTCAGGGTCCTTTTGAGGTTTGATTGGGTGGCTCTCTCCTTAGGATCTATGTCTATCTGAAAAACAGAAGCAGATTCTCCAACGGAGAATAAGTTAGCACCAGACAAATGAGATAACCCTTACATTTTTATAGAGAATTTAATAGGTGTAGCCCTCTTGTAGCCCACGATTGGTGGTAGTTTGATAATGGAGAGTGGGCTCATGTTTGGATATGGTTCTGACTTGTTTCCCAGATCCAGCTATGGGTCCCTTATCATTGAGGGGATCAGTTAGCCAAATCAAGAGTAGTTGGTTTCTCACCATGGCTGTGTGCCACTATTGCACTTGTGTGAGCATCACAACAAGTTATTTGCTGCTAAGTAGGTTAAACCATGAGTTGCTTGAACAGATATTGGTCATTTTCCCCCAGTTGCCCATGTAGCACCTTGTGGTATTAGATACACTGACTGTCTGGGGACTGACTCTTCCAGCTTCCAGCCATGCCATTCCATTTTATGTGTCAACTGCATAAGGTGTCTTCAGCAGTAGGGTCTTATCACTAACTTTTGGTGGGTCATCAAGTACTCTGACAGAAATCTGTCTACGGCCATACCACCCTGAATGTACCTAATCTCGTCTGAATCACTTGATTTTTTTTTTTTTTTTTTTTTTCCTGAGGTAACTTCCTGGAATTTCTTCTACCAGCACCTTGAAAGCTCTCCACACTCCAATTCCTGTCTTAGGTTTCACTGCTCCTTTTCCTTTAAGACTTCTCACTTGTTTTTTTCTGTTAATTTCCTCCCATTCTTCTCCTTCTGATATTCATTCATAACACTAACTGTATTCTCAGCATGACTAAAGGACAAATGATCCTAGGCTAGGATACTGAACCCAAAAGTCATTCCAGTTCTATGCTTGCTGTACTTTGTCCTACAATCAGTTCTCTTTCATGTGTTTTCCCTGGCTGGTGTCCTCTCTGCCCCGGGCCTCCTCTGTGTTCTTAATGCCACCACGGAGGCACTGGCCACCACTCATAGCTCTCTCATCATCAGGAGCAGGACACGCTGCCTCCTGGTCAGTATGCACCACTCTCACATGGTCAAAGGTTAATATTTTTTCTCTCTCTAGAACTCTCCATCACTTTGTTCAAACTTTATCAATGGTAAATTGCTCCTAACACCACAGAGTTAGAACCACCAGTAGAACTTTCAATTGACACCTCCTTAGGAGCTGACACGGAGTCAAACTTTGACGTTGCATAAGTTTAAATCCCAGTGCCTTGTTTGATGAGCCTGTGCTTATGTCAGCTGTGATGCTGGCGAGTAGTGTTAGGGCATGTCTGCAGAGCTTCTCTGGTTTCAGTTTCCTGGCAAGCATACTTTGCTGCTTACTCACCTGGTACAAATGAGCGGAGGTCCAGAGAGAGAGAGAGAGAGAGAGAGAGAGAGAGAGAGAGAGAGAGAGAGAGAGAGAGGGAGGGAGAAGCAGCAAGCTGGTACTGCAGGAAGAGCTTCCAGCTCACAGCTGAGGTCAGTTCCTAGAGATGCCCATTCCCTCTTCCCTTCAGGATCTGGATCATCACTGGAGACTTGGCCACCAGCCATATTTCAATTCTGGCCTCATTTGCTGAGGAGAAGACCCAATCTCTTGCATGTTGGATGATGAGCATCTATTTCAGCTTTTCAGCAACATGCATATAGCTTGCGTGGTATAGGACCTAGTCCCAATGTACATGAAGGAAACCACTAAGATTGACCTTCTCAGGAACAGAATGGAAACCTGCCCCTGAAAAGTCCCAAGCTGAGACGTCACCTAGAGTCAATCCTGACTTGGCCACCAGCACTAGGATGTCAAGGTCACAATGCAGAGCATGCATCTTCAGCCTCTTCAGTAGGTCCACTAGCTTCAGTCTCTAAATCTGTGAAATGGGAATATAGCATCTACAGTACAAGATTGTTTAAAAAATTAAATAACTTCAGGAATATATTTATGTATCAAGGACATTCCATTTATTTGTCATGACATATCTTTTGATCATCTACCAAGAGCCACACAGTATGCTGGGAATGAGGCCTTTACACTTGTGTAGGTTATAATTACTATGAAAGAGACAAAATTTTACAAATAATCATTCAAAAATACAATAAGTATAATAAAAAATGAAAAAAAAACAGGTCATAATCTCTACTACCTCTTTTTTCCTATTTACCTTTTACATTTACATTCACTAACAGACTAAAAACCAGACTTTGTGAATAAGAGCAATAAATGTGTTGTTCTGTGTTAGTTTCTTAGGATAACACTAGAGCCATTACAGAATGTATGGGGTCATGTGTCACAGCAAAGTTAATAAAAAAGGTCCAGTAGAGAATAACTTGTTTCTCCTTCATCTTCTTAATCCAATCCAAATAAGACAAAACTAATAAATAATTCAACAACAAACCACCCACCATAGAATATATAATTAAACAATGAGGTAATTCCAACATCACAGAAAACAATTTTGATAACTTTTGTATGAATAAATAATCTGCACAGCTTCTTTTCATATTCTAATTCCATTGTAGTCACTTTCTTTTGAGGTAAGAAGGAATTATTTTGACTCATGGTTTGAGGGGCACAGTCAATCATGGCAAGAAAGGCATAATGGCTGGCTTAAGTCATGGTGACAGTTACTTGCTATGTAGCCTGGTACACCTTAGCAGGTGAGGAAGCAGAGATCTTGGAGCCAGAATCAGGGTTAAGTTAAAACCCTCAAGCGTGACTTCCTTCCTCCAGCCACATCCTACCTCCTAAGGGCTCCACAACCTCCCTAAACAGCACCACCAGCTGGGAAGCAAGTGTTTCTCTTAGCTTATGGGGTACATTTTATACTCAACCCATAACATTACACACCTGCCCCCCATAGACTCATGTCAATCTCATAATGTAAAATTTATACAGTCAAACTTTGACAGCGCCAATAGACTTTAACAGTTTCAGCACTGTTAGAAAGCCCAGAGTCTCTTCTGAGACTGAAGTGAAATTCATAACCCTGTAAAATAAAAAGAAAAAAAAAACCATTATTTCCAACATATTATGGGTACAGAATAAATATTTCTATAATAAGTGGGAAGAATAGGGAGACAGTAAAAAAATAATGGCCACACCAGAACAAGACTGAAAGGCTGCAGTGAATTTTCTTGTCCAGCAGCTGGGGGTTGTGGTGATGTCTGGGGTGCACTGGGCTTGGTAATCCTGTCCCCATAGCCCTGCTATCTGCTGTGCATATGACCTCTCCCTTTGCCTCCACTCAGAGACAAAAGCATTGCTTGACAGATACCCCACATCCCTGATGCTTCCAATTTAAACTTCACCTTCATTTCACAAACAGCCCACTTGGGAGCTTTGTGTGGAGAATTCCACACTGCTATATGCTGCCTGGCCTCAGAGGGTTTCAGCAACCTTGGTGAAGGCCTCCAGGCACCCATGCATCACCTGGAAGCCTGTGAAATCAGGGCTACCTGCATAGTCACACCAAGTTCTGCTGCCAGCTTGTTTGCGTATATGATTGCATCCATCCTTATTTCTTCATTTTAATTTCTATGTAAATTCAAGTTCTTGTTAGTAGCTTCTAAGTTTAATTGCCAAAATCTCAGGGAGTCATGACTTTTGAAGTAGATAATATGCTTATAAAATGATAATGAAACCCAGCATAGTGGCACATACCTTTAATCCCAGCTCTCGGAAGGCCAAGGTAGGAGAATTGCCATGAGTTTGAGACCAGTCTGGGCTACAGAGTGAGTTCCAGATCATCCTGGGCTAGAGTAAGAACTTATCTTGAAAAACCAAAAATGAAATAAAATAAAATGCAATAAAGTTTAGTCAACATTGAGCTGGATATCCATTAGCATGGAGAAAAGCCTCTAATACTATACATGTTTTAAAATTGGCCATAAAAATGCCCAAGAAATTCCCAAAGGGAAGTAATTTAAAAATATCTCATTGTTATGGCTAAGATGTTAAGAATAGTGTATGGAGTAGGGAAAGTTGATGCAATGTGGGCGGGATGGATAGCAAAGGAAGATGATTAATAAGGTGATCAATGCCAAATTGGAGGGGAATCTCTAAGATTATGCAATTAAACTCTGCCTTATTTTATATTAGTAATTAGAAAGGCCCTTGAACTGTGACAGTCAAGTTTGCAAATGACATAAAACTGAGAAGGATGTCAAGTACATTTGTAAAAAGCAGCACTAAAAAACCATTTAACCACCTGACATGATAGAAGCAACAACTGAGATAAAATTCATTATGGAATCCCAGGGATATAAATTCAAATTTGGAGTCAAGGCATACATAGCTAAGGAGCAGTATCTGTGATTATCATAATAAAAATATCTTGATTCCCCTGTCCCAGAGGGTGCACGCACAGAGTATGTAAGCCAGAGCTCCGGGTTCCTTCCTCACATACCAGTTTTCTGGTTCAGGTACCCCTGCTGCTGGCTTGGGGCTGCCTGGACTGTGTGTTCTTGCTACCGAAGTAGACCCCTTGCCCCACCTTCTTGACTGATTTGCCCCTGTGTCCCCCACTCCTGCATCCTCTGCTCTGCTCAGGAGGTTCATTTCCCACTTCCCAGCTTACTGCTCCCTGCTCCTGCTGCGGTCACGGGGTGGTCTGGACCCTGCGTGTGTGCTGCCAGAGCAGGCCTTTTGTCCAGCTTCTTCTTTGCTTCCTCATTAGCTGGCCACTGGGTTCTCAAATCGGTGTTCTCCTGAGTGAGGGGGTACATGGGTCACTATGGGAACTGACCTCTTGTCCTTGGCTTCCCAGCTTCCTGGCTTCCCAACCCTTGGTTTTCCTGTGCAGAAGAGTGCAGCTCAAAGGAAGTGAGTAGGCCTGAGCTCCCAGTTCCCCACCTCCCAGTTCCCTAGTACATTTGATGTACTTGCTTTCTCCACAATCTGTACATCTGCAGTTATAACCCCATTTTACACCAATCTGGTTCACATTTGAAACAGAACACTCACTGAAGATCCTACAAGGACAAATACTTGCTTCCTCCTCAATAAAATAAAAGTTTTACCAAGAGTTGGATAGATTACAATGCCCCCCCCCCAAAGTCAGATAACAGAAATCTTCACCAAGGATGCCTAGTCCTACAATGGAAGCCTCCAGTGAAATCATAGAGAAATCAGAAGAAATTGAATATAAAAATGAAAGCACAATAAGTTATATGACCCTGATCAGGAAAATTGCTGATTTGGAAGCAAAGGATCAAAAAACCAACAATTGCATAAATGAAATTGAGCAGAATCATCTGTTAGTGCACTCAGCTTTTGACACTAGGCTTACCTTAGTTGAAGAAAACCAGAGAACCCACAAGAGAGATAAATGAATTGAAGGAGAGTCAACAAATAGAGGAGCTTAATAACTAGCTTATTAAGTTTAATGAAGACATGAACAAATGCAAGAATGATTCCAGGAAGCATCAAGAAAATTAGACCACAAAGTGAAATTGTACTTGAAAAAAGAGATAAACACAATGCAAAATAACACAACAGACAACAAAAATCAAATAGAGCTTTTGAAAAGCTCTCTAGAAGCCCTCACTAAGAATTACTCATGTGGGGCTGGAGAGATGGCTTAGCAGTTAAGTGGTTGCCCATGAAGCCTAAGGATCCTGGTTGGAGGCTCGATTCCCCAGGTCCCACGTTAGCCAGATACAGAAGGGGGCGCAAGTGTCTGGAGTTCATTTGCAGTGGCTGGAGGCCCTGGCGTGCCCATTCTCTCTCTTCTCTCCCTATCTGCCTCTTTCTCTCTCTGTCACTATCAAATAAATAAATAAATAAAATAAACAAAAAAATTAAAAAAAAAAGAGTTACTCATGTGGAAGACAGAACCTCTGAGCTGGAAGACAAGACAGAAGAAATTGATCTTGAATCCAAAACCTTTGCTAAGTTCAAAAAATCATGCAAATAGAAGGACACAATAAAATGACCAAATATCTGGATCATAGGCATACCAGAAGAGGAAGAAATCCCAGCCAGAGGCATAGAGAACATATTCAACAAAATTATTGAAGAAAATTTCCCCAATATCACAATGTGAGGTGGATACCAACATAGTTAATACTATCTTGAATTGCTGTAGAGAGCCACAACCAGTAGAAACCATTGAGATTGGCACAGCCATGTGTGCCTCCAGTTGAACTGTAGAGACTGGAGTGGGGTATAGCCCCTCTTTAATTCGTCCTCTTAGACTGTTTGTTTAGGCCTGACTTTGTACAGAAGACAGTATGTGCAGAAAACAGTGCAACTGCCTCATTCCTACATCATCTGACCTTGTCTCCCCCATTCCCATGCTTTTTCTATATTTGATAAAAGAAAGTTATTGTCAAAGCTTTTCTGAATGTGTATAACATAAACCCACACTGTTGGGAATAGACAGGGCCCCAAGTTAAGGCAAGCCTAAGCTATCAGACATGACTAGGCTGTGGGGAGTTCATAGCAGCCTGAACCGCTGGACAAAATCTCGGCCCTGGACAAGCAGGGAGCCTCCTTCTCCCATCCTTGGGGGTTGCAGTGAGTCTGAACTCCCCGAACAAACCTCAGGCCCTGAGATCAGCAGGAAGTACAGGCACTCCCTCCCCAAGTCCTTCAGGGTACTTGGATGTCCGGATAAGACTTAGGCTTCACTCATAGCCTGTGACCTTCGGCCAGTTGCCTAGGAAACTCCTTATATGGGATCAGCCAGCAGCCTTCACACAGCCCATCCCCCTGCGACCTGTACCCCATACCTCTTCCTGCCAGTACATAGATCACCTGACTCTCTCCCTATGTGCTGGAATGAATGTCCCTATATGCCAACTAGGCATCAGCAAGCAATCTTTGAACCCACCAATGTCCTTAGGACACTCTTCTTGCTTTCTATCTCAACTGCTTTTAAAAACTCAGTCCCCTGACCAATGAATGAGCTGCTCGCTGAAGCTGTCTCCCAGGTGTTTCTTCCCATCACATTCATGTCTGCTCAAGACCCTGCTCTACAGTTGCTTGGAAGCTTTCTGGGAGCTGGTGTGCCCCCTGAGGAACCAGGGACCCCACAGGACACCAGTTTGGTGCTGTTACAGTGTCTGCATCAGAACCTGCAGACCACACAAACCCAGCTTTCACTCTGCTACTTGTGTCTGTCTTCCTTTCTTTCTCACCCTTGAGTTTCCCCAACAGGTAGAATCTGCTCTGGTCACTGAAAACTGTGGGAGGAACATAGGTCATAGATAGATGTTTCCACATTTAGTTACACATTTGCATCACCTTGGAGCTTTTACAAAAATATTTGATTACTTGCTCAGGGTGGATCCTGGAAACATTTTTTTCCCTTCAAAATGAAATTATGAGAATAATAGCAGCCTTTAGTTCTTTGGGTCTTAACTACTCATAGCAGAAACAAGTCATGCAGGAGAAAATAAGTATAGTTGAGAATTATTACAATATTTATAGCATACAAAGAAAGTCAAAGTTGAGGGAGGTAGAATAGTAGTGGCTAATTGGCACCATGCTTATAAGGATTGTGAAAGAATTTCACTGGTGTCAGGCAATCTAGTTTAGGTCTCAGCTTTGCAATTTACAGGTAATGTGATTTACAAAATTTATTTTGCTCACTCTTATGTTCTCTTCAATGTGAAACTGAAGCTACTCTCAGAGCTGACATGACCAACTAGTCTAAAAAGAATTATGTACGTCACCATCTTAGGTTTGTAGTATTAACATCTTTAAATCCTGGGCTGGAGAGATGGTTTAGTAGTTAAGGCACTTGCCTGAAAGCCAAAGGACCCAGATTTGCTTCCAGGGGACCCATGTAAACTAGACAAGGTAGCACATGTGTCTGGAGTTTGTTTGCAGTGGCTAGAAAGCCATTCTCATTCTCTCTCTCTCTCTCTCTCTCTCTCTCTCTCTCTCTCCACACACACACACACACACACACACACAATTTTCTCTCTCTCAAATAAAATATTTTTTTAAATCATCTTTTAATCCAACTACTTTGATGGAGTAATCAGAATTCAATCCTGGAGGTCCTTCTTACTCTTTCCTTTTTCTTCTGATATATTGATAGCTTTTCTTCCCTTTCTTTTTTCTTTCTTCCCTCATCTCTCTTCTTCTATGTCTAGCTCATTAATTTTTGTAAAAGATCCAAAAATTTACACATAGATATAAAGAGGCTGGAGACATGGCTTAGCAGTTAAAGGTGCTTGCTTACAAAGCCTGATGGCCTAAGTTTGATTCCTACATACAGCCATATGTACAAAGTGGTGCTATGTCTGGAGTACATTTGCAGTGGCAAGAGGCACTGGTGCACGCTCTCTCTCTCTCTGTATTTGCTTGCAAGTAAATATATAAACATGGGTATGAACACTTGCCATTCACCATGTCATGCTTACTCAGACTGGTTGAGGTGTGGTCCTGTTTTCCAGAAATTTTCTTCTGTATTAACTTGAAATTCACTTGTTTAAGTCATATCAAAATGTTCTGCGACATCCAGTAGCTTCTGATTAGTCACCTGACCTGGGTCTTTCTTCACTTGCAATGCTCAAAGTCTTAATGATCTGTTTTCCCTGAAGCCTCATGACTCCAAGTTGAAAAATAATTGGTCACATTCCTGTTAGCATCAGAAAGTCAGACTTGTTAAGAAACTGGATTCTGGCTTCCTCATGCTGGAATATTGTGGGGACTTTTTGAAAGCAATGAAAACCACATGCTTTTTATTTTTTTTTTTTTTTTTTTTTTTTTTTTTGCTTTAGGCTCATGACTCAGCCTTCCAACCTCCTTCTACTCTTCCCTCCAAATGTAATTATCTTTATCCCAATAAATAGGGCCATTGTTTCCAAGTATCACACAATTTAAACATTTGATGGAACTAATAAAATATGGAACCATTAAAAGGCAAATAAATTTATGTATCTTATTATTCTTTTCACAAAAAGTCAAAATTTATGAAGATAAAAAGGAAGTTCCATGCCAAGTATTATTCATTAAGTGAATACATGTATTTTCTAGTTTCCTTTCTTAAATATCCTCATTAAGTTAAGTACCAACATAATTTATCATAATGTTTGAAATATAAGGAACTCTACAACTTTTGGACCATTTCCCACAATTGAAAATCTTATAAAAATTAATCAACAAAGTGGTTTGGTATTTATCATAATTTTATCTCAATGTGTTTGAGAAAAGAATTTACCTTTGAACATAGAAATATTACTATCAAAACATTTCCTTACAATTATCATGTCATTCATCATTGTTTAAATATCATACTCTTGAATTTGTTTAAAGAATAAATATTATAGTTAAGATTTGGCATTATTTTTCACTTCCAGTGGTGGAAAGGAAAAGAGAATTTTCAAATAAGGGCCATAATTAACAAAGGAAATTCAAGTTTATTCCTTTCAGGGAACTGGTATAGAAATTTAAATATTATTACGAGAGCATAATATTATTGAATAAGACAACCTGTAGTTGTTTTAGAATTTAAGATTACTTTCTGAGGAAACAGAAATGACCTTGATGTTTAGTTATCACGTAGCACAGTTATCACAGAAACAGAGCCAGCAAGCGTGTATGTGGAAGTAAGTCTCAGATCAAATCCTACAGTATAGAAAAGAGCAGAAGAGGAAGATGAACAGATGAAGTACTGAAGTCATCATTGTTTGGGTGTACATTACCTAGCCCCCACACTCATGAAAGACCAATGAAATAAACACACAACTTCTAACTCATTGCAGTTTCCACATCTGTTAACTATATATGATGTCATAAAATTTGTAATAAAAAGGTTACTCTACCGCTGGCCAATGTCTTTCCTTCCCATAGCTCACATATTACTAACCTTAGGAAGGTGTTTTGTGTCGAGCAATAATCGTTTAATCACTTGCCAAGAATATTTACTGACTATCCTCATTCCATAACCTCTAACACTTTCTCTATATTTCTGCCTTGATCTTTTATTTCACAGAAGAAAGGAAGCCATGTGGGCAGAATTTCTTTTTCTCACAACCAATGTGCCTAGATTTGTTTCTCATCCTTCTAAGGATAGAGAGCGGCATCTCTCTAAATGCCAATTCCTTCATTTGTCTCCTTGCTGCCATCTCCTCTTTCACCCTGTAAGCATGTCTTCTGTTTTCAGTATTACTCTCTTCTCTCTCTCTTTTTTTTTTAAATGTTTTTGTTCATTTTTTATTTATTTATTTGAGAGCAACAGACATGGAGAGAAAGACAGATAGAGGGAGAGAGAGAGAATGGGCTCGCCAGGGCTTCCAGCCACTGCAAACGAACTCCAGACACGTGCGCCCCCTTGTGCATCTGGCTAACGTGGGACCTGGGGAACCGAGCCTCGAACTGGGGTCCTTAGGCTTCACAGGCAAGCGCTTAACCGCTAAGCCATCTCTCCAGCCCTCTTCTCTCTCTCTTACTGGATCATTCAAAACAGCTTCCTAGGGGTTGGAGAGATGGTTCAGTGGTTGGGAAACTTGCCTGAAAAGCCTAAGGATCTGGGTTCAGTTCCATATGACCAACATAAAGCCAGATGCACAAGATGGCAAATGTGTGTGGAGTTCAGTTGGTGTCACCATTCTCTCTTTCTCTTGCTCTCTCTTTCCTCCTCTCTCATAAGTAAGTGAGATATTAAAAGATAGCTTCACAACCCTAATAAGTGGATACTTTAATATGTAGGGTAAATGAAAGGGGGCTGATGTATAATCACCGAATGTGTCAGTGTAGGGCTAATTAGGGACCTCAGTAACCTATGTTTAGGTGGAGAATGGGCATGAAAGTCTCTTGAGTAGGTTCAACTTGTGTATCACACACATGACCACATAATGTATTAAAAATAGACATGCAATAAAACCATGTGAAAAACACCACTGAGGATTTATTATTATGGGTTAATGTTATTGGAGTTCAATGTGTATTATGCAGCCATGTGGATACCATAAGAAATAAAGTAGATGTCTCTGAGTCTTCCCAGGCACTTGTTTGAGTTCTGGGAGTGATCACCCAGTCTTTACTCAGTTAGTAATTTTAAGGGAGCATATGTGCACCAGCCTGAACTATACGAAATACACTATGAAACTGCTTTATTTTATTAGCAGTGACACATTTACAAAAAGGATAAATTTATCCCTGAGGATAAGAGGGAATGCTAGATAAAGGGAGGAAAAGAGAGAAACAAAGAGAAAGAAATGACGATTAATTTAGTTACTTGACACAAAAAGAAGAAATTGATTCATACTTAGTGAATGCTTTTCATGTGTGAGATATTGGTCAACATAACAATCCATCTCCCATCTTACTGTCAAAACCATTCTGGAGATATACCTCAGGTTTTAACATCTAAAAGATAACACATGGATCTCATTTGTGTTTGTGAAGTATTTTACCCTATAATGTGATAAAAAAAGACACGTTGAACTTAAAAATGGACAAAGTATTTGAAGACAGTTCTTCAAAGAAGACACAGCCATGGTCAAGAGCCATGAGAGAAAATGCTCATCTCTAATCATCAGGAAAGTGCAAATCAAAACTAAGAAGACGTCACTCTACACCCATCAGCATGGCTGTTACCAAACCCCAGAACATAGGAAGGGTTGGAGAGTGAAGTAATTCCAACATTTGTATGTCATTGATGAGATGTAAAATGAGATAGACTCTATGGAAAAGAGAATGGAGATTACTCAAAAAGAAAAAAAAGGAAAAGAAAACGAACATTTAATCCATGAACTGCACTTCTGCATGTATAGCCAAATGACTAAAGACAGGATTTTTTTTTTTTTTTATTTGAGAGCGACAGACACAGAGAGAAAGACAGATAGAGGGAGAGAGAGAGAATGGGCGTGCCAGGGCTTCCAGCCTCTGCAAACAAACTCCAGACGTGTGCGCCCCCTTGTGCATCTGGCTAACGTGGGAACTGGGGAACCGAGCCTCGAACCGGGGTCCTTAGGCTTCACAGGCAAGCGCTTAACCGCTAAGCCATCTCTCCAGCCCTAAAGACAGGATTTTAAAGAGATTATTTACATACCCCTTTTCAGTGGGTCATTATTTTTTTCTCAATGTTTTTTTTAAATTTTTTATTTATTTATTTGAGAGCGACAGACACAGAGAGAAAGATAGAGGAGAGAGAGAGAGAATGGGCGCACCAGGGCTTCCAGCCTCTGCAAATGAACTCCAGACGCGTGCGCCCCCTTGTGCATCTGGCTAACGTGGGACCTGGGGAACCGAGCCTTGAACCGGGGTCGTTAGGCTTCACAGGCAAGCGCTTAACCGCTAAGCCATCTCTCCAGCCCTCATTTTTTATTAACATTTTCCATGATTATAAAAAAAATATACCATGGTAATACCCTCCCCCCACAAATTCCCCTTTGAAATTCCATTCTCCATCATAACCCCTCCCATCTCAATCATTCTACTTACATATATACAATACCAACCTATTAAGTACCCTCCTCCCTTTCAGTGGGTCATTATTTACAATGGTGAAGATGTGGAAACATCTTAAATGTCTATGGCCAGATGAGTGGCTAAGGAAAATCTCTCTAACACACATGCCTACAGAAGAATATTACTCAGCCTTAAAAGGGATTTGATTACATAATACAATATTGAGGGTATTACGCTAATTGTAATTCATAAATGACAGGGACAAACACTGCATGATTCCATTAAAATGATGTTTCTAAAACAATCAGACTTGTAGAAACAGGCAGTAGAATGGAAGTAGCTAAGGGCTCAGGGAGGACAGGAGAAATTTTTGCTCAGTGAGTGTGGTGGTTTGATTCAGGTGTCCCCCATAAACTTAGGTGTTCTGAATGCTAGGTTCCCAGCTGATGGATAGTTGGGAATTAATGCCTCCTGCAGGGAGTGTATTGTTGGGGGTGGGCTTATGGGCTTTATAGCCAGTTTCCCCATGCCAGTGTTTGGCACACTCTCCTGTTGCTATGGTCCACCTTATATTGGCCAGGGGGTGATGTCCACCCTCTGCTCATGCCATCATTTTCCCCTGCCATCATGGAGCTTCCCCTCGAGCCTGTAAGCCAAAATAAAACTCTTTTTCCCAGAAGCTGCTCTTGGTTGGGTGATTTCTAACAGCAATATGAACCGGACTGCAACAGTGAGCATAGGGTGAAAGTTTTACAGGGCTGTTGTGTAGATATACTTATTACTGTTCTGAGACAGAAATTTAAGTGGTGAAATTTATGTTGTGTTTTTCTTTGAAACCAACAAGTAATTTTCAAGGAGAATTGAAATTAAATCATTTGATCTATCCCAGTCTCCTCAATTATACTTGAAGAAATAAGATCCCAAGAGTAACGTGAGGGTTTACCTCCCAGGGCTAGGTAGAGATGACACTGGGGGAAGGACTGTGGTCTGGCACAATCAGCCCAATGCCCTCTGGCACAGCAGCAAGATTGGTTAAGTCAGGAGGTTCCAGAGGGTAAAGGGCTCTGACTCACCAGGGAAGAATCCTTACCTTGCTCTTTCCCTTTGGTTTGGAAGATTTACTACGCTGGAGCAATGAGTACATCATCAACCTACGACTTGCCAGCATCTTCTACCTTAGGGTTTCATCAGGTATTCAATGCAAAGCAGCGCCATTTGTCTGAGCTACTTCCATCTCCAAGTGAGAGTTTAAGATAGCATGAAATTTAATCTGTGTAAGGTAGGCATGTTTGATTGGCTGAATGTACATTGCACAGTTACCTTTGTTTTCTGTCACAGATTTATAAAGCGATTGCATGTAATACAGTCTTAAGTGAGGGAGAAAGGAGAGGGCAATGTGACATGAAAGCAAAGCGGGAGATGACCTGGGGAAAGCAAGGGAGTGGGCAGAGGGCAGCAGGGGGCACTGTAAGTGGAGTGGGGGAACAAGACCAAATGAAAACAAGCATGAAAATGACATCATGGCGCCTATTATTACTTTGTCTGCTCCCCTAAAAATGAATAGAAAATAAATACAAATACATTTAAAGCTAAATATATAAATCTATATACAGCATTGTTCAGTACTGTATGGTCTAAGTTTTGCATGTATTGGAAGGCTAACTGTCCACCACAAATGCAGAAGGACAGAAGTGGGTTAGGAATGGAATCAGAAGCATGACACAGACAACTACTGTCCATGGCTAAGGAATGAGAAACTCTCCTCGTGATCAGTTCCCTATGAAGTGAGACCTGGGTTTCTGATCGGGCAGATATCCATTCAATTCTTGCCCACACTGCTTACTGCTGTGTGATTTTCATATGGTTGTTTGATATCCCTACATTTCATTTTCCTCTTTTAGGAAATGAAATAACATCCTCTATGGACTTGTTGAGTGAATTAAATTAGTTAACATAATGTTTGAGATGACTTAAAAGTCATCATCAACCCAAAACACATGGTGGTACTGTTTTGACAGGTGATAGAAACTTTGGTGCGTGGGATCTAACTGCTAGGTGCTGACCATGGAGGGCAATAACCTAACGCTTCTCATCTTGTTCTGTTTCCTGATCCACCATGATATAGTGAGCAGCTGCCTCAGGCTCTCGCAGACACAGACAGCTGCTCCTACCAGCCTGCCTTCCTCCTATGATGAACTGAAAACCACCTCTACTGCAAGCCAAATACTTCCTCTCTGAAGTTGCTTAGGTCAGGAATTTGGCTACAGCAATGAGAAAATTAACACACTAAGTGAGAGGAGTCACGTTACGCTTTTACAGCTACCCTCTCATGCCTGGAAGGATCACTGTTCCCATTCCCTGGTTGAGATAACCGACATTCACTTCACAAACTTTCCCAAGGCCCTGGAGGCTACTGGGAAGTCTAGGCTTTTGTCCGCATCTGGTATTAAAATGGTAATCTTCCCTAGCGTGCCATGTCACTTACGTGCAGGTAAAACCATCATAGATTAGAAAAGATTGAGATGGAAATTCAGAAGACAAACAAGGAATATTTTGACTGCTGATACTTTTCTGCCTTGGATATCCTCTCTACAATTCTCTTTTTGTGTGTGTGTGTGTCTTTGGTCCTTAAAGGAAACATGAGAAAAAAATTCAAAAACTGTGAAGGAACACAATTACATTCATGGTTAGCAAGCATAAAAATCCACAAAGCACTGGAATCAGGGGTTGAAGGATAAGAACTGAACAGGTTAATTGTTTCAATAAGAATGGAAAATGTATCCCATATGAGAGGGAAGAATTCATTGAAATAAAGTGGATGATTTATGCTAGAAGTATAACCATAAAAATTTACTTTGCCAAGGCATCTTGAGAATTATAGCATTGGTAATAAAACAACCTCAAACAAGCATGGCAAGAAACTCTTGTGCAATAAGCATAAGGTCAGAAGGTATGGTCATCCCAGAGCATGTGCAGCAAAGGCTTGCAAGTTACAATGTCAAGGCTGGGCTGATGGGGGGTGGGGGTGCGGGGGGGCTGGCACCGCAGTGGTGGCAGCATGAGTCGTGGCTTTGGAGAACTTGTACTCACGGGTTCCCTGTGTGTGTGTGGGGTGGGGTGGGGTGTAAAATTAAAGTTATCAAAAGTTAGAACTAGAATCCAGAAAGTCCCATTCTAAGCATTAAATTCCAAGTGATTTTTTGCATAAAGAGTTCTGTTTCAAATGAGTCCCAGGCATAAGCCAGCCAATTATGAAACTATGTTAATAAAACTCATCAGCCTTTTCTCCTTGTCTTTTTGGCTTGAGGACTTAATAGTCCCTCAAGTGTCTTTGGGGAATGCTCATCTGGAATGGGTAATATTTGTGCCAGGGGCTTAGGACCTAGGCTTATGGTGAGCCCTTGCATAGTAACTGTGGAGAAGCACTCGTAAGTAGCCCTCTGTAGTATGAGTGGACCAAATGGACCAAGACCGCTCTAGGTGTTGAGAGGAAGAGACATTTATCAGGCTGAGAATTAGGGATGGCTTTAGAGAAGCAATTTGTACTAAGGTTTCAAGGGTGAATATAATGTTTTAAAGATTTTCTCTATATAGAAAATAAACACACATATGATCATCATACATTTTCTATAACTGAATACCTGAGAATGGGAAACTTATTTAGATAAAAGTTCTTAAAATTCTGGAACCTGGGAAATTCAAGAGCATGGTGCTGGAAGAAGCTTGGCATATGGACAGGAGTCATTCTTTTATCAAGACATGGTGGAGGGGTATCTCATGGTGAGATGAAACAAGTGTTCTAACTTAGACTTCTCCTCTCTATAAAGTCAATAACACTGTCCTCTGACCTCATTGGTCCCTAACTGCCTTCCAAACACCTCATCTTTAAATATTACTAACATATGAATTTAGGGATTAAGTTTCTGGCACATGAACTTTTGGGTGACACATTTAAATAATAGAAAATGCTCACTACATAGTTTGAAACTATAAATAATTCCTACACTGAAAGATACACTAAAAGATAAAGAATATATATTTCCAGGAATTTTAAGGGTATACATTTATATTTTATGTTATTTATTTTTATATTTGTATAAAATGCATATTTATGTTTATGTTTTGTATTACTTTATACTTAGTTACATCATGTCATATTATTTATATTATATTATTATTTTATATTTTCTTAGCAGAATTGAACTTATAACATATGCATTGCCTTTTTTCAGTTGTGAAAACATTTTCATGTATTAAATATTTTGAAAGTCAAGATTAAATATTCAGTTGTTTCTATTCTGTGAATGCATCACCATGTATACATTTTTACAATTTTCAGAGTAAGTTTCCTCTGGCTGTGTACTCTTATTATGAACAACTCTGGAGAAATACATCCTGCTGCATAGTCCACATGCGCTCATCTCTGTAGTGGTCCTGAGGGTGAATTCCCACAAGTGGAATATCGAGATAGAGATTCAGATAGTCACAAGAATTTTGGTACCGTTTGCTAGATAGTTTTCTGGAAATTCTGTTTCAGTTGTCCACTCGCATGCAAAGGTGAGCACGAACAAAGGAGTCAGACGCAAAGCACTGTGATGCACATAGGCCTAGCTGGACCAGTCGGGCTGAATCCAGCAGACTTAGGAAATAGTAGAGATGGTTGCTGCGGCATGAGGTGAACTTAGAAAGACTGTTTGGATGACATAATAGGAAGTTTGAGATTTACTCCTTAAGCACTTGGTGCCCTTCAAACACTCAGAGGAAGGGAAGGCCCTACCTGTGTTCCTTGAGCCATATCTGACAGCCACTGACACTAGAATGGGCACTTGGAAAATGACAGGAAGACATGATGGTTTGGTGAGAGGTGGCACGTGTGAATGGGTGTGCCACCAGGGCTAGAGAGAACACAATGCTGTGAGCTGCCTTAGGCAAGTAAGTGATTGGACCTGCATTTCCCTGTTTGAGAGCTGGTTGGGCCTCTTTGCATGATGATATTTGCCAAGACTGAGAGAGGTGATTGTGAGTTAGAGAGGTGAGGCTGATTTTGTGCCTGTAGGATGTTGGAGGTGATGCTGTAAAATTAGGCTCCTTGGAGTTGGACTTGAGAGTGACTCTATCCTCCGTCACTTATGAAATATGGCCCAGAGCCGCGTGTTTACCACCCATGCATCTCAGGTGGAGCTGGTTTCCCTTACCTTGTGAAGTCCCCGTGAGAACCAGAGGCAGAAGGTGGCACGTGTGGCCACAGCAGCATGGCACACATAGGAGTCTATTACCTTGTGAAGTCCATTCCTTGTCAGCCAACCCGTCTCATTTACTGCTAAAGAGAATAAACAACAAGTTTAATTGTAATCAGAAACAAGTTGGCTTTCATCCAGCTTCTAAGCCTTGTGGAAAGCCATTGGTGTGTGTTATACTTGTAGCAACACTCCCAGGTAATGCTATGATATGTATTTTTGAGGAAAGGACAATGAAACTCAGGCATGTCCAGACAGCAATCAGGAAAATACAGAGCTGGAATGCTTTTGTTCAAATTCCGCTCACATTCCATTCCATCCGGCTGCTGAGGGTACAAAGTCACTCTTTCCTACTCATAAAAAAGAAGCAAATTTGTTTCCTTTTGAGTTAAACCAAGCCTTATTTTTAGAGGAGTCATGCTATGTAAGAAACCTCTATTTCCTATTTTTTCTGTACTTTCTGTGGAAAGAAAGCTCCAGCACTATTTCCAACGGCAGAGGAAAGGGTGGGGAGGAGAGTGACAGGAAGACGTGATGTGAAAGTATTACACACTTCTCTTTTGCTCTGACACAAATTTTCTGAAACTGACTCTTGGCCAGCACCAAGCCTGAGGCAAGATGTCACCCAGACATTTCCTCATCTTTCGATGCTGTGCTCTTGACAAGGTTTGGAAAAGATTGATATCCTGCTCGGGGATAACAGTGAATTCCTCAGAAACTGTCATTGACAAAGTGAAAGCCCCAGAGTGAACGTGATCATGCAAAGAAAACCCTTCCACAGAGCGCGGGCACGACGCTGGGTGTGAGCCCATCCTGAGTGTGAAGAGGGCACGAGCTGTCCTCAGGCAGCCTCGGGTTCAGTTTACAGCCTTGACGTTGACTAGCTTTTGGCCCTGGTAGGGACAATCCTGAACCAGTGCTCCTTCCACTACACAAGGGCATCCTACACTCCCTTTTCCATTACTGAGCAACAACTATAGGCCAAACACATCAGATACTGTAGAGAATAAAGAAAACAGAAATGCTTGTCCAGCAATCTGACATTGTAGTTGAGAGGTATCATATGTTAGGTAGTGACAAGTGCTGAGAATAAAAGTAAAACAGAAAGGAAATGCATTGCTTTTTTCTATTAAGGAGAAACTGTATATGGACACATCGTGTGTTGGTTCCTTCATTCTCCTCCTCCCTACCTCCACTTCACTAAGGACCTTCCTCAGTGGGATTGCTGACATTCACCATGGAGTTGCGGGCTATGGGTTGTGAGGATAGCAGTCAGTCGTTGTATGTGGGGGACAATGCCTCTGGATGTTCCCTCCCAATTGTGGCTCTTATGATCTTTCCGCCCCCTCTTCCACAAAATTCCCTGAGTCTTGGTGGGTGTGTTATCAATCCACATTAGCGTTGAGCTCTCAGCAGCTTCTGGATTTCTGCTTTGGTACATTTTGTGTATCCTGAGTGTCTGTCTCCATCACCCTGGCCCAGGTGGTCAGGCTTGCCATGAAAGCAACATTCTTACTCAAGATGTTTTTTTTTTTTTGGACAGGGCTGTTGGAATTTTTGGATGCCCAGGGCATTTCAATGAAATAGTGATGTTTTGAGTAAAGAGGAAAAGGAAGTGAGGGGAAAACTCTGAGTGCTGAGGACAGCAAGTAGGTGGTTGTAGACATAGGCATGTGCATAGAGACAGGATCTCAACTGCAGATAAAAATTAGAAATCAGAAGCCGGGTGTGGTGGGGCACGCCTTTAATCCCAGCACTTGGGAGGCAGAGGTAGGAGGATCACCATGAGTTTGAGGCCACCCTGAGACTACATAGTTAATTCCAGGTCAGCCTGGACTAGAGTGAGACCTTGCCTTGAAAAACAAAACAAACAAACAAACAAACAAGTTAGAAATTATCCCTTAATAGATGAAACCATAATTAAAGCCATTAGATTTATGAGAGAGTGATTTTCCAAATATTGCACCCTGCAGCATGTCGAAAATTTGTCAGTATGAAAGAGGAAAAATTTCTTGCAAAATTGCTGAGAAGGAACAGCAAGGAAAGAACCAGTTGAGTGTAGTCTTGGAATTAAAATGAAAATGTGAGTCAAGGAAGAAGAATGCTTATGATACAGTAATAAGATAAGTAATATGTGGCTGGCGAAATGATTTCTTGTGTTTAGGCCAGTAGTGGTCACTGGTGTTCTTGAGAAAAGCTGATTTGGTCATCTGTTGGGCAGAATACTTTCTTATAGCAGATACAAGTGAATGAGGAACTAGAGAAATTCTGTTATGATGCTTTGCAGGAAGAAATATGGCTATGGTGGAGACTAACTAGAGGGTAAAGAAGGGTCCTTTCATTTATTATTCTAACAAGGAAAATAATCTAAGTATGTTGTGCACTAGTAAAAAATGGAGTGTAGCAGAAAGAAGAGGTTTTCAAATAATGACCATCTACAAAATGATTGTGACGATAATGAGAAAATTGTCATTGATGGTGTCCACCAACTATTTATTTACAAAAGGTCATTTTCTGCCTGAGGCTTTGCATTCATTGTCACCTTCTAAACATGCCCTGGTTCCTGAGTGGGGTGGCACATGCCTGTGATCCTAGCATTTAGTGGCATTAGGCAGGGCAGTTACTGAAAAGCCAAAGGACCCCTGTCCGATTCCCCAGGACCCATGTAAGCTAGATACTCAAGGAGTCTCATGCATCTGGAGTTTGTTTGCAGTGGCTGGAGGCCCTGGAGTGCCAATTCTTCTCTCTCTCTCTCTCTCTCTCTCTAATAAATAGCTAAAATATATTAAAAAACACTATATCTATCATCTATCTGTGTTTTATCTATCTATGTATATAGGCATATATAGAAATATATTTTGCTGCTTAATATTCCAGTTTTATAACTGAGGACTGCGAAAGAGTTGACCAAAACCAACAACCTGGGCTAATAGCACTCTCACAGTGTGAAATTGCTCATGGACCCTAAGTCAAGCAACTTATCCGTCATCTTCTCTGTGGTTTTCCTGGCTGTTCCTTGTAACTTAACTGGATGGTGACTTGGCTCCTGACCAGGACACGTGACTTCCCAGAGGAGATTATGTCCTTCCTATTGGTGTCCTGTAGCACCCCTCAGTGACCTCTGTCCTCAATTGCCTGACATCTCAGGTTTCCATTAATTCCTTGCTTCTACTCCTGGTACCATATGCAGTCCTTGTAGACAGTTGACACCCATCTGCCATCTACTGGGCAAATGCAGCCCACATGATCCATGATTTACTCATGTATTTGTATTTATATCATTTAGTGTTATTTAACACTTTACCTACACTTTACTTTTTACAACTCTTCTTGGATTCTTTTGGATATTTATTTGCCTAACTTTACATTGTGATTTAATGTTATATGTTTTATTTCTAATGAATTCTATTTTTGATGGTTAAGTCTAATAAAAACATATACTTAATATAAAGAAAACAAAGTAAATGATTAACAGTACTCTCTTCGAAAAACTAAGTACTTTAGCCACAGAATGCATCATCTTGATCCCCCACTTTTGCATATTCATGATAAATGTTTAAGTTCATTTTTAATTGTTATGTGTATTTAAAAATATTTTATTTGGGCTGGAGAGATTGGTGAGCAGTAAAGGCATTTGCCTGCAAGGCCTAATGACTTGGATTTAATTTCCTAGTACCCATGTAAAGCCAGATGCACAATGGTATATGCATCTGGAGTTTGTTAAATAAAAATAAAATATTTTATTTATTTGCACACAGAGAGAGACAGAAAGAACAGAGACAGACACGCAGAGAGAATGGTCTTGCCAAGTCTTGTAGCCATTGCAAATGAACTCCACATGCATGTATCACTTTGTGCATCTGGCTTTATATAGGTACTAGAGAACTGAACCCAGGATGTTAGGCTTTGCAGGCAAGTGCCTTAAAAACCGAGCTATCTCTCCAGCCCTCATGTCTATTTTTTTTTCACTTTTCTTAAAAAATTTATTTCTTTGAGAGCAACAGACATGGAGAGAAAGAGGCAGATAGAGAGAGAGAATGGGTTCATGTGGGCCTCCAGCCACTGTAAACTAACTCCAGACGCATGCACCCCCTTGTGCATCTGGCTAACGTGGTTCCTGGGGAATCGAGCCTTGAACTGGGGTCCTTAGGCTTCACAGGCAAACACTTAACCACCAAGCCATCTCTCCAGCCCCTCAAGTCTATTTTTAATGTGGTTTTAAAAACATTATTTTATTTTTAAAAATATTTTTTATTCATTTATTTATGAGTGAGAAAGAGAGAGAAAATGGGCATACGAGGGCCTCCAGCCACTGCAAACAAATTCCAGATGTATGTGGCACGTTATGCATCTGGGTTACATGGGATTGAGAGAATCAAACCTGGATCCTGAGGTTTCACAGGCAAATGCCTTAACCACTAAGCTATCTATCCAGCTCTTAATATTTTTATTTATTTATTTGAGAGAAAGAAGAAGAGAGAGGCAGAGAGAGAGAGAGAGAGAGAGAGAGAGAGAGAGAGAGAGAGAGAGAGAGAATGGGTGTGCCAGAGCCTCTAGCTGCTGCAAACAAACTCTAGATGCATGCACCACTTTGTGCATCAGGCTTATGTGGGTCCTGGGGAATCAAACCTAGGTCCTTTGGTTTTGCAGGCAAACACCTTAACTGCTAGGCCATCTTTCCAGCCCATGTCTATTTTAATGTGAAGTTTACTTTTGCTTAAAAGCAGGAGGCCATATATACACACACACACACACATATATATATATATATATATACACACACACATGAGTCTAATTCTGAATTACCTATTTTGTTCCATTCACCTATTGAGGTGTGAGATATGGGTATGTAATGATAAAACTTACCAATTTTAAGTATACACATTGACAAATGCATCCACTCATTTAGTAATAATAAAAAATAGACATAAAATCATGTGTCACTCCAGTTTCCCCATACCCATTTGTGTCCATGTCCACCCAATCATGGTCCCAGCAGCCACCATTTCTTACCTCTGTTCATTAAATCTATCATTACTAGCAGCTCACAGGATGATTTGCTATCCTTTCACACAGTACAATATTATTGAGACCCATTGTGTATGTAAGCGGCTGTTCCTTTTCATTATTCATTACTCAAATGATAAACAGTTAGGTTATTTCCAGTTTAGGGCTATTATAAATAACCTATTATCAACATTTATATATACATTTATATATACATTTTTTTTTCAAGGTACTGTCTTGCTGTAGGCCAGGCTGACTTGGAATTCATTTTGTAGTCTCAAATTGGCCTTGAACTCATGCTGATCATCCTTCCTCTGACTCCCAAGTGCTGGAACTAAAGGCTTGTGCCACCACACGGATATATACATATACATATACATATACATATACATATACATATACATATACATATACATATACATATACATATACACATATATATTTATTCTTGTTGTTTTTTCAAGGTAGGGTCTCACTCTAGCTCAGGCTGACCTGGAATTCACTATGTAGTCTTAGGGTGGCCTTGAACTCTTGGTGATCCTCCCACCTCTGCCTCCCGAGTGCTGGGATTAAAGGTGTGCGCCACCATGCCTGAGTACATACATATTTTTAAAAAACATTTTAATTTATTTATTTGAGAAACACAGATACACAGACATGTGTACATAGACATGTGACATGCCAGGGCCTCTTGCCACTGCAAACAAACTCCTGACACATGCACCATTTTGTGCATCTGGCTTTACATGGTGTAGCAGACAGCTTCAGGTTCACTGAGATGAACTTTCAGACCAGACACAGTTATGGAGGATGGGATATTTATTGTAGCTTACAGATGCAGGGGAAGTTCCATAATGGCAGAAGAAATTGGCCTGCCTTTACAGAACCAAGAGAGAGAGAGAAGCACAGCCAAAGAGCCCAAAGCCACAGCACACTTCAGGAACTCCTGCTAGGTACACTTTGCATATCTTTATATTGAAACCTGAAACCCACCACCACAGGTTAAGATCCACCCAGTGACACTGCTTCCAGCCAGGTGGCTGCAGATGCAAAGTACAAACAATAAAACCTGAATATATTGGGGGCCATCTATTCAAACCACCACACATGGGTACTGGGGAATTGAACCCAATGCTATCAGGCTTTGCAAGATAGTGCCTTTAACTGTTGAGCCATCTTTTTAGCCCTACAGATACATTTTTTATGTAGGTATATAGGTTTATTTCTCTTTGATAATTACCTAGAATTGTACTGTTGTGGCATATGATAAGTGTATTTTTTATTATTTATTATTTTTATTATTTATTATCTATTATTTGTTTTTTATGTCATTCTGATTCTAATCAGTAAGTATATTATTATCGTATGTGCTTTTAAATATATAAGTTTTTTAAAACATTAATCATGGAGTTGAGTTATGGAGTTGAGTTATGCAAGTACATGCTTGCTTTGATAAGAAACTCTAAGCTGTTGTCCAAAGTGGTTATACTTTTGCATATATGCCTATGATATTGTAGAGTTCTGGTGACTTACATCTTCACCAACTCTTGGGATTACATGTCTGCAATTTCTGTTGTTCTGAGATCATTCAGTGATATATCAGTGTGTTTTAAAATAAAATTTCCTCATCTATAAACATGTGGAGAATCTGTCTCTTATGGTGATTCATCTATTTTCTCTTGTGAAGCACCTATTCAAATTCCTTCTGTATTTAAATTTTTATCTTATCATTTGGTTATGTGTTCCTTATTTTTTTAATCACAAATATTTTCTGCCCATCTGTGATTTGTATTTTGATTTTCTTAACAATTCTTTCATGAACCAAAAGTTTTCTCTTCTGTAGTTCATGGTGATTGGATCCCATCTAAGAAATCCTAACTCAAGATTCTTGAGTTTCTGCTATTTTTATTCTAAAAGCTTTATAATTAAATCATTTAAATGCAACTTATTTTTGATTAATTATGTCCTGGGTAAAGTAAGGCTGAAATGCATTGTGTTCCATATAGATATTTAATGTTTCCAGCATAATTTATCGAAAAGACTACACTTTTATGCTTTTCTAATTTGTCTAATGTCAATTAACTTTTGTATATGTTTGGATCTACTTCTGAATATTTAATTCTTTTCCATTGATTTGTGTATAAGTCCTGGCAACAAAACCACAGAGATTTAATAAGTCTCATGTCCCTTCCCACTTCTTCTAAGAAGTTGTGGCTCTCTTGAATTGCTGTATGAATTTTAAAGTCAGTTTGTCCATTTCTAAGAATCAGCCTTCTTGGACTTTGATTGAGTATGTCTTGAGTTAGGGACCCAATTTTATTTTCTTAAAGATATGTGTAACATTTTTCCAATCCCCCTTTTGTAAATTTTTCACCATTGATTTTCATAGCCACATATATCATATACTACATGTATATACAGATACATTTATTTCTAGCCTATTCTGTTTAATTTAGACTTTTTTGTGATAACATGCTATCTAACTAGTTGACATATTGTCTTAATCATTAATATACTGTTTTAATCATTATAGTGTTACAATAATTGTACATATCTAGAAATGGCCATTGTCTTTTTTTACTGTCTTAGAAATATTTTAACCATTCTCAGCATTATTTATTTTTGACATTATGTTTTCAATTTCTTTTTTTTAATATATTTTTTAAATTATTTATTTATTTATTTGAGAGCGACAGACACAGAGAGAAAGACAGATAGAGGGAGAGAGAGAGAATGGGCACGCCAGGGCTTCCAGCCTCTGCAAATGAACTCCAGACGCGTGTGCCCCCTTGTGCATCTGGCTAACGTGGGACCTGGGGAACCGAGCCTCGAACCGGGGTCCTTAGGCTTCACAGGCAAGCGCTTAACCGCTAAGCCATCTCTCCAGCCCATGTTTTCAATTTCTAATCAAATTCCCTCCACCAAGAAAGCAAACCCCCAAATCCATGGGTATTCTAATTGTAATAATTTTAGATCCTTAGGTGGTCTCAAGGAGAATGGACATCTTTAGGACAGTATATTTCTAATCAATTGAAACAGCTCTTTATTCATTCAATAAGGTTGTACTAACACTTAAAATATTATAATTTTTTTCTACATGAATACGTATTTTTGCTAAATTTTATTATTAGGTACTTTACATTTCTGGAAGCATTGGCAAGTGACAGTCTTTTTCCCTTTAAAATCATAGTTACTTTGTGTTGTATAGACTTATAAATTATTTATTATCCTGATTTCATAACTGGCTAAATACATACATACAAATAATTAAAAATCTTATTTAGTATGGAGTTACTTCCAGAATAGATAATTTTCTAATTTAATCATCTAAACAGATTTTCTTGTCTTTTCTAACCTGTTTACCTCCTTTTCTTATTGCATAAGTGTTGCTGTCGGGTTCACATTGCTGGCAGAAATTACCCAACCAAGAGCAACTTATGGGAAAAAAGACGTTTATTTTGGCTTATAGGCTCAAGGGGGAGGTTCCATGATGGCAGGGAAAATGATGGCATGAGCACAGGATGGTCATCGCCCTCTGACCAACATAAGGTAGACAATAGCAACAGGAGAGTGTGCCAAACACTGGCATGGGGAAACTGGGTATAATGCCCCTATGGCATCCCCAATAATACATTCCATCCAGGAGTTGCTAATTCCCAAATCTCCATCAGCTGGGAACCTAGCATTCAGAACACCTGAGTTTATGGGAGACACCTGAATCTAACCACCACATTCTACCCCTGACCCCCATAAACTGATAACCAATTGTGATGTAAAATGCAATACATTCATCCAACTTTAAAAGTCCCCATATTTTTTTTAATCAATTCCAATGATATTCATACATCCCCATAATCTAAGGTCTTTTAACTGAGTCATAATACCAAAAAGTAACCTCAAAAAAAAACCCATGATGGTGTGGAAGAAACATTCACACTGCAAAAGATGGCATTGGGCATGGCAAAGAAATATTTAACCAATACAAGATTTAAAGCAACCAGAGCAAACATAAAACTCTGTAGCTCCAAGTCCAACAATGCTAGTCAATGACAAATCTTCAAGTCTGATAATTCTAACCAGAAATAAGTCTCTGGAGTTCCAATTCCACTCTTCCAGCTAGGCTACTCACAGTCCTAGAAAACTTCATGAGGGCTGGCAGTTTTCCTTGCCAGCTGTCTCATGGTCCTGGCATCTCCACTGGGTCTCTACTGCAATCCATGGTTCATCCTCATGGCCTCATGGGGTCTCCATGCAGGCATCCAGCAAACCTGCTTCACACTGCGCACTGCCATTTCCAAAACACAAGACCGTGTTGCAAACTCAATGACCTTCTCTTTCCTGCATTTCCTATACTCCATAATACCAGCTGGGGTGCCAATTTGTTAATAATCCATGGGGGAATAAAGCAGACTTTGAAGAACAGGATGCTCCTTGAGCACTCAGGCCCCTTCAAAAGAGTCTACATTCTTCCTGTTGTCCAAGTGCAGGTCAGCTGGTCCAATCTCAAAGGTTGTAATCTCTCAATTACAGATGAATGGGTAGCAATTTACCCAACGATTTTTCTTTTTGTGCCATATCCCTTTGCTCATACCAGTTCATTGCCCTCAAAGCTACCCTGTACAACTTCTCAGGACATGGGCATAACAGCAAGTATTTCACACAAACTACCTCTAGCCCAGTCCAAGCAAAGCTCTTTGTAATCCTCATAAGCCAAACCTCACAGTCCATAGTTCTTATTTCATTCAGGTCTTTCTACTCTGACTAGAATAGTCCATCAAGCTGTACTTACAGAAATGCAAGCATCTCTTAGGCCAAGGTTTCAAATCCTTCCACATTCTTCTTTAAAATCAGCTCCAAAAAGGCTGAAGCCACACAGTCAGGTGTCTAGCAGCAAGCCCACTGCTTGGTATCATTTTACTGTTGCAGTCAGGTTCATGTTGCTGATAGAAATCACCCAACCAAGAGCATCTTGTGGAAAAAAGATGTTTATTTTGGCTTACAGGCTCAAGGGGGAAGCTCCATGATGGCTGGGAAAACAATGGCATGAGCAGAAGGTGGACATCACCCCCTAGCCAACATAAAGTGGACAATAACCACAGCAGAGTGTGCCAAACACTGGCATGGGGAAGCTGGCTATAACACCAATAAGCCCGCCCCCAGTAATACACTCTCTCCTTGGAAGCATTAATTCCCAAATCTCCATTAGCTGGGAACCTAGCATTCAGAACACCTAAGTTTATGGGGGACACCTGAATCAAACCACCACAATCAGAACTTCTGATGAGATGTTGGGAGAAAAAGATGGTGATAGAAATACCCCTGTATTATTCTTATCTGAAAGGGATTTTTTTCATTACTTGTTTATTAAATATGTTTACCATACCTATTGTTAGTGCTATTTGGTTATGTGCAAGGTTTAGACCAGGTTAAGCTATTTTGATTATGCTTATAAGTAAATATTTACTTAATGAATTCAACTGTGGCAAATTTAATCTGATACTTTTCTTTATTTTGGACAATTGCTATTTTTTAAATTTATTTTGAGAGAGAAAGAGAGCAAGGGGCACATAGAGAACAAAAGGACACACCAAAGACTCTAGCCACTGCAAATGAACTCCAGATTGATGTGTCTCCTTGTGTATCTGGCTTACTGGGGAATCAAATCTGAGTCTTAGGCTTCACAGGCCAATGCCTTAGCTGCTAAGCCATCTCTCCAAACCACAAATGCTATTTTTTTTTATCATGTAAGTTTTCTACATTATTGAGTTGATCATAGGGTAAATTACACTACAAAATATTTCAATATTAATTCAATTTTATGTTTTTGGGATAAACTAAACTTGGTTGTCGCATAATAGTTATTATATTATTATACATTTTATATATATATAGTTATATACATTTTTGTCATATAGCAACTAGATACATTACTATATAGATATGCTCCTTAACATACTGTGGACTTATATTGAGCACAGATAAGGCCACCATATGCTGAAAACACAATCAGTTCAAAATGCATTTAACACACCAAACCTCTAGAACACCAGAACTTAGCTTCACAATCCACTCAGCCGAAGAGGATCGTATTTATCTCATGATCTTATTGTTGAGTGGGAGTTGAGACTTGCTGCTTTTGCCAAACATCACCAGAAAGCTTGTACTGCATAAGGCTCACTAGCTCAGGAAATGGTCAAGATTCAAAATTACAAGCACAGTTTCTGTAAAACACATTTGCATTAGATGCTGGTCAGTGACATGCAGCTTCTAGTCACCCCTGTGCGAGGGGAAACAGCCTGGACTCTGCCATCTGCTGCTAAGCTCTAGAACTGGGGAGGTTTTATCTACCAGATGCATGTTCAAATTGCTGTGGGTTTATGTGGATCTAACCCTATCTTAAGTTGAGTAGCTTCTGTATTTAGTCATGTCAGGTTTTGCTTATGTTTTGTTTGCATCTATCGGTATAAATAAGGTTGTTATTTTCCTTAGTATGTGTGTCTGGCGTGTGTGTGTGTGTGTGTGTGTGTGTGTACATGTAGGTGCACATGTGTGGAGGGAAGAGGTTAATGTTGGATGTCTTTATCAGTCTTCACTTTATTTTTTTTTAAATTATTTATTTATTTATTTGAGAGCAACAGATACAGAGAGAAAGACAGATAGAGGGAGAGAGAGAGAATGGGCGTGCCAGGGCTTCCAGCCTCTGCAAACGAACTCCAGACGCATGCGCCCCCTTGTGAATCTGGCTAACGTGGGACCTGGGGAACCGAGCCTCGAACTGGGGTCCTCAGGCTTCACAGGCAAGCGCTTAACCGCTAAGCCATCTCTCCAGCCCTTCACTTTATTTTTTGACACAAGGTCTTTTGCTGAAACCACAGCTCACCATTTGAACAGATAAGCTAGCCTTCCTTCCTTCCTTCCTTCCTTCCTTCCTTCCTTCCTTCCTTCCTTTCTTTCTTTTTTTCTCAGCCTGTTGCATGACTTTTTCTGGGGAGACATGAGCAAATGTTGATTCACCATAGATAGATCAATAACCCAAATCAACAGCTGACCAAAGAAATAATTCCATTCATGTCTAGCTTGGTTTGTTGGGCTTGTTCACAACCACATAGGTGAGGGTTACTTATAGGAGCATGGGTGACCCCAAAATAACTATGTTACAGAAAAGTCCACCCTAGCTGAAGTCCCCAGACGTGGTAGATGGAGTAATGCCATCTGTTAACTTTTACCTCCAATGTAGTCCAGAAACTCCAAAAGCCATGTGGAATGAGGACAAAATTATATAAAATGGGAGTACCTAGGGGAGGAATGAGTGGGTGAGATCTCAGGCAAGGGTTTAAGGATTCTGCCCATCCCGTTCTTCTTTAAGAGAATGTCCATAAGCCTGATCTTGATAAGGCCTCTTGGATAGTCACAGCTACTCTGAAGAAGATAGTAATGGCCAGGTTATGCCTGAAGGACAGTGTTCCACAGCAGTGTGTCGTCTTGGCAGGTCAAATGGTGATTCCAGAAACATATCCAACATTGTCTGTTGATGTGACAACTGCTCACTTCAGCAAGACACTACGACCCCTGAAAAACTTTAGCAGTGTCTCTGAAGAGAAGAATGTAAGTCAGAATTTATTGAATTGGGAATTTTATTGAAAACAAGTCTTTCAGTGAGAATATAGCTGATTAAAATTGAGCAAGCATAACAATGAAGTAGTTCAGGATTGGTGGAAACATGGGTTGGGGCAAATCAAGTGACAGGTGGGTAGTGACTGAACCATTACTGGTCTTTTAGGATATGTCTGTAATGAAGAATCTGAAAAAAACATGTTTTGGTAGGCTACTTCTGTTAAACAAACAAACAAACAAACAAAAAACACCATACTAACAGAAACAAAGGACCTGGAGTGGTAGTGAACAAACACCTTTAATCCCAGCACTTGGGAGACCGAGGTAGAAGGATCAGTGTGAGTTCGATGGCAGCCTGAGACTACATAGTGAATTCCAGGTCAGCCTGGGCTAGAGCGAGACCCTGCCTCACGAACCACCCCTCCAAAAAAATCCAAAAACCCAACAAACAGCAGCAGCAGCAACAACAACAATAACAACAACAACAAAAACCTAAGAGAATCAAAGGGACATCATAAAGTCATACTAACCTAGACCCCACTATGTGATTTTGGTTTTAGTGTCCAGACAGGTTTTATTCTTCGAAGATTAATGACAAGATCCTGTTGTGGAGTGTTCCTTCATTTTGCATGCTTTGAATCATTTTCTATAAAATCAGAATTATATATTATTCCAGAATTAGTTCTGCTCAGATAAGATGGACTAGGGCAGTACCCCACTATTTCAGCCCCAGCTCTGAATAATAGGTATAATTCCCATATTCATGCGGGACAGTCAGTGGTTAAGGGACTAGGTAAGAAGTCTGAATAATCGTTAGCCTGCAAACCTGAAGATGGAGCTTGTTTCCTCTTTTTTTTTGTTGTTCATTTTTTATTTATTTATTTGAGAATGACAGAGAGAGAGAAAGAGACAGAGAGAGAGAGAGATTGAGAAAGGGCGTGCCAGGGCCTCCAGCCACTGCAAACGAACTCCAGATGCGTGCGCCCCCTTGTGCATCTGGCTGATGTGGGTCCTGGGGAACCGAGCCTCGAACTGGGGTCCTTAGGCTTCACAGGCAAACGCTTAACCGCTAAGCCATCTCTCCAGCCCTTGTTTCCTCTTTTAACTAAGTCCTGAGGGGAAACTTCACACTGAACTTCAAATTCAAAGGACAAATATCAATTCTGCCAATGCTTCTCCTGCTTTGCTGCTTTCTTGAAGGCAGAAGTGGACTGAATACTGTTGACTAGGGTATTTAGCTGTTAATTAAATTTTGTGGGTGTCAGATCCCATCAATCTAGCAAGGATTTAGTTTGAATCACTTGATTTGTTCAACAGGCAGAGGATAAATTCTTGCAATCCTTAATACTGGAAGTTAAGTGTCTGAACTTGCTCAGAGCTTTGAAGGCTCTTGGTTTAAGTTTAACTTAAACTTCTCACTAAAACAGTATAGGGCTAGAGGAAGGGAGAAAGCCAAGAGAATGAATGGTTCATAGAGCCATTTATTTTCAAGCTTTCAAACTGTCATTTTACTTGTATGTTTTGGGTAATGGAAATAAGAGTAGGAGTAATTGAGTCAGATGTAAAAGAAGAAGTGAATCTAGAAGAGATGTAAAGGCTGAGAAAATAATATTGCTGTTTATATTATTCCTTACATCAGAATCCACCTTAGTTCCCTGCTGAAGGGGGTAGGTAAGCGGCCTAGGAGAAAAGGGGTGTCAGGGTAGCCACATAACTAGCAGGTTCCTGGTGAAATGCATTGAACATCTTTTCAGTTTGCCATCAGTCTGTCTCCTCTGGTATGTGTGGAATCAGATCTTTCCCATTTACCTTTTAGTGGGGTTGTTTGTTTCCTTCTCAGTGAGTTTCAAGAATTCTCTGTATGTTTTTGGCAACACATTTTCTAATCAGGTGTGTCTTTTTCAATATTTTTATCCTACCTTGTGGCTTGTCATCTTATCCTGAGTCTTTTGCATAGTGGATTTTAATTTTTAATATTTTAGCTTATCATTTATTTCTTCCATCAATCATGTCTCTGTTGTTATAACTAAAAGGCTATCACTGTATCACAGGTCGTCCAGACTTTTCCCTTTCTTCTCTTCAGATCGGTATTCAGGTCTATGATCATTTTGAATGAACACCTAGTGGAAGGGGCTACGTGTGTGTTTAGATTTCTTATTTTGCATGTAAATGTCTAGCTGCTCTACAACAGTTAGTCCTATTTCCTTTTAAGCTTAGCTGTGGATTTAAAAGGATGTTTGATTTATTTTTCCTGTCATTCTAGGTATTTTATAGCGGGAGGTTTTTCAGCATATCTGTCTAAACCATTACTGGTCTTTTAGGGTATTTTTATAATGAAGAATCTGAAAAAAAAATGTTTGGCTAGGCTACTCTTGTTAAAAACACACACACCATACTAACAGCGGGAAAGTAGTAGAACAGTAAATCCCCAATAAGTGCTCATTGGAATGAGTAAGGCACATGCCCAGAAAAGCACACTGAAAGCTGAGTCTTAGGGAAAGATGAATTAGATGAATTAGAAGAAGATGAATTAGTAAATCCATCAGTTTTCTAGTTTTCTCTATTATTTGACTTCCAAAATTTTGTTAGTAAGTATTTTGTTTTGTCAAGCACCACAAAGATGCCATTGTTTGACTCCTAGCCAGGGGCATGATTTTCTGAGTTAGGTTCAGTTCCAACATCTGAGGAGAATTCAGATCCTGTTTGTGGCTGGGATATAGTAGTGTAGTGGTGGTTTGGTGTCAGGAAGTGGCAGCAATTTTACCACAAAGTAAGACCTAACATGTTCTTGAAAGAGAATTATTACTAGGAAAAGTTAATTTTCAAAAGAGGGTAAGAAACGACACATAAGAATGAATATATGTTAATATTTTACTTAATTCAGAATGTTAGAACTATGCAAATACTACAAATCATTCAAAGTAGTCACAAAAGTACATATTTAAATTAGATAAAGAATGATAGAATGTAAGCCAGCCAATTAATCTGCTTACTTGAATGTGTTTCTGCAGAAATTTAGAAACAGCTGGCAATGGTGATGACGATGGCGATGGTGATGGTGATGTCATTTTATGAGCCTAAGGACAACTTGAGGGCATTATGGTCCCTCAAAATGGCTAAAATGTAATGTGGAAGTGTTTTCATAAGACTTGAAAAGTTTACTGTAACTTGTTTTAAGCTTAATGAAACTTGAAAAAAGTTGATAAATTGCATGAAATTAAGAATGCCAGAATGAATGTGCATGGGAGGTCATCTTAACTTCTTCCAAGTTGGGAAGAAAAATCAATAGGGACTCTACTAAGACACATTTTACATGTCTAAAGGCAAGAACTTGTTGCTATCAGTTTTTAATAATTTTACAGCTGTAATAACATAGTTTCACAGAGTCACTAGATGTACTAGAATTACATAGATCTACTAGGTGAATATGCTAGAGACCATGTAGTTTTCCAGAGAAATTCAAAATGAATTCTCCCAGTTTGTGACAATCTGTTTGTTGTCTTGGGAAAATCTGTTGATCTATGAAATGAGGATAGTTTATTATGAAAGTAAGTTCCTGTCAGCACAATGAGTGCAGTTTTCTGACATCTGATCCAGCAACCCATTCCTAAGTGAAATGGGAATGAAATGAGAATGCTTCCCCATCTGTGTCCCCTGCTACCCCAGCCGGCTAGCACTCCTGATAGAGTCTCCCCCGCACAGAGCAGCACCTACTGAATATTTGAGATCACAACACACAGCACGTGTATCTTACATTGCAGCATTCTACATGCATGTACATACTCACGCACACACACGTGCACACACTGAAATAAAATGCCTTACAAAACATCCTGCCTTATCACTCAGAATACTGTTTTATATTTTTCTGTGCTGACACTAAGACTCACTTGTGAAATGGTTTTCAACTTGTCTTGCACATTACTGTTACCCATGGAATTTTAGAAGTACAGATGCTTATAGGAATGCTTCCAAAGAGCTAGCACAAATCTTTGGCTTCTGGTCTGGGTGTCTGTTTGATTAAATATCCTTCAGATTATTTGCTACACAGAAAATGTGGAGAAGTATTGTCTTAGGTAGAGCTACATGCCACTAATTCTTTGTCTATATGTTGGATATATATATGGACATGAAGTATGGAAATGAGATACACTTATTTTGTTAATAAGATGTCATTGCTGCCTTAATATGGTCCTTTGGGTCTTTAAGGAATAATTATAACTAGTAGAAATTTGAGAATCTGACAGCCTGAAAAAACCCAAAATTATTCCTTGCTATTTTTTTTCTATAGTTAAAGAATTAGTTGTTTTCTTAACCCAAGCTCCTTACCTCCGCAACTTTTATGGTCCATTGATTACTAAAATTACATCCAGTAAATTTAGGGGCCAAAGTTGGAATATGTCGTAATTAGAACTCAACTTTACATCAAGTTTGGAAGTTTTCTCTTGATTCTTTTTTACATATAATCTTTGTCACTGGTTAAAACACAACCTCCCCGTGTTTCAGTTTTTCCATCGAACAAATATTCTTACTCATTTCATCTTCTTTGGTTTCAAAGTATTTTTGGATAGGTCATTCAAACTATAACAGTATAAAACTGGTAACAGGACACCCAACCCTGTCAGAAGCTGTTTCCAGGCAGGAACATTTCCATGGAGCATTAACTAGCTGCCAGCCACTGTTGTAGAGATTGGATTATAGTGGGAAACAGGGCATCATTCTGGCTGCCAAGTTGTTCACAGAATGAACAATGGACAGGAAAAGAAAGGCATTATGATTCGATAACTGGCAGACAACAGTCTTGTTCCTGGTGCCATGGAGGGAAAGACACTAGCCTAGTATTGGAGCCTGTCTGTGACTTTCATATTCTTTAGAAGTGGCAGGAATGCCGAGCTGCTCATCTCGGTCACATATTTTAATTTGGAAAAGAATGAGCTCTGAAGCTGAACAGTGGTCAGTGTAATTTTCTTAATTCCTACCATCTATACTTTGGTGAGAATTTTTCTTTGGCTTATTTGTTTTCTTCATTTAAATCACATTTGAGTTCCAAGCTATTGTCTAATCTTTTAATCTTGAAGACTTTAAACATGCTGGAAATGTGCTTCCTGGCAGGAATAACAACTTCTTAGAGCCCAGGATTGGGTGTGTGACTTAGCATTAACACTGTCTCTTCCTTTTAAGGCCATCCTTTTTCAGATGCTGTCTTTTTCTTTTGTATACTCAGGAAGAATCCACAGGACAGGGCTTTAATTCCTGCTTCCACGGAATGAAAGATGAGTGGATTAAGTATGGTAGACCAAATAGCAATAAAAACTTGTCTAGGCAGGGCTTTTCTTTAAGCACTTCAGAAATTTCATAAACAATTTGTATTTTTCTCAAAATTCAACTTAATTCTCCATGAAGGGTCTATATTAGGCATTTGTTTGATCTTAGAAAATTGTGCTGTGAATATTGATTGGATTGAGGTTTCTTGTGGCAACAAGGAAATACAGATACAGCTAAATCCTATTTTCTAACTAATACAGGCTTAAGTTACAGCTGAGAGCCAAGAATAAGACAATGCAAAAGAGGAAGTAATTTGTAATTTGCCTTGGGTATAAAACTGTCAGTCACAAAGTCCTGGCAATTTTGATGAGGGAGGAGTTTGACTGCCTTACCCAACCTCCTTCTGGCTCCTAATCCCAAAGACCAGCTTGACACAACAATTTTGTTTTTTTCCAGACTGACAGACCACAGCCAGTGCCATTTAGGACACATCTCAGCCAACTAACTCATTATTTAATAGAAAAAAAAAATCTGTGGAACAGAGATGCAGAGTGAGCTGTTTTGTATGACACAGAGCGTTCTAATAGATGTTCTCACAGGTACCATTCTACTGAGCATTCCAGCCTAAACGTGTTTCTAAAAGAGTGCTATATGACAGGCAAAACATTTTTATTTTATACTTTTATATGTATTTGGGCAAATAGTAAATATGGGCAGATTATCTAGTCGAACCTTTAATTTTGCAAATGAGGCTAAATGGACTCGAATGAAACAAGTGAGTCGATTTAAGAGAAGACAATGATAACGTGAGTCTCAGAAGAAATGGAAGTGGGTGAGGGCACCAAAGCCATCTTCCAGGATTCCTTTGCGATGCAAGACTCTGGTTTGAAATCCCAGCCTCGCTGACTGAATTACATCATTTTGAACAGGCTACTGATACCCTCACATCTTCAGTCTCCTCATAAATAAGTGGATAATAATAATCCTGCCAATCTCATAGGTTGTTGTGAGGATTAAATCAGCATATGAAGATTTTTGTTCTGTCCTTTTCATATAGGAAAAACTCAGTCTACATAGTTAATGATAAGATGATCATCAGTATAATTACTTTTAAGACTGCATAACTGGGCTCTGGAACCAGAGATAAATGAGGCATGATCGCTTCCTTCTAGATACACAAAATATTAGGACAAAGGGAATGATGTATACAGACAGTTGGAGATTAATGTATAGAGTGATAGTATCAACTTGTGCTGGTAAAAGCTCACCAATTAGGTTAGACTATCTGGGTAATAAACCCCAGGGATTAATCTGTCTCCAGCTCCCCCGTGCTAGGATTACAGACCTATGTCACCACACACAGCATCTTACATAGGTAGTGGAGTTCAAATGAATGTCTTCATACTTGAGAGGCAATTGCTTTCCTGACTGTGCTCTCTACCACTTCAAGTATAGATCAAGTATTGTCAAATTATAGTCAAATCAACTTGAAGCCCAACCCAATATGTTTCATTAAGACGCAAACAGACCCACATTTCACCCAGTGGCCTATGCCTTCTCTTCTAGTTACTTTCCTTGTTGCTGTGAAAAATACCTGATAAGGTATGGCTCAAGGAAGGGAGGGTTGGGCGTGGCTCACAGTTTGAAGGTATGGTCTGTCATGGCAGGAAGGCCAGATGGCAGGAGCAGGAAGCCCCTGAGCACACTCAATCCATGGTCAGGAAGCAGAGAGCAGTGAATGCTGTTGCTCAGCTAGATGGTTCTTGTTTCTCTTTCCAGCCCATGGGATGGTACTGCTCGCAGTGAGGGTGAGTCTGTTCATCTCGTTGAACGTCATCTAAAAACATCCTGACAGACATGTGCAGAGATTTGTCGCTTAGGTGATTCCAGTTCCAATCACATTCACAGTAAAGATTAACCATCGCAGCTTCCAAACTGCAACCGTGCAATTGAGAAGTTGCAAGAGGGAGTGTGTTGCAGTCAGGTTTGCATTGCTGGTAGAAATCACCTACCCAAGAGCAGCTTGTGGGAAAAAAAGGTTTATTTTGGCTTACAGGCTTGAGGAGGAAGCTCCACGATGGCAGGGGTAAATGATGGCATGAGCAGAAGGTGGACATTATCCCCTGACCAACATTACGTGGACAATAGCAACAGGAGAGTGTGCCAAACACTGGCATGGGGAAGCTGGCTATAAGACCCATGAGCCCACCCCTAACATCAGTTGGGGAACCTAACATCCAGAACACCTAAGTTTATGGAAGACACCTGAATCAATCCACCACAGAGTGACTACAAAATCTAACATTCCTTATCTGGCTTTTAAAGAAAATGTTTACTAACATCTGTTCTAGAAGATGAACAAAACAATGAATCTAACCTATTCTATAGATTTGTTAGTTTACGTGTTGCAAATACTCTAAGGCCTGCTTCACAGTGCCACCTCTAATTGTAGCACCGTAGCTTACAGCTACATAATGTGTCCACCATGCAGATATAATTGACATAAATAATCCAAAGGGCATAAATAATAGCAAAATAATTGGAAAGTACATTTTACAATTTATTTAATTTTTTTTTTGTATGTGTGGTAGTTTGAATGGATGTCCCCCAATCTATTCAGGAGTGTTATTCAAGCTTGTAACTTGATGTCACTGTGGGTAGATCCTAGGTCTAGCCCTAAGGTGTTTGGGGGTGGATCTGGAAGTTCCCAGCTAAAGATACGCAGATTGCTTGGACTTGGCCTGTGTCCTGGAGTGTGCTTGTTTTGGTGGTGGTGTTGACCTGTGAAAGCAAGCCAACTTCTTCCACCATTAGGGAACTTCCCCAGATTATGTAAGCATCAATTAACCCCTTCCTCCCATCACTGTGCCTGGTATGGAAGTTCATCCCAGAAACTGAAGCTGTGACAGAATACATAACATTTTAATAATTACCAGGTTTAATATCTGTCAAGATTCCTGAGTATTTTTTAATCAACTCAGAATTCAAGATGTGATGACTCTAGCACACCATTGTACAAAGTCAGCTTGTGCGCAGGGAACCACTGGCGTATACAGGAGGATTGCTTAGTTTGTGAGTGCGTGCTATATTTGAATTTCTAGTAATTAAGAAATTTTCCAAAGGGGTGGAGTAAAGAATGGTGCAGACTTTAAGCATAATGAATACATCATTTTTATGAACATTTATTGAGAACTTAAAGATATTGACTCAAAGCTCACATATGGAGGTAAGACACAACAAGCTTTGTTTTTAGAGTTCACAACTAAAGGAAGTTCATGCATCAACCATTATTTTGTCTTCTCTGACCATGTTCCCCATGCCATGGGTTTTATAGTCAACAAAATATAACAGACAAGGCAATGATTATCATACAAAGCATTAAATACTACAACAGTATATATATATATATATGCCTGAAGCCAAGAAAAAGCTCTGTGGTGTGAAAAGAAGAGGCATCTTGATCTTAAATGGACCTGTGTTTGAATTCATGTTTTGTCATATCTTAGAGTATGCTTTTCAACATTTTGGGAACTTTATTCTTTTTTAAATTTTTTTGAATTCAGTTTTTATTTTATTCATTTGAGAGAGAAAGAGGCAGAAAGAGGATGGGCGCGCCAGGGCCTCCAGCCACTGCAAATGAACTCCAGATGCGTGCGCCCCTTTGTGCATCTGGCCAAAGTGGGTCCTGGGGAATCGAGCCTCAAACCTGGGTCCTTAGGCTTTGCAGGCAAGCACTTAACCACTACCCCATCTCTCCAGCCCTGGAGGACTTTATTCTTTTATCTGAAAGTGAAGGGGACTATAACCACCTCACATGAGGATTGTAAGAGCTATTAGATAATGAAATTGTGGCAGAGGGGGATGAATACTCAAAGAATGAGAGGGAAGGGGAAGCAGAAGTGGCTGGGATATGATTCATGGAGGAAAGATCTGTCATCCAAGCAATGCAGACAGCCTCTAGACACTGGACAAAGCGAGGAAGCAGGGTGCTTCCTAGAGCCGTTACAAAGGACGTGATCTTGCCTGTACCCAGGAGATCCATTTTGGATTCCCAATGCCCAGTACTAGAAGATAACAAGGTTGTGTTGCAATTAAGTAATGGAATTATGATAATTTGCTACACAGATATACAATGTGAGTATATCATACATTGCTTCTACCCAGCAAATCTGATGGCTTGTTGCTATTGAGCCACCGAGGCTCTGGGCTTCTGTTTCACCTCTGAACCCACCTCTCTGAGTTTTAGCGTGGTTTATTTCTTCTAGCAGCATCTGTACTCCTATTATCCCTCTAAATGTCCCAGAACATAGTAGATGAATACACACACAGTAGATGAATACACACACACACACACACACACACACACACACACACACACCTTGAGAATTGCCAGTTTCCTCTCTTTCACACCTCTGATGATCAAATTACCATGTCTTTTAACTTTCTATTTCATACCCATTGATTTGTCCTATTTCTGGACATTTACCGCCAGCCACATGCCATTCGATATTTGATTATTAGATACAGGTAAGAGGCATAGGATCCAGAACATGTGATTTAGTTTTCTCCTACATCTCCTTGGCTACAGAGCTAAACACATAAAACAATAACAGAATTAAAAAAAAAAAAAGACTTTCCATCTTCATTACTCTGCTGGGAGAACTTAACTGTCAAGTTCTGTTCTAGGGTTCTCTGCTGAGCCCTAGATCCTGTTACTTTGAATACCATTACTTACAAAACTGTTTCATGGCTTTTAAGAACTTGGATTCCAGCAGGCTATGAGTTTGTCTTGGTAGCATAGGAAGGGAATCCGAAGTCATGCTACAATTCTGTGAAGTCTGGACCACCAAGAATACTTCTCTTTGTTCTGTTTGAGTTTATACATCACATTTGCTGTCTCTCTAAAGGTTAGTGGGAAGCTCGCCTGAGTGCAACGCTGTCTTGCAAAATTACAGTAATTGGGTTTGTTCCTATAAGTAGCACTTACCTTATTTGGAATGATGTTCCTTGTAGGCTTACTCGGCTCTTCTCTACAGCCCTCACTCCCTCCTCCCTGTCTTGCTCTCTCTCTCTCTCTCCATCTTACCCAACACTTCAGTTGACACAACATATGTAGGTGGGAGTTATGAATCTAATATTTTGCTTCTGATAGATGAATCTTTATGCTAGGTTACTTTCCAATGAAATACAAGTAAATGTAGTAGAGAACACAATGCTCTGTCCCTGCCGACTACACTGAAATTCTTATAGGAGCCACTTCCTCTATGAGGCTTTCAGAGCCTCTTCCTTTCTACTTTCAGTCATCCTCATCCAGATCCTGTTTCTACTTAAAAGAGAAGTGATTGCTTTTGACGGTGGGACTAGGCTTGCCAGAACTCTGGTTTGACTCAATTTTCCATTTCAAAAAATATTGGTTAGGGAAGCCAGATTTTCAGCAAATAAATAAGTAAGACTGTAATAAAAATTCTTATCTATGCCTTGAGGATGCAATTATGCTTGCTGTTGCTGGCCTAGAATCCACGTTTTATGAAGGTTAAGAGTAAAATAACTCAGTGTTTCTAAGGGATTTTTTTTTCCTAAAGAAATAGTAAGAAAATTCCAATATTTAAACACTATAGTACAATTAATGATTCATGTTTGATGTACTAAGTAGCTTCACTTTTTCCTGCCCAGTTCCTGCCCCAATCCACCTCAATGACACTGCTGTAGTGTTCTTCTAAGCTCCTCATCAGCTTCCTCTCGTCTTTCATTTACAGTGGTCACTGAAGCCCAGCTCTCATAGTTGGCAGAAGAGTCTGAGAATATGGATCTTTCCTGCCTTTCCAGACTCAAGTCTTGCCTCTCCCACCTCACAGGCTATGCCCCAGGGATGCCAGTTTCCTCAAAGTACCTGGAAACCCTGTGCTATTTCTTACTTCAAGTTCATTGTTTCTATTATTTCTGTTACAGGAAATCCTAACTCTTTGGTTCCCTCAGCAAGTGGCAGTTCCCAGTTGTTCCAAACCCAAATGTCCTTAGCTGCACTATTTGTAATGTGGGGAAACAATGGGTCTCACAAATGCACATTGAATACTTGTGTAATAATATTATATATCTATATCTATATCTATCTATCTATCTATCTATCTATCTCTATCTATCTATCTATCTATCATCTATCTATGTAAATAGAACACAGTATAACAACATGTAATGGTAAGACAACTATCATAAGTCATGTTGAGCAAAACAAGTTGAAAAGAAAACACTGAACACTATATAATGTATTTCATAGCAAATAAAAAAAAAACAGACCAAGATAATGCGGTGTTAGACATGAGCACAGCAATAACCATGAGGAGGGGCATAGCTTGTGGATTCTGGGATGCCAGGAGTGTTCTGTGTCTTGATCTGAGCAGGATTTATCCAGAAAAAAGCATTGAGCTCAATTCTTATGATTCTTTTCAGTTTTATGATGATGATTTTTTGATGAGAAGTAGGAAGAAAAACAAAAATTTAACTCAAGCACTATTTTTTTTTTAAACAAAATAAAGAGACCCATTTACTCTTGGATATCTCTTTGTAGTTGCAGTTGTAATAACTGACTCCCTGACTTTTAACGACATACCCTTACAGGAAGGTCCTGTGTGTCAAGTCAGGTTGTCATCAGCACTTACTGTGGTCGAACCAGATCAATCAGAGGGCAGAGCATGTGTGGGGCTACTGCCACATAGACAGCGAGAGAGCCATCTTCTACCACTTTATTAAATGTGACTGTGTCACTTGAATATGTGTTTGGTTAGCTTACCATTCAATACTGTAAGATTTTTCCTTTTCCCTCTCATGGAACTGAGTAGAGAGTGACATATATTTTTTTTTGTTTACCTATTTGCTTTATATGTAGCATTAAAATATGCCTCAGTAAAGTTCATATGATTGAAAAATGTAACTTTAGAGACTAAAGAAATTTAAATCTTTAATATGAGTGATTTTTTTTAATTTATTTATTTGAGAGCAACAGACACAGAGAGAAAGACAGATAGAGGGAGAGAGAGAGAATGGGTGCCCAGGGCTTCCAGCCTCTGCAAACAAACTCCAGACGCGTGCGCCCCCTTGTGCATCTGGCTAACGTGGGACCTGGGGAACCGACCCTCGAACCGGGGTCCTTAGGCTTCACAGGCAAGCGCTTAACCGCTAAGCCATCTCTCCAGCCCAATATGAGTGATTTTTAGCTGTGTTATCAGGAGAGAGAACTACATCTGTACGTGTGATCACAGCTATGTTGAGTCCATATATTTCATCTTCATTTGATCTCTCCCAGATTGCAGTAGAAGGTGATACATACATAGAAGCTTCTGGAATATTCTTGCCAATTATTTCCTGTGGCTTGGTTCTCTACTATTTTCATGACACTAAAGTATTTTTTTCTTTTTTTTTTTTTGTGTGTGTATCACCTTTACCTTGATCCTAAGAATTTTCTTCTATTCCTATTATGTGCTCCTCTTCTAAAACCAAAATTCACCTCATATTTTTTCAAGAGTTTTTTGATTTATTTTCCTTTTACTCTATCCCCAGGTATTTGATTTCCTATGCCTTTCACTCTCATTGTTATCTGTTCTAGACAATGTTCTTTAAACCTTCAACTAGATTATTTTGTCATTAAAATTGTTTCTTTACAGATATGACATCACTATTTTGTTAACATATATGATTCAACTTGTTAGTTATTGGTCTAGTAGAGAAACCAGTTTCCATGAGGACATGAGTATGCACCTTCTTCTCTCTACCTTGAGGAAACATCAAAGTTCCTGACACATGGCAGACAGCATTTATTTAATGAAGAATGTTTGTGTACTTTTAGGCACATTTAATAGAGAGAGAGAAAAAAATACCTTTAGTGAAATATTCCTTTCAAAAAGTACTAATGTCTTTGATATGGTCACATCAAGATTCAGTTCAGGTCTAATGCTTTAATGGTCACACTGCCTTTGACTGCATTGTGCCTCGATGCCTGGATTTGGTTTTATTAGTTATTCACACCGTGTATCAGTCATGTTGGTACCGTCGTTAGCCTCTTCTCTGCCCCCCCTTTTCAGGGACCCTCCTTGCTGGGGAATGTAGGTCATGCCTTGTAGGGTCAGCCACAGAGTAACTGGGGAGATGCCTGGATTTTTATCCGGATAGCTCTTCTCCAAATATTATTCATCCCTTGAAGGCTCAGCTCACTTGTTACCTGGATTATTTTCTCATCACATGAATAAATGCCTCTTGCCTGGTACTATATTGTCACTATTGACATATTCATGAACCTGATGTAGTCCTCCAGATCAAACCACCAGTGAAATTGTTTTAGTTTAAACACAAATCCACGTGTAGCATTCAGCCATTTAATTTATGTTGTGTACCTTGTACTTCCCTCAATACAGTGCTTTAATCTAGGTTAGTGATGAGAGATACGTGCTGAGTGAGTAACGTGCAGTTATATTTGCTCTATTACTCAATCTCTGAGGTGATGACACCAATCACACTGTGTGGAGAGGCAAAGCCATGCTAGGTTGGAGGAATGGTTAAGTTTTTTACTGGTCTTAAAGGAATCTTGTCCCCTGTAAAGTCTACTTTATGTTATGAGGTTTGAATTTTTCAGAGTTATTTAAAGACCTAGCAAACAGTTTCAAACCACAGTTTGACCATGCAGGTGATGCTTCTCAAATGCCTTGGCATCGTGGAAAACCAAGATTCTGGCAGCAAGCTAGGTGTCTTCAAACTTGTCCTGAGGTTTTCTCATATGACTATGGATGCTTTGGCATGCCACAGACTTGGTGTGCAACCCCAAATAATTCTCTTATTTCCTGGTGATTTTACCTAGCAATTCTAAACTAGGTTGGGGTAGAAGAGGCATAACAGAGATTAGTGTTTGGAGTTTGTCAAACTCAGGCTCAAACCGTCACCTGGCCACTTACTTGCTACGTGATATTGGGCAAACAAGTCCCTAGATATTTCCACTTTCACACGTTTCCAGTAGAGATAACTGACTACTTCATTCCTAAAGTTCTTAGGACTTAATGGGATCATTTATGTAATGCTTATGGGTAATACTTACATTATGTAACTTGTCAATTATCATTTGCCATTCTCTTGACCAATTTTAGGTATGGCAGAAGGTTGGGACTGAATATTAAATGTGGATTGCACTCTTGCTTGCAAAGCCTGTTGGCTTGGGTGTAATTCTCCAGTAACTATGTAAAACCAGACATAAAAATTACACCTTTTTAATAGACAAAAATACTTCTATGAGAGGTTCTATGTATTTTATATCTTTCTTCATGCTTAAAATATTATTTTGAAAAGAGTAATTAAATTTAAAATTCGAATATATTTACACTGACAACTAATTTCATTTGCATCCTACAATGGCAACACGTGGAAAGGAAATCTCTTCAGGACAACGGCACGTGAGTCATGAGCAGATTACGCTTTTGAATGTCTAGAGGAACTCTCATGCAGATGATCTTTACCCACTTTTAGTTAATCTTCCTTAAAAATATTAAGATTTCACATCTTAAGACTTGAAAGTTTAAAGACTTATACTTGTGAATATATTACATAGCACACACACACAAGCAATAAATTGAGTCTTATAAAAACAGTCATTTGGAAAATAATAAAGCTTCTATAAATGACTTTTTTTTTTGAGGCATGGTCTGAGTATAGCCCTGGCTGACCTGAAACTCATTCTATAGCTCTAGGCTGGCCTCAAATTCCTGGTTATCCTCTTACCTTGGCCTCCTGAGTGCTGGGATTAAAGTGTGTGCCACTACACTTGGCAAAAACAAGCAGGCAAGCAAGCAAACAAAAAACACAGGCTGTCAGCTAAATAACATTTTAAAACACATCAATTAGATTGCAAATTCAGTGGACACTCAAAAATAATTATATGCAGTTTATATAATTAGTAAATTGAATTAGTCTTTATATAAAATGTCTAATTTGTCATCATATTTTAATTTTTGTAATTACTTATTTGCATGTGTGTGTGTGTGTGTGTGTGTGTGCGCACACACACACACACATACCAGAGTCTTTTGTCACTGCAAATGATGCCAGATGCTTGTGCCACTTTTTCTGTCTGGCCTACGTGGGTGGCTTGGGAATTGAACCTGGGCCAGCAAGCTGGACAAGCAAATGTCCTTCACTGAGCCCTCATCCTAGGCCCTATCATCACTTTTGTACAAAAATTTTGTTGTTGGGCTGGAGAGATGGCTTAGCGGATAAGCGCTTGCCTGTGAAGCCTAAGGACCCCGGTTCGAGGCTCGGTTCCCCAGGTCCCACGTTAGCCAGATGCACAAGGGGGCGCACGCATCTGGAATTCATTTGCAGAGGCTGGAAGCCCTGGCGCGCCCATTCTCTCTCTCCCCCTCTATCTGTCTTTCTCTCTGTGTCTGTCGCTCTCAAATAAATAAATAATTAATTAAAAAAAATTTGTTGTTATATCTGTGCAACTATCATTTAGTATAACTATTTTGTTACTGTTTTGAGAAAAGCATCCCAGGCTGTCCTCAAAATCACTTTGTAATAAAAGATGACATGAAAATTATGGTCCTCCAATTGGGGAAATGAGCAAGAGTGCTGCTTTCTTAGTTAAGCTTATATCAGCACAAGTGTGATGGAGAAAGATACTGAAGACACTCAACACCTACCAAACTAGAGATCCTGATACTCCTAAATACCCATCACTGAAGTAGACTTAAAAATGCTCCCAGCATGGCTCAGGGAATTTTGTGGAAGAGGAGACAGAAAGATTATTAGAGCTACAAGTTGGGACATTTTTCACAGAGACATTGCCCCCCCCTCCAAATGCATGGGGATTGTGGAATCCCCATGGGGTTGACCTGCATCCCCAATGAGGAAGGCTTCTTCAGAAAAGGGGCAGGGAGGAGGAAAAGGATGGGACCAACATGTGATGTTTACATACAAAGTATAAAATGATTTGCCTACCTTTAAAAAAATATGGTCTTCCTGGCTCCACCTCCTAAGCGCTGGGAATGTAGGCTCACACTACCACACTCAGTGTGTACAATGGTGCACAATGACTCCAGGGCTTTGTGCGTGCAAGGCACTTGACTATCCAAACTACCTGTTGTTTAACCTATTTGTTTGTAAAAACATCTATGCAATTATTAACTGGTTTATGGTATAGTTTGTGTCCTATGAAATGTTCTTTCATATGTTCATGTGGTTTTCAAATGCCTCCTCTTAAAATATAAATAAACATCTTTAAAAAAATTTTAAATATGCTTTCTAGAAATATATTTTCAAGATTTCAATATTTGGCATTATGGCATTTGCTACTGTGTTATTTTTTTTGGAGGGGGTATTTTAACCTACATCTTGTACCCAGGAAATAAGACAGCTTACTTTGGGAAACATAGTGGCAGAAAAAATGGAAGAACCCATCTCACTTGCCACATACCTTCTGAGGTGAGATGGAGACAGGAGAAAATCAATCCTAAAGTGTGATCTCAGGAGCTCACCTGTGGCATTGGTGTGTAGGTGATGGAGGCTCCTCAGAGCAAGGCTGGTGAGCTTTTTCATTATACCATTGCCAACTGTCCCTTAGTTATATGTTACACTCTGTTAGGAAATGAATCCCAGGCAAAGGGAGTATCTCCTAGCTTCCTGCTAGTAAGGGTAAGAAACAGACTGAAAGCTCTGGGAAGGAACGGAAAGAAACCCCACATAAGTATAAGTCTTCAAAGCAAAACAACAAATGGCCAAATGAGTCTTTCCAGGGCTGTACCCAGTGACTATGATCGACTCCAGCCGGCTGCCAAGAGGGCTTGCAGGCATCATTCCTGAGGTGTGTCTCTCTTTCTTTTTGTATTTTAATAAATGTGGCTGCTAATTTATTCCATCATTAATTTTAACATAGTACACTAGGAAGAATTGAATGTCTCCCAAGTTTTTAAACAACATGCCACAAAGTCAGCATTTTCCACTAAAAAGATACACCCATCTTTGAATTGATGACACGTAGAATGAAAAAATGGGACATCTTTGGGTGGCATGATTTTTTTTCCAAGTCCCTCCATTTTCCTGCAAAATCAACTGTTCCATTTCTCCTTACCAATAAGCAGAATTCCACTGTGTATATTACTACATCTTCATTAACCACTCATTTATTGATGGGCACCTGGGCTGCTTCCAGTTCCTGGTTATTTTGAATAGAGCAGCAATAAAAATGGTTGAGCAAGTATCTCTGTGGTATATAGTGGATTCTTTATATGCCCAAAGGAGGTATAGCTGGATCTAATTGTAGTGCTATTTTCAGCCTTTTGAGAAGTCTCCATACTGATTTCCATAGTGACTGTACAAGTTTTCATGCCCACCAGCAGTAGGTGAGGGTTCCTGCCTCGCCACACCCCCACCAGTGTGTGCTCTCATTTGATTTTTATTTTTTATTTTTTTTTATTTTTGATGGTTCCCATTCTGACTAGAGTCTTAGTTTGAATTTCTCTGATGAGTAGAGATGTGGAAAATCTCTCTAGGTGTTTGCTTTTTGCGACAATGTCCCTTTCTTCCACCTGGAGCTCCCCCAACTTGGCTAGATCAGCTCACCAGAAAGCCCTGGGGGTCCTTCTGCCTCTGTCCTCCCAGCCTTGTACACGGGCTCCATGGATCTGAACTCAGGTCCTCATGCTCACTCAGCAAGCACTTCAGCACGTGAGCCGTCTCCTTAGGCCAAGGTCTAATCAGTCTAAAGAATTTTACTCTCTTTGAAGTCCTCTCTCTCATTTTTCTACGTTCTGCTCACACTGCACTGCTGACATTTAAATTTCAAAGTGATCCTCTAGGTTCTATTTGGTTGAACAAAATTGCAGGACTGAACTATTAATAACTTCACAAGGAACACGGCGTTTCTTATGATTTTTTTATGGGAGCCAAAACATAAAAAAAGAAATTTCACCTAAAAATATAATAACTCTTCCCAGGGCTAGTGATGGCTACAACGTGTTAAGTCCTCATTGGTGCTAGGCACAGATCCTAAATATTTGATACATCTAGTTCCATTTCTTCAGTTATTCTTGAATGAGAGTACACTTTCACCTTGCTTGCCAATTCCAGCAATTACTGCAGACTGGGTGAACCACTGATAATGTAGAAAGCTTTCAGTCATTCATTGGAAATTCTGGCTGAGATTGTGAGCTGGCAAAAATCATAGGCTTGTTTTCATATTGTAGTTGGTCTTAAGGAGAATATACTTTTGGGTTGTGGTTAAGCCATGTTTGACACTTGCCAGGGACATAATTTAAGTACTCCTAAGGCCAAACCCTGAGATAGAGTTTGTGTGTAAATATAGTATTGTGCAATTTACTGATTCAGACATATTCTGATATATGTGTCATTTAATGATTTTGTCATGCAAGCAACATAGGACAAATTCATAAATCTAGATGATAGGCCTGTCATTCCACATGTGGCCTTTTGATGAAATCAAGAGACAAGATGAACACAAGCTATATGAGACTGCAGCTAGGATAACGTAGCATTCTATTTTGCAGTAAACATTTTCATCAGTAAACAAGCATACTCAGAAATGACGATGGAAAGACTAATAAACATCAAACCTATATCAGGCATTATCATCACCAGCAAACATTGTGTGGCATGCATAATTGTATGCACTATGCATTTTGTACAACTTGCCAGTTGCTTGTTGGTAGTAGCTTCTCCATAAACATGAGTAATCTTGATGGCTCCAACATGCCTGGGTAATGAGAAATTTTTTAGCTTCCAGTATAATTTTATGGAACTGTGATCCAATATGCAGTTCATAGTCAAACAAAATGCCCCTAGGTAGCACATTACTACATTTATTTTGGAAATGATCCCAGTAGGCAGGTCGAAAGAAAAATGAAAATAAGGCATCAAAGGAAGAAGAGTCAATAAGGGATGAGTTAGTCAGCAGGTGACTTTGAAGGGCGCGTGGGGCTCAACCTCACTGGGGACCCTCTGAGAAGATTCACGGAATGTGTTTCAACGTTGCCTAAAGAGAGACTAGGAGTCTCTTTTGCTCTGGCTACCCGAGGATGACTATTGAGGCTTTTCTTCCTGACACTTCTCCCCTTCCTTATGCTTGGGGTGACCACAAGATCAATGGATGCACCTAGGAAGAAATTGTCTTGAATTGGAACTATCTGTAGAGTGGGTGCTTTAGAGTTTATGGGATCTAGCTGTAAGAACTATAAATAACCATGAAAGTGTAAATGACTCTGCCTGTTTGGCAGAAATCCTCCTGGCATTTCAAAGGTTGTTGGCGATAGGTACAGTTACTGGGATTTACATATACCAGGGTACCAAGCATATATCCACAAGAAGAGGGATGACGTTTATATAATTATTATGACTTCCACAAAGAAAACTAACACAAAGTGTTTTGGAGTTTAATTCAAACCAGACTTAATGAAAACTTGGAAGGATCCAATTTGAGCTCTACCTTCCATAGACCCATTGGCATCATTGGATTAAAAGTAATTCATCAGGCAAGATATAGCAGTGTTAGGGGACAAGACTGATGAAGAAAGGTGGCTGAGAGACGTCTGTTCAGCTTGTGCAAGCTGTGATTCTCGACCTGACTGTAGCATCTCATAAACCAGGCCCAGGGAGGGGAAATGTATGCCTCATTTTGAATACAGTTTCTCCAAAATTAAGATCTTAAGCCTCTTTTTCTTTTGTCTTTTTCCTTCTTTCTTTCTTTCTTTCTTTCTTTCTTTCTTTCTTTTTTTTTTTTCTTTTGTTTTTTGAGGTCGGGTCTCACTCTAGCCCAGGCTGACCTGGAATTCACCATGTAGTCTCAGGGTGGCCTCGAACTCATGGCACTCTTCCTACCTCTGCCTCCCAAGTGCTGGGATTAAAGGCATGTGCCACCACACCCTTCCAAGCCTCTTACTTTTTTTTTTTTTTTTACTTCTGCAAATTTAAAGGCAAAGAAGAATAACAAGTTACCTAGCATCCAGCAGCATCTAATATGATTAGTGTGTACACAAGAGAAAAAAAATTTTTTTGAAAAAAGCAAACTAATAAATTAACCCTGTAAGGTAAGTGTATCCCCCTATATTGATTTATAAGAGGGAACTAGCATCTTATGGCAGGGTGTGGCTCTCTAGGGAACTGTTTTATCAATAAGATCAGGTGATCATGAAATGCTATAGATGGATGGAGTGATAAACTGCTACAGACTGTGGAAGAAAAAGCTTGGAGAGAGGAGCTGACATAGGAGGGGTCACCACTAAACGATACTTATTTTCTGGTCTGTGGCAGGGCCTAGGCGGAAGGTACAGGAAATGTGGAGAAAAAAAAAAAAAAAGACAAACTTCAGTCTGCCCTTACATCACTTTGGAACCTACGCTGCTATAGTGGGTGTAATGAATTCCCCATGCCTACCTCACCAGAGGTCCCTGTGAGCTCGTACAGAGGCTGCTTGCCCATGCATGTCTACCCTACAATGGCCACATCCATGCTGAGGAGGCTAAGGGATTCTTTCCTCATATCTAAGCAGCCAGGCGGAGTAGAAAGCAGCCTGCCAAAGTCTCTGTGGGCACCAATGCCCCAGCAGACGACTGAGGTTTAAGGTGATATTTTTTTCCAGAGATGAGCGGATGGCTTCTAAGTGTTCTTAGGATCCCACAAATTGATGGCTGATGGTTTCCCAGGCATGTGACATGTCTGAAGGATCATCAAGATTTCTTGAGCTAAAATATCTGAATCATGCAAAAGGAAAAATATAGTGACATTTCCAGCTAAATGATAATGTTTAGTGAATCTGGTTCCTTGTCCTTGGATAATTCACAAAATGTACCCTTCACAGGAAGAAAACCAGGAGTATCATTATGCCAAAAACCAGTGAGATATTGTGGCTGGATCATTTTCCGTGTACTCATACCAGAGAGAAAAAGTTAATGAATAACGTACACATTTGTAAAAAATAGCCCTAGATGTGTTTGTTTATAAATAAAGTTCTTCCTTGCAATGCATACGTGCATATATATAATTTTCATAGTTGGGAATATTTTGTTCCATTCTTGTAAATTAATATAAAAGGTCAAATATCTATTAAATTAAGTTATTATTAGTAAAGAGGAAGTTAGTACTAAGGAACTCTTTTGTTCTGCTTTTCATAGCCAAGTTTTTCCAGAATTAATTATGAATGCTCCAAAAATAAAGAATTGTCAAACCAGTTGTACTGATGGGTGAACCCAAATCTAGGTAGCTGAATGAGTTAGATTCTTAGAAACACATTTGGTCACCGCATGGTGGTCTTTCTGTTTCATAACATTGTTCAAGCACTACTAGTTTTTTCATTCCTAAAAAGATCAGACTAAGTCTAAATACTTCATAGTGCTAAGAGAAATAGTATATCCAAAAACACATTATCTTTGTGTCAAACCCATTCCTGGTTCCTTAATTTTCTACTTTCCCATCCCACCATGCCTCCACAGTGCTCCCCTCTTTCATCCTGACCCTCTGAGAAACTCTGACTCAGGACTGAGTTCAAGTGGTGCCATCCATCTGGACCGCGTCTGTGAGAGCCACTGCTGCACCTACTGCCAAACACTCACATTTATGGGAGAGATCCTTTGGTGTGGTGATTATTAGACTTTTTCTTCTAGTCATCAGAAGACCCAGAAAGAGTGGAGAGGTATTATTTAAATGCTCTTCACTGACATTCAGTGCAAACATTCTCAGCCAGAATCTCTGGGATATCAAGGGGATGAATGCCAATACTGTTTTAGTAATGCCAGCCCTTGGGAGGCTGAGGCAGGATGATTGCTGTGAGTTTCAGGCTAGCCTGGCCTCAGAATGAGACCTTGCTTTAAACAAACAAGCAAAAGCAAGGCCATGAGGCATAAGGAAATAAAGGCTAAACTTTCATTCACCCTTGTGCCTCTAGTTCCTAGCATGTGCAGCCATTTTGTTGGTGCTTAATGTATGTTAACCAAATCAATCCCTTCATTTTTTTTTTTTGTCACTTGTCATTTGTTCAAAACATATTAAGCTCTGTGCCTTAGTTCAAATTTTGAATGTCTCCTAAAGTATCATGTGTTCAAGGACTGGTCAATAGCTTGGTGCTACTGGAAGGTGGCTGAAGCTTTTAGAAGTTAGATGTAGTATACTGTCAGTGGGTCTTGGGAGGTGTGTCCTCAAAAGGGATTGTGCACTCAAGCTCTTTCTTTTGCATCCAGGTCATGAGGTGAATGGTTTTGTTTCACCTGGGTTTCTGCCTGGTGTGCTTTCTTGCCCCAGGCCTTAAGGTGACACCTCCAAAATTGTGAGCCAAAATGAACCTTTCCTCTTTATAAGTTGATTGTTCTGGGTACTTGTTATAGTAACAGAAAGCAGACTAACATACTATAAGCCAAATATTTTTGGGAAATTAAGAATATAGAGGTGAATACATCTTCAGCTTATCTCCATGTGATTTTTCAAATATCAAAGTTCTTATTGATAACTACACAGGTAGCAAACTCTTTATTACAATGATACCACTTGGCATCATCACTATTATCTCCAGACATTTTTTCTTACTTTCTTACTTTCTGCTAAGTGCTTCCTTCAGTTCATCCATGAAGCCTTCTTTCTTAATGCCTTAGTCCTGTGCTCATGTGTTCTCTTCACACTCACTCAAAGTTTTCTCCTCTTAGTTACTTCAACAAGTCCTTTAGTCATTAATTTGGGAGATGTCCATTAATTTATAGATGTATCATACATATATTACAAGACTCTCACATTATAAAATAAGTTACATGAAAGCAAGATCTAGACTATATTTAGATTCTTGTGTACTTTTGTACTTCACAAAAATCAGTATTCTCAGAAAGAAAAAGAAAAAGATAAAATGATACACTCTTCTGTCATTGAACTTGTGAATTTTAACTTTTACCAAAATAAAGGTGTCCATGTGACTAAAAATTCTGCTTTATCTTGTAATGCAGTGTTCTTCCTTATGGAAGAAAGTGCAGCGAGTTAGTGCTAGGAAAACCATATATGTTAACAAGGTAGTGTCTCCCAAAGTCGTATGCGAGTATTTATCGAATGAATTGGTGAACTGAAGCTGAGTGATACTGGCGTGCACACTCACATGAAGATGTTAGCACCCTCTTGATGGCTCTTGGGTAGACAGTAGCTTCAATCAGTGATTCTCGGCTTTGCTATATGCTACAATCCTCTGGGAAAATCACAATGCCCAGGTAGCAGCATTTATCTATTAATTTACAATGTCTAGAAATGACAAAGAGAAACTTATATTTCTTACTAGCATATGCAGAATTAGTCGAAATTATGGTGTTTTTCAAACAAAGTTAATTTTGTTTCTCTCCCCTTCTTCTACATCTCCTTTCCCTCTATTTCTCTTTCACCGCCATAGCCTACTTCTTGCTTTCACGCCGCATGTTTCCTTGTCCTGGAACCTGTATTTTATAAAGCTGTCCAGGTTATTCCAGTGTACAACAAAGTTTGAGCACTACTATTTTAGTAGATTTTAAGGCATGATTGAAGACTATCTGAAGGAACATTAATCACAATAAGTAAGTGTCTTTGTTTGGATATCTATAATGCTTTGGTTCCTAAAGGAACAGGATCATGTATCCTTTAGGACAGTCTTATATAGATTCATGTTTGTACTGATACACTACACATGTTGGCATAATCCCCTGGTGGCTTGGACCTGGTAAGCCCCTTCCACACCCACTATGTTGAAGACACTTTAGACCTTGCGGTACTTGCCAAGCTGGTGCAAAAGGTAGATGAATTCATTCAAGTAAAGGCCACCAGCAAGCTGATAGTCATAGTTGAGCAAATCCAACATTTGCCAAAACAAGCTAGAAAGTACTAGGTTGATGCCCACAGAGATGCCAACTTCCACCACTAACTTGGTGGGAAAGCCTAGCAACATTTAGTAACTGGTTTAAAGAATGTTGATTGTGCAATGGATGCATTTGGTTGCATGGGATATACTATCTCCCACTCGTTCCATAGGCTAGTATTCCAGAATTTATCCTGCCATGCTGCATGCCTTCTAAGGAGAGAATCATAGTCAGGTAGAATTCAACCTGGGACTAAGAAACAGTTGAATAAATACAAAAAAAAAAAAAAAAATCCCAACTCACTGAAGAAAACATGAGTTTATTGCAGGTTTACGATTAATAGAATAGAAAGTCATATATTATATTCTACATATGTTAATTTCAAGATATGATGCATACCTGACCACAAAGTGTATAAGGAGGGATGGATGAGGCCTGCTACTTGACCATCTACCATTACACATGGTGTTTTATAACATGTTGTCAAATTAACCCTACCTATTGATTCTGTAAAGTGGCTACTAATGCCTCCATTTCCCAGATGAAAACTTGAGCCACAAAAGATGAATTTCTGATAATAAAACTACCACATACAGAGCTAGAACATGAATTTAGATGCCATAGGCTCTGAGATCCCCGCGGAGCCTTGGGCTTCCCCTTATCCCCCTTGTCCTCCCACATCTCCTGTGGGGGATGTTTCCTGTGCTCTGCAGCTTTCACACAGCGCGGTGAGTAACTGCTCACGTTAACAAACTGGAACAGACTGTGCTGTGTGTTTGGGTGGGGACAGCATATTGAAGAAACTTGATACTATGTTGGAGGAGGCCGGAAAAACAGCAGAAAGCTTGTGTTGACTTGAATGAATTCCTAAGATTGGCGAAAATGAAGTCTCTGACATTATGATATCTCAAGACACAAAGCAGTTTCACCTTCTTAGAACATTCTTGCAGAGACCAGGGAAGACATTTTTTCCCACATTAACACAAGCCCTCGGGCATTCAGTCTACCACAAGCAATACGGACTTGGAGGCTATATTCTCTTGGACATTTTTAGAACTTCCTGAAGACGTAGCCAAGGGCGGGCGGCAGCATCCTGGTGGCCTGTTCTAAAGTGCTCCCATGACTCACTGCTGGACCTCAGCAGTCTCCAGCTGCTCCACCAGATGCTCCACCCACATCCTGGATTTGCATCATTACTTGTCCTTTCCCAAGAGGCTCTGAAGAATCCTCAGAGTCTCAGCGCACTCTTGCACCAGGCCACTGGGTCATGGAGAACACAGTGTCTGTGTTGGTGACACATGTCCATTCTTGTGCGGCAGCTGCTGTCAGCAAGTAGCCCGTGCCTTGCTGGGAGGCAGGGTAGAGATCGTTTTGTCATTTGTACATATGTGGATGTGATGTGAGGTTATTAATGCAGCTTCTCATCAAAATTCCTTGATGTGCTGTGCTACGATTTCCTTCATTTCCATTCTTCTCTGTATATTAACTTCACACCTACTCTTTACATCAACCAAAGTGTTCGCAGCAGAAACTGGTGTGCTTTTTTTTTTTTTTTTTGGTTTTTCAAGGTAGGGTCTCACTCTGGCTCAGGCTGACCTGGAATTCACTATGTAGTCTCAGGCTGGCCTTGAACTCACGGTGATCCTTCTACCTCTGTGTAGTCCGGTTCACATTGCTGGTAGAAATCACCCAACCAAGAGCAGCTTCTGGGAAAAAGAGTTTTATTTTGGCTTACAGGCTCGAGGGGAAGCTTCACGATGGCAGGGGAAAACGATGGCATGAGCAGAGGGTGGACATCACCCCCTGGCCAACATAAGCTGGACCACAGCAACAGGAGGGTGTGCCAAACACTGGCATGGGGAAACTGGCTATAAAGCCCATAAGCCCGCCCCCAACAATACACTCCCTCCAGGAGGCGTTAATTCCCAAATATCCATCAGCTGGGAACCTAGTATTCAGAATCAAACCACCACACTCTGCCTCCTGAGTTCTGGGATTGGAGGCATGTGCCACCACACCTGGCTTTGGTGTGCCTTTTTGGTGATGCTTCCTCTGCTTGCAATGTTCGTGATATGAGAATATCACTTTCAACAAATTGCTATATTTAGTCCTATCTCTTCATGTCTCCCTACATGCCATTTGTCTACTGGACTTATCTCTTTAAAGTAATCATTACCTATGTTGCATTCATTTGGCCCCAGGTAGAATCTTCAATATTTCAGGCCCTTTCCCTTGCTAAGCATCCAACTTCCAAGTAACAAACCCATTGTCATCCAAATATCTGACTTTTCCATCTCTACAAACTCTTAATGAAATATGGAAACACACAAATTATATGCATTATCTTGGCTACTTATGTGTCCCTGAAACTTCCTCATGGTAGACACCCCACTTCATCAGTACTTGAAGTTCTGGCCCATTGAGTAGCAATGACTGTGGTGCCTGACACGTGGCCACCTCTTCACTCGGATCCTTTCTCCCACAGTGTTCACTGGAAAGATTTCTACTCATTCATTCATCATTATCTCTTCTTCCACATTCTAAGGACCAGTTTTGGTCTTCATCTTATCCAGGAAAAGTCTCTTCTAGCCTCTATACCCTATCCCTGCCCATACTTTCTCCCATTAATGACTTCACTTCTCATATAACCAACCTCTTTCTCCACTAGCTCTTATTTTAGTATATAAAAAACAAAAATGGAACTGCCCTGATCCTGTAGTCCCATAGGTGTACTCTTTTATCAAACACATGTAAGGTATTTGTTTTACACCAGACATTATTCCGGGTATTTTATTTTTTACTTAAAATTCATGGGACACTACTAATTATTGTCCTTTCCAGTGTGATATTTAAAAAATTTGAGGCAGAGAAAAGTCAAGAACCTTCCCAAAGTCATCTGGGATTTTAATGGCTAAAATGGAAATCAGGCCAAAAGGCCACCAGATGATTCCGTGTTCAGCACCTTCACCTAACACTCTACCTGCTCCTTTGTCTCCCTGATAAGTTTTTCAAAAATACATGTCACTTTCACATCTTACCATAGAAACAAACTTTTGCTTCTGGAAACTCTGAAATTGTTGCTAAAGGTAACTAGTGACTAACTTCCAGATTGCTTAACACCTATTTTGGTGGGATTATTTTCCCCCTTCTTTATTCTCTTTTATCTTTTTTACTCTTTCTGCCTTTTATTTTTTTCTTAAACACATAGAGTTATATTAATCATAATCCTTGGTACATAACATTCATTATTGTCCCACTGAAGGTCCACTTTGCTTTAAGTAGCTTTTAAAATAATTTATTTTAGAGCCGGACATGGTGGCTCACGTCTTTAATCCCAGCCCCTCAGGAGGCAGAGGTAGGAGGATTGCCGAGAGTTTAAGGCCACCCTGAGACTACATAGTTAATTCCAGGTCAGCCTGGACCAGAGTGAGAGCCTACCTTGAGAAACAAAAAAAAAATATTTAAAAATATAACTATTAAATAAACTATTATATATATTAAATAAGTTATTAACTAAATGATAAAATTTCAAATTTTGCTTATATCTGACCACCCTAGCTTATGACTGCTTTCAACCAAGTTTGTTGGTAAATACCATGCTTATCATTCTTTTTATTTTGGTTTTAACTGTATTTTGACTTTAAAAAGAGAAACAAAATAGCCATAGTTCATTTGTTATTATATTGCCAAGATTTGTACATATTATTGGACATAAATTTATTTCAACATTTTTAACCTGTTATATGACAAAACATGATGTGTGGACTGATACACTGAAGGATGTTCTTTAGGCCTTATGTCAATATTCTGGTGCTTGGTGAAATTTGTTGGCATCTTTGTGTGTGTGCCTATAAGTGTGATGTATGTGTGTTTTTGTATGTGAATGAGGGTACATGTATGTTGTATTGTACGTGTGGAGGTCAAAGGACAATTTTCTGGCAGTGGTCCTCACCTTCCACCTTATTTGAGGTGGCATCTCTTTCTTGTCAGTGTTGTCACTGCTGCGCTCCCTGTGAGCTTGTGAACTTCTAGGAAATGGCCTTACGTCTGCCTCCCTTCGCACTATCTGAGTGTGGGGAATGCGGAAGCCCTCCATGGTTTCCGGCTTTATGCATGAGGTCTGGGGACCCGAAGTCAGGACTCAGGTTTGGCTGGCAAGTGCTTATCCACTGGTCCATCTCCCTAGTGGAATATCTTCCTTTTGGAAAATTATTTCTCCTCTGTGGTTTTTATTTACGTTACCCTCTAATTAGACCACTATTTTACACACCCCTTTAATTACTTTATACATTGATCTTTTTCCTCCTGTCACTAAAATATTCATGTTTTGCAAGGTTTGTCCTTTAGTTCTTTCAATATTTATTTTTTTTCAGTGCTGGGAATCAAACCCAAGTCTTTGTGTATGCTAGGCAAGCTCTCTACCACTAAGCCACATCCCTAGTCCTCAAAGTTTATTTCATAAATAATCCTCATACGTCCATGAATCATAGAAGTCTATGCTTTCTACTTTCACTATAAGCTAAACTCCTGTTTTAATCTTAATTGCTTTTCCTGATCAGTTTTCTTACTGTAAAATGGAGGACAATACTACCTCCTGGAATTAGAAGGATTGAAAGAAATTAAAGTAGGAGTGCAACTTCTGACACAAAGAAGAGTGGCCAGATGGAAACTATTGTTTAGTTTTTAAATTTATTTTATTTATTTGAGAGAGAGAGAGAGAGAGAGAGAAAGACAGAGAGAATGGGCATGTCAAGGCCTTCAGCTGCTGCAAATGAACTCCAGACACATGCACCACCTTGTGCTTCTGGCTTTCATGGGTCCTGGAGAATCTAACCTGGGTCCTTTGGCTTTGCAGGCAAGTGCTTTAACTATTATAAGCCATCACTCCAGCCTACTATTGGTGTTCCTATTGTTTTAGTAGCTTAACACACATACTAACTTCCCAAGTTCTTCTTAACATATACAAGTAAGTCTTGGGGGTTATCCTTTACCATACTATTAAGGTAGATGCTCCGAAACCTTTGCCTAGAGCTCAATTATTCTTAGTAGCTTGCTTGTATGTTTCAGTATTGGCTCTCAGTGGAAGGATGTGAAGAGAACAATGTGTGTCCACAGTCAAGCCTGTGTGCCCAAGCAGTGGAAGAGTGCCAAGGTTATCCTAGTCTTCCCTGAAATTTTAGGTAAAACTCAGCCCAAACATTGACTATTGACTGTTAGAATATTCAGAAATGATGGGATTTATACCTCTATAAGGAAAATGGATTCCAAATGCTTCAAATTATCATGCAGTCATGACATTCAGCCAGAATTTATTTAAAATACTCTATTCTAAATGTCTGAGAGGTTGTAACACTGGATGTTACAAAAAAAAGTTTGGTTAGTGCTTGAAGAGCTGTCCAAGTGAGGTAGATAGGCTGGAAGCAAAGATCCTAAGCAGAGTTTTGGAACACAGATGGTCATTTCACCCTGTAGAAAACCCAACAACTGAGAAAGCAGCTGCTATCTGTTGATGCTTTTCAGAGGAGTCCAAGGGAAGGAAAATCCATGTGGGCTCCAAACAAACCAGCACATGCACATCCTGCAATGGACATCCTGATGTTGATGGCTTCCTGGGCTGGCAAAGCATTGCCCAATCCCATAAAGGGAGATTGCCCTGTCCTCTCTTTTTATTCTCTTATTTCCTAGAATCTCTCTTTTCTCCTTTTCCCCAACTCAGGGAACTATTTCTTGACTGGAGTTGTTAGGGGAAGGAAAAACAGGTTTTTTTTGTTTTCCCATTTTTTGTTTTTATATCACCCCTTCCATTTACTTTTAAGTTCACAGCCCAGAGATGCTATATCTGTGATTCTATTCTTACCCTATGTCAATGAATGACACTTTAATAGTGTTTTGAACAAAAATGGGACTGGGACAACCTCAGGTTCTTAAGAAAGAAGGCAGCAAGAGTGGAATCATAACTGCTATGTCTTCCTGACGCATGTGGAAGCAGGTATGAACCTGGGCGTTATCATTAAGATATGTAGGAGATTCAATAGAAACCTCACAAAGGTGCCGTGTCAGGCTAATCATGTTAGTGTTTCAAATTTGCCCATGCTCATCCCAAGATGTATATTATGTCAATCAACAGGCACGGACCAGTGTAAGAGTCACCAAATGCAACTGTACCTTCATTTTAACTTTTAAAAAATCTGTGTCTCTGCCAGAAACTAAAGAAAACTGGTCTATTTAAAACTTAATCATGGGCTGGAGAGATGGCTTAGCAGTTAAGGTGCTTTTCTACAAAGCCTAAAGACCCATGTTCAACTTTCCAGATCCCATGTAAGCCAGACGTACAAAGGTGAGGCAAGCTCAAGGTCGCACATGCCCACTAGGTGGCACAAGCATCTGGAGTTCGATTGCAGTGGCTCTGAGGCCCTGTGGCACATCAATTCTCTCTCCTCTCTCTCTCTCTCTAAAAATAAAATAATAATTAAAAAGAAAAACTCACTCATCATCACAGACTTCCCTAAAAGGACAAAACATCAAAAAACATTATTTGAACAGATTTATTTGGAACAGAATTCTTTTTGAGAACTTTGGAATTCAGGTTCACTTTAAAACTTTAAGCTTCATGTCCATCAACTGGGGTTTATAGGGAGGTTATTTTCCTTGATAATCTTGTTTTTTTTTTTCAGGGATTAAAACTTTCATATATTCCAAAAGAATTTGATTAATATGCACAAATAATTTTCACATCATTCCATATATCTAAAGGAAAAATGGAAAATGCACCAAATCATCTCAATGTTTTCATGGCATGGAGATAAAAATCTAGACTAAGGCATCCAGATGATGGAATTAAATATTAATTAACCCTTGAGCAGTCACAACCACTCTGCCCTTTCACCACGATTTCAAGGTACAATTAGGAAGTTCAAGGTAAGGGACAATATTGGGCAAGAGCCCACTCTAGATGCTGGTGCATATAATGGAAGAAGAAGGGGAGAGGCAGGACAGGTGAGCTCGGCAAGTCTGTGTGTGAGAACAGGATGCAGAAAGCAGGGCTTTTTCTAGACTAAGTCATATCATCTCTGTGCATTTTCTTAGCTATTCTCCAGCTGGTTTCCCCTTTTTGTGCACAGTGTATGTCTACTGTTTTGTTTCTGGGAGTTAAAACACAAACAAACAAACAAACGAAAAACTGCTTGGGATTCAGGACCCCATTCCTTAACCCTTGTGATTCAGCCTCTATACTGAGGTACCCAGATCACCTTCTGCCTCCTGCCTTCCACCAGGGCCTACTCCTCCTTCTTTTATTGCTAGATTGTTGACTTTCAAGTGTTCCTTACCCCTGCTTGTGCACTCACGTGGGTGCACATGCATGTGCATGCGCACGCGCGAGCACACTATTTTGATGTAATAATTCTGTGAGCATTATTGGTGTTTGTGTGTATGGCCAGGACTAAAGCAGGCCTCTTTATGCGTTGTGCACTCAGGAAGTTCCGGAGGCTGGCTGGCTCTGTTGCAGGCTAGGCACACTTACTGCGTGGTGGTGTCAGAGCCACCAGGAGTCTATTCCAGCCCAGTATGGGCAGCTTCTTAGCCATGTGCCATGCCACGAGCCACACATCGGCAGACTTTCACATGTTAGCTAATGTGCACAGAGAAGACCGGCCTAAAGAATGTGGCACAAACAATGGAAATTCATATCCATTCTTGAAAACGTTCACTCACAGTGTGCACTGTAAGGAGCACACATCGGCTGTCAGAACTTCCAATTCCAGCCAGGTATGGTGGCATATGCCTTTAATGCCAGTAGTTGGGAGGGAGAGGTAAGAGGATTGCCACAAATTCAAGGCCACCCTGAGAAATCCAGGTCAGCCTGGGCTAGAGTGAGACTCTATCTCAACAAAACTAAACAAAACAAAACAACAGCAAAAAAATAAAAATAAAAAACCCCTCTCATTTCCCTTTTATTGCTGGTAGATTAGAAAATGGACCAAGTCTTAAGCTCTGAATTGTTCATTTATGCACTAAAAAGGTCAGATGCACATAAAAGCACCTTCTCAACAAAAGGACACTCCAGGGGCTTTAAGAGGAAGAGGGCCTGTAGCAGACAGCCTCAGGTTCTCTGAGATGAACTTTTAGACCAGGCACAGTTGTGCAGACAGGGAGTTATTGAAGCTTACAGATCCACGGGAAGTTCCATAATGGCAGAAGAAGCTGGCCTGCCTTCACAGGACCAAGCAGAGAGAGAGAAACACAAGCGTAAAGGTCAAAAGCCACAGTACACTTTAGGAACTCCAGTTAGGCACACTTTGCATATCTTTAGATTGAAATGGGAAACCCACCACCACACCTTAAGATCACCCAGTGAAATGGCCTCCAGCCAAGTAGCTAGCAGATGCAAACTACAAACAATAAAGAACTGAATATATTGGGGGCCATCTATTCTATTCAAACCACCACAGGGCCCCATCTTCCTAGATGCTTCAAACACAAGTGTGGTTTAACTTTAGTACATAATCTTGACTTCTGTGGTTTTCAGCCACAGACAATGGCTAGTAATAATTAAGGTTTTGAACAATGTGCTATAGGGAATCACCCAGCTCTGGGAAATCAAGCCCATTTCCTACTTTGAACAGCTCAAGTACCTAATAGAAAGTTCTATGGAGACATTAACTGATGCAGTCTTGTCTCCATTAGATCCCTGGCACACAACACTGAGTTTAGCATGATAAATATTTGCTTAATAATGAATAATTGAGGATTTGTTATGTATTTCTTGTCACTCTTATCAATTGATAAATGGTCTTTTATGAAAATGGCCATGGGGTGAGAGATAAGACTTGAAAAACGCAATTAAGTTTTCTTGTGAAACTGTCCAAGAAATTTGAAGCTTTCTTATGAACTCGTTATGTAATTTATTCAAGAATTTTCCTTTGTGTTGGATGTTGCACTAGGTCATGAGAAGATAATAGTGAGACCATTAACACTGCTAAACTCCACAACTGAGCAAGTCACAGCTTTCTTACTTTTTATGTTTCTTGGGTTGGGTTAGAGAATGGGAGAAGGAGATCCTTGCTAAATATTGCACTCAGTGCTAGTTTCACAGCAGTTACTCACAAGATTTATATTTTAGAAGACACAGATCGATTCTGGAATTGGGATACAAGCCTTGTAGAGATCGAACAGTGCTGTTTTTTTAGAGAAAAATCAGAGCAATTCTCTTGATTTTGTCAATGTTATCCAAACTTTGTTCACTGTGCTAAATTAATTAACATTACACATGTCCATTACTCTAGAGCAAAGCCAGAACTCAGAGAGAAGTAATATAGTTTTGTCTGCATGACTTTTTCTCAGAATTGTTTTGTTCTATCTCGGTCTTTCTTCCTAGCAATGGCCTTTTCTTCATATTATACAAATGGTATATCAGCCAGCAGGGGGCGTCTCCTCTGAAAAGTCTTCTTGGTCCTTTTCTTTTCAACTGAGGGTCAACAACCTTATAAGAGGACTTCCACTTGAACCCTGGTTTCTCCAGAATCCCTCAAACCTTTACAGCAATGTGGCAACATGGGCCTCTTCTATATTCTGAACTAAAGACGAGACAGGTCGCTCTCTTTAACTCTTTCTTCTACTCTAAACAACATGAAGCAACCCAACTATTAAAAAAAAAAACAGCAATTTATGCTAACAAAGTACGATGACAACCGAAATATCAGCTTTTAAGAACTTTCAGCATGATTTTCCAGATGGGAAATTAACATGGTAAATGGGTGGGTGTATGGGTGGAACGAATGTGAAAGTAGACAACAGATGTTTAAGTTGTCATGTTGAAACAGAACAGGAAACAACAAGGAGTCTGGGATTTATATCCAATGAGGAGCCATGGGGGGGGGGGGGGGAGCCAGAAGCTGAACTGTTAATAAAAAGTTAAGCTGTTCCTTAGAAGTCTGCAAATGGCTGCTTCGAGATGTGGTGACCAGTTTCATTATGCAGAACCTACACAAGGACAATAAGCTTTCCTAAGTCTCAGCGTTGCATGGAACTGTGCAGTGCCAGGGCCAGGCTATGGGGACACTTCCTTCAGCATCTGCTATGGCTGTGCTGCACTGGAAATGTTGGAATGCTGTATTACGGGCCACTGAGCTCTAAGCACTGTCTTGACTATGGACCTTTATATCACGGGCCCCTCCCCGTGACTTTCTCTGAACACCGTCAAAATGCAGCATCTAGAGAAATCAATATCTACTAGATGTCAGTCCTGTGGCCTGTGACGTGTTGCCTAAGGTATAATGATTCAAAATATATTTGAGGGGATGGGGCTCAGTGGATAAATTGTTGTTGCTGAAGCCTGAGTGGCCACGTTCAGCTCTCCAGATACCACATAAAAGTTCTGGTGAGTTGGTGGTGGGAGTCTGTAATCCCAGCATGCTGAGTGCAAGATGGGAAGCAGAGAAAGAAGCAAGCCTGTGGACCAGTTAGCCTAGTGAATACAACAGTGAGCAGAAGCAATGAGAGAGAGAGAGGAAAGGGAGGGGTGGAGGGAGAGGAAATGAGGAGGAGGAAGAAGAAGAGGAGGGAGAAAAGAAAGCAGAGTGGAGAAAGAGAGAGAGAGAGAAAAGAAGAGAGACAGAGATTTGCCTAAAGTGAGGTAGAAAGTGAGGATTACTGATAGGCCAATGTTACACACACACACACACACAATTTGAAAGCTATCTTTGAAAATAATTATTCTTTTTTTTTTAAATTTAATTTATTAGTTTTCTTTTCAGCAAATACAGGCAGCTTAGTACCATTGTTTAGGCTCATCCATGATCTACTCCCTCCCATTGGACCCTCCTTGTTGATGTAAATGGGTCGTGCATTGTGGAGTTAGCCCACAGTTATTGCTACGATAAATGTCTCTGCATATCATGACCCAACATGTGACTCTGACATTCTTTCCGCCCCCCTCTTCCGCAAGATTTCCCTGAGCCATGTTGGGTTCATTTTTGGTCTGCTTCAGTGCTGAGGTGTTGGGGGCCTCTGAGGATCTGGCTCTCTGATTTGGTAGGAGTTGATTTTTCTCTGTGTTGGTCTCCTTCCCTTGTGCTGGTATCTGGTTCATCAGGAAAACATCACGCTTGCTTGTTTCGCCAATTGTCCTTAGTTTCAGTCGGGCCCCTTTTGAGGTATGTTGGGGCAGCTCTCTCCTTAGGATCTGCATCTATCTGAAAAAGAGAAGCAGATTCTCCAACAGAGAGTAAGTTAGCACCCAGAAAATTGAGATAACACTTATTTTTTTGATAGGGAGTTTGATAGGTGTAGGCCCTCTTGTACCCCATGATTGATGGTAGCTTGATATTGGAGAGTGGGCTTATGTTTGGGTATGGTTCTGACTTGTTTCCCAGCTCCAGCTATGGGTCTCATACCACTGAGGGGATCAGTTAGCCAAATCAAGAGCAGTTGGTTCCCCACCATGGCTGTGTGCCACTATTGTACTTGTGTGGGCATCACATCAGGTTATTTGTTCCTAATTAGGTTAGACAATGAGTTGCTTGGACAGATATTGGTCATTTCCCCCAGTTGCCCATGTAGCACCTTCTGGCACTAGACACGCTGACTGTCTGGGGACTGACTCTCTCCTGGCTTCCAGCCATGCCATTCCATTTTACATGTCAGCTGCATATGGAGTCTTCAGCAATAGGGTCTTACCACTGGCTTTGGTGGGTCATCAAGTACTCTGACAGAAGTCTGTCATTGTTTTGGGAAACCTTGTAGGTTTCTCTGATCAAAAGCTCATTGTGGATGGTAGCCCCAAGCTGGGAGTGGGGGTTACAGGTCAGTGCCCACTAAGAAATTGAGGAAAAACATAACTAATATACAAGAGTTAGAGAGGAGAGAGATAGAGGGGAGAGGGGGAGAGGGAGGGAGGGAAGATGTAGGAGATTTAGGTTAGTCTTGATCCTACCCTCTCCAGTGTCTTGTGGTTCAGGTGTTTCCTGTAAGGGTCTAGTGAAGGTTCAGCCATTTGGTCTGTCTTTTAGGAAGTAGAATTTTATGGTACCATTGCCGTTTGGGTCCAGATTACTGTTTTCCACGCTTTGATTCCCTCCCCGCCCTCCCCATCCATCCTATTGTCTAGTCCATGAGGTGCTTGCTGGGTATGTAAGGTATCTTTTTTTTTTTTTAATTAATTATTTATTTATTTGAGAGCGACAGACACAGGGAGAAAGACAGATAGACGGAGAGAGACAATGGGCGCGCCGGGGCCTCCAGCCTCTGCAAACGAACTCCAGACGCGTGCGCCCCCTTGTGCATCTGGCTAACGTGGGACCTGGGTAACCGAGCCTCGAACCGGGGTCCTTAGGCTTCACAGGCAAGCGCTTAACCGCTAAGCCATCTCTCCAGCCCAATGTAAGGTATCTTTAATTATTCTAATGGAGATTACAAATAAAGAAGGTACAGAGAGGTTGATGAAAAGATGCAGAGTTGTTTTAGATAAGGACCGAATTATTTCTCAATGCAGTACCTCACCTCACCCTTTTCCACCCTAAAGGCAAGATGAGGCAATTGTAGGTGCAGGCTACACTTTAGAAGGGCTTTTAAGACAAATGATACTAAACATATACACAATTGTAAGCAATGGACGTATGTCTGCTAAGTAACTTACACAGAGAATTTGTTTTGACTGAGTTGTGTTTTTAGTGAAAGAGGAGGGTGCCCCCTTTGCAGAAGGAAGTGTGTGTGCTTGTTTTTTGGCTCTAGTCCTCAGCATGTAGGAGGTGCGTGAAATGTAGGCACTCTGCAAATTTCAGAGCAATTAGCAAGTGGATACATGATTTTATACTGCTACAAAAGAATCTTTGTTGGACGCTTCTGACCCTTATGCTTGGGTAGGATCTGCTCAGGTTGTGAGGAGAGGAGGGTGTTGATGTTAGACAGCTTGCATCTGACTTGAGCCTCCACCCAGCCTAAACAACACTCCACATGCCTTACAATACCCCAAGCCCTTCAAGCAGAGTAGAGAATGCAAAACTCTGGCCCGAGGACTATATAGATACTGTATACTGACTGAGGTGATGCAGTATGAAATAGAAGTGTGATGCGCTTAAGAAAAATTAAGATAAGGGAAATGCAATGAATGCATTAAGAGGACTGCTGAAAGAGGGTTTTATTATACGTATTTCTGATGAACCATAAACATAAGCTAGGAAAATAGAGATTCTATGACTATATCCAGCCTATCCTTTGTCCCAGGCCTATTTTTAGAAGCCTGGTCAATTACAGAAAACTTTATTTTACAAGCAGTAGCGGGACCTTCCCTGGTAATTCTTTCCCAAGTAGTGCTTCCCAGATCTTAGCTGACTTCCAGAGTTGCCTGCAGCTCCACAATTTTGCAAGGCCATGATTCCAAGCAAGCCTTTGAGGAATAGAAACTCTGATGCCATTGGTACTATTGGCTAATTATGAAGCATCAGCTGGGATTTCATCTAAAAAAATGTCCTTGTGCCGTTGTCACTAGTGGGCTGAAGTACAAATGAACTTGTTTTTATCTGATACTTCCTGCCTTCTAGCCAAAATGTTCCCAGCACAGGCTTAGTTTACCCAGGAGAGGCTACTAACCCACTCTTTAGTAGCTCCGTTTTCCTATTACAATAACAAGTTCCCAAAGCCCTGACGGCTGGGCCGCTTTCCCAGGAGTCACATGCACAGCCGCTATTTCTTTTGCGGGATCTCATGCAACTGTAGGACCTGAGTCATAGAGCATTTGTGAAACAATGTTTTAAAAGGAAAGGAAACAGATGAAAGGATACAGGTCATATCATTAAATGCTTTTAATTTTTTTTTTTCTCTTGCCAAAAACAATAGCTGAGTCTGGGAGACCCTGGTGACCTTCACCCTGAAGATCCTGAACTGGAGGGAGGGGATAATAGATGTGTAAAGCCCTGAAAATCCTTCCTGGTTTCTGGGCAAGGCTTTTCTAGCTGACTCAGACCAGACTGGCACAGTTTATTTTCTTTTCAGCCTCAAAGGTAGCCCTCTTCTCTAGGACTTGACAGACATTCCTGGGCTTAACCTGCAGGCAATGGCAGTGTTTCCTCTTGTGAGCGGTATGTGGACTCCTTTTTCAATTTCTTCGGTAGTACTTTCTGGATTCTTTCTCCACTACTGTGGTCTTTGAGTTATTTTGTAACAGCAAGTGTTTCAAGTCACCAGCAACCATTTATTAAACTTTTTTTTTTTTTTTTTTTTGAGGTAGTGTCTTGCTCTAGCCCAGGCTGACCTGGAATTTACTATGTAGTCTCAGGGTGGCCTCAAAGTCATGGCGATCCTCCTACCTCTGCCTCCCTAGTGCTGGGATTAAAGGCATGCCACATCACACCTGGTTATTAAACTCTTAAATGCGAGCAAATTTAGCACTGAGGTTAAAAGCATTGTATCTAGAGTCCAATTATTGTTTTTTAATCATTAAATTATATTTACTGAGGGAAGTACAGACCCAAGGAAAGGCAGCCACATGGCTAGAGATCCCATGGGGAGGGCATAAAATAAAACATGGAAAGAAAATTCAAGGAGCTTCTGCCATGTGGGGAGTTGGAGGAGATAAAAATCCCAAGCCGAGAGTAAGGGCCAAGGGCGCCCTCCAGGCTGGGCCTGGGCTAGGGGCCCAGCAAAGGCCAGGCCCAGCAGGCAGTGAAACTCACCCACAACTGGAAGTTCCCAAGTGATCAGAGAGCTGGTTGGTTTTTTTTTAAAGCCCAAAGATGCTAATGTAAATTATCGGACTTTCAAGGGATTAAACTCAGGCTCATGGATTAAATGACACTAATAATACCCTACATGAACAATTTTTTTAAAAAATATTTTATTTATTTATTTGAGAGCGACAGAGACAGAGAGAAAGCTAGATAGAGGGAGAGAGAGAGAGAGAGAGAATGGGCGCGCCAGGGCTTCCAGCCTCTGCAAACGAACTCCAGACGCGTGCGCCCCCTTGTGCATCTGGCTAACGTGGGACCTGGGGAACCGAGCCTCGAACCGGGGTCCTTAGGCTTCACAGGCGAGCGCTTAACCGCTAAGCCATCTCTCCAGCCCTACATGAACAATTTAAGATGAGGAGAGCTTCGTTCTGCTTAGTCTCTCGGAGGCCAGCGGGGAGAAGATGTGTCTCTTCAGAGCACAGCTCCAGTGAGCCACTTCCCCCAACTAGGCTCTACCTTTTCCAGTTTACCTTTCTGCCATTGTGACAAAATACCTGATAAAATTAACTGAGGAACAACTCATTGGCGCTTAGCTGTTTTAGAGAGCTCGTTCTGTGGCTGTCTGGTCCATTGTGTGAAGGCCTATACCAGGCAGGAAAGCACGGCAGAAAGGCTGCTCACCTCATGGTGAAAGCGGAAAGCAAGAGAGGAGGGGCCTGTGGAGAGCTGCTCTTCAAAGCCGTATGCCAATGGCCCACTTACCGGCCTCTTCCGACCGGGCCCCGCTTCCTACTGGACCATTCTCTACACATGCGTCAATCGATTAAACCTTTGGTAAAGTTAGTACCCTCATGACCCAACTGCCTTTCAATCACACCAGCTGTAGACCAAGACTCCTACATATGACTCTTTCAGGGGACATTTTGTATTCAAACCATCATAATCCCCAAATCAGGGACGCACACATAATTTCAGATTCTGAGGTGTGTTATGGTTGTTACAAGCTTTATGGTAGGACTAAGATCAAATGGAGCCATGAACAGGAGAGTTACTTGGGTTGGAGGGTGAGTGGAAGACTAAAGTCTGAGGGACAAGACAGAGTCAGCTATGGGAAGTCTGTTAGAAAGAGTGATCTAGGACAATGGTTTCTCCTTTTTTCTTACTCTCCATCTTAATTCCCATGAATTTGAAAATATTTATTAAATTTAAATAGACCACAATCAGGCCTTAGACCTGCTGCTTACTAAGAACAGTTAGTTAATGGAGACACATTTTAGCTAATATTAAATGTCCTGAATTTAATCTTTTAGGATGAGACATTAATAACTTAATGCAATGTGGATAGATTTTTAAATTTGAAAAGGCTATTGTACATATGGCAATAGGGAGAGGAAACAAGTTGTTGTGGGAGAGGGGCCAGTGGGGGAAATGGATGACCCAGTGAGAAAGGAAAGGGCTCCTCCCATGATTCACTTGCACAACAGCCACCAAGGCAGGTGAGTGTTTCTTAATATAAAAGAGAAATGGATACCTTCAAAACAGTTTGTGTTTGTTCTCAATAAAGACACGTTAGGTACATTGTGACTCTATCAAATTCTGGATACTCCTGTCCTCTTACATCCTGAAAACACAAAACAAAAGAGATACATTGCTGTGTATTCCAAACTAACTTTTTAGAATGAAAATTTAGTTCATGTATTTATCATGGTCATTCATTATATAATAAAGATGTTTAGCTTAAGTTGAATCTATCTCTGCAATTATTTTGGCCATAACATTACATAAAATGAATGTTGCCTTAGGATGTTTTATAAACTAGACTAAAATGTAAGCAGCCCGGCCTGACAATAACCACTAAGGTCGCACAGCTGTTTAAGCAGCTGTATTAGAATCTGCAGCTGCCCCTGTATTTGTTGCCGTAAAGGGGTTGATTAAATACATCAATCTTTTAAAAAGCCAAATGGTTCATTTGCTCTGTTTATTCAGTGCTGTAACAAGCTTCATGGTGAATGATGGCATTTTTAGATTCTTACCAAATTTGCGTTCAGTGAGCTGACAATTTATAAGTGACACATTGAATTGCCTTGAGGCACATTATCTGTGCACCCGAAGAATTCAGACATGTTTTTAAGAGCTCTTTCTGCAGAGCTTGGTGATAGGCTGTAGTGTATATTTGAAAGGGTAACCCCTACTTACAGGTTTTACTGAAGACTGCTGGATTTTACAATGGTGCAAAAATTTACTGTTTTTCATTTTCAGCACTGCATTGAATCATTTAAGATACTTAAGACGTGATTATAAAATAGACTTTGTATTAGATGTCTTTGTTTTGAGTAGCCCAGCTAGTATATGTTGTTTGGTATATTAAATGATTATTTGACTTACAATAGTTTCAATTTAAAAAGTTTACTGGGACATAATTCCATTGCAAACTTTGCATCACCTGCATGTCTAGAAGTATGGGGAAGCGGGGAAGGAGAGAGAGATTTAAAACATTACCTCACAGGATTGCTGGACTAGCACATTTGAATTCTCTTTTATGGACAACAGGTTGGAAACTTGGACAACATTTGAGGTTTAAGTCTTGGTCAGCCCAGGAGTCTTGAAAGTTAGGTCAAATTGCTATGTTGCCATCTTTGAGTAGAATTATCTATTCAGGATACCTCAGCATCTGCTCTTAAATCACAATGAGATGAGGACAATGTACTTTATAAGCACAGGTTATTCAGATCTACAAAATTCCTGGCTTTTTTTTGGTAACTTGTAGACTACTGGTGGGCCAAATATCTGGGTACCAGAGCCTCAGCAAGTTGACATAAAATTAATTCTCACAGCAGGGGGAGAAATGCCCAGAGGGAAGGGATGCTTGCAGAATGGTAGCTCCTATAGCTGGTTATGGCTCTACTTTCTCTGGAAGTCTTTCTTTTGAGTCAACAACTCTTTATGGCTTGAAAACAGATGCTTTTCTTCTAGTTTGTGTCTTATATGATTGTTTCCACTGGAAGTGTTGTTAAGCTCCCAAACCCTCCATCTTCTTTTTCTCTTTCCAACTTTAAAAATAAAATGCATTTAATTCTTTAACCCATGTGGAATTTATTTTTCTTATCAATAGATAAAAATAAAATAGTCCCATGTATCTGAATGTCTCAACATGATGTCCCTGTTCGTCCTCTAAGCATAATTGTAGTTTTATAAAGTGATTTCCTTGTCATTATTTTCTGATTTTAGATTTTTATTTTCATCTTGGTCTGAGATTTGAAGGAAGAAGTGTCAAGTATCTTCTTTGGTTTGTTTCACTTTTAATAGGTTATGGAAATAGTAAGCATGGATTCCTTTTCTATGTTTTGAAATTTATGTTGGTAGGTTAGCCTACGGTCTATTATTTTGAAAATTTCATAAAATCTGAAGAGAACGTGCACATTGGGAGTGAGCATGCCCCGAGGAATGCCTGTGAACACATGGTCCATCTTACTTATTCGTTCTGTTAGTTGTTTCTGAATTTTTTTGAATTTTATGAATTTGTTTTATGAGTTTGTTTTGTCTTGAGCCAGTAGATATGAATAAAAGTTTTTCTAGCATGAGTATATTTCTGTTTCCTGCAATTTTGCACTGTGACTATTATTATTACTACTATTTATTTGTGTTGATCAAACCTTTTACTAGTATTATGGTAACTGTGCTAGCTTTCCATTTTATTGCAAGAAATTCCTGAGATCACCAACTTAAAAAAGAAAAAGGTTGATTCTGTCTCACAGTTTTGAAAGTTTCAGCCTATGGTATCCGTAGATTCTGTTGCTTTTAAACCTGGGCTGAGGCAACGCACCACACTAGAGTATGTATGGTCAAACAAGCTGTTTGCTTCATGGTGATGGAGTAGCCATTAAAGGAAGGGAGGGAGAAAGGAAAGGAAGAATGGAGTTAAGGAGGGAGGGAAAAGGAAAGAGAAAGAAGAGAGAGTTTGGAGCTCAAGATCCCAGGGACCAGAGGATCTCTCTTCCAGATATTACTTCTTACAGGTTCTACAGTCTTCCAGGAGTGCCAGGGGCTGGGCACTGAGCCGTTAGCACTTTTAAAAACTGTGACATAGGACATTGTTTTTCACTCATTTGTTTTGCTCCAGAAATCAATTCATCTTATTATTAAGTTCACATTTCTTGTAATAGATAATTTTAGCCCATTTGCTTTTTTTATTTCCAAGGTAGGGTCTCGTTCTAGCTTAGGCTGACCAGGGTGACCTCGAACTCACAACAATCCTCCTACCTCTGCCTCCCGAGTGTGGGGATTAAAGGCATGTGCACCACGCCTGGCTTCCATTTACATTTTTCGATAATACAGATACGTTACTTTTGGTTTGTTGTGCTGTTTTTCACTACTTCTTTTTAAAAACTCCTTTATGTGCTTATCATTTACTTAAGAGAACCTAAAATCTAACACAATCAGAAAGCTACTTACAAGCATGCTCACTTGACATAGACCATTATAAAAAAAAAGTGCTATAGTAGCTGAAAACAGATGGCCCTAAGCAGAGACTCCACCGGGCAAGTTCTAACACAGGGCAATCCATGTTCTAAATCACAGCAGCTCAATCCAGATGAAGCTTCCTTCATTTGAAAGGTTCAGTTTCGTATCTGCAGCAACACCAGTGTGGGAAAGACACCCACAGGATTTCCTCTCCAGGCCAGGGTTAAAAATCTAGGATGTCAGCTCAGTTATATTGATCACATTTGCTAATTCTGTTGGCTCTCATTTGGTTCATCTTTCCTAATGTATCTTCTATTCCATTCATTCATTCAGTGTCTGGTGGTAAAGTACACTGAGAAAAAATGGGTAAAAGTTGAATGTTTTTGCTACTTGGCACGCAGAATATGGCAATGAAAATGTATGTGAGTGTGTGACGCTCTTCCCATTTACAACAGGCAGCAGTCCACAGAAGTCTGGCATTCTCTTGCAGGTTACCCTGTTACTTTGCACTGCCGCTCAGCAACCAGCACCCCTCTCTGCAATCAGAATTCGAAAGCAGTAAAGAAACTAAGGCCTTGCAAAGGAGGGACCCGAAATCTTTTTCTGCCCTTTGCCGCCCTGCATTCTTTCAGACCAGCCCTTCAGAGCTCTGGCTGTGAGGCTCCAAACCAGACACATCTCTGGTTTCAGTGGGGTTTCAAACTGAAAAGGGGAAAAAGGCAGTGTTTGGTTTTAATTATACACCTCAAAATTATAGGGCTCTGGAGAAAAGTGCCTAAGGGCCAGAGGAGCTTTGAGAAATGCCAAGCCACGCTGAAACGGACTCTGAGCCAGCCTCGCACACGCTGAGTCACTGAAGTAGCGACAGGTGGTGATGGGCCCCCAATCTCATTATACGAGCATCGTCCACAGAGATGATGGCTATGCGTGACCAGGAATTTGGAGGAAGAGAACTGATAGAGAAGCCCAGGGAACGTTCAGAGCCCACCCTTTGAAGCGTTAATTCCTGTACGGAGTTTACTTCCACTTTGCCCAGAACTGCAATGGTTGACTAACAAGACCATTGAGGCAAGATTCTACAGTAAACTCAAGAGTCAGCATGTCACCCAGCCCAGATGGAAAAATGGTTAATACTGCTGCCTTCAGAGATGCATTGTGGCACGGGACACCAAGGACTAGTCACTAGCGGGGGCTGGAGAGATGGCTTAATGGTTAAGGCGCTTACCTATGGACTGTGTTCTGCTCTCCGGATCCCACATAAGCCAGCCGCATGAAAGTGAGGCAAGCGCAAGGTTACACCTACCCACTAGATGGCTCAAGCATCTTGATTTCGATTGCAGTGGCTGAGGCGCTGGTATGCCAATTCTCCCCCTCTCTCTCTGAATGTTGCTCTCTCTCTAAAACAAGAAAGAAAGATAGGAAGGAAGGAAGGAAGGAAGGAAGGAAGGAAGGAAGGAAGGAAGGAAGGAAGGAAGGAAGGTAGGAAGGAAGGGAGGAAATTGAGAAAGTAGCCAGCAGGGTCAAGTTAACACAGCAAGATACCAGACTTGCTCTCCTCCTCAGAGGATTCCTTTTGAAGGAGGGGGAGCCTTGCAATAAGTGAGGGAAATTCAGGCACACACTGGAAGTATGACTGGAAGTCAATGCCCATGGCAGGCTGGGAAATGCAGAATCAGGTCCCCAGACTCCTTACCCGCCTATGGAACAGATCAGAGGCATGCTTTACATGCCCTGTCAGATGGTCCCCGGCAGGATGGAACCCATGTCACCAGGCAGTGGCAATAGTAAGTATTGACACACAGTACTGACTTTTCCCCTTTTCTTACTTCCCCTTTTCTTGAGCATTTTTCCTGGAATCAGCTTCTAAATATACCACCTTACCCCAAGTTATTGCTTTAGGGGCTACTTTTGGAACAGTTTAATCTAAAACACTATTTCATATTTAGAAAACACACAGCAATTAAAAAACAGAAACCCTTTGTTCAGCTTGTCCCTCCTCTAATTTTCTCTGTATGTCTTCCTTTGTTTGGTCCTAAGCTTGATATATCCCATTTCAGCTTAATCTTCCTTCTCTAATCTTTCCTGGGCAATTTTCAGTCTAGTCTTGGGTTAGACCATGTCAAAGGACTATGCCCATATAAGCAGCTCCCACACAATAAGGGCTTCCAGTAAGAATTATGTCCATTCTGAACATTCAACTACATGGCAGTGAAGGAGGATAGGAGAAAGCTAGCTTTAAAAATATATATATTATTTATTTATTAGAGACAGAGAGAGGGAGGGGGGGGGAGGGAGAGAGAGAGGGGGGAAGAGAGAGGGAGAAAATGAGCATGCCAGGGCCTCTAGCCACTGCAAATGAACTCCAGACGCATGCATCAATATGTGCATCTGGCTTACGTGGGACCTGGAGAATTGAACTGGGGTCGTTTGGTTTGGCAGGCATGTGCCTTAAGTGCTAAGCCATCTCTCCAGCCCCCTCTCCCCCTTTTAAGGCAGTTTCAATTAGGGACTGAGGCTGACAGAGAACCAGGAAGTTCCACCTCGCCCTAACACAAGAATTAAACTCTTAGCAGAAAGGGAACTGTGTCTGATGGAGGCTGATCTACAGCGCCCCCTGCCGCCACAGTCGAGCAGGCTAGCTAAACAAAGTAACTCAGGGGGGCTGCTTCTGGGACACACCACCAAATTTGCTAACCCATTAAGTCTTTCCCTTACATACCAGAATCTGATGCTATAAAGGAAGCAGCCCTCCGTCTCTCTCTCTCTCTCTCTCTCTCTCTCTCTCTCTCTCTCTCTCTCTCTCTCTCTCTCTCTCTCTCTCTCTCTCTCTCTCTCTCTGTGTGTGTGTGTGTGTGTGTGTGTGTGTCCAGCTCTTAACCCTGTGCTGCTCAGACACACACACACGAGTCTGGCCTCTACCCCCACCCAACCTAGCATCGTTTCATGGTCTAAGCTTTTCCGCTTGCTTCTGCTTTCTAGTTTGGGGTAACTTCTCATGGTGATTACTTGTATGATTCCCTGTGGTCTCTGACTCCACCACGTGCATGTTCCTCTCATGTTCCTCTTAGGCTCTAAGATCTCCCGCGTGGCTGCTCTCTCTAACTCTAGGCCTGTTACCTGTGTAATTACTCTAAACTTGGGGGAACCATGAGAATATCTCTCTTTATAATGTTTTCTCTCTGCTATTCTTTCTTAAGTCACCACCATTTGCCCTTTTAACTTTTTTCCATGGGGAAACAGGGTGGATGCTACAGGGGTTCCTACTAAGTCTCCCCACACAAGCTCCTAGACTCTACTTTCCACACGCTTACAATTCTGCTCAGTCTTCCTAAAGACCTCAATTTCTCTAAATGTACCTCATAAATTAGACAGTGTTTCCACATGAGAGCATGTTTCCTACTCCGCACGTGTTTAGCCTCCAGTCTTAGACCCCAGTCTCCCTTAAGTTAACACCACAATTGTGATTTTCCTCTAAATAAACTTAATAATTCATAATTTATCATTGTTGAGTCCATCTTTATTAATTATTTATTAAGGATTGGACTGAACACAAAACGTGTGGCTCATAAATTCTGGAGGGCTCCTCTTAAACGCAAAATCTTGCATCAGCAGCTCTCAGGATAAAAGTTATCGATGTCTATGATTTAGCAGACTTTGTCCCTGTCTTTGTTCAAGCAAGGTTTTCAGCTTTCACTGACCTGTGAAAGTTGGACAAATTTCTGCATATTGGCCTCAATTAGTTGTTTTGGATGAATACAGAAGAGATAACTTTCAATCTAATTCTGGATTCCTACCACACCATGAAGTTTATCTTCCATGTTTATTTTTTTTTCAGAAGGTCTCCATGCAGAGAAAATTGGTTAATCATTTACAATAGTTTTTGAACTTCCTCAAAGAGATTCAATATAAGATATCATCTGTAGCCTAAACTAGTGCTTCTTTAAAATGCTTTTGAAATATTCTCGTTGCTAAGATTTTCTGATCGGGAAACTTCTCTGAAATTTCTATTTCTCTTGCTGCAAATTCTCGACCTCAAATGCTCTTTAAACCTTTTCTTTTCTTTTCTTTTTTTTTTTTTCGAGGTAGGGTCTCAGTCTAGTCCAGACTAACATGGAACTCACTGTGTAGTCTCAGGGTGGCCTTGAACTCATGGTGATCCTCCTACCTCTGCCTCCCGAGTGCTGGGATTAAAGGCGTGTGCCACCACGCCCTGCCTTAAACCTTTTCTTAAAGGCCTCAGAATTCCTCTCTCATTAGAATTCCATCTTCTTTTCTTTTTTCAGATGGCTTTCCCTATCCCCTCTATTCAAATATGAAAAAATTAAATAATTTCATGAATCTCAGAAGTCTTTAGATTTTTATGTCTCTTTTAAATTTTTATTTATTTATTTATTTATTTATTTATTTATTTATTTACTTACTTACTTATTTAGGGTCTCACTCTAGCTCAGGCTGACCTGGAATTCACTATGTATTCTCAGGGTGGCCTCGAAGTCTCGGTGATCCTCCTACCTCTGCTTCCCTAGTGCTGGGATTAAAGGCTTGCGCCACCACGCCCAGCTAGTTTTTATTTTTTTTTTAACCCTATATCCTGACCAAAAACCAGGACTACATGTACTGTCTTGGGATTTCTCCTAGAAAACAAAAGAAGTAAAAACATCGAATAACTGATTATTGAGGTCCTAATGGCTAGAAGACAAAGTGGGATGTTAAGATCTACAACTGAATATCTTTTATCTGTTCTAAACATAAATGTGGCTAATAGCACTTAACTTTATCATATTATTAAAATTCTTCTGTGAGAATACACATGAAAGGTACCTAGGCTAATAAAGAGAAACCTATTAAGTCTCAGAATAAGAGTATGGGTGAATATCTGTGAATATCAAGAAACTCATGAGGTATCAGTTCATTTTCTACCAGGAAGAGGACAACTAAATGAAAAAAAAAAAATCAGAATTACAAGCACCATGACATTCTGTTTAAAGCATCCAGCTCCTGGTGCCTACTAAGGAGGTAAAATATGTGTCTTCCATTTATGTTCTTAAGGCCACAATAATTCATGTCAGACTTTCCCTTGAATAGTACATGAGCTACTGATTTCATAATTTCAGATTTTCCATCTAATTAGACTTCATTGGCTTTTTTCATCAGTTATATCCAAGTAAGAGCAGACTAGCCTAGAATTGAATTATTCAGAATCATTTGTCATAGAAGTTAACCTATATATTATCCTTGATGTCAATTTGTACACTTGAAAAAAATACAGATTTGTAAGAGGTAGAGGATTTTACTACAAGTTACTTAAAAAACCCATTTTCCCGAGCGCGTGGAATGATTCACTGAAACATTCATTCAACTACTATTTCAGTTGCAGAGTAAGTCTGGTGACAGTTAGGTCAGCCTTTCTGGGATGGAGCTGTGCTAACTCACGTAGCTTTCTTATACTGGGGACACCTGACCCAAGTGGACAAATCTCAAACTCCAGGCATGTATCAAAGTTGCCTTCTCTGTTGTTTCCTTTTTTAAAATTTTAATTGTTTGCATGTGTACATGTGTGTGGGCACACATATGCAGATCATGTGCACAGGTGTGTAGGGGCCAGAGGTTGACATCAGGTCTTCTTTGATCATTCTCCACTTTATTTAATGAGGCAGGGTCTCTCCCTTGAACACAGAATTTACCAGTTTGGCTGGTCTTGCTACCCAGTTTGACCTGTGGATTCTGTGCCTTTTAAAAAAATTTATTTATTTATTTATTGGAGAGAGAGAGAAAGGGCACTTCAGGGCCTCTAGCCATTGCAGATGAACTCCAAATACATGTGCCACCTTGTGCATCTGGCATATGTGGGACCTGTGGAAATGGACCTGGGCCCTTTTGCTTTGCAGGCAAATGCCTTAACTGCTAAGCCATCCCCCAGCCCCCTGTGTCCTCTTGAGTACTAGGACTGCAGGTGGATGATCACACCCACTAAACATTTATGTGGGCGCTAGGGACTTGGACTCCAGTCTTCACACTAGTCTGACAAGAGCTTTACCCATGGAACCATCTCTCCAGCCCTCTCTTTTACCTTAAAAGAATGTTTTTCTTATGAAAATTGTCTCTTTTGGATTGAAACTCAGTCATATCTTAGCTATGCTCTTTCCAGCACTGTTAAAGAGAACCAATCTATTCCTACCATTGATTTTTCATTACCTGCACAACTGAAAAAGGTGAGGGTTTAATCATTTGCACTGTTTTATACTTAATTCTCACAGCCTAATGTAGAAGGCATTGCAGACATAAGAGTCAGGAAATAGACTAATGTACATTCTAAATAATCCAATCAGAACTAAAATGCCAAACAGGCTTTTTGATTCCCTTAGACCTAAATGTAGACCAGACAGTAAGAACATGGGCTATCCCCTGGACTTTCCAGTTGCCAAAGCGATATATATATATATATATATATATATATATATATATGTATATGTATATGTGTGTGTGTGTGTGTGTGTGTGTGTATGTATATAATTTATTTGAGAGTGACAGACAGACAGAGAAAGAAAGAGAGAATATGGGCACATTAGGACCTCCAGCCACTGCAAATGAACTTCAGATGCATAGATTCATGTACCACCTTGTATATCTGGCTTATGTGGGCACTGTGGACACTGGGAAATTGAGCCTCAAACCGGAATCCTTAGCCTTCACAGGCAAGCGCTTAACTGCTAAGCCATTTCTCTAGCCCCTCAAAGGTGATATATTAATGTAGATACGTTTTTAAATCCATTATGCCAATTACTTTTTCAATCATGTATTATCCCTTAGGTGTAGTGGGCAACTCAAATAGTATACTGGCAGAGACAAGTTGCCTTTTGTTTTGTTTATACCATGTGGCCAATAATTACCACATCTTGAAAAAAATACTCAACCGTCTTCTTTGATAAAACCTTGAGAAATTCTTCTAACTTTATGGTTAGTTTTGACTGAATCATCCACATTCTTTCATCTGAGCTTTTTGGTGCATTGCATGGCCTGTGATTAGTTGCTTGAATTCCTGGCAAGTACACACACTTCTCTGGGATCATGTATGAGGATTTATGTAGTGAGATAGATTTTTCACACTTAAACATTCCCTTTGTTGTCTTATACCTGGGTTGTATATACCTCAGGCTTTGTCTTTCCAAAATAACAACCACATTTCTTTCTTAGAGTATTTTTTTCAGTCTAAATATCAAAGTTTATTGAAATAAAGTATAATCTATAATAAAAAGTACTACAGGTATAATTTACTCGTTACAGCTTTAAGTGTATTGACAAAAATATCTAACATGCTAATCTGATGGTTACATTACAGTGTGGCCCAAGAAACATGAAATTAAACATTGAATAATTCTGGGTAGTTGTGTCAGAAGTATTTTCTATTTTTCTACCTATATTCAACATGACTTTTTAGGAATATTATTGTCCTTCCTTTATCTTTATCTATGAAAAGAAGTAAGATTTAACACATATAGTTCCTGTGGCTATTATGTATGTTTGGTTGAAAAATGCTTATCATACTGGATGGCATTTAGTTAATATGTGACAATATTAACTATGTAGCATTAATGATACAGAGATGAAAGGAACTATTTATCTTTAGGGTAAGTTTAATATTTGGTGACCTTTAGATGACATGAGGATTTTCCAACAGGAAAATGGGAGGAAGGACATTTTGAGTACAGGGAACTCCATGACTAAAGAAACAGCTCAAGATATCTGGTATTTTCATGAAAATTAGAGTTACGCTTATTTTCTTATAAAAACCTCTTTCCTATTTTGAAACAAATGTTCATTTTCCTCCTTTACCATTAATGTAGCAGTATTTATACATATAGCTCATCATTCATAGTTTATTGTGTTTAGCTTTAATAAGACATTAACATCATCGACAAATTGCAGGACTCCTCTTGTCTTCAGTTTGGGTTCTTTTCTCCAGATCCCTTTATCAACCTGCTTAATGATTGTTCTTCAGAGTGATCGTTGTGGGCTGGAGAGAGATGGCTCAGTGGTTAAGGCTCTTGCCTGCCAATCCTAAGAACCCATGTTCTACCCTCCGTATCCCACGCAAGTCAGACACACAAGGTGATGCAAGCTCAAGGTTGCACATGTGCAATAGTGGCACATGTGTCTGGAGTTTGATTACAGTGGCTGGAGTCCCTGAAAAACCAATTTTTTTTTCTCTCTCTCATAACAAAAGGTCAGTCTGTTGGGCTTCCCTCAAAAAAAAAAAAAAAAAAAAAAAAAAAGAGTGGTCTTTGAGATTTCTTATCTCTTGCCTTTATCTTTTTTTTTTTAATTCTTTTTCCATATGCAGTGTGACTGCATTCTTCCTTTCCTTCTCAGTCCCCCATGACCCTTGCTATGACTTCCTCTAATGAAGAGAATATCATTTTCGACCCCACGCAACCCCGTATTTCTTCCACTGTCCTTCAATTATATCACCATTGAGATTTGGGCGCACATAACCCAAGTGCCAGGTGCGCCCTTGTTCTGTTAGAAGATTCAGATGAGTTCTGCCTTTTCAACACTAACCTAGACCTTTGGGTTAATGATTGCTGAAGACATTGTTCTCTCTGTTCCTGGATGTGAATGAGAAAACCTGCGTCTGTGATTCTGTTCATAGTCATCTTGAGGCATGGAAGATGATCTTGTTGAAATAATTTCCAAGAAACAGGGTTAGAACACTGATTAAAATGTGCCTTGAGCCTTATTATCCATTAACACATAATGTCCTTTCATAATCTGATAGTCATAATTGTGTTCTCCATTATTTCAATGGTGCATGCTAATAGATGCAACTGGTTAGCTACACCAACCTTTATTTTCCAACTGATTCTTTGATAAGTTCCCCTGGGGCAGATAAGCTCTCTGTTTAGTCCTGTCGTGTATTTCACCTCTAGACTTTGAAATAGGGCCAAAGTCCCAAGATTAAAGATCTTGCAAAAACAGATTTTCAACCATACTGTTATTCTAAGACTCAATTTCTGGCTCCATCTCAGAGAGAGTTTAGCGCATCCCATAGATACAAAAGATCCTGGAAGTCATATGATTGCCATGGTCAACTTGGAAATATATTTGTCCTAAGGCTGGTAACCTCTCCTCTTTTACCTATGCAGATCTCTGGAACAGTGACCCTCACATGTGACTTTTGAGACCAGAGAGGAGTTAGAAGAGTTACTGCAGATGAGGTAGCAGAGCTTTTTGACTCAATACTCAGAAAGAGTGTTAAGTAGTTATATAATACCTATCATGTGTTTGGCACTATTCAAAGCATAGGTAACATATAATTTCCACGGCAACTTTGTTAGGTGATATTATTGGCCACATTTTACATATAGGGAGACAAAAAGCATTTGGAAGTTAAGAAATGTGGGCAAAATCAGACATCTAGGAACTGAAAGATCCAGGAGGAAAACTCTGGCAGCCTGGCTTTAGACTTCATGCTCAAAGTGCACTGACAGAGTAAAAGTGACTTCTTTGTCTTCTCAAAAATTTTAGATGTCATTGGGCTGGAGAGATGGCTTAGCGGTTAAGGCACTTGCTTGCAAAGGCAAAGGTCCCCAGTTAAATTCCCCAAGACCCAGGTAAGCCAGAAGCTCAAGGTGGAGCATGTGTCTGGAGTTTGTTTGCAGTAGCTAAAAGTCCTGGCCTGTCCATCCTTTCTTTCTCTCTTGGCCTCTATGTCTCTCAATAAATAAATAAATAAATAAACAAACAAACAAATATATAATATTTAAAAAATTTAAAGTGTTCTTATTAGCACATATTAATTATAATAATAGGTTTCATCATGACATTCTCATACATGTAAATTATGATTTTTATCACATTCACCTAATATATTCTTAAACTACACACACACACACACACACACACACACACAGGCAAATTTCACAGAAGCACCATATTCATGGAGCCCATAAATTTGAGTTTTTCTGACCTCTTTGATGGCTTTGTGGTGATCTGTTCACTCACTATATTCCACAGTACTTGGGAATGACAACCCTTTATTTACAAGGCTGCTAGTGAAGAGCAGGCCCGCCGCTTCTGGAGAAGAGAAAGCTGACCACAGGTTTGTTGGTCTCTAAAGCTCTAAGCAGCTCCAGCTACGCTGTGGTCAACTGTATCTCTGCTTTGTGTAGAATGTGTTGGTATTGCATCCTTGTGCAGGTCTAAGTCGTGATCCTAAAATTTAGTTCTCTGATTCAGGGCCTAGTATTATATGTTGTATATGTGATTTCTATATGACAAATACTAGGTACTCGCCAGGAAAGCTAATACAAGAAAGACTGTCCACACTAAGTGTTAATGAATGTGTGGACCAATGAGAATTTCCATGACAGAAAAGGTACAGCTACTGTACAGCTGCTGGGCATCATGCTAAAGATAAATATGCTCTCATTTGCTCATCTATAAGTTCCATTGTTATGCATGCAATAACCACAAATGTGTGCATATGCTCACCAAAAGATAATCACTAGAATGTTTATTGTAGCACTAAGAAGCTAAATGCATAGGTAAGTAAATTGTGGTATTTTCATGTAATTATTCTACAGATACATGGAAGATTGATGAGGCTCATAAACATAGAGCTGAGACAAAGGAGACAGCCAAGAAGAGTACATAATGCACAAGTTACTTTATGTAACTTAAAAATCCAGTGACAGGGCTGGAGAGATGGCTTAGCGGTTAAACGCTTGCCTGTGAATTCTAAGGGGACCGGTTCGAGGCTCTATTCCCCAGGTCCCACGTTAGCCAGATGCACAAGGGGGCGCATGCGTCTGGAGTTCGTTTGCAGTGGCTGGAAGCCCTGGCGTGCCCATTCTCTCTCTCTCTCTATCTGCCTCTTTCTCTCTCTCTGTCACTCTCAAGTAAATAAATAAAAATAACAATAAAAAAAAATCCAGTGACACTTCTCTGTGAGGATAGAGTACACTAAGGTGGATGTGTTGGGCAGGAAGTATATCAGCTAAAATGTGCTGGTGTTCTGTTTTTCTTTTTTTTCATCATTTTTTATTAATTAGTTTTGCACTTAGTGAGTACAGTCAAGTTGGTACCATTGTTAGCCCCTCCATGTCCTACCCCCCTTCTTTTGATGGGGGTTTGTGCTGGTCACATGGGTTTAATCAGTTTGTGAAAACTTGTTTCGATGTGTATTTGTGATATACATATCTTTCTGTTGGTATGTTGTATTTCAGTAGAAAAAAATTTAGATGCATGTGTATAGGTTTCCTTGTACATTTTCAGGAAATAGATGAGTAAGTTTAACTTTGCTTAGATAATGTCTCCTGATTTTGGGGAAAATCCTGGTCTAGGCCCTAGCCCTCTGACCACAGAACAACCAAATATGTCAAGGTGAAGATTTAAAATATGAATTACCTATATTTTTTCAGATTTCTACATGTTTGAATTTTGAAAAATCCAACACTATTTTCTATGGAGAAATTCTCGGTTTTGGCTTTTGTGTTCTGTATAATTGAATTTGAAATTTAAAAAATTATGTATGCCTCTGGGGAATAAAAATGTATATATGTTCCTTACTAATGGTATAACACATTATGTGTTTGTTTTGGGGAAAAAAAGTGTGCTTAGTTTACTAATGTTCTAGAGTGCCTATTCTTTTTCAGTCTGAGAAGAAAGAGACATGTTAAATAATTCTGCTTGCCTATTCTGTTAACATTTTGCAGTGAGGTACCACATTATGATTCAAACTCAAAACACCTTTCTCTTAGGGATTCAAAATTAATCCATCATTGATTGGAAGATTCTTGGTACAATGTACCATTCTGGATATTTCATTTTCTTCACTTAATGCAATCTTTATTGCAACCATGTGGTATGGATTTCTATCCTTATTGAACAAATTAAGAAACTATTAGAATGGACTTTCCCAGCTGGAATGTGGATTCCAAAACCAGAACATTTCCACAATCCACATGTAGAGAATATCACAGCTGAGAAATCTAGGAGGCAGGGACTCATGGACTATGCTAACCTGGTACCACCCTGTATCTATAAATCAGAAGGTATGAGGGTAGATAAGCAGATACGGAGAAAAGATGGGACTGGAAAGTTCCAGGCCAACTAGGAGATTTTGTCTATTATGTCCATTCCATTCTACCAAGGCTATGCAAACAAAGTTCAGTCCAAGTTTGTCTTAACCCCACCCACTCCTCCACCAATCAGACAAAACTTTGGCTACCTAAATTCAGGGAAATTTAGTAGTCCTTTGCTTCTGTATACAATTTTGATAAGAAGGAATAAGCTTCAGGGCCCTTTTGCTCTGTGATCTTGACCTTGGAATTTCTAAAGAATGGGTTCATTTTTCTTTGCCACCAGCTCTGTTGGAACTGAAGAGAGAAGAAATCGAAATCTGTAAACAGAATTCAGAAAAACTCACTTTGGTTCCAGGAAAGGATTCACGTTGGCTCTTTTATTCTCTGTGTGTCTAACTGGCAGTCTCAACATCTCTGGGAAGCCCCTGTGCAGCTCAGAGAACCTCTTGTACAAAAGGGTAACAGCTGTCACAACAGTCAGTGTTTGGACTCTTGGGTGATGCTATTAGAAGAAAAATATTTATTAATGATTGGTTTGTATGTTTGAAGAAAAAGTAGACCCCAGAGATTATAACAAAAGCAACACAAGAGAGTGTCTTATACTCCTTTTCTAGAGAAAAGGAAGAAAAAAATGAGATTGCTATACTGGCATGACATATTTTATCCTTTATGCCCTTTCCCTTTAAAATAGAAACTTGGGGCTGGAGAATTGGCTCAACAGTTAAAGATGCTTGCTAACAAAACCTGACAGCCAGAGTTCAACTCCCCAGCACTCATGTAAAGCTAGATGTATGAAGTGGTGTATGAATCTGGTGTTTATTTGCAGTGGCTAGACATCCTGGCATGCCCATTTCCTCTAATCCACATTCTCCCTCCCTCTTCTCTTGCAAATAAATAAAAAAATTTTTTTAACCCCAGAAACTAACTAGGAAATAGAATAGTGGAAACAAATACATGATTTTTTTCTCTTGAAGCTCTCCATATCACTTAGGAATGCAATCCTAGCTTCTATTTCCACTTATATGCATCATTCTAAATTTATTTATTGGTCTGACTGCTTTTTGTCTTGTTAGCTATCTTTTTAATGATTCTCTTACATTTGAATTGAGCAATGACAAGACCTTGGTTCCAAGGTCAACCTTCAGAGACTTTTAATTTCCCTCTGAATTCTATAACTAACCCTTGAATGACTATGATTAAAGCACATGCCAAAATGTTTTCCCAGAGAGGAGTCATGTATTCTGAATCTAATTCCAGGACCAGCATCCCAGCAAAAGCCTTCTTGGTTTGTGAGTCTGTATTCTTTTGGTTGGCTATAGAAAGAGCCCAGTAAGCACTTCTCTTAATATTCATACCCTTATATTAATGCTACTCTCACTTTGGGGAGAGAATCTTCTCTTTTCAGTGACGTTGGGATGACTCAGAAAAGGAATAACTAATTTCAGTGAAACCCAATTAAAATGCACCTGGACAGTAGCAGTTTGGAGAAGGACATGAATAAATGAATGTCTGTATCTGAACTTGAGAAAAAGTGGTTGACATCAACTTCTTGGTTGATTCGCGACTGGTGCATCCCACTGGGGTCTGTGGTTATCTCACTCTGGGCTGCTCACCTGTGATTTTAATAAAGAGGTCTTGAACATGCTACTAGGGAGGGGTCACAGATGAATCATCTTGGTCTTTCTTTTAGTCTTTCTTGGACCATGGTTTATGTAACAGTGACAGCCTTCTAAATTGTTTTAAGAATGTTTAAGGTCTAGGAGATGCTCCCTGGATGTGTAAGTTCTGTCTCCTGTTACACGAGGTCTGCAAGTTTCTGCATTGTCACACTTCTGGAACACAGCAGTGGCGCACTGCTTTCGACAGGGCACAGGCTATACATCTTGCAACAGGCTACACCTACCCTTAAAACACTATTGATAATTTTCTTTGCATTCCTGTTTTTCACACATACAATAAACACATTTCTCTGTGTCCCAGATTTAGGCTGAGGGCTTTATTAATAAGAAATGCCTGATCATTTGGACATTTGAGTCTATAAATTTGCATTGCTATCTTTTGTAGTAAAGGTGATTGTGCATTTTCTTATTCAGATCACTTTTTAAAAATATTGTATTTAATTTATTTATTTATGAAAGAGAGTGGGGGGCAGATAGTGAGGGAGAGGATTAATGGGCACACCAGGGCCTCCAGACACTGCAAAGGAACTCTAGATGCATGCGCCATTTGTACATCTGGCTTTGGTGGGTACTGGGGAATTGAAATTGTGTCCTTTTGCTTTGCAGGCATGTGCCTGAACCACTAAGCAATATCTCTAACTCCTGGTCACTTCTTAAAAGGCATAGTGGAGAGGGAAAAAGAGTTATTCTCTGTAGATAAATATTTTGATTTTTTTTTGCCCTCTCAAAGATTTCATTTCATCACCCAGGTTGAATTCAACAGAGACTACTGGTGTGGGGAAAGTGCTGAAGAACTGAGGCCCTGGGTCAGTTCTGACAGACAGTGGGTCCAGATAATGGGGTCCTGGAGACACATCCTGGGGTTGAGGCAATCTGGGTTATGCAGAAAGCTGAAGACCTGGGCACCGTGATTACACAACCACCCACCTGAGCAGATCACACATTTACCAGAAGAGTCACGTCAGAGATGAAGAGACGTAAAGAAAGCAGCGCGTGGGCTCCTGCCAAGGCTCAGGACTGCAACACAAGTAGAAGTTGAAAGCCACATAGAGGTTTTGGTGGCTTCATTTAGCTTATGCTTTATTTTGTTTACTTATTTTTCATTTGAGAGAGCCAGAAAGAGGCAGATAGAGACAGAATGGGCACCCCAGGGCCTTCAGCTGCTGCAAATGAACTCCAGATGCATGTGCTTACGTGGCTTACGTGGGTCCTGGGAAATTGAACCTGGGTTATTATTATTATCATTATTTTTGGCTTTGCAGGCAAGTGCCTTAACCACTAAGTCATTTCCCCAGCCCTAGTTTATATTTTAAATATACATTTATTGTGTTATAATTCACCCTTTTGCCAGATAATTTGATAAATCCATGCAGATGATTTCTTAAGCAATGTTTCTTAACATTTAAGTCTAATCCCTAAGACAAGGAAGACAACATTATCATTGCATTTATGCCCTTTCTGTGGATAACCACTGCGAGCCTTATACAAACTGATGAATGCAGGATAGGGTGGCTCACTTGTTCAGTATTGCAGTTGTGATAGTAACTCTGCTGCATGTGGCTTTGTCTCACTGGTGCTGTGTGGAAATGTCCAATTTATGATCTGGTCTGCTTTGTTTTATTTTATTTCATTTATTGACGTGTGTGTGTGCACGCGTGCGTGTGTGCAGGAGCACGCGCACATGTGAGAACTGGCATGCATACTAGGGTCTTTGCTTTTTCTTAATTTATTAGAGTGGTTTTAAGTATAATATTCTGGAAATGAAAAATTTTGGTAGTATCCACATTGTAAATATCTTGTCCTCTTCAGCAGCTTTTCATATCTTTTACTTTAATTCAATTCATAATTTCAGTTATCAATCCACCATTGGTCCATCTGGAATTACTTTTTGGCTGCAGTGAGAAGGGTAAAAGATCATTGTGTTCATGGCTTTCTAGTTGATCTAGCATCATTTTCTCAGGTGATCCATACCTTTTCTTACTGTATTGCAGCAACAAAGTGGCCCTGTAGGTGTGGGTCTGTTGTGAATTCTCCAGGGTACTTATTGGTCTACAAATCATGTATTCTACTTGTCTGTTCACCAATACTAATGAAACTGTCTCAATGTTTTATACTAATTCTGTTTTCATCTAGTTAGAACTGTGCAAAAAATAGCCTTTCATTTCAAGTAAGGTCAGAAAAGCCACTTTTGTTTTGAGTATATGGCTTCTTTGAACAAAATTACAGTTTCTGATAGTTAGAAAACATACTGTATATTAAATGGGCAACTAGAGACTCTCATAATATCCTGTTTGTACCTTAATATTTTGCAAAATGTAATTTGTGTTCATTTATTCCTACATTCCTATATACAATTTCACACACACAATACATGTTATATATACACACATATAGAGAAATGTATATACATCTATAGATAAGAAGTGAAATTCTTACTGAGGCAAGAGAACATCTACATTTGCATAGTATGTCATAATTGCTTCACCTTTCTTATTTTCAACACTTATTTTCACAATTTGATAAAAAAAATTTCACTCCTAAAATGAAAAAAAAGTAAAGAGAAGGTAAAAGAAAAATCAACCGGGATTCCAAATTCAGATACTAAGCCAACAATCTTGTTATAAAAGAATGAGACCTTCCTAAACTGAAGTCATTTGCATGAGATCATGATTTCCCAACTCAATAAAATAAAACTTCAATAAGAACATATCAGATTTTCAAGACTTTTGTCTATATACAATCCCAAGTAGTTCAAAGAACTTTGGGTCAATAAAAATATAGAAAAATCTAAAATCCAACATTCAAATATTTTCAAGTATCTACCAAAGAGTCATTTTGTTCATATTCCACAGGAAAATAAAGGAAAGGTAAGATATCTCTCATTTCCAGTAATCAGCAAAAAGGTCAAAGTGAAGATGCTTCCTGAAAAGATCTATCCTAAATAGGTCATATTGTCAGATACATAGTTATTCCTATGTTGTATAATGAGAATAAGATTTACCAAAAGTAATAATGAAAAGAATGAGACAAAAAAGTGTTTTCTGAGTGCTCACTATGTACCAGAAGCTGAGACAAATGTAATATAGATTCAATCCACTAATTGCTTGAATCACTTGCATCCTATAGGAAAGGAAGAATGGAGACAGTAAATGACTTATTGGAGTCCACACAGTTAATTATTTAAGTGATAAACAAGCAATCCTGATTGGAAGATTTCATGGGAATTTACTGGATGGGGGCTGAGTTGGTCAGTTCAATTTTCCAACCAGGTGTCCAGGCATTTTATAATCGCATTCACGTATTCTGTCAGCTTTCTAGGAACTGGACACTCCTAGGGAAGAAGAGATAAGGAAAAAGCAGATCCTATACCTTGTGTTCTGTCACCTAGTAATCTTATTTTTATGCTCTTGTCAGATTTTAGGGAAAAAGAAGAAAAAAATCCAGAACCCATGTCATATGTTCAGGCACCTCTGGTCAGGTTTAAGGAAAAAGAGGAAAGGAAAACATCCGGGTTGCCTCCCAGTCCTCCATAGGCAAAACAATATTTCCTGTCCTTAGTCAATAAAAAAGACTTGGAGGGGAGGTTTTACATTCAGCTGCCTAGGAAATCTCTCTCTTAAAATATGCTTATATTTTTATGAGCAGAGAGAGAGAGAGAGAGAGAGAGAGGAGAGCATGTGTGAGAGAGAGAGAGAAAGTATAGGTGTGCCAGGGCCTCCTACTGCTTGCTGCAAATGAACTCCAAATGATCTGCCACTTTGTGCACGTAGGTTTCTGTGGTAAAAGCAGTTGAAAAGATCAACTCTGGCTGGCAGTGACTCAACATCTGAAGTACAAAGTGGAAGGCAAGGCTCTAAAAGCATTTTATCCAAATTATACAGGTAAATGCACTACCCAGATAGCCCAGGGAATTGAACCAGGACTAGTAGGCTTTGCAAACAAGTGCTTCCAACTGCTGAGCCATCTCCTCAGCCTAAAGAGTAGCTTGCTTCACCACTGGAAAATCAAACTCCCATGACAAGTGGGAATAATCACCATTATACTAATGAGTGTGACTTAGACTAGCCAATTTCTGTCTACTCATCACCTCCCTCTCTGAAGATGTTACTCTAACTTCCTCATTAAGATTTGCCAAAGAGCTAAACAAATTAGAAGGAAAATAAATTTGAGTTTTTTGTGATTTTAAGAGGAAGATTTTTCCTAGAGAAAAAAAACCCACTGTGGATAATTTATATGTGCATATGTTTATGCATGTGTATGTTTGTATGTGTGTGTGATGGGGGTTATATATATGATTGTATTTTTCTGGGAAAGGCAAACTTCATGTTTTAAGTCTTCCTGTCTTCTTTTGAAAATTATTTCCTGACACCATTACAGAATACTCATGTGATGTTTTCCTTTTCCTCTTATGTGTCCAAATGTCTATTTAAGTTCCCATTTCTGAGAGTTTTGTACTGTAATTTTCATTTTCCTTCTCCTGAGATTGTAAATCTTAACTTCCTATTTTATTCAAGGCATATTAGTAAACCTTTAGGATGGGACTTTCTGTGTGATTGTTCTATAGTGTTTTTTTTTTTAATTTGACAGAGAGAGAGAGAGAAAAAGAGAGAGAGAATGGGCATACTATGGATCCTAGCCACTACAAATGAACTCCAGATGTGTGTGTCCCCTTGTGCATCTGACTTATGTGAGTCCTGGGGAATTGAACCTGGGTCTTTTAGCTTCGCAGGCAAGTGCCTTGACCACTAAGCTATTTCTCCAGCCCTATAGTTTTTTTTGTATCTGGTCATTTAAAAAAATTATTTCTTTTATCAAAAAATGACTAATATGAAAAATATAACATTTGTTGTAGTTGGTTAATGAGCATATGAATATTATTGTATTGCATAATATTTTATTATATTTGTAAGAACCATATAAATATGAGGCATTTATGCAGTATTATTATATTTAATTTTTTCAAAATAGAAATAAATGGTTTATCTAGTTACAGTTCTTCAATCTTCTGGGCACCAGGACAACAGGTCACAGCAACATTCATTGTCTAGCATGAAAAAAATTAAGCAAACTCCAGGATGACTAAAACCCTACACACAAAGAGGAAAAAGGTGAAAAAGATCAACTTGGCTGACAGTTACACAATGCCTGAAATACAAAGTGGAAGGCGAGATCCTAAAAACAGTTTAACTAAGCCAAATTATACAGATAAAATGTACTACCCAGATAGCCTAGGGGGAAAATTGTCCAGTTCATGACTAGTCTTTTTTCCTCTCCTCTCCTCACCCCATCATCTACAGTTTCAGACATAAAAGAGCCTTTAATTTCAACATATGAAGTTGGGGAATACAAAAAACATTTCTGTAGTGAATGTCATCTAAAACAGGCTGAAGTTTCTGCTGACAACTGATATCTATCATGCAATAATGTTTCCATCAAAACTTTGGGACCAACATATCCTCAGCAAAAGAAATACCTCTGGTGGCATCACCATACCTGATCTAAAGCTATACTACAAAGCTATAGTAATAAAAACAGCATGGTACTGGCATAAAAACAGGAGTATAGACCAATGGAATAGACTTGAGGACCCAGATTTTGGGTCAAGCAACAATAGCTACTTGATATTTGACAAAGGCCCAAACAATATAGGCTGGAAAAAAGATAGCATCTTCAACAAATGGTGCTGGACAAACTGGATAACCACATGCAGGAAACTAAAACTTGATCCACACATTTCACCATGCACTACACTCAAATCCAAATGGATCAAAGACCTCAACATAAGACCAGAAACTCGAATACTACCGGAAGAAAATTTAGGAAGTACTTTCCATGATATGGGAATGGAAAAAGACTTCCTGAACAAAACCCCAGTGGCTCAAGTTCTTAAACACTTACTCAACCAATGGGATCATATGAAGCTGAAGAGTTTCTTTACAGACAAGCATATAATAAGCACAGCCAATTGAATACCCACAGAATGGGAGAAAATATTTGTGGGTTATCCAACTGTTAGAGGCCTAATCTCTGGAATCTACAAAGAACTCAAAAGTCTAAACAATAAGAAGACGAATACCCCACTCACAAAATGGGGCACAGAGGTGAATAGGCAATTCACAGAGGAAGATATTCAAATGGCAAACACACACTTAAGAAAATGTTCATCATCCATAATCATCAGAGAAATGCTAATTAAAACAACTATGAGATTCCACCTTACCCCAATAAGGATAGCCAACATCAAAAGATCAAATGAAAATAAATGCTGGCGAGGATGTGGAGAAGCAGGAACACTCATTCATTGTTGATGGGAATGTAGCATGGTACAACCACTTTGGAAAGCAATATGGAGACTACTGAAAAAGCTGACTATAGAAATACCAACAGACCCAGTTATACCCTTACTGGGCATCTACCCTACAACCTTCAAACTATAGGCCAGAGAGATTTGCTCAACCATGTTTGTAGCGGCTCAATTCGTAATAGCTAAGAGCTGGAATCAACCCAGATGTCCATCACTAGAATAATGTATAACTAAGATATGGTATATCTGCATAATGGAATTCTATACATCAGTAAGAAAAAAATGACACAATGAAATTTGAGGAAAAATGGTTGAACCTGGAACAGATCATTCTCAGTGAACTTACCCAATCACAGAAAAAAAATCGACACATAGTCTCACTCATCTATGGCACCTAATCTGAATCTACCCAAGATACCTTACATACCCAGCAAGCACCTCATGGACTAGACAATAGAATGGATGGGGAGGGTGGGGAGGGCATCGAAGGGTGGAAAACAGTAATCTGGACCCAAACGGCAATGGTACCATAAAATTCTACTTCCTAAAAGACAGACCAAATGGCTGAACCTTCACTAGATCCTTACAGGAAACACCTGAACCACAAGACACTAGAGAGGGTAGGATCAAGACTAACCTAAATCTTCTACATCTTCCCTCGCTCCCTCTCCCCCTCCCCCCCTCTCTCTCTCCTCTCTAACTCTTGTATATTAGTTATGTTTTTCCTCAATTTCTTAGTGGGCACTGACCTGTAACCCCCACTACCAGCTTGAGGCTACCATCCACAATGAGCTTTTGATCAGAGAAACCTACAAGGTTTCACAAAACAATGACAGACTTCTGTCAGAGTACTTGATGACCCATCAAAGGCCAGTAGTAAGACCCTATTGCTGAAGACTCCATACGCAGCTGACACGTAAAATGGAATAGCATGGCTGGAAGCCAGGAGAGAGTCAGTCCCCAGACAGTCAGCGTGTCTAGTGCCAGAAGGTGCTACATGGGGGACTGGGGGAAATGACCAATATTTGTCCAAGCAACTCATTGTCTAACCTAACTAGCAATAAATAACCTGATGTGAAGCCCACACAAGTGCAATAGTGGCACACAGCTATGGTAGGGAACCAACTGCTCTTGATTTGGCTAACTGATCCCCTCAGTGGTAAGGGACCCATAGCTGGAGCTGGGAAACAAGTCAGAACCATACCCAAACAAAAGCCCACTCTCCAATATCAACCTATCATCAATCATGGGGTACAAGAGGGCCTACACCTATCAAACTCTCTATCAAATAAGTAAGTGTTATCTCAATTTTCTGGGTGCTAACTTACTGTCTGTTGGAGAATCTGCTTCTCTTTTTCAGATAGATGCAGATCCTAAGGAGAGAGCTGCCCCAACATACCTCAAAAGGGGCCCAACTGAAACTAAGAACAATTGGCGAAACAAGCAAGGGTGATGTTTTCCTGATGAACCAGATACCAGCACAAAGGGGAAGGAGACCAACACAGAGAAAAATCAACTCCTACCAAATCAGAGAGCCAGAGCCTCAGAGGCCCCCAACACCTCAGCACTGAAGCAGACCAAAAATGAACCCAACATGGCTCAGGGAAATTTTGTGGAAGAGGGGGGCAGAAAGAATGTCAGAGTCATATGTTGGGTCATGATATGCAGAGACATTTATCGTACCAATAACTGTGGGCTAACTCCACAATGCATGACCCATTTACATCAACAAGGAGGGTCCAATGGAAAGGGGATAGATCATGGATGAGCCTAAACAATGGTACCAAACTGCCTGTATTTGCTGAAAAGAAAACTAATAAATTAAATTAAAAAAAATAAAAGTAAAAAAAAAAAACTTTGGGACCAAAAAAAAAAAAGGATGTGTACTTCCAACATGAGACTTCTTAAGCCACACAGAAACACAGAGCTCACCTGCTCCATTCTTTTCAGGTAATGATAGAGGCGAGGGGATATTTCAAGCTAATGCTTACCATATGGGATTAGGTGTCAATTCTGTCTTCATGTCTTTTAGAGACTCTTTCAGATGTGCCACATGAGATGATAAGAGAATGTGTATAGCCCTTACTTCAATTATTCTAGTAACTGATTGATTTAAACAAATCTATTTCATTCTGAGTATGAGTGCATTTTTCATAACTAATGACATTTTATTGACAAATATCAGTCACTTTCTCCTTTTAACTTTCTTAAATCATTTTTCCATTGTGTTTATGTTATCGAAAACTTGAATTTTTTTCCCATTAAGTTGGTTGACAATTTTTCATTGTGATTAAAGTATTTTGAGTGGAATGTGAGTTACAAAACTTGCTGCCCCATCAGACTTATGAATTGTTTTATAAAACACTTTTTATTAAAGTTCAAGAATAGCATTTTTATAGAGTTGAAACACACACACACACACCACACAACCCAGGCTTGCTAAAAAGCTCCCTTGTGAAGTTAAGACTGTATTTCTCCCAAGTAATTCATGACATGTGATTAAAATCTGAAAAGAATTCTGCCTCTTCCAGATGGCCTTCAGACTGACTGTCACATAGACTCCTGTCAGAGTGTGCTATAGATTTCCAGCAAGGCAACCTCCATAGCTGTTGAAGCTGATTTCTTAAAATCTATACCCCATGGGCTGGAGAAATGGCAGAGCAGTTAAGGCACTTGCCTACAAAGCCAAAAGACCCAGGCTCATTTCCCCAGAACCCACATAAACCAGATGCACAAGTTGGTGCATGTGTCTGGAGTTACTTTGCAATGGCTGAAGGCCTTGGCATGCCCATCCTCTCTTTCTCTCTTTGTCTTTCTCTGATTCTCTAAATGCCTCTTTCTCTCTCAAATAAATGAAATAAAAATAAAAGTATTTTTAAAAAGTCTATTCCCCCCCTCTCTGCTTCCCTCTCCCCACTCATATACACATATGTCAGCACATATCTTAATGGTTGGTATTTCTCTAGAGAACCTTGATACCCATGTTGTTGGTCTTGTTTTGTATGTGAAATGTGATGTATGAATGGCTTAGAAGACCATGCAAGGCAATAAGGCTTCTGCTTCCTTCGCTCACTTTTGGGAGGTTTCACTATTAAAACCCTGTTCCACACTCCCAGGCAAATGAGCAACCAAATGCTGGTGCTCTGCCACAGTTCAACTGAGATTCCAGATGACAGTCAACCTCAACCACCATATATTAATGAACAAGTGAGACATCTATGGTTCAAGTTTCCAGCCATTGATCTATGTTTTAGAAAAAGTATCTCTCTGCTCCCAATTTCTGCTTAAATTACACAGGTATAGGCCAACTGAAGAATTATTGTTATATATGTAAGCCAGTATTTTGGAGCAGATTGTATGCAGCAATAAATAACTTAAAGACATAAAGGAAGTTCAAGATGTCAACTTAGCTTGGCCATGGGACAGAAACAGCCCTAAAGTCTTAATGGACTTAGGGCAGTGAATTCTTGTTTTCATTTATATTGTTTATCAATTGCAGGGCAGCTGCAGTTCTGCTCCAAATCACAATTGTTCTGGGCCCAGGCTGAAAGAGGAGCCACTATCTGTGACTTGATGTTCTTTCTTTAAAAAATTATTTATTTTTTGAGAGAGAGAGAGGAGAGAGAATTAGTGGGCATACCAGAGCCCCTTGCCATTGCAAACTAACCCCAGATGTATGGGCCTCCATTTGTACCTGGCTTACGTAGGTGCTGGGGAATGGAAGCTGGCTCCTTGGGTTTTGCAAGAGCAAGCACTTAACAGCTAACCTATCTCTCCAGCCCAGACTTGATGTTTTTAACATAATAAACAAAGTGGGCAGAGGTGGTGGGGGCGGGTCCTGGTGAAAGAACTATACCATAGCTCTTCTACTCAGAAGAGCCACACAGAATTACATCTCAGGGTTCACTGGGCAAAGAACTCATGTGGCCAAGGCTGACACTGCAATGTGGTTAGAAGCAGAGAACCATCCTGTATAGGATAGACAGCTGCCTGACAAGCCACAGTGGGTCATCGTGCCTCTGTAATTTTCCCACAGGGAGGAGTAGGGAATACTTTGAGCAACACTATGAACAAGAGTGAACAACCTTGTACGTGAGAAGAAGCAGCAAAAGAATAAATGAGATGGACACTTTACAAGTCTAGGGGCAGAAAAACAAAAACAAAAAATCCCACATTGCTCAAATACAGATGCCTCTTTGAAATCATTGTCCACCATCTCAGCTAGAGTGTAATGGCTTCCCTGTTCTCATACCACTTAGTACATCCTTACATAAAATCCATTGTGCTATCGTATTGTGGTGGATTGAATTAGGTATCCCCCATAAACTCATGTATTTGAACTCTTGGTTCCCAGCTGATGGCACTTTGAGAAGTGGAGCCTTGCTGGAGGAAGTGTATTATGTAGGGGGTGGGCTTAGGGGTATTATGGGCAGCTCCCCTCTGCTAGAGTTCAGCTGTGGTATTTTACCTGCAATGGCAGAGGTGATGTCCACACTCTGCTCATACCATGTTTCCCTCCTTTTCTCTAGTATCATGAAGCTTCCCCTCAAAACTATAAGCCACAATGTTTTCCTTCCATCAGCTGCTTTTAGTTAGGTGCTTTATCTCAGTTACAAGAAAGTAACTGCAACAGAAATTTGTTACCGAGAAGTGCGGATATCACTGCTAGAGACCTGACTGTGTGGCTTTCGGCCTTTGAGAACTAATTTGCAAGAGGAATGCAGAAGAATTTGAAATCTTGGCCTAAGAGATACCTGGAAGTGCTGAAGGCAGAGCTTAGTGGACCTTCCTAGTCAGAATTGAAAGACTTAAATGTGTTAAGAACTATGTACTGTGAGGTTTGGCTTATGAGAGAAAGAAGCAGCTTTATTTGGATTGGGCTAGAGGCAGTTTGTGTGACAGGGCAGTTGTTTTCTATTTCCTGAGAACTTGTGTAGTGTTGTGATACATAGAAATGGGTTGGTGTGAGCAGAAAGATATGAGAGAGAACAAAATGAGCAAAATGGCCAGAGACAGTGCTAGTCCAGCTGCAATTGTGTGAGCGATTTCTACCATTGAGACTGGGCCAGCAGATCTGTATTGGGGCAGCAAAAATAATGTGTGTCCTCATCCTCAAAGTCTGATATAGTCCCCGCCTGGATTAACAAATTTAGTATCCCACCTAGTGCTATGTGAGTATAACAAATTCAGAAATGAAAGGGTCATTAGATTTGCAGTGTGGTTTGTTCTTTGGAAATGGCCACTGGGCAAGGTATGGCAGGATTGGTGTTCCTGAATGGTGGCCCAATAGAACCCTAAACATGAATCATGGGTTGCAGTGGAGATTTTAGGACTTTTGGAAGATACCAGGACTGTGGGAAGGTTGCCAAGGATAGCTTCCCTTCCAGATGGATTGTTCTTCATGATGTGACCAGCCAGCTGGAGGAGAGGAATTGGAACTTTAGAAACTTGTCACTGGCTACAGATGTTGGACTCAGAGCTACAGGATTTGAAGCATTTTAGATCTTGCATTGGTTTAGTATTTCCTTGCAATGCCATCCTTTGCAGTAGGAATATTTACTCTGTGTCATTATGTTTTTAGTTTTATAGGTCACACTTAAGGGACCCTGGACTACGGGGATATTTGAATAGTGTTGGGGTTGATAAAAGCTTTGGTGACTATTAAAGTTGGACTTTAAATGCATTACATTTTAAATCACGGATGGTCATCAGTTTATAGGGGTCAGGGATGGAGTGTGGCTATTTAAATTAGATGTCCCTCAAAACTCATGTGTTTTGACTATTTGGTTCCCAGCTATTAGCAATTTGGGAAGTGGATCCTTGCTGAAGGAAGTGTGTTGTTGGCGGTAGAATTTGGGGTGTCACAGTCAGCTCCATTTGCTAGAGTTTAGCTCACTCTCTTGCTGTGGTGTTCTACCTGCTGTGGCAGAGGTGATATCCAGCTTTTGCTCATGCCATCTTTTCTCCTGGTATCATAAAGTTTCCCCTTGAGACTGTAAATCAAGTCAACACTTTCCTTCCCTCAACTGCTTTTGGTCCAGTGCTTTATCTCACCAGCGAGAAGGTAACTGCAACACTTGCTTGGTGTTGGCAGGGGACATGGAGCATAATCGCAGAATGAGAATCTGGAGGTGTTCTCTAAAAGGCATGAGGGATTACTGAAGATTCCTGAATAGAGATCAAAGCAGTTTGCTTTATATCTTAGAAAAGCAGATCTGGTAGCAATTTGAAAACTGAGTCTAAGTTGGATAAGACTCAAAGCTGTTAGAACAGCATTTCTGAGGCTCTTGTCCAGAGAATTCATGCGTTTCAACTATGGATAATTGGACAAAGAACACAAAAATGTTAGAAACATTGCATGGACCAGCCTGAGTGATGAGTAAGATGATGATAGTGGAAGAGAAAATGAACACGAGGATGCTTGAGATTTCTAGCATAAAGGATTTCTCATGAAGAGGATTAAATAGCTAGGATGTTTCTTCTTGTGTACTGCTATTTCCAACCTTTTGGAAACTTCTCAAAATCTTTTGCAAAATAGGTTTCCAGGAACACAGACATATGTGAAAGTCATGAGGCTTTTAATAGCTTATCATCATTGTGTCATAGGTCTTAGCAATTTCTTACCCAAAATCTCTGTGAAAAATAATCATACCAAAGCAGGAAGTGATGGGCAATATTAACCAGATATGAACTCTACTGAGATGTTTTCAAATTCCTGGCAGGAAATGTTCTGCGAGGAAGCCATGAAAATCCAGAGACTGCTTCGTAGACATTTCTACTTAGTTCATCTTCATGTGGGTTGCACTGAGAAACCATTCTTTAAATAAAGAAAAGACTAGATTTATCTGCCCATGTACCTCCAATATGCTGTTTTCCAAAGGTCACATTCTCCTCATAAGGCCTGTGCACTCTTAGATGGTGTGAGTCAGTGGCATCTTGGGAGGCTTAGTCCCAAACCTTGAGTGTCATTCTGTTCAAACTCAGAAATGGTATCGGTGTGATGATCTTGTAGAAGACCTGGTACAGACAAATCAAGTTCCTGAGTGGCCTCAGACATAACAGCCAGCACTATGCAGGGTAGGGGTAGATGAGGTAAGAGTTGGAGAGACAGGTAGAGTTGAAGGAATCTGAGAGGTGCATAAGGCTTATGTCCCATATATAACCTTTCTCCTTTGCCATTATTGTAACTGCTTTACAACAACCCTATCCCCATGTTGCCTTTGAGGAACTTAAGAGTCACAGATGGTCACGGCCACATGGCTAGTCAAGCGTTGAAGCTAGCATTTGAATGCAGATTTTCTTGGCTCTTGTTTTGGGTACATTTTGTGTTGCTATCACAGGATGGTCTAGACTAGGTATTTCATAAGACAAGAGTCATGTGTCCCTACCATGCATAGCCTTTGCTGCATCACAGAATAGCAAATGATCTGGCAGTGTGGAAGGAGCACAGGGGAGGGAGGGCCAAAGAGGGAGGAGGGAAGCTGGACTTGCACCATAACTATCCACTCTCAGATTAACCAGTTCAGCCCTCGGGGAACTCACTCTAAGTGTAAGGTAGTCATTCCTCTTAGCAACCCAATAACCTCTTACATTGAGGACCAAATCTCAAGATTAAACCATGACAGTTCTAAAGCCTGAGCTTTTCTCTAAATTAGACTAATTATTTCTTTTTAAATTTTTTTTTGTTTATTTTCATTTATTTGAGAGCAACAGACAGAGACAGAGAAACAGACAGAATGGGCTCACCAGGGCCTCCAGCCCTGTAAACAAACTCCAGATGCATGAGCCACCTTGTGCATCTGGCTTACATGGGTACTGGGGAGCTGAACCTTGAGCCAGTGTCCTTAGGCTTCACAAGCAAGTGCTTAACTGTTAAGCCATCTCTCCAGCCCCTAATCTAATTACTTCTAGAAACTGACCTAATTGAAAGCTAAATGCTGTTTGTGAAGCTCAGATAGTTGTTTCCATCTTGTTATAAGCTATGTTAAGTACATAACTCTTCTAACAAAATTTAATGTTTCAGGAAATGTAACATAGTTTTTGTAATTCCTTATATTTTCACTTGATGTGAAATAGAAATTTACATGATATGAATAAACAAGTTACTGTGCATGAAAAATGATTCTTGACTTCTATAATTTAAAATGTTGCAAAGAAAAATGTGAACCCATAAATTTAAGGAAATACTTGACTTATTTTATGTACCTACATGTTCCTATGTATTTATGTTTTTCTTCTAGGTCTCATTAACATGGCAACTTCAAAACAAGGAAAGTGTGTGCACACGCACATAAACATGTACATACATACATACAGATCATATATGGAATGAGGTTTTTTCCCCCCTCAATGTATAGTTTCTGGCAACTTTCCATCATTGCTAGCCATCCTGCAACATGTCACTTTGAGTTGCATGGGAAAGATATGATGAAAGCAGTTCAGGGAAAGGTTAGAGTTTCCATGTGATGGTTCTCACCTTAATAAAACTGAAATCAAAGTTACATCTATAGGAACTTATAGAAATTGGTAAGCTAATGAGTCTCTTTTCCTAAATCATTTATTTTGCTTGAATATTGGAAGTACTTTGAGAAAGCTAATAACATACATATTAAAATTAACATGAAAGAAATGTGAAACTAATTGACAGGTTCACATGAAGATTTTATGAAATACACACATTTGGTTTACCAGCTCATGAGAGAAAGATGGTATTTTGTGTGTTTAAGAATATTCTCATATGTAAGTACAATGATTGAGATGGGGAGGTAATATGATTGGGAATGGAATTTCAAAGGAGAAAGTGTCAGGGGGGGAGGGAAGGAATTACCATGGGATTTTTTTTTTATAATCATGGAAAATGCTAATAAAAATTAAAAATTAAAACAAATTAAAAAAAAATATTCTCATGAGGCCCAAGAATTGGCTTAGTGGTTAAGCGCTTGCCTGTGAAGCCCAGGGACCTCGGTTCAAGGCTCAATTTCCCAGGACCCACGTAAGCCAGATGCACAAGGTAGCACACGCATCTGGTGTTTGTTTGCACCATTCTCTCTTTATCTCTCTCTCTCTCTCTCTCTCTGCCTATTTCTCTTTCTCCCTCTCTGTCTGTCTGTTGCTCTCAAATAAATAAATAAATAAAAATAAAAACATAAAAAAAGAATATTCTCGGGCTGGAGAGATGGCTTAGCGGTTAAGCGCTTGCCTGTGAAGCCTAAGGACCCCGGTTCGAGGCTCGGTTCCCCAGGTCCCACGTTAGCCAGATGCACAAGGGGGCTCACGCGTCTAGAGTTCGTTTGCAGAGGCTGGAAGCCCTGGCGCGCCCATTCTCTCTCTCTCTCCCTCTATCTGTCTTTCTCTCTGTGTCTGTTGCTCTCAAATAAATAAATAAATAATTTAAAAAAAAAAGAATATTCTCGTGCCAATGTTCCAGACACATAATCCATTTGCCTTGTTCATAACTACCACACGCAGGCATCAACCAGGAGATTCTGCTCTAACTCTTGATCACTGTTTATGAGTAGAAAATTCATATTCGGGCATGGTGGTGCACTCTTTTAACCTCAGCATCCAGGAGGCAGAGGTAGGAGGGTCACCATGAGTTTGAGGCCACCCTGAGACTACATTGTGAATTCCAGGCCAGCCTGGACTAGAGTGAAAGCCTACATCAAAACAAACAAACAAACAAACAAAAGGACAAAAAGAAAAGAAAATTCATATTCAGACTGGTCATAATATAAAATAGGTGGGGTAATTGGTAGAACTACTTGTGATACAGAGTTGAAACTAAAAATGATTGCCTAGTTTTATTTTCTAATCCTCTCTATTTCAATCTGTAAAGTGTAACAAAGTGGGAAAAATGGCTCAGTAACAAAAGAAAAGGCAGGGCTTTTATCCTAGATTTTTGGTTGGGTTAGGGGAAACAAAAAGCCAGTAAGATTTAAGTCAGTAGCTATTCCTAGGTCAAAGAAGAAATGAGACAGAAGGCGGGGAAATTTTGTCCTCACGCAAGTTTCTATGGTGGTGTTCACAGAGGCAGAACCAACTGAAAGGGTGGCGGTGCTGAAATGACAGGTTTGAAGAAGCAGCACCTCCTTTCGGAAACAGCATCATGAAGACAATACAATTGAGGTTTATACAATTCACCCGTAGAAAGTGCACAGTGCACTAGATTGTGTGGACTACCACAGTCTGCCTGAAACATTTTCATCATCTTCCCCCTCAGGCTCTTACCCATCACCAGTTATCCCCCTCCCCTCAAGTTGGCACTAGTCAGTCAAGCAGTAGAATCATGTTTGTTCATTGAAAGGAAGAAAGTACTGAAATGTGGTATATTTTAGTTGGATCATGATAACATGCTAAGTGAAAAAAATGGTCACAAAAGGCCACACGTTGCATAATTCTACTTAGATAACAGAATAGAGAGACATAAAAAAGGTACCACTAAAAACCATTGTGTTATGTACTTTAAAGTGAGTGTCTGTATGAGAATTAGATCACAATTGAATTGTTGCACATGGGGAGAGAAAGAGAGAGAGAGAGAGAGAGAGAGAGAGAGAGAGAGAGAGAGAGAGAGAGAAATAAAATGGCAGAAGAGAAAAGGTTGAAATTCAAATTCTGGTTTTACCTTATGAGTTATATAACTGGTAGAAGATAAGGAAGATGATGAAGAAAAATTTAATTTCTTTGGGTCTTGGTTTCATAATTTGTAGGATCATAAGCACTTAGTTCATAGTTTCAGTATAATGAAAGAATGTAGGAGAAGTGCCAGATAAGGAAGGTTTGGCATATGGTATGTGCATGACAGGATTTACCCTCCAAGGAGGAGATTTTTGAACACATTTTCAGTATGAGTTTTGAAAAGCTTACGAATAGGACTATTTCCTCGACCAGCTTCTATATCAGAACAAATTAGTACTATGTAGGTTTGGAGGGGGCCAGGGATCTTGAAGATCATTTTTGAGGACATACCTACTATGTCAGCATTGCCCAGAGAGTTTTCACTGGAATCCATCGCCTGAGAAACACAGTGGGTTTAGATTTCTGTGTTTCACCTTTGCATTACATCCTCTGGGCCTAATTAGCCCTCTGCATTTTACAGCTCCTCTGCAGGGTGATTCATGCACACTTACTGCTCACAAAATCAAGAGGCCATAGTCAGGTGCCCTCTGACATGTTGGGTTCCTCTCCAGGGGTGAGAGAAGGCTGCCCACATGAGCCAAGAATGAATTTCTGTGTGCTTGGCTTGTCCACCCCACTAGTGAGCACCCTCCCCAAACCCCAGAGTATCTCTTTACATCTGCACATGGTATAGTGCTCTGATCTGAGTAGATGCTTCATAAAGGAGATTGACTTCTCAGTAGTAAAAGAAAATTGCTTTAAGTCTGTCTCTATTTACATGGCTGATTCCTGGAACCATAAACCTATTTTCTAATTTCAATATTTTACAAAGGTCATAGTTTTATATCCCGCTCTCCTGGTCTCCATTTTCCTGAAGGTCCTCCTCAGTGGGATTATTTGTGTTCACTCTGGGGTAACCAAGGTCTCAGTCAACCTCAGGGAAAGGGGCTGTGTCTCAATATAAAAAGAACTAATATTAGCAAGCATTGTGTGTGTGTGTGTGTGTGTGTGTGTGTGTGTGTGTGTGATGAAAAGTGTGTGTGGTGCACTTTCATAATTACATGTCAACCTCTGGTAAATGAAACATGCAAAGCTGCCGAAGTCCCTTTGTGAGGGGCTAGAGGGATGGATGGCTCAGAGGTTTAAGCACTTGTGTACATAGACTAAGGACCCAGATTTGATTCTGCAGTACCCATATAAAGCCAGTTTCATAAGGTGGAACATGCATCTGGAGTTTGTTTGCAGTGGCTGGAGGTCCCGGCACACCCATTCTCTCTCTCTCTGCCTCTTTCTCTGAAATAAATAAATAAATAAATAAATAAATAAATAAATAAATAAATAAATAAATAAAATATTTTAAACAAGTCTTTTAAGCTGGACATGGTGATGCACACCTTTAATCTCAGCACTTGGAAGGCAGAGGTAGGAAGTTTGCCATGAGTTCAAGGCCACCCTCAGACTACACAGTGAATTCCAGGTCAGCCTGGGCTAGAGTGAGACACTTTGAAAAGCCAAAAAAAAAAAAAAAAAAAAAAAGTGAACTTGACACTCTGGGAGATACACACACACACACACACACACACACACACACACACACACAATTTAATTTATGAAAAGAGAACCAAAGCACAGAAATTAGAAATTTCTGGGGCTGGAGAGATGGCTTAGCAGGTAAAGCGCTTGCCAGTAAATCTTAAGGACCCATGTTTTGACTCCCCAGATCTGACGTTAGCCAGACACATAAAGGTCAGGCAACAGCAAGGTCACACATGCTCACTAGGTGGCACAGGAATCTGAAATTTGTTTGCAGTGTCTGAGGTCCTAGATCTCTCTGTCTCTCTCTATCTCTTTCAGTTGCTCTAAAAAAAAGAAGTTAGAAAATTCTGGATTTGGTAGAGCTTGTACCTGGTCTATAACCTTAAAAATTCTCTCTGAGGGGCTAGAGAGATGGCTCAGAGTTTAAGGCACTTGCCTACAAAGTCTAAGGACCCAGTTTTGATTCCACAGTATCCATGTAAAGCCAGTTTCACAAGGTGGCACATGTATCTGGAGTTTGTTTGCAGTGGCTGGAGGTCCCGGCACACCCATTCTCTCTCTCTCTCTCCCTCTTTTTCTCTGACGCTTTCTCACACACAAATAAAATTTAAAATGCTGTCTGAGAGCAGATACCCCTCAGCTAACTCTGAAGCTGTCAGACTTGGGTCAGTTTCCTGAGAACATGCCCAAGCCTTCTTGTGAAAATACGACCAGTGTCCTGCTTTGCCCTTGCTCCATACAAACCTCTCTGGGGCATCAGAACTCAGTCTAGTTGTCAGCAGAAAGAGTTGTGAATGTTCACCACCAAGGTTTCAGATACTCAATTTATTCATCATTTAAATTACAGTAATACTGCTTACTTGACATCAGCATTATGTACAGGTAAATTGATTTTACTATATTGAATAATAATCTTGTTACATACATTTTGAAATCATAAAAAAATAGACTGGGGAAAAGTGTTTGATGGGCATGAAAAGCATAATTTGATCCTTCGATTATCTCATGTTTATTTAGCCCTAGGTTATATACATATGTAAGATATATGATACATGCAGACATATAGAGATGATCTAAAGGCCATAGGTGTTTATTTTATTATTTGTACAAATGTAAATGGGTTGATCTTCAAAATATGGTTTTAAGTGCAAACATAAGGTATGATATACATCACATAAAATAAAACTCCAAGAAGACATAATAGCAATAAATATATTTGTGTAAGTATTTATAAAAGGAAAGGTGCATTTTGGGCTGTAGAGATTGCTTAGCAGTTAAGGTACTTGCCTACAAAACCAAAGGACCCAGGTTCATTTCCCCAAGATCCACATGCACAAGGTGGCTCATGCATCTGGAGTTCATTTGCAGTGGCTGAAGGCCCTGGTACACCCATTTTCTGTATATCTGCCTCTTACTCTCCCTCTCAAGTAAATAAATAAAAATAAAATATTAAGTCAAGAAAAGGTGTCTTTTCAATGCAATCATTACATGTATAACTTCTATAAGAAATGTAAATGTATAAAGATTGCACAAGATTATATCATCTAATGGCATAAGAGCCATTTTAGTTTGAGGAAAGATATTCTATGGTGTTTATAGGTCAAAACTGCCTCATGTAACAGGACCTCAGGATGTGTCCCCATTGAAGGACATATAGACACATACTAGAATAGCTACATTTTAGTGAAAAAAATACATAAGAGCTCTTGCTTGACATTACACACTAGCCTGTAGAGTAAGACTTTTTCAAACCTCTCTTCACTCTCACTGCCCAGAAAAGCCGAGCATAGAGAACTTCCTTGTTCTAACATGTGTTGCTTTTGACAGTAGGGGGTAAAACTGAGTCGGGCTACCAGTGCTGTTACCAATGTTACCTATTCTCTGAATCTTTATCCAAACAACAAAGAGTCCTAGGAAATAGAAGGACTAATATTGTAGACATCTCACTATAAACATTTTGTTTTCCTCATGTCACATTCTGAATCTGAAGGAATCTGAGAGCTTCGGACCATTGGTGGCCATTACACAGCGACTGGTAACCATCACATGCCTCTTTGACAATGTAGTAACTAAACACTGCCCTTTCATTTGATCATTTCTACTGCCAAGAAATGTTTTTGAAAGGAACCATACATATAGGGCTACATAGGATATGAATCCATGTATATCAAATATCCACCTTTGTTAAATCTATAAGCACAGAAACCAGAGTTCTGGTTCCTAGCATGGTTGGTCTCAAGAAGGGTTAGGAAAGGCTGCTTAATGAACACCACCTTCCCTTTGAATTGATGAACATTCTGGGGAAGTAGATAGAAGTAACAATTGCTCAATATTGTGAAATACTAAACACCACCAAATTGTATACTTTAAAAAAGGTTAGTTTTTATGTTATGTGAGTGTCATCTCAAACACAAAGGGGGGGAGTGGAAAAAAGAAAGGGACTTTCCAAATTCCAAATTCTTTAGAAAGTCCTTCTCAGTGAAAGGATGAGTAAGGTGTGATGCATAGGTCAGTCAAGTGCTGGGGGGCAGGAGACCAGGGTGGCAAGAATGCTCACAAGGTGAGCCCTGAACTAGGATTCATGAGAGTAGGGTGTAGAAAGCGCGGTAGTGGGAATCCTCTCAATGACTGATTTAATATGTGATCCTCGCAGGCCTTCCAAACTGTAATGGGTACCCATGCTCATGTTCTCTTATTTCCCAAAAGAGTTTGCATTCCTTGTGGGCCTTTCCTGCAATTTCCCCCCCTCTTTCGTTTCCCCTATTCTATCACAAGACACGCATCATCTCCTGCTGCTAGAATCCCTCTCCATAATGGCAGTGTCTTTCGATATTGAGCCACAAGCCTAGAATAGTGCTTGGTTCAAAACAAACTAGAGGTGTCCAATAAATTGCTTCAGAAAGACTAAGAATCCTATAATTAAAAGTCAATGCCTTTCTTTCTTGCTTAGTGCAAAGTTAGAATACATGCCAAATAAAGCACGTGTCTGTAGCCACTTCTAAAAATTTTACTAATAGTCCTGTGACCTAAGATGGGAAATGAACACCCTTACCCAGGTGCTGAAGAAAATGCAGCCCAGCTCCTGCACAGTGGTCACAGCTTAAGGCTGGGCTTCCCACCTCTCCTCCTGCACTTCTGCAACCAGATTTGCCGATGAGCTGAGATGGAGGAGAAAGCCGTGAAAACTCCATTAGTGTTGGTCAACAAGCCCTAGTGGTTTATCATAAGGCTGACAAAGATTTCTAGGGGGTTCCTGAGCATTATTGTTTGTGCTTCGGTAGAGTAGACCCGTGCTTCAGCTCTGACTAGAAGTCACTGAATCACTTTTCTGGAAGTAAAAATGAGCCTAGGAGACCCAAAGGCAAAGCCAGGGACAGTTCTACAAGTTCTATCAAGTTCTTCTCTAATATACCCAAGAAGGAGATGACACTGCAGATATTCCATGTGTTGTTCAATGTTGTTATCTGATTATCATCCAAGAAACGTTTTGTAAATACTTTCTATTGGTTCAAGAGAAGGAGGAAGATACAGACTTATGCCTTCAGTTAGTGAAACCAGGAATAACAGAGCTTTTGCAAAAACTGCTATCCAAAATAGTATAGCTAATGTCTAAACCAAGAATAGTTCCTTTCTATCAGTATTTGTATAGTGAAGTTTCTGAAATTGTAGCCAAAGGAAATTGTGGCTCAAGGGTCCTCTGCATATTCATGATTGCAGATTAATATAAAGCAATATGAAGACTCCCAGACAGTGTCAAGTTTATTGAAGCACGTCTTGTCCTAGGAGTATGAATTTTAGAGTAATTAGATCAAACCAAAGGCCTTACGCATAGTATTCGTGTGTTAGACCACAGAGACACACCACCTATAGGAGCTAAAATAATAAAACTGTCCTTGTGTCTGACATACACTTAAGATCTGAGGCATAGCACACTATAGCTTACCACACTCACAGACAGATATTCTTCTCTGCCTTCCAATGATGTGAAGGATGGAAGAGGTGTGTTTTCCATTTAGAGTAAATTCATTTTTTTAAACAAAATTACAATTTGAACCAGAACTTTCCTGATTCTAGGTAAAATCTTTGATTCACTCTGCTGAGATTCTCCCCTGTTGAAAAAACTTCCACCATTACCACCAGCAAAAATAATCAAAATATGACAACTTACATATGTTTATGAAGAAATCTTAGTCAATCCAGTTCAATAGTGGAGAAACAGTGCCATCTTGTGGGCATCTAGAACCTAACTAGATTAAATGGCCAATTTCTTCCCAATTGCCTTGCTGCGTCATTCACACCTTGCTAGGTCATCTGAATGGCCAGCTTGCTGGCAGGTCTCTTGGCCTTTGCTTTCATAGCTGAGATTATTTTGTTCTAACTGACATTACTCATCTAGGACAGGGATTATAGGTCATTAGGATCAGGCAGTAATACCCAATAGAGTCAAGAAACTGAATCATTTGAATAGGTAAAATTACAGGGAAACTTTCTGTTGAGGTAGGCTTCATTGGAGGTAGGCTGAGGAGTAAGACATGCTTCCTAGATTTGGGAAACAATCCTAAAATCCCTGCAATTCGAGAGGCCACCACAGAAATTGTGATAGATGACGAGAGGATGAACCCCAAAGGAAAAAAAAATCCTTTCTTGCTGTTTTTGCATCTGTGTTCTTTGTTTAGGGGCTACAGTACACTTCCTGCATCAAAGACGCTTTCCCCTGTGCCTGACCACCACACCACCACCACCATCATCGAGAAGATAGTGAAAGAAAAGCATGAACCCTTATGACTCAGCCTTTGCATGTGACCACCTCATTTGTAGTGACCTTTGACTCCACCCGTGGCCATTTCCCTGCAGACCTCACCTCTTATTGCTAAAGCAGCTAGCAAGAATCGTGTTGCTGCTGAAGTCGAGTCCAAAACTCTGTTTAAAATCTTATGTGTATTCAAAGGCGATTCCCTCTTTGAGGCCTTTGCATTTGTTACACCGCAGTGGATGTCGTTACCTGCACAATACTGGACCCATGGACATTTCACAGTGGATGACGGAGAAGAGCATGTGGCTCCCACCTGTCCCCAAACAGTTCCTTCCGGCCAGCCCCTCCCTCCCCTTTCTCATAGCACAGGTGGGCAGGCAAAGTTGGAAGGAAGGAAGCTCGCAGATGGACTTGGTCAGGGCAGTGGAGGGAAGGGAGCGTCTCCCAGAGCCAGGCAAAGCGCAGTCGCAGGGGAGGGGCACCAGCCAGCCTCTAAGCAGGCCAGTCCCCACGGCTAGCTAACTCAGGGATGGGTACTACACTTCCCCATCCCAGGGTCTCACTGCACTGAGCATCAATAGTTTTATATTAATTACGTGTTCAAATGTTAATACTATGGGAATATTGGGTTAGATAAAATATATTAGTATAATCAAATATTTTGTTAAACAAAGATGGAAGAAAAGGCAGTGCTCACAGGAAATTTAACCTTTTCCAGTGTTGGTTTTAAAGTGGGGGGTGGGGGGGGGAGAAAGAAACATCTTTTATACATATGAGATCACCAAAGCCAAGTTTGGTTATTTGACGTGGTGACTTTATTTAAATCTTATTTTTATTATGCTTGTTTATTTGACTCTGTTAATTCAACTAGACTTACGTTAGGATTAAAATAAAAGCTATTGTGTTATGAGACTTCTATATTCAGATACTATTCTTCTTCTCCTTCCTCCTCCTCCTCCTCTTCTTCTTCTTTTTTTTTTGAAAGGGAGACAGAAAGAGGCAGACAGAGACTGAGTATGGGCACACCAGGGCCTCCTGCCACTGCAAACAAACTCCAGATGCATGCGCCACTTTCCACATCTAGCTTTATGTGGGAACTGGAGAAATGAACCCCTGAGGCATATCTCTGGCCTTTCAGATGCTATTATTGCAAATATGGGAAACATGTTCAGGATTTGAGAAAAAGAGAGAGAGAAAAGAAGAGAAAACCAAATATACCAAGTAGCTAGAATAGAACCTACTTAAAAGTTGTACTTTCTAATCAATATTTGAGTATCTCTAATACAGTCATGTTTAAAAATTGCTCATGTGCTGTTTGGAAGCAATATTCTTGCCAATGATAACCTTTGGAAAGTTATTTAGCCAATAAAAAGGTTATTCACAGGGCTGGAGAGATGGCTTAGGGGCTAAGCACTTGCCTGTGAAGCCTAATGACCCCGGATCGAGGCTTGATTATCAGGACCCATGTAAGCCAGATGTACAAGGTGCTGTATGCATCTGGAGTTCGTTTGCAGTGGCTGGAGGCCCTGGCACGCCCATTCTCTCTCTCTCTCTATCTGCCTCTTGCTCTCTTTGTCTGTCTGTCACTCTCAAATAAATAAATAAAAACAAAGAAAAATTTTAAAGTTATTCACAAAGAAATATTCACCCCCTAAGAGATCAAATGATGCTGATTCATTGGATTCAGAGGGTTACATTTAGTAGTTATTATGGATAAAGAAAGTCCCCTATCAAAGCAAGAGCAAGAAATACCAAAACATTATTTTAACTAAATATTTTTCCTTTATTATATATTTCCTGATGTAGGAAAAAAAGAATCCCCCATCAAGATAAGATCTTCAGGGTAATTCAGTTTACAACTTCAGTTCATCCCACATACACACACATATTAAATGAAATATATATATATTTGAGTATAAAGTTAATCAAGTATCAGTAGGCAGAGGGGCTTATTTGTCAAAGACCATGGAAAGAATAACAAGAACATGTCCTATAACCTGGTAATAATTTTATCTTTGCCAGGTTTAAGCTGCTAATTGTCACCAAAGAGACTACATAAGGTGTTATTGAATAGTGAAAAGGTAGGCTTTTATTTTTCTCTCACCATTGGTGATAGACATGGGCTTATGAAATATGACATGCCCTAAATCCAGCTTCTGTAAAAGTCCTGTAGTCTTTCTGGACAAGGCTAGAATTTCTAAGGCAGTCTTGATCGTTTAGGGGATCATTAAGGATTTCTTGGGCAATCCTTCCAGATTTACAAGTGCATAAGGATGCATCAAGGAGACACTGGAGAGGTAGTAAGGCTGTGGTAAAACATTCGTGCTTCAAATGCTTTTGAGAGCTAAGGAAAAAGCAGACAATTTTGGTTCTGTAAAATGGCATATAAAGAGAATATATTCCAGCATTATCATTCAGACTGTCATTTACATAAAGATTCAAAACTACAATATTGTGCAACAAATTACTAATGATCCATGAAAAAAAATCACTGAGGCAGAATTTTAGTTTTTAATTTTACCATTTTAGAATTTTAATTTATTTGCACACATGCATGTGCATGGGGGGAAGGGGTGTGCCAGGGCCTCTTGCAGCTTCAAATGAATGCCATTTTCTGCATCCAGCTTCAGTGTATGGCTTGGTAATTGAACCCAGACCAACAGTTTTGCAAGTAAGTGCCTTTAAATGCTGAGCCATCTTCTTGAGCTCTTAGGATCTTATTCTGCACTGGACACATTGGCAAGCTTTGCCTGAAGAGCTTCCTTTTGGGGTGTCTGCAGAGTTCCTACACATTGTAAAATCTCTGCAATCAGCTTGGGTTTGGGCAGGTGGTGCAGAGGTAGAGCAGCTTTTATCAGATATACATATTGAATTCATGTATATACAAATACATATATGAATGATATAAATGTATCATAAAATATTAACTCTAAACTTCACAATTGATATATGACATATACCCATTACAAAGGCAAGTAATATTTATGGTGTTCATTTATTAAAAGAAAATTTAAGATAAGGTTTCATTCTGTAGCCCAGACTGGTCTGGAACTCACTATATGACATAGGCTAGCCTTGAACTCATGGCAATCCTTATTCCTCAACCACCATAGTGCTGGTATTGCGAGTGTGAGTTACCACGCCTAGCTCTGAAACCTTTTTCACAGTAATTTTTCTCCTGTTGACTGTTCAAAGTTGAACTGAGTTTGTTTTCATGCTAGGCCAAGCTTTGCCTTTCATTTTCACTTATGAGGTTTGAAGTTGAGTTTTCAGTGTCCCTCTGGACTAGCTCCTGGATTTTGTCTGCAAGAACATACAGACAGGCTCTCCTGAGGCCTTTAATTAAAGTGTTGTATGCGTCCTTCTTCCCATGAGACTGATACCAATTCCGAAGCAGTTGGACTTTCTGTTCAGCAGTATTTTTGAAATTGTCATTCTTGATTTCATCTATTTTGGCTTCACTGATACCATTCTTTCGAACAAATTCTGTAGCTTGATTTATTGTCATCTCTTCAGCAATACTAATGATATATTTATTCAAGTCAACATCTGAAAAACAGAAAATAATCTCTGAATAATTTGCTATTTTTTTTAAAAAACTGCTATCCCCACTATCAAAAGCCATGTCCACCTCGCTCCTTATCACATGGAAGAGTACTGGTCAATTCACAGGTCTAAGCCAAGAAACCTTGAGTTGACTCCAGACCCCTGATCTGTCTCCATGACTTTGCTATCCAAGCTGGACATGTCACATAACATCTCTGTTATCTTCATATCTCATGTAAGAAATGCCCCTTATAGATATGATGACCAGACCTACAAACTGAAAAGGACAGTACAAAGTTTATTACCATCTTATCTCTGCATTACAGGTCAAAGGCCAGAGCCAAAACAGAATTATGCATGTTATCATGGAGTTGATTACAACCAAAATTAAGTTTACAGTACAGTTTGAATTCTATGTCAATTTAGGGAGGAAGTCTGTAATACATGTAAACTGATAGTGAAGAAACATTTTCTGAAGCCTCAGAATATAATGTCATTTTGGTAACTGTTTTAATTTAGTGTTAGATTTTTTAAATTATTTATTTGAGAGTGACAGACAGAGAAAGAGGCAGATAGATAGATAGAGAATAGGTGTGCCAGGGCCTCCAGCCACTGCAAACGAACTCCAGATGCATGCACCTCCTTGTGCATCTGGCTAACATGGGTCCTGGGGAATTGAGCCTCGAACCTGGGTCCTTAGGCTTCATAGGCAAGTGCTTAACCACTAAGCCATCTCTCCAGCCCAGATTTTTTTAACCACTCAATAAACCCAACAGGAGAATTGACAGCACAAAGAATAGCAAAAACCACAATGTCATTGAAACTAGTGACAATTATTTTACTCTAAAATCTTAATAGTGTATTTCTCTTTAAGCCTACTCCTACAAAAGAAGCTATTTCTGTGAAATAAAACAATAAAATCTTTACCTGAGAAGTTCATTGGCATATTTTCCTGGAGAGAAAAAAATGGAAGCAGGAAAGTGAGATAAATATATACCAAAATGTCATCGAATTTTTCCTTTATACAGAAAAGTTATAAAATTAGCTTTGTGTATTAAACTAGGATATCAGACTAGGTAAGAAAGAGAGTCTGTAATTTTTCACATTTTGATTTGGAAAGGCTCTATCCCCACCAGAAATTAATCAGTATTGTTTTGGTTTTTGCAAAGAAAATGAAACTAAGGAATGCGTGGAATGGACCACAATTATTTTTCCTGTAGGCACTGAAATAAATAGCAAATATAATTATTCTAAAATGTTTGAACTACACGCTTATTTTTGACACCAGCAAGTGGTACAATTTTAAAACTTTTGTATCATATGATTTAAAGTCTTTTATTCTCTGTGAATCCAAGTCTCACATAAATAAATTTAACTGGAACTGGTTCTCTCGCTAGTGTGTCTTTTTATTATTTAAATCTACTGCCTCCCATGTCAGAAACAAATATACCAAAATATCAGCTCAACAGTTAGCTGGAGAGAATTGAGTTGCGTTATTTAAAAAAATGTATTTAATTGTTAGACACAGAGTGATACAGAGGGAGAGCGTGTGGATGGGTGGGCAGGGTCTCTCGTCACTGCAAACCAAATCAGATGCATGAACCACTCTGTGCATCTTGCTTTAGGTGGGTATTTGTATTTGAACCCCTGGCTTTGGGGGGAAGCTCCTTAAATTCCTGGGCTATATTCACAACCTGACTTTGTGATTTTGAAATAGATTTCCACAGTAACCTTTTTGCTGGGTTGGGGGCAGTGGGAAACACAGAGGTGTGCACATCCTTTCCTACTTACATTCACTACCCTCCCACGTCTCCCCTGTTGCTTCTTACAGTACTTATGTAGAAGCTTATTATAAATTAGCTATCGTATTTCAACTCATTTGTGATGTTACTCTAACCTACGCATGCATAAATGTGTTTATTTAAAAGGAAAAATATGAATAGCTGAAATTTTTTTCTAAGAAAGCTGATATATATATTTCAACACTTACAGAGCTCAACATTGTAGAATCACGGTGACAATTTTTATTTCGCCACCTTTTAAATATCGGCACTGAAAGATCAAAGAAATTTTATCAGACTCAGGTGTCAGCACAATGGGAAGCCCTCACATTAACATAAGTCTAAGAAGGAAGAAGAAATTCACTAAAACTTATAATGGTAAAGCAGCATGGTGGTAAATGGTGAAGAGGAATGGCCTCTTGCTAATCTCACCCAGCTGAGTCAACTGTGACTCACCTACTTATCACACAGGGGTGTAGTGTAAAGCTGGCTTTGGGCTTACTGCCTGGCCACCAACATTCTCTAGTGTGGTATCCGGTTCAGCTGCAGTAGGACACACAAGCCATGGTGTGTGCAAAGTTGAAATCATCTTACCATGGAGGGAAATTTAATGGCTGAAATTCAAGTATTCACACACTGTGCTCTTTTTTAAAAAATTTATTTATTTATTTTTAGAGAAAGAATGGGCATGCCAGGGCCTTTAGCTACTGCAAACAAACTCCAGATGCATGTGCCACCTTGTGTGTCTGGCTTACATGGGTCCTGGGGAATCAAACCTGGGTCCTTTGGCTTTGCAGCCAAGCACCTTAACTGCAAAGTGGCCTCTCCAGCCCTAAAATTATTATTATTTTTTATTATCCCTTGTCTTTAACTCAAAATCCTCTGGCAACATGTTTTATTCAAGGATTACTTAAAAAAGTTGGTGGCTAAGGTAAAGTTGGGTGCAATTGTAATGATTTTGGAAAAATACCTCTAAATCAAAAAATCATATAATAAAGATAACAGCAACTTTCATTAGCTCAAAAACGTCAAATGCTGCCTGCTTTACTGGAATAAGTCACTGTTTTTTCAGTTCTCTGCCTCTCTGTCTCAAATAAGATAAATAAATAAATACAAATGAACAACATAATTTTAAAATAAGTTATAGGATCACCAAGGAAGCACAAAGAGGGAACAAAGTTATCGGCATGGGTAGGAAGCCCTGCAGGCCTGGGTTCTCTTGATGCATCGAACAACTACTTCCCATGTCATTTCCGTCTACAGCTTGAATAAATGATGGACTCACCAGACAGCACTGGAACGAGGAGGAGGCTTAAAAGCCATAAAAGTTGATATGTGGGACCTGCAGCTGGGAACAGTGGGTATCGTTCATGAAAATAAGTAACTTTTAAGATTAAAATCAAGGGATGAGGACATGACTCACTGATTAAAGGCACTTGCAAAGCTTGCCACCCAGGGTTCAATTTCCAAGCCACCCACGTAAGCTGGATGTAAAATTGGTACAAGCAAGTGATATTAGCACAAAAGTGAACTTGTCTAGGCTCAGGGAACATTGCAGAACGGGGTGGAAAGACTGTAAGAGCGCAGTATGGGGGCTGGAGAGATGGCTTAGCGGTTAAACGCTTACCTGTGAAGCTAAGGACCCTGGTTCAAGGCTCGATTCCCCAGGACCCACATTAGCCAGATGCACAAGGGGCGCACCCATCTGGAGTTTGTTTGCAGTGGCTGGAGGCCCTGGCATGTCCAGTGTCTCTCTCTCTCTTTGTCTACTTCTCTCTGTCTGTCTCTCAAATAAATAAATATAAATAAATAAATTTTTTAAAAAAGAGCACAGTGTGGGAAGAAGTGTCCTGAGGCATTGCTCCCCTCCCCTCACAGAGACTGACTGATGCATTCATGATCCCACGGTGAATACCAATAGGCCCAGAGAGAAGAGCCCTCAGTGGAAAATGGGCAAGGGAGAGGGGACATAAGAGTATAACCCTATGGGAATATGACCAACACAATACGTTCATATAACAAAGTTCATAATTCATTTTTTAAACACACATTTTATACATGTATGGCATTGTCAAAAATATATGATATATTTTGGGGGGATTGGAGAGATGGCTTAGCGGTTAAACGCTTGCCTGTGAAGCCTAAGGACCCCGGTTCAAGGCTCAATTCCCCAGGACCCATGTTAGCCAGATGCACAAGGGGGCGCACACATCTGGAGTTCGTTTGCCGTGGCTGGAAGCCCTGGCACGCCCATTCTCTTTCTCTCTATCTGCCTCTTTCTTTGTCACTTTCAAATAAACAAATAAAAATAAGCAAAAAGGCCATTTAAAAAAAGAATATATATTCTTTAAGTGGTAAAAATTCTTGTTGTTCATTGACAGAGACCAGAGCCCCTGTTGTCTCCCCACTCCCCCATGAACTTGCCAATAAATGAAGTTTTTTAAAAAAGAGACCAGATAGCTCAGACTCAGTGTAGAAAGGCCGCTGAGCTGGGTGGGTGAGGAGCACGCGACGCCCACCAGCCACGGAGATGGAAAGAGGACTGAGCGGGTCAGGCTCTTGCTCTGGGTCCTTCTGCACCTGTGCAGTGGGACTGCTTGCAGCAGGTATAAGGGGATAGATTGCCCTCAATCACACCTTTACCCGTGGGACAACTTCTGGTTCCCTGGTGTCTATGGTCATCATCACAGTGGAGCCTTCCTCTCTCTGGTGGTCTTTGGGGGCTGCTGTGGGGACTGCAAGGACTACTGACCTATGATTATGTTTGCCATTATCCTATCTCCTATCATGCTGATGGAAAGGCGGCAGCCATGGCTGGCTATGTGTTTAGAGACAAGGTGACATCAGAGTTCAGTAAGAATTTCCAGCAGCAGGTGCAGACTTATATCCTAAAGACAACAAAATGGCTTCAAAACTGGGTAGGTGGCAGGTAGATGTTAAGTGCTGGGGGCCTCCTCACTACACAGATTGGGGGAACATCCCTGGTGTGACCAAGGACTGAGTCCCTGACTCCTGCTGCATTGAGGTTACTATGGGCGTGGAACTAATTTCAAGGAGGCCTTGATGCATCCATACCCAGGGCAACAGGGAGCAGATTGGGATATGGCTGAGGAAAAATTAAAAAACAAAACAAAAACGAAATCACCAACATGTTACTGGTGGCTGCAATGGTCTAGGGCATTTCTTTTGCAGAGATACTGGATATTGTGTTTCCTGCTATCTGGCGAAGTACATCTGACAGAACTATGAAGAAATGTGAAGGGTCTTGTCATTTTTTTCTATTTTTCTAAGGGAGTGAGCCTCCCAATTTTTCAATTAAATAGATTATTTTTTCACTCCAAAAGAAAGGTTAAACTCAATTAAAAATTGTTCACATGTGAGAAAGAAAGTTTAATAATACTAAAAACAAATCATTACTTTCTGTTTTGCACTTGGTATTGCTGGTTGGTGTGCACTGCTCAACGATCCCATATTCACACCTAAGAAGAACAGACAGAACACTCTGAAAGTCTGGAAATGATTCCACTCTAAATGGCACATTACAAATCAGAGTCCCTTTTGCTCATCTCTGCATTCATTGCTGGTAATCCACACAAGGCAGTAACTATGACTGGCATGGTTAGAGGGCAAACATGTTGAAGGAGTCACTCTGAGCTTTACACATCATGAGGCAAAGAAGGGCAGCCGATGAAATACACACAAAAATCAGCATAAAATTAACTCTAAACTGGACTTTTAAATACCAGAGCTTAAAGTAAATTATTTAAAAAATATGTGGGGGGGGGCTAGAGAGATGACTTAGTGGTTAAGGGGCTTGCCTGCAAGACCTAAGAACCCATGTTCAACTCCTCAGATCCCACGTAAGCCAGATGCACAAGACAACACGCGCATAAGGTCGCACATACACACAAGGTTGTGCGTGTGCCTGGAGTGTGATTGCAGTGCCTGGAAGCCCTGGAGTGCCAGTTCTCCCTCCCCCCCTCTCTCACTATCTCTTAAAACAAATCTGTCAAGAGTAAAAATTTTAAAAGCCTCCTAAAACATGAAAATGGCCAGAAAGCCCCCCCCCACCTCCTGCAAGTAGGTCACCATATTTGGCATCATTTGGTGTTCTGAGCGCTCAAGAGGTACATGTGGGAGTCTCTTCAGACAGCTAAACTGTCATGATCTCACCGAGTTCATTCCCTAATTCTGTCCTGTCTGTTTCCTAAGTAGAGCCTAGGCAAGTTTGTTGAACTCCATGACCTAGTAATCTCAGCGATGTCTGCCTCAACCAGTCCAGAGAGAAGAAAATTATATTGTGATTATAAAGTACTGAGAACAACTATTATTTGACTAAGCTAGTCAAATCTCCACAACCCCTACCTGTCCTGTCACCATGAAGGCACTCTCAAATATTTGGAGCTAGGGAGAAAAGGGAAGAGTATCAGTACACAACACTTTTCTAGAAAAGATTACATAGGAGGCATCATGTCCCTACTTTTTAAGCCTTATTAAGTGAACACCCAAAAGATTCCCAAGGTAAATTTCAGGTTAAAGGAAAGGTAAATTAACATCAACACTAGACACTCAAATTTATACAAAACATCTCTTAAAAACTCAGCACTGTTCTTATGCATGTTTATGCAGTGCTGAGGACCATGCCAGGGTCTTGGGCATGCTGGGCAAGTGTCCTGCCACTTGGCCACATCCGCAACCACAAAAGCAGAGATCCACAACACACGCTGCCCAATCCGATCTCCTTAGGGATGTGGAACAACTTAAAGCATTCTTTTCATCCTACAAGTGAGGAAACCGAAGTTCTGAGAGGTTAAGTGATCTGCTCATATGAACCCTAGTAATCAGACAAGTGAGATATACAATCAGGTTATCTAGAGTTGGGTCAAAACGAAGCTCTTGCGCATGAAGTACCCTGATTGATGATGCAGCTCCTTCTCCCCAGCGGGTAGCAAGCTCTGTAGAGCTTCTCCTGTTTGTCTATTTATTTATTTATGAGAAAGAGGCAGATAGATTGGAGGTGTTGGGGAGAAACAATGGGCTTGCTGAGGTCTCCAGCTACTACAGATGAACTTCAGATACATGCGCCACCTTGTGCATCTGGTTTACATGGGTACTGGGGAATTGAAGCTGGGTCTTTGGTCTTTGCAGATAAGCACCTTAACAGCTAAGCCATCTCCCCAGCCCACTCCTATCTCTCTATAGCTGCTGCTCCCCTGCCTGAAATACACTTTCCATCCATGTGCTGATCTCCTCCAAGGCTCAAGTCATGCACTGTCTTTTCACTCCTATCTTTCCATTCACGGTTGAAATGACTTCCTGCATATCTTGTAACACTGTGGGCCCAAGTGTCTTCTTGTGCGTGGTTCATGGTGTTGACATACGATGACCATTGCTTTGGGGCCTGTCTGTGCCTCTAGAACTGAGGTGTTGGTGACAGAAGTATGTCTCACCCACACCACTAACTTAAGCAGCCAGTACTGTGTCAAGTGCACAGGAAGCATTGGATTATGTTCAGTGCTGAATGGTGTCTGAACAGGCAAATGGTCATGTAGCTACTTGGAGGAGAAGCAATGGTAACCCACAGACTCCTCACTCAGTGTGGTTCTGCTCCAGAAAGGCGGCACCACTTGACATATAGCTATGAAGAGCCAAGACTTACGTGGTGCAGGGCTCACAATGCTCACACACAGAAGCATTGCAGTAGAAGTTTGGTTTACACCTGCACTTGGTATTCTGGGTCCGGGTGCAGCTGGTCTCCACTTCTAAACCTAGAGAAAGCAGTTGTAAAATTATCACCTACAGCAGCCTGTTACACGCAAAAGCATATGTATAATGGCCAAGGGCTGCGTGGATTTTTGAGAAGTACTGCTTTGTATCAAGTGTCCAAGTACAACAACTCGACTGGTGAAAGCAGCAGCGCCAGGACGAGGCAACTTGCTATGATCTAGTGGAGCTTTTCATGGACAGACAATCCGGAAGCCAGGGTGACCGCCACCATGGACTGCGTGGCTCCTCTGGGCCTTTGGTCTGGAAGCTACTTGAACGCATGGCCCATAGACCAGCAGCATCAGCTTAATCCAGAGCATGGGGAATTGTGACACGCTAAACCCGAATGTAGGCTTGATGAGGCCAGTGTCAAGGCTCTACTAACAGATCGTTGCGAGCTGAGACTGACCCACAAAGAATTTAGATAGCTACCAGGGAAATTCTAAGGTACATCCAGAATCACTTCTTTACAGGATGAATAGTAACAAGAAAAGCTTCCTGTTGAGAGGCCAGTCAAACGAAAAAATGCTTTGGTCATGATTTCATCTGGGGGCCCAGAATACATTGAGATAGCCCGGGGAATTCAAAGCCTCACATTGAATGATGAGGACAAACCCGATCCCCAAAGATGAGGGAGCATCCTGTCCACATCTTCAGTGTCCTTGCCTGGCCATGAACATGAACCACCAAACCAATCATGCAGGAAAATAACAACAACAAATCTTTGATTGGAGCAGATGTACCCCACTCCTACTTGGTTACTTGTCTCAATTTTGGAGAATTGCTAATATTGATCCAAAAAGTGACTATTGATAGATACTTGGTCCTATATCTCTAGACAGTGCCCACCAGAAGAGATCTCATTTCTAATTGCATGATAAGTGGGTCTGCAGTGCAGAATCTTTACGAAGTAGCAGGACTGGTCTCTCTCCGTTGCCCATGGAGACACACACCGTGGCCTCCGTCACAAGATCCGCACCGCCTGCACTTAGCAGAGTAGTTCTCCCTGTCTGTGTACTCCTCCCCTTCCCGGCACGACTTGCAGATCGCTTTACCACCGTTGACTGGGCAGTCCAGATGTAGGTGTTCACCTGTCCATGGAGAAAAACAGGTGAGTTTTAGAAGGGGAAATGGCCATGTATAGCAGAAGCATAAAGATATGATAAAGATATGAAAAACAACACTCAGATCAAGGGAGTGTGAGGCTAATGCGATATAAACATGATGGGGAAGAAGGTTATTAGGAAAAAAATCATGTCAAGAGCCAAAAGGCCTTTCAAGACAAAAGCTAAAGGAATGAGTGAGGTTTGTTGCTATACAAATAGGATGGTTGCCAACAGGAAAATATGAAAAGGGGAGGGTTGGAACTTCTCTGAAGGGGAGGTGAAGCTGGAGGGCATATATTCATGGTAGAGATGGTTGCCACTGGCCACTGGGAATAAATTCACAAATCCTGATAATGGATGATGCAGTTTAAGGGAAAGTGCAAAGGAAGTTTGAGACCTTTGTCAAAACTTTAGTAGCTAAGACATCTCTAACAAAGCAGGTAGCTTCTACTAGTTTTTTTGCCATGTATACCATACATGGAGATAACATATGCATTATTCTCTTGCATTACTATCAGAACTGCACATGCCCCTTGCCAAGAGAATATTCACAGTTCATCCTCTCACCTTTTTATTTCTTTTCCATCTAGGAATAAAATACATCTTGATGGGAAAGCACAAATATATTTATAACAAAATTAATTATAGGCTTATAACTAAAATTATTGTAACTTATTATTTATTGCAAGTAAAATAAATTTTAATTTTTTGTTTATTTTTATTTATTTATTTGAGAGCGACAGACAGAGAGAGAAAGAGCAGAGAGAGAAAGAGATAATGGGCGCCCCAGGGCTTCTAGCCACTGCAAACGAATTCCAGATGCATGTGCCCCCTTGTGCATCTGGCTAACGTGGGTCCTGGGGAATCGAGCCTCGAACCAGGGTCCTTTGGCTTCACAAGCAAGCACTTAACCACTAAGCCATCTCTTCAGCCCAGTCAAATAATTTTAAATATTGCTTCAATTTAACAAATAAGTTACTGGGTATTACTAAGCATTGTAGAAAAATGTCACCAGAGAAAATTCACATATTCAGTCAGTGTCCACTAAATCCTTATTGCATACTAAGCAAGTTCTAGAAGCTGGAGGTGTTGCAGGAAATAAGCTGGGGTGTGTAAGGCCTTGCTCTCCTCAGGCAGCCAGTGCACAAATACCCATGTTCTATGAAGTGCAATGGGAAACTAGATTAGTGTCAGTGTGCAGAGAATGAGGACAAAAGGGACTCAATTCTAGCAGGAAGTGCCACAGAAAAGTGTCACTAGCAGCTCTATGCACTCCACTTGCACAGACAGCAAATGTACCCAAATGTACTGTATGCTGGTTTCCCAGGCACACGACTGCCCAGCATCCATGTTGATAAAAATAGTTACTAATAGTTAAATAGTTACATAAGCCAATGATTAAACATAGCTAAGAATGATCTTTTCACAAACAATGGTAAGTCTGTTTAAAAAATAATCATGAAAACCCAGAACAAAATTCAAACCTATGCATCAGGGCTGTATAGCATTATGACAGAATTTTACTAAAACAAAACAGAGCACGAGTTCAGTTGTGTTTCTTTTAATTTTTAAATTTGTTCATTTTTATTTATTTATTTTAGAGTGACAGACAGAGAGAGAAAGGCAAGTAGAGAGAGAGAATGAGGGCGCCAGGGCCTCCAGCCACTGAAAACGAACTACAGACGCGTGCACCCCCTTGTGCATCTGGCTAATGTGGGTCCTGGGGAATCCAGCCTCGAACCAGGGTCCTTTGGCTTCACAGGCAAGCGCTTAACTGCTAAGCCATCTCTCCAGCCCCAATTGTGTTTCTTGCTAGTGATATTATATTCTAAATAAATTCAAATTTTAATGAATTAACTTCTAAAATGTGCTTAGCATGATAGGGATAGAATTAACACACAGACTATTCCATCCAAAAATGAACATAAATTTACTAATATATGAAAAATGAGTGGCTGTTTTCCTGAAAATAACATTATGACATTTTAAAATATCATTTTACGAGTATAATGCATATGTTTAATTTTTAAAATTTAGGAAATACTGAAGTATAAAAGCACCTATAAATCTCCTATCTTAAAATATTTATTGTATGTTATTTTGTTGCACTCCTATGCACATAAATACACATATATATGTAGATATATAAGTATTTTAGAACATATGTGTGTGTATTAATATATAACATATATGCATTTGAATATATAATGTGCATGCAGTTGGATTCTTCTTAGTGGGTATGGTGATATGCTAAAGACATTTTGATTGATCAAAATGTCAATTCATGGGCTGTAGAGATTGCTCGGTGGTTAAGGGACTTGCCTGCAAAGCCTAAGGACCCAAGTTTGATTCCTCAGGACCCATGTAAAACCAGATGCACAAGTTGGCACATGCGTCTGGAGTTCATTTGTGGTAGTTAGAAGCCTTGATGCACCCATTCTTTTTCTATCTGCCTCCTCTCTTTCTCTCTCTCAAATAAATACATAAAATATTTTAAAATGTAAGTTCACATATGGCACGCCTAAATATACTTATTAAAGTATTTTATTTTAATTTGTAATCACTATATAACAAATTTTCAATCCTATGATACAGAGCCACATCATTAGAATTTCAGAATTTTTTATAAAATATATTTTATCTATTTATGTGAGAGAAGAAGGGAGAGAGAAATGGGGGAGAGAGAAATGGGGGAGAGGCAAAGAGAGAGACAGAGATAGATAGATAAATCGATAGATAGATAGATAGATAGATAGATAGATAGATAGATAGATAGAGAGAGAGAGAGAAGGAGGGAGAATGGGTGCACCAGGGCCTCCAGCCACTGCAAACGAACTCTAGACAGATGAGCCACTTTGTGCATCTGTCTTACACAGGCACTGGGGAATCAAACCTGGGTCCTTAGGATTCACAGGCAAGTGCTTTAACTGCTAAGCCATCTCTCTAGCTCCAGAATATCAGATTCATACAATACATCACCTATGATTTCCTGCTTGGCTTCTCTGCTTCCCTCCCTACCTCTGCCTCCTGAGGGCTGGGATTAAAGGCCTAGGCCACCATGCCCACTTCTTCTCTTCTTGATGAAAAACTTAAACAAAAATAATCTGCATGAATGCCTGTACTTCTCTAAATATTCAGCCTACTTTTTCTAGCAAAAATGTGTCTGTTTTCAATATCTATATTTCATTGATTTATAATCACAAATTAAGTTACTTCTTAATATCAAACCAACAGTGAGTACAAACAGATTTGTAAGTAGTTTGAATATCATTGAGTCTAAATGTCCTGTGTTTGATGTAACAGGACACACCAGAGAAGGATCAGAGAAAAATATCAATACAGCCAGCAGATCAGTTGGATGTGTATAACTGAGTATTATATCAGAAAGTTTGATGTATTTTAATTTGGATAGATGCAAACTATCCTGGCCTTTGATTTCTCCAGAATTCAAATATTCAGCCCTACATAGTTTGACATGGCATTGCCGTGCCTTGCATATTTCCCTGTACACAAATATTGATCCAGAGAATATAGATATTTTCAAGTTTTTGATGTATATATCTAAATTTCTTTCTTAAAGGCTTGGAGGGCTGCAGAGATAGCTTAGCAGTTAAGGCATTTGCCTATAAAGACAAAGGACCCTGGTTCGATTCTCCAGGACCCACATAAGCCAGGTGCACATGGTAGCATACGCATCTGGAGTTCAGCTGCAGTGGCTGGAGGCCCTGGCACACCCATTCTCTCTCTCTCTCTCCCTCTTTGTCTCTCTTATAAATAAATAAATAAATAAATACAAGTTTTGAAACAATTTTTGTTAAAAATATTTTTTTGTTCATTTTTTATTTATTTATTTGAGAGTGACAGACACAGGGAGAAAGACAGATAGAGGGAGAGAGGGAGGATGGGTGCACCAGGGCTTCCAGCCACTGCAAACGAACTCCAGACACATGCGCCCCCTTGTGCATCTGGCTAACGTGGGACCTGGGGAACCGAGCCTCGAACCAGGGTCCTTAGGCTTCATAGGCAAGCGCTTAACCGCTAAGCCATCTCTCCAGCCCTTGAAACAATTTTTTAAAAAACCTTTGTAATGGGGCTGGAGAGATGGCTTAGTGGTTAGGGCACTTGCGTGCAAAGCCAAAGGACCCAGATTTGAAGCCACAGTACCCGAGTAAAGGCAGATACACTAGGTGGTGCAAGCATTTGGAGTTAATGTGCAGAGGCAAGAGGCCCTGGCCTGTCCATTTTTTTTTAGTCATTCTCTCTCTCTTGCTATCTCTCTCTTAAATAATAAAAAAATAAAATATAGGGGTTTTGGGGGGGGCTATTAAGACAGTTTTTATTGGAAATACAATAATAGTACATAATTTAGCCCTTGCTAAAGATATCCAGTAAGAAAATGTTGATGTTATTACTCTCAGGAAAAAGTCACACTCGCTCTCTTTAGTCCCCTGCCACTTCTGCATCTCTTTTTGCACAGCTGTGTGCTCCTCTCCCTAGTGCTGGTGCGACATCCCTTCTCTGTGCACCTCTGGGCCATGGCTTCTGGTGTCCTTTCTTCTCCTCCACTCTTCACTGGACTCCACTGTGGCCGATGCCATGTCTCCCTTTGCTTAGAACTACCAGGGCTCCTGCTTCCGCTTCTCCTCCTCCTCTCGTCCCTGCAATGGCTCCGGCGTCCCTCATTTCTTTCCGAGCCTCTTTCTCGGCGCTGTGATGACGGCTCCCGCCCTTCCTGTCAAAATCAGAATGGCCCCCGTTTGCTACTCTCTCCAGAATACTCTTGTTTCAGAGGCCTCAACTTTTCCTTGTTATTGTGACTGCTAGAATGTTCTTCATAAAGTTTTCTCTTTTTAGATGTTTCCTCTTCAGAGTCACTGCCATTATTTCCTGAACATTTGTTTTTCTTTTTCTTCTTCTTTTCTGTTTTCTTTTCTTTACTGTCACTCTCACTGCTGCTTTCTGAAGTCTCCGTTGAGGAGGAGGAAGAGAAAGAGACTCTGGCTTTATGTTTTTTGTGTTTACTTTTGCTTTTCTGTAACTTTTTCTTTTTCTTGTACTTTTTCTTTTTATTCTTTTTCTTTTCAAGTCTATCCAATTTCCTGAGAAGTTTCTGTTTTTGTTTGGTTGTTAGTGATTTTAAGAATTCAACTTCTGGATCTTCTTCACCCTCACTTGCAACATATTCCTGTGATGGATCATTTGTGGTCAAGTTTCTCCCCAGGACATTTCGTTTCAGTGCAAACCCACTGTTTCTCATCTCCGCTATTTGCTCCAAGGGGTGCATCGATGTCCCTGAGCCGTCAGTGGGAACTGAACTTGCATTGATTCCAGAAAGCCCAAACAAGGGACACTCTCGGTCTGTGTTGACATGACCCCACTTATGACATTTAATACACCTCACATTTCGAACCTGAATACCAAAAGGCTGATCTCTGATGTTCATATCATCTTTGGCATATTTTTCTCGTGGCGCTTCTTTCTGCCATTCAAATTTGTACTCTGTTTCTCCTTCTGTTTCTTCTTTCTCTTTGTTTTCTTTTTTAACTCCTGGTGGGGCCTCATACATGAAATTGAGGCCATTCTTTACACGCTCATCTCCCATAAGCAATCTGTTATCATATGAATCTTGTTCTTTAAGGTACTGTTGCATTAGTTCTTCTTGTTTCTTTTTATCATATGTTATTTTCTGTTCTGCCATCCATACCTTCTTGATGTTGGACTTGGAAGCAGGATGGAAGTCCTTCTTGCACATGAAATTGGCGAAAGATTTCCCCATTTTGGAGTCCGAACTGGGAGAGTGAGCCGCAGGGTTGGGAAACTACGTCAACAACAACAACAACAACAAAACTCAAAATATAGTTTTTAAACTGTGTTCACATTCCTATGAGTAGTGTGAGAATTTTGGTCAGAAGTCACTACCAAGGATGAGATCACATTTAAAAAAAAAAAAAATTCCCAGCTGGAGGAGTGGTGTAGCTATTAAGGTATTTGCCTGCAAAGACAAAGGTCCCAGGTTTGATTCCCCAGGACCCATGTTAGCCAGTTGCACAAGGTGGCCCCTGGATCTGGAGTTCATTTGCAGTGGCTGGAGGCCCTGGTGTGCCCATTTTTTTTTCTTTCTCTCTCCCTCTGTCAAAAATAAATAAATAAATATTTTACAAAGTATAAAGAAATTTATTTTTCAAATTTTGTATTTGTGCTGTTTGTGTGTTCAGATGTATTAGATGTGTGTGTGTGTGTGTGTGTGTGTGTGTGTGTGTGTGTGTGTGCAGGTGCACATGCTTATGTGTTTGCATGTGTATGGAAGCCAGAGATAAAGGTCAGGTGCTTTCTTCAATTGTTCTCTGCCTCAGTTTTTGAAACAGAGTCTTTCACTGCACCCAGAGCTCACCTACTCACCCAGACTAGCTAAACAGCAAGCTGTGATCCTCCTCTGGCCTCTGCCTCAGCAGTGCTGGGATTTCAGGTGTGTGCCAACACTGCCAGCTTTTTATACAGGCAGCAGGGACCCAACTCAGGTCCTCATGTTTGGATGGCAAATACTTTATCCGCTGAGCCACCTTACCAGGCCTGGATCACTTAAAATGCATTTATTATTGATCTGAGTGACAGAAAGAGAATAAGTATGGGCATGCCAGCGACTCCGGCTGCTGCAAATGGACTCCAGACACATGCACCACTTTGTGACTCTGTCTTTACATGGATACTGGGGAACTGAACTGGGGCCAGCAGGCTTTGCAAGCAAGTCCCTTTTAACTGCTGAGCCATCTCATGCTCAGCCCATGAAGTCACTTTTTTTTTTAAAATTTTTATTTATTTATTTGAGAGTGACAGACACAGAGAGAAAGACAGATAGAGGGAGAGAGAGAGAATGGGCGAGCCAGGGCTTCCAGCCTCTGCAAACGAACTCCAGACACGTGCGCCCCCTTGTGCATCTGGCTAACGTGGGACCTGGGGAACCGAGCCTCGAACCAGGGTCCTTAGGCTTCACAGGCAAGCGCTCAACCGCTAAGCCATCTCTCCAGCCCATGAAGTCACTTTTTAAATGAAAATAACACAGAGAAAAGCAGACATACATTATGGCAACTTAATATGCTAACTATGTTGTCCATTTTTAGTTGCCACTTTATTTTATTTTATTTTATTTTTTTTATTTTTTATTTTTTTGGGGTTTTTTTGAGGTACGGTCTCACTCTAGCCCAGGCTGACCTGGAATTCACTATGGAGTCTCAGGGTGGCCTAGAACTCATGGCGATCCTCCTACCTCCGCCTCCCGAGTGCTGGGATTAAAGGCGTGCGCCACCACGCCCGGCTTAGTTGCCATTTTAAATGAACAAAAATTTTAACATGAGTACTGATTTCACTTCACAGGGCAAAACTGTCTTTAGCAACTTTTCAATAAGAAATCCAGACCACATGGCAAGTATGAATCAGGTGTAAATGTGAAGGGGTCGAGGTGTAAATAGGTTGTGCTGTGAGGGAGAGTTTTCAGCGAGCTTCACTGAGCTCTGACAGGAGGCCCAAGGAGACAGTGCAGGGCCCAGCATGCTTTGCGCTGGGAGCATTGCCAGCCGGGCGGACAACCCCGAGACCTATGAGGGGCTTTCTTTTTTGTGGGGGAGGTCTTTAAGTCTATTGCATAAATCTCTCAACCACCCTTGTGCTGTCCTTTTCTTCCTGTCTGCAGCTTAGATTTATCCACATTCACATGTAATTCTAGTTAAGTTCAAGGTGGAAAATGTTTGCACAGTCACATTTATTTTAGTTGCTAATTTACTAGTGCTTAAACGATTTCCAAACGGAAATTGATTTGCATTTCAAAATACCATTTTTTTTTAAGTTGGTTTCTGTCCGTTGCTTTTCTAGTTCATCTAGTGATTCAGCTGCAAAATGCAAATATATTTTGCAAGCTATATTTTGCAAGCTTCAGTGCTAGTTAGAGACCAACTGAAGAGAGGCCTGAGACATACCTTTCAGGGTAGAAGTCCCAGTTTTGAGAATGCCACTATTAGCAAGATATATCCCAGTCAATTTTGACATAATAAGCTTTAATATCCACAAACGAGTCCATTTTGTTCATGAGGAATGTAGACACAGAGATGAATCCTCTCAGTTCAGATGTGTGTCATTTGTAAATTACACAAAGCATATTACCCAAATTCGATAAGGATAAATGAAACCCGTCTTTGGAGAATACGTTTCATGGTTTTCTTTATTCTCCTAGTAATGCTGCTACAGGATAACCACAGCTGCAACAATGTTCTAACCATTCTCACCTCTTGTTATACCTTACCTCAGTTTTCACACTGATCTCTGAACACTGTCTAACCTACCAGGCTGGCACGGCTTACAGCAGAATTGCCCCACACGATAGAGGCCGTCAGAACACTGAGCCTCAGCTTCAGGCCCGGTCACTTTCAATCCCAGCTCCTCAGAGGTACTGCCAGCGCCAGTGTTTTGGGCATTCACGCTTGGCAATGACCCAGCAATAATGGTGAGTACCTGTAAAAAGGAAAGAAAGAAAACAAGCGTGAAGCGGGGCTGAGGAGAGGGTGCCATGGTTGAAGGCACGTGAAAACCTGCCAGCCTGGGTTTAATTTCCCAGCAGCCATGTAAAGCCCCTTGCCGGCCAGATTCATTTACAATGCCAAGAGACCCTGAAGGTGCACAGGCAACTCCTGTGAACACCACACGCGTGTGTGCACACCCACATATAAATACAAACAAGTAAATGAAATAGACAAATCATGAAAAGAAACTCAGTGATTTCTGGGCTCAGGCATACACAACCTCTCCACAGTGACGATGAGCCTGTGCTCGGGGAATCAGTACTGTTGGATATAGTGGAAGTCAAGCACAGGATGCGAAAAATGGCATGTCCCAAAGCTCAGCATTGGGATTGGCTAAGAATGGTCTCAAATTCAGTCCTTCCATTCCAAATCTGAGATCTGTTACCAGTTTGTGAGTTTCCTTTTGCTACCTAGGCTCACAAATAATTTGTTGCCAGATACTTATTGACCAAAAGTCAGTATGCTATTGATATGAAGAACCATCAAAACAAATACATGTGGGATTTTTCTGAGACAAGCATAGCAGGTCACAGCCAGGGCTCTGGCTAGTATGGAAGGTGAAGCCTGGCAGGTACACAGAGCAGCTGGAGAAGATGCCGGGGTGCACCTTCTTCGTCCACATGGGTACTGAGTTCATAGGATCTTACCGCGTGATGGAGACAGTCACTGAGGACACTCAAAACATACCGAAGCCGAAATCCAAAAGTGGCTGAGAGCTCAACACTAATGTAGACTTAAAATACACCCACCAAGGCTCCAGGAATTTTGTGGAACCTTCCAGGAGGTATAAGACTATGTCCCAGAGAACAGCTGGGAATTGATTCACTGTCTGCAGCTCTGTGAAGAACTGGGAGTTACCCAGACCATCCACTGAAGACATGATGCAGGAAGAGACACACCTGCCCTGGACCCTCCCAGAACCATCCTACAACATAAGACAAGGTTCAGGAAGGAAGATATGATAGGAAGAAGACATGATGCAGGAAGAGACAAACCCAGCTGAGCCCCTTGCCCTCACCCACCCTGCACCCACCCAGTATCACCGTACAGCACAAGCTCACCACATCCCGGGAGTGGTGAGTGCTCTAGACCTAACATGGCAGTCACAAGCACAGTGACCTCTCAGGGACTGAAGTAAACCAGCTACCAGAAGAAACTGAGGCTCCTGCTAACGGTAACACTAACATCAATGTGGCAGTTGGCTTGATGCATAACTAGGTTCTGAGAGGGGATACCAAAAGGTCACCCCTTTTTTTTCTGTTCTTAAATTCAAAACAAACAGGAAAAGGCTTTCAAAAAACAGCAGCAGGGGGGAAAAAGGTGTTGGGCTATGAAAACTGTCAGCCACATGAACGGCAAGAATGAGTAGACAAGACAGACAGACAAGGCAGAAAGACAGATAGGCACCCAGTATGATTTTTCAACACTGGTGCCGACATCAGGCAAACTGCAGATTCTCTGTGCCAGGCAGCAGCATGCTGTCTGGTAACTGTGGTGACATGAAAAGGGCTTACTGGTCAGCAAAGCCCACAGGGAACTTCTTTCAGTAAGACTACGTAGTGCTCAGCTGCTACAGAAAATGAAAATACTCCCTAGCTAAGGAGCTGATGAGGGACTTAAACAGTGGAAGGAAGAGGAAGTGAAGGCATGACTAAGCCAGGCATGACACTGTTTACTTGGAATCTCAGATCTGGGGAGGCTGAGCAGAGGATGACAAGTTTGAGGCCCAGCCTGGGCTTACATGGCAAAATCTAAAATTTCTCAAAATTAAAAAAAAAAAATGTATCAGCAGCAAATTATCTTTTGGCACACATCACAATTTTAATAGTGTTTATGTTGATGCCAAGACTATGACTTCACTGGACAGTTATCCAAAGGGACAACTTTGGTGGTATAAGATTCTATTCATTTTAAAGAATATGTTAGTTATGTTATATTGTTCTACTCCAATAAGATTAGAGAGCTGAGCCTGGGCTAGAAAGAGACCTTACTTCAAACCACCTCCCCCAGAAAGATTAGAAATCTAGACAATGGTAGCAATGAATTTACAATAGGAGCTACCTCATTTCAAAAATGGAAGAAATTCTAAATATTTGTGACAGTAATGTTTTATTCATTTTTTCTTGTTCTAAGGTTTTTGGCAGTCCTTTGAATTTTCTAAGTCAATCATCAATTGTAGCTTTTGTTTACATTTAAATAGTCTTTAACTATGTTTCCTTAGACCAGTGATATCAGGGCTCTTTTCCTTCCCTTTAGTCCTCCAGGGCTAACTAGGTCAGCTCTCACCATACCAGCACAGATTGACCACGAGGAAAATTCCATTTTATTATTTTTTAAATACTTATATCCTTCCTTCCTTCCTTCCTTCCTTTCTTTCTTTCTTTCTTTCTTTCTTTCTTTCTTTCTTTCTTTCTTTCTTTCTTTCTTTCTTTCTTTCTTTCTTTGCAATTAGAGAGTGATAGGGAGACTAGGTGCACCAGGGCCTCCAGCATCTGCAAACAAACTCCAGATGCATGTGGCACTTTGTGAATCTGGCTTCACGTGGGTACTGAGAAATCAAACCTTGGTTGTTAGGGCTTAACCAGCAAGTGCCTTAACCACTAAGCAATCTCTCCAGCCTTTGTTTTATTTTTGAAGTAAAATGACTGGACAACAAAAAAGAAATGGAACTGTTGAGAGTCACACTAAAAAGGAGTGTTTAATTGCTGAAAGTGAAATCTCCATTATACAGAAATCTCTATCTCTGATGAATCTTGGTTTATTTTCCCTAGCAAATACTTACTAGAAAAGTATACCTTGTTAACTGCACTCTGACAGATTCTGTAGAAAATACCGTAGCTGGGTTGATGGGTTGCCACTGAGCCAGACAAAATATCTTGGAATTTAATACTTTGCATTTTTATCAAACTATAAATAAGTAGGTATATTTCATTAAAAAGTATTTGTATACCTGTAGAGAAGATGTGGCCTGACTTTCTTGTATGATTTTTGAAAAGAAAGAAAGTAAAAGAATGAAAGAAATGGATGGAGAAAGGAAGGAAGAAAGCAAGTTCATTAATAAAGTATTATCTATTGCCTACTTACCCACAAGGCTACTCTGGGAACTAGAAATAATGGAAAACATTCATTTATATGTGAAAGTTTTAGAAAGTTTGTTTTAAAATTATCAGTAATATTATATTTACATTGTGTTTGAAAACTATCTTTATTTCATAAGTAGGCTAATATTCCAAATGTATGAGTTAAAAAATAAAATATTGCACATGTCTTTAAAATGTGTGCTAATGAAATTATTTGAGAGATAAACTGAAAGTAGATATTTTAACTCCTGTCTCAAAACTTCAAATACATGAATGAGAATAGATAGGCTCTAAGGAAAAGACTCACCCTTTATCCACTCTGAAGAATGTCTTTCAGAACTCAACTAAGAGGTAACAAAAGGCAGAGGTGTATTTGGATGAGATGTAGAAACAGAAAGTGAAAAAAAGGGTTGTTGATATGAACAATGCTTACAGAGAATTCTTAAGATCTCGATATATGAAATAAAATTTGGCATATCATTCTATTCACAATTTTGCGCAGAAAGGAATTGAAAGCTGGCCTAAGCAAGACCCTTCTCTGACAGAGCAATGCTTCAAGCTGACCCTCTGTCATATTGCTACCCTAAGAGACCTCTACCCTCAAATTTACATGGAGCTGTCCTAACCCCCACAGCACTTCATTTGAAGATGGGACAGTCACAGAGCTAAAATGAAGTTAGTAGGGTGAACCCTTCCCCAATACAGCCGGCTTCATTTTAGGAACAAATGTAGACTCACAGGGGCAGAGGAAGATGATGTAAAGATAGTCAAGGGCAACCTTCATAGCACTCAGAAGGAACTAACCCTGGGGCTGGGGAGATGGTTCAGTGGATAAAGATGCTTTGCTTGGAAAGCTTGCCAGCCTGAATTCAAATCCCTAGTACGTCCGTAAAGCCAAATGCACACGGTGTTGTAAGCATTTGGAATTTGTTTGCAGGGACAAGAGGTCCCTCTCTCCTTTCAGTAAATAAATAAAAAATTTTTTTTTTCAATTTTTGTTTTTTAAAGAAAGGAACTAACCCTGCTTGTTCCTTGACCTCAAATGGGCAGCCTCAAGAACTCTGAGACAATGAATTTCTATTGTTTAAGCCACCCAAAGTGTGGAACTTGGTTAGAGTAACCCTAGCACACTAATACAAGGGCCAAACTAAAGCCTTTTCCTTCCTCCCATTTTTAATTTGAGGGATGTTGGTGATACAGATAAATTTGGAAGACTAAGTAGCTGAGCCCGAGGATTCTTCACCTTGAATGACCACTGAGCTAAAGGGATGAGAACTTCTTGCAGTATTTAGAAGTGGAATCATCAGGGGCTGATATGAATCAGAACTTCTGTTGAAATCTCACCATCCTCCGTTCTGAAGACAAAAATGAAGCCACAGGGCTGGAGAGATGGCTCAGTGTTAAAAGGCACTTGCCTGATGGCCTGGGTTTGATTCCCCCAGTACCCACATAAATCCAGATGCACAAAGTGGTGAGTGCATCTGGAGTTTGTTTGCAATGGCAGGAGGCCCTGGGACACCTGTTCTCACACTTTCTCAAGTAAATAAGTAAATGTATAAAAATGATTAAAAATGAATCCACAGGTGAAGTTCTGTTGGCTCATACACTTATTAGTACTTGAAGGAAATGATTTTGAATTTAATATTAAAGCTCTCAAACTAGGAATGTAATTCAGTGGTAGAGTATTTGCCAAACATGTGCAGGTTCCCAGTATTGTAAGCAAAAGAAAAATTGTCTCAAAACCCTGAAAGACATTAAAATCTCACAGTGGTACATGAATCATGCATGGAACACTTTGATAAATATGCTTAGCTCCTCCAGCAAACCAGTATTTCTGAAAATAGGGCCCACCTTACAATGATTCAAGATCTTAGCCTTCAGAAACCAAGCCGTGGATGTGTCTAATTTTGTGTGTTTTTATGGTGTCACAGACTCTAGAAGTGACCAATATATATTGCTATGTGGCTGAACCAAAGGCTAGCCTGCCATTAAGGAATCCAGTGATATGTTTATTCTAATATTGCAAGTTTATCCCAGTCCACCTCAAAAGAGCCCATCCAACTTATTCACCTAGAAGGGCAGAGTACATTTGCTGATGGAGTTTTTAATGACATTTGCTAATTTATGAGGGTTGCCATTTATACAATGGAGTTCTACTCAGCGGTAAAGAAAAATGAAGTTGTGAAATTTGCAGAAAAATGGATGGACCTGGAAAGGATTATACTAAGTGAGGTAACCCAGGCCCAGAAAGCCAAGTGCTACATGTTCTTTCTCATATGTGGATCCTTGCTACAGATGATTGGGCTTCTGCGTGAGAAGGAAAATACTTGGTAGCAGAGGCCAGTAAGTTAAAAAGGAGACATAAAGGGAAGAGAAAGGGAGGAGGATACTTAATAGGTTGATATTGTATATATATAAGTATAATAATTGTAATGGGGAGGTAATATGATGGAGAATGGAATTTCAAAGGGGAAAGTGGGGGGTTGGGAGGGAGGAATTACCATGTGATTTTTTTTATAATCATGGAAAATGTTAATAAAAATTTAAAAATTAAAAAAAAATGCAAAATCTCATCAAAAATTCACTTTCATCTCCACTGGGTGGCATTCTTGCCAGTTGTCCAATCAAACTGTGATGGCCCTTTCTAAATGCTCAAAGATGGGATGACTTAGTTGCAAAATAGTTTAAATCAAGAAAGGAGTGTGGCTGGGCGTGGTGGTGCACACCTGTTGCAGTCCGGTTCGCATTGCTAGTAGAAATCACCCAACCAAGAGCAGCTTCTGGGAAAAAGAGGTTTATTTGGCTTACAGGCTCGAGGGGAAGCTCCACGATGGCAGGGGAAAACGATGGCATGAGCAGAGGGTGGACATCACCCCCTGGCCAACAGAAGATGGACCACAGCAACAGGAGGGTGTGCCAAACACTGGCATGGGGAAACTGGCTATAAAGCCCATAAGCCCACCCCCAACAATACACTCCCTGCAGGAGGCATTAATTCCCAACTATCCATCAGCTGGGAACCTAGCATTCAGAACACCTAAGTTTATGGGGGACACCTGAATCAAACCACCACATTCCGCCCCTGGCCCCCATAAACTGATATCCATACATGATGTAAAATACAATGCTTTCAGTCTTACTTTAAAAGTCCCCATAGTTTTTATCAATCTCAATGATGTTCATACATCCCCATAGTTCAAGATCTTTTAACCGAGCCATAATACCAAAATATAACCTCAAAAAACCCTGAATGGCACAGAATAAATATTCACACTGCAATAGATGGCATTGGGCATAGCAAAGAAACATTCAACCAATACAAGATTTAAAACAACCAGGGCAAACATCAAACTCTGTAGCTTCAAGTCCAGCAACTCAAACCAGTGACAAATCTTCAAGTCCGATAATTCTAACCAGCAACAAGTCTCTGGCATTCCAATTCCACCCCTCCAGCTAGGCTACTCACAGTCCTGGAAAACTTCACCGGGGCCGGCAGCTCTTCGGCAGCCATCTCATGGTCCCGGCATCTCCACTGGGTCTCCACTGCAAGCCACGGTTCATCCTCATGGCCCCATGGGGTCTCTATGCAGGCAACCAGCAAACCCGCTTCACACTGCCCATGGCCATTTCCAAAACACAAGACCATGTTGCAAACTCAATGACCCTCTTTCCAGCATTTTGTATACTCCATGATACCAGGTAGGGTGCCAGTTTGTTAATCCAGGGGGGAATAAAGCAGACTTTGAAGAACAAGACACTCCTTGAACACTCAGGCTCCTTCAAAAGAGTCGACATTCTTTCTGTTGCCCCAGCACAGGTCAGCTAGCCCAGTCTCAAAAGTTGTAATCTCTCAGTTGCAGCTGAACGGGCAGTAGTTCACCCAAAGATTTTTCTTTCTGTGCCATATTCCTCTGCTCACATCAGTTCATTTCTACGCAAAGCAACCCTGCACAACTTCTCAGGACACGGGCACAAGAGCAAGCTTCTCACACAAACTGCTAGCCCAGTCCAAGCAAAGCTCTTTCTCACCCTCATAAGCCAAACCTCACAGTCCATGGTTCTTACTGCCTTCAGGTCTTTCAGCTCTGACCAGGATAGTCCTTTAAGCTGTACTTACAGCACTGCGAGGCATCTCTTAGGCCAAGGTTTCAAATCCTTCCACATTCCTCTTGAAATTCAGCTACAAAAGGCTGAAGCCACATAGTCAGGTGTCTAGCAGCAACCCCACTCCTCGGTACCACTTTATTGTTGCAGTCCGGTTCACATTGCTGGTAGAAATCACCCAACCAAAAGCAGCTTCTGGGAAAAAGAGGTTTATTTGGCTTACAGGCTCGAGGGGAAGCTCCACGATGGCAGGGGAAAACGATGGCATGAGCAGAGGGTGGACATCACCCCCTGGCCAACAGAAGATGGACCACAGCAACAGGAGGGTGTGCCAAACACTGGCATGGGGAAACTGGCTATAAAGCCCATAAGCCCACCCCCAACAATACACTCCCTGCAGGAGGCATTAATTCCAACTATCCATCAGCTGGGAACCTAGCATTCAGAACACCTAAGTTTATGGGGGACACCTGAATCAAACCACCACAACACCTTTAATCCCAGTACTCGGGAGGCAGAGGTAGGAGGATCGCCGTGCATTCAAGGCCACCCTGAGACTACAGAGTTAATTTCAGGTCAGCCTGGACCAGAGTGAGACTCTACCTCGAAAAAAAAAAAAAAAAAAAAAAAGTGTAGGGAGCTAATGCAAACGCCATTACAAGATGGCTTTGGCCTCCTGCCAGTCTTGAGGTAAACAATTCCTTATAGGCAGCGCCTTGGCGCCAACCTCGCTTAAGGTTTGCGCATGCGCCTGACGCACCTTGTCCCGAGCCTATCCCGTGGCTCCTGTTGGCGGGTGAGCCTATGGCAGCCAATCAGCAGGCGCCCCGTAGTATTCTGCCCTATAAAAGCAGCTACACTCCTGCCCCCCTCGCCCCTCGCCATTAGCTTTTCTGTTAACTAAGAGGCTCTCCAATAAAGTGTGATCAAGAAGGATCTTCGTCTGGTGGTCGTTCTTCGCCTGCAGGACAGGGGGTTCGCCCCAAAAAAGAAAGGAGTGCGGATCAAAGTGGAGAACTAACTTATTCCTTCCTGAAAGGGAAGGTGAAGTTGGTCAACTTATAATAATCAATGTCTTTCTAATTTGGGCTCTGCTACTTACACTTAGAAAATAAAAGTAAATAAGTAGACCAAACAGTTCCTGTTTAAAACTTAAGTGGAGGTACTTAATTGGCATTAGAAGGAATCCAGTGATTAGAAAAAATGTTATTTTCTTTTTTTAAGAAAAGTTTCTCCAGACAAAAGGAAGACTTATTAAGTAACTAGCAATACCTAGTTTTTTCTCACATTTGTGTGTATACACAAAACTACAAAGCAGTTATAATAGCTATAAATGATTCTATCATAATAAGTTATATATTCATAAGATATGAGTGTGTATGTAGGAACTTTCTTTTTCATGCCTTTATTTGATGAGGTTAAGGCTTTGCACATGCTAGCCACATCTCAGCTCCAAGAAATATTTCTTTATGAATGAGAAAAGTAATGAATAAAATTTAAAATAATAAAATTGGGGCTGGGAAGGTTGACAAGTGGCTGAAGGAGCTTGCTTGCGAAGCCTGCTGGCCCCCCAGGTCCCGTTCCCCAGGACTCAGGTAACGCCAGGTGCACAGAGTGTGCATGTGTCTGGAGCTCCAAATGGCAAGGAGCCCTGGCTTGCCCATGTGCTCTCACTCCTTCTCTCTCTGCTTACAAGTAATATTTTTAATTACATAAGAGAATTATAGTAAGCCTAAATCTCTCTCTAATATATGTCACAAATTATGAGATGAAAATTTCACACAAGTGTTTGTAGACATGCAAAGTGCCTTAAAGCAGGGCGTATACAATGCTGATTAAACATCAGTTAGGTGTGTGTGTTGAAAAAGCTAAGAGGCCATAAGTAAAATTCAAAAATGCTCCTGTTAGGATGATAAATCGAGTGGTTTGATTTCTTAATATTTGCTTTTTTGTTTCTTTTCATCTGGCCAATTTTCTATATTTGCCTACCTGAAGAGATGGATTCAGTTTCACACTGTTTTGTATCATAAGGGTCCAATTTCAAACTATGTACTGTTATCATTACTATTTTAAATGTAAGTGATCTCTAGTACCTACTATAAAACATGTGCTTCTTTAGGGACTTTTGGCACCAAGATAATTCTCCAAAAGCTCATGAGTTAGAAGGGGCTTTTGTGGGGGATTTCCTTATCCAGGTTTCTGATTATCTCAGAAAACTGTGATTCTTCCCAGCTGGCAACTTGGCTGTGGTGATGAACTTCCCACTTGGAGTATCCAGTAGCCTCCAGAAAAGTGTCTTTGAAATACTGACACTTGTACCACAAGGCTGTGTAGGAGTAAATTCCTCGTCCATTGTTACCAAGAGCTTTACTTAGAGGCAGTATCCCAGTGCATGCTCTTTTTACCTGTTTCATCTACTCCTCTTTAATCTAAATTCAAGGAATAAAATCTCTTCTGCTAACTTAACCTCTCACCTGCTTCAAAGTGTGATGACTGTGCTTTCCAAATGGACAACAGAGGCTTTTCCATTTGTCAAGCTCTGGTTAGAGATAGGGGTCCTGTGGGTCTCTAGATATCAACTTAATTCTTTTAAATATTTTTATTTACTTATGAGAGATAGAGCAAGAGAATGGGTGCATTAGGGCCTTTAGCCACTGCAAACAAACTCCAGACACATGTGCCACCTTGTACATCTGGCTTTCATGGATACTGGGGAATCGAGACTGTGTCCTTAGGCTTCGCAGGCAAGCGTCTTAACCACTAAACCATCTCTACAGCCCTCAATTTAAGTTTTGCATCCCAAGCTTCCCTTCTTTTAGATACTTGTGTTTTTCCACACTGGTTGCTAATGTCTTGATTTTTATTCCATTATTCAACTGTATTCATAAAACATTTCAAATGCCTAGTGATATAAATAAAACCCACTAAAAAATAGGAACATGCTGCTGCCAATGTCATGTTTCCAGGGCTATTTTAAGGAAAATGACCAAATTATAAATGAAACAAGCACTGCTTACGCACCCACTCAAAACAAAAACCTCTTCAGTATGATAACTTGTAAACACTCTGCTCTCTTTTCCACAAACATAATTTTGAATAATGACTCTAAGAAATTTGGGACAGAATATTGGCTGACAGGTGACTGGCCACTTTGATAAATAAAATCTATAAGGATCAGGCATTGTTTCAGCACACACACACACACACACACACACACACACACACACACACGACCTACAGGTACTTCTCAAAAACAAAAGGTAAACAGTAAAAATTGACATTCCCCCCCATCTCCTCTAGAAATTTGTGAATGTATTGGGATTTCAAATTCATTTATTGGATGAGCCATTGGAAAAATCCCCAGAAACAAGGAAAGAGGAAACTAGTTTTAGGAGGAAAAAGAAGGAACAGAAGCAAGGAAGTGGATATTTATTGATTGATCGTATCAGATGCAAGGGGACTGAGGGAAGAGAAGACATGAAAGCAAGTGATCACATCTTCTCCAAAGTGAGACACATTTTGCTTCTGTGTTCCACATAGCTGAGGCCCCTCCCCAGTTGACCTATGCTACTATTAAAGAAACTCTGCTGAGTGGGGAGAACTCCCCCTGGGGGGATTTTCAGCAAAATAATAGAAGCATGAGGTTGGGCAGGTGGGTGCGGGGTGGAGTTGGGTTCTAAGTAACTGAATGTAAGTCACATGAGGGGAATTACTAGCAAAGACAAGCAATGAGGTAACAGAGACATGTCTGAGGTTGACATTTTAGTCGTCTGCATCTGTAACAATACTTAGCAAACTTTCATTAATAAATCCATAATCATACCAAAGTCCATTTAATTTGACATTAACTCTATAAGCACGTACACAATATGCATGCACACAGAGGTTGCCTCAGAGAATCGGCATCCTCTCCCACAGCTACAACTGCAGCTAAGTTGAGCATAACTCCACGTGTTGGTGGCTTGGTTGTCCAAGAGCTGAGAGTTTCAAAGCCACCCACACTTCGACAGCGGAGTGGTGATCAGGAAGAGGGCTTGCGAGGCAGATCTTAAAATTTCCCTAAGGACATTTCTCGGGAGCCCAAGTGGTACATATTACTTCCAAAAGAACCCCGGAGGCTTATTTTATTCCTTTCAATCATAAAGTGACCTTTCCCTTCCACTCTGTATGTGCTGGAAGTCGAGGCCAATAGCACATTTGCCTGGGCCTGGGCCTTCCACGTGAGTTCCAGCCCAGCCCTGTCCTTGTCTAGCTGTGTGGCCTCACTGCGTTCCTTAGACTCTCTGGATCCCATTTCGCCCTCTGTAAAATGGTACAAAGCCTCCTTCCTGGCCTGCTGGGAAAAGTGACTTGAGCTCCCTGTGCCTTGGGATCCTTTGAGACCTATAAAATTCAACATCAGAATTCATTTCAAGTCCGGGGTCAAGTCCCTTTGATTAGCCATCATCAAGCCGGCCTTTAGGAGCCAGGGACTAGAACCCACGAACCCCCAGGGGCTTTGGCGGACTGCTGACGGCCGCGCGGGTCGAAGCAGATGCCCGGCCGGAGCCCCCGCCATGACTTCCCTCTGATGCCAACATCTGTCACTGGAGAAAGCCAGCGAGGAAAGGGTGACAGAAGAACACGGAAAACCCCGCTAAGGCGGCTGCTGACTTGCAGCCTAGGGAGAATTCCCAGAAGGGAAGAAAAAATAGTTTCTTTTTCTACTTAGACAACAGCACGGAAGCAAACCTGCAAAGGCGCTTTGGCCAAAGGTAACTTCTGGAAAGCCTCGGCTGTGCCCACACCTACCGCCCCAGCCGGGGACTGCTGGAAATGCCCCAGGACCCCGGGTTCCTCACCGCCCCAGAGCACGGCGGGTCTTCCCCTGGGAGTGTCAGGACACGTCCGCCAGATACCCTCCCATCACCCCTACCCCCCTCTTTGCCACCAAAGCATCCAAGGACGTGTCCCCAACCTCCGGGCGCTCCCCACGCGCGCTCGTCTCCCGGAGCGCCGGCGCGGCCTCGGAGCCTGGGGATCAGCGCTTCCACGAACCCCGGAGATGCGCGGGCTCCCGGCTGGCTGCGCACCCCCACCCTCGGGGCAGGAAGGCAGGTCCCGGGCAAATGCCCGCCGAGCCCAGATGCCCGCGCGCTCCTCCCCCGCCGCCCCGCGCGCCTCGGGGACCCGACAGGGCAGAGGGTGGCTCACCAGAGACAGGAGAAGCCAGATGCTGGGCATGGCTGTGGAGCGATCCGCCGACGTGCCGGGACCTCTCCGCCCTCGGGCTCAGCCCGGCACGCGCCCCGCGCAGACGGGACAGTCCTCCAGGCCTACCTCGGGCTCGGGCTGACCCTCGGGTGTGTCCTTCCTGGGCCAGGGCCCGCCCCTGGCGCTCCTCCAAAGTGATTGTCTAACCGCTTCCTTCCTCTCCCTCCTCAGCTGCGGCTTTGAACACCTGTGTGTCACTCCTCTGAGAGACCAGACACTTGTCCCTCTGACTCCCGATTCAAGAGGGAGCTTTGCGGGGCGTTGGGGAGGGGGACTCACTCCAGCGATTGATTTAGAACCTAGGGCTCAAGGCTGGATGGACTGAGAAGCCAGAGTGGGGAAGGAGTCAAGCTTTGTTACATAAATGGGCATTTTCCCACCCGTGGCTCTTCTGGCAAGCTCAGTTAAGGTGACAACTCGGTGCTTCCTTACCTTGTGCCGTGGGTCACCCCCAGAACAGTACACTGGCGCTCTCCCTGCCTTGGCTGATGGCTGGGAGCAGTCAGAGACCACCCACCAGGCCTTGAGAGCGGCTCCCAGGAAACCCCCGAGCAGGGTAAGGACCAGCAGTTACCAGATGAAAAGGTTCAGATACTGATGCACAGGGTTCTGAAAGAAAGAGGTGCCCTCAGGCTGGATTTCCCAAACAGACAACAAAGCTAACAGTACGTGACAAGTCACACAGCCCCGCTGTATTAAAACTTTCACATTTACTTCCTGTCCTTTGTTACTCATTATTTCCTGACCCATGTTCTTAACTTAAAAAAAAAAAAAAAATTCTTTGGTGCTCTAGTTAGCACCGTTCAGAGTCACAATTATTTTGGTCTGGAAAAAAAAAAAAAAACGCTACAGAGGGACAGTTTATAGCAGCACATCAGTAAGGAGACTGCCTCTGGAAGCAGCTCATGGGCTCCGTACAGCTGGCCAGTTATTTCATTGCAAACTCCATTGAATGCTCTCCGCAGTCTACCATCTCTCACTCTCTTACTCCGTCGCTGCACTCATTAAGCAATACCCCCGCCCCCACACTCGTCCTTCAGTCATTTTCTCTTTTTGTTATTGGCAACTTCCATAATTGCAAACAATTTCCCATGGTGATTCCCTCCCTCCCCCCACTTTCCCCTTTGAAACTCCACTCTCCATCATACCTCCTCCCCCTCTCAATCAGTTCTCTTTCATTTTGATGTCATGATCTTTTCTTCTATTATGATGGACTTGTGTACTTAGTGTCAGGCACTGTGAGGTCATGGATTCCAGGCCATTTTCTGTCTGGAGGAGCATGTTGTAAGGAGTCCTACCCTTCCTTTGGCTCTTACATTCTTTCTGCTACCTCTTCCGCAAGGGACCCTGAGCCTTAGAAGGTGTGATAGAGATATTTCAGGGCCGAGCACTCCTCTGTCACTTCTTCTCAGCACCGTGGTGCCTTCTGAGTCATCCCAAGGTCACTGCCATCTGAAAAGAGAAGGTTCTCTAACCAAAAGTGAGAGTAGCATTAATATATGGGTATGAACATTAAGAGAAGAGCTTACTGGGCAGTTTGGTGAGCATAGTGTATACATTTAGCCAGACACCAACAGACATTACACCCCTAGGGCTCATGACTACCCCTTTTGTAGGTTTTCAGTATCAGGGTTGTATTCCCTCCCATGGAGCAGGCCTCCAGTCCAAGTAGAGGGCAGTTAGTTTCCCCCATAACAGATATGCCACTATTGCATATGTTGGCTCATTTGGCCTGGCTGACCAAATATAAGGCTTGCAGTGTCCACTGTTGAGTATCTTCACTGGTGATTTCTCTTTCTCCCATTGAACTGCATGCAGCATGGCTTTTACCAGCTTTGTTATCTGGTCTACATGGAGGAGGTTTTGATTAGCCCTCCCTCCACCTTTCCTTTACTCAATCTCTTCCCCTGATCTTACTTAGGCCTTTTCATCCCCATTAATCTGTTCTTCTACTTACACATATACAATCAGTTTACTTTGACTTTCTGAAAGTTTGTTCAGGTGCCCAAATCTGGGCTAAGTGACCTTTTTGTATACACTCACTCATCCTGCACCTGTCACTGAAAAAATTATCCCATATATTCTGTAAACTAATTTAAAAAAAATTCCCCTTTATATTGACAATTTACATACAATGTAATTTGTTCATGATCTCCTCCCAACCTCATCAGCCCTTTTCACTGAACTTTTTCTTTTCAACAAGACCCTCTTTTTTTTTTTTTTTTTTTTTTTTTGAGGTAAGGTCTCACTCTGGCCCAGGCTGACCTGGAATTCACTATGTAGTCGCAGGCTGGCCTTGAACTCACAGTAATTCTCTTTATTTTAAAAAAATATTATTTTTATTTATTTGAAAGAGAGAGAGAGGGAGGGGTGGAGAGAGAGAGAGAGAGAGAGAGAGAGAGAGAGAGAGAGAGAGGGAGAGAGCCACTGCAAATAAACTCCATACATGTGCGCTTCTTTGTGCATCTGGCTAACATGGGTCCTGGGGAATAGAACCTGGGTCTTTTGGCTTTGCAGGCAAATGCCTTAACAGCTAAGCCATCCCCCCAGCCCCCTCTTCTATTCTGATGGAAGTTCCCCTCCATTTATCATCATCTATGTTGAAATATTGATGATCTCATTTTGTGGAGGTCTTGCAGAGGTAGTGACGGCCACTATGAGGTCATCATGTAATGGTCACTTCTTGATTGCTAGATATTGTCCCAAAGTACTCCTCCCATCTTCTGGCTCTTACAATTTTTCTGCCTCTCTTCTGCAGTGTTCTTGAACCTTGGTGGGATGTTATAGATGTCTCAGTTAGTGCTGAGCACTAAATCTCCACTTATTTTCGGTACTTTGGTGAGTTTTGAAACTTCTCAGTAGTTATAGCCATCTGCAAAAAGAAGCTTCACTGATCAAAGGTGTGATCGCCACTAGTCTATGAGGATAAACATTAAATCTCCTTTTCAATAAAAATCTGTTGTATTGGTTCTGTTCCTCTAGAGAATCTTACCTAATACAACTATCAAGAGTAATTTTTTTTTTTAATTAAGAACACATTTTGTGTGGATATATCATGTGTTGGTACCACCTTTGTCCTCCTCCCTGCCCTCATTGCACTGAGAGCCCTCATAAGTGGGGTTGCTGGTATTCCCCATGGGGGGTGGGTTATGCACTGTGGGAGCAGCAGTCAGGTACTGGGGGAAGGCAGTGCTTCTGAGCATGACATCCCAACCTGTGGCTCTTACAATCTTTCCACCCCTTCTTCACAAAATTCCCTGAGTCCTGGTGGGTGAGTTTTAAGTCTACTTCAGTGATGAGCTCTTAGGAGCCTCTGATCTCTGCTTTGGTAAATGTTGAGTAGCCTCAGGGTGCATCTTCTTCTCCCCAGTGCTGCTTGTCAGGCTCACTGTGGAAGCAGCACTTTTGTTCATCTCCCCAGTTCCTCTGTGGTTTCACCTGGGCCTTGGATGAGATGCAAGAGGTGGTTTCTCTCCTCAGGCTTGCTATCTTCTGCAAAAAGAAAACAGATTCTCCAATGTAGAGTGAAGTCTGCCTAGGTTAAAGTGGGTAAGCATTATTAATTTATGGAGAATTAGGTGGGTGCAGCCCCTCTTTTAGCCAAAGACTAGTGGGAACTTGGCATTGGGGAGCATAATCTTTATCTCCATAGTATTCTAACCTGGTTCCCAGTTCCAGATATGGTTCTTTTGAACTGATCAGATCTCTTAGCCAATCAGAAAGCTATTGGCTGCCCACAAAGGCTGTGCCTCCTTTGCACTGGTGTGTACTTCTTGTCAAGCTGGTTGTTTCTGAGTAGCTTGGACTGGTGGGTGCTTGCTCACACAGTTGTTGGACACTCCTCTGCAGTAGCTCATGTAGCACTTTCCAGCACAAGATAGGCTAACTGTCTAGGAACTGGCTCTCTTCCAGATTCCAGCCAGCTCTTCCTGTGTTCTGTGTCAGCAGCAGTATATGGTGTCTTCAGCAATAGGGTCTTACCTTTTACCTCAGGCTGGTAATCAAGTGCTTTGACAAAAACTTGTCTTGTTATTTATTTATTTTTTGAAATGGAGAAAAGGGGAGAAAGGGAGGAAAAGAAAAAGAGAAGAGAGAGAGGAAAGAATGAATGGGTGTGCCAGGCCCTCCAGCTACTGCAAATAAACTCCAGACATATGCACTATCTGTGCACATAGTTTACATGTATACTAGGGAAATGAACCTGGGTCATTAGGCTTTGCAAGCAAGTGCCTCAACCACTAAGCCATCTCTCCAGCTCTCGAGAGTATTTTTTTATTATTTATTTATTTGAGAGTGACAGAGAGAGAAAGAGGCAGAGAGAGAGAGAGAGAGAGAGAGAGAGAGAGAGAGAGAGAAAATCGGCATGCCAGGGCCTCTAGCCACTGCATACGAACTCCAGACATATGCGCCCCCTTGTGTATCTGGCTAATATGGGTCCTGGGGAATTGAGCCTCAAACCAGGGTCCTTAGGCTTCACAGGAAGTGCTTAACTGCTAAGCCATCTCTCCAGCCCTCTTGAGAGTATTTTTGAGCCATAGATTGTTACAAAAAATTTCAGTGCTGGTGTGAGATACATTCAAGTAAGTCAATGGTCAGGGAGGACCCTTGATGTCCCCAAAACATTACAGGCTATTTGCCAAGTATGGTGGTTTGAATGTGAATGTATGTCCCCATAGTCTTAGGGATTTTTGACTAAGCTTCTTACTTAAGTCTTGAGCAGCCTGCTGCAGGAGGTGTGCCTGGGGGGCGGATCTTGCAGTCCATCCCTAAGCTGTGTTTAGAACCAGTTTAAGCTCTGGCTGTTGGTGCTTGCTGCTTCTGGCAGCCATGTTTCTCTGCTGTGGATGCTATGGTGTGCCAGCTTCTTCTGCCACTGGGGATGTTTCCCCTGGATTCTGTAAGCCTGAAATAAGCCATCTTTACCTATAAGCCACTTCTGGTCTGGTGCTTGTCCCAGTAACAAGAAAGTAGCAGCAATACCTAGAAACCTAGAGCGCAAGGCTTTTGGTTGCTCCCCAGAACTGGATAATAAAGCCCTGTTGCTGAGGAAAGTATGTCACTGGACACTGTAAAATCAAGCCGGAGCTGAGGTGGAACTCTCCTCATTGTTAACTGGCTTTCATGATGCTGAAAAGCTATATTTTCTGTTGGGAAGAAATGACAGCAATTGTCTTAATCAGCAGTGGATCCTGCAAGCTTTATGGCTTTATAGCCAGGCCCCATGTGCCAAGCAGTGCAATGGTGGTATGTCTGTTATGGGGGAAACCAAGAACCTTCCGATTGGACTTGAGACCTGCTGTACTAGAGGGAATTCATGCCTGGTACTGGATACTCAATCCAAAGCCTATTGATGGGGAGGTCATAATCCCTAGTAGGAAAACTACTATTGTTTGGCCAATGGATATATTATGCTCACCAAACTTTTCTCTAACTAATGTGTTTACCTCATATATCACTACCACTTTCACTTTTGTAAAAGAAATTTCTCTCTTTAGATGGCAGTGACTACTGGGAATATTCACAATTCCCCAAAGTGCTGAGAAGTGACAGGGGAGTGTTCAGCACTGAGACATCTCCGTCACACCTTCCAAGGCTCAGGGACCATTGCAGAAGAGGTAGTAGAAAGAATGTAAGAGCCAAAGGAAGGGGAGGAGTGCTTTGCTACACTATCTTCCAGATACAAAGTAGCCATGACATTGATGATCTTATGGTGGCTGACTTGTATAATAGGAGGGAAAATGATGACATCAAAGTGAAATGGAGACTATGGATGGGATGTAGGTCAGTGAGGGTATAAAGCAGCATAGTGGGAAGGGATTACAATGATGGGATCTTGTGTGGTGTATGGAGGTTGTCAATGCAAAGTTTAAAAGTTATTATTTTAAAAAATTGTTGTCAATTAATTGCTTTTACTAAATAGCAATACTTTAATGTTAATAATCCCCAACTGCAGTATATATCCATGTCTTTTTATCCCACATCTTCTCCTCTGTATCACCAGTACCTACAATACAACTTTGGGAAAGATGTTCCACTCTTCTCTACTGAAATACGACTAGTCTTTTAGCCAAGGTTTTCTAGGCCATAGGGAGTAGAATAGAATCAATAGGATGAAGGATAGTTGGATGGATGGATGTGTTGGTGGAAAGACAGATCATGGATAGATCTTCAGTAACTGGCTCACACGGCAGTAGATTGGAGCCCCAAATCTATTCTATGCCAGCCAGTAAAGCTAGAGACCCATGAAAGAATTAAGGTCCAAAGATAGCTTTTTGGCATAATTTCTACTTTATCAAGCTTTGGTTAGTCTCTCTCTCTCACTGTCTCTGTCTCTCTCTCCTTTTCCCTTTCCCTATATGCATATGGAGCCCAGAAGACAACTTGAGCTATCATTCCCCAGGCAGTGGCCACAGTTTTTTGAAGATGGGGTTTCTTGTTGGAGTGATACTTGTCAAATAGTCTGGACTGTCTGGCCAGAAAGACCAGCTGTCTGCACATCCCCGCCATTGGGATGATGTTTTTATATGGGTTCTGGAGATCCAACTCCAGTCCGCATGCATGCAGGGTAACACTTTACTGACTGAGCCACGTCCTCGGCCCAGTTCTTTTCTTAAAGCTTTCAACTGATCAGATGAAGCCTATTCACATTAGGGAGGGACATAATCTTACTCAAAGTCTTCGGATTTCAGTGTTACTCCCATTCAAAACATAGCCTCTTAGGAACATCAGAATAACATTTGCCAAGATATCGGGGTACCCTAGCTTAGTCAAGCAGACACGTACAATTAACCATTCCAGTAGTACTGGCACCAACACTAGCCAGGGTGTACACGTGGGCTGGAGAGGGGGGAACAGGAATTCCACTTGACCAAGACAGCCTACGTACCATATTCAGTCGAAGAAAGCTTTGGAGTTGTTGGTGGAAACAAGTGAGACACAAACTCTGTTTGTTTGTTTGTTTGTTTATTTTTTTTTACTAAATTGGGATTGTATATATGAGACATTTGGCTATAAAGGAAGCTAGTGGATACAGCAAAACACACAGAAAAGAAGCTACATGAAGACGGAGCCAGAGGGTGCCTCTTGAGTTCTAGATTCCTTTCTCCCTGAAACTGAAATTTAGACTACCCGTAACTACACAATTCTCAGCTTTTGCTTAAGCCAAATTCTTATCATTACAAGGTTTCTGGGGTATCATCAGACTTTATTACTGACATAAGAAAATATTTTCTATGCAAATCAATATCTACATATTACCTATTCTGTTTTCATGCTCAAATAAGGGGAATTGTCTAAACCTATATAACTGCTGAACATTTCTACCAAAAAATTTTCCTGTCACTAGAGGGCATCAGTACTCAAATGACAAGGTGAATTTTCTTTCTTTGCATTAATTGATTGAAAGAAAATTGAACTTGTCATAATCGGTGACCCTGATCACATGATATCTTAATTTTCCAGAAAACCTGGTATTTCTTACAGGGTCAAAAAAGATATTTGTGGGCTGGAGAGGTGGCTTAGCGGTAATCGCTTGCCTGTGAAGCCTAAAGACCCTGGTTCGAGTCTTGATTCCCCAGGACCCACGTTAGCCAGATGCACAAGGGGGTGCACACATCTGGAATTTGTTTGCAGTGGCTGGAGGCCCTGGCACGCCCATTCTCTCTCTCTGTCTGCCTCCTTGTCTCTCTGTCTGTTGCTCTTAAGTAAAAGTACCAAAAAAATTTTTTAAAAATAATATTTGTGGGGCTGGAGGGATGGTTCAGTTGTTAAAGTGCTTGCTGCCCAAGCCCAAGGACCAGAATTCAGCACCCCCAAACCCACAAAAAAAGTCAGGATCAGAATTATATGCCCATCATCTTAGCTCGAGGGAAGCGGAGACAGAAGGATTTACAAGGCATCTAGTCTAGCCGAATCAGTGAGCTCTGGGCTCATTGGGAGACTCTGTCAAAATAACATGGAGTATCCTTAAGAAAGACACAGGACACCAACCTCTGGCTTCCATAAGCCACACACACATGCATGAGTACATGTACCCACATGGATGTGAACACACACACTTGTCCACCGTATGCACATACATATGTTTGAAAAACTATGATGTGTGCAAAACCCCCAGCACACTCAGTGCACACTGGTTCCTGCTTTCACACTGCTCTTTCTTATGAATTGGCTTTGCAGGAAAAATTGCTAATTTATGATCATAGCTCAGGTGAAAAGGAAGACAATTAAGTGGCTTCCAGCCTCCTTTCCTGAAATACCTCCTGTAAGAGCACTAAAGGATAGTGTTGCAGGAAAAAAAAAAAAAAAAGTGCTTCCAAAAAGCATTTGGCGAAGAGACCTGGCTGGCCAGGCATGGTGGTGTCCATCTTTGATTCCAACACTTGGAAGCCGAGGTAGGAGGATTGCCATGAGCACGAGGCCAGCCTGAGACTACCTAGTGAATTCCAGGTCAGCTTGAGTGAGAGTGAGATCCTACTCTGAAAGAAAAAAAAAAGTAGAAGAGACCTGGCTTATGAAGACTGCAATCTGCAATACCTGGCGACTCAGAAAACTGGCAACCCCCCCCCCAAAAAAATACTCAAAACAACAACAACAAAAAACTAGTATACTAGTCTGCCTCTTGGTAGATGGTTTGGCAAAGATAATATACCAAAGACTATTGAAGTGTCACTAACTAAGTGAAGATAACTCTTGGGTTTGCATGTAGAATGAGAAAATAGGTGTTCTACAGATGTTGGCTTCATAGTCCAAGTGGGTTCCCTTCCTTGCCATGTTTGCAAACAGCAGAGAGCGCCCATGACTCCGGGCATGAGAAGTGTGAATACCGCCAGGGGCTCAGCACCGACATGGGGAGAGGCCCAGTCTGAGCGCTGGGCTGCAGTCGGCGGAGTTCAGCGCTGAGAAGGCCATGTCAAACCTAAGTCATCCTTTGCCACCTCTGTGGCCCACTTGTATACATTAAGTATATGTTTTGATATATGTATTTTTAAAAATAAACTCACTTTGTTTCTTCAGTCACTTTATTTTTAAAATAAAATATAACATTATAGCCATAAATGGAAAATCAGCATTCCTTGCCACAAATAGAAGGTACCCATAAAAATAAACACACTGCTATTGAAGTAAAATATTTGCCTGCATACCAGATTGTTTCCCAAAGCACCAGTGGTAGGAACACTGTCGTTTTCGAAAGGTTGGTTTAAGGTGCCCATGCCTGGTCTCTGTTTTAGTCTTTAGCCCTCAAATGACAATGCAAGAAAAGACTAACAAACCTGACCCCAGGCCCTCTGGGGATGTTGGAAGGACCGTGATGTGAAAGATAAGATGTTGGAGCAGCAGGGGGTGAACCACTTGGCCTCTCAAATCCCATCAAGTGCCAATGGTGTGAGATAAGGGCACCTCTGCCAAGGAAGCCTATCCTTGTCAGGTGATTCTAAAAGACAGCTGATGTGTGATGATAGGCGATAAGGTGAAGGACTGTTGCTCTACAGCTAGAGAAAGATTACAGGATGGGGGCTGGTGGACAGCGGACAAGAGGGCCATCTCACGACCTCATCTTACCCTGATTACTTCCCAATGATCCCACCTCTAAACAACAACAACATTTTGATGTGGGGTTTAAATTCTTTCTAACATCTGAATTTGGGGAGGACACATGAAACGATAGGAAGAACTAAAAAGGAATCACTGGGTCCTCCATGATGGCTGCTGCTACCTCTCATCAGATCTGAAGAGTTAAAGATCTCTCTCCCTTTTCTCTCATGATTTAGACATTTAGACAAGACCAATGGTTTCCTGAATAGCTGAACTCAAGAACATGATTTCTAGGGCTCAAGACACATGAATCAGAGAGCTTGGGCCCATGTTCTTTTTGATGTTCTCAGCTTATTAGAGTAAAGCAAAAATCAACAAAAATATTGAAATAGATGGTTAAAAACATGGGCTGTCTTAAGTGTTTCCATGGAGCACTTTGATGTTTCTGACACTTAAATCTTAGTGCAGAACCTCATCTGGGGCTAATGTCATGGTGTCCTTTGCCATTTGATATGTGGCACGAATGCCCTGGCATACTTTGAGCCATTTCATCCATGTGACGCCTGAGCCATTCCTACTTACTCCTGATACTCTGACCTGCACAGGAAGAAAGCTGGTGTGTGTGTGTATGTGTGTGCGCATGTGACACACACACACATGCATGCACACATGCATGCACACATGCACCTGTGATTGGGGGTGGTCTTTGGGACCATGATATTAACACCTCCCACCTCCTAGACTTTCCTCTATAGCAGTTCTTGGAGTTGAGGTCCAGTCTTGGCTTAAATCCCTCCAACGCAAATTCTTACCACTTTTGAAGGTAGTTGTTAGGTCAGGATAAAATGGAGTCTCCAAGGACAGCAGGAGGGCAACAGAGACAAGGAAATGGGTCATACACATTCCTCAGGGAATGGCCCAGCCATTATCTCTTCCTTGCCTTGCCTATCAATGCCCCAGGTCTAGGTTCCCTGCTTCCTTATCTCCCACCTGGTCACTGTCCTGGTCTCACTCCCTAGCTATTTCCCTTCCTCATCTTCCCCAACTGAAGAACTCTATACTGCCCACCATCTGTAATCTCAAAGTTGACTGTGCTCCGCTCTTGACAGTCAGTCCTGGTAGTTCATGTTTTCCCAAATAAAAGCTTCCATCTTTGCCTCAGAGTGGTCTCATGGTCTTGGTGACTCCCAAAGCTTACAGTAGTTTATTCCACTTTGGGGTACTTTCCAATGCTTGGAAACTCTATGTGGTATAACTTTCTATAGTCGACAAATGTTGCTCACTATCCTCTATGAAAAGGCAGCTATGTATAGACAAACCTGGAGCTGCTGCATAAGACCTGGGAGATGACAACCCCTTCTTGCAGGAGGTAGAAGAGGTCCTTTACTCTCTGAAAGTCACCCCAGATCTACACAGTCCTGCATCTTGGGAGCTTCTTTCTTTCTTTCTTTCTTTCTTTCTTTCTTTCTTTCTTTCTTTCTTTCTTTCTTTCTTTCTTTCTTTTTTTAAATCCAGACACCAAGAAGAGGGCAGCCTGACTCTCTGATCATAGTAAACTACTGTCCCTGAAAGAAAGTAGGAAAGCATTTCTGTATCTGGCAAGCTCACCAATGGAGTTGTCTAGAGTTTTCCAAACTCCATTCAACTTCACTTTTACTTGAGGCGCGAGCATGCACGCTGGGAAGGTTGGTTTAAGGAGATAAGCACTGCAGAGGTCATTCGTGCCACATTCTGGGGTGGCATGTGTGGGTGCGTCACATACTGTGAACACCTCTGGGTTTCTCAGTTTCCCAGGAAGCAAGTCCTGTTAGCCTCCTATTCACTGGTGACAGCCCAAGCATACAGTGACTAGGCAGACCTCCGAAGTAAACCGTCAAGTCCAAGCTGAGCCCACTTCCTCTTTAACTCTGTTATGTGAGTCGCCTGACATCAAAAGGGCGCACCCCTCTCCCCAAGTCTGTGAGATTGATGATCTATTGTTTGCTGGTGATCATATGCTTTCCTAATGATTAGTAGCAGACTTTTACATTTTTTTTCTTTAATTCATTGACTAAAAGCACAATATAGTAACATGGAAGAACTCTTCACTTCATTCACTAATCTATCGGGAAATTTTGCTGTTTACACTGATTCTCCTTTATAAGAATTACAGCATCCATCACCACACAAAGTGGATGAAATTAAAAACTTCATGATTGGGATGGCCACAAATGGACTGATAGCTTTTGAATCTTGAAATAAGTCAGCTAGTAATAGTATTAAATTCAGCAAGGCCTATAATCCTAGCTACTCAGGAGACTGGGACAGGAAAGTCTTAAGTTCAAGGTCAGCCTGGCCAACTTACTGAGAGATTCTGTGTTAAAATATAAAGGAAAAAGAAGTGAGGACTGGAGATGTAGCTCAGTGGTAGAACATGTGCTCAGCATGTGTGAGGCTTTGAGATCAATCTCTACTAACAAAACACAAGCTTTACTAAATTTAGACTCTGGTTCATGAAGCCTGAGATACTCTGCTTCCCCCAGGCCCTTGTGTTGTTGTGACCTGAAGGGACCCAAGAGGCAGCGAGTGGCCAGCCAGCCCAGGGAAACAGTCCATCAACCATAAGAACAGCCTCACTCCACCTTTGTGCTTAACACTTTTGTCAGTACATTATTATTTGAGCATTTCTTTGATGGTAGTAGGTGAGAAATGTAGGAAAACACAGCAAAATCAATAATCTCGCAAGAAGTATATTTTTATCCAGTTCCTCTTTAGTTTAATATTTTACTGCTGAGGCCACATTTTTCCTTATCAGAAAAAAGTTTGCCTCGAATACATAAATACATTTTTTCCTATCAAGAAAAAGCAAACCTTAGTTCATTTTCAAACACCGAGCTTTTATTTCTGTGAACAGAAAGAGAAGTGGCTGGATGCCTGCTGGTTCCTTCAGCCAATCAGAAGAATGTGACCATAAATGTCCATAAAATCCCCCCTTGGTGAATCCTTGCCTCTTTTATTTGTGTCTTGGGGATATGTATCTTACAGTTCCATGTCACATACTCTGTCTTTTATTTTTTACTCTTTTTTCCACTTCTTGAAAACTACTTAAATACAGTGTGATTACATATCTGAAAATGCATTGACTTTTACATTAAAAGTTCTTAAGTAACTCACATGCAGTTTAAAAAAAATTTTTTTTTTTTTTTTGGCATAGGTTCTTTCTCTAGCCGAGGATGACCTGGAATTCACTGTATAGTCTCAGGGTGGCCTTGAACTCATGGTGAACCTCCTACATCTCCCTCCCAAGTGTGGGGTGAAAGGCAAACACCACCACACTTGGCTGGGTTTTTAATTCTCATAGATAATCATGCCTAACATGTTTGTAGCACTTCATAGGAGACAGGTGCCTTTCTAAAAACGTTGTACAAATTTAATGTTCATGGAAATTTTGTGACACAGGCTGATGTGATGCTCACTGTTTAGAAGTAGAGAAAGAAACTCAGAGGTTGAGGATCTGGTACTAGCCCTGCACTAAGTTACACAGCTGAGATGTGAGCCAAGGCAACTGTTTCCTGCTTTCAACCATGTGCTGCCTTCTTAAACAATGTGCAGTAGTTCACTAAGCATTTCAAATGTGCTAAAGTTGCCGGGCGTGGTGGCGCACACCTTTAATTCCAGCACTCGGGAGGCAGAGGTAGGAGGATCACCATGAGTTCAAGGCCACCCTGAAACTACATAGTGAATTCCAGGTCAGCCAGGACTAGTGTGAGACCCTACCATGAAAAACCAAAAAAAAAAAAAAAAAAAAAAAAAAAGTGCTAAACTCTTTTGCATATTATCTCATTTAATTTTGCTTTTAAAAATATTTTATTTTCATTTACTTATTTGAGAGTTAGGGGAGAAGGAGAGAGAGAGAGAATAAATGTGCATGTCAGGGCCTCCACCCACTACAAACAAACTCCAGATGCATGCACCACCTTGTGCATCTGGTTTACCTAGTTCCTGGGGAATCAAACCTGAGTTATTTGGCTTTCCGAACAAGCTCCTTAATGGTTAAGCCATCTCTCCAGTCCTCATTTAATTTTCTTACTGATTCCTTCTATAAGGAAAGAGTAATTTTTTCTGATTCGTATAAATCAAATTCATGTTGCAAGCAGGTATCAAGGTGCGTTTGACTACTGCCTCTGCTCTTTGTACATTAGCATGTTATCTCTTGCCTTTGGTGTGAATGAGATAGTTTGCCTCATGCCATTTTTTTTTTTAAATAGAAAGCTAAACCTAACCCTTTAAAAAGCATACATTAAAACACATGATATTTCACCCGAGACACTCTTTCTGGAAGGATCATTGCCTGATCTTTCTTTCTGCCCTTCTCATCTTATCTTTCAACGTTCTCTCTTCCAAGCACATCACTCACTCACCCAGGCTTTTTCCTAGGACTGTTAGCAAAGTGGATATTGGAGGGTAAGTGAGTATCTTTATCCTTTAAACTTGTCTCTTTTCTATATCCTAGAACTGTGACTTTTTATTTTTGTATTCATTTCCTTGGGTATTAGTCTAGACCTCACTCAAAATAGCCTTCACTATCTATGTTTCATGTTGTGAGTACAGCCAAAGACCATAAAACCACAACAAGGCAGGACAAGGCACAGGCCCAAATTCTTCACATGTAGTCATTACCCTCTCAGCCCAGTGATGAACACATGCTTATCATTTATCAAGGGCTTACCTGCATTAGGAAACTGATTCATCATTTCATTTAATCCCTACTTCCTCTTATGTTTTTGAGACAGCGTCTCATGTAGCCAAGGATGCCATCTAACTCACTGTGTAGCCAAGGATAACTTTGAACTTCTGATCCTCCTGCCTTTACTTCCCAAATGCTAGGCTTATAGGAGTGTGCTACCATATCCAATTTCATATGGGGATGGAACCTAGGGCTTCATGAATGCTAGGATAGTACTTTACCAACTGAGCTACATCCCTAACCATAATCCTCACTTTAATATTTATCTCTAATATCACCTCTACTTTTCAGGTGAAGAAACCTAGATTTGGTGAGTTGAAGTATCTTATACACGGGTGGCATGTGCTGGGACTAAAGGGCTGGGACTAATTTAACACGTCAACCCAGCCCGTTCCCTCTCTGATGTCGGCACTTCCTAATGCCCACTTCCACGCAGCTGGCCTCTTCACGCTCTGCCCCCACCTCATCTCCCAAACGTCTCCCCAGAAGAACTCTTTTCTCCTGCTTTGACAATCTGAGTCCCACTTTCCATATAAGGCAAAACTGAAGTCTTGTCACCATCCTGACTCTCTTTACTCCTTTCAGACTTTCCCAAACTTATAGCTTCCTTGGCATCTTTGAGCCACAAGTACAACTGCTGTGTTCGGTGTCTATGAAAATTATCTCCCTCTCTCTTTAAATGTACACTTCAGAGCAATCCAGATTCAGGTGGAATTGAATTTGTCCCTCTTATTTATCGGTGCCTTGCAACCAATCAGCTGTGTCTGGTGTGTGACACATTTCTTATCAGATCACAGATTGTTGCAGAGAAGGACATGTGTTCCCCTTCCTTTGAATCTTTGAGCTTATGTATGGATCCCAATGGCTTTCCCTCACTCAACGACTATTACTAAGTGCCTACTGAATGCATGGGTCGTGCAAGGCCCTTGAGGACCATAGTTGGAAGGATTAAGAATGGTTTTATGCCGGGCGTGGTGGAGCACGCCTTTAATCCCAGCACTCGGGAGGCAGAGGTAGGAGGATTGCTGAGAGTTCAAGGCCACCCTGAGACTATAGAGTGAATTCCAGGTCAGCCTGGGCTAGAGTGAGACCCTATCTCAAAAAAAAAAAAAAAAAAAAAAAAAAAAAGAATGGTCTTGATCTCATGGCCCTGTATGAGAGAGGCTGGCTCAATCAAATAAATATCATAGTCAATACTCACCTCTCTTTGCCTCTCAAAACCTTTTCTGGGGTAACTCTGGTTCTCATCTTGCTCTGGATGTTTCTTTCTTGTCATCATTCATGCTATGGGTGCATGGACAGTGTCCTGCTGCTTGATAAAGCACTGAGTCTCCAGGCGCCCTCACTTCTAAAGGTCTCTAAAACAACAACTGTCACAGATTTTGTCAATTCAATTTGTTTTTAATGTAATCTGTTAAGAGTCCACAATGAGTTTACTAGGACCTTGAACATAGAAATTGAATCTGTTACTGCTGCCTATTGCTTATCCTCTGTATTTATGGGCTCCTTAAACACGTGTAGAGGGCATGACCTTTGCTAGTGTATGTGTGGAGACACTTGACATGACCTTTGTTATTGCTCTGTGGATCCAACTGGCATTTGATTCTGGAATCAGAACTAACTAGACAGCTTGAAAATTATATGACCAAGCATACTGGTTGAATGAAGTTTGAATCACATCCTGATTTTTTTTTAAATTTCAATGCATTACATCTATGCTTTTATGCTGTCCTTTCTTGCTCTTTCAGTATTTACAGACACATATTATGAAAAAAAAACATATAATTATCAACAATAGAAACATAGAGACAAGAGTCAGAGAGATTGGCTCAGTGTGAGCTCTGGGGTCCACACTTGCCATGCTTCATTAGGGCTTTGCTACCTACCAGAGTCAAAAATTACATGATGACGGGCTGGAGAGATGGCTTAGCGCTTAAGTGCTTGCTTGTGAAGCCTAAAGACCCTGGTTTGAGGCTTGATTCCCCAGGACCCAAGTTAGCCAGATGCATAAGGTGTGCATGCGTCTGGAGTTCTTTTGCAGTGGCTAGAGGCCCTGGTGCACCCATTCTCTCTCTCTCTCTCTCTCTCTCTCTCTCCCTCTTTCTCTCTCTGTCGCTCTCAAATAAATAAATAAATCCAGAAAAAAAATTATTAAAAATTACATGATGAGTGGCTTACATTGCAATGGCTCCTGACAAGTCCTTGGCCAGACTCTCATCTCTTCTGAGTTCTGGCGCCTTCTCCTTGTGTATGTCTCTCTTTGAAATTCGTCTGTGACGAGTAACAAAGCCTCCCGTTCTAGGAGCCGAAGTTGGCAAAGCCCGCTGCACCAGAGCCTGGAAACTCACTGATCCCATTTTTGTCTCCCTTTCCTTAGCTCTCCCCTCCCTGCCTTGTTCTTCCCTCACCCCAGCTTACACACTGACACATACCTGTGTTACTTTATGTAGACAGCTAAGAAGTCATCATTTGAGTGATGCTTCTCTCTCTGTCTCTTTCTCCCTCTCTCAGTGCTGCTGGCAATGGATGATGTTCCTAACCATACAAGAACCTCACCAATGTTCAGGTTTTTAAAAATTTTTTTTAAATGTTTGAACATTTTAATTCATTATTTCTCATTTCTTTTTACCCTTTTATTCTGTACATTGCCTTTTGGTACACAGAAGAGGCTAAAAGACAACTTGATCATATAACTAGATCAGGACAGAGTACACCCCATGTACATATTGGTTCTGGGAACTTGTGAAGTGCCATGATCTTCTTATGCCTAAACCTGTTTAAAGGACTCCCTTTCCCTGAGATAGTCTGTGTTCAAAGGCTTGCTGGGAATAGGATCATTCATCACCTTATGAGAGACATTAGGGTTCCATATATATATATATTGGTGTGGGTAAGTGTGAACTGCTTTAGCATTTTAAGTAGGGTGAAAAAAAGAGGAAATTTCTAGCGTGTTTTGACAAAAATATGTAGGAGACATTTTCCTATCTTCAGTCCCATATCTAATACTTCTGAGAGGCAATGGAATTTCCATGTTCCCCGGTGATGGGTTGGAATATTTTCCCGTGGCTCATCTGCCATGGCCCAGGAGTGAAGTTGAATTCGCTTACAGGATTCAATTCCAAACATATCTGGTGAATTTTGGACATGGTACAAATTTTGCAAAGACAGGATACAGAGGCCTGGAGAGATGGCTTGGTGGTTAAGGTGCAGGCCTGTGGAGCCTAAAGACCCAGGTTCAATTCTCCAGGTCCCATGGTTAGCCAGATGGACATTGTGGCACATGCATCTGGAATTTGTTTGCAGTGGCTAGAAGCCCTGGTGTGCCCATTCTCTATCTCTTTCTCTCCCTCTGTCTCTAATAAGTAAAAATAAATAAAATGATAAAAATTTTAAAAAGATAGGATACAGAGATGAACAGAATATGGGTTGATTCCCTAGAAGAACATTTCTCCCTATTCTGTGGGCCAACGGGGCTAACACATGGGCTTTGAAGTCAATTTAGCTCTTTCTAGGTGTGGTCAAGTTACAGTCCTTAATTTATGATGGGGTGCCCTCATGATAAACTCAAGTTAAAAATAGCCTAAGTGGAAAACACATTTGATATGCCCAGCTTTCCAAACTTCACAGCTTAGCCTGGTCTACCTAGAATGTGCTCAGAATTCCACCTCCAGTTTGGCAGTTGAGCAAAACCATTAACAAAAAAGCATCTTGTTATTATTACTATTTTGTTTGTTTTCTGAGGTTTTGAAACAGGGTCTTGTTAATAACCCAGGCTGGCCTCAAACTCACTGTGTAGCTCAGTCTGGCCTTGAACCTATAATCCTCCTGCCACAGCCCTCCCCACTTCACCAGGCAAATGTTGGGATTAATGGCATGTGCCATCACGCCTAGCCACATAAAATCTATTTTATATTAAGGTGATAAAGATCTCTTGTGCTTTACCAAATACTACACAGAGGGGAAAAAGAGAATGGATATTTTGGTAAACTGATGCTATCATTAAGTCAAAAGATCAAAACTTCAAACCATCATTAAATCTATACTTTTATTCTGAGGTTTTAGTTTTGAACTAAACTACTTTCTATGAACTACTGTCTATGCTTATTATGAGGATTGCAGCAGGAAGCTCCCACGGAAGGTGCTCCACCATGCTGGACATGTAGTCCGTCCTTAATGTCACTTCCTATGAGTAATGACAGTACAAATGACAGCAAGAAAGGAGGAAGGCCCGTGCGTACCTTCAGGAATCATAGCGGGCTTTGGAACATGCTGCTAATAGATACGGAACAATCTAGCATCGGTTAGTACTAGAGAAGACTGAGTATAATGGATTTCTCCTCAGGTGATCACAGACACACATGATTTCCTTGGTCCTTCCAGGAGGGTCAGCTGGTCTTTGGTGCCAAAAACTGTGTTTGCTGTGACTAGACCCAAATCTTAGCATAGCTAACATTTCCTCCTTCCCTTGAGGTTCCAGTTGAGCAGAATCCTTCTTCTCTCTTACCCCTCCCTGACAGGCCACAATCGGTATGGCAGAACCTTGAGCCCAGAGCGTTTGTGTTAAGCCTACAATTGGCATCCTGTTGCAGGTACCAACAAATTCACAGTTGTTTTCTAAGCTTAATTGATTTGTGTGAAAGCTTATCTAGGTTTTAAAATATGTTTTATTTGTTTGAAAGAGTGATAGAAAAGGAGAGAGATTTATTTAATGAAAATATTTTCAAGAGATTCTGTTTGATATCTTATTTCTTCCAGGGCTCCTAGCTAGGAATACAATTGTATCAGTCTCAATAGTTTCTATTTTTTTTAAGAAACATAATATCACTAGGATGCTACTTGTTATATTCAGGAAGCGTTGCAGATTAGTCATTTTAAAATCATTAAGAGGTAGGTTTACACTGGATTTAAAGAATTTCAGGGTGAAAAATACTTGAATTAGATCACTACAACAATATGAGATATTTAAATATAAGCAATGTTTTCCTCTATCTTACACGACCCTCAGAAAGAGCCAATATATTGTCTTTACCTCCATTCACTAACTGCCTATTGCCTTTATCCTATCATTTATATTATTTATAAATACATGGTATTTTATCTATTATAAATTAATTTTTGTAGTAATTAGTGAAGATTCCTCATCAAGAGAGGAACATTAGATTCAGTGGTAGGGGCTATTTGGTCCTGGCCTCCAGTTTTAGGAGAGACTTGGGTTGGGTGACCCTTACCTGGGGTGCGTAATGAAGATGTCCCCACGAAAACCCAAGTCACCATTCACCTGTAGCTGCCCAATGAAGATCACTATGTGCTAATACCACACTAGACACACCTCAGTCCCAAGGGGAGAAGATGGCTCCTCAGGGGGTGAGCCTGCAACGCTGTGACCTGCTAAAGATTCACCCAGGCTCTTCCTACCCGAAAAGTACCGTGTCACTAGTTTGTGACCTTGTGTTTGAGGATATTTATCAAGAGCCTCAGGGCTGTGTCAATGAAGGAAGAAAAAAAAAATTCCTACTCATCTGGGACTTACAGTTCAGGAGAAAAGCAGTCAGGGCCTTGGGCTTGCCAAGCCCAGAACCTGCAGGTGTGTTATGTGAAAGCTCTCACGGGGCTTTCTCCATGCCCTTCTGATATCATGTTCTCCATTTTTACACCTGAGATTTCTGACCTGTCCGAACACTGCTAGAGGAGGAGAGACAGAGATGTTTTTGTTATTCTATTCTGCAACAAGCAAATGACACATGTGAGGTTTTCTGTCCTCAAATATATATGTATATATATATATATCTCAACACTATTGTCCTCTCTAGACCCCTGATCATTATCCTCTCAGGTGTTTTGTCCCAGAAGAATGCTCTCTGTCTTCTCCTAACAATTCCTAGGAATATTACTTGAAAAAGGAGCCACATTCCTCATGTTTTCTGACCCCACAATAGTAGAGTATTTGGTTGGTTTCAAAAAGTGCTTCCTAATTAGGAGGAAAGAGATTTATTTTACCAAACAAAGCTTAAATCAACTAGAACAAGGTCAATAGTCAGATGGAATTTGCAAAAATATTTTTATTACTTAGTGACCATTCACTGATCTATCCAGCTACCCCAGAGAAATCCCTCTTGGAAAAGACTACCAGGGATTAACAAACTGCATGTGGGCTGGAGAGATGGCTTAGCAGTTAAGCGCTTGCCTGCGAAGCCTAAGGACCCTGGTTCGAGGCTCGATTCCCCAGGACCCACGTTAGCCAGATGCACAAGGGGGCGCACACATCTGGAATTCGTCTGCAGTGGCTGGAAGCCCTGGCATGCCCATTCTCTCTCTCTCTCTGCCTCTTTGTCTGTCTGTAACTCTCAAATAAGTAAATAAAAATAAACCAAAAAAAATTAAAAAAAAAAAAACAACTGCATGCTAGGTGACTGCTTTATCCAAACTCTCAAACTAGCAGACAGGGCTTTAGCTTGAAACTTACTTTAAAGATGTGAAGCACTGATTCAAAGTGTAAATTCTGTGGACATGTATTTAAGGAAAAACACCAAGACCATTTTGATATTTGCAATTAGTTTCCTCAATTGAGTTCTTAAAAATTGAATTGATTTACTAAGTTCCTAAGGTAATGTCTTGAGAACTTAAGTTTTTATTTTTCAAAAATTTTAAAATATTTTATTTATCTATTTTATTTTATTTACTTATTAGAGACAGAGAGAGAGAGAGAATGGACATGCCAGGCCCTCTAGCCACTGCAAACAAACTCCAGATGCATGCACCACTATGTGCATCTGGTTTATGTGGGACCTTGAAAATTGAACCTGGGTCCTTAGGCTTCATAGGCAAATGCCTTAACCATTAAGCCATCTCTTCAGCCTGAGAACTTAAGTTCTTTATCAAAGAGACAAGCTAAAAGAAATTTCACCTTATCCAGGCTATATTTATGGGTCATCACAGTGTTTGGTTTAGCCTCCACTTTAAAATTTAAGAATTTAAGGTTCTAGAGCCTATATGTAACTATGCAAAACACATAGGTAAATATATATATTTATATATTTATATGTAGTTATTCAGATAATTTTTGGAAAAGGCTTTGGTTTAGTAGCAAAGTAGATGTGGACACTAATAATAATTATTAACTATTAATAATTAATAAGAACTATGTGAGGTTTGTTTAACTTGCATATTTTGACCCTGAAGAAAGGAAAGGTCCCGTTAAGGAGGCTTTTGGGATAAGGGAACAGGGCCACAACATTACATCTTATTGTTTGAGTCTGGGATGTCCCCAAAGGCTTACGTTTTAAATGCTGGTTCCTCAGCATCAGACATGGTTTTGACAGCTTTCAAGCATTTAGGAAGTGGAGCCTAGTGGTAGAAGTAGGGTACCAAGTGGGAAAGGGGAGCAAGGTTTAAGGTTATACTTGCTCCTGTTTGGGACCATGGGTTTTTGCTCCCTGGTCCTGCTCTCATACCCTCACCACACCTTTCTACCGTCATGGACCACAATCGTCTGAAGTCGTGAGCCCAAATACCCCCCTCTCTGAGATTGTTTCTGTCAGGCTCCTCTCTGAGTCTGTTTCTGTGAGACATCTGTCACAGTGATGCAGATGTGACTAATACAGCATTGGAGCACAGTGACTCACATCCATGAGAAACTGCTATCAGGATGAAGCAATATGGTTTTCTTCAGAAAGGGAAAGGAAGGGGTGATTTCTATAAGATGACATTTTCTTCATTGTGAATTTCATGAAAGGGTTTCAGAATTGTCTCCCTGGTAATTTCTGCGATTGCCTACATTCCACTTCCTGTTCTCTTGAAGTGGTTCAGACAATAGTAACTACCTAGAAATCCTGGAGGGTGGCAATCCACTGACTCCCAGAGCAAGAATTTCACAGGCCAGTCTTCATAGGCTCCATCTCCAAAACCGCACCAAAAATTATCACAAGGGTAATTGTGACTCTGTTAGTAATATAGATGAAAGGAGAGGGGGGACTGCTAAGGAAAAATGAAAGTATAAAAATGAAATATAGACGTTAAATTATTTTTAGAAGGGCTGAGGATTTATAAGACAGGCTTTTAAAACAAGAATCTATTTGAATTTAGGTTTGAATTTTGTATTATTTAATGGATCTTTACAATAGCTCACCCTTATGTAAAACGTGCATGTGATACACACACACACACACTTAGGCATTAAATCTTTATATTGCTATCTAATCCATGTAGAATGCTGCACAATTGCTTGTAGGATTTGGGGAAAACAGATCAGAAACAGATTAAAAATAAATGTGGTCTAATGCCTAGTGGACCCATGCATTGCTGTGGATGGCTGGAGAGACTCAAAACTGGTCAAAGGGCTGAGAATAAAAGGCTGTTGAGAGGTAAGCACAAAATGAGACATCTCTGTCTCTCTCTCTCACCCCAAGGCTCAGGGAACAACAGTGAAGAGGGAATGGAAAGAATCTGAGAGCCACAGGGTAATGAATAGGACTTTGGGACACTCTCCTCCTGGACATGAAGTGACTGGTCCATTCATGAACTCATAGTGGCTCTCCACTGTCATTACCTCCACAAGAGCTACACAGTATTGAGACATCAACATTTAAAATTTTTTTGTTTATTTTTGTTTATTTATTTGAGAGTGACAGAGAAAGAGGCAGAGAGAGAGAGAGAGAAAGAGAGAGAGAGATTGAGAGAGAGAGAGAGAGAATGGGCACAGCAGGGCCTCCAGCCATTGCAAAAGAACTCCAGATGTGTGCGTCCCCTTGTGCATCTGGCTAACGTGGGTCCTGGGGAATCCAGCCTTGAACTGGGATCCTTAGACTTCACAGGCAAGCGCTTAACTGCTAAGCCACCTCTTCAGCCCAAGACATCCACATTTTGATATGGATATGGAGAAGGCAGAAAGAAAGAGTCCAGCTTGGGCTACAGAGTGAGTTGCAGGTCAGCTTAGGCTAAAGTGAGAACCTGGTCAATGGCCCCTAAAAGAAAGAAAGAAAAACAGGTCCAGTTGGAGAGAGGAAGGGGATTCAGTAGAAGGAGGTAGGGACATAGGAAAGTAACGAGAAGGGATTATGACAAAATTGCAGTATGTTCATAAATGAAAATTCTCAATAATAAATAAATGTGGTGTTGACTTTGAACACCACATTATTAAGTATTAATTACTAATTATTAAGTTATTAAGTAGTTCCACTGAGAAGTTCCTTCCAGTTCCCCAAGTCTCCCAGTGCTGGATTGAATGAACTGCTGGGAAAGCTGTTCACTACGTTGGCTCTCCTTCACGGACCCACCCTCTAAGGAACACGTTTGACTCTTATCTTGGGGAGACCACGCAGCAAGAGCAAGAGAAGGAGTAATGCATAAATCTCCGTGGCCACTATATGCTGCGATTCCCACTTGTGTTGTAGTTTAGCATTTACAAATGTCACATCCTCTTAGCTTAAAAAAATAAAACCTCCTCATGTAGTGAGCATTGTTAATTTGGTTTCTGGCAAACCAAGAAGAAAAAGAAAAATCAAATCCAAATATTTAGAAAGAAAGGAGCTAGTCATATGATAAGATTTGGACCAAAACCTCCACCAGATGGTATCTGAAGAAATACATCTGCCATCCATTCTTAGCTTATTCTATTTACCACAAACACTCAGATCCTCACACAAACTTAAATGGGTCATGTTGACAAAGACAGAGATAGCATCATTGGCTCCCTCCCACCAACATCCCTTACCTAACAGCCTGCACAGGATTTCCCGTTTGTGTTTGTATTTGTCCTTATCTATACTCATTTCATCAGGTTAGTCTTTGAAGATGAAAATAAATACATTATCCATTGTCATACACACTTGGGTATGATTTACCCATTTAAAAAACAAATAAAGTTTTGAACCTTCAATAAAGTGAAATCAAGAAAAATCCACTTTTTTCCCCCCCAGTGCAGGTGCTATGGAAACCTCTTTCCTGCATAGATCCATAATTGACTGAACAGGCCTTGAAAATTGGACTGAATTATTCAGGAAGATGTGTCTTCTGAGAAGAACTTAGTCATTGAGTGGTGAAATCCTAATGTCAGACTTGTATAAATATCAACTTGACCTACTTAGATGGTTCTAGAAGTTCCAAGTAGGGAATCTTGCTGGTGTGCAGGGTCCATATCTTCAACAAGGATGGATGAAAGTGAAGTTGGATGTCAGGATAAGGCTGAGGATTTGCCACATTCACAGGGGATCAGTAGAGGGGAAACAAGGTCACCAAGACTTTCTGGATGTTTCTCAATGATAGATAGATTAGGATGCAGACATTGGAGAGAGATTTCTTAGAGAGACAAATCCACTTTCATAGGATAATGGCTTTGCCTTTCAGTGCAGAAAGAGTTGATAGGTATTTTGAAGTGCAACTATAAAAGAAAAGAATTGTTCCTAAGCTTCATATCTTGAATTTAAACATTAAACATTAAACATGAAGATGAAGTATAGTCTAAATATTGGAAACTGCTGTGTCTAAAAACTCATGTAAATTCATGTTTCTTTCCAGTTATCGACATAGTTATATCTGAAGCTATAAACTCCTATTACTTGAATAGTTACAGTTTACTCATTCATTCATTCATTCCCTCACTCACTCATTATGAATGTCCCAGTGGGGTTTATCATTCAACAATACCCATGAGAGCAATATTTACTGAAGCCCTCTTAAACCTTGGATTTGCAGACTCCTTCAAACAAAAACATCAAAGGCAAACTGGCCATTGAGTTTTCCAAGCTTGAGCTTGGGTACACCTCATGCCTCAAGGAAGCATTAGGTAAAAATTCTTATTTCTTCCATAAAACTTTTTAGGTGTACTACTGGTGCTAAAGACATTTTTCTTAGGAACGAGAGAAATAGCAGGATGAGTGAGGCATTAGAACAATTTAAGATTTATTCCAGCTTCCCCCAGTTCCCACATTTAAGATTACATGTTATAGATCACAAATAATTATTGTTTTTACGAAAGTATATGTTCTGAATACTACTTACACAGAAGGAAACATCATGACGTTGTAAATTCGCCCACAGTAATACAACCCTTAATGCCTCTTATCTATCTTCCCAAGCACTTTTTCTTCGGAAGGGCCTTCTACACAGATACCCTTTTCCATCTGTAATCTTGAAAGGGACAATCAAATCGTGTAATGTGCTCACTGAAATGCTGACCCCACACAAAGATCTGACAAACTGAAACTTCTAACTCTGGGAAATCCTCCTCCTGCTGCTTCTCTCTAAGAAGGCTCTACAAGGGGCCAGTGAAGAACCTATACAATCTTCCACACAGACATACCATGCTACTAGAAAAGAAGACAGAAATGCCTAAGTTCATAGCTGCTGGAACATTTTTAGCAGAGCCTCGCTGCAGGCCAGCCAGTGAAAACGGAGCAGGAAAAGCCTGTGACTCAGAAGCTGCCCCTTCCCTTATAAAGTCAATGTTCTCTGGGGTGGTATTTTGACTAGTTCGGGAGGAGGCATCCAGTTCTCTGAGGAAGCCAGAATTTGCTGTTCTTCTCTACCAAAAAAGTACTCCGCCGACAAATATGTATCCAAAATGCAACTGAGGGCTGCATTCTTGCAGGTCAGGGGAGTGCCCGTGTTACCGACATTTGCAGCTTAGTTTTGGACAAGGTTCTTGTTGTCATGGATTCATGAACACAAATAGTTTTCAATTGTTCCACTATTAGTTTTAAAACCAAGGTGACCAAAAATTACATGTGCATTTGTGGGGACCCTGACCCTGAAAAGAATCTTAATTAATACATATCCTTGCTGCAAAAAAAGAGAGCATTCGAAGCCAGGTGTGGTGGCACACACCTTTAATCCCAGCACTTTGGGAGGCAGAGGTAGGAGGATTGCCATGATTTTGAGGCCACCCTGAGACTCCATAGTAAATTCCAGGTCAACCTGGGCTAGAGTGAGACCCTATCTCAAAACAAACAAACAAAAAATAAATAAACAAAAGAGCATGCATTAAATACAGGGATAGAATCCCTTAAAAACTTTACTAGATGTTTTCGTTAATCAAATAGTCTATACCTAGGTTTAAATTTCAAGGACTTAAATATAAATTAACGTATAAAGTGAAAGTTAAATACAAATAATTACAACCTTAGATACTACTAAATTGATTTGTTTTCTTCTGAAGACATGTTACAACCATTACATAGCATTAGGTCACAGGAAAAATCCCAATTTTGATGACATGTTACAGCAACAAATAGTTTGAAATCTTGCAGTGTGATGATCAGACTGGCAAATTCTTCAGAAGTCATTCATGCAGAAATCCAAACCAGTCCTTTTTTCCAAGCAGTACCCCTAAAGGAGGAAAAGCACATGACCTTGTCAGCCATCTTCCTGTTTAGAACGGAAAGATGAGTGATGGAGGTTCGGGCCTGGAAGCCACCGTTGCTTCTGGGCTGGTGAAAGTCACCGATCTCAAAGTGGTTTCCTTTCACTGAACTTTACAAAACATGACTCAGGCAGGTAAGAAAGTCATACAGCAAGATGTAGTGCTTTCTATCTATGCCCATCCATCCTCTGTCCTCAAGAAATGGGGCCTGTGCTTTGTCTGGCCAGCATGTGAAGGCTGCCAGGTTGTTGCTACAGTTAGCAGTATAGGTAACATTGACTGTCACAAACTGCAGACGACACCACCTGTCGAAGTAGACACTGCAGTCATTGCCTTCTCACAGAAGAGAAACCCAACTTGCATAGGGACTCACACTAGGTTGCTGAAACATGGGTGCTCGAAGCCAATCTAATTCCAAATTCTATACTGTGGCCTCTCTACTTCACAATATCTTCAGCATAGACAATAAGAACTTTAAGCCAGGTGTGGTGGCACATGCCTTTTTAATCACAGTCCTCAGGGAGGCTGAGGTAGAATCTCCATGAGTTCAAGGCCAACCTGGAGCTACAGAGTGGGTTCCAGGTCAGCCTGGGCTGGAGTGAGTTCTTGCCTCCAGACAAAAAGAAAAAAAAAAAAAGAAAAGAAAAGAAAGAAAGAATTTGGTTTGGCTCGAGCTATCTCAAATTCCAATCAGGTTTTTTAAAGCAATAGAAGCTTGGCAGTATGAAATTACCCCATAGGGTTTCAAATTTGTAGTAAAAGGAAGTAAATACCTCAGATTCCAAGTTGTAGTTTCTGAAATTCTTGAAGCATCCAGTGATATCTCACAGGGCTCTTTCTCTTTGCTTTTCGCTTTCTGGGACGCAAAACATGTCAAATGGTAAAGCAAGCGCCCTGTGATCTCCCAGATCAAACTGGGTGCACACTGTGCTCTTGGTCTGGACTCATTCACTCAGCGTCCATCCATGTTTTCCACATTACTAGACAACAGATATTTAAGTACAACCTGATTCTCATTCTAGTCTTAACTAATCCATATATAGGTGACAACTGACAAAACACTCCACTGATTGGCACTTTATACTTTTGAAGACCCTTGAGCCTGGTCAGGCATGGAGCTCAGGGGTACACCAGCTCACAGCTAGCCCTGCACAGGAAGCCCTGGGCTCAATCCCCAGCTTGCAAATAACCACAAACCCATCAGAATAGCTTGTGTCCTTGACCTACTCGAGAATCTGAAAAATGATTGCTAGCCAGCCCGTGCCATTGTGGTTTTTGCAGACGAGGAGACCAATGCAGGCGACTTGCCTGCCAAGTAATAAGATACTGACTCCTGAAGCTTTCCTGGCCCTGTAGATCTGGATGCAAGAGATACATGGGAGAGCTCACACTTCCTCTGCAGAGTTTCAAACTCAGTACTCCCGTCAAAGGTTGTTGGAGGTAAAAAGAACATTAAACGTGTAAACTGAGGGGCTAGTGAAATGTTCAAAGCCCAAAAGTGGCAAAACCTAAAAGATGACATAGGACCCAGTCCTTCCCAGGCCCCTTCCTGTCCGCATACCCACTATCGAGTCCTCTGCGGCGCCTGCGCCTGGGTTCTGTAGTCTCACAATAGACAATTGTGATAAGAGACCCCCTCATCACTTTTGCATACTTTTGAGAATTTTACATCACGTTTTCTTTCTGCCCTTGGTCCCAGGGCTTTGGGAGGGTTCTTGTTTAAATGCAGGTCTATAAGCCACACACCACAGGGTCTGGCTCAGATGAGCGACAGGGAATGTTTATCTTAGTAAACTTCCAAATGATTCTGGTGGCTGTGGTTCTAGAAGTTCAGGCTACACTTTAGGGAACCCTGTTCACACTTCCCACTTTCAAGGACTGGGGTGGGACAAGCATGATAAATTATATATATATATACATATGTATGTATGTGTATTCATTATATATTATATATATAAATTATATATAATTGTATATCTAAAAATGTGTATTTAGTTATTTAAAATAATATATAAATAAAATAAAAATATTTAAAAATTCATTTATTTTCAGGCTGAAGGATGGTTTAATGGTTAAGGTGCATGCCTGCAAAACCAAAGGACCCAGATTCAATTCCCCAGGATCCATATAAGCCAGATGTACAAGGTGGTGCATGCCTCTGGGGTTTGTTTGCAGCAGGGGAAGACCCTTGCATTCCCATTCTCTCTCTTTCTCAAATAAATAAAATAAAAATAAATTTAAAAATATTTTCATTTATTTGTATGTGTGTAATGGCATTCTAGGGTATCTTGCCACAGGCCACTATAAGTGAATACCAGATGCTTGCACCAATTTTTGTGTTCTGGTTTTACATGGGTGCTGAGGAATTGAACCCAGGCTGATAGGCTTGGCAAGCCTGTGCCTTTAACTGCCAGGCCATCTCCCCAACCCTTGGATACTTATATTTAATGAACAATTTACTTTCAGTAAGGCTTTCCCAAAGTAGCCTTAATAGTTGGTTCTCAGCAAATCAGTGTACTACAGAATGGAGACTCTTAATGAGCATGCTTTTCCTTCAGGAAGAGGCTTCTCTGCTCACCTCTGGACTTTGAAGAAGTGCAAAGGAAGCATGATGGCTTCCCATGATGCTTTGTCTAATGAACCAACCTCCCAGAATGTGGCTCAGCCTGCTCACCCAAGAGCCTTTTGTCTGTGCATTAGCTTTTGGTGGTTGGCGTGTATTGATATGCCTAAGATACTAATCTCCTGAAGCAAGCACGCTGGGCAGACATATTCTACTTAAGGAAAATATGGCTAAATTGTTGGGTTGTAATAAGCCTGAGGCATGCTAAAGAGAGCCTAAAGCCACAAAACTTCCCTAGCTTAGGCATCTTATCTATTCTTTCCTTAAAATAAATTAGAATATGTTACTGAAAATGGCAATGTCTAATATACTCCTTGTACCTCTTTTAAGGTTTGGGGAAAATAGGAAGTTGCCTAACTGAATTCCTGAATTTCTAATTTCTAAGTTCCATGTGGAAGGGCAGAATGGCCTTAAGGGAATAACCAACACATTGGCTTCCCCCTGAAAGTTTGCAACCCATTGGTGAGTGTAGAGAAAGTATGAGAAAAGAAAAAAAAATCAATTAAAAAATACTTTTACTGAAAAACCACTACAATGTTTAGAGCATTTTCCACCTGGAAAAACTCACTGAAGAAGATGGATTGCAGATGGATTTTCAACATGTTTTAATATAAGGTAGGAACATGCTTCAACAGAGTAAAAAGGAAAACATTCTGGGCTCTGAAATTGCCATGCATGAGGCCTTAGAGAACAAACCATATGGATTTTAGTTCTGTGAGGAAAGGGAAAAGTTAGAGTGCTAAAGCAATTCCTGAACATTGGAGGGGAAATTCCAGAGGATGGAAGGGAGCCTCCTCGGAAAGTTCATGCTGTCCTCATAGCTTGATGCTTGTGGAGGCGCAGAGAGAAAGCGGTCACCGGGCACACACGTACGAAGATGCTGTAGGCGGAGGGGCTGAAGCAGTCGTGTCTCCGAAGACTCTTCTGTGGCACGAGGACTGATTTGAGCAACAGCAACTGTGAAGGAGCAGAAACAAAAGAGCCTTTGGCCCAGCGTGGTGGCACACATCTTTAATCCCAGCACTTGGGAGGCAGAATATGAGTTCAAGGCCAGAATGAGACTACAGAGTAAACCCCAGGTAAGTCTGGGTTAGGGTAAGGCCCTGCCTTGAAAAATCAAAAACAAAACTATGAGCCTAGAGCTCTGTATCACCAAGTATCCTTTGTCTGCTCCTGTGAAGTGTGAAGGACTATTCTCATCACTGTGAGTAAATGTCTAGTAGAGCCACTAAAATGATGAAAACTTTGTTTTGGTGCATGTATCAAAGATGTCAGTCCATCATGGCAGTGTGGAGGAGCTCACATCACAGCCTTCAGGAAGCTGAGAAAGAGACATACAAGAAGGGACCAGGTGAAGGTATACTTCAAAAGACAAGCCTCCAGTGGCCAACTTCATTTGACTAGACCCTGTTCTTACTTTTCACTGCTTCCCAGTACTGCCCTCGTCTTGTGACTCCATCAAAAGATTAACCAATGGAAACGGTCGGGTCAGAGTCATTGTGCTGTAATGTGCTCTAATCGTCTCTGAGAACGCCACCATCACAGACACCCAGCTAGACATTTTATCACAGTGATGAGGATAGTCCTAATTCAGTTCACTACAAGGAAGGGTGAAGGTTGACTCCAAGCAAAGGTCCTCATGAAAACCTCACCTGTCTGGAGACTGAAACACAGGATCTACAAAACACACTTACAGCTAGTGGTTGTCTATCATTTCACAGCAGCTTACCAACCCTACGGCCACACGGACATCTGCTTTGTCTTATTACTGCTCCAAAAATGTCTTGCTTTCTGCTGAAGATGCTGTATGGGCAAAGTTCTAAACCACTTCTCCATAATTACTCATTTCTTGAGTGTCTCATCTGTGTATGAGATATGTATATTAGCAAGCTTTCATTTCTCTTTTTCTTGTTCACTTGTCTTTAGTTGTAATGGTCTCAGATGAGAAATCAGGAGGGGCCAGCGACATTATTTTCCTACTGTATATAGCAAAATACATGGATGCATGCATACAGACTCACAAATCAGGACAGTTAGGTAAAGTGAAAATTGGACATAAGATGCCAGAGAAAGAAGGGGCCTTTTAGACTAGGTTAGAAAATAGTTAGAAAGTATAGCATGCAACGAAACACGTGCATGAAGAACCCTGAGAAAGGTATAGTGGCTCATTCCTGTAGTCCTAGCACTGGAGGCCTGAGGCAGTATGTACTGAGTTTTGGAACAGCCATTGATACAGAGGTCCTGTCTCAAAAACAAACAAACAAACAAAAATAAATCTGCATGAATCCACTTACAGCTAAGAGCATATTGTGCATTTTGGCTTTCACAAACAACACAATTCCCCTGCTTTTGACCAAGAAAATTAATATCCAAGTTTGCCCATTCACCTTCTTTACTAGACTTTGATGAGAATGAGATTTTGATGCAAACAGAAAACAAGTTAACCTCAAAAGCTTCCCATACTTAAAAAAGAATCTAGAAGTTGATCTTGGTTTGATTCAAAGATGTAGAAGACTTGGCTAATGGTAGAGACCTCCCAAAGGGTCTTCTATGAAAGGGGACAACTTTTCTTTTGGCTATAGAGTCAAGTAAGTGTTAAACACTTAAAATTTTCATTAGCTCCTAATCATAACATTCCTAATAAATTGTACTTGCTGTTTAATCCCTGTAGTGGTTTGTGTCAGGTGTCCTCCATAAACCTAGGTATTCTGAATGCTAGGTTCCCAGCTGATGGAGATTTGGGGATTGACACCTCCAGGAGGGAGTGTATTGTTGGGGTCAGGCTTATGGGTGTTATAGCCAGTTTCCCCATACCAGTATTTGGCATACTCTCCTGTTGCTCTGGTCCACTTTATGTTGACCAGGGGGTGATGTCCACCCTCTGCTCATGCCACCATTTTCCCTGCCATCATGGAGCTTCCCCCTTGAGACTATAGGCCAAATTAAACCACCTTTTTTTCCCACAAGCTGCTCTTGGTTGAGTGATTTCTACCAGCAGTGAGAACCTGAGTGCAACAGTCCCTTACTCAGAAATGCAATCACAATAAGCCTACTTGTCTCACTCAACAGATTGATGGGCCCTTAGCTACTGACCTCATCTTCAGTGCTGTGGTTAGCACTTCTTAGGCATGTATTTTTGCTCTGAATAGAGAGTCCAATCGGGTCACTTTGAAAGTTAGGCAAAAAATATAGTTTAAGATCAATCAGCATCTCTAAACATTGCTTTTCAATATTGGTCATCTGTTCTGTTCAGGCCAAAGATACACCAAGGCAGAGGAACCTAGTCACATTGTTTTAAGTGGGTAGATTACATAATTGTAAGATTGACTTTAGGGCAAGTTACAAGTACAGAGTTTAGCATCTCACGGCAATAACATCAGAAAATTATCTGTGAGATCCATAAGAAATACTGACACAATTCTTTTCAATAGTTCATTCTCATGGATTGTTCTTATAGTTCATCTCCACCGCCTGCTTCCTCCTCCTGAGTGATAGGATTATAGGTTTGTGCCACCACACCTGGTTTATACTAGAGTGGTCATCACAACCAAGGCCCCATGTATATTTAGACAAGCACTCTACCAATTGAACTATATTCCCCACCCTGTCCATAGGTCGTTGAATTTATGAAATTTATTTTAGATTTTGGAACATGGATTACTGGCATATGTGAAGGGGAAAACTAAAGAAATTAAGAAATCATGCAGACATAATAGTCCTACCATTTGCATTTTTCTCATTTACTATCTCCAAACTGTAGGTTCAAAACCTTTCATTGAGTAGTAATGCCTAGTCCTCTCTCACCATGGAGAGTGAGAAACAAGGAGGACTGAGACAGAGGGCAGCTTGTATAGACTGTTAGAATGAAAAGGGAACTGAGAAGTGAATTATCTCTAAACTCTATTTTAAGATGATTTACTGAGACCTAGACATGTAAAGATCTTGTCCCAGGTCACAAGAGCTTCTTGGTGGCAGCATCAAGATTATGGGCCTCCACACTAAGAGCTTCCTCTTGTTCTGTGGCATTATCCCTTTGTCTAGATTAATGAAAGCATCACACTCATATAGCTGCATATTTCGTATCTGTAACAGCTAATATTGATTAAAGAACAGAGTTGAACAGTGACACTCAGATTCTTTGCATGGGTCACATTGCTGTATCAAAACTTTAGAGGGTCTGACTTTAAGGTGCTTAAATTTCTTTTCAAATTTACCACATGATACTGGAATTCTTTCTATATTAGCCTTGAACTATATTTGCTTCCACTTAATTCAATGGGCATGGTACTCAGCATACTGCAAGATAACCGATCCTCTATGTTATTAGATATGAACCTATATATAACCTATATTTCTAGCCAAGCAGAGATCCCAAAACACTGAGCAGGTGATCTGCAACACTCTTGCCAATAGCTTCTTTTTTCTTGTGGATACCTGGCCTCTTTTATGTTTGAAGTCAGTGACCCTAATAAGGGTAATGTCCTTTGCTACCATCCCAAGCATAAGCACTGTTGCTTCTTTCCTGTCTTAGGTTTAATGCATCCTCGGATATCTTAGGATCTTGGGAGATGCCTTGTTTGTCTCAGAATGCAACTGGCCTTCTCCTTTGCTCTCCAGTGTGAGACTTGATACAAAGCACTATATACACTTTCTTGGTATTTCTTTTTCTACTAGGATATTTTGCCCTCTAACTTTAAAACACCCATGGCGAAAATGTCAACAACTCTGTATTTATTCATTGTTTGGTCTGTAGATGATCCATGATTTCTAGACTAAATAAAAGACTATCAGTCTCCTCAGATGCTCAGCAAACCCATCCGCCCATTCACCGTATCATCCCTTCAGAGAACCAGAGTCGATTACAAGAAGTATCAGGACCCATGTGCTTCTGGATCCTTCAGTTATTCTGTACAAGAGACTTAAAAATTTTGGTACAGGCAAAAACCACTAAAGATCTGTTCAAAATTCATTCCTTCCTGGATAATACATATGGATACTCTGCCTTCAAGGAGGTGGGGTGAGCCTGCCCATTCTTTAAGGATAGCTAAGACTAATGGCTTCTATGAAAAAAAGAATTATTTTCAATGGTTTGATGGAAGAGAATCTTTCCAGTACAGAAACCTGACAAAGACCAGTCAGAAGAGCCTGTACTCTTGATACAGAATAATAAGAAGGGTGCCTTGCCTCCAAGATCTTCCCTCCCAACTATAGCCTCAGTATAATCATTGGGAAAACATTTGACAAATACAAATTAAGGGACATTTTACAAAACACCTTACTGTTCCTCATAACTGTCAAAGTCTGAGAAATGGGAGCACTCTAAAGGACCTTCACGTGATAGGAGCAAGTGAAATGTGGCAAGATATCTGGGTTCTTGCAGCAAAAATGAGATGATAGGTGAAAACTAAAGAAGGTAATATGAATAAAGCATGGACTATAGTTATTGATAATGGTTCATTACTAAAAGAAATTAGGTAAGGACATGTAGTAGTCCTCCATTCTGTCTACTTTTCTGTAAACTGAAAAAAAGACATAATATTCTAAAATGAAAATTTTCTCTTCAGAAAACTGATAATCGGGGGTATGTTTAGGGTGAGACATGCCAGTTTTGTGTATGATTACCATAGTATTCCGTTGATTCTGATGTCGACAATTCAGAGGCTTTATTTTGGGAAACCTGTCTACTCTGAAAGTTATCATCCTTGTCCACGAATTGGACTTAGTAATAACATGGGCCCTTAGATTTCTTACAGAACTTTTGGGCAGTTTCAGCTGCAGACAACTTTAGAACTCACTCACTATACCTCTGTCTTCTAATATGGTAGCCTCCTGCCACATGTGGCTATTCAGACAGATTAAATGAAATAAAAAGTTAAATTCCTATAGATTTTAGTAGTACAAAGTCACATGTAGCTAGTGAGTACTGTGTCAGATAGTGCCGATCCTAAGCATTGCTATCAGTGCAAATGAGCACTCCTTGCTTAAATAGCTCTGAACTGGGTCCCAATGAGAATTATCAAAGGATGATTAGTAAGTCACCAATGAATCATATGATCAAGATTTATTTTGTAGAGTATGTCCAGTGATCTTTCTTGAATGTGTGCTTGTAGCTTGGAATTTATTTATTTTTGTTTCTCTGAGTTGCAACCAAGTGACCAGATGCTACCTTTTCTCTAAGTACTCTGTAACTCCTAAGATTTATGGATGTCAGCCCCAGGAGATAGCTGAGCACTCAAGTGGAGATTTCTTTAATCTCTCTCTCTCTCTCTCTCATCCAGTGATGCTTCTCTTATTGAAGACTTGGATTGGATATAAAATTATAAATCTCAAACTCAGTGAGACCATTAAGTACATGCTCAGAAATTCATATTGTTAGAGAGCTTCCCTGGTTATTGCTACAGAGCTTTTTGTTATTAAGTAGAAACTTTGTCTGGATACATTATGTGTTGGCACCATCGTTTCGCTCCTCCGTGTCCCACTCCACTGAGGACCCTCCTTAGTGGGACTGCTGATATTCATCATAAAGTTGTGGGTTATGAGTTGTGAGAGCAGCAGTCAGTCACTATAGAGGGGTGATGCTTGTGGATACTCCCTCCTACTCCGTGGCTCTTACAATCTTTCTGCCACCTCTTCTGCAAAAGTCCCTGAGTTTTGGTTGGTGTGCTACAAGTCTATTTTAGTGTTGAGTTCTCAGCAGCTTGTGGGTTTCTGCTTTGGTGCATTTTGAGTGTCCTCAGTGTTTGTCAGGCTCACTGTGGTAGCAGCATTCTTGCTCATCTCACCAATCCCTCTGTGGTTTCATCTGGGCCCTGGTTGCTCTTCAAGGGGTGGTTCATTTGCAGACAGGGAGTAAGCGATATTTCCTTCTCTTGTTGATAGATTCTTTTTGTTGCCCTTGGTTCTCACTGCTTTCTGAAAGGGAAAAACAGATTCTCCAATGGAGAGTGAGATCAGGATAGGTTAAAGGGGATAAGCATTGTTAATTTAGGGAGATTTTGATGGGTATTACTTCACTTTTGGCCAAAGTCTAGTGGGAGCTTCTCACTGGAATCCATAATCTTGGTCTCCATAGCATTCTGACTTGGTTCCAAGTTCCAGCAATGGGTTCCTTTCCACTGAGTAGACCTCTTAGCCAGTTAGAGAGCCGCTGGTTACACACCTAGGTCGTGTGCCACTATTGTGCAGTTGTGCACATCTTGTCAGGCTGGTTGCTTGCATATAGCAGTGTCCCTTGCTTGCTCACAATGTTGTTGGTCATTTTCCCCCAGCAGCTTATGTAGCACTTTTCAGCCCTGTACCAGTTAACCATATGGGAGCTGCTTTCCTTCCAGATTTGGCTGCATCTCTTGAGAATATCGGCAACATGTGGTGTCTTCAGCAATAGGGTCTTACCTTTACTTCAGGTGGGTAATCACATGTTTTAACAGATGCCTGTCTTGTTTTGGGGAGCCCGTAGGTCTCTTCAATCAACAGCTCAATGTGGTTTGTAACCAGTTTCTGGTACTAGGAGTTACAAACCAGGGTGAAATATTTTAGGGTTAGGCTTCATTCCATGCTCTCCAGGGTTCTTCTTACCAGATCCCACCATCCTCCCATTGAGGGTTCTATCTTTTAGGCTCCTAGTTCTGTATGGTACCAGCTCATTTTGGATTTGGTTTTGTATATATCTCACCATATGTATATATAATACTATAATACTATAATATATATAATATACTATAACATATATAATATATACAAAATATGTATTATAATATATATATAACATATATAATGAAAACACTCAAGAAAGAAGTTAAGAAGGACATGAGAAGATGGCATTTCCCTACTCCTGGATAGGTAGAATTAATATTGGTGAAAATAGCAATTCTACCAAAAGCAATATACAGATTCAACACAATACTAATAAAAATCCCAGTATCATTCTTCACAGACATAGAAAAAATAATCTCGAAATCCAAATGAGGGCTGGAGAGATGGCTTAGTGGTTAAGGCATTTGCCTGCAAAGCCAAAGGATCCTGGTTTGATTCTCCAGGACCCACGTAAGCCAGATACACAAGGGGGTGCATGTGTCTGAAGCTCGTTTTCAGTGGCTGAAGGCTGTGGCACTCTCTCTCTCTCACTGTTTCTCTCTCTCTTAAATAAATAAATAAATAAATAAATAAATAAATAAATAAATAAATAATATTTTAAAAATTTATATGAATGGAAGAAGGCCCTATATATCCAAAAATATCCTCATCAAAAGAAACACCTCTGGAGTTATCACCGTACCTAATCTATACTGCAAAGCCATAGTAACAAAGACAGCACAGTGCTGGCATAAAAGCAGACATATCAACCAATGGAACAGAACTGAAGACCCAACCCTTAGTTCCAATAACTACAACTACTTGACATTTGACAAAGGTGCCAACAAAATACACTGGAGAAAACACTGCATTTTCAACAAATTACTGGAAAAATTGGATTAACACATGTAGAAAAATGAAACTAGACCCACTTCTCTCACTGTGCAAAAAAAAAAAAAAAATCAACTCCAACTGAATTAAAGACCTCATTTAAGATGTGAAACTCTCAAACTACTGGATTAAAAAAAGAAAAAGTAGAGGGAACTCTCCATGACATAGGAATGTGGAAAGAGTGCCTGAATGATAGCCCAGCAGCCCAAGAAATTAAATACTTACTCTGCCAGTGGGATCTCATTAAGCTAAAACTTTTGCACAGACAAACATACCATACACAGAGCCAACAGACTGTCCACGAAATGAAAGAGAATCTTCACAAGATATACCACAGACAGATGCCTAAAACTAGAATATACAAAGAACTAAAAAAACTAAGCAATAAAAAAAAAAATCAGAACATCTACTAAAAGATGATACAGAGAACTGAATAGGGAGCTTTCACAGGAAGAATTACAAATGGCTAACACTCCCCTAAGACAATATTCAACATTCTTAACCATAAAGGAAATGCAAATTAAAACAACTATGAGATTCCACCTTACTCCAATCATTAAAATTATCAAATGACAATAAATGTTGGCAAGGATGTGGGGAAAGAGGAACACTCATTCATTGCTGGTGGGAGTACAAACTCATACAACCACCATGGAAATCAATATAGAGACTCCTGAAAAAGATGAAAATAGAGCTACCAACTGACCTAGTCATTCCTCTATTGGGCATCTACCATAGAGGCTCCACTCTTCACCAGAGAGTTATTTGCTCAACTTTGCTTATAGCTGCTTCTATATTGTGCTAATTCACAATAGCTAAGAACTGGAATCAACCCAGATGCCTATCGTTTGATGAATGGATAATGAAGATGTGGTACATGTACACAATGGAGTTCTACTCAGCAGCAAGGAAAAAACAATATAATGAAATCTGTAGAAAAATGGACAGATTTGGAACAGATCATATTAAGTGAAATCGCACAAGGACAGAAAGACAAACTTTGCATGTTTTCCCTCATCTATGGATCCT